>NC_059341.1:21307500-22671250 GCF_018350155.1 Leopardus geoffroyi
GCTTGATGGGGCGGGGGCGGGGGGGGGGATGATTATTCCCATTTCATAGGTGAAGAAACACAAGATTGCAGAGGATTAGATGACTTGCCAAAATGACCCAACTAGAAAGTGGTTTGGTCGCCAGGCATCCCTGATTTCCAAGCCAGGGCTCCTCTGCTCTGCTGTCCTGCCGTTCCACGGGAGATTGGGCACCTTGGTCCTTTGGCTCTGACTTGATCTGCCTGGCAGAAAACTTGGGACCGTGCCCAGGTCTAGCCAGTCCCCTCCATCTTTTCCCAAAACGCGCTTGATGGAAGATTTGTCCTGCAAGATGATCTGCAGAGAAATGGGTTCCAAACAAACAAACGAACAAACAAACAAAAGATGGAGAAATGCTGCAAAAGAGAATTCGCTCTCGGAGATTCACGTCATATAGTAGAATCTTAAAGGCTCAGGACAGTCTTGCGTGAAAGAAACACTATCTATCTCAGTGCTTCCCAAACTGATTTGAATATAGAGAGTCCTCTTTGCTCGCATAAAATCTATTAATAACTATGGAAAATTGTGGTCTGTGGGACACATCTTGGAAAACGGTGATTAGGGACATTTTCTACACTCCCCTCTCAAGAATGACTCTCTTGAAAAAAAAAAAAAAAGAATGACTCTCCTTTTAGACTTCTGCCACTATGGTGTCACAGTTCTTGTTCTTGTACCTTTTTGGAATCGAGCTGGAGTTTGCTGCATTCTTTTGGGCAAAAGGCTGCTCTCTTGAAAGGCTTCAGTCTCCAGCCCCAAGCCCATCCAGATTTCCCACCCTCCTTCTTTTCTACGACTTCACGTTGTTGAGGCTCCAACCACGACAAGAATAAAGCCGTGTAAATGACCACACCCATAGATGTTGAGATGAAAGAGGAAAGGAAGATGACGGGGACAAAGGAAAATAGAATGAAAAAGAAGGGAACAGGTGAACAGGTTTCTGTGTGAAAGTTCGACCACCACTTCCGTAGGGGCACGTGATAACACGCAGAAGGTATTTACAAAGTTGCCTATGGTTGAACCATTCCCAAACGGCTTAACAAATCATGTTTTTGTGTCCAGAACCGTGAATTCAAAGTGAGGAAAATTCTCAGTCTTCTGCGGCAGGGATAGCACTGCAGGGGAAACGTTCTATTGTTCGGTTCTGTAGAGCACTGACTTTCTGTAGAGACAATAATGAGCTCATTCGGTCAACAAACATTTATTGAGCACCTACTAAATGCCGGGCTTAAAAAATGCTTATTTATTCTGAGATACATCGCTTCAAATCTAAATTATTTAAATCTTTCATCTAGATTGAGTTCGCTTTTTAACATAGGGTTACATAGGAATCCACCGTCATCGTTTTGTGTGTGGCTATCGAGGTATCCCAGCACCATTTGTTATAAAGAGTGTTTCTCCCCCATTGAATGGCATTCACAGCATTTATAACCACCTGGCGTATTATTTACTTGCTTGCCTATTGTTTTTTTTTTTAAGCATTTTTTAAAAATGTTTATTTATTTTGAGAGAGAGAGTTAGAGACCGAGCAAGGGAGAGGGCAGAGAGAGAGAGAGAGAGAGAGAGGGAGACAGAAAATCCCAAGCAGGCCCCACACTGTCAGCGTGGAGCCCTCACAACCAGGAGATCATGGCCTGAGCTGAAATCAAGAGTCAGATGCTTAACTGACTGAGCCACCCAGGTGCCCCAGGCTTTTTTTCTTTTCTTTTTTTCCCTACGTACTTAAACAAGTAGGTTAAAAATACTGTGTGTGCCAGGGCCCGGCCGCAGATGCAGCCAGGAGCCCAGCTGAAGCCCATGCCCCCCACTCACACTCCCCATTGCTGCCACTCCACACGCACGAGCACTGACTCACTTTACCCGGTTCCACACCCCTCCTCACCCTACCCTCCCTTCCCTGAGACAGATGGGTCAGAGGGGCCTACAGGTGGATGGGCAGAGCTGGGCCAGATCCCTTGGTGGGCAGGGGTCTGCTGAGCCAGCCCAACATCCGCTCCTGGGGGAGGTGCCAGGGGCACGTTGATCCCACTCAGTGTGACGTACATTGGTCCCAACAGGCCTGCCGCCCTCCCCTTCCTGTGTTTGGCTCTCTGGTCACTGGACGTACCCTACGCAGCCTCTGGTGACCTGGGACCTTGCCGGGCCCGGTCCCACTCCTCCCAGGGGAAGTATTGAGCCTCGGAGGAGGGGTGAAGCCCAGCTTGGATGCCGCCTCTGAGCAGGAAGTCCGAGAGCCCACCCGGGCTGCTTCTCCAGGAAAGAGACAGGCCTGGAAGGGCGAGGGGCTGGTGAGGGTCTCTGAGGAAGGTTGGGGAAGACCTGAGGCGAAAGCCCAGGCTTCCTGGGTCCCGGCCTTCTGCCCCCGCCTTCCATGCCCTGGGCTCATTCTCTACTGACGAGACTCTTCCCTCTCCCACCCCCACCCTCGGCTGGCCAAGGATTGGGGTTGGGGTGCTCCCTTTGAGCCAGCGCTGTGGAGGGAGAGACCCTGTGCCTGACCTTCCCCCCCCCCACCGCCCCCCCAGATCCGGTGCTGAGGATACAGCTCTTCTCAGTGTCTGAACAATCTCCAAAATCGAAATGTATATTTTTGCCAGGAGCCCCAGCTTCCTGTGTTTTTAATATAAATAGTATACACAGACTGACAGAACTTTAAATAAATGGGAATTAGATATTAAAAAAAAAAAAATACTGTGTGTTGGAGGGCGGTAAGTGCCGCGGAAAATAGAATAGAGAAATTGAATGAAGGGGCATCAGATGGGGAGAAGGAGGGGTACAGATTGCGCTTTTAATAGACTGGGAGAGACGAGAGGAGAGGAAGTGTAAGCAAAGATTTGAAGGAGCACAGATGAAAGCTGATACATTTTTGTAGCCATCCTTTTCTTCCTCCAACGCTCTTTTTTGCCTATGCTTCCTTGAGTTTTCATCAGGCTTCATTCATAGTTTAATTGTTGAAAAAAAAAAATTTTAACGTTTATTTATTATTGAGAGACAGAGAGACACAGAGCATGAGCAGGGGAGGGGCTGAGAGATGGGGAGACACAGAATCAGAAGCGGGTTCCAGGCTCCGAGCTGTCAGCACAGAGCCCAAGGCGGGGCTCGAACCCAAGAACCGCGAGATCATGACCTGAGCCAAAGTCGGACGCTCAACCGACTGAGCCACCCAGGCATCCCAATAGTTTAATTGTTTTTACATCCGGCTGCTTGGGACTCTCTCTCTCCCTCTCTCTGCCCCTCCCCTGCTCATGCTCTCTCTCTCTCTCAAAATAAATAAGCTTAAAGAAAATCAGAATGACATCAAAATATATACATTAAAAAATGTTACTCCTCATTTTGTGTCTAACCATCCTTTTTTCCTCCATAATGGAAATAGAACAGCTTGTGTGTATCCTTACAGTATTACTTTATATACATACAGCAAATATAGATTTATATTCTTATACTGCCTCCCTCCTCCACCTTTTACACAAAAGGTTACATGCTGTACCCTGTTTTGCACTTTGCTTTTTAACTTAACACGAGGGGGATCTTACCCATATTAGCACATAGCGGTCCTTTTCCGCTTCAGGCATTGGTTGTGTGACTGTCCTATAATTTATTTAACTGCTCCACTATTGATGGTCATTTGGGCTTCATCAGTCTTTTTTTAAATATTTTTTTTTTCAACGTTTATTTATTTTTGGGACAGAGAGAGACAGAGCATGAACGGGGGAGGGGCAGAGAGAGAGGGAGACACAGAATCGGAAACAGGCTCCAGGTTCTGAGCCATCAGCCCAGAGCCCGACGCGGGGCTCGAACTCACGGACCGCGAGATCGTGACCTGGCTGAAGTCGGATGCTTAACCGACTGCGCCACCCAGGCGCCCCTGGGCTTCATCAGTCTTAAACACAAGGTGACATGACCTTGAAATAGAATGTGCCTGAGGCACCTGAGTGGCTCAGTCGGTTAAGCGTCTGACTTCGGCTCGGGTCATGATCTCACGGTTCGTGGGTTCGAGCCCCGCATCGGGCTCTGTGCTGACAGCTCGGAGCCTGGAGCCTGTTTCAGATTCTGTGTCTCCCTCTCTCTCTGCCCCTCCCCCACTCGCGCTCTGTTTCCCTCTGTCTCAAAAATAAATAAACATTAAAAAAAAAAAAAAAAAAGAAATAGAATGTGCCTGAAACAAAATTTAAGGGATGATACTAAATTTTTCCCCTGAATTGAAGTCAGTGGGAAAAGATGTCCCACAAAACTTCCAATGACATTTATTGCTGCTTTCAATATTGAGGGTCTTTGGGCCAATGTTTATGAATGAGAAGATTTTTTTCTTTTCTTTGCATGTTTATTTCCTGTGTTAAGAGCGGTAGAAGTCGGTAATGAAACATTTAAAATAATACTTCACAGGCTTGTTCACAGGTTTTGGAATATTTTGTGAGTGTTTCTCTGGCCAACTATAATAGACATCTATTTCCACAGTAGTGGTAAAAGGAGTTAAAATTTCTGTGTCCTGTATTTCTGTGGCAATTTATTTTTATCAGTTGTTTCCTCAAAAGATTAAAATGAGTCATTGTAAGCATTAGTGTAAGATTTTTCTTCAAACTATATCTTCAGAAAGGTAGGTAGTATGAGGTTGCACAGAATGAATGAATGAATGAATGAATGAATACCAGCTTCCAGGCGTATCCTAAATCTATATCACCTGATCCTCACAAATGTGTGATGACCCATTCTTAGCCCCTTTTACAGATAAGAAAATAGAATCCCAGGGGTAAAATGTTGTGCCCAAATTACATATCTATTTAGTTTAAGAGCCAGCGTTCAGTCGATTGTGTCTTCTCGTTCTGCCATCTGTGTGCTTATCTAGTGAATTTCCCCAACTCTCAGGAAGTTCTTGGTACATGGCCTGTGACCATTTATTTGCTGACAATGTTCAGATGAATCACCTCCCTTTAAATTAAAAAAAGAAAAATCATTTTGCCATCTTTTAAATTAAGAAAACAAAAATCATTTAGGTTTCGTAAGCTAGCCAGGGACCTAGGTCAGCTCTCGCGCACACACACTCTCTCTCTCTCTCTCTCTCTCTCTCTCTCTCTCTTTGTTTGCTCTCAAGAATCAAGTAGCTCTGAAAAGAAGTGATGCATATTAGATAGTAGGTCTTGGCTTCTAAAATTTAATAATGGTACAACAAATTTTTGTAGACAAACCATTGCCCCTTCCAAAGATAAGGTAGAAAGAAACGTAGAGAAAACCGCTCTCCAGCATAATTTCAGTTCCTTCCACGCAGAAACCAGATCTGGGGAGATAAGTATGTCACCGAACAAAAGAAAGTAAAAGAAAAATGGGGCAATTAGAATCATATCTCCAGTTCTGTATAGCATGACCATACTATAACAGCTCCCTATTGACAGAAATACGCTATCATCCACTGTTGGGAGTTGTCACTTGACACAACATGTTTTATAGAATTATACTGGAAAAGAAGGAAAAACAGGGGGAGAGACCCCTGTGATTCACATATTGGAAAAATATCTTCATATATTTTGATATATCTCGAGTATAAGGTAGTTCATCCTCTTGCCTAGGTTGTTGATGTGTTCGCGAAATGCATGGGCACTGAGATTTTTCCTTCCCATTCCATCCACCTGTCTTCCCTCTTTCTCTCAGAATTGGAGAAGTAACTTGGATTTGAGGTTCTCCCTTGTGAAGTAACTCTGGTCAGGGAAAGTGTGAATGCCGTCTGTGCCTAATAACGTCAGGGCATCCGTTTGCAAGAAACAAAGCCAAAATGATATTAATGGGAAAATAGAAATCTTTTGTGCGTAGGGAAGATTCAGGGAAACAACAACAACAAAAAAGGATTCTTGTGGTTGGTGAGAGTTTGAGTTTAAGTATTTTCACGGAGGCCTTGTTGGCCCAGAGTGAAGGCGCTCTCCCAGACACATGTCCCAGTAAATCCCAACTCTGTAGGTATTTAAACCCCTTCAGTCTAGAACTGTTGCACCCTTCATGGATTCCTGGATGTATTCACTTCACTCTCTGGGCAGGCCCAGCGAGGCGATACCTGGGGATAGCGGGAGGAGGCCCATCCCCATTCACCTCAGTCAGTGCTGGGCAGAGGCAGCCGCCCCTTTGTGGTCTAAGGGCAGTGAAGCACATGTCCTGGGAGAAATGACATAGCTGAAGAAATGGAAAGATCTTTCCCCCAAATTTCCTCTTCTTGGAGGAGAGCTAATGTCTATCCACCGGGAGACCAAAAGAAGGTGCCCATCACAGGGGCTACCTACACATAAAAATATTTGTTTGCCAAGAAAGAATGGAAATTTGCCATTGGAAATACTAGTCATGCTTGTACGTTGTGTATTCTTGACATATCTTCTTGGCACGCATCGATAAAATAAGTGAAGATTCGAAATAGTGATTACCACTGGGGAAGGGGATGAAATCTACAAGGGGGTAAAAATAACTTAAAAAATTTTTTTTAATGTTTATTTATTTTTGAGACAGAGAGAGACAGAGTATGAACAGGGGAGGGGCAGAGAGAGAGGGAGACACAGAATGTGAAGCAGGCTCCAGGCTCTGAGCTGTCAGCACAGAGCCCGACGCGGGGCTGGAACTCACGAACTGTGAGATCATGACCTGAGCCAAAGTCCGACGCTTAACCGACTGAGCCACCCAGGTGCCCCGACAAGGGGGTAAAAATAACTTTCAAGTGTATCTGTTAAATTTGATGTCTTTGGAAATAATCTGAAGCAGATATGACAGACCTTAATATTTGGTAAGCTGGGTGGTTTGCTCATGGATGTTGAATGAGTTTCACTCATTTTTTTTCACGGTTTGAAATCTGTTATGTGGCAAATACGTGTTGGCTTGCTGAGGATCCATACCAATCTCCTTCTGAAGTGCCTCCCTGAGCTCAGAGACTGGAAAGCTAAAAACTAGAGTCTCTCCCCCCTGGGGTCCCTGGTATGATTCAAGTTCCTATAGCATGAGACTTAGTTGGAATTGACATCATTGAAGGGAGAGGCAGGAGTGAGGCATCTATTGGCAGGGTGGCCATAGAGGTAGTCTGTTTCATAGCTGTGGTGCAGGCTCCCCAACATAGCTGAGCTGGCATGATTTGGAGCTAGCGGGCTCTCTCAGACCATGGTGAGTGTGTCGGGGCTGTGTGTGCGTAACACCAAGCAGAGAACCAGCAGAGACGGAGTTCCAGAAATGTGGAAACCTGCATAGGGGTGGTCTTGAGTCTGTGGCTGAATTCTAAGCTGTACCCATGTAAAGTGAAATACCACAGACAGGCAAAGAACAGCTACATACGCTGAGGGCCATTCAGGTCTAGAAGATATTCAGGTCCTGACTGGCCAGAACTGAGAGACCTAGTTGAACATCCCGGGCAGTGGAGAGAAGCCTCTTATTTTAGTAGTAGGATTAAATTAGCTTTTGATTAAAGACTACTCTAGATATCCTAAAAAAGCTTATAAACAAACCTCAAAACGGTCAAATTGACTTGTGGGTAACTTAACTGCCAGCCAAAACAAAATTCAATGTTTTTTACAGGAAGAAAAAATTCAGGTAGTCAACGATATAATGTTCAAAATATCCAGCATCCAATAAAAAGGTTATTCAATATAGAAAAATGGAAAAAAAAGAGAAAAAAAGACCCAAACATGACAGCGATGATGGAATCAGCAGAAAAAGCCTTAAAACAACTACCATAAAAATGTTCAAGTATCTAAAGGAAAGCAAGACCATAATGAGGAGGAAAAAAAGATATTTAAAAGCCACAAAATGGAGGGGCACCCGGGTGGCTTAGTTGGTTAAGCGTCTGACTCTTAATCTCAGCTTAGATCTTGATCTCAGGGTCATGAGTTTAAGCCCCACATTGGACTCCATGCTGGGTGTGGAGCCTACTTAAAAAAAAAAAAAAAAAAAAGGAACTTTCTGGAGTTGAGAAATACAGTATCTAAAATAAACATTTCATTGGATGGGATTAGCAGCAGATTAGACATCCAGAAAAGAAAACACTGCAGAAGAACGGTGGGTGGTCAAACCAAAGGAAAAAAGATGAAGGAAATGAAAAGAACCTTAGCACCCAGTAGGACAATAAATATCAATTACAGGTACATGTAACTGGAGTACAGATGAAGAGGAGAAAGGAGAAAACAAAATCACTTGAAGAAAAAGATGTTTGAAGAAGTAATAGCCTCCAAATTTCCAAACCAACTGAAAAAAAAAATCCATAACCACACTGTTGGGAAACCATGATAAATATAGACTGCTAAAAGCAGTATGGGGAGAAGGGGTGGGAAGAATTACCCACGGGAAGAAAAATGTATAATCACTGATTTCTCACCTCTCTGGTATTATCTGGTATCTCTTAATATCAGCTGGAAGACAGAATATTTCTGTTCTGAAAGTAATGAGAGAGTTAAAAAACATCAACCTAGAATTCCATATCTAGCAAAAATATCCTTCAAAAGGACGGACAAAAGGACAGACATTGTTCAGGCAAAACTGCCCTACGAAAAATGTTAAAGAAAATTTGTTCTTCCAGCTGATGAAAAACGATCCCCGATTAAAAACTCAGAGCTAAATAAGGGAACAAAGAATAGCGGACATGGTAAATATGTTAGTGAATGTTAATGACTCTTTTTCTCATTAAAAAAATTTTTTTAGTGCTTATTTATTTTTGAGAGAGAGAGAGACAGACAGACAGAGACCGTGAGCAGGGGAGGGGCAGAGAGAGGGAGACACAGAATCCCAAGCAGGCTCCATGCTCGGAACTGTCAGCAAGGAGCCCAACGCGGGGCTTGAACCCATGAACTGTGAGATCACGACCTGAGCCCAAGTCGGACGCTCAACTGACTGAGCCACCCAGGCGCCCCTCTGTTTCTCATTTTTAATTATTTTTCAAATAATTGACTATGCAGGTCAAAATGAATGAGAATGTATGTGTGGCTTTTACTACATGTAGAAGTAAATTGTGTGATGACCACGGAAGAGGGGTAGGAGGGGCTGAATGAACCATGCTCTGTGCAGTGGTATCATATTATGTGAAGGTGGACAGTGAGAACTTGGAGAGGCGGTGATACATGAGGGGTCTGGGGAGGCACACAGAAGCTCTATATAGTCCCTCTGCAACTTTTCTGTAAGTTCCAGGTTATTTCAAAATAAGTTAAAACGAAATGATCAACTTTATACATATTTAAAATGGGTGCATGTTATCTTATGTTATTGGTATCTCAAGACAGTTGATTTAAGAAACAAAGATACCACCACGGACCCAGTGTTGTCTGCTCCCTGCGGGTCATGGAATCAACTTTATTTTCAAAGTGGTTAGTCATTAGAGCTTTGGGATAGCCGCCAGCCACAACCGGGACGGCTAGTTTCCTGTCTGTGGAGTCAGGGAGCAAGCACCTTACGGGAAGCTCCCATAATTCCTTCACAGAGAGCCCCCAAACATCTCTTCTTGTGTCCCGCTAAGCCCATTGGATCTCCTGCCTACTCCTGAACAGCATGCCCTGGCCTGGGAAATAGGATCAGCCAATCAGCGTCCACCCTGGAGTTGGGGGTGGGGTTAGTCTCATCTAAACCCTGATACTGGGGAGGTTGGGGTCTTCCTGAAATGTTGGTAAAAAGGAATGTATGCTGGGGAGCTGGCCAACAAATGCCTGGAAGAGATGGCTTCTGGCTTGCTAGAAGGACAATATATTTTATTTAAAATTTTTTTTAAGTTTATTTTGAGAGAGAATGAGAGTGCGCACAAGTGGGGGAGGGGCAGAGAGAGCGAGAGGGAGAGAGAATCCCAAGTACGCTCCACACTGGAGCCCAGAAGCCCAGGTGGGGCCTCAGTCCCACAAAGCATGAGGTCTTGACCTAAGCTGAAATCAAGAGTCAGTTGCTTAACCCACTGAGCCACCCAAGTGCCCAGAGACAAAATATTCTAAGTTCCCAACCAAAGAGGCTCTAAAGAGGAATTACTTAGCATGACTTAACTGTAGCTATTTCATCAGCCTACTCGCTCTTTCCAGTCAGAGAAACTTCCCAGGTTTGGGGTGAGCTTTGCACGGATACCGTTTATATCAAGCAGGAGGTAAACTCAAATCAATGCTTTTGACGACTTCCAGAAGATGCACCATTCCATTCTCTTTCTCTTTCCTCTTCCTCCCCTTGACAACCTGTGTTTCCCTTTTCCTTCCCCTCATTTCCCACCTTTTTTTTTTTTTTGGTTCTGAATACCTTGTTTATAACAACACAGGTAGAGCAATCTTTGAGTCAAGTGCAATATCCAACGAAATTTCTTTGGTTGTGTTGCTGCTGACAAAGAACATTTTGTCCTATAGATGCTTAGACTTTGATTTTTCCAACGATTATCGAATGCAAAAATAGCATTGCATATACAAATGTCAAATGTTCTGTGAGCTCGGTGCCATGGGATAGTCAGCTTAAGGGTGGGGATTAGAACCTTTGCAAATGGAAGAATGGAATGACAGAGATTCTCCCCTCACCCTTGCTTATGGTACACAATTTTGTCAAACTTCCATTGGTAGATGTTTCCCCAGTGGCTGTCATGGAAAAAGATTATAATTTTCCTGAGCCTACTCAAATGCTTCTTTCCAGCTTTGACTGAGTCTAACACTTTTGGAATGAATTTCGAATTTTCAGGGAAAATATGTATCTAGTTTCAGAGTTTGCCAATAACAGGAATCCACACCAAATAATGTATTATCTGTAATTATGTTTTGGTTGGCATGCTATTATATAATTAGCAATTTTTAGATCACTGTAATAATCAAAAGTGCATATATTTTGATAATGTACTGATTACATAGCCCACAGAAGATCGCAGTTCTTAAGATGCTTGCCTCTAAGCATTTTTAGAATTCATACAGTGAAAAGTCAGCTCATCTAGCTTCTCAGCTGCAAACCACTTAACAAATCCAGAGTGAATTTGAAAATTGCCGGTCCTGCTATCTGAAGAGCCTGCTGTTGTGCCAGATTCCGCTGATGGAGGAACGTTTTCTACAGCTCGAGTATCAATCCTGAAAACACATCCCGCAGAAAGCAGAAATATTAGACAAAGGGGGAAGACTTTTAACCAGAGAAAAGATGTACTATTTCCCTAGCTGGGGTGGTCTGGACTCATGATTGTCTGCATTCTGACTCTCCCGGTTTGTCCTTTCTAGAAGCGTTGCTTTGACTATTTTTAACTTCACAACATTTTACACCATTCGCTGTTATTAATTCCCAACTCAGCTGAGTGTTAATTAAAATAAATCAAGCATAATGTGTATGTATTTAACCCAAGTTTAAAAATCAAGGTAAATAATTGTTCTTTTCCCCCAGAATATAAAGTATTGTGTGCTGTTGCACAGGGAACGGGCATATCCACGTTAGGTATGAGTGTGTCAAGCCAGGGTTTATACTATCGACCTCACACTCAGCCTAACGGTAGAGTTCGAGACACTAGGGCCATTCTGTCCAAGAGAATATAGTGTGAGCCACATGTGTAATATCTAATTTCCTAGTAGCCGTATAACAAGCAAAAGGAAACAGGTGAGACTAATTTTAACAATATATTTTATTTTGCCCTATATATCTGAAACACATGATTTCAACATGTGGTGGATATAAAATTATTCGTAATGTACTTCACCTGTTTTTCATACTGTGTCTTTAAAATTTAGTGTGTGGAGTAAACCCGCAGCACAACTCAGTTTGGACCAGCCACCCTTCAAGCTCTCAACAGCCACACGTGGCTTGTGGACACCACATTCGACAGCCCAGCTCTAGGTGGATCCACCATGCGTTAGATGTCCTTGGCTTATCAGGCTTTTGGGAGATGAATGATGTTAATGGATTTTCTATGTTAATGGATTTTTTAAAAAATATGAACTTCTTTTGAAGTATAAACCGTACAGGAAAATGCACGGGTCATAAGCACATTTGAGTGAATTTTCGTGAAAAATGTAGTTGTTTAACCAGAAACCAAGAGATAGAGTATTAACAGAACCACAGAAGTTTCCTCACAGTCCCCTTGGATTTTCTCATATCCCAGATATCAAGACCTTGCTCTCCGTGCCCTCTTTCCTTGAAGTAGATCTACTTAGATAACCAAGAAGAAGATATTGCCGATGTGTTGAAAACCAATCCTTTGGTGCTCAGGGAATTTTCATCTATGGCTAAGAACCTGGATTATGGAGCCTCACAAATATGAAGAAACTCTCATGGGATCATGCCAGGAAAGGAGGCTTAGGGGAAAAAAAAAAATGTCCCTGACTACTTAGAGAATTGGGTGTTTCTGTATTTGTCCTGGCTCTCATTTAGTTTCAAACATACAGTGATTTATTTATTTATTTTTATGTTTATTATTATTATTATTATTATTATTTTCATTCTTGAGAGAGACAGAGTGTGAGCAGTGGAGGGGCAGAGAGAGAGGGAGACCCAGAATCTGAAGCAGGCCCCAAGCTCTGAGCTGTCAGCACGGACCCTGACTCGGGGTTTGAACTCACGAACCGTGAGATCATGACCTGAGCTGAAGTCAGACGCTTTAACTGACTGAGCCAGCCAGGTGCCCCGAGATGATACACATTTTGATCAGGCAAAGTTTTGTCTTGGCAGAGCAAGTAGCCTAGCATTTTATGTATTTTTTTTTTCTGGAAAAAATTTTTTGGAAGGCTATCTCTGAGGTCTATAGATACAAAGTCTTTCTGGAGCCAGGTTGGGGTGCAGAGGCTCACAGAAGTGGTCAGAGTGAAGGATTAAGCGTAAATGCAAGGACACAAACATGGCCAAGCTAGAGAAGAAATCACACATCTCTGACCATTCCTTCAGGGGCCTAGGCCTGGGAAGGGAGAGCTGCACGTCTTAAAGGCCCTTCCGAGGCAGAGAGCAATCTCCCCAACGCACAAATCAAAATGGCTCCCGCAGGAAATAGGACGCCTTGCTTGCTCCCGCTGTGAGCTGTCTCTCCTTCTCTCTCTTTCTGGCTCATTCTTCCCAGGAGGGTGCCTCTCTGGAAGAAAAGGTGTCTGGGCTATTTTCAAGCACCTGACAAATGAAGGTCATAATGAGAGCTGGATGGCCACATAGCTATTGAAGTCGTTAAAGACAGAAAATGATATTGGCTAAAATCCAGCCTTTCCATAGCTTAGTGACTATTTTGTCATGCCCTATTCTGAACAGACTGAAATCATTGTATAATATTGGTGTTGAGGGAACGAGGCTGAGAATTTCACGTTATATCACTTGTTCTGTGCCACAGAATATGATTTAACCCGGGCGAATCTGAATGTGGGGAAAAACTGTATCACTGTGGAGTTTCAGGATTGGGAAACGGGCTGGCAACAGTTGACCAGCCACGGGTGGAAGCTTTTTAATTCCCCACAGGACTTCTGGTTGTGTACCTTTGGGAAACTCTTCGAATAATAGCATTAGAACATTCAGGAATAAGAGGCACTTGCCTGGCTCAGTTGGTGGAGCATGTGACTCTTGGTCTTGGGGTTGTGAGTTTGAGCTCCACAGTGGGTGTAGAAATTGCTTAAAAATAAAATATTTAAGAAAAAAAAAAGAACAGGTTGCCTAAGTGGCTCAATTGGTTAATCTCCAACTCTTGACTTCGGCTCAGGTCATGATCTCACAGCTCGATTTGTGAGATCGATCCTGCCTTGGGCTCTGTGCTGACGGCATGGAGTCTGCTTGGGATTCTCTCCTATCCCTCTCTCTCTGCCCCTCCCCTGCTCATGTGCACGCATGCACTCTCTGTTTCTCTCTCTCAAAATAAGTACACTTAAAAAAAAAAAAAAAGAACATTCAAGAATAAAATAAATTGGTATAGTCTGAATATTTCTGTGGAAAACAGATCTTCCCGCCCTCTAAAAAAGAGAACCACAAAGCAAAAAAAGTTATCTGAAGTTACTGTTTTGTAAATTTCAGCTTTGTAGAGGCTTAACTTAACATAAAATTGTAAGATATTTAAAGTCTACGATGTGAGGGGGACCTGGGTGGCTCAGTTGTTTGGGCGTCTGACTCTTGATTTCAGCTCAGGTTACAATCTCGTGGTTCTGAGATCGAGCCCCGAGGCTGGGCTCTGCGCTGGCAGTGAGAAACCTGCTTGAGATTCTCTCTCTCCTTCTCTCTCTGCTCCTCTCCCACTAACACACACATGTGCCTGCTCTCTCTCTCTCTCTCTCTGTCTTTCTCAGGGTAGATATAAAATAAAATAAAATAAAATAAAATAAAATAAAATAAAATAAAAATAAAAAAGTGTACAACATGCTCTTTGTGCACATTCTTCTTAGGTAAGTTGATCACTTTCATGAATTCAGATACCTTCTATTACACCAACAACTTCTATGTCTACACATATGGCCCAGACCTTTCCTCTGAGCTCCAGACCCATAAATGGAGTTTCCAGTAGACATCTCCAAACACATGGCTTATAGGTACATCGAATTCAGCAAGTCCTGTTGAGCTTGGGGTGTTACCCTGACAGACCTGTCCTCTTCCAGTGTTTTCTGCCTCGGTGAATGGCACCGCTGTGTCCCTCGTTGTCCAAGTCTGACACCTGGGAGTCACCCATGACTCCTTCCAGTCAATCACCAAATCCTAACTGGCTCAAGTTATTCATGTCAATTCCCAACATCAACCAGATTCCAATCAACCACTAAATCTAGCTCCTGAAAATCTTTTTTATTTTTTATTATTATTATTTTTTTTAATTTTTTTTTCCCAACATTTATTTATTTTGGGGACAGAGAGAGACAGAGCATGAACAGGGGAGGGGCAGAGAGAGAGGGAGACACAGAATCGGAAACAGGCTCCAGGCTCTGAGCCATCAGCCCAGAGCCCGACGCGGGGCTCGAACTCACGGACCGCGAGATCGTGACCTGGCTGAAGTCGGACGCTTAACCGACTGCGCCACCCAGGCGCCCCCTGAAAATCTTTTTTAAAAAATAAGTTCATTTATATATTTTGAAAGCGAGACAAGGCAGGGGAGGGACAGAGAGAGAGCGTCCCAAGCAGGCTCCGCCTTGTGAGCATATAGCCTGATGCAGGGTTCAATCTCACAAACCATGAGAAAACGACCTGAGCCGAAATCAAGAGTTGGTCACTTAACTGACCGAGCCCCCCGGGCTCTTGCGTATCTTAAATCTATCCACTTCAACTTCGAGTGCCATGTCCTCAAGGATGCATGACTCTCCCGGTGTCTTTAGGTGGCAGAACCCACAGGGAGTGTCGTCAACTAACAAACTCACTCACCTGAGTGAGTTGGTTGTGCAGAGATTTTAACGGGGTTTCGTTAAGTAGGCATGGCTGATTGAACACGCCCACACTGGCTAAGCTCCATCTACTGCCCTCTCCCCTCCTGGGGGGTAAGATGGGCGCTATGTGGCTCAGTCTTTATGGTATGGTCAGTGCTCACTTTAAAACTATTGGCATAGGTCCCCCCCCCCTCCCCCCAAGGAGTTCTTGTTTTGCATTAACCTACCAGGTGCCTGCTAGGAGTCATCTAGTTAACAGAAACTGTTAGGTGTGGTCTGAGGGCCCGTCGTGAATCATAACACGTTTATTGGAATTCTTCAGGAAATTCCAAGGGTGCAAAGATCGACTCCCAAGAGCAGGGACAAAGGCCAAATCTCTCTTTGAGTAAAGTTAATTCATCACTATACAGCATCTTGGAGCTGGTAGATTGGTGCCCAGGACAGATAATCTGGGTTCCTTCCCTTACTGTACACCTAAGGCCAAAGACCACGCACACAAAAAGCAAGTTGGGGCTTGGAGAGGTTTTAGTCTTCAAATACCATTAGCACACTTTCATTCGGTTACTCTCGTCTTTGGCTACTTAAACTTCACGGTAGGATTTCCTCCTAAGAATGTGAAAGGCATATTGACAGGGAAAAATTAGTGTTAGCAGTTGTGCAAGGGAGAGAAGACCTTTCAAAACAACGACCACTAGAGTAGGGCTTAGTGAAACCAAAGGTTACAATACATTACCTTACCTTTTCCCGGTGATTTATAGTTTGCAAAATGATTTACATACCCTATTCCTTCGAGTGTTAGCCATGGTGTGAAAAGAACATAAATGAAGGATTCAAAAAGTGAGTGACAATTAAGGGAACAAAAAGATTATTCAACTTAATTTATTTAAGAATTAAATTGTGCTAGAATTCATTTTGTCGGCACTCAGAAGCATCATTTACATAAGAATTGATATGCTAATGGAGATTCACTTAGGAACTCTGTTAGGTGTCAGTGTTTTGTTAATGCAGTTAACGTTTTAAGAATTTGAAAGGTCAAATTAAAAAAAAATTTTTTTAATGTTTACTTATTTTTCAGAGAGAGAGAGAGAGAGAGAGAGAGACAGAGTGTGAGCGCGGGAGGGGCAGAGAGCGAGGAAGACACAGAATCCGAAGCAGGATCCAAGCTCCGAGCTGTCAGCGCAGAGCCCGACGCGGGGCTCGAACTCACAAACCGTGAGATCATGACCTGAGCTGAAGCCGGCTGCTCAACCGACTGAGCCATCCAGGTGCCCCAAAAGTTCAAATTTTGATACACAATAGTTTTTTGAGAGTTTTTTTTTTTTTTTTTCTGAAACCAAGCTTATGTTAGTGTGGCATGAAAAAATTAAGATAAAGCCAATAATGAACTTCCTTCTCAGAAAGAAGGTATTCACCAGTTAAGTAGAATATTTGATCCCTTGCCCCCTAAAAAGGTAGAAATTCTATCACGTGTCTTTTTGAGAACATGTGAAAGTTCTTTGCATTTAACATTATACCAGTCTACCTGTCAGTGATTTTTAGATGTGGAAAGTTATGCCTTCACCCTTTGTGTCTTTAACATTTCTATATTTAAACCCTTCACAAATCCATACTGTCCGAACTGAGGAGTCTTAGCTATAATGATGACATTTTTCTAGGCCTTTAAAAAAAATGGTTCCAGATACTTTATTTAAAAAATAAAACAGGGGCGCCTGGGTGGCTCAGTCGGTTAAGCGTCCGACTTTGGCTCGGGTCATGATCTCACGGTCCGTGGGTTTGGGCCCTGCATCGGGCTCTGGGCTGACGGCTCAGAGCCTGGAACCTGCTTCCGATTCTGTGTCTCCCTCGCTCTCTGCCCCTCCCCCGTTCATGCTGTCTCTCTCTGTCTCAAAAATAAATAAACATTAAAAAAAAATTTTTTTTAAATAAAAAATAAAACAAAAACTAACTAGGGTGCCTGGCTGGCTCAGTGGGTAGAGTATGTGACTCTTGATCTCAGAGTCGTGAGTTGGAGCGCCATCTTGGATATAGAGATTACTTAAAACAAAACAAAACAAAACAAAATAATCCCCCCCTGCAAACTAACTAAAGAATTCTGGTGCATGATAACAGATTGGGCTCAGGCCAAAGCCTTATTCTATACCTTTCAAACCCTAGAAATAAGATTAAATAAAACAAACGGGTAAGTTCCTAATTGTTGGGGGGGGGGGGGGACAGTTGGAGACCAAAAACCATGAGATGCTTCTAAAATATGGAAAGCAGAGAAGTTCAAATTTTAATTTTTTTTTTTAAGTTTATTTATTTGAGAGAGAGCATGCATGATCAGGGGAGGGGCAGAGAGAGAGGGAGAGAGAGAATCCCAAGCAGGCTCCGTGCTGTCACCATGGAGCCCTATGCAGGGCTCTAATCTCACAAACTGTGAGATCACGACCTGAGCTGAAATCAAGAGTTGGAGGCTTAACCGCATGAGCCACCCAGGTGCCCTGAGAAGTTCAAATTTTAAGTCATAGCTGGAAATGTAAGAGTAATTGCTATAAAAGAACTTTTATAAATTAATAGATGTATTCCAGTGTATCAGGGAAGTAGAGAAACAGAACCAGTAGGGGGTATATATATATATATATATATATATATATATATATAGTATAAGTGAGTAGGTACATACATATATATACTGTGTAAGTGGATATATACATACACATATATGTGTAAGTGGGTAAACCAATTCCCTGAACAAATCTTTTTGTACGTAGAAATATATACAGGAATGTGTATATAATATATATTGTGTGCATAATACAGGGATATTATATATAAGGATTATATAGGGATATAAAAATGTTTTATAAGGATATATATTATATATGGATATAGTATATATAAAGCTATATATAATATATAAAATTTAATTAATATATGTATAAATAATTGTGGGAGCTGGATTCTATAGGGATGTATAGGGATCTACATGTATATTCCTGTATAATTGTGAGAGCTACTTAAGCAGTTTCTGTGAAGCTATTGTCTCTGCATTTTATTTCTTATTTTTTATTTTTTAAAATTTTAAGTAGGCTCCATGCCCAAAGTGGGGCTTGAACTCACAACCCCAAGATCAAGAGTCACGTGCTCTGCTGACTGAGCCAGCCAGGCATCCCTGGGTCTATTTTTATTAACACATCTCTTTTCCTGGATACGAGCTACCATATTCTGCTTTTATTTTTTGCATATCTAGTAATTTTTATTGGATGATGGAAATTATGAATATTATGTTGTTGGGGATCTGAATTTTTATAAAAACTTCTTTTAAAGAGTGTTGAATTTTATTATGACTGGAAGGCAGGTTGTGTCTGGATCAGTTTATCCTTTTGACGCTTTTTTTAAACATGTATTTATCTAATTTTGAGAGAGAGAGAGAGAGAGAGAGGGAGTGCATGCATGCACAAGCAGGGAAGGGGAAGGGCGGGGGGGGGGGGGGGGGGCGGAGCAAGCTTCAGGCTCTGAGCCGTCAGCACAGAGCCTGACACCGGGCTTGAACTCACAAACCGGGAGATCATGACCTGAGCCGAAGTGGATACTTAACTGACTGAGCCACCCAAGCGCCCCTTGATGCTTCTTCATAAGCTTTGTTAAGATGGGTCTACAGTAACCTTAGCTTTAGCACTAAGTTGCAATACTTCGATGGTCTCCACGGAATGCTCCATGTTTCCAATATGGTCTCCCCATTCTAGTTTTCTAATGAGACAATCAAGCATCCCCAGCCCCATGTGAGCTCTGGGGATTTTTCAGCTCACGGCTCCTTGGCGAGACCTCATGGGGTTTCGCACCGCACATGCGCAACGTAGTATTCTGCCGAAACACCTGAACAGACTGTTGTGCGGATTTGCCTTTTTCTGGAGCTCTCGCCCTGCCCGGTTCCCATTTTCCCCAGCATTCTGCCCTACAAATTCCATTCACCTCAGCATTCCCAAACTCCAATCCCAGCGTCTTCAGTTCAGGGAGACCGTCGCGATCTGCCTGGTTCCCCCTTACTGGACTGCAGTCTGGAAAACGCCTCTAGGCAGATGCCAACAGTGATCACCAATGTCATCTTAGTTGGTTCATTTCTCTTAAGTATCACAGTCCCTACTTTGCATGTCTACAAACTGTGGTTTCAGAGACTGTCCAGTTTTCTAGATGTTTATGGCTAGTCTGGTGTCAGTTATTCTGTCATGGTTCAAAGAAGAAATCACATTTTCTCTTGGTTGTATCATTGAGCCGATGAATCACATGAAAAAGAAACGACCTCTGGACATTTTAGATGCATGAGCCAATATGTTTCCATGTTATTTTGAGACGGAGTGAGCTGGGTTTTTCTGTCACCTACGACCAAAAATTGCATATGAAGTGACATACTATATAAAGACTTATTTTCACAGCCCAAAATTAAAATACTTATTTAATATTCTATTATGTCTCCTACATGTTTGCCCCAAATTGGTCTTTCGCAATGTGAACATTGCTCTTACTTGACATTTATTGAGATGCGTCTAAATATAATATACCTAAATATAATTCAGATGCTAAGTTGGACACTGAGGCTTTAAAGGTAAATTTCCTGCTCTCAAGAAGCTAACAGGTCACTAGGGGAAATTTACATATATGTAAATAAGGGTAACGCGGTTTGTTGTGTATTGAATTATGTCCTCCAAAAAGGCGTGCAGAAGTCCTAATTTCTGACACTTGTGGTATCAATTTGGGAATAGGATCTTTGCAGAGGTAGTCAAGTTAAGGTAAGGTCATACTAGAGTAGAGTGAGCCCTAATCCAATGCTTGGTGTCCTAATAAAAAGAAGGAAATTTGGGTGCAGACACACAGAGAGGAGAAAGCCCCATGAAGACAGAAGCACAGACACACAGGAGAGAAGCCCACGTGAAGATGGAGATAGAAACCGGAATGATGCATCTATAAGCCAAGGAATGGCAAGGATTACCAGCAATCCCCAGAAGCTAGGAAGATGCAAAGAAAAGATTTTTCTCCAGAGCCTTCCTAGAGAGCGTGGCCTTGCCTACGTCTTGCTTTTGGACCTGTGGCCTCCAGAACTGTGAACCCAATAAATTTCTCTGTGTCAGGCCACCCAGTTTGTGTTACTTTGTCACAGCAGTGCTAGGAAATTAACACTGGGTTGTATACAGACAATAGTGGAATTGCACTGGGGGAGGAAGAGCACAGAGCGGGGGGGGGGGGGGGGGGGGGGGTGGGGGGGGGGGGTGGGGGGGGGTGGGGGGGGTGGGGAATGAAAGTCCCCCAGAATTTATACTCCCTGTGATTGCATCTACTAGCAGTGAGTAGAAGGACCCATTACCAGGCGCTGGTCTAGATACTTTGTATCAGTCAGAAGCCAGAGGGGGAAGGAGGGGCAGAAACAGATTTGAAGAGGTAACAGCCAACGATTTTCCAAAAGAGGTGAAAACTGTAGATCCGCCTATGGGGGAATCTCACGTTTCAGCAACAGAAAACAACAAAGATTTCTCACGCTCACGAGAGTCATTGTTTCTGGAAGACTCTGCAGGGTATCTTTCATCCAGGGGAGGGCTTAGCAGCATCTTCCTCAGCTTTGAGTGGATACCATATCATTCTTAGGATGGCCCCTAGGCAATGAGGAACAAGGCAATGGATCAAAGGCTTAGTCCTTTCTGCCCAAGGCAGGACTTCCCCGAGGGGAATCTCTGGTTCCGAGTCCTGCATTTTTTGTGGTAGATTCTACCTGGTCTGCCCTGTGATCCCACGGCTTCCCTGACCCAGTCCAACTTCCTCGCCTTTTCCTTTGTAACTTTTATTCCACCATAAAATGTTTACACCCCTAACTCCATCACCACAGCTGCTTGCTTTTTTTTTTTTTTAACATTTCTTTTTTTTCTCTTTCTATTTTTAATTTTAGAAAGAGAGACCACAAGTGGGGGAGAGGGAGAGAGATAGAGATAGATGGAGAGAGAGAGAGCGCGCGAGAGAGAATCTTAGGCAGTTTCCATGCTCTGCACGGAGCCTGATGCCGGGCTTGATCCCACAACCCTGGCATCATGACCTGAGCCGAAATTAGGAGTCGGACGCTCAGCCGACTGAGCGACCCAGGCGCCCCAGCAATGTGATTTTAATCTGGGAAAAGAGACACAGCAGTATTTGGGCGGGGGATGTTTTTGATCACTTGACAGGTCACTGTCTGAGTTTTTATACTGTCAGGAAGGACAACTCGCCAGCCTCGATTTTGCTTCATGATCCCTCCCCAAAGAGGGTTGCAAGGGACATCCCGTGTGGAATGAGAAAGCGTTCCCGTCATACTCTAGATAAAGATAGCTATCTGTGTGTAGAATTTCCTAGATGCACATTGGTCTATTTTAACTTTATGAACCTCAGTAGTTGGCTTATATTATAAAGTGGTTTCCCAAAGTCTACAGAATAAAACTCAAAATGCTTTACATAAATGCCTTGGGCATAAGGTCCCTTTCTACCTTTCTCAGCTTTATCTCCTGTCCCTTCGCACAGGCTCTGTCAGCTCATGTTATTGTAAGTTTCTTGCGGTCTGCAAAATATATTTTGTTAATACTATTTCCTCTGCCCAAAATGAGATCCACACATTGTGTCTCTGGCTAAAATGTAATCATTTCTTGAAATTCAGCTTGTATCGTCCACTCCTTGGAGCTGTCCTGCTTTCTTCTTCCTTCTCTCCTGAACGAGGCAGTGTCATTTGTTGCTTCCTTTTATATCGAATCATGGAGGCTGAGAATTGGGGAGTTACTGGCAGCTTTTACAAAAGACTAAGATTTTGTAGTCACTAATTACCCTTTTTGTAAATACGGTACATCTATTTTTTAACCTGTTCATGTAATTAAAAAAAAATTTTTTTAATGTTTGTTCATTTTTGAGAGACACAGAGAGACAGAGTGTGAACGGGGAGGGGCACACACACACACACACACACACACACACACAGAGAATCCGAAGCAGGCTCCAGGCTCTGAGCTGTCAGCACAGAACCCGATGCGGGGCTCGAACCCACGAATTGTGAGATCATGACCTGAACCAACTGAGCCACCCAGGTGCCCCCTGTTCATGCAATTCACAGGAGTCGAAGTAGAAAACATCTGTGAAACACTAATAGCTTTAAAATAAAAAAAAAGCTTACAAAAATAAAGCACTAACTAGTATAAATATTCTAATTACTATATTCTTTACTATATGTTCCCGAGGAAGAGGGCCTTACATTTAGCTCTGTGAAATGCACGATAGGCCAAATTCTGGATAGAAGAGTGAGGTAGAAATTTCAGTAATCAAATGTGTATTTTTCAATAGAGTCTTCTCGGTATCATCAAAATTTTGCTTCTGACACTATTAGTGTAAGTAAGGACTAATTTTCTAGTTCCGGAGATGGACTGTGAGTAAAGACATGCAAATTCTGTTCCCCCTCCCATCCCCCTGAGTTGCAGAGGGAAAAACAGGAAAGATTTTTGTTGACTCAGGTGGTGGGGGGGGGGGGGGCGGGTAGAGAGGTGGGGACCGGTTGGTTTTTGAAATGCATAGGTTTCCAAGGGACTGAATTCTTTTTCCACTGATTGGAGTAGAGCACTGGCATTGGTGGTCTCAGCGGCCAATGGAGTGGGCTCAGTGGAAGAGGCTGGTTATTCATCCTGTCACCCCAGACTGTCCGATAGTTGGGGACCCTGAACTCTGACTTAAGGAGCCAGCTGGATATACCTGTGCTTGTGTAAGCCTGGTAGGGCATTGGGGGTCCGGGCTGCCCAGATTCAAGTTTCTTCTTATTCTTCTTCTTGCTTCTGCCCCTCCTCCTCTCTTTCTTCTTTTTTTGTTTTAATTGAATTTATTTTTTTAAATGTTTATTTATTTTTGAGGGGCGGGGGAGAGGACATGAGTGGAGGCAGCGCAGAGAGAGAGGGGGCAGAGGATCCAAAGCGGGCCCTGCACTGACAGAAGCGAGCCCTACGTGGGGCTCGAACCCACGGACCGCGAGATCCTGACCTGAGCCGAAGTCGGACGCTCAACCGACTGAGCCACCCAGGTGCCCCTATGAGTTTGACTTTAAAGAAAAATTCCACATGTAAAGGGTACCATGCGATATGTGTCTTCCACTGTGTGGCTTATTTCAATTAGCATAATGCCCTCCAGGTTCATTCGTGATGTAGCAAATGGCAGGATTACTGTTTTTTTTTTTTTTTTTTCAACGTTTATTTATTTTTGGGACAGAGAGAGACAAAGCATGAACGGGGGAGGGGCAGAGAGAGAGGGAGACACAGAATCGGAAACAGGCTCCAGGCTCTGAGCCATCAGCCCAGAGCCCGACGCGGGGCTCGAACTCACGGACCGCGAGATCGTGACCTGGCTGAAGTCGGACGCTTAACCGACTGCGCCACCCAGGCGCCCCATGGATTACTGTCTTTTTTTAAAGGCTGAATAATTTTCCAGTGTGCGCGTGTATGTGTGTGCGTGCGTGTGCGTATCACATTTTCTTTATTCATCTGTCAATGAACACTTAGGTTGTTCCTATATCTTGGCTGTTGCGAATAATGCTGCAATCGACATGGGAGTACAAATATCTCTTTGCGATAATGATCTCATTTCCTTTGATTAAATAACCAGAAGTTGCATTGCTGGATCATATGGTAGTTATGTTTTTAATTTTTTGAGGAACTTCCATACTGTTTTTCATAGTGGCTATGCCAACATACATTCTGCCAAACGTACAAGGGTTTCCATTTCTCCAGATCCTCGCCGGCATTTGTTATCTCTTGTTTTATTGATAGTAGACATCCTAACAGGTGTGAGGTGATATCTCGTCATGGTTTTGACTTGCATTTCCTTGATGATTAATGATGTTGAGCACCTTTTTATGTACCTGTTGGCCATGTGTATGTCTTCTTTGGGAAATGTCTATTTGTCCAGTTTTAAATTGGGTTATTATTTTATTTTATTTTATTTTGCTATTGAGGTGTACGGATTCCTTGTATATTTTGGATATTAACTCCTTAATGGATATGTGATTTGCCAATATTTGCTCCCATTCCATAGGTTGCTTTTTCAGTTTGTTGATAGTTTCTTTTGCTGTGCGGAAGCTTTTTAGTTTGATTTAGTTCCACTTATTTATTTTTGCTCTTGTTACCTTTGCTTTTGTTGTCAAATGCAAAAAAATTCATGGCCAAGACCAATGTCAAGGAACTTACTCCCTGTTTTCTCCTGAGAGCTTTAAGTCATACGTTCAACTCTTAATCCTTTTTGACTTGATTTTTGTGTATGGTGTATGGTTTTCTGGGCTCTCTATTCTGTTTCACTTATCTATTTGTTTTTATGCTAATGCCATATCGTTTTGATTACTATAACTTTATAATACACTTTCAAATCAGGAATTGTGAGGCCCCCAGCTTTGTTCTTCTTTCTCAGGATTGCTTTGGCTATGGGGGCTCTTTTGTAGTTCTGTAAGAATTTTAGAATTTGTTATTCTATTTACGTGAAAAATATTGTTGGGAGTTAAATAAGGATTGCACTGAATCTGTGGATTGCTTTGGATCGTGTGGATACTTTAACAGTATTGATTTTTCCTGTTCGTGAACATGGAATGTCTTTCCATTTATTTGTGACTTCTTCAATTTCTTTCACCAGTGTTTCATAGTTTTCAGGGTATAGTTTTCAAGACCTTTCCCTTCCTGGTTAAATTTTTTTCTGAGTATTTTATTCTCTTTGATACTATTGTAAATGGGATGGTTTTCCTAATTCCTCTTTCCGATAATTCATTGTTAGGGTACAGACACACAGCTGATTTTTGTATATTGATTTTGTATCCTGCAACGTTACTGAAGTTATTTGTTTTGATAGTTTCTTAGCGGAGTCTTTAGGGTTTTCTACATATAACGTATCATCTGTGAACAGAGAAAATTTCACTTCTTCCCTTCTAACTTGTATGCCCTTTCTTTCTTTCTATCTTGGCCGAATTGTTCTGTTTAGTTAATGTCCCTGGTTCTGCACAACAGTGCTCTGCAGAGTAGCTTTGGCCATCAAATAATTTTTTCGATGCTCACAACACTCGCACATCCATACTCACGCTTAAATATGCATCTAAATATTTGAATCGGTTACATATCTGCAAAACACTAGACGTTTTCCTCGAGTCACGGACAAATGATTATGGAAATGGAATCCAGTGACCTTGCTATTCAGGCCAGAGTAACGAATGACAGCCGATTATCTTAGCCGATAGAGATCATTTTCTTGATTTTGGCTTTCAAGATGAGTTCTATCTTGATTGCAGCTACATGAAGGACCACCTTAGAACCTTCAAATCACAAACGGTAGTATTCAGAGCTAGTGAGTGATGGAACATCTGGAGTGTTCTTCTGTCATTTATTCTGGTGAACCAATTAATTAAAACCTGTACAGTTAGGAAATAGAAACTGCAAATGTTTCTCGTTACCAAAACTGTAATATTCTTTCACAACGTTCTTTTGACAAAGCATAAAGCATAGCAACGTTCTAGTCACAGGGATTCCCAGTTAGTAATGCCAAGCTTAGAATGATAGCTTTGGACTTGGATTGTATTTTATTAAGATGCTCAGAAATGTAATGAACAGAATCCAAAAGTTTTACATGAAATATAATGTTTGTGCTCAATATTAATGGGTTAAAAAAAAAGTCACTACTGTTTCACTTACTGTTACAATGTGAATGCTTAGAGCAACATTGGTTGGTGCTAACTTTCTCAAGGGTAAGTACCAGGTAGCATGCTATGACTTCAGGGGAAACAAATTACATGATAAGTGGGTTATATGTAGACCTACATTTTCTTTTCTGCAAAGATAGGCATGCATTTGTAACAGGTAGAGACTAAATTTGAAATGAAGAAGTCACCCTATTTGGAATGGAAGAAAACAAAATCTATTTTAGTATCATTTTCTTTTTGGAAGATTTCTGTATTTTAATATATCAGCTCCAGGGTGAAAAATTGAATCAGATGAATGTGATAGAGAGACTCATTGCACTTATGGGTTTGTATTGTTACTTAATCTTTGTGTGAGTTTGGCCTCAGTCTTCCATTAAGTAAAGATTTTAGAGTATATTCTCCCTCCTTAATTTTTTGATTCTTACAGAGGGATCATGGTTAAAATAAGCCCTACAATCAACTGTTCTAGAAATCATTAGCTCCTTCAAATGCCCTGAAGTTTGAGGTGTAGACAAAGTTAAAGATACACTTTAGGTAATGCTACTGATTTGTGAATTACAATTTTTTTTGAATTTATAAAATTTCACTTATAATGTCATAGATTATACTCTGCTTGAAACTATAAATTATTTGTTTAATATTTAGTAATTAAGACATTCACTGTAGACATATCTATCCATTATAATTTTTAAAAATATTAACAAGCAATGGGGATCTTTCCCCACCTACTTATTTCAAAATATACTACAGGTGATTATTACCATCTTCTTTTGCTTATTTTTTTTCTGTTGTTCGAGTACTTAGATCAAACTTTATTTTTATTTTTTTAATTTTACTTATTTATTTTGAGAGCGAGAGAGCAGGGGAGGGGCAGAGAGAGAGAGGGAGAGAATCCCAAGCAGCCTCTGCACTGGCAGCTCAGAGCCCCACGTGGAGCTCGAACTCACGAACTGTGAGAATCTGAGTGGAAATCAAGAGTTGGATACTTAACCCGCGGGGCCACCCACGCACCCCTAACTCTAGTTAAATTTAAGTAAGAATTTTCATTTGTTTTTTAAGCTGGTTTTACTTGTCATTTCTTAATGTTTATTTATTTTTGATACAGAGAGAGACAGAGCATGAACAGGGGAGGGTCAGAGAGAGAGGGAGACACAGAATCCGAAACAGGCTCCGGGCTCCAAGCTGTCAGCACAGAGCCCCACGCAGGGCTCGAACCGACGGACCGCGAGATCATGACCTGGGCCGAAGTCGGACGCTCAACCGACTGAGCCACCCAGGCGCCCCTACTTGTCATTTCTTAAAATAAGTGATGGAAAATAAAATAATTTGGAAACGAAAGACTGATAACTCTGTCCCAAATTAGACACAACTCTCCAATAATGTGTAGAAACTAAACCACCTGTCCCTAGAATGATGCTGCCTTGGAACCAGATCCCTGTAGGGTGGCCCCGCCCTTCAAATAAGGAGGACGCAGAGGACCCTCCGGAGTCGGGATGATAGTCACCACCTGCCATTCAAAAAGCTTGAGCTCAGCTCTTTTTCCAGCAGTAATCATTTATCACTCATGATCCAACCAAAATCTTTGGCCCATTTTGGTTAAGAAAGTCAAGGCCAGATCTGACCCAGGATCCTGGCCTCAATAATACCATGTGCTATTGGATTACCTTTCCACTCACCATAACAGGCAAAAAAGAAGAGATCGGAGAACCATTCTTTGTACCATCAACAGTCCCGTTTTATTCAATACAGTTTATTTTGGTGTTTCTGATCTGAGTTGTATTTTAGATCAACCCACTTATTTTCAGCTCAAGGGATGCTTCAACTGAGATCGTTAAACAGACACAATTGTTTCGCTTCTTCCCCTTCTTCTTCTTCTTCTTCGTCTTCATCTTTATCTTCTTCTTCTAAATAAGCTGAATGTCCAAAGCCAAACCAGGGAATCTTCATGTCAAGGGGTTGCTTAGATCACAGTTCCTACCGTTTATCCACAAACATAGGTTCCACATATGATGTAGAGAGCTGGCTAGTGGTGAAAGAGGTCATTCTAAGGCATCCTTCACAGAATGAGATGTCATCTCAAAGGGGTATATTGTCTCAGACACCTTTAATCCATCTTTTTCTTTAAGTGGGATGCATCCTATTTTCTTTTAAACCTCGCAACCTCTAGCAAACAAGCTGGTATCTCCAGAGTGCAAATTACAGAAACTGAGTTCAGAGTCAAAGGATTATCAAGTCGAAACTAAGAGCTAAGGGAATATGGACCCCCACCACTAAGTGAGGCTGATTTTAAAGGCCTGGAGTCAAGTACACAATGGGTATTGTTTACTTGGAAACTCTATCTCTCAGGCTTTTAAATGATCTTTTTAATGGTGTGGCTGCCTTTCCCGTGAGGGGATCGCACCTTCCCAGTGGGTGCTCAGGAGTATTACCCTTTTGAATAGCCAACAGGGCCCCCCCCGCTGATTCATGACCATTTGCAGAACAGTGTCAGTCTCTGGGGTCCTTAATTTTTTTTTTCCTCTCCTGGTACAAGACGAATGCACTGAATCTGTGCCCAGGTTTTACTTCAACCATAGCATGAGATAAAGAGGATTTACAGGCAAAGAACTCCCTTGAACCGCAGCCAAAAAAGCAGATAACTTTTAAATAAAACGATGTGGTGGAAGAAACTGCCTTGTGGCTATCTACTTTTGAGAAAAACAGCAACTATTTACAGTAAAGTGTTGGCAAACTGTGTGTGTTTAGGCTCTAGGAAAGGTGGAAGGTCACCACACTGCTTATGGGTTTTCTTTCATCGAGAACACTGACTTGAAGGTTACAGACAGAAGTTACATTTTTATTATTTATCTTCAACCAAGTTCAATTGATTTACAACAATCAGCCATATGACTCATTCACTTTGAATGGAAATGAATTCAAAGACATTAGAAGAAACATACAATGAGAAATTATCTAAATTATACAATTGCACCCCCTCACTTGAAACAGATTCAGACTTATAATAGATAATTGCTTTCTTGTACTGACGGGTTCTTTTCCTTTTCAGTATAAGGTGATTCATCTCCAGGTTTCCCTAAATAGTGAACTCTCTTAATGTTCTTAAAGTCTAATTAGTTTTCAAAAATCCTTTTCAAAAACATGTTTTGTGGAATATATCCACTGAATCCAATGAGGTTTGTTATGCTAAGACTCTCAAGTTGTTAACATGGGAGAGCTGACGATGTCATGTGCTTTAATTAGCATCCAACACCACAGTCCTTACGGGTAGTGCGTGAGGGTAATAACACCTAAGGACACTAATTTTTTTTTTTAAGTTTGTCCATTTTTGAGAGAGAGAGCGAGAGAGAGCAGGAGAGGGTCCGAGAGAGAGGGAGAGAGAGAATCCCAAGCAGGCTCCGCCCTGCCAGCACAGAGCCCAACAAGGGGCTCGAACCCACAAACTGTGAGCTCATGACCTGAGCCGAAACCAAGAGCAGGTTGTTCAACCGACTGAGCCACTCAAGTGCCCCAGGACACTGATTTTTGAACACACATAATATGAAGGGACAAAACGTCTCCTAGCCACGGAAATAACCACATAGACCGTAACAGCATCCAGGGAAGAAAGATGGTGAGTCTGAGGCGAGTAATAATCCAGATGCAAAGGAAGTGTTGTCTACGCTACGGTAGGAGAATCCATTAGATGTCTCATCTCCTCTGGCCCTAGTTCACGTTCACCCGCAATATTCTGATAGCTAGTTTGCTGCTCAAGTGCCTTAAGACCATGAAAGGAAGACCACTGGTTTAGAGGAAGTGACAGTGGTTTTCGTTACAAACTGTCTAATAGACACAGTTGGTGATCTCTGCAGGTGTGGACAGTGGCAAATTCCTGGACCAGGACTGTTGAAAACAAAATCCTATACATTCAACCCAGAACTTCTATTGGCCAGCAAGTCTTTAGATGAGCAGTTCTCAAATGTTTCCACATCATGGCATAGGAGGAAATGATAATATTTGTAAGTGTCCCTGAGGTGAACTTGAGGGCATTTGAGGAGTCACTATGGGGCTTTGTGCAAAAACGATTGCATTCCCTTTATGTTACATATTGATGATAAGGCAAGAAAATAAAACTTAGTCGAAAATATTGAATATCGAGTTTGTAAAAAACTTAGATAAAATGGCTTCACTCTTTTACGTGAAAAGTGGAGTTGGGTCCTGAGAATATTTTACACACACACACACACACACACACACACACACACACACACCTGATTTGCAGTTCAAAACCGTTCCATGTAATTCCTGATCCGAACCTTTCATATTCTTCATAGTTACCTTGGTCAGAAATTATGTTTACAGAAGCAGAGGTACCAAATAGCAGATTATCACTTTTTCTTCCATGAATGGAAACTGTTTTCTTGCCCTTTATCTTTGATCTTTTATTTTTTTAATGTTTATTTATTTTGAGAGAGAGAGAGAGAGAGAGAGAGAGAAAGAGAAAGCATGAGTTGGGGAGGGGCAGAGAGAGAGAGAGGGAGAGAGAGAATCCCAACCAGGCTCCTCCCTGTCAATGTGAAGACCGATGCAGGGTTCGATCTCATGAGCCATGAGATCATGACCTGAGCAGAAACCAAGAGTCGGCTACTTGACTGGCTGACTGACACACCCAGGTGCCCCTGATCTTTGGTCTTTTAAAATCTTACTTTGGGGGTGCCTAGATGGCTCAGTTGGTTGGGTATCTGGTTCTTGATTTTGGCTCAGGTTATGATCTCGTGGTCCTGTGGATTCGAGCTCCACGTTGGGCTCTGTGCTGATGGTGCAGAGCCTGCTTGGGATTCTCTCTCTCTCTGTCTCTCTCTCTGTCTGTCTGTCTCTCTCTCTCTCTCTCTCTCTGTCTCTCTCTCCCTCTGTCCCTCCCCTGCTTGCACTGTCTCTGTCTCTCTCAAAATAAATAAACCTTCGCAGGTCTTAGAAAGCTATTATTGAAAAAAAACCCTAAAAATCTTCCTTCGTAGGTTTATCATTTTTAAAGAATGAAAGTCCCTTCTCTTTGACAAATGCAACATTGAAATGTTTTGTGTTAATGAGTGGATTTTGAAGCCTTTAAAATGTTTTCATACTAAATATTTCAAAGTTTTCATGAAGTTTTTCTTCCAGCATAAAGATCTTGCCCCACTGGTTTTACTAATAATTTCGAGTTTGAATTCTAACAGTTACTAAATATCAGTCATGGTGTTTTTCTTTGAACGCATCAATATTGACACTACACGCTCATTTATTGCATGGGGTCCTCCCAATCTTGGGTCAAGTTCTTTAAGAAGCTCAACAACATTAGTTAACACATTTTGAAGCCACCATACCAACCCTCATATGTGCAAAGTAAGAATCATTTACACCCACACTTACACTCACAATTTCAATGGCTCTTTCAGCTCAGAGACTCCAGAAATTTTTCCTTGGTCATCCTCTTGGGTGTGGACTGGTAGTATATGTTTCTGATCTCAATTTTTGGCATAAAGCTCTAGACAAGTGTGACTGTAGTGGCTTGAATTCACCGTTTTGAAAATATCATTTAATGTCGAATATAGAACCATGGAAAATCTTTATGCCAACATTTCTCTGCATTTGTAATTGAAACACGAAGGCTTTCCTTGATGGGATTTGGGGGGACCAACATTAGCTTAACAATGAAATTGTCAATACACATCTAAGCGTTGTACCTGATATATATTATTTGTTGCAGTACATTGACTTAGCGCTATAAGCAGCTTATCTCAAGCGATTTGTTTTGGTACCTCTTTGCAGAATAAACAATGTTTTGCTGTAGCATTTCTCGTTAGGTAGCCCAACTGGATCTATTAACTGGGCACACTTGGTAATGCCTGTAGATTCAGCAATCTTTTTTTTTTTTTTTTAATTTTTTTTTTTCAACGTTTATTTATTTTTGGGACAGAGAGAGACAGAGCATGAACGGGGGAGGGGCAGAGAGAGAGGGAGACACAGAATCGGAAACAGGCTCCAGGCTCTGAGCCATCAGCCCAGAGCCTGACGCGGGGCTCGAACTCACGGACCGCGAGATCGTGGCCTGGCTGAAGTCGGACGCTTAACCGACTGCGCCACCCAGGCGCCCCTCAGCAATCATTTTTGATATCTAGATTAGTGTTAGCTCCATGGTGACTCACACGTCACAAATGCATCTATTTGTGGTACTACTCAAAAGTGACATGTTTTCTATGCCTTTACTTTGCTTGCCCCAAACATAGACAATTTTAACACAGGCTATTAAGTTGAATAATCCTATACTGTGGTCTGTGAGCTGGCTTTAGCTACGGAATTGAGTCTAATCTCACACAAGTGTAACTGACGTCATAAAAAAATGTCTTCTTTTTAAAAATTTAAGCTTGCAGATGCTTTAAGAAGTTCAAATCTTTTTCTCTTTGAAGAGATAAGCTTTGTGGAAGGGAGCTGGTCTGATGTGCTAGGCATTGTTGCTTCATTTGATAATTTTTCCACGACAAAAAAAAAAAAAAGGCTGAGGATTAAAAGAATTAATGAAGAGCATTAATGTGAATTTGAGATAAATCCTCATTATTCTGCGTGAAAGTGATTTAAGCCTCCTGATTCCTTGGCTTTCTTGGATGGCCACGTCTGCGGTGTTTTGCCCCAGATTTACTGAGGTATAATCGACATACAGCATTGTATTAAGTATAAGGTGTACCACGTGATGTTTTGATAGATATACATATTGCAAAATGAATATCACCACAAGGTTAGTGAACATATCCTTCACTTCACATAATTACTATTTTATTGTGGTGGTGGTGGTGGTGAGATTGAAACTTTGTCCTCGTAGCAACTTTCAAGTACAGTTATTGTTCACTACAGTCACCATGCTTTATCTTAGATCTCTGCAGCTTATGCATCTTCTAACTGAATGTCTGTACCCTTTGACCAACATCTCTCCATTTTTCCCGACCCCTCAACCCTGGCAACCACCATTCCACTCTGTTTCTGTGAGTTCAATGTTTTTAGATTTCAAATATAAGTGGCATCATACAGTATTTGTCTTTCTCTGTCTTATTTCACTTGGCATAATGCCCTCGAGGTCCATCCACGTTGTCGCAAATGGCAGGATTTCCTTCTTCTTTATAGCTGAATGGTATTCCATTGTATACACTTACTTTCTTTATCCTTTCGTCTGTCCGTGGACATTTAGTTTGTTTCCATGTCTTGGTTATTGTGAATAGTGCTTTGCAACACTGTTTTGAAAGTCATCTCTGACAGTTCAGTCTAGAACCTGTCACTCCAGCCCTTGCAACAATCTTATAAATCTCTAAATCCCTGCCAACGAGACTAGATTTTGCTGTCCTCAGTAGAACTTCAAAAGATACAATGACTGGTACCAGAAGTGGCTGCTGACCTCAGAAATTCAAAGACATAAATCTGGAACTGGTTGTTTAATCTGAGTGGATCTGGAAACAGTGAAGAGATCTTGAGTTTACCTTGAGAGGATGTCTTATGGGACTCACATGTGGTCTCTTAGAGAGAAGTAACTTTTGGAGACAATTTTGACAGACCAAGCCGCTACTGACATGGCACAGTGTGGTGGACAAAAGCACCTCCAGGGATGTGAGATGGGTGAAATCCTTCTAATTATATTTAGTAGTTCTGAGACAGGAAATGACAGCCTTAGAGTTTTCAGTTTTAAGCCATGGCCAGAGAACCAGATAGCTCCAACGACTGCCATACGATGATATCTTATCTCTTGTAACCACAGTCTGGATCTGTAGATTTCTGATTTATCATGTGTGCTGAACTCATAGCGTCACCAGGTTTCTGAAAAGATCTAAAAGCAGTGACCAACCCAGTAGCAATGAGAAGCCCTCGTGTTTAACTTATGGTCTCTAAATTTAATTTTCCACTAGGACGAACCTGGGCAGAAAATTTTTCCAAGTTATGTATGATAAGTGACTTGTCCCCAGAAATATAGAGGACTATTATGAGTCAATAGTAATAAGACAAACAACCCGTTATGAGTAGGCCAAATGTTTGAACAAATACTTCACAAAATAAGTTATAGAAATGGTTAACAAAAACCTAGAATGAGCTCATCATTAGTCATGAAGGAAATACAAATGAAAACCAGAAGGATACACCACTACACATCCAACAGAATGGCTGAAATTTATAAATTTTTTAACGTCTATTTATTTTTGAGAGAGAGAGAGAGACAGAGACAGAGAGACAGAGAGAGAGAGGGCGAGCATGAGGGGAGGAGGGGCAGAGAGAGAGGGAGACACAGAATCCAAAGCAGGCTCCAGGCTCTGAGCTGTCAGCACAGAGGCCAACATGGGACTTGAACCCACAAACCGTGAGATCACGACCTGAGCCGAAGTTGGATACTCAACTGACTGAGCCACCCGGGCTCACGGAATGGCTAAAATGGAAAGGCCTGCCAATACCAAGTGCTGTAGAACATAGGAAGCAATTGGATGGCTCACTCATTGGTGGTGAGCATGCAAATACAGTATAGATCCTTTGGAAAAACAGTTTGGCAAGTTCTCGTAACATCAAGCGTACACATGGCATAAGACCCAGAAATCCCATTCTTGGGTATTTTCCCAAGGAAGGAGAAACATATGTTCACACAAAAACCTGTGTCTAAATGTTTAGAGCAGATTTATTGATAACAGTCCAAAACTGGAAAGAACCCAAGTGTCCATCAACCAGTGATTGGATGTTGTATATCTGCGTAGCGCAGTCGTCCTCGGCGACGGAAAGGGACAAGCTCCTGATATATGCAACACCATGAACTAATCTTAAAAGCTAAATTAAGGAAGCCAGACACAAGAGGTAGCATATTGCATGGTGCAACCGATAAGACATTTTAAAAATACAAAATTATAGGGAGAGAAAACAGACCAGTTTTTCCCGGAGAAGAGGGTTGGAGGGAGAGGTCTGACTTCAAAGGGGCATGAAGGAAATTTGGGAGGGTGGAAATGCTGTACATCTTCATTGTGATAACAGTTACACAGCTGTAAACATTTGCCCAAACTCATCCAGCCATATATGTTCAAGTAAAAAGGACCAAGGCTGGGGGACGGACAGAGGCAGGCAAGGGACGGAGTTTGGAAAGTATGAGAGGAATTCAGGAGAGGGAGAGTTTTGTTTTGTTTTGTTTTGTTACTAAAGTCAATCAAAGGGTCTTGTAGAAGATGGCATTTGAGCTGGGCTTCGTTAAGTAGAAACAAAAGAGTATTCCAGGGGTTACACGAGCTGCGGATGATGTGGCAAACAGTAGGTGCTTAATAAATATTTGTGGAATAGACGCAATGATGAAGGGACAGTGAGCGAAATCCAGAGGAGAAAAGTATGGAAAAATTGGGGGTGACAGTCGGCTTGGCTGGGGCTTGTGTTAGGGGAGAGAGGTGGGCGGCCCAAATAGGGAATGGGCAGACGGTTTTGCATACCAGGCTAATAAGTTCAGACTTTATTTTTAGGGAGCCAACTGAAGTTTGAATAGGGGAGTGACACGTCTAGAATGAGAAGTTCTGGAAGGCTGATCTGCCTCTGGTATGGTCTCTCGTATCGATGCAGGAATAGGAGGCAGAGAGGAACCGAAGCCATCAGACGCCAAAAATGGTGGCCCAGATTGGGGTGACCGTAAGGATTAAAGAGGAGGAATAGATTAGGAGACAAAATGAAGAGGGCCCGTTGACCTCACTGCTGATTGGAGTAGAGGAGGGTGGAGGACGAAGAAGGGAAACTGAGGTCTTAGGCCGTTGGGAAGGGTGGCATAAAGAGGAAAGAAAGGTGGAAGAGGAGGAGATTTTGACGGGCCAACACAAGTGCCGTGAGGGCAGACTGGACACCCTAGGGTCTGGAAAGTGGGCCACGCAGGGGTGCGGCTTAGGGGAGCCTGGACAGGGGGGGCGGTGATGTGGCAGCGTTCGGCGCAGACTCCGGCTGGGGCCTGTCTTTGGGGGAAAGCGCCAGCATCCCAGAGTACGCGAATCCAGAGCCGGTCCGCGGGCCAGAGGCTGAGGCTGGACTGCCTGCTGATTTACAGTGTTCACCCGGACTGGCCGCGACAGTTAGGAAGAGCAGGGTTCCCGTGTCCACCCCGCGCAAAGCTCTGGACTCGGAGCTCAAGGTGCCTTCGCTGCAGACCGCTTCCCCAAGGCGGGACGGGGGGCGCGCGCGCAGCCCAGCGCGAGCTTTCAGGGCCGAGGCGCGCGCAGGCGCGGCCGGTGTCGCCTAGCAACCAAGAGCAACAGTGGCCTCGGAGGCGCGCGCGGACGGCGGCGGGTGCGGTTCTCCGGGCGCGAGGGGCCGCCGCTCGGCGGGATCCGCCGGCAGGTAAAGGCGGGCGTGCGGCTGCGCGGCTACTCCCGCGGTTTGGAGGGGCCCGGGGCCGAGGTCCCCGCAGAATTTGGGCAAGGGGGAGGTGCCCAGCGCGTGGGGACCTCTGGGACTACCGACGGAACGAATGCCTCGTTGGGGGTTGTCGGTCCCTGCCCTGTGCGCCCAGTCTCAGCCGGGGATCCGGGTGGGTTTCCTACGCATCCTGGCCTCCTTCCGTTTAACAGGTGACAAAACAGGCCCCGAGAGGGGATCTGAGAGTCTAAGATTCCGTTCCGTGCCTCCCAGCAACTCAGGAAACGAGTCCCCACTGGCTGTAGTCTTCCCCCTTCCTTCACAGTTTTTAAAATAAGGCTCCTCCTCAGAAAACATTTAAGATCGCACAGGCTGAAAGCTCACAAAGAAGTACAAACGGTCGACAAATTTGTGGGGGGAAAGCGTGGCTCCTTTCTAATGACGGAGGAGGTGGCCATTTAAAGCAGATTTGCTTTTGTACTCAATGCGGTGAAGTTCATGCCTTTTCCTCCAGTTGTTTGCCTTTCTCTTAAAGAAGCAGTTGAGGACGCGGATGAACATTTTATGTCTAAGGAGGTTCATTGCAGCCTTATCCATACTTTCGGGAAATGAGAAACAAATGTTCAACAATAGGGGACTGTCTAGATACATAGTGGATTTGACAATAGTATTTTCAATGACATGATATGCTGATTCACTGGCGATGATTGGAGCAATGAATGGACACGGAGATTTCACGAACCTGTCCATTATTGTAAGAAAGCAGTAGGAAAGGAGGGCACTTGTGGGGATGAGCCCTGGGTGTTGTCTCTAAGTGATGAAGCACGGGAATCTACCCCCAAAACCAAGAGCACACTGGACAGCCGGTATGTTAGCCAGTTTGACAATAAATTATATCAGAAATAAAAAAAAAAAAAAGAAGAAGAATATGGTAGGCAAATGGTTCCAGGAAAGGAAGTTGAGAATAGGAGATCGAAACCCATGTAGCCTGGTAAAATCCCTATAGAAAACACACAAAAAGGAACTATCCTGAAACAGTGCTCATCTCCCTGAGTTTATCCCTGAGTGATTTTTTTTTTTTTTATGCCATGTGCCCTTCCTTGTTTTCCAAATTTTCTGTAATGAAATGTATTCTGTAGAACTGGACAGTAGACACAGAACTATACAGTTAAGCAGTGTTAAAATGGTCAGTTTTATGTTGTGTATATTTTAGCACAATCGAAAACATCACTGGGAAGGGTGGTAAAATAGTCAAGGAAAGCAGGTGTGCTTCAAAAAGTCAAAGGGATTTTTTTTTTTTTTTTTAATTTTTAAAGTGTTTATTTTTGAAGGAGAGAGAGACGGAGTGTGAACAGGGGAGGGGCAGGGAGAGTGGGAGACACAGGATCGGAAGCAGGCTCCAGGCTCTGAGCTGTCAGCACAGAGGGCCATGCGGGTTCTCTCGAACCCACAGACTTGAGACATCATGACCTGAGCCAAAGTCAGATGCTTAACTGACTCGAGCCACCCAGGCGCCCCAGGATTTGTTTTCTAAAATATTTTTTTTTTTAATTTTTTTTTTTCAATGTTTATTTATTTTTGGGACAGAGAGAGACAGAGCATGAACAGGGGAGGGTCAGAGAGAGAGGGAGACACAGAATCGGAAACAGGCTCCAGGCTCTGAGCCATCAACCCAGAGCCTGATGCGGGGCTCGAACTCACGGACCGCGAGATCGTGACCTGGCTGAAGTCGGACGCTTAACCGACTGCGCCACCCAGGTGCCCCAGGATTTGTTTTCTTAATGGGGCGTCTCTGGAGCTTTAGAGGCAAACAAATCTTTAAAGAATAAACGAACATAAGATAATGTGGTTGTATCGTGTTGATTTTAAGTGAAATGTTGAATTTACAACGTTAAAAAAAAAAAACACCTTACGGTCATCTTTGAGGCTCATCGCCCCTGATCTATGTCAGCTAAATACTTTGTCCCCCATTAACTACTATACTCAATTTGGTAATAAAAACACAAACTAAATGCTTCCTACTTTACGGTACTGCCTGGGATCGACTCCCTTGCTGTTGTCCTGTGTTAAGGCGATTCTAACCTCTGTACTCTTCAGTATGCAGTTACTCAAAGCCACTATCCTGAAATGGGAAAAAATCAGTTCCTGAGTGAAAATCAGATGATGTACAGTAATTTAATGCAAGCATAATTCAGTTCTTCTTAAACATTATTCATAAGGAGTTCGTCTGTAAATCAAAGGCTGCTCTACCTTGGAGTCGATTACAAAGCGCTCTAAAATTTCTTTTTCCTAGAGATTAATCGCAAGATAGATTTGCATTTGTCCAGAATGGTTTCTGTCCATCTGCCTGGAATATCATAGACACAAAATCGAGGGTCTGTGTGCTTTTCAAACACCTATGAAAGATGTTTGAGTTTTGAAAAAAGTATTGCCTCTAAAATCTGAAAAGAAACTTGAAAAATTAATGTAAATGTTTTAATATTAAATTATATTTGAGAACAGTTTTCTCATTTTGCAAGAACTTTGAGGTATACAGCCTGCTGAATAATTTCAAATGCTTGATTTCAAAACTTTATGTGATGAAAATCGTATTTAATGGGGAATGTGGGTACATTTTAATGTTTTAATATATTGGATGTGAGGGAGGGCATCACAGTGTAAGCTTGCCCAGACCCTCAAAGATCTTGAAATTTACGTGTCCTGAACTGAGGGATCTGGATGTCTTTCAGAAGCCCCTAGGAGTTTCTATGAACATGTGGCGTTTTAAAACATGTGATAAATTCTGGTTAGTGCCTCTAATGCTAAGAGTTGCTTTTGTCCCTTGAGAGACCCTCTGAACCAATCCTGACATTGTAGATTCTCACCAAAGATTTTTGACTTCCCAGAATTTTCTGGAAACTGTACTAATTTCCCTGAGACAGGCTTGTAGCATCTGAGATTGCCCAAATGCCAAACATAACCTCTCATTGGAGAAAACTCGAAAGGTTTCTAGAGTTATTTATTCTAACAGTCCCCAACATCTTGGAAAGTCCTCTGTACCCAGATGGGGTTACTGCTCTGTGGTTTATCAGCTATCAGTACCAATCCTTTGACTTTTTGTCTGCACAGTTATGGACATACGAGGGCAGGTAGAAACAGGTCTTGTAAGCAGTAACCCCAGCTTCTCCAGAATACATCTCTTCAGATTCTCAATTACTTTTTTTTTTTTTTTTTTTTTTTTTTGAGCTATGGATTATATTAGAGAAAACTTTTGGTTATCTGGGAAAATGACACCAACGTTAATTTGGAGTTGCCTTGTCTTGGGTATCAGTCACAAAATCATACTCCCAGGAAAAACAGAGTTAATGATTTTTATACATATCGAATACCTACCATGTACCAGATACTGTTGGGATAGATCAGTGCAGGAAAGCAGACAAAAATCCGCCCCTTTGTGGCAGAACATTCTTGGAGCTCTCAAAAGTAAATTGGATTTAGTCTCCTAAGCACCCCATCAGTGAGCTATATGCATGGTAAACTGTTTCCCGTTATATAAGTAAAAGTTATGCCATGGATGTGTTCTCTTCCTTACAAGCTGGAAGCCAGGACCGATGCTCAACAATCTTAACAGTAAGTTCCTTAAAAACTGTGGCGTTTGAAATACGACTGCAGGTAACATATTTGTACAGGTACGACCATTCCTACCTATATCACATCATCTCTTTTTTAGGTAAAATTTAAACGAGGAAATAAATCTCCTTCGAAGGCATCCATAGGTAACTGAGAGATTTGTGCATATACAAGGTACAAATGACACTTTAACTAATTACTGCATCTTTTTCCAGAATGGGAAAAAAGGTAAAGAAGGAAGCAGAACCCCCTCCTAAGGATGTGGTAAGTTTCTGATTTTAAGACTAGTAGCACGTTAACAACCAGTTTTAAAAATAAATTGTTCCAACTGTTTGGCATGTACCAGCATATACATGAGTACACATTGGCAGAAGTCCAAAGTCTGACTAATGATAAGATTAGTTAGAGAAATCTAACATTATATAAACAAACATTTACAACGTTGTCATTACATAATCAGCACAATTAGAGAGTAATTATTAGCTTTTCCAGGATGTGGATGGCGTGTTTATGGGCCTAGTTAATGACCAAATAGTTTTGGTTTGTTCTTTTAAATATTTTAAATTGATATTTGCTGGTCCCTCGTTTATGTTAATCATCCAAGTGCGTTTTCAAAAATAGCTAGGAGTTTATGCTATAGCTATTAGCTCTGTATATGAGGTTGTCTGAAGATGACCATTTGAACATCAGAAGGCTCGTATTTTCCAGTTCTATGGAGAGAAAAGTCTGGGTTCATGATCTTTTTCTGTTCCAGATGTTTGACTAATACATTGCCTAAAACACAAAGCCCTGTCTCTCTTTTATTTTTTATGTATTTATTTTTTCAACGTTTATTTATTTTTGGGACAGAGAGAGACAGAGCATGAACGGGGGAGGGGCAGAGAGAGAGGGAGACACAGAATCAGAAACAGGCTCCAGGCTCTGAGCCATCAGCCCAGAGCCTGACGTGGGGCCCGAACTCACGGACCGCGAGATCGTGACCTGGCTGAAGTCGGACGCTTAACCGACTGTGCCACCCAGGCGTCCCAACTGTCTCTCTTTTAAAAGTATGTTTTTATCTTATTTCTCTAAGGTTTATGAATTACCAAAAGATTATGTTAAAAATAAAAAATGAACTTGGACAGTTTTCAGATTAGAAACTTATTTTGAGGGACACCTGCCTGGCTCAGTCAGTGGAGCGTGTGACTCTGGATCTCGGGGTTGTGAATTCGAACCTCACATTGGGTATAGAGATTAGTCAAAAATAAAATCTTAGGGGCACCTGGGTGGCTCAGGCAGTTGAGCGTCCGACTTCAGCTCAGGTCATGATCTCACGGTTCCCGAGTTTGAGCCCCGCGTCGGGCTCTGTGCTGACAGCTCGGAGCCTGGAGCCTGCTTCCAATTCTGTGTCTCCCTCTCTCTCTGCCCCTCTCTCGCTCCCTCAAAAATAAATAAACATTAAAATAAATGAAGAGATGAAAAATCGTTAAGAGCGAAAAGAAACTCATTTTGAAACAGACATTTGGTGTGATTTTCTTCAAGTAAAATGTGACTGAAAAAAAGTGTTTATGGTCCGTCAGTCGACTCACAGGGATTTTACAGTTTGAAGGAAGCTGGGCTTAGTGCAAGGTCTTTCCAACAGCACTGGAGCTTTGCGGTTACAAATGTGAGCTACGTCCCAGCCCTGCGTCTCAGGACCTGTGTTATTTGGCACAGCGTTGCCAAACGTGGCCATGTTCTTTCAGTTCTTGTTTGAAATTTCTTCAGTGTGAATTGTGAGGCCCAACTCGTTTTGGTTGTTGTGTGAATTAAAATGAAGTAAAGCTCATCACGGTTCTCAGTGCCTGGCACATAGTTAACGCTAGTAAATAAGACCTAATGTTGCGGGTCTCCTTTCGACTCTGATACACAGACCCACACAGACACACACCTGTGTAACTTCCTGTGTTTGATCCTTCAATACAGTTGGGAACGAAGACTCCAGAAGTATCTGTCTGGGGGCACCTGGGTGGCTCAGTCGGTTAACCGTCTGACTCTTGAGTGCGGCTCAGGTCATGATCTCACGGTTCCCGAGATCTGGCCCTGCGACGGGCTCTGTGCTGATACTGTGGAGCTGGCTTGGGATTCTCGCTCTCCCTCTCCCTCTCCACTGCTTCTGTGCACTCTCTCTCTCCAAATAAATAAACTTAAAAAAATAAAACGAGATGAAGGAGAAGCATCTGTCTGCTCAGGTCTAGGAACACTTTGCAGAGATAGATGGCCATGGTGGTTCACGATACAGTTTCATCATTCCAGTGGCTCTCTTTTGGACATCCTCCTAAAATGTTCCAAATTCTCTTATTTTTTTTTTTCATTGCCACTTAAGTTTGAATTATCCCTTTTTGCTGCAAAATGGCGTTTTTAAAAAAAAGATTTTATCTTTAAGTAATCCCTACACCCAGCATGGGGCTCGAACTCACAACCCCGACTGAGCCAGCCATTTTCCCCGGTCAATATCCTTATTGACATCTTATTACCAGAAAGTGGACTAATGAACACAGTACTTGATGACAAACATTTCCTGATTAAAATTAGAATTAAGGGACCATTAAACAATAGATATATTTGCCTAATACACTTGCTATCATTTTGTAATGTTTTGCTGGCTTGTCCTCTGTATTCCAGGCCTTGGGGGGCACAATCAAGGGCTTGAGAAACAGTTTTAAACCGAGTGTTAACAGAAAACTAGCTCTCCTTTGTCAGTTCACGAGAGCCTGAGGGACAGCCAAAGCATGTGTAACGGCCAATGGCAAAGACATTGCTGTCTCTGTTTTCTTCTTGGAGTTTTATGCTTTTAGGTCTCATAGTTGGGTCTTTTCATCCATTTTGGGCTTATGTCTGTGTACGGTGTAAGAAAGTGGTCCAGTTTCATGGTTTGCGTGACCGTGTAAGCCTGGGTTTATTTCCGGGCTCTCTATTATGTTCCATTGATCTATATGTCTCATGTCCGTGCCAGAATCGTACCGTTTTGATGACGAGCGCTTTGTAGTACGTCTTGAAGTCTGGGATTGTGATACCTCCAGCTTTGTTCTGCTTTCTCAAGGTTGCTTTGGCTATTGGGGATATTGTGTGGTTCCATACAGATTTTAGTATTATTTGTTCTAGTTCTGTGACAAATGTTGTTGGTATTTTGATAGGGATTGCACTAAGTATCCATCCATAGATGAATGGGTAGAGAAGATGTGGTATATATATATATATATATACACAATGGAATATTACCTAGACATAAAGAGGATGTGGTCTTGCTGTTTGCAACAATATGGATGGAGCTAGAGGGTATGATGCTACAGGAAGTAAGTCAGACAGAGAAAAATAAATACCCTGATTTCAGTCAAAAGTGGAATTTAAGGAAAAAAAGAGATAAACAACAACAACAAACAGACTTTAAGTACAGGGAACAAACTAGTTAGTGGTTGCCAGAGGGGAGATAGGTGGGGAATGGGAGAGATTAAGAGCCTACTTATAGTGGGGCGCCTGGGTGACTCAGTTAAGCGTCCGACTTCGGCTCAGGTCATGACCTTGACGTTCGTGAGTTCGAGCCCCGTGCTGGGCTCTGTGCTGACAGCTCGGAGCCTGGAACCTGCTTCAGATTCTGTGTCTCCCTCTCTTTCTGCCCCTCCCCTGTTCCCACTTTCTCTCTCTCTCTCTCTCTCAAAAATAAACATTAAAAAAGAGTATACTTACTGTGATGAGTACTGAAAAATGGATAGAATTGTTGAATCATTACATTGTACACCATAAGCTAGTATAACACCGTAGGTTAATTATGCTTTTTAAAAAAGTAGAGTGATCCAAAAAAAAAAGGATGTATATAACAATTACAATGGGCCTTGACCATGGCCTTTCCTCTTAGTCCTTCCATACTTCTCTTACTCTGACTATATGTTAATAAAGCTGGCATGTTAGTGTTAAACTATGTAACCACTTTCTATCTTGTGAATTCAAATACTTCAAAACAGTATACCACAATGTCAACTGTCTGAACTTGGCATTTGTGCCAAGGTATACCTCTTCAAAGTCCATGAAAGGGTTCTTGTACAGAGTTTAAAAGAAAACCAAATTTCAAAGATGGATGTATAACTGCTTTAAAAAATTAACTTTCCTGTGCCAACTAATAACAACTGGCTTCTTATTTCCAAAGATTCGTGTTGCTATTAGTCTTTTGTATACTAGTTAAAATGGGTAATGGGGACAGAAAGAAGAATGTTCAGTTATATGGTTAAAACAAAAAGCTCCCCTTGCTCTTCTTAATTTTCGAATCGTCAAAACATACGTTTAATATACGCCCGTATGGTTTATTGACCTCCCTTCTCGTGAAAGCGACCACTAGCTAAGAAGATGCTTAGGGACGGGGAAGATAACGGCTTGAACGACCGATGCAACTATAATCTACCTCCCCAAACATTTCCACGTCTGGCTGAAAGGTTGTTTGTGATGCTTTAACAAAAGGAAAACTTTCTATGGAATGATTGCATAAGAGAATTACTAATAGAAACAACCTTAGAAGGCAATATTTACTATAAGGCAAGATGTTTAGGGACTAAGGATCCAGGCTCTGGAATTATACCGCCAGAGACTGAATCCTCACTCCATCTGGAGGCCAAGTTCCCGAACTCTGTATACTCCAGTGAGGATATAACGAGAACCGCTTCATATCTATTCACAGTGGGGAGGCAAGGTTAGGTAAATATGAGATGCTTAGAACAGCGCTTGGCACTAGATGAGAACTTGGTCAAAGTTGTTATTCTTCATGATGTAATTGAGGGTACTGTTGATCATCCCATAAAACTTGAGAAGTTTTGCGCATTGTCAAAGGAGGCAGGGAGATCAGCTGTGGAAGACCAGCTGGCCACTAAAGTTCCTGGTGGCCTGGGGTGTGGCCCTCATGCTTCATGGTCAGGTTTTCAAGTTCATGAGCATGGAATTTTTATTTTCTTCATATTTCAGAGGCAACCGAATTTCAGCGGACTAAATCCACAGTATCTAAACTCACAAGGGACTGTGACCTGGTTCTGGAATCTCACTGTCAAGTTAACTGAATGTTTATGTATTTACGTTAATGGTTCTGCACCTTCTGTCCATAGTTAGGTGCAAATGGGGGGAGCTAAGCTCGCTGAGTGTTGAGTCAGAGCATCAGGTGACAGCAGGATCTGCTTCCTCACGTGGGTGGCCAAACCCAGTTCCTTGGAAGAGTGGGATGTCTCCAGTGACTTGTCTTCCCCGGACGCTCCCGTCACCCTCAGAATGCAACCCTTAACGCGTTGTCACGGGCTGTCAGAACTGCCTGGACTTATTTCAGAAATGAAGCTTCATGGGAATTAATTTTCCGATGTTTCTCCTACATCACAGATTTTAAAAAGTCATGATTTAAGAAAAATTAGTATAAATTAAGAAACATGCACGAAACCGTATTCTAAAAAAATCTTGCTTACCTTGATCTAAAAGTTTAATTCAAGTTGTAAAGAAACCTAGAGGCCATTTTAGCTGTTTTCATTTTAACCTTTACACTTTTTACTGGATTTTATTTTTATTTTTATTTTTTTATTTTTTTTAATTTTTGTTTTTCAACGTTTATTTTTGGGACAGAGAGAGACAGAGCATGAACGGGGGAGGGGCAGAGAGAGAGGGAGACACAGAATCGGAAACAGGCTCCAGGCTCTGAGCCATCAGCCCAGAGCCCGACGCGGGGCTTGAACTCACGGACCGCGAGATCGTGACCTGGCTGAAGTCGGACGCTTAACCGACTGCGCCACCCAGGCGCCCCAACTGGATTTTAACTGATGTCTAGATGCTTTCTACTAAAAGTCCCTACTAGAGTGAGACAGTCCGTTTCTGTTCATCTGTCTCTCTTTTCATGTATAATTGGTTTCCCCCCTGATCTGAGACCAATGATGTAGCAAACACGCTCCAATAGCCATCAAAAAAGCCTTTTCTTTGCCCTTCTTGGTACCATAAAAATTACGAGACTCTCATGATTTATCTATTGTCACTGAGTTCAACTTTACAACTTTGTATTCTTTTAGGCCCGGCCTAATGTAGCAGTCACCAGTCACCTGCGGTTATTTAAATTTAAATTAATGATGATTAAAGGCATAGTAATTGAAATTAACAACTAAAAATAAAACGAAACATTCAGCACCTCAGTCACCTTACACTTCAAGTGCTCAAAGGCCACATGCGGCTTGTGACTGCTACATTGGGCAAAGCAGAATCAGAACATTTGCAGTGTTGAACTTTGTGCTGGACAGCATTGTTCTAGAAGGTCTTGTGTCCTTAACAGAGATGTAAAAGTATCTCTGTGAGACTATGGCTGCGCTAATTGACTGAACTTAAAATTCAGAGTTTAGCCAAAATGCTTCCCCTTTATTTCACCCTTTCTGTAAATAACTTTGGTTCATCATTTGTTTTGTATACAGCGTGAAATTATAATTTCACAACCAGCTTGCTGGTGAGTGACTGTGAGTTCCTCACGGGAAAGCAGATGGGCTATGTAATTACAGCACAGTATTATTTATTTAGTTGTGTGGCATTCTGTTCTAGCTATCATTTGATTCTCAGCACCTTTTTAAATAAAAAATTACTATAATGCTGTAGGCTCTGTAGGAGAAACAGATGTCATGCCAAGTTTTCTCCGCTCTCTGTGCCAAATATTGGTATTTCTCCTCCTTTAACAGCTCTTTAGACTGTAACTCTCACAGTCTGAACCTTCCCTTCGAGCTTCTTGTACCCCATATTACCTTTTTCTTAATGACGACCAGAAGATAGGTCAAAATACCAAAGTGTTTTCTCCACCACTGAAGAAGGGTTACAAATCTTTACGATGGGTTCGGTTTAAGTATATTTTCAGGTACTCCTTTGACAACTGCAGTCACTGTGTGGAGATCGTGACATAAGTATGTTTTAACAGAGCATATTTATTCCCATGCTTATAAAATCAGCTTTAAAAATATTGAACTATCAGTGGTCTCTGAAGTGCAAGTTCTGAAGTGGAAGGGAACTTTGTCCTGAGTGGGGGTGGATAGAGAAGACAGCCAGCAGAATGCCAGGGAAACTGTTGTGGGCGGCAAAGACGATTTAAGGCTGTGATTCTCAAGGGTTGGGGGGGGTGCGGTCAGGGAGCCCTATGAGGGTGGGATGGTCAGTGTGGACTCCCTCCCCACAAAAATGCCCACCAAAAGTTTTACATACAATTTTAGTGGAAGGATCTATCCCTGAAGCCCATTGATGGCTCCACGAACCTCAGGTTTAGAACCTTCTTTTCTGACATCAAGAGACAGTACACAGTTAAAGCCCTTTCAGGCCACAGGCATAAAACGGAAGTTTCCAGAGGTATTTTCATGCACTTTTTGATAAACACTTATTGAGTATTTCCACATCCTGGGTTTATTCTAAGTCATGGCGGTAGAGAAATTACACAGTCCTTTGCCTGAAGAAATTCATTCACTTATTAGACAAATATTGAGTGAATGCCCCATTCAAGTGTTTGTCTACCTCCTGGGCATATACATGGGAGCAAAACAAAGTTCATAGCTTATATGCTAGTTAGGGGAAGCAGTCAATTAACAAATAATAATATAATTCAGGTAGTAATAAGATCAATGGGGAAAAATAAAGTAGGATATAAGGATGGGGAGGGATGGGAGAATCCAGGTCAGGGCAAGCTTTCTCAGTGGGGTCACATTTAAGAAAGACAGATGGAATGAAGAAGTCTGCTTTGCAAATATCTGGGAGAGAGCACTCTAGCTAGAGAGCACTGTAGCCATACTAAGACCTTACTTGGTATACTTGGGGAATGCCAAGAAGGTTGATGTGACTGGAGACTAGAAAGCAGGGAGCAGGAGATAGGGATTAAAGGTGGGAGGCTGGTGGTGATCACGGCCTTTTCCGCTATATTAAGGAGGTTGGATGTTTTCCTAATGTGCAAAAAGGGGAATCCATTGGAGGGTTACAAGTAGAGGATTAGTGACATCTCATTTATATTTGAAACGAAAAACATTAAGATCATTCTAGCTACAACGGGAAAAGTGGAAACTGGAAGACCAATATGGAGGCTGTTACGGAGGAGCGATGAGCTATGCAGCCCGGTGGCCTGAGTAAGTAGCCATGTTGAAGGCAGAAATGACAGGATTTGCTGCTGGATTGCATGTGGGGTGTGAGAGGAGAGGAAGTGGGAGATAGTTCCAGGTTTTGGGCTTGAGCAACCCAGGAAATGATGGTAAACATACTGAAGAAGACACGTAAACCCAAGAAACAACGCAATGCATTAAGTGCTGTTACAGAGAAGTTCAGAGGAATATAGCTGTGAAACAAAACAAAACAAAACAAAACAAAACAAAACAAAACCTTCAAAGCAACAACTGCCACAACCACAACAACACCCCAAGGATTTTTTTTTTTTTTAATATTTATTATTTTTGAGAGAGACAGAGACAGAATGAGAGTGGGTTAGGGGCAGAGAGAGAGGGAGACACAGAATCTGAAGCAGGCTCCAGGCTCCAAGCTGTCAGCACAGAACCCGACGTGGGGCTCGAACTCTCGAGCTGTGAGATCATGACCTGAGCTGAAGTCGGTCGCTCAACTGACTGAGCCACCCAGGCACTCCCACCAAGGATTTTTAATACCCAAACTATCATGAAAAAAAGCAATAAAAAACTCCTCCAGAAAGATGCAGGCCTGACAATTCAAGTAAGCCATAAGCTTCTACAGTTTCAAGCATTGTTTGTTATTTTAATTCTCTAGAAATGAGGTTAAAATGTCAAGAAGTGATAAGTAACATGGTGTTCACTGTTGATGGTCTTAGAAATATTTTGGTGAACCAATGAGGATGAAAGTCAGGGTGGAGACGTTTAGCAGAAGTATGAGGGGGAGAAAATGGAGGAAAATCAATAGTTCCTAAGAATTTTTTCATAGTTTTTTTTTTTTAATGTTTATTTTTGAGAGAGAGACAGAGTGCGAGCAGGGGAGGGGCAGAGAGAAGGAGACAAAGAATCTGAAGCAGGATCCAGGCTTGAGCTGTCAGCACAGAGCCCGACGCAGGGCTCGAACCCGGAAAATGTGAGATCATGACCTGAGCTAAAGCCAGACGCTCAACTGACTGAGCCACCCAGGCGCCCCAATAGCTCATGAGATTTTTGACTGTGGAAGGGAAGGAGAGCTAAGATAGCACCTGGAAGATGATTAATATCTAGGGAAATATTACTTTTGTTTTAAAATAAAAGAGTTTTTGGGGCGCCTGGGTGGCGCAGTCGGTTAAGCGTCCGACTTCAGCCAGGTCACGATCTCGCGGTCCGTGAGTTCGAGCCCCGCGTCGGGCTCTGGGCTGATGGCTCAGAGCCTGGAGCCTGTTTCCGATTCTGTGTCTCCCTCTCTCTCTGCCCCTCCCCCGTTCATGCTCTGTCTCTCTCTGTCCCAAAAATAAATAAACGTTGAAAAAAAAAAATTTAAAAAAAAAATAAAAAATAAAAATAAAAATAAAATAAGAGAGTTTTGAGACGTCAGAGTGTAGAGAGGCTAAGGTGGTGGAAATTTGCAGAGTGCCAGAGAGGAGGGAAATATATGGGAAAATAGCTCCAGAAATTTAGTTAATGATTTCCTTGATTCTTTGAAGTCTAAGCTGTACAGGGTGAAACTCATGTTCATGACAAAGAACAGGCATGAACAACTATCAGAGAGCTACAAGAATAATTTTAAGATTCAGACCCGTCTGGAGGGCATTCTAATTTTGATCCAAAAGATTGGAGAGATCTTGTTGAACATCTGGGGCATTAAGTAGAGCCCCCAGCAGGGTCATGCCTTAGTTGTAGTATGTCTAACCCAGCCCTAGAGCAACGGCTTCCTCAGACTTGCTGGAATAATGTTTTCAAATAGGCCTTACACAGACAAAGCTGAACCATAAATAAGACGACTGTTGACAAAATTCAACATCCCTTAAGAGAAGGACCCCCAGGGGTGCCTGGGTGGCTCAATTGGTTAAGCGTCTGACTTAAGCTCAGGTCATGATCTCACAATTCATGAGTTCAAGTCCCTGGAACCTGCTCTGGATTCTGGGTCTCCCTCTCTCTTTGCCCCTCCCCTGCTCATGTTCTGTCTGTCTCTCCTTCAAAAATAAATATTAAAAAAAATTTTTTTAAGTGAGAGATTGTCAAACTGAATAAAAAAAACAAGATCCAAACTGTAAGTTGTCTATAAGAAATCTTTAAATATAAAGATATATTGGGGCACCTGGGTGGCGCAGTCGGTTAAGCGTCCGACTTCAGCCAGGTCACGATCTCGCGGTCCGTGAGTTCGAGCCCCGCGTCGGGCTCTGGGCTGATAGCTCAGAGCCTGGAGCCTGTTCCCATTCTGTGTCTCCCTCTCTCTCTGCCCCTCCCCCGTTCATGCTCTGTCTCTCTCTGTCCCAAAAAAAATAAATAAATAAATAAAATAAAATAAAATAAATAAATAAATATAAAGATATAGCTAGGTTAAAGGTCAAATTATGGAAAGATATACTGCAAACTAAAATCATAAGAAAGCTAGAGTGCCTATATTAATACTAGATGAATTATATAACAGGGCAAATAATATTACCAGAGAAAAAGAGACCCATATCATCATAATGAAAAGGTTCATTTGTAAGAGGAAAAATGGTCCTAAATATTGTTTACCTAATGACACTTGCTTAAAATAGATGAAGAAAAAAAGATCTCATTTGCCATAGCATCAGAAACAACAAAATATTCAGAGATAAGTTTAACAAAATAAATGCAGTGCCTATGTGCTGAAAACTATAAAACATTGCCAAGACAAATTAAAGAAGACCGAAATAAGTGAAGAGATATACTATGTTGGATACAGATACATTGCTAGTGGGAACCAAGATAGTAAAACTACTTTGGAAAAACCTTATTTTTTTGGAAAGTTAAACCTGTACTACCAGTCAAGCCAGAAATTCTTCTCCTAGGTATTCACTCAAGAGAAATGAAAATATACATCTACAAGAAGACTTACGTGGAAAAGCCCATTGCAGCTTTCATTCATAATGGTCCCAAGTGAAATAACCCAAAGGTCCATCACTAATTGAACGGATAAACAAAAAGGAATGAACCACAGATACGTGGACTAATACGGATGAATCTCATAATCGTTCTGCCAAGTGAAAGGGGCCATACGTAAGGGGTACCTGTGTAATAATTTCATATTTAAAGAGTTGAAGTTAACCTACGGTGAAAGGATGCAGATCAGTGGTTGCCTAGAGGAGATATGGGAAAGGGAATCAGCTGCAGAGAGGCAGGAGAGAGTATTTTGGGGTAATGGAAAGTTCCACATATTGTTTGGAGGAGGTTAGTTAGAGGTACCTATACATTTATTAAAACTCATCAGACTTAAACTTAGGTGCATTTTATTGAATCTAAATTGGCTCTCTGCAAAGTGGACTCAGAAGTAATGGGAATAATCCAATTGTTAGGAAGAAGTTGACTACTCAAGAGAAAAAAAGGATGATTAATGGTATGACCTAACTGACAATGTGTAAGTTCTATGAGAATAGGGGACTTGATTATCATGTTTAGTATGCTGTTCTGAGTGTATGGCATTATTAGGGTTGAATGAGTGTTTATTGAATCAATGAGAGAATTAAAGGTGAATAGGTTAAAAATCCAAAGCACACATTAAATACTGGGCTTAGATAGTAGGAGAAACATTTTCTCTAAAGTAACAGAAGAAGATATAGATAGGTTTGAGCCTCCTGTGAAATTATTGATCTTGAATTTACAGCAATACTAATTTTCCCTGTAGCTTAACATTTTCCAAGAATGCTTGGATGTCGGGGTACAAATGCAAAGAAAGAAAATTCTAGTGTTTGTCCATATTCTAGAATTGATTTGATGACAAGACAGAAGGATGAAAAAAAAGTTTATTTAGGGTTTGGCAGGAGTGTTCTTAAAATAATAGATCATAATCTAAGCAAGATAAGAAACAAAGTGGAAAAAGCAAATAAAGAAAAAAAAGCAAATAAAAAATAATACCAAGGATTGGTGAGGAGGTAGAACAACTGGAACTCTTTATCTTTAGCTAGTGAGAATGAAAATTGATAAAAGTACTTTAGAAAACTGTTCAACAGTGTCTATGAAAGGTAAACGCGTGTCTACCCCATGACTCATCAAGTCCATTCCTAGGTATATGCCCAAGGGAAATGAGGGCATATATCCATAAAAAGACGTGTGCAAGAATATTCATTGCAGCTTTGTTCATGATAGCCTCCAGCCGAAAGACAAGAATCTAAACTGGTATATTCATAAAATGGAATAATATATAGCCATAGGAAGTATGACTTCGTAATACAAAAATGTGACTGAATCTCAGACATTGTGCTGAGCTAAAGAAGGAATACATGTTATATGAGTCTATTTATACAAAGTTGAAGAACAGGAAAAACTAATGGATGATTTTACTTTATTATTTATTTATTTACTTTTTTTACTGAAGGATGATTTTAAAAGTCATAGAATGGTTATCTTTCTGGGGGGTGTTTTTGGAGGGGAAAGGAGCGTAAGGGAAATATTCAGAAGTGATAAGAATGTTCTATGTCTTAGAGAGATAGATCTGAATTTGTATTCCGTAAGATCAGGTGGAAGACGTATATATCACTACACAAAAAACAAATTTTGACAAGCTGACAATCTTAGTTACTGAGATCTATTTGCCTTACAGATGTTTATTTTGACCACTGATAATATTTGGTTTTATTCCTATCATTTTTAGGTTTTTGGGTTTTCTTTGCTATATTTTCACGTTGTGTTTCTCTTGTTTTTTCTTCCCTTTTTCTGAATTGAGCAACTTTCTTTTGTAACCTTGTCTTTTTGGTAAATTGGAACGTTTACTATTTTTCTGTAGCCTATTAAGCACACATATTTAAACCTGTGTTTTTATATCAAGGAAAAAATAAATAATAACTAGGCAATAACCCAGTTCTCTTTACCAAAACAATCTGGTTTCCTTTACCTGAGCTTTACTGAGAAAAATCTAGAATTTTAATTCCAAATTCTTTTTTCCCTTATAATGTGTTATCACTACTTCAGAAATCCTTAAGAATTACATCATGATTCACAACATCATTATCATTCAATTTTACTATATATCTCGTTGTATTTATTGAGATAGTACTATTGTTTTTTTATATCTTGTCTTCCCCAGTGTTGGCTGGAGCATTTACCCAGTAATTTCTTTAAGCGTATAGTTAATGTGCTTGTTGGGTTTGTGAGTGCCTGCTGATTTTCAAGCCTCACTCCCCAAATGCTTTCCTCCCTTAAAATTTCTCTGGGTTTCCAGGTCGCTGTGCTCTCCCGATCAGTGTTGGAGCCAGTGTCTCCGCCACTGCTGTCTGCTCTGCTAGAGGCCATCTTGTCCCATTGGTTCACGTCACTGGAAACCCACAAGTACTAGAAGCTTGGTGCTTGTGGCAGACTTTCAACGAAGATTTGTCTCCCCAGAAAGAGTCTAAGAGGCTTGAGAACAAACACCATGACTTCTGTAACTCTCACAGTTTCTAGTAGAGAGTTAGACATATACAAACAATGGCTTTAATTTGGATGTTAGATAACGCTGTCCCCAAATCCAATGGCCGTTTCCCCTGCGAGGGCTATTTTTATCCCAGCTGTGCCCTTTTAGGTCACAGCTTACTGCTACCTTCTCTGTCTTCTGTACTCTTCCAGCCTCACACAATTATACCTCCTTACTCAGAGTAATCTGTCTCTCCATTCTCTGCCTGAAACCGAACACCAATGTTTGTTATATCTCCAGACGCAATAAGATGTTCATTTAGAAAGGGACCAACACAAAGAGCCAGCTAAAGCTTTGAAATTCAATTTTTTTGTCTTTAACATAAGCAGAACACCCACCTTCACCAGTCTCTGGAAATGGAAGAAAAATAGCGTAACAATTTGTTTTCTCCTTGACCAAAGAAAACCCACAGGAGTCATGCATTTGTTATTGTGTATTTTGGCTACCCATGAATTCTGAACATCTCAGAGCGGGATATAGGTCTTCCTAGAGCTCTATACTTTTTTTTTTTTTTTTTAGTGTTTTATTTTATTTTTGAGAGAGAGAGAGTGAGTGCGAGTGGCAGGAGGGGCAGAGAGAGAGAAGGAGACACAGAATCCAAAGCAGGCTCCAGGCTCTGAGCTGTCAGCCGAGAGCTTGATGCGGGGCTCGACCTCACTGACTGTGAGATCACGACCTGAGCTGAAGTCGGACACCCAACCGACTGGGTCACCCAGGCACCCCTACTTTTTCTTTATGGCATATTACCATTTGCCCTGTTTCAGATTTTATCCAGTCTTACACGGTGTTATGTGCAGTTTTCTATTGCTTTTTAGTGATTTCACGTATGTAATTTCTGCTTTCTCAGAAAGAGTAGTGATTAGAAGCAGGTACTAATTCTGGAGACTGTCAGGGCATCAAATATATACAGGTACTAAAGGCTTCTTGTGTATTGACTAAGAATGATGCCAATATATGTTATTTAATGACCTTCTATTATGTGCAGACAATGTGCTAAATGCTTTACACACATGATCTCTAATCCTCTCCTTGCTCCTTTGAGGAGATAGGTATTATTATGCTGTTTACACAGAAAGGGAAACTGCGTGAAATTCTTGCAGCGTAAGTAACTTGTTGGATTCCACATGGCTCGGTTGAAAAATTAGATCTGTCAGATTCCAAAATACTCTGCTCCTCCTGCCATCACCCCAGGAATTCCAAAGCCACCAATATTGGCAACCGTATCTCTATCAGTGATGTTTTTTTAAATAAAAACTTTACAATGCACTTAGTGGGCAGTGACCACATCCTTTTTGTATGATTATGTTCTCTGCAAGTTTCTAGACGCCATTCCCTTTTTTGGTGTGATTTTTAAAGCTCGTATGTGAACCTGATCGTTTTCTCTCTACATTTCAGTTTGATCCACTAACGATTGAGAGCAAAAAAGCGGCAACGGTGGTGTTAATGCTTAATTCTCCAGAAGAAGAAATTTTGGCTAAAGCATGTGAAGCCATTTATAGATTTGCTTTAAAAGGTTTGGCTTTTTCGGTTTATTTTTCTATTTCATTAGTTTCCTAAAATATTTACTACATAATGGGCACTCTCCTTAGTCTTTAATTCACTTCTTGTCAGATGAATTCTTTCGGACAACCAGAATATCACTTAATGCATTACCTGAAAGTAATATATCTCCCTAAGTGCCCAACGTAATCTCGAGAAGTAATTTAGTCGCTGCATAGAAGAGTCATGTTGAAGGTTTGGTTGTAGTCTAAAAGATTGTAAGTCACGGGAGCTGACAGAGCTCCCAAGGGTCAAAGCTGGCACGATTTGAGCAGCAAAATAAAGTCGTATTGGATTATAACCCAGAGCATAAGTAAGTGTTTATGAGCCTCTACTGGTAAAAGTAAATAATTGAATAAGTAAATAATTGGGCGAGAAAAGACAAATCTCCCACGCAGAAGAATGCCAAGTAATTTATGTACTCTGCCCTCAAGGAGGCAGAATATAACTTTTCACTCTTTAGGTATGAGCTTGGCATAGTGACTTCTTTCCAAAGGTTACAATATGGAAGCCGGGAGGAAAGAGTAAGTTGACAGTGGAGAAACTTAACAAACACTATCTCAGCCAGGTGATCAAAATCAGCATCAACAGTGATAAGTCCTATTGATAATGGGTGATCTTGACACGATGTAATGAAAGTGGCCCTTCCGTTATTTTTTCCCCCAAAACTTATAATCCTCAAATCAGAACAGTTCCAAGTCAGGGACACTCTACAAATACCTAACCAGTACTCCTCAAAATGGTCACTGCCGTCAAAAACAAGAAAAGTCTGAGGAACTCTCATAGCCAAGAGGAGCTAAGGAAATGTGATGACTGAATGTCATAGGAGACCCAGGGTAGGATCCTGGAACCGAGAAGGAACATTAGACTAGAAGTACGGAGATCTGAATAAACATAGACTTTAACTAATAGTAACGTATCCATATTAGTTCATTAATTGTGACAAATGTACCTACTAATGTAAAATGTTAATAATGGGAAAATGGGTATGGGATATGTGGTAACTCTATACTATCCTCGTCATTTTTCTGTAAAACTAAAACTGTCGTAAAAAACTAAAGTTTAGGGGCGCCTGGGTGGCGCAGTCGGTTAAGCGTCCGACTTCAGCCAGGTCACGATCTCGCGGTCCGTGAGTTCGAGCCCCGCGTCGGGCTCTGGGCTGATGGCTCAGAGCCTGGAGCCTGTTTCCGATTCTGTGTCTCCCTCTCTCTCTGCCCCTCCCCCGTTCATGCTCTGTCTCTCTCTGTCCCAAAAATAAATAAATGTTGAAAAAAAAAATTAAAAAAAAACAAAAAACTAAAGTTTATTTAAACACTGTAAATGTTACAGGTTAGATTCTATTGCAAGGTTTATTCATAGAGGGTTTATAAACGCAAATGATAATTATATTTTAGTTCATTCCAAGTGGTGAGAAAATGAGACTTTTATTATACTGTGTAAGTTTTTTAAGTTTCTTTATTTTGGGGTGGGGGAGGGGCAGTGTGCAAGCAAGGGGGAAGGGTAGAGAGAGAGGGGAGAGAGAATCCCAAGCAGGCTCTATTCTGTCAGCGCAGGACCCAACATGGAGTTGGATCTCATGAACCATGAGATCATGACCTGAGCCAAATCAGGAGTCCGATGCTTAACCGACTGAACTACCCAGTCTGGTATTGAGACTACTTGGAGAGTTGAGTGTAACTTTGTAATTAAAAACAAACAAACGAACAAAAACTTTTAAACTAAGAAGGGAGCAATTTGATTTTTAAGGAAATGATACTTTAAGCATTATTTTTGGGACTTGTCGGAGAGAACAACAAATCATTCTGTTAGCAAATGGTGAAATATTCTCCTTGCTACACCACTCTAGTCATCGTTGGGAATCCAGATAAAAACCAGAATCATTGCTTCCGGCAGCAATGGTTCATGAGTAATTGCGTGGAATTCTGGGCTAGATTTCAGGGAGACTGGATCATGCAGTTATGGCAGCATGAGTCTCACTCAGCCACAGGGTCATCAGATACCATCTCTTTGCATATGACATGAGGTAAAGAAACGGGTAGATTATGTGAAATCAACACAGAAAATATGGTAAGTCTGGTGTTTTATACTAGCAGTATTTTCTGTTTTTTAAAGATAAATGATGGGACTTTTCCCCCGGCCACGAAGGAGTAAGGGGTCAAATTTACTTTCCTAATTGAAACAAGTAAGAAAACAAAAACATACGAAATAACAGTGGCTGAAACACTGAGTATTAGGCGATGAAGGACAGTGACCATTGAGAGACAGGAAATGAAGGAAATAAACTCTGTGATTACATCAGCTTATTGATTTCAGAGAATATCCAGACCACATCACAGGAAGGGTTAACCTATACAGAGTCTGGTAGACACGGAGTTGAGAAGACAGATCTGAAAGTTAAGGGAGACAAAGGAAGCAAGAGTTTTCAGGACGGTAACAGAGAGGAAAGAGTTGCATAGAAAGAGAACTGGAGATTGCTAAAGGGTCCTACTCAAGACTGATCAGGGTGTATATGTACGGGAACTATTTGAAGTCGGACAAAGGACCTAACAGGATCAGAGCTAACGGTGCCTAGTGCTCACACAGGGCCACAAGTAGGGCCCGTTCCCATCAGCCAGACTGGAAAACTGCAAGATTCGTGGACGATTGTATGGAACATACACAAGGGTCTTACTTCAATAGTTAGAAATAATTAGTGCTAGATCGAACTCTGTTCTAGTACTATCTAATGAATATTTAAAAAGCAAGACCTGAAGGGATCAAATTGTTTCCAGATAATTGTGTCCCAAAACAAATTTGAAGAATATAAAAATAACCATTTACCAATTAGGTAAAATTCACAGTGTCTGGCATCCAATAAAAAATTACCAGGCATGAAAAGAAGCAAGAAAATTCGACCCATAGTGAGGATCTAAATCATCAGTAAATCAAAACTGATGCAACATATGTGTAACCGGAGTCTTTGAAAAAAATGTGAGAGGGACAGAAAAAGAATTAGAATAAATAATAGTTCCCAATTCCTCTAATTTAATGAAAACTCTAACCTTCTAGATCCAAGAAGCTCATAAAAGCCCAAGCACAATGAATATGAAGAAAATTATATACTAAGGTCTAACAAAACAAAATTGCTTAAAGAGAGTAACAAAGAGAAAATCTTAAAAGCAGTCAGAGGAAAAAACACATTACATTCAGAGAAACAAAAATGAGGATGACAATAGATTTATCATCCGAATTATGCAAGCAAGAAGTCAGTGGAGAAACATCTTTAACTAAAGCTGAAACTGAAAGAAAAAATAAAAACTTTAAACCTAGAATTCTGTTCCCAGCAAAAATACCTTTGAAAAACATAAGTGAAATAAAGTCTTTTTCAGACATTCCAGAGCCAAAGTAGTTTATTGCAACCAGAACCATACTACTAATTATGGTAAAGTAGGTCCTTCAGGAAGATGACACCAGATGGAAATGTGGATCTACACAATACAATAACAATAAAGGTAGAACGCTAGAAATTTAGCATATAAAGTTTTTCCTTATTATTTAAGTCACTTAAAAATCAAATTGGTTATTGAAAAAAAATTTAATGAAACACTTAATAAAATGTTTATTTTAATTTTGAGAGAGAGAAAGACAGTGAGAGAGAGAGAGCGAGAGCGAGAGAGAGAGAGAGAGAGCAGGAATAGGGGAGGGGCAGAGAGAGAGAGAGAGAGAAGGAAACACAGAATCCAAAGCAGGTTCCGGGTTCCAAGCTGTCAGCACAGAGCCTGACGTGGGGCTCAAACTCACGAAAACCTTGAGATCATGACCTGAGCTGAAGTCAGATGCTTAACCGACTGAGCCACCCAGGAGCCCCTCAAATCGGTTATTTCAAACAAAAATAATAATCATATACTGTGCAGCATGAAACATTTGTATAAATAAGGTATATGACAACAACAGAACCAAGGGAGAAAAGGGAAAAATGGAAGTATACTATTATGAGGTTCCTTTACTGTATGTCAAGTGGGATATCACCACTTGAAAGTGGACTGTGATAAGGATGTATACTACAGACCCCAATACAACACTAAAATAACAAAACAAAGGGTAATATCAAATAAGCCAACAAAGGAAATGAAACGGAATCATAAAAATAATCTTCAGTTCATAAAAAGAAGGCAGAAATGAAGACGAGTAAAACAAAGAATGAGACACAAAAACCAAATAGATGGTAGACTTAAACCTTAAACAGATGACCAAACGAAATGTGAATGTCTGAGCACCTCAGTCACCAGCGTGAGAGTGTTACATTGGATAAAAAGCAAGATCAGACTACATGCTGCCTTCAAGAAATGCACTTAGAGGGGCGCCTGGGTGGCGCAGTCGGTTAAGCGTCCGACTTCAGCCAGGTCACGATCTCGCGGTCCGTGAGTTCGAGCCCCGCGTCAGGCTCTGGGCTGATGGCTCAGAGCCTGGAGCCTGTTTCTGATTCTGTGTCTCCCTCTCTCTCTGCCCCTCCCCCGTTCATGCTCTGTCTCTCTCTGTCCCAAAAATAAATAAACGTTGAAAAAAAGAAATGCACTTAGAATATAATGACACAGATAACGATAGTAAAAGGATGAAAAAAAAAGGTATCTGGGACGTGAGGGTGATCTGGCTGCGACATCTGTCACCCCATTGATCGCCACGGTTGATTCGGCTGATCTGGCTGGCTAGGCGGGTGTCCCCTTCCTGCCTCACGTGCGTCCCCTCCCGAAGCTGTGAGCTCGGTCGAAGAGGACGACCTTCCCCGATAGAAGAGGACCGTTCTTTGGTCAAGGGTGTACAAGTAGCTGTGTTCCCCTCCTGGAACCTGTAAACAGGCTCTCAAGGTCCATTTGTAGGAGAACGTAGGGTAGTCAAGTTGCCATGACTCCAGACACATCCAAATGTGACACTGCACGTGGCAGTCGGCCTTTCTTAAAAAAAAAAAAAAAAAAAGATATCCTACGTTAGCACTAATCAAAAGAAAGCTGGAATGGCTGTATTAATTATCAGAAAAATAAACAGCAAAAAGAAGAGTATCAGATAAAAAACCTCATTTTATAATAATAAGGAAAGAGTCAATTAATCAAGAAGCTATGAAAAAAACCTGAGCAGTTATGTCGTTAATGTCATACCTTCTAAATACATGAAGTTAGAAATGCAGGGAGAAATAAACATCCACAAGTATAGCTGAGGATTTTGATAACCTCTTAATAAATGAAAGAACAAGTGGATAGAAAATCTGTAAGGATATAAAAGATTTGAAGAGCAATATAAATGAATTTAACCTAATGGATATTTATAGAATACTCCAAGCAGAATGTACATTCTTTTCAAATGCACAGAGGACATTTATGAAAGTAGGCAATATTCTGAGCCATAATACAAGCCTTAATAAATTTCTTTTTAAGCCTGAATGAATTTAAAAGGATTCCAATCATATAAAATATATGTCAGACCACAATAGAATTAAATTAAAAATCAATTACACAAAGGACTCTGGACAATCCTTAAATAGTTAGAAAGTAAACTGCACACTTCTAAATAATCTGTGATTGAAAGAATTCAAAAGGAAAATCCAAATTGAAAGTGAAAACACAACATATACAAATTTGTGGGATGCTACTAGAAGAGTATTTAGAGAGAAATTTATTGTACTAAATGCCAGCCGGAAAATAAGGTCTTGGGGCATCTGGGTGGTTAAGCATCCAACTTTCCTTAACTAGTCAGTTAAGCATCCAACTCTTGATATTGGCTCAGGTTGTGAACACGCAGTCATGAGATCAAGCCTCGCATTTGGCTTCATGCTGATCATGGAGCCTGCTTGAGATTCTCTCTCTCCCTCTCTCTCTCTGCCTCTCCTCCTCTCCCAAATAAATAAATAAACATTAAAAAAAGAAAATAAAGTCTCAAATCAATGACTTCAACTTCCACTTTAAGAAACTAGAAACAGAAAAGCAAATTAAACCCAATTATTAGTAATAAGGATATATGAGCAGAAATCAATGAAATAGAAAACAGAATGATGGACAAAAGTAATGAAATGAAAAGCTGGTTTTTTGAGAAAATCAACAATAATGAAACAGAGTCTTAAATGCAGAGAACAAACTGGTAGTTGTCAGAGGGGAGGTGGGTGGAGAGATGATGTAAAGGGGATTAAGAGGTATGAACTTTCTATTATAAAATAAACAAGTGAAATATATGTGTGTGTGTGTGTGTGTGTGTGTGTGTGTGTGTGTGTGTGTGTATGTGTATGACTCTTGAGCCAGATTGCTAAAAAGAGAGAAGGCAAATTATCAATACAGGAATGAAAGAGGGGACATCACTCTGGATCCTACAGATATTAAAAGGATAATATTAATACTATGAACAATCTAATGCCAATAAATTCTACAACTTAGATGAAGTAGGCAAATGTATTTTAAGACAATAAACTCCCATAGCTCACTAAAGAAAGTATAGATAGCCTGAATATCCCTGTATCTATTACAGAAATTAAAATTTGTAGTTCAAAACTGTCTCACAAAAAAAGCTCCAGGTCCAGATATTTTCGCTGCTGAATTCTACCAAATACTTAAGGAAGAGGTGCTACCAGTTATATATAAACTCTTGCAGAAAATTGAGAAAGATGGAATAATCCCCTATTCATTCCGTGAAGTCACTATTACCCTGATACCCCAAACAGACAAAGTCCTTATAGGAAAATAAATCTGCAGGTTAATATACCTCATAGATATAGATATAGATATAGATATAGATATAGATATAGATAAAGATCATGACCAACGAGATTTATTCCCAAATTGCAAGGTTGCTTTAACATTTGAAAATCAATCAAGGTATTTTACTATGTGTGGTAGGCAGAATAATAACTCCCCTAATCCCTGAAAGTTGTGAATATGTTATGTTATCGACAACCGAAATAAGGTTGTAGATATATTTAAGGTTGCTAATCAGCTGATCTTGAGAAGAGGAAAATATCTTGGATTATCCAGGTGGGGCCTACATAATTACAAGGGTCCTTATAGGTGGCAGAAGGAGACAAGAGAGTCAGAGTCAGAGGAAAAGATGTGACAGTAGACGCGGAGATCGGAGTGATGTGATTGCTGGCTTTAAAAATAGAAGATGCTCATTAGCCAAGGAATGTTCATGGGAAGAAATGAGAATGGGTTCTTGCCTAATACTTCAAAAAGGAACATAATCCTGTCCGCATCTCAAATTTAGCCCACTTGGCCAACTACATACTCCTGACTTCCAGACCATAGATAATATATTTGTGTTTTAAGCCACTACGTTTTTGGTAATTTGTTATAGCAGCATTAGGATATGAATAGACTATATTTAAAAAAAGAAAAACCATATTATGATCTGAATAAATGCAAAGAATTATCTTTATAAAGTCCAGTGTCTCCTCCTGATAAAATATCTCAGCAAAGTAGGAGTAGTTACAGACTTCCTCTATGGCCAACTAACACTTAATAGTGAAAGGCTGAATGCTTTCCCCCTAAGATCAGGAACAAGAGAAAAATGTCTGCTCTTGGCTGTATGGGAAGTTCTAATTAATGCAATCAGGTAAGAAAAAGAAACAAAAGGCATCCAGATCGGAAAAGATGAAGCAAAACTATATTTGATTTATAGACTATGATATCATCTTTCATATAGAAAAGTCTATTGAATCTACAAAAAAGCTACTAGAAATAATACATTAGCAAAGTTCCAATTGGAAGTTTAGCAAAGTTCCAATTCCAGGTTTCCAATTGGAAATCAACATGAAATTTAACACTATTTACAATAGCACCAAAAAGTATGAGATCATAGGATGAATCTGACAAAAGGTGGGAAAAAAATCTGTACACTGAAAACTATAAAATATTTCTGGGAGAAATTAAAGAAGTTCTAAATGAATGGAAAGAGATACTGTATTAATGGCGTGGAAGATGTCAATTGTTAAGATGTCATTTTTCCCCAGATTGATCTATGTATTTAATGCAATTCCTACCAAAATCTGAGCAATTTTTTTTTGTAGAAATTGACAAGCTAATTCTAAAATTCAGATGGAAATGCAAAGCTTCTAGTAAACGTCAAAACAATCTTTTTAAAAAAAATTTTTTGTGTTATTTTTATTTGAGAGAGAGAGAGAGCACGAGCAGGGGAGGGACAGAGAGACAGGATCTGAAGCAGGCTTCAGCCCAGGGCCTGATGCAGAGCTCAGATTCACAAGCAGTGAGATCATGACCTGAGCCGAGGTCAGATGCTTAGCCAACTGAGCCACCCAGACACCCTGAAAGTGAAAACAATCTTGAAAAAGTAGCAACCTTGAGAACATTCTCTTCCCGATTTAAGACTATTATAAAGCTACAGTAAGTAAGATAGCGTTATTGGCACAAAGATAAACAAATAGATCAAAGAAGCAGAATAAAGAAGCCATACATGGGCCCACATATATATGGACAATTTTTCAACCAAGGTACAAAAGCAATACAGTAGAAAAAGTCAGTCTTTTTAACAAATGGTTTTAGAATGAGATATCCACATAAAACTTAAAACTATAAAACTTCTAGAACACATAGGAGAAAACCTTTCTGAACTTGGGTTAGCCAAAAATCTCTTCGGTATGACACTAAAACATAATCCATAAGAGGACAGTTGACCGGATGTTATCAAATTTACCCTGAACCCACACACCTAACCAAAAAAAGATACACAGATGGCAAATAAGTGTGTGAAAAGGTGTCGTATGTTAACCAGGAAATTAAAGCAAGAGTGAAATATCCCCACACACCTACTAGAAGAATGGCTAAAATTGTAAACAGCATGAATTCATGGCAGCATGAAGTGCTGGTGAAGATGTGGAACAACAGGAACTTTCATTCATTGCTGGTGGAAGTCCAAAATAGTACAGGCACTTGGGAAGACCGTTTGGTAGTTTCTCGGAAAGCTAAACATAATCTTATGCATTTCTCAGAACCCATAGAGTTGTACTACACAGTCAGTGAACTGTAATGTACATTGCCAACTCTAGTTAATAGCAACGTATCAATATCGGTTCATCAATGGTAACAAATGTGCCACACTAATGCATGATGTTAATAATTAGGGAAGTGGGGGAAGGAAGAGAGATGGAGAGTATGCGAACTCTGTGTGTTTTGTTCCTTTTTTTTTATAAACCTAAAACTGCTCAAAAAAAGGTCTAGTAATTTTCTTTTTAAAGATAGGCTATAGATCGCGAGAAAATCTTTGTCAATCATATATCTGATAAAGGACTTGTGTCCAGAACTCTCAAAACTCAGTAATAAAGTAAACCAAGTTTAAACATACATATGAGCAAGAGATTTGAATAGCCACTTGGTTAAAGGGCCATATGGATGGCAAAAATCAACATCATTAGTCATGAGGGAAATACAAATTAAAACCGTGATGAGATACTATTTCACAGTCACCGGGATTACTCTAATCAGAAAGATCGACAGAAATATTGGCTAGGATATGGAGAAATAGGAACTCTCGTACATTGCTTATGAGGACGTAAAATGGTACCATCACCTTGGAAAACAGTTTGGTAGTTTCTCAAAAAGTTAAATGTACACCTACCATATGATCCAGTCAAAGTGTGGTATATCCATATGATGGTGTAGGACTCGGCAATAAAAATGATGAACTATGATACGTGCTACAACATGGATTCATCTCAAAGTAATCAGACTGAGCAAAACCAGACAATAACAAATTCATACTCTGTGATTATATAGAGTTCTGGGAAATGCCAAATAATGTATAGTAACAGGAGGAAGAAGTCACAAAGTGTCAAGAGGAAACTTTTGGGGCTGTTAGATATGTTTTTTTTTTTCCCTTAATGGTGCTGTTTGGTTTCATGGGTGTTAAACATGGGTCAAAATTTATCAAATTGTTCTCTTTAAGTTTGTACAGTCTATTGTATGTCAATGATGCCTCATCAAAACTGTCAAAAAAGAATAAAAATAGATGTAAAGATTACACAAGCTATTAATTTTGCAAATCCTCTTTTGCTGGCCATAAAATCATAATACACAGCATTGTTTATAAACTGAGAAGAAATGTATTTTGATGAAGAAATAATTCAAGTTATGTAATAAAAGTCTCAGAACAAAAATTTAAAGACAAACTTAATTTTTATGACAATATGACATATAAAATATCTTTTTATTTAAGCATAAGTATCTTAAAATTTATACTAAAGATTCATTTGACAAAATGTTTTCACCTAAGAAATTAAGTTTTAGAATTTCCTTAAGATGTAAATATTGGAAGATTTGAAGAGAAGTTTGTGATAGTCAACAATGCATATTTCAACATGTTCTTAGCAGGCGACAAATTTGACCATTTAGAGACAGGGCAATTTCATTAGGAAGATATAGTCTGCGTGTTATCAGAATATGGACCTATAACTTAAAATATAAAATACTCTAATTTTATGAGAAAACCGAGGCAAGACAAGTGAAAGGGACTTTATTATATCTCAAATTAATTTTGAAAGTGAGATCTATGTTTTCGTAGTCCATGAAATTAAAAAGCTGAAATTAATCAGGACCCAAACATTGTTCCTGACTTTGTAGAACGATATCCCACTCATCAAGATATAGCTAAATTGCTTCTATAGTTCAGCAAGACTCTGGCATTACGTGGCCTTCTGGGGTTTCTTGCCACAGCTAAGGAGTCCCCAGTTACCCTGGCGGCTCCCCTCTGTGTGTGAACCTTCATGCTAGCTGCAGACACATCTTGGATGACAAAATAGGTGCTGTAACCCCAGTGGGTGAAAAACGAACTCCCTGAACTCACCCCACCATCCCACTTTAACTTGAAGTGGGGTCCGTGTATGTTAATGAAGTCTCGTGATTAATTACGCCAGTATATGACCGGCTCTATGCTAGGCGCTGAGGATACGAGAGAACAGAACAGAAAGGGTATCTGTCCTCGTGGAAAATTAAGTTCTAGTGGAACAGGCAAACGAGGCAAGGAGATGGCTAAGTGGTATGAAGGAAATAGACTAGGGAAGAGGAAGAAAGGCTTGGACGTAGTGGTAACATTAGATAGGGTGGTCAGGGGAGACCCTCTGAGCAGGTGCAGTGTGAACTGAGAACTGAATGACAAGAGGAAGCCAGCTCTTGAAATAAGCATCAGGAGGAAGGAAAGCAGCAAATGTCGAGGATCCCTGCGCTCTAAAGTTTATTCCGAGATCTATGCGGAAATAAAGTGTATGTATATGCGGAAGCAAAGAGGAATGTGAAAGGCAAACAGCAAGTAAGAAATTAAAATGGCACGAGGGAGAGTTTTGATGAGACTGATGATATCCATGCATGATTTGATTTTACCTGTGCTATCAGGTGAAGAAAACAAAGCTACCCTCCTTGAACTTGGAGCTGTGGAACCTTTAACCAAGCTGCTCACCCATGAAGACAAAATTGTAAGACGAAATGCTACCATGATATTTGGAATCCTGGCTTCTAATAGTAAGTATCAACTCTCAGACATAATCTCATAACCTCATGTAATGCATTATCCTTTTTTTAAAATTTAACTTTAAGGGGTTTGTTTTTAATTTTATGTGAACTGACTTTGATGTTAACGAAAAGTTAAATAAATATAATACAACAGATTATGATTTCATATTTTAAGAACATATTTTTCTTCTTTATTTTACTGTTTATTTTTTTTTGAGGTGGCAGGAGGGGCAGAGAGAGTGGAAGACAGATGATCGGAAGCAGGCTTTTCACTGAAAGCACAGAGCCTGTTGCAGGGCTTGAACTCATGAACTGAAAGATCATGAGCTGAGCCAAAGTCAGATGCTTAACAGACTGAGTCACCCAGGAGCCCCGAGATATTTTTTTTTTTAATTTTTTTTTTCAACATTTATTTATTTTTGGGACAGAGAGAGACAGAGCATGAACGGGGGAGGGGCAGAGAGAGAGGGAGACAGAATCGGAAACAGGCTCCAGGCTCTGAGCCATCAGCCCAGAGCCCGACGCGGGGCTCGAACTCATGGACCGCGAGATCGTGACCTGGCTGAAGTCGGACGCTTAACCGACTGCGCCACCCAGGCGCCCCAACCCCGAGATATTTTTAAAATATAAAAATATATGCAAATATATCCATGTAAAACTCTCAGAGTTGGTGACGTGGTAGGTTTGAGTCTAACAAGTTGAAGGGCACTCATTGTCTCTTAAAATAGCTCTTTTCTGGAGTTAGCGTGACGTAATTTGTCCGCCCATATGTCAGCTACACTTCGTATGTATTTCATAGTGAAAGTAACCCAGGGCGAAGAGGTTTGATACATTTATTTTTCTGAAACTGCAAAATATACTTTGCCAAAAATAATTTTAGACATGTATTTATTTCTTAAATCAGATCTATGGCTTGAATATTTTCATATGTTTAATATGGTGAAATGATAGTATTAGTTAAAATATGCTATTATGTCTGTTAGAATACCGGTTTGACGAAAACTCTGCCAATAAAGGCAGTCCCTGACTAATGAACAGGATGCCTGTTTCACTTGAAAGTCATTTTCATGTTATAATGGTAGGTTTCTGAGTTAGCCACTAAAGGCCTTGTGACTTTATAATAAAACATGACATTCTTGGTGAAGACTGCATGAACTCTAAACCGAAACCCAGGCAGTTAGGAATAAACATATCTGTCTGTCTCATGGCATGCGGCTAAAGTTATCATCCTTCCCCCCCCTCACCAGTCTCAGCAAAAGCACAAGCTCAGTTTCCTCCCTCAACTTCCTGACTCCCCCCCCCCCCCTCACTTTCCTGAACCCTGGGGTGAGACAGGACGGGAGAGGAAGGGGGGCTCCTTATTCCACGCTGTCCAGCAGGGACGGTGGCATTAATGTCACAGACAGGAAGATGGGAAGTGATGGGGAAGGAGAGTTTTAGGTGACATCTGTGCCCTTACAGCCAACGCCGCCAAGACTGCGTGAACACTGCCTGCCGTTCTGGGGGGCTGATGGGGCCCCGCTGGGGCTGTCAGTGGAAGGGGATCTGGAGGCAAGTGCGGGAGCTCTAATGGCGGCTGTTCTGGAAGGCAGGGGCTCTGGGGGTATTTCTGGCTGCAGGATGATGAGGACAGTCGTGGGGGAGTGGATGCTCTACCAACCCAGATTTTGGTAACATTAGTCAACACTCACACAGCATTTACAATGTGCCAGGCGCTGTCCTACATGCTATTTGTACGTTCAGTCATTTAATGAGGTCGGTGCTATGGTCATTCCCTTTATATGGGGGGCAACTGAGGTACAGAGAAGTTAAACAAGGTAGTAATCATTTGTATCGTGGGGCCTTCATGAATTTGTCTCAGGGGCTGTCTGTGTACTAATTCCGCCATGTTGAATGAGCCACCTTGAAAGTATTTATAATCAAAAAAGGGAACATGAAAATTTTTCTTATGTTTTATTCCGTTTACACGCCACAGAATTTGAGAAGCGGGGGTGCTTTGTAATACCTCTTATGCAACTCCTCGTTTTAAAAATAGAAAAGAGCTCTGAAAGGATTAGCTTCCTTGTGCATTCATGCGGGTGGTTAATAGAAGAAATCAGATCAGAGCTAGAATTAGAACTCTACTCTCTGGCTCCTAGCTTTGTGGACTTGTATTCATCAAGTATTCTCCGATCCGTAACACGAGTGCACATGCTAACTCAGGTTCTCCTACTACATGATTCTGGCGGAGAATGCGTGTCCTTTGGAAAGGAGAGTCATAATTTTCTGCTGAGACTTCTGCCTTCTAACTTAGTGTCTAGGTTTCTATGACTTTTTTTTCCTATTTACTTTTGTTCTTGGTTTCTCGCATTCATTTTATTTAGAGTTTGCACCTTCCAATACACGAGGAGCTTATAATCTGTGAAGCCCTCCAAATTGTTTGCCACATTTGCCTGAGCAGGGTTTGTATGTTGCATGTCACAAGTTTCCAAAAGAGTCTGTGACCCTAAAATATTGAGAATAACCGTTGCATTTGCGTGCTCAATGTGACGGCTCTCAGACCCGTAGAGCCACCCCCTGGGAGCCTGCTGGCTGGGCTGTGACCAGTGCTGGGGTGCAGTCTGCTACCACGAAGCATAACACTGGAAAGACTTTTGCTGTCTTGGTGGTTTCCAGCGAGCCTGTGGGTCTTAGATATGGTGAATGAACCCTCCCGCCCCCTGACCAAGAGCTTTCTTTTGATTCCACGAATTGGGTAAAAAAAAAAAAAAAAAAAATCAAGGCATTTATGGGAACTGATTCATTTTCTACGTGAACGATCTGATGACACGATAACCTGCTTGGCGTCCTCAATGGCTCGTGTTCCTGCTTTGTCAGTACGGCCAGTACATGAATAGCTTTTGCTTCACTGGCCATCCATGTCCAAGGCGACTAAGCTAGTCGTTCACTCTAAACGAAAAGGCCTGGGGCACCTGAGTGGCTCCAGTCGGTTGAGCATCTGACTTCGGCTCGGGTCATGATCTCACAGTCCGGGAGTTCGAGCCCTGCCTCGGGCTCTGTGCCGACAGCTCAGAGCCTGGAGCCTCCTTCGGATGCTGTGTCTCCCTCTCTCTCTGCCCCTCCCCCACTCACACTCTGTCTCTGCCTCTCAAAAATGAATAAACGTTAAAGAAATTTTTTTCAGTGAAAAGGCATGTTTCCAGACTAATTGGTAAACAAACGCACCTCTGGTGCTGCATGGTTAAATCATCTTTAGACTGTCTTAAAATAACCGCTTTTTCTTTAGAGATGTGTATCTTCACATGCCTTTCACGTACTCAATGCTTTCACTATGTTCATAGTGGATGAACCAGTACGATGTTCCAACAGAATGCCTGGTGCTAAAAGGATTGCTGTGAGAGCAAACAAATTCTTGATTTTTCTTCTTCGTCTTTTTTCTAAAGTGATTGAGTTATGAGCCTATGCTAATCCTGGGTCATTCAAGACAAGCATTTAAATTACTGTGTTAAACCTTTTAATCAAAATGGAGTTGCTGTCTCTTACGCACCACCCCCCCCCGCCCCCGGTTTGTATTTAGTTTGATGAGGCCGTATAACAGAGGCTCATTTAATGAAGTCAGCTAAAGAGAGAGTTCATTGCCATCCTTGAAGCCCAGATTTTACATTACTTATGGCGATCTGAAGAGCTTGCCATCTTAAGAAAAGGTTGATGTAAAAGAGTATATAAGGTCAAAAATAAATTGGATGGTTCATATTAGGCAACCAGAAAGTGTAAATAAGAGTGCAGTTACAACAGATTGCATGGGATGTCTGGGTGGCTCAGTCGGTTAAGCCTCTGACTTGAGCTCAGGTCACCATCTTGCCGTTTGTGTGTTTGAGCCCCATGTCGGGCTCTGTGCTGACACCTCAGAGCCTGGAGCCAGCTTCAGATTCCGTGTCTCCCTCTGTCTCTGCCCCTCCCCTGCTTGCTCTCTCTCGCTCTCAAAACTAAGTAAAAACATTAAAAAAATGTTTTTTAAAAAAACCCAGATTGCATGAAGTTACTCCAGGAAGTGAAGGTGTTGGCAGTTCTGAACCACCTAAAATTGTATGTGTCCTAGAGTTTAGCTGGAACATATTTAAAGCCAATTTTTAAAAATGTATTTATTTATTTTGAGAGAGAGACAGCACAAGTGGGGGAGGAGCAGAGAGGAGAGACAGAATCCCAAGCAGGCTCCACGCCATCAGCGCGGAGCCCGATGCGGGGCTTGAACTCACAAACTGTGAAATCGTGACCTGAGCCGAGGTCAAGAGTCAGACGCTTAGCCAACCGTGCCACCCAGGCGCCCCCAGCTAGAACACATTTGCATGGACCAACCACAATAGATAGAGTTTCTATTCAGTTGCCCTATATGAGCGTGTTCTCTGTGGAGAAAGAAGGGGGCAGAGATCGATATTGTTTTTAAAGTGATGAAAATAGGCACTTATCCGTTATGTTTTGCTGACTTACCCTCAGGAAAAGAAAGATCCTTTAGGGACAATTGGTGTCAAAAAGCAGAATAACAAACCGATCCGCTATGCCACCGATTTATAGGCACTGCCACAGAATCTGAGCCCTCCTCTGAGCCAAGAGAAAAATGGTTTAGTGGAGAGCTCTACTAGATCTGTTACTGGACAGATTTGGCTAACTTCCTGTCTAGAAGGGAATTTCGTGGCACGGGTTTCTGTGATGAAGACTTTTGAGTTGTTAGGGCAGAAGAACGTGAGGTGTCACATACGGGCCCAGCCAGGCGGCCTCGGTCTGCGGGAGCATTTCCTTCCTGCAGGGAAACGAGAGAAGCAGAGGGCACAGTAGGATCTGAGTAGGATGCCTTCACTTGTTTAATTCCCTGTCAAGGTATACTTTTTTTTTTTTTTTTTTTAATTTTAGAGAGAGAGAGCAAGAGAAAGCATGAGCCAGGGAGAGGGACAGGGAGAGAGGGAGAGAATCTCCCGGGGCTGGATAACTGGATCCCATGACCCTGGGATCATGGATCCCATGACCCTAGGATCATGGCAGAAATCAAGAGTTGGACACTCACCCAACGAAACCACCCAGGCGCCCCCGTTTTTTGAACCAGTGTTGACTGTAAAATAACGCCCTCCACTTTGGGACGCTACCCTTTCCAGAAGCTCTACTATTCTTTTGTACTTCGAGCTTATTTACATACATGTAAGCCAGCGATAAGTTTGCTGGCCCTCTTCCGCCATTTTGAACAGAAACAGAGCAAAAGGTGTCCAATAAAAGTCAAGTATACCCAGTGGTTAATGAGGAAAAATCCATCCAGAGACTCTCAGCCGTGAAGTGAAATTTTCCAAAATGCTAATGATGCTAATTTCGGCTTACAAAGATAACTGACCAAGAACCACTGCAAAAACTAAATGAGTACCTTATTTCTTATGCCTTATTTCTCAGAAAACACGGGTTAAGGATGGCAGCGGAGAAATAGGGGCGTGTCTGCCCGGCCTTAATTAGGCTCACGTGACTAGTACAGAAGTGAACTTTAAACAAATCAATATACTTGTCTTTAATCATTTTTGGCATCTCTGATAATCAAATGGAACACAACCAAGATATAGTAATCGAAAAGGCTGAGGATAATTCTTACTTGCATTCTGCACAAGTTTTCTTAAAATCAAAATTTAAAAATACCCTTTCCAACAAAACAACACCAAAAGGAATTTCTACTATACGGTAAACAAATGTAGGGAGCAGTAACTCGGCTTTACTGATTAGTGTTCTAGGTACACTTTGCACTTTTCTGGTTATCTTTTCTAGTGTTGTCGGAAGGTAGTATATTTCGGTGATCAAGGAGAGGGGCTAGAGTCTGTCTAGGGTCCGACAGACCTGACCATGACCATGCTACCTGGTCTCACCACTGACTTGCTGATTTTGAGCCTCAGTTTCTTTATTTGTAAAATTAGGTAATAATAAAGCCTATCTCATAAGGGACTGTTTAAACAACCTCGCTGTTATTGATAATAAGAAACATTAACACGCTGTTTCTTCTTTTGCAGACGATGTTAAAAAATTGTTAAGGGAACTAGATGTCATGAATTCCGTCATCGCTCAGCTTGCTCCAGAAGGTAGTTTTGCATCACGCATCTGTTTCAAAAATGGGACTGGTTTGTTTTTCGCAGTTCATTAAACTACTCCTCGGAAATAGCCTATGTAATATCAACGGTGAATTGTCCTTAAGGTCTTTCAAGCCAAGAGGGGCTCTCACCAAAGTTAGGATTCGTGAAGCTTTGGTTTTCAAAACGTGTTTTAAAGTAGTGGTTGCGGAAGCCTTTCGCACACTTGTGTTGTTTATCTTTGATGTGCAGAGGAAGTGGTGATTCATGAGTTTGCCAGTCTTTGCCTGGCGAACATGTCTGCGGAGTATACCAGCAAAGTGCAGATATTGGAGCACGGCGGGTTAGAGCCACTCGTCAGACTGCTGGCCAGCCCAGACCCTGACGTGAAGAAGAACTCTGTTGAGTGCATTTACAACTTGACCCAGGTGAGGGTGATTTCTAAAAGTGGGTTTTGACCAAAGCTATTTATAGAATTGATTTGCCCAATAAAAAAGGCTAAAAGGTGTTAAAAACTCCTCAGTTTTGATTCACTGGTTTTTGTTTTTGTTTTTTTTTTTTTTTCTGGTACTATTTAGGAGTTATCGTTTGGGGAAAAGAAAGAATGGAGGTTGAGTGTAGATACCTTTCAACTTTCACATTTTATAAGCAATTGTGTCCCATGAAAGGGCATTTTCAGTTTGTTCTCTATAGTTAAGGATCTGTTTCTTTTTTTCTCTCTCTCTCTCTTTCTGTCTCTCTCTGTCTCTCTTTTTTGCCTTTGTTCATTTGTTTTGTTTCTTAAATTTTTAAATCATATGGTATTTGTCTTTCTCGGACTGACTTATTTTGCTTAGCATAATGCTCTAACTCCACCCGTGTTGTTGCGTTATGCCAAGACTTCATTCTTTTTTTGACCGAATAATATCTCATTATTTATATCTCCATCAACAGGTGAATGGACTGCTTCAATAAGTTGGTTATTAGACATAATGCCGCAATAAACATAGGAATGCATGTATCCCTTTATAAATTGGGGTTTTTGAATATTTGGAGTAAATATCCAGGAGTGCAATTACTGCATCAGAGAGTAGTTCTGTTTTTTTAACTTTTTGAGGAACCTCCAGACTCCCTTCCACAGTGGCTGCACCAGTTTGCATTCCCACCAACAGGGCGCGAGGGTTCTTTTTTCTCCACATCTTTGCTGACACCTGTTGTTTCTTGTGTTGTTGATTTTAGCCGTTCCGGCAGGTGTGAGGTGATAGCTCACTGTAGTTTTGATTTGCACTTCTTTGATGGTGAGTGACGTTGAGCATCTTTTCATGTGTCTGTTGGCCATCTGGATGTCTTCTTTGGAGAAGTGTCTGTTCATACTTCTACCCATGTTTAATTGGATTATTTGTTTTTTGGGTGTTGAATTGTATGAGTTCTTTATATACTGTATTTTGGATACTAACCCTTTACTGGATATGCCATTTGCAAATACCTTCTCCTATTCGGAAGGTTACCTTTCAGTTTTGTTGATTGTTTCCTTTGCTTGTATAAACTTTTTATTTTGATGTGGTCTCAATAGTTTATTTTTGCTTTTGTTTCCCTTGCCTCAGGAGCCATATCTGGAAAGGTGTTGCTATGGCCAGTGTCAGAGAAATAATTGCCTGGGCTCTATTCAGAGATTGTTATGGTTTCCTGTCTCACATTTAGGTCCTTAATCCATTTTGAGTTTATTTTTGTGTATGGTGTAAGAACGTGGCCCAGTTTCATTCTTTTGCATGTTACTGTCCAGTTTTCCCAACACCATTTATTGAAAGACTCTCTCTCCCCGTGGATGTTTTTGCATCCTTTGCCAAAGATGAATTGACCATATAATTGTGGGTTTATTTCTGGGTTTTCTATGCTGTTCCATTGATCTGGGTGTCTACTTTTGTGTCAGTTACCATCCTATTCGATTACTACAGCTTTGTATATACGTTGAAGCCTGGAGTGGTGGTTCCTCCCATCTTGTTTTTCTTTTACAAGATTGCTTTGGCTATTTGGGGTCTTATGTGGTTCCATACAAATTTTAGGATTGCCTGTTCTAGAATGTTGTTGGCATTTTGATAAGGATTGCATTAAATGTAGAGATTGCTCTGGGTAGTATAGGCATTTTAACAGTATTTGTTCTAATACATGCGCATGGAATATCTTTCCATTTCTTTGTGTTGCCTTCAATTTCCTTCAATGTTTCATCATTTTCAGAGTACAGGTCTATGAAAGGGCATTTTAGAAGTGTATGTAAATTTTCAAAGAATAGAATGGCTTGCAAATTAAGGCAGGATGAAAGTAGATAAATGTATTTCTTCTTGAAACGTGGAATCTAATACATTGAATGAGGTTTCACCCACGCAGACTTATTGACCTAACCTTGGTGATCTAAGCACATTGGATGCAATGCATACCGTATTCAGTGTACCAAGATTTTTGGATTAGACTTATTTATTGGTGAAGACCCAATGAGTTGAGTATGCTGAACAGGGCTCATTGTTTATGATTGCGAGGTGCTTTGTCACTGAACTGTTTTTCCTTTGTTATGGAAAGAAACAGCCTGCCTTGGCCTCTTCTACCTGTGCTGTCCAGCGTCCCCACCCCTCCCGCAGCCCCTCAAGGCACCGCCCCCCCACAGCAGGTCAGCTTCCTGACACTTTGAACAGCCTTCTCTGTTTCTTTTGCCGCTCAGGTTCCTGAACAATTCGCACACACATTTGATTAGCTTTGCTTAGATCAACTGAAAATACCAAAATGCCATTTGAAAGAGCTAGCAGTAGAAAATAAAAGGAAGAGATAGTGAAGTGAAGGTAAAGGAGGGTTCACCGAGAGGTGGAGTATCTAGACAAATCATATAGAAAGAGAGACAAATGGGCTATGCCCGAAGGCGGCAAGAGCATTCCCGGCCTCAGAAGTCATTGCCCCAGGCTGGGCACTCACTGGCCTCTACCCTGGCTCCTCCCTGCTCCACAGTCCCCCTTCTCTTATCCCACAGGCCTAAATAACGCGGTCAGTGGGTTAGTATCTTTCATCCCAAGACTCCTCATAGCTCTTACTTCCCTATAATTTTTTAATCAAAGAGAAATGAAAAGACTTGCCTTCACTATTCTTCACAACAGAAGTACTGGTGAATAACAGCATGTTAATTTCCTCCGACCGCCCGTAACAAACTACCCCAGACGTGGAGCGGCTTAAAACAAACAACAGGGGTTTCTCTCAGTGCTGGAGGCTGGAGGTCCGACCTCGAGGTGTCAGCAGGGCCCTGCCCCCAAGGCCGCTCTGGGAAGCATCCTCCCGGCCTCTTCCTAGCTTCTGGTGGCGGCCGTCAATCCCTGGAGGTCATTGGTATACAGCTGCCATCATTGCAATCTCTCCCTCTGTTGTGCCTCCTCTTATGTATTTAAAAAAATTTTTTTAATGTTTATTTCTTTTTGAGAGAGAGTGAGACAGGGAGTGAGCAGGGGAGGGGCAGAGAGAGAGGGAGACACAGAATCCCAAGCAGGCTGCAGGCTCTGAGCCCCAACGCGGGGCTCGAACTCACAAACTGAGATCATGACCTGAGCCAACGTCGGACACTCAACCAACTGAGCCACCAGGGCACCCCATGCTTTCTCTTCTTTTAAAGACCCCAGTCCTCTAAGGACACCGTTAAGTACCTACCCTGCTCCACTATGACATTATCTTAACTAATAACATCTCTACTGACCCTGTTTCTACATAAGGTCATGTTTTGAGATACCGAGGGTTAGGAATTCAACATACATTTTGGGGGGACCCAATTCAACCCACAGCAAACAACTTTCTACAGTTTTTATGCCTGTAGGAAGCATGCACTGAAGGATGGATAGAGAAAAGCTAAGCTGTTAATGGGACCTTTTCCACCTCAATACTATTTGACATTTATGATATTTTGATTTTAAGTGTCACGATTAGTAGTCAGAGTTTGGGGGCTTTTCATGACTTTTTGCTTGGTTTTCTCCACTGCTCACCCCAACTAGCCCTCTCCCCACCACTCACATACACAGAATTGCAGACACACAGGGGAGAGCGACTCACCGAGACTCTAACGACCCCTTGATATCATAAACGTCTTGTATAAAGGTCATGTGTCTGAACTCAACCTGGTATAAATTTGCGTGCACAGGGCCTGCCAGCAGCACTGTGTGCATGTAAGCATTTCATAAATAATCCATTTGGATGAAGATAATAAGGAATTGATGGCATCATTTCATTTTATCAAATACTATTGGAAACAGGGTATAGAGTGTGAAAAGAATTTGATTATGCGCAGATTTATTGTAGTGCTGTTAGTAACAAAAGGACTTTGCTGGATAATAAAGAAACAATAGGTACTGCAAAAATCATAGATCACATCTACTTCCTGTTATTGACAATGTCTGCATAGTTAAAATGAATATTCAGGTGTTGTCGATGGAGGGTTTTTCTTACTTACTGGGTGAGCGACTTTGGAAGGGAATCTGGAATAAAAGATGGGAAGTTTAGAACTTGTAATGTCCTTTGTTAGACCATAGAGGTTCTCCATTCTTGTGACTGACTGTATTTTGCTTTAAATTTTACTTATTTGATCATTCGTATCTCATGGCAGGATTTTCAGTGTCGAGCCGCACTTCAAGAACTAAATGCAATCCCCCTATATTGGATCTCTTGAAGTCAGAATATCCAGTTATTCAGTTGTTGGCTCTCAAAACCTTAGGTATTATTACAAATGATAAGGAGGCACGAACGACGCTGAGAGACAATCAAGGAGTGGACCACCTTATTAACATCCTAGAAACTAAGGTATTTGACACTTTTCATTCAACTTTCTCTGAGGAAATGTACCTCTCCTACATGTTGCTATAAAATCCGAATGTAGAATGCTTTTTAAAATAAAATGTTATTATATTTAAGCATAGTGTTCAGTAAAATGGATTAATTAATTTGTTTATTGCTACATTGTTTATCAGCATGAGTAAATCAGATTAATGATAGAGGCCATTATAAAAGACTTTTTTTGGGGCGCCTGGGTGGCTCGGTCGGTTAAGCGTCCGACTTCGGCTCAGGTCATGATCTCACAGTCCGCGAGTTCGAGCCCCGCGTCAGGCTCTGTGCTGAGCGCTCAGAGCCTGGAGCCTGTTTCCGATTCTGTGTCTCCCTCTCTCTCTGCCCCTCCCCTGTTCATGCTCTGTCTCTCTCTGTCTCAAAAATAAATAAACATTAAAAAATAAAAATAAAAAAAAAAGAAGCAGCCAAACTGTTAAAAAAAAAAAGACTTTTTTTGAGGGGTACCTGGGTGACTCATTGGTTAAGCGTCTGACTCTTGGCTTCAGCTCAGGTCAGGATCTCACGGTTTGTGAGTTCAAGACCCGCATCGGGCTCCATGCTGACAGTGCAGAGCCTGCTGGGGATTCTGTCTCCTTCTCTCTCTGCCCCTCCCTTACTTGCTCTCTAAATAAATTAAAATTTAAAAAATAAAATAATTTTATTCTTCTGGTTTAGAAATTTAAGATTTTTAAATTCTCGTTTAGGATCCTCTTCATGATTTCCTGAAATACCTAGAATTAGTCTTTTAGGCTTTACCAGCCATAGTTTTCTCTAGGATAAAGCAGGAAGGGTTATTTAATCCCCACTGGGGAGAATCATCTGCTTTACTTAGTCTACTGATTTATATAGTATGTTCATCTAGAGACATACCTTCATGGAAACATCTAGAATAATGTTTAACCAAATATCTGGATACCGTGGCCTAGCCAAGTTAAAACATGAACATTAATCATCACGAGTCAATTTGGCATCCCTACATATCTCCTTAAATCCTACTTAATCTCAAAATCAAGGCAATAGCAAGGTCCTTGCATGCCTAGCATGATATAACTATCCTGTGTACAACCAGAATATACTAACCCTTTCCCCAGAAGAGGATGCAATGTCCTTGGGGGATATTTAGTCTTCTCCTTGATATCCTGTAACTTAAATACTATGAAGTAAAATTAAGAATAACTACTAACTTGTAAAGTCAATACATCTTAGGTTGCCTGAGGGGATAAGAGAGGGAAAAAATGCCCACACTATTTCACAGACACACACACACACACACACACACACACACACACTCATAACAAAATAAGGAAGAAATACTCATGGCGGTTACAACCCTCTTGTCTACAAGTGGCCACATGGTGGTAGTTGGTATGGGTAACTATCTTCCTCCAATACCCATTCCACATTTCCTTTTCCTTCAGCAAGGACTTCAACCGGATGTGGTTCTTCACCCGGTGGGGTGATCCATATCTTCATACCTGAGGGTCTGGGCCATTCAGGAGGCCTGCTTGGATTAGGTTATTCTAGTTTTCTTTCAACCTTATTCACAGAGCATGGTAATACTAAGAGATACCCGAAGGGCTTCCTGTATTCCAGATATACTCTTCTTCCTGTATTCCGGATACACTCTGGTGTGGAGTAGCAGTCCAGTTTCCCCTTGGTAGTTGGGATCAGCCACCCTAGCAGCACAGTAACTTCCTTCATTGCCTGCTTATGTGGAGGCATGGGGAGGCCAAAGTGGCCGGGGGAAGTTTTAACTTCTAGTCCGGTGGAATCATTGTCATGCCTCTTGGTGGAAGCATTCTCTCCTTTGGAACTAAGACCTCTAGGCCAACAGAGCATGAGTTCTGGGAGAGAGCAAGCAAAGATATGGCTAATGGGCCACGAGGGGGTAACAATGCTACCACACCCGTTTCCACCCCCTGATTCCTGGACCCACCATCACTGGCTATGGGAGATCCAGCACCGTATATTGGCCACTGATTCAGAACGTATATGAAGTGGAGAACCTTGCCCCGGCCCTGCCAGGTATTGCCACCCACTTCACTGGCACCGTAACTGTCTTCAAAAGGCCACTTTGTTGAGCCAGCTGCTTCGGGATGGTGGGATATGGGCATGGACCCACTGGCACCCTTAGTTTGCTGTGAAGTGAGCTCCTTGACCAGAAGCATTGCTGTGTTGGAGCCCATGATAGTGGAGGCAAGAAGTCACAGACTTACAACACTTCCCTCTACCAGCTGGAGATTTTAGGGAATATGCTTTCCTTCAGCTCCTGTCTGCTTTTTCAAAGAATATTTTCTTCGGATTTTAAAATCGTTGGCGGTACGAGGTTGTATGAGCAACTTCACTGGGCTACTATTGCTGCAAGCGTCTTTATCTGTGAAAAAATGATCCTGTATCTGTGAAACATTTTGGAGCAGGGAAGCAAGAAGAGATGGGGCAAACTGTGAGGGAGAGTGATGTTATGATAATTAAACAGAACTGTTTCCTTGGGCATCTGTCACAACAACGTTAACAAGGTTATGTTCTGACTGACCTTCGTCTTGTAGTAAAATTTGGGAAGTGTCAATTTCTTTCACTACAATTTTCTGAAGTTGTATTTGCTTTTATTATTAGGAACTGAATGACCTTCATATAGAAGCACTTTCCGTGATAGCCAATTGCCTTGAAGATATGGATACTTTGGTGCTGATTCAGCAGACCGGGGGTCTTAAGAAGCTCCTGTCCTTTGCAGAAAATTCTACAATTCCTGATATTCAGAAGAATGCAGCAAAAGCAATTACTAAAGCAGCTTATGATCGTATGTCTCATTTTATATAAACTAAGCACACATGCTTCCTCTTGTATTCTTGGTTTTGATTAGTACTAACAAGCACTAGAGTATTTGTCTGCTTTTAATTAATTTTTAAAGTTTATTTCTTGTGAGAGAGAGGGAGAGCGTGTGCGTGCGTGCACGTGTGGGGGAGAGGCAGAGAGACAGGGAGAGAAAGAATCCCAAGGAGGCTCCGTGCTGTCAGCACAGAGCCCGACGCGGGGCTTGATCTCGTGAACTATGAGATCATGACCTGAGCCGAAATCAAGAGTGGGACGCCTAACCCACTGAGCCAACCGGGCACCCCAGTATTTGTCGGCTTTTAAATGAGCATTGGAGAATAGTGCTTACTATTTAAGGTCAAGATTCATCTCAATGCCAATTAGTAGAAATAGAAATTGCTTTGTCAGGGACATAATTAACTCAATATGATTTAATTATGAATCTTTTTTTTTAAAGCAATTCATTCCTAAGTTAAGCCTTTATTTCCCCTTGATTCTGAAATTTTACAGAATCCGTGCCTTGCTTGTGATCCTGAAAAACGTTGTTTCAATATACCGACATTCGGAATGATATCTGTACAGTAATTTCCACTTCGGCTGGAGACAGGCAGTGATATAGCCATGTGATATGGCTGGGAAAAATAATATGCTCACACTGTATACATAATGCAATTTTCATTTCAGTGGCAAGCTATGTTGGCATAAATCTGTAAAGTATGAGAGATTAATTACATCACAAGCACTGAAGATGAAATTATAGTTTTAATTTATGTATATTTGGAGTATTTTATTTAATAAAAGATGTGATTTTATTTTCCTCCTTCCACATCACTCCTCTTCTAAATGATGACAGTTTTGACTAGTTTAAATGATTTGTTTCTGAACATAGACACCCACATCTGTACATATATATATGCCTATGTGTATATTATGGGACCCACTTCCTTTTCAATCCATACTCAGTTCTTCAAGGCAGAGCTTTACAGCAGTAAGCCGAATGTCACCGTCCAGTACGGAGTTAACATGGAGGGGACTTGTGCGTTGCGTTATGAATGCCAAATCTAGACAGGTTGCAAAATCAAGGTTTTTAATACTGGCAAAAGTTGCCTGGCTCGGTGTTCTATCAAATGGAACTTAGACCTTATTGCGCCTGGTCAGTTCTGTTTTCCAGCTATCCCAGGTCTTCTTAGCTGTCTGAGACCGAAAGAGAGGACGATGGCGAGAGACAGACGATATCAAAGCCAAAATTTTTGCGACTTCTCTTTTGTGTGGTTGGACCATTTAAAGCCGGTCACAGCCCCTCTTGGGATAGTGAGTTTCATGAATTTATGACCCATCGTGTGACGTAGCAGTGGGAAGAGCCCTGGGTGGAGAGTCCCTGGTGGTCTAGTTTTACCACTGGTCCCGCTACCTGCAGTGCAATGACCTAAGTTGTAACTATGAATGAACCACAACCTCTCTGGACCTATTTCCTAATTCATTTACTAATTATTTATTGAGCCCCCCACTTTGGGTCAATAAACCCAGAAGGGGCAAGGAAGCAGATGATCACACTGTGCTTGATGGTGGAAGGACAGGATCACCTGGGAGGGCCACCTAAAGTCAGGTTGGATCAGATAGGTTTTCCCGACATAAGTAATTTACCAGCCAGGACATAAAGTAAATAATAGAAATTGTCTGGGCAAAGAAGGTCCTGGTGGGATGGGGAAGGGTCACCAGTGCTCTAAGGAGAAGGAACAGGGTATAAAGGCCAGAGGAGGGACAGAGCATGGTAAATTCTAGAACTGAAAGTTTTCAGACCGGCTAGTGAATAGAATGCAGCAGAAAATTGAAAGTGATGGCTGTGGTAGTAATGAGGAGCCAGATGCTAATGCGCGATATAAGCCAAGTAAGGACTTTGGACCTTATTTTGATGGCAACAAAGAGCCATTGAAGTGGCTTAGAAAGGTGAGGGACCATTGCAGATGCTCACTTTTAAAAGAAAGAGCTCTCTTGCTGCAAAGTGGGGGAGAGATTCGAAGTGTGCTGGACCGGACCCAGAAAGACCAGGAAGAGGACTGCTGTGGCCATCTAGGTGGAAGGTGAAAGTTTCCTGAAACAGACATTTGCAAGGAGAACCCCCATGACAGTGCTTGGCACATCGGAAGGGTCCATAAGTGGTCGATGAGTGACCACATGGGTTGGAGGAGGAAGAAGGTGATGTCAAGGACAAGACCAGGTTTCTGGCTAGGACAGCTGGGCGTAGAATGGTGCCATTCACAGAAATGGGGAACTCAAGAAGAGAAGCTGGTTTTGATTAAAGGAAAGGAAATGAGTTCTACTCTTTAAAAAAAAAAATGGTAGCAAGATGTACATAATGTTAAATTTAGCGTCTTAACCATTTTTAAGCTCAGCGGTATTAAGTACATTCACGCTGTTGGGCCGCCGTCTCCACCATCCATCTCCAGAGCTCTTTTCATCTTGCAGAACAGACAGCTTGTACCTATGAAACAAGAACTCCCCACTTCTCCCTCCCTGTAGTCCCCACCAACCACCACCCTTTCTGTTTCTGTGATTTTGACTATTCTAAGTACTCCTACAAGTGGAACTGTAAAATATTTGTCCTTTGGTGACTGGCTTATTTCACTCTGCGTGACCCATCTCAGGTTCCTCCATGTTCCAGCATGCATCAGAACTTCCTTCCCCTTCCTTCCCCAGTCGGTTGTGCATCGGACTTCGGCTCAGGTCATGATCTCGTGGTTTGTGAGTTCGAGCCCCGCGTCGGGCTCTGTGCTGACAGCTGGGAGCCTGGAACCCGCTTCGGATTCTGTGTCTCCCTCTCTCTCTGCCCCTCCCCTGCTTGTGCTCTGTCTCTCAAAAATGAATAAATGTAAAAAAAAAAAATTCAAAAAAAAAAAAAGAACTTCCTTCCCTTTTAAGGCTACATAGTATTCTGTATGTATACATCACATTTTGTTGACCTGTTCATCTGTTAATGGACACTTGGGTTTCTTCTACTGTTTGGCTATTGTGAATGATGCTGCTATGAACATACATATACAAATAGCTTTTCAAGTCCCTGCTTTCCGTTATTTTGGGTATATACTCATGACTGGAATTGCTAGATCATATGGTAATTCTGTGTTAAATATGTTGAGGAACTGCATACTGTTTTCCACAGCAGCTGCACCCATGTTACACGCCCGCCAACAGGGCACAAGCGTTCCAATTCTCCACATTCTCACCCATACTTGCTGTTTTATTTATTTAGTTAGTTAGTTAGTTAGTTAGTGAGTAGCCATACTCGTGTGTGTGAAGTGGTGCCTCACTGTGTTTTAATTTGTATTTCTCTAATGATCCGTGACGTTGAGCTTTTTTTTCCATGTGCTTATTTTCTTTGGAGAAAGGTCTATTTAAATCCTTTGCCCCCCCCCCCTTTTTTTTTGTTTGTTTAAACCAGGTTGTTATTGAGTTGTAGGAGTTCTTTCTATATTCGGGATGTTAACTCCTTATCAGACGTATGGTTTGCAAACATGTTCTCCCGTTCCGTGGGTTGCCTTTTCATACTATTGATCGTGTCCTTTGACGCACTGTTTTTAATTCTGGGGGAGTCCGATTCCTCTCGTTTTTCTTTCGTTTCCTATGCTGTTGGTGTTATATCCAAAAAATCATTAACAAATCCAATGTCGTGAGAAATTTCCCCTATGTTTTCTTGTAAGAATTTTATAGTTTTATCTCTTAGGTTTAGGTCTTTGATCCATTTTTGAGTTGTTTTTGTGTATGGTGTGGTGAGGGTCCAACTTCATTCTCTTGCGTGTGGAAATGCAGTTTTCCTAGCACCATTTGGTGAAATCCATTCTTTATTTGTAATACAAAGAAACTCAACCAGATAGTCTTTAAATCCCATCTGGCACTTAATGTTTTATGAATCTACTTCCTTATGTTAGTTCTTTTTTTTTTTTTTTTTAATTTTTTTTTCAACGTTTATTTATTTTTGGGACAGAGAGAGACAGAGCATGAACGGGGGAGGGGCAGAGAGAGAGGGAGACACAGAATCGGAAACAGGCTCCAGGCTCCGAGCCATCAGCCCAGAGCCTGACGCGGGGCTCGAACTCACGGACCGCGAGATCGTGACCTGGCTGAAGTCGGACGCTTAACCGACTGCGCCACCCAGGCGCCCCCCTTATGTTAGTTCTAAAATGACTACATCCCAGTTCCAAACTGTGTCTCCTCACTATTTTAGAATCAAATGACTAAATCTGTATTGATTTCATCTATGCCATTTGTGATTTTTTTTTTCATGTTTCCTTTAACCATTATTTTTCCAGACTGAAGAATCTTCAGTTAGCCTTTCCCCATACATCACGTCCTTATGCTACCCTGTAATCATTCTCTTACTTTTTCTGGATTTTCTCTTAGTCATGATATCCTCTTTGAAGTGGGGTGATGTATATTACGAACAGCATTTTAGAAACATGCACCATCATTTTATGTAATATAAAGATTTGGTTATCGTAGGATTATTTTCAATTTCAGTTTTATGAAGCAAGGATTTTAATCAGCCTTTTGACCATATCAGCAAACTGGGCCAACCCTTGAGTGAAAGACCTACAGTGAGCCCCAGATCCCATTTCTCCAGCAGGACCCAGAGTTCAAAGTCTCCCATTTTAAATTCTAACATTTTTTTGATTTGTAGTTTAAAAAATGCAAGTTTTGCTTTGAAAATAATATTGCATTGTCACCGAGGCCTAGTATATGATCTATGGATACGAGTCTTCTATGAGATCTTGAAAAAGTATGCTCTTTGCCCACTACTTAGCAAATATTTATTGTATGCCTGCTATATGCAAGGCACTGTTCTAGAAGATAAAGGTAAACAATGAATAAAATAAGGGAATAGATACTTGTTGACTAGACAAAAGGTGTATTACCAGCTCGTTAAACTCCAGATGAGTTCAATAAAGAGACACATGAAGGGACTACTTTCAGAAGTACGGTCAGGGTTAAGGGAACAAACAAGGGATAGCGAGGTCCCCACAGATTAGCAATATTGTGAAACCATCACTCGCTAGATCCAGAGGCAAGGGGATGAACCATTGTTAGGTTTATTTCTACAACTATTGTATTTGTTTCACCTTCTTCCTGACCGTGTTTGCGGTTTTCGGCTTTTCATGTTTCTATGTTGTCTTCTTTGCTTTCTTCCTTTTTTTTGTTATATAGATGAAAGGAAATTTTAAAAGACTTTTTTAAAGATAGAGTGGCTATAGTTATTGAAGACATTTAACTTTTTTGCTTCCATAACTCTTCCCTTTCCTGATGTTTGTAAATTTCATAGGGGGGTTATAGATTCTCCTCTCTAAAAATCTGTGTAATTTGGGGGCACCTGGGTGGCTCAGTGAGTTGAGCATCTGACTCTTGATTTCAGCTCAGGTCACGATCGGGTTGCGGCATTGAGTTCCGCACCAGGCTGAGTGTGGAGCCTGCTTGAGATTCTCTCTCTCTCTCTCTCTCTCTCTCTCTCTCTCTCTCTCTTTCTCTCTCTCTTCCTCTGCCTCTCTCCCCCATGCATTCTTCCTGTAAAAAATGAATACATAAATACATTTTAAAAAATCTATATAATTCTCTTTTTTTATGAATCAGTTTGCCGTTATACACTCAATTTTTTCCACACTTACTGTTATTTACATATTGAATCCACTTCAATGTACATTGTAAATTTCTCATGATAAAACATACCCATTCTTAAGATTTTATTTAGGAAAAAAGCACATAGGACGGTTTGGCTGGGTCTGGAACTGTTACATCACAGCATTTTCTCCAATTTTCTACGAACCTTCGTTTTGTAGCGTCTGAGTCTAAGGGCAGTCTGACTTCCATTCTTCTTTATAGAAAATATTTTCTTTTTGTATTTGTGCTGAATCCCTTATCCTATAAGTTAAAAAAAACTTTGTCAAAATGTGTCTGACACATACCCACCCTCTCTCTCTGCCTGAAACAGAAAAGTCTTGTCATCTACTGAATCGTGGTTTGGGATTTGTTTTTTGTTTTCTAACTCAGGAAACTTTTTTCCTATTATACTTTTGGTTATTACTTTTGTTTTATTTTCGGTTTTTTTTTTTTTTCCCCCGGGAAAATTTATTATTTTAGCCCGTCTCTGTTCTCTTTCTTCCATACCTATTACACATTCCTAATTGTGGTCTTTAATGTTTTGATGTTTTTGTTTTTTTTTTCATCAACTAGGCCTAGTTACAATAATCAGACAAGACCTGCAGGATGCCCTTGCTTATTTACCCCATCAACTGAGATGGCAGTGGAGTCCTTTAGCCCAGTTTTGGATGATGATGAGGCTTTCCCACTAATGTGGCATTACAACACTGGGGTGCTATTTTCTCCTGGTCCTAGTGGTTATATAGGAGGAAACTGATACAAATTTAGAACCTTCTGAGGAGCCCATAATTGTTCATTGACCAGGAGTAGTTTACAGAAATTTGTTTCTTCCCGACTTGTCCCTGACCCACGGCCCCCTCTTTCCCCCCTTTTCTTCTCAATCGACTTCTTTGAAAGACTAGTTAATTTTATTTAAAAAAAAAATTTTTTTTTAATGTTTATTTATTTTTGAGACAGAGAGAGACAGAGCATGAATGGGGGAGGGTCAGAGAGAGAGGGAGACACAGAATCTGAAGCAGGCTCCAGGCTCTGAGTGGTCAGCACAGAGCCCGACGCGGGGCTCGAACTCACGGACCGTGAGATCATGACCTGAGCCGAAGTCGGACGCCCAACCGACTGAGCCACCCAGGCGCCCCAAAAGACTAGTTAATTTTAAATAACTTCACCTCTTCATCTCATCTTCATCCCTCGACCGACTGCATGCGACTTCAGCTTCTCCCATTCTGCCAAAACAGTCCTCGTAGGATTTGACATCGACTTCCCAACTCCTAAATCCTACAGCCGTATCGTTTACCTGATGATCTGTTTTATTTGTTGTTTATTTACTTCCTTACGCTGTTTACTTGGCCAGATCGACAATAAGTACCTCTTCTTCCCTGCCTCCCTTCTGTACTGTGCCTTCTTTTCAAGCCCTACCTGTGTTTCTTGTCTACCCCTTTTTATACCAAATGTTGCCTGCCTTGACTTCTCTCTGCCAGACCCAGCCAGATCTAGGATGCTTTATTTTATATTAACTAGTGACAATGAAAAACTAAAAACTTACTAAGGAATAACAAAGTTCTCTCCTACTATTTCTGTATTGGAAGTAAATAATCATGAAGTCTCAAATAATTTTCCACAGTTAGAAAACCCCAGAAGAGAGCACAGGCAGTAATTTCTCTGACATCAGCTGTAGCCGCATTTTTCTAGATGTCTCCCGAGGCAAGGGAAACAAACGCAAAAATAAGCTATTGGGACTACATCAAAATGAAAAGCTTCTGCACAGCATAGGGAACAATCACCAAGACTAAAAGACAACCTACTGAATGAGAGAAGATATTTGCACAGTAAGAGAACTCCATTTACAAGTAGGTTTTCACAACTATAGCTCCTTATCCTGTTATTAAGACTAATGTAACCATCAGTATTCACGTAAAACTTTCTTTCTTACTTTTTCATCATCAAAAATGTTTTGTAAGTTAGGGAATGCATTGTCATTGCATGTCAAAAACACACAGACACATAATACATATTCTTTAAAAGAAATTTTTTTTTAATGTTTATTTATTTTTGAGAGAGAGAGAGCAAGGGAGGGGCAGAGAGAGGGAGACACAGAATCCGAAGCAGGCCCCAGGCTCTGAACTCTGAGCTTCAGCACAGAGACCAAAAGGGGGCTCGAACTCACAACCGTGTGATCATAACCTGAGCCAAAGTCGGACGGACGCTTAACCTGTTGAGCCACCCGGCGCCCCTTAATACACATTCTTTAAGTTTTGTTTGTTGAGTACTTTTTAACATGCGTCCCCACAGTCGAAAGCCCAGATCAGTCAGTTTTTGACCTGGGACCGGGAGGAGGAAGGTGTTAATTACCACGTTGCCAGGAGGTTTATGAACTGACATTAACATCTCAGCAGGAGCAAAGGTGGCGCCATAGCAACTTCCCGAGAGCGGGTGAAGAAAAGCATCATTATGTGTAGATTTATTTCCAGTTACAAAGCCTCACGCTTTTTATTTTAGTGATACTGCACAAATGTTATCTTTAAAGGACATTACTCTATTAGTAGCATAATTACCTTGCCATCTTTATTATCTGTATAATTAAAACATAAATACTTTACTTCTCGGTGCAGCAATTCAGTGAAGGTACTTGGTTAATATGTTAATTCATCTTTTAAATCTATTATGGCCACACTGCAGTCAGCACTTTTGAGGTTTGGTGAACGCAGCTGGATTTTGAGAACACTCCCAGCAGGGATGAGAAACTAATTGGCCGTGGTACTTAGATTATTTTTAAAAAAAATATTTCCAAGAATTGCATATATACTGGTTTTTGAATGCGACAACCACATACTCCAAAGTTAGTCTTGACAAATTAATTCTTCTGGCTGATTTTCCTGGTAGAAGTTATGCTCAGAGTGTTCTGTTTAGTAAAGTTAATTTAGGGCTATCAGGGAAATCTTAATTATAAATCTAAGCATTTTAGGTCAAAGACTCTAGAAGAGTTTCAGATCTTTTTTATTCAGGGAATACTAATCAGGACTACATATATTTTAAAACCTTTCAGAAGCCACATACTTGAGATTTAAGTATTAATCGCACCATTTACAAGAGTAAAACAGTCATGACCTGCCTGAATCCTCAGTTTAAGTGAAAGGAGCAAGGGATTAAAACGATAGGATTACAGGACATGGTTCATAATTGGTTTAAGACAAATGAACAGAAGTGTTAGTGATGTAGCCAGTGCCAGTTGTGACCAGGTTGCTGTGTTTGGAATGAACAAAGGCCAAAAGTGATTGCAAAGGTGGTGGCATGTGAGTGTGGTTCCGCTTCTGCGCAAAAGGGGGCAATTTGAGAAAACTCACGGTTAAAAGAACAAAGAGATCCTCTATTAACTTTAAAGTGGACAAGCAGTTATGATAAGTTCTGAGAATATTCCTAGAAACACAAGTTAGTTGTAATATATGTAAACGATGAATTAGTTCCTCGTGCAGAAGTCACGTATGATCGAAATGAGTAGGGCGGTTTTTGCAGAGATTTTTTATTCTAACAGAATAGTCTCCTCTTAACGTATATCAACATCCTAAGAGCATATCTTACACGTTCTTCTATTTTAACCACGTAAATCGACTTCAAAGGGTAATTAATGGAAAGTCAAACCTATGATGACGCTTTTTGGAGGACTGTAAACAAATTAGCAAAGAATTATTTGTAAGCTGGTTCTTTTCAAACTAGTCTCTGATTCCTCTTACGGCATTAAAATTGAGTTTGGTTTAATATATCTTTTTTCTAGTACATGCCTTTAATAAAGAGTAACTTATGGGATGCCTGGATGGCTCAGTTGGTTGATCATGTGACTCTTGATTTTGGCTCAGGTCATGATCTCATGGTTTGTGAGATCAAGCCCCACGTCGGGCTCTGACCTGACAGCATGGAGATTCTGTCTTAAAATTCCGTCTCTCTCTCTCTCTCTCTCTCTCCCTCTGCCCTGCTCCCCCACTTGTGCGGTCTCTCTCTCTCCAAAAATAAAAACATTAAAATAATAAAAATTTAAATTAAAAAATAGCTGGAGAACACAAAACAAAAAAATGAGGTTTTAACGTTCTAATTTAGTTTAATGCAGTGCTTGCTTAGTATAGTAATGAGGTTGTCATTTATTTAAAAAAATGAAAGGAAATCAAGAGAAAAACAGTAAGGAACAAAAAGAACATTGAAAATACTTTGATTTTTAATTAAGTGTTTCATAATGGGGTGAATATCATGGTATGTTCTTAGAGTCACAATTTTATTTGTTTTCAAATTAAAAAAAAACCATGCTAATGTATGTTTAGGTTGTATCAATGGTAATTCAGCAATTAAATATTTATTGTAATTTTTGCTGCAACAGCATTTATTGTAACTTGAGATAAAAATGATTATGATTTTTTGATATAAGATTATAAATCCCGAAGACTTAGGCTCATTCTCTTTTACTCATTTTTACTTTCTCTACTTCTCTCCTTTTCTCTTGAGTATCCAGCATGCCAGTTTGTATGTCTTAGGCATTCTTCAAATGTTGAGTTTTGTATTTAAAATAAACATCAAATAAGCAGGGTTTTGTCCTTTCTAAAAAAAAAAAAAAAAAAGTCTTTATTTATTTACTTTGAGAGAAAGAGAGAGACAGAGCTGGGGAGGGGCAGAGAGAGGGAGAGAGAGAATCCCAAGCAGGGTCCACCCTGCCAGCACGGAGCCCCGTGCGAGCTCGAACTCATAAACTGGGAGATCGTGACCAGAGCCCGAATCTAGTATTAGGCGCTTCACCGACTGAGTCACCCAGGCGCCCCAAACAGGGTTTTGTCCTTAGTGAGAAGACAGCATTGTGTGAACACGGCACCGTGCCAGGCAGCATGACTGGCGTTAAATAAATTTTCCCTAAATCTGAAACTTGCCTCTTTCTTATCATAGAATTTTCTTTGCCCTAGTACTGGTATTATACAAGGGAACAGGAACTTAAGTTTTAATATTCATAAGTCACTTTGCATAGTCACTGTGTTCTAGAGGTTGAGTGGGGGAATATTTTATTTAGTGTAGAGCTTTGTGGCTGAGGCTAAGAAACAGTTGGAACCTCTTGTCACATTTTAGATGAGGAAGTAGTTACCCTTGCATGGTTTTTTGCGGCAAAATCCTGATTAATTTTTTTCCTTTTGGTTTATGAAAGCTGAGAATAGAAAACTTTTTCACGAACAAGAGGTTGAAAAATGCCTCGTAGCCCTTTTGGACTCTGAAAACGACGGAACTAAAATTGCTGCTTCCCAAGCGATCTCGGCAATGTGTGAGAATACGGGCAGCAAGGAATTTTTCAATAACCAGGGTAAGCAAAGCAGAAAAAACCATTTCGAACATTTTTAGGTCCCCAGTTGTAGTTTAGCTGGGTATTCACAAAACCACATCTTCCCTCTCTTTTTCTGTAGGGATTCCACAGTTAATCCTGCTGCTGAAGAGTGACAGTGAGGAAGTGAGGGAAGCCGCCTCCCTGGCCCTGGCCAATCTAACCACATGCCATCCCGCTAATGCAAAGTAAGGAGAAACTCAACGCTGACTTGTTTAGGGGTATCTAACAGTCCAAGATGTTCTCATTTTAATATTTTGGCTTTCCAGGCAATTTGCATATTCTTTCAGATGTTCTCTCTTGGGTTACTCCTCAGGAATCCTTATGAAAGTCAGAGTCATCAGATGGCCCTGATTTTCAAAGATGTTACAAAATCTTGACTCTTCTGGGCCGATTGGGAAAATGGGTGAGCCATCTGGTTCAGCTCACAGTCTAACTTTTGTGCACGATTCCAGAAGAAACAAAACGGGAAATATTAAAGGCAACTTTGTAGAAACATTTGATAAATCTAGAGAAAATTTAAAAGATCCGTTTTATTTATTTATTTATTTCTTAGAGTTTATTTATTTATTTTTGAGAGAGAGAGAAAGAGGGGGAGACACAGAATCCAAATCCCAAGCAGGCTCCAGGCTGAGCCGTCGGCACAGAGCCCAACATGGGGCTAGAACTCACGAGCGCCACCCAGGCGCCCCTCCAAGACCCATTTTAAAAAGACGTAAGTATTAGGTAATTCTAGAAACATTTTAAAAAGTCAGTGGAGGGGCACCTGGGTGGCTCAGTCGGTTAAGCGTCCGACTTCAGCTCAGGTCATGATCTCGCGGTCCGTGAGTTCGAGCCCCGCGTCGGGCTCTGGGCTGATGGCTCAGAGCCTGGAGCCTGCTTCCCATTCTGTGTCTCCCTCTCTCTCTGTCCCTCCCCCGTTCATATTCTGTCTCTCTCTGCCTCAAAAATAAATACACGTTAAAAAAAATTAAAAAAAAAAGTCAATGGAAAGCAATATATTTATGGGTAAACACTATGTGGAAAGATTGGAAAGGAGTGCCCTCTATATTCTAAGCACTGTGGTATGTGATCTATATTCAGCACAAACTTCAATTACCAAGATAATCTGTCAGCAGATGAGGAAACCGAGGCTCTGCAAGGTTACCTAATTTTCCTGGGTACGCACATTTATTAAAATGGCTGAGCTGGAAATTAAATCTGGAATCTGTGTTCTTTCCTCCACAGAAGATTGCCTTATAAAAGAGCGAGAACTTCTTGAAAGAAACGTTCATAAATAATTATTTACCCTCCCTGTATCTCATTTGGTATGTTTATTATTAAGGATTCTCTAGAGAAACAGAACCAATAGGACATAATATACAGATATGAGAAGGTTTATTATAGGAACTGGCTTATGTGATTATGGAGGCCAAGAAGTTTCATCATCTGCCATCTCTAAACTGGGGAACCAGGAAAGATGATCTCTTGGTATAATTCAGTGTGAATCTGAAAGCCTGAGAGCCAGGGAAGCCAGTGTCCCAGGCTGGAAAAGATGAATGCTCCAGCTTAGGCAGAGAGCAATTCACCCCACCACCTTTTCGTTCCATTCGGACCCTCAACGGATTAGATGATGCCCACCCCCATTGGTGAGGGCCACCTTTACTCAGTCTCCTGACTCAAATGCTAACCTCTTCCAGAAACACCTTCACATATGCACTCAGAAATCATATTTTACCAGCTATCTGGGTATTGTTCCGCCCAGTCAAGTTGACACATAAAATCCACCATCACAATACGTAAGTTATTAACTTTTGTGTATTATTGCTTTATGGCATTGTGGCTGAGATCACTCTTTTCTAACTTGAAATTGATGTTCCTCTACCTCCATCATATACTTAATCTATTTCTTACCCTTCCTACCCTTTCTTTCCCTTTCTCTACTCCCACACAGTATTTTATGAGATCTTAATGGAATGACTAAAAATCTAACAATGCCTGATTAAAATACAGCCAAAATAGGATAAGCATCAGAACAAAACTGTGTTCCTTTAATAGCTCCAATCTTTGACATAGCAATTTCCTAAATTCAGGGTCATCATTATCTATGTGAAAGTACACAAATTTCTAGAATATTGAGTCATAATAAGTAGCAATTTGAAAATAACATTGTTCCAGGATAGTGGTGCCAGTGAAAAGTCTTACCAGTGACATTAAAACACTTCTATCTTGGGTGCATTTAGATTGATATATTATCTAAAATACTTTAATAGGCCTCCAGAGTGTATAGATGTCTTAATTTGATGTGAGTTTGCCTGGCTTACATAATTTCACAGTTTTCTACAAAATCATAGAAAATTAGGATGTTAAGTAGCTTCTGAAAGAGGCTCCTTCAGACTTTCTCTTGCAATTCAGTCGTCTGTTACACAGAACTTTGTCATCCGACTCTATGGTTCCATGTTGTCAACATAGAAAGGTCAACTAAGACTAAATGATGCCACGCGTCTCTTTATTTTTGTGATTTATTTTTATTTTTATAAAATTTTAATGGCAGGTGTTTCTTTAACCTGTTATATACTGTCCATTCTGATCATTTTTTTCAATATGTGTTTGGAATGGGAAATGGGATGTGAATGAAAATGGTTGTCTCTTGAGATATCTCTTAATGGCTATGGATATCTGTCTCTCTTGAGACCTATATACTTTTTACTTTGGACTTTTTGAGCTAAAAGATACTGAAAATGAATGTTTTGGGGGAGGAAATGGAGTCAGATTTGACATATTTGTGCCAAATGCTGAAGACTGGAGTTGGCAAAGATTCTACAGTCAACCAAAAGGAATGAAAACAAATAAACCACATTGCCCATCCTTCTAGCAAGCCTCCTAGAGCATTAATTAGAACCAAAACAGAAGAGGCAATAACCATGATTGATTATTTTTAATCAAAAGTGTATTCTACTCAGAGTGTCTTTAAAAACATACTAGCTTAGGGGCGCCTGGGTGGCGCAGTCGGTTAAGCGTCCGACTTCAGCCAGGTCACGATCTCGCGGTCCGTGAGTTCGAGCCCCGCGTCGGGCTCTGGGCTGATGGCTCAGAGCCTGGAGCCTGTTTCCGATTCTGTGTCTCCCTCTCTCTCTCTGCCCTTCCCCCGTTCATGCTCTGTCTCTCTCTGTCCCAAAAATAAATAAACGTCGAAAAAAAAATTAAAAAAAAAAAAAAAGAAAAATTTGCAATTAAGCATTGTGAATACTAATTTTGTTTGTTAGAAGACAACCTCTTCTCTGACAGTCATATCTCAATGTGCCTAAAGTGGATTTCTAATTATTTTTTTTTAATTTTTTATTATTCAAGTTTATTTATTTATTTTGAGAGAGAGCAGGGGAGGGGTAGAGAGAGAGAGAGAGAGAGAAAGAGAATCCCAAGCAGGCTCTCTGCTGCCAGTGCAGACAGAGCCTGATGTTGGGTTCAGACTCACAAACTGTGAGATCACGACCTGACCAGAAATGGAGAGTCACATGCTCAACCAACTGAACCACCCAGGAGCCCCTGGATTTCTAATTCTTAAAGTCAGGGCACCTTCTGGAATTGGAGGCCCGTTTTATGCATTGAGTGATCTCTGGTATATTATGATTACACGTAATGCTGGCATAATTTCCTTTATGTAACAACGGATTTTGGGGGGAAAGTGGACTTACACCGAAAATGCGATGGAAGGTGAAAGGACAGTGAAAAATCAGAAGGTCTGACATCAACCAATGCCCGTAATTGAGAACAGAAAGCGATCGTTTGTATTGTTGTGTTTTTACATGATTTGGATCACAGAAGCAACAGTGGAAACTTACCTCTAAGACTTTTCTCTTTGTACTATTCATTCTTTATTATCTGCAGGGTAAAGATCACTTAAAGTGGATAAAAATATGGAAAGGCCATGAACACAAATAAAATTAACAATTTGAGGGGCCCCTGGGTGGCTCAGTTGGTTGAGCGACCCACGGGCTCATCATGATCTTGCCATTGGCGAATTCAAGCCCTGTGTCGGGCTCTGTACTGACAGTGTAGTGCCTGCTTCAGATCCTCTGTTCCCCCTCTCTCTCTACCCATTCCCCACTCGTACACTCTCACTCTCCCTCAAAAATAAACAAACATTTAAAAAAAATAACAATTTGAAGGCATAGGAAAAAAAGGACAAGAACAGTCAGATTAACTTATTTTATTTAATGTTTATTTATTTAGAGGGAGAGAGAGAGCATGAGCGAGCACGTTGGGGGGTGGCATAGAGAGCGAGGGAAAGGGAGGGAGAATCCCAAATAGGCTCTGAACTGTGAGCCCAGAGCCCGATGTGGGCCTCAATCTCAAGGTCCGTGAAATCATGACCTGAGCTGAAACCAAGAGTCAGACGCTTAACCGACCGGGCCACCCAGGCGCCCCTAACCAGATTTGCTTATTTAAAGTGATAGAAGGAGAAAGAAAAGTGAAATCATTTTTAAGCGAATAAATAAAAAGTGAGAAGGCTAAGACAACCCTTGTAGGAAGAAATAGATGAAAATAGAAACCTAAGAGCAATAATGAATTCCATATGAAAAGGTAACCCATTTAGTCACTTTGGGCACTTTTCCTTGCTTCGTTCACTGCTAATCTTTCTGACAATTCTCCATTTGTGATACTTCTTGGAAAGGAGAAAGTTGTTGATTTTTGATCCAGGAAATAGCATCTCAGCGAAATTTCAGGTGATCTTTACTTGCGCTCTCCTGTCCAATTATTCATATTAAAGTTGTACATGATTTACGCAAATAGGGAGGGAATTATTACCCGTGGTTGACATTCTTCTGAGGAGCAGATTCCACACATTACAAGAATATTTTAAGCTGTTAATTTATAACATCACTGCCATCTGTTGGATCTGATCAGAATTAGAGGTTTTGAGTTATCTGAAGACTAAAAAGACTTTCATGTTTTTCATTTTCCTTTCCAACACGAAGTGAATTTTGGCTATTAGTAAACTAGGAAAAGATTAGAAAATAGTATGGTTGTTGCCAGGATAGCTTTCAAACGATGCAGTTATTTTAGGAAATAAGACAAGGAATAAAATAAAAATACAAAAAGTAGGGGCACTTGGGTGGCTCAGTTGGTTTAGCCTCCAACTTTGGCTCAGGTCATGGTCCCACAGTTCGTGGGTTTGAGCCCTGCATCCGACTCTCCGCTGTCATCACAAAGCCCACTTAGGATCCTCTGTCCCCCTCTCTCTCTGTCCCTCCCCCGCTTGCACTCTCTCTCAAAAAATAAATAAAAACATTTAAAAAAAATATGAAAAGTAATAATACAATTAATACCCATAGATAAGTAGGTAGTAACTAGTTTTGCCATAGAAAACACATAATCTATAGTCTCCGTTGTTCACAGATCATACTAACTCCTGATTCTTCCTGCTTATTCTGTGTTACCTCCGTGAAGAACTGGGTGATTTCCCTTAAGCTTAGAGAACTTATCTCCATTTCTTCTCTTTTTTTTTTTTTTTTTTTTAATTTTTTGTACCCCTTCTTGGGCTTTCCACAACAGCAGTGACTTAAGAGAGTTCTAAATGACAGCACATATAATGGTTACCCACCCCTCCCCCCCCCAAATGAATGATTACTGGGCCACTGCAGGTCTCCATGACACGAGGGTCAAAGAGCTCTTCTGTGGGGACCCTTCTACTGCTGTGTGACCTATAAGTAAGGAGTATACCCCAAAGGGATCCCAGAAAGAGCCACAGTGCCCCCAAGTTGTATGGGTGTATGTTTGAGTAGTTTGGGAACTTTTGAATGTTTTTTTTTTTTAATTTTTTTTTTTTTTTCAACGTTTATTTATTTTTGGGACAGAGAGAGACAGAGCATGAACGGGGGAGGGGCAGAGAGAGAGGGAGACACAGAATCGGAAACAGGCTCCAGGATCTGAGCCATCAGCCCAAAGCCTGACGCGGGGCTCGAACTCACGGACCGCGAGATCGTGACCTGGCTGAAGTCGGACGCTTAACCGACTGTGCCACCCAGGCGCCCCTTGAATGTTTTTTTTTTTTTATCATCTGTGGATAACCTGTCATTTCATATTACTCTTCACTAACAGAGAAATAAAGCATTGACTGAATAGTTTTAAGGCCTAGCAGAATTATTCGTGGAGTACCGTGCCTCAGAAAGCCATGTAACGTGTAGAGAAACCATTTAAAAGGTATGTCATGGACAGAACTTAACACAGAACTTCAAGAAAAGGACTTCATTTATTCACAGTGACCCGACTCCCTGTCAGTCATTTGGCATTGGCGTTATCGGGGAAGAGTCTGGCCCGAAGTGATTTTCTTCTTGGAATGTTAAATCTCTGTAGTGTGTATAAAAAGCACTTTCAAAGCTTTTTTTTTTTTTTTTTTTTTTCCATTCCCATCCCATTAAATAGAGTTAGGAGAAGGTAATACATATTTATTTTTATAAATACCTCTTTTTTTTTAAACATTTTTTTTCAACGTTTATTTGTTTTTGGGACAGAGAGAGACAGAGCATGAATGGGGGAGGGGCAGAGAGAGAGGGAGACACAGAATCGGAAACAGGCTCCAGGCTCTGAGCCATCAGCCCAGAGCCCGACGCGGGGCTCGAACTCACGGACCGCGAGATCGTGACCTGGCTGAAGTCGGACGCTTAACGACTGCGCCACCCAGGCGCCCCTATAAATACCTCTTTATTTGTAGACTCAAGTATAGACCAACGCTGTTTCTTAGGATGGCCTGTGTTGTGCATGTGGGGCTGCACCGAATGACAAGAGTCCTTTTGAAGGAGAAAAAACAGTCTCTCTTAAAGTTGGCAAAACGCCACAAAGTTCCCCTCCATCTCCGCCCTTCTACAGGAAGAGGTGGGATGTATGGCTTTGAGATGGCTGGAGTTGTGTCATTCCACCCTTTGAAATTAAAAAAAAAAAATTTTTTTTAATGTTTATTTACTTTCGAGAGAGAGAGAGAGAGAGAGAGAGAGAATGCGAGCGGGGGAAGGGTAGAGAGAGAGGGAGACACAGTATCCGAGGCAGGCCCCAGGCTCCGAGCCGTCAGGACGGAGCTCGACGCGGGGCTCGAACCTGAGCTGCAGTCGGCCGCTCAACCGACTGAGCCACCCAGGCGCCCCCCACCCTTTGAAATGTTAACGTCTGTTCTAGAGCATACTTTGTGCCCAATACACACAGGTTCACTTAGAAGAAGTAATCTTGTCACGGTGACTGCTTTGTTACTAAAGAAACATTGACTATAGAACGAATCCACCGTGATTTACAAAATTAAAATGCGGTCTCATGAAAAATGCAAACTCATGTCATAGACTCGATGTGTCCAGTCTAAGATAGACTTAAGAATGCTGCAGCTCTACAGTTATTGTCTTTATTGCGCGAGGGTTTTACCCTGGGAAAATGTTTCCAGGGCTCTGTTTTCCCTGCCGAGCAGTGAAGGGAACCGTGTCTTTATACTGACCCCTAGTGGTGCTTAAGGAGGAAGTTGGGGGAGGGGCAAAAAATTGGCAACGGAAAGATTGCTCTGTATTTTAGTGGAAGACACATTAATTTAATTTGAAACACCCTCTGGCGTGTCTAACGTAATAGCTTAAAGCATTATTAAAATATTGTGATCTGGCAAGCATTTCATTGTGTTGCTTTTAAAGAGAGAATATTCTACCACTAACAGTGTGTTCATGCTTGAGTTTGTCTTTGGTCCTTTGTAAGGGGCAGTCGTTTAAAAATGTTCTGACACATTCATAGTTCTGGTGGCTGAGTATGTGCCGTGCTATATAACCACACAGGATTAATATAATGTGCTTGGACAGCATCAGTTAATCGCATCGTTATCGTAATTACTCTAGAGTTGATTTTTCGCTCTTGACTGTGTACCCTGGAAAAGAATATTTTGTTTTAAAATGCCTGTTAGTATCACTTTGTCGTAAGATGCTACCTCCTTTGAATTAGAATGCTCACAATATGAGCGACCTACAAGATAAATAAGCTAGTTTCATAACCTTTTAGGAAATTCAGTTTTGTGCATAAGGATGTTTTAAACTTTTGTATTAAGGTTGATCCCTCAAAGAACTAAATGTGTTATTTACCATTTTAAAAGACTTCTGAAGTTAACAGATGAAATAAATGGGAAGAGTCTTTGAGGTAAACTTAAAATTTCTTCTTTTTTTAAAAGTTTATTTATTTATTTTGAGAGAGAGAACACGAGCGGGGAAGGGGCAGAGAGAGAGAGAGGGAGAGAGAGAATCCTAAGCAGCCTCCATGCTGACAGCACAGAGCCTAATACGGGGCTTGATCTCAGGAACCATGAGATCATGACCTGAGCTGAAACCAAGAGTTGGACACTTAACTGACTGAGCCACCCAGGCGCCCCTTAAAATTTATTCTTGTGTTACTTCCATCCAAGTTTACTGAATGGATACTTTTCTTTTCTATCTTGATTCCTTCTCTGCCTGATGGAACATGGTTATAACACAGGCTATATAGTAGGCCGGAAAAAAATCATACTGGATTTGAAGAAAGATACAGAATGAAAAGTTGGATTTTGCAGTAAACCAAGTTGATTCCATATCCCCATTTTGTGTTCGTTGTTGTCTAGTCAACTTTCACAAACGGTTTAAACTTTATTGGCTACCAGTTTTGTGAAGCTCTGTGAATCCCATGAAGTGACCAATTAGAAAATTATCTATGCTGCTTTTATTACCCAGAGAGCAGACGCTAACATTTGCATTAACCTTATTTTAAAGCTGCTGGTACCTCTTTCCAGTTTAATTCCCAGCAGTACTGATTTTCCTAGAAAACTATCAAATTATTGTGCGATTTTTTTTTTCTCTTGCCCTCTCAGTTTGAAGCAGTAGTTAAAACCTACATAAATTCCATTTTTACTTATCCTTGACGTTTCGTATTAATCATTTTCTGTGTGTTTTCTTCTTCTCTGGAAATGGCTTTTCTTGATCATTGACTGCACCTAACTGGGAAAGGCTTGGGTGGGATCCCGAGAATGTCCCAGCTCCAGCCCTGCAAGTGTTGGAGATTTGACCACTTAGCCGAAAAGTTGTTTGAAAATGAGAATTTCATACACACAGGCAAACTTGGAAATACGGTGTTTTCCCGTGGTCCGAGAAATCGAGACAGGATATGGGAAAATCCCTGCACCGAGGCTCACTGAACAGGAGTAGACAATGGTGGTGATGACCGTTGGGCCAGGCATTAAGCTAAGTTCCTGAAGTGGAACATATTACTAAATCCTCGAAGCAGTGCCATGAGGCAGGGATAATTGTTAGGTACACGTTGCAGATGAGGAAACAGAGGCACGGTCTTTGCTCAGGGTCACGGCAGTGGGGTCGAGCTACGCCGAGGCGGACTGCTCTGTACATCCCTAGGGAGTTTGCCATGGTGGAAACTTCTAGTCTGCACTCCTGCAACTGCTCTTTCTCTCTGCCTCCTGCTCAGTGTCTGAGTCTGAACTTTTCCAGGTCGTCCCTGAAATGCTTTTCTTTGCTTTCCTGATCTCTTTGAATTCTTCCAGACTGGAACAGCCATGACTCCTTGAACTCCAGTAGGGCGCTTGGGAGGCATGAGCTTTCATTTCCTCCTTTCCTTCCTCCCCTCCTTCCTCTTCTCCCAGCTTCCTTTCCCTGTTGTCCCCCCTCCACTTCCTCTTCTTACCCCTCCTTCTATAAAGGGAATAAAGAAAAGGGAAAAAATGTATCCAATGGTCACTAAGAATTTCCCACTATGCTACATATCAGAATGGCCCATGGCCCACCTCATTTCTCATTCCCTGAGGAATGATGAAATGAACCAGGTAGATCTTGGCGCGCTTTTTTTTTTTTTCCTTTTTCCTGGAAAAAAAAAACCCCACCGTACTTTTTTAAAGCTTCAGAGATCGATGGTTATAAAAGGTTATAGATAAGTCAGACCACCATAGTTTTAATCCTGTGTTGGTTGATTGACTTGCCTGGTGGTTAAGTCTTAGTCTCTCTAAATTTTCTCTCTTAACTATAAAACAAAGAAAAGTGAGCCTAGATTACCTATTATATTTTGGGTATCTGAATAATTACCCTCTGTCTAGTATCCTAGGGCGTTTGGAACAAAGCTTCCACTAGGAAGGATGGGATTGCTCTTGACCTCTTTTATTGTTTTATCTCAAAGGTGAAGGAGGTTATTACTTATGAATTTAGGTTTCTTTTGTAATTCTCTCACCAGTGCCCAAGTGTTCTTTATGTCTGTTCTTAGCTGCAGGGATACCGTAGGGAACACAACAAAGGTTCCACGAAACTGCTGTCGTGAAACTTACGTGTTGGATGGGAGACAGAGACCATATACGAGTAACTTTAAGAAGGTAATTTCAGAAGTGATAACAGCATCAGTTAAATAAAACAGCACAATGTCAGAGAGAGGGGCACACATGACACCAGGGTTGTGAAAGGGGTCGAGGGAATGACATAATGCTCGTCAAAGATGGCCTCTCCAGAAGAAGGTGACATTAGAGCTGACGAGAATAAGGCAGCCCCAGCAAGTGCTGTCACACGAAAGCACGCAGCGTCCTTATGATTTAGTTAAGAAAACCAACAACACGGTACCTCTAATTACTTTGGGATTGCGTCCCTTGTCATGTGCAGATATGCAAAGAGACTGATTTCCAGGCTAAACAGAAACATTGGGTAACCGCGAAAGCCATTTATTGCGAATATTCGGACACCTTGACCATTATTCCTATTTTATCAGGAGACAAGTCAGCCATGTAAAATGAAGACAGTTGTTCTTTCCTGATGGCAGCTAGTTAATTATTGGCAGCCATTCCAGCTTTTGAAACAGAAGGTGGCATGTATGGAAGGAAGTATTGTGATTGGACAGATAGGTCAATAAGGATTCCATGTCACTCGTGAGAAAATTGCATTTGAAATCCCTAGACTTTGGTTGACTGCCTCGTAATTGGTAACAAAAACCTGCATGCTGTTTTGAAGGTGCTGGGTCAGCCTCTGCTAGGTGCTTTGCAACTAGCCATTATCTCTTTGGAAACCATGATGTCATAGCAACTAGAGCAGAAAAGCACACTCTGAAGGTCTCAAAATTATGCCACTCAGAGACACCAACGTGATAGAAGCAATTTGGTTTCGCGTCCTTTAAAAAAAAATTTTTTTTGCGTTGTTCCTATTTTGCTGTGGAGTGTAAAACGTCGTGCATTTGTTTTTGTGGCTGGGTTTTATTTTAATAATTGTATGTTGCTTAAAAACCCTTCATTTTGAGCATTTGCCTACAATTCATTGTGATTCTCTCCCTTACTGCTGATAAGCTTCTTTAAATACTATTCCTTTAAAAGGAGAACTCTCTTGGCTACTTTTGTCTATCCTGGAGCTCAGCCAGAGCTGGGGCACGTATCCCGTTCTCCTGCAACCGTGGGGCTGCAGCGGGGTCATAGTTCTTTTCGATGCGCTCAGAAATCGATCAACTTCACGAATACGCTCGACTTCTTGGATCATTACTTTTGTTGAAAAATTGGCTGGAACCAGAGTCAGGAATCCTGTTCACAGCATTCCAGATCTGGCTGTGATACCCGAGAGACCCGTGTATCATAACGGCCAGCGTCCCATCCCCAGGCACCTGTACAGCCTCACTGGGAGCCCGCAAGGCTTAACCGCGCCAGCCCTGAGCCGGCGGCATATGCACCTCTCCTGACCACTTGCGGTGCGTCTGTTGCCAATATGTCTTCCTTGGTGTGACGAACTTCGCAGAGACATATGAAAAGTCACGCTGGTGAGAATGGTTGTAATCACTGTTAACAAACAAGGTTCTGATTGCCAATATCACCATCTGTTCCATCGGGTTCCACATATTACCCTGTATGTGGGCTCTGTTAAACAGATTTCTGCACCGCCCAAGGTCACCCTTGATTCACGTAACCAGCCTTCGCAGATGGGTTAAACGTGAACCTCCAAACTGCAGTGAGGGTTTTCTGAGAAGTACCAAATAGCGTCATCTGATGATGGGACCCGAGTAAACAGGTCAACAACGTCTGCAAAGACAAAACGTAGACATCCTTTGGCACATGAAATGGATATATCCCTAAGAGGTTGTCTAAAGCGTAAGATGCCGTGTGCTAAACCCCACATGATAATTACTTCACGGAAATAATTAGAGTAGCATTGGGGGTGGGGAGGGCAGCCGTAGGTGATCTGAGCAGAGACCTCAACTTGGTTGGGTCCTATGCCTTCTTGCAAACTTAACGCTGAGCCGGGCATTTTCCCCTCACCCTCTCGCGACTCCTACTGAGGTTTTCTTCATTGCTTCCCTTGAGCTGAGTCAAGTCAGTTTAGATATATTGATCTTCTCAGCCCTGGGGATATAAATTGGACTCAAGCCCTGCCTCTAAGAAGGGGGAGCCAGGTGTAGACATAGCAAGAGGAGGGAGTGAATAACAAAGGGAGGCAGCGATGGACAAGAACGGACAAGAACGACTCCACACAGGAAGGGACAGTTGAGCAGGTTTTGAAGGGTGAGCTACAGTCCCCCAGGCAGAGGTGTGGAGGGATAGGGACCCGCCTTTTGGGCAGAGAAAACATGAGTGCAAAGACACACAGACATGAAATAGCATAGTATTTTCAGGGAGCCATAAAGAGACACTTATTTGAGCGCAATGTTCTTAGTGCCCATGCCCGTAAGTGCTTTTTCATCTTGGGGCTCCAGGATTTAAATTTTTATTTTTAATGTTTTTATTTATTTTTGAAGGAGAAAGAGAGACAGAGCATGAGCAGGGGAGGAGCAGAGAGAGAGGGAGACACAGACTCGGAAGCAGGCTCCAGGCTCTAAGCTGTCAACACAGAGCCCGACGCGGGGCCCGAACTCACAGACTGAGAGATCGTGACCTGAGCTGAAGCCAGATGCCCAACTGACTGAGCCACCCAGGTGCCCCGGGGCTCCAGGATTTAAACGAGAAACTTTGTGCTAAGCTCCTTCCCACAACAAGCTTCTATAAAATAGTATTTCAAGATTGCTGCTGTTCTGTGTGACCATTTGCGCCAAAACATCATTTTAAAAAATGTCTCTATGTTGAGCAAACAAATGATCTCGAGCTCACGTGGAAAAGAGCTCTGATCCAGTTGGGGGGTTATGCTTCCTAGAGGAAGAGGCATTTGTGCTGAACTTGGCAAGGTGAATAGGAATTTTCCGGGGGAAGAGTTTGATAGGAAGTCAGAACGGCGTTCTGGAACATTCAGGGGGAGACAGAGCCCGGTGGCGGTAGCGTGATGCAGGTCCCCAGCGAGGCCCAGAGCACAGAGCCACAGGAAGAGGTGAGAGGCCTCCGGCAGCGGTGGGGGAGGCAGGTTGGCTCCTGCAGGGACTTGGAGGCAAAGTGAGAAATTTGGAACTTCATCCTGAGCAATGGGAAACCAAAAACATTTTAAGTAGGGGAGACATCTGATTGTATGTACTATATATTTCACTGTATATATAATTATAATAACCTGATTCTGGGGCGCCTGGTGGCTCAGTTGGTTAGGCGTCCGGCTTCGGCTCAGGTCATGATCTCGCGGTCCGTGAGATCGAGCCCCGTGTCGGCCTCTGTGCTGACAGTTCAGAGCCTGGAGCCTGTTTCAGATTCTGTGTCTCCCTCTCTCTCTGACCTTCCCCGCTCATGCTCTGTCTCTCTCTGTCTCAAAAATAAATAAACGTTAACAAAGAAAATTAAAAAAAAATAACCTGATTCTGATTTTATGTATTATGTATATTATTGTATGTTTAATTATAATAATCTGATTACTTATCTAGTTTTAAATGTTCATTCATTTTTTAGATAGTGTGAGTGGGTGAGGGGCAGAGGGAGAGGAGGGGAGAGGGGCAGAGGATCCCAAGCAGGCTCTGCGCTGACAGCAGCGAGCCCAGGGGGCTCGAACTCAGGAACCGGGAGATGATAACGCGAGTCCAAGTTGGTCACTTGACCGACCGAGCCACCCAGGTGTCCTGGATTATTATTTTAAAAGCTCGCTTTAGCTGCAAATTGGAGAAAGGATTGGAGGGGGAGAGGAGAGACCGCTTAGAAGAGCACATCAATTCACAAGAGAGGATGTGGACTGGATTGGATCGGAGAGAGACAGCTGGAGAAAAGAGAGAGGTTCGAGAAATATGGGGGCGGAAACCAGTCAGGACTTGGTAATAAATTGGATACACATGACGTGTCGAACTTCACTTCTGTTTACATATATCAAGTGATACAAACAGATGTTTTTATACATTCCCATATTTGAGTTTTAGTTATTTTTTTTAATGCCCATTTTAAACTCTTACTTGATTAAACTCCAACGGGTGGAGGTTAATGATAGTAAGAATCAAAATATTTTCGGATTGTCATGATGACGCATGGCCCTACAATTCTGGATTTTGTAGCAAAGCAGTTTGACTTCTGTCCCATTCATTTGGAGAATGCTATAGACTATCTAGGAAACGGAAATGTGTTTTTAAAATATGACAGGCTTCAGCTAGCGTGCACGTTAGACACAGAAAAATAAAACAGAACGTCTTGGGTCTGAATCACAAAATTAATGCCATTCTTTTTTTTTTTTTTTTAAGAAAAATATAAATTCTGTGCTCTATTTCTAGAAATGAAATTAAGGTTTGTTTTTTTTTTTTTTAGGTAAGAATAATAAGCTGGATTTTTTTTCACCGTAATAATTTCATCTCGGTTACGCTTTTTACACTTGAACGGAGTGCACACAGCACATTACAGGCAGGGATCTACCCACAGTGCAAGTAGTTCTCCCAGCTGCACGCGTGCGATTTGTCTTTCAGTGTTGGCAGTTATGTTCCATTTAGTAAAAGCTCTATTCCACTGTGTACTAGAATCTTTGGTTTCTTAAACAGCTAGGATTTTATGTACTTCTCTTTACTGGCTCATAAAGAGCACAGAAAAAGGCAGAAGATAGAGATACAAAGGAACCAAGGCAACATATGCCTTTGTCCAGGAAAAAGGAAGAAGCCAAAATGAAACACAAAGGCTGTGGGCAGAGGTACATCTGATGAAAATTCCTGTATCTCGTAGCCCCCCCTTTTTTTTTTTTGAACAAATAAGAGAAATCAAAACGATGGAGTGTGATCCTATGTATTTACTTAAATTTTCCATACAAAAGACAAAGCCCTTGAGAACTGACTGGTATGCGTGTACCTAAAATACTGTACCTTCCGTCTCGGTCGCCATTGAAATACCTCCACCGTCGGCTCCTCCTTTATTCTCCGGGATGTTTTAAAAGGTGAATCCCGTCAAAGGAAAAATCGCCAAGTGGCAAAGGAATTGTGCATTCTCACCAAGGCATAGTTTGCAATGATTAAAAACTACAACGTAATTCGGCTGAAGGGACTGAACGATTGCATTCAGTGCCTGAAAAACAAGTCATAGAAATAAAATGAGTTTGGAGCAGGTTTACGTCTCTAATGATTAGAAAATGTGCGTAATTTCAAATGCTTGCTGGCAGTAAGAAAGAATGGGAGACACCACAAGAAGGATTAAATATGTACCAAGGACTAGAGCATGGGTAGAAGTGGAAACAGACACTCTTGACTTTGCCTTCGTATCAGTATGGTGTGTTTCCCGGATGGATTTATTCACACCAGGGGTGGGAGGTGCCTTGAGGGATAGTACCAACTGACCCGGCATTCTCCAGAGCCTGAGTCATTTTGTCCCCACCTAGTTGCTGTCGGTTCCGTCCACCTCTGAGCTGGTCTGTGTGACAATCATAGCTTCTTTTCTCCTCGGTGATATTTCATTTACATTCTGTACTCTCTTGGGCAATTGTGATAACTTCTATTCTTTTTTTTTTTTTTTTTTTTTAGTTTTTTAAAATATTTATTTATTTATTGGAAGAGAGACAGAGAAAGAGAGAGACAGAGAAAGAGAGAGAGAGAGCAAGCTAGGGAGGGGCAGAGAGAGAGGGAGAAAAATCCCAAGCAAGATCCACACTGTCAGCGCAGAATGCGACACAGGGCTCAAACTCACAATCCGTGAGATCATGACCTTGACCTGAGCCCAAACCAAGAGCGGGACGCTTAACTGAGTCACCCAGGTGCCTGGATAACTCCTATTCTTGAGTTTGTCACTTCTTCACAATCAGCAAATTTAAGTGACGACCAAATTAAATTTAATTCATCAGAATACAGGGTGATGGGCTGAATCATATAGCCTCACTTTTTTTTTTCTTCCACTTTTGGTTCTTAATATGATCCTAAGTGGAATGTGTCAAATATAAACCTTAAAGAGATGTTCATATTATTGAAGTCTCAGGTATGTTTTTTGTTGTCTTGATTACCTCCATTCCCACGATGATGCAAGCGGATTTTTAACAAGAATTCGGGGTCTTCCTTTGAAACTAGGATGCTCTGTATATCTTATTGTTTGGAACATCTCTCGTCTGAAGCAGTTCCGAATATTAAGGAGCATAATTAAATCATCGTCCACTTGTTAAAATGATTTCTTTTTTTTTTTTTTTAATTTTTTTTTTCAACGTTTATTCATTTTTGGGACAGAGAGAGACAGAGCATGAACAGGGGAGGGGCAGAGAGAGAGGGAGACACAGAATCGGAAACAGGTTCCAGGCTCTGAGCCATCAGCCCAGAGCCTGATGCGGGGCTCGAACTCACGGACCGCGAGATCGTGACCTGGCTGAAGTCGGACGCCTAACCGACTGCGCCACCCAGGCGCCCCAATGATTTCTTTTTTTATTTTTGCTCCTTTATGAGCTTTTTAAGTAATTAGAAAGCAAGGACTATAGAAAGTATGGCGTTCTTAAAAAGAGATTTCGGCGTATTACTTGTCAGACTGTTAATATCGTTACGGATGACTGTGGTCTCTTTATAGCAGAAATAGGAAATTTACCAACTGAATATGCCAGCATTACTGACAGTAGTTAGTAGTTATCATGTCAGGAGTATGACTTTGATCTTTGATGTTTTTTTTTTTTTCAACGTTTATTTATTTTTGGGACAGAGAGAGACAGAGCATGAACGGGGGAGGGGCAGAGAGAGAGGGAGACACAGAATCGGAAACAGGCTCCAGGCTCCGAGCCATCAGCCCAGAGCCCGACGCGGGGCTCGAACTCACGGACCGCGAGATCGTGACCTGGCTGAAGTCGGACGCTTAACCGACTGCGCCACCCAGGCACCCCATGATGTTTAATCTGTAAAAGCAACATTCACCTCCAAAATGTTTTGCTGGCTCCAAATGTGTTACGCTCTGCCCACAATTAACAGCCTCATTTAAATACGGGGAAGATGAACTAAAGAATCTTAAACCAGGAGCATTCCCTCCACACTCATTCCTACTATTTATTTATTTTTAATTTTTTTTTCATGTTTATTTTTTTAAGAGAGACAGGGCATGAGCGGGGGAGGGGCGGAGAGAGAGGGAGACACAGAATCCCAAGCAGGCTCCAGGCTGTGAGCTGTCAGCACAGAGCCCGAGGCGGGGCTCGAACCCATGGACCGTGAGACCATTCCTACTATTTAAAGCTTTGCGGGGCACCTGGGTGAGTCAGTCATTGGAGCATCTGACTTCAGCTCAGGTCATGATCTCATGCTTCATGAGTTTGAGTCCCGCCTCGGGCTCTGTGCTGACAGCTCGGAGCCTGGATCCTGCTTCGGATTCTGTGTCTCCCTCTCTCTCTGACCTTCCCCCACTCTCTCTCTCTCTCTCTCTCTCTCTCTCTCTTTCAAAGATCAATAAACATTAAAAAAATTAAAAACTAAAAGCTTTGCTTTCCTACCGGATGGGAATATCTTGATCGACTTTCTCCGAATAGAACTTCCTGATCTTACAAGTATCACTGAGTTAAAAAATGAACAGCGGTAAGAGGATTTCTAAGATGTCGTGATGCCTTTTTCTCTAACTGCAAGCTGCGGAAGTAGGAAAGGGGTAATTGAAATTCATTCTTAACCGACATTTTCCCGACATCACTAGCACCTCCATGCCGGGTTCAGCGCGGCGCAAATTAATTTCTTTCCCAAACGGTTTGATCAGGACTCCGTTGCGGCAGAGGTTCAGGTGTACAAGCCAAAGACAACGTCCTGAACTCGGATGAATGACGCTCATTTCTCCTCCGCTTCCCCAGGGCTGTTGCTGAAGCTGACGGTGTTGATCCGTTAGTCAACATCCTGTCGAGCAGACGGGACGGAGCCGTCGCCAACGCGGCTACAGTGTTAGCGAACGTGGCAATGCAGGAGCCTCTGCGCGCCGGCCTCCAGAGCCACGGCGTCTCGAGCGCCCTCCTGGGCCCGCTGCGTTCCGCGAACACGGTCGTGCAGAGCAAAGCGGCTCTCACCGTGGCCGCAACTGCGTGCGATGTGGAGGCCCGGACAGAGGTGAGAGCTTTTGCTGACCTGGAGTCTCTCATTTTTTCCACCCATCGGTGGATTACTCTGAAACACTTTCAAGGGTTTGAACCTACCCATCCTTTAGGTTCTTCAAAAGTGGTGCAACCCTTCAACCATGGACTCTGGGTGATGATAACGCGTCAGTGTGTGTTCGCCGGTGGTAACCAATGTCCCAATCCGGTAGGGGACTTGGTAATGGGGAAGCCGCACGTGTGGGGGCGGCGAGTGTGGGAAATCTCTGTCCCGCGGCTCAGTTTTGCTGTGAACCTAAAACTGCTCCACAAAGACCAAAATCTGCTACATCGGGGCAGTACTTTGGAAAACAAATCGGCAGTATCTAGGCGCCAGGAAGCATTGTTTATAATATCTACATGATGGGAAACACACCAGTTGTCCAGTTTTGAAGAGAATGGTCAAATAAATTTGTGGTATATTCACGAAGCGGAATTTCACGTCAGTGAGAATGAATGACCTGTAGTTACAGACAGCAACAGGGATGCATCTCAAGCACAATGCCGAGCAAAATCAAATTGCAAAAGAATACACGTTTCAGATTCTATTTATGTGGCGTTCGGAAATAATGTAGATCTAAGCAATACGTTGTTTAGGTAAACAGACACGTAAGTTAAAACTATAGAGACAAGCTAGAGAATGATTAACCCCCAATTCAAGAAATCCTCCTGGGGGCTCAAGGGAGTGGATGCACTTCAGAGAAGCAAACAGGGGCTCAAGGTCATTTGAAAGTGTCATTCCTTAAGCTGAGTGTTAGACAGGTGTGCCTTTACTATGACGCTTTATAGCGTACATATGGATTCCACACACTCTTGTGTTTCTTGTATATTTCAAAGTTGTAAAACCTAGAATTTCATTTTTTTACAAGTGGATCATATTTATTTTGCTCGTGCTTTTCCCATATTTGCTTGTCACCTGGCACTCACTCAAAGAGCCTAAGACTTTGTTGCTCTCCTGCCAATAACATAAATAACAACAGCTAACCCTTGCTATGTGGTGGGGACTGTGCTCAGCACTTGACAAACCTTTAGCCTCCCTCATGACAGGCTGATTCGTAATCCCCATTTTACAGATGTGGAAAACGAGGCTTAAAGACGTAGTGGGCTCAAAGCAGAGTTCGTAAGTTGGAAGATCAGGGATGCGATCTAGACCCCAAGCTGCTGCACTCTGCCCCTGCCCAGACAACTAACAAATCTTTTCTCCTCAGTCCCTTAGGTATCTATTCTATCCTGTGTCTTTGTTCCCATTGATTCGGTTCATTTGTATTCATCCATCAAGGCACTAAGATTACCAAATATTTATTTTATGTCTACTGTGTGCCGGGTGCTATGCTGGGCTTCGGCAACAGAACGATAAAAGCGTATTGGTCACACCTCCATGCGGTCTGCAGAATAGTCCATCCATTTCCTGGAATACCGCAGATCAGCCCACCGCTTCCCCCTGCTCCGGGCTCCTGCTTCCCACACTGCCTCCAGGCTGATCTTTCAAATTTGTGAGCCTCATCGCCTCATTGCAAGTTCCCGCTGCCCGGGGGAAAAGTTCAGCTGCTTCGCGGGATGTGCAACGGCCGTCACTGACCCGCACCTACCCACCTGCGCCTAACGCCTCTTCCCAGGCAGAACTCCATACTCCAGAAATACCATTCCATTTGTAATTCTGTCCATACGCTCTGCTCTCCTAGTTTCACCTCTTTGATTTCTCCCTTTGGAAAACCAGCGTCACTTTTGTCCGCCTGCTAAAATCCTGCTTTTCCCGCAAAACCCATCTCCGCCATCCTGCCTTCCGTGACAGCCCTCGAACCCCGGAGTATCCTCTGCTATTGTTCCCGCTACCCCCATGCATGCTTCCCTTGTCTGTTGCGCATATATGGTTCCTGTGTGAAAGACTATAAGCTCCTCGAGGCTGTGGGGAAGGGAACTGAGAGTTTTTCTTTCCTGTGTCGACGTCATTAACATATATCTGACGCAGAGTGCATGCTTAATAAGCAGTAGTTGAATGAATGAGGAAACGAATGTAGGAATTCATAAATGAGATCTTTGCCGAAAGAACACACGGACGTAGACCATCGTGTGTTACACGCGGAAGTAAAGATGTTCCGAAGTTTGACTTGTGTGAGACGCTTCAGGGAAACTTTTCTAAGCTGTGCATGTTGCACGTGCTAAAGTATCATCTCTGAGAGGAAACTACCACTGGACACTGACCGAAAATGACCGAATCAAGTAGCTCTTCTCCCACAAGGGCTCTCGTCTTCAGATACTGCACACAGAAACTGACAGACTATTCTTTTTCTTTGGTCCTCTAGGTTCAGATAATGCAATATTGCATTTCAGGCAGTAGATAAGAGCTCTGTCGGATCTTTTTTTTTCCCCTCCCCCCCCTCCTTGGACTAATTCTATACATGAGTAATTACCTTCAGTACCTGAATTTCCTTTAATACCGTGATTAGTTCTGCCCGATTTTCATTCTATTCTTTTCTTCGTCTCTTTTTCACTCTTTGGAGAAATGACGAAAAGACGCTGTGCAGTGATAACAAAAATTGCTCTTTTTCTAGGGAATTGCTACAACACTGCCCTGGCCACACTGATGGTCTGGTGGTGGTATACGGTGGCACGTAGTGTATCAGTTCCCCCTGCCCAGCCTTAGGGACCGTGTTAGTTTCCTCTTGCCGCTGTAACGACCACGTTGTGGCTTCAAGTAATATAAACCTATCATCTTACAGTTTACAAAGCCGGAAGCCGAAACCGGGTCTTAAGGGTTAAAATCAAGGTGTTGGCAGGGGCGTGTTCCTTTGGGAGACTCTGGGGGGAAATGTGTCTCCTGGCCCTTTCTAGCTTTTACCATCCACCTCCATCCCTCGGCTGTGGCCCCTTCCTCCGTCTTCAAAGGGTATTTGTCCAATCCCTGCTTCTCCACACCCCCTTTCTTGAGGTTTTACAGGAGATCTTTCACCCCGGGATGTAAAAATCCCAATTATGCACAGATCCTAAAATGCTCGTACATAGTTAAACTCTCTTCACCACCAAACAAGGCGATTACAGAAACAAACAAACAAAAAACCCCACGAATGTTTATATTGTGTCCTCCCAACGCGTACACTTGCAGTTTCTACTTTCAGTTAAGGAATTCAGGTGGCCTGGAGCCGCTGGTCGAGCTCCTGCGCTCGAAGCACGATGAAGTAAGAAGGCACGCCAGCTGGGCGGTGATGGTCTGCGCCAACGACGAGCTCACGGCTGTCGAACTTTGCAAGCTCGGGTGAGTGGGGCTGCCTCGAGTTTCTGGCTCAGATGGAGAGCAGAGGAGGAAGGCGGACAGTCTTCAGGCCCAAGGAAGGGCAGGCAGGGCCCTGGGGAGCTGGGCTGGGCACCTCGAGCCTTCCCCCCAGAAAGGACCGCCTGGTGGGAGCAGGATCATCTGGGCTCCTCCCAACCCCTGGAGACCTCCCTCCCCGCCCCCGCTCCGTGACAAAACCATCTTGACCGTCTCCCCGTCCGTTTTTCATCCTGATAAACACCTCTCTTCCACTCTGCAATCGCGAAACGACACCTCTGCCTGGCTACTTTTTTTTTTTTTTTTAAGTTTCTTTTTCTTTTTAAGTTTATTTATTTTGAGAGAGGGGGAGACAGAGGATCCCGAGCAGGCTCCTCGCCGTTGGTGCAGAGCCTGACGCCGGGCTCGAACTCACCAACCCGTGAGGTCATGACTTAAGAGCAAACCAAGAGTCCGTTTCTTACTGGACTGAGCCGCCCAGGCGCCCCTGTCCCTCCACTTTGGAAGCCAAAATAAAATGCGTGAGCCCTGACCGCCTCAGAATTCTGCATTTAACCAAACCGACAAACAGGCTTTTTAAGGTTCCACTGACAGGTTTCCCCATTTCTAACCATCTTTATTTATATTTGTATTTATATTTCTGCTTGTATTTATATTTATATTTACATTTTATCTTTATCTTTATATTTAATATTTATTTGAAAACATTTTATTTTTTTTTAAACATTAAAAAAAATTTTTTTTTAACGTTTATTTATTTTTGAGACAGAGAGAGGCAGAGCATGAACGGGGGAGGGTCAGAGAGAGAGGGAGACACAGAATCGGAAACAGGCTCCAGGCTCTGAGCCATCAGCCCAGAGCCCGACGCGGGGCTCGAACTCATGGACCGCGAGATCGTGACCTGAGCTGAAGTCGGACGCTTAACCGACTGAGCCATCCAGCCGCCCCTAAAAAACATTTTAAGTCACCCCCACATCCAGTACGGGGCGTCAAACTTAGGATCCTGAGATCAAGAGTCACCCACTTGACAGACGGAGCCAGCCAGGTGCCCCCCTAACCATCTTTATTTTCGTATGTATATATTGCCTGCTTAGCTGGAGAAATTGGAGTCTGATACTGCTTTTGCTTTAAATGAAGACCTTTCTCCCCCTGCAGAGTATCCTTTTCAACTGTTTGAACATGAGGCACTACATGGCATATGTATTCTCAGAAAGGACTGATTGGTCTTAATAATTCTGTCAACATTACTTTATCTAAAAGGGTGAGATGTCGGGGCGGCCTGGTGGGGGGGCTCAGTCGGTTAAGCGTCCGACTTCAGCCCAGGTCCTGATCTCAGGTTTGTGTGTTCGAGCCCCACATCGGGCTCTGTGCTGACAGCTCGGAGCCTGGAGCCTGTTTCGGATTCTGTGTCTCCCCCTCTCCCTCTGCCCCTCCCCCACTCATGCTCTGTCCCTCTCTCAAAAAACAAACAGTAAAACATAAATAAATAGAAAAAAAGGGTGAGGTGTCTTTAACCTTTCCATCTCAATTCTTCACTCAGGGTCTTAGCTACGGATATACATGGGAATTTAATGTTGGATTGCTTGTTTAGAGCAAATAATGCTCTTTTCTTTTATTGACAGGGCTTTAGATATCCTTGAAGAAGTTAATCTATCAGTAAGTCGAAAAAATAAATTCAGTGAGGCAGCTTATAACAAATTGCTCAACAACAACCTGTCTCTGAAATATAGCCTGACTGGCTACTTGTCATCAAGTAACATAATTAGTGATGGATTCTATGATTACGGTCGGGTAAGTGACAGCACTAATTTGTATTTCAGTACGTGCGATCGTTTCTTTAGTCACGATGCCATTACATTGCAATTTTATAACCACCTAGCAGAATGTATATTTTTATAGACAGAAACTTGGGAATCAGAGCTTAACTCTTAACTCTGTCTGCTATAAGATTTTGCATTTATGTACAGTTTTACCTAGAATCTGATTACCTGTAGTAGAAATCAGCTTGCTAATGCTACTCTCGAGTTTCAGAGAAAATATAAAAGAAGGAGCACTTTCTGTTTGGGGGTTCTGTTATCTCCAGGGCTCAGCTCAGCGATAAGAATAGAAGTGTAAGTGTTTTGCTTTAATTAAAAAAAAAATTTTTTTTTAACGTTTATTCATTTTTGAGAGAGTTAGAGACACAGAGCGTGAGTGGGGGAGGGGCAGAGAGAGAGGGAGACACAGAATCCAAAGCAGGCTCCAGGCTCCCAGCTGTCGGCACAGAGCCCGACGCGGGGCTCGAGCACACAAACCTTGAGATCAGGACCTGGGCTGAAGTCAGAGGCTTAACCGACTGAGCCTCTCAGGCACCCCTTGTTTTATTAGTCATAATCTAATTGAAATTAACCAAAGTGTATTACCAGATTTTAAAATGTGATATAGAAGAATGTTATTTAAGCTGCATTTCTGATTCTGATTTTAAAACCAATATACAGTGTAATGCAGTGTGGACGTCCAGAGAAATGGGAAGCTGAAAATTAGAATCTTGAGGACTTTCTGGCATTGCGGCTTAAGTTAGCATCTTCCTTTCTTCTGGAGACCAAAAGCAATGAGGAGAATAGGGGAAATTTTTTAAATCTACAAATCCCATATTAAGCAAACCTAGGAAGCAGATATGATCCACAGACTTCAAAAAAAAAAAAAAAAAAACATAAGGGGGGGCCGGGTGGCTCAGGCAGCTGAGCGTTGTCCTCTTGGTTTGTGTTCAGCTCGCGCATGATCCCAGGGTCATGGGATTGAGCCCCGCGTCAGGCTCCGTGCTGAGTGTGGAGGCTACTTGGATTCTCTCTCCCTCCCCCCCCCGCCCCCCTCTTGCACCTGTGTGTGTGCTGGCACTCTCTCTCTTTCTCTCTAAAATTACAAAAAAAAAAAAAAAAGTAGGAGTTACTGAAATTCCCTGAGATCAAGCAGAAGGGGTGCAGGCGAAAAATGAAAAGGGGAAAAAATAATCACAGAGAGGGACGAGGGAGCCAGCGGTGGCAGGCCTCAGAAAGCACCATCAGCCATCCATACTGCCTCAGGTGATGGGAGAGCTCAGCGGCGCACAAGCCAAATGCTGTGTTTGCCGGGCAGGTGCAGGACCCGAGCACCCGGGATGAGCAAGGCAGGCAGCGGAAGCCTTCTTGGATCAGTGTGGTCCAAAAAGGCAGAGGAGACAGGGCCATGAAGGAATCACATAGGCGAGCCGTGTTTGCAAGAAACACTCTGCGATGCTAACAGTTCTAGAGACATGAAAAATTATTTTATTTTATTAAATTTTTTTCAAAGTTTATTTATTTTGCAGGGAGGGGAGCAAACAGGGGAGGGCCAGAGAGAAGGGGAGACAGACTCGCATCAGTGCAGAGCCTGAGACGGGGTTTGAACTCACGAACCAGGAGAGCACGACCTGAACAGAAATCTAGAGTCGGTCGTATTGTATTGTATTGTATTTTATTTTATTTTATTTATTTTATTTATTTTATTTATTTTTATTGTTATTTAATGTTTAATTATTTTAAGTTTATTTATTTTGAGAGACAACACAAGTGGGGTAAGGGCAGAGAGAGAGGGGAGAGAGAGAATCCCAAGCAGCCTGCACACTGCCTTCACAGAGCCCGATATGGGGCTTGAACTCACAAACCATGGGATCATGACCTGAGCTGAAACCAAGAGCTGGGCACTCAATCAACTAAGCCCCCCAGGCACCCCCGTTTTTAAAGTAATCTTTACAATGTGGGGCTCGAACTCATGCTCCTGAGGTAAAGAGTCACGTGCTTTACCGGCTGAGCCAGGCAGGTGCCCCTAGAGGCATTTCGAATAATGAAAATGGCTAGCCTAAAACTGGACTCTTGATCCTCCTTCTGACTTCCCCTAGCACATTATTAGTACAAAGATGCTTTGAGAAAAATGAGGAAATGGGCAGAAAAACCAACAGAGAACACTTACCAGGAAAATGTTGCCGTGGATCAGATAAAACTGTGAGAAAATGTATTTGCTCACGAGTTTTAAAAAAAATTTAATGAAACAATATTTTTTATAAAGGAGAATTCTCTGGGGTGCCTGGGTGGCTCAGTTGGTTGAGCGTCCGACTTCGGCTCAGATCATGATCTCGCGGTTCACGAGTTCGAGCCCCGCGTCGGGCTCTGTGCTGACCGCTCGGAGACTGGAGCCTGTTTCAGATTCTGTGTCTCCCTCTCTCTCTGTCCCTCCTCCGCTCATGCTCTGTCTCTGTCTCTCTCTCTCTCTCTCTCAAAAATAAATAAACATTCAAAAAAATTTATTTTAAAAATAGAGGAGAATTCTCTGATTCATTCATTCAGTAAATATTAAGTTTCTAATATTGTAGGTTGGAATAGTCAGTGAATAAAAGAGACATATCTCTACTTCTGTGGCACCGGTGAGAGGAAAGAGTCAATAAATAGGAAACATAACAAATAAATAAATTATATCACACGATCAAAATGATCAGAGCATTGGGGGCAAAAATAGATCAGAGGCCAAGATAAGGGGGCTCTATAGTGCTGGGGGTTGCTGGGGTTGATGTTCATAATTGTAGAAATCGTGATCCGGTAGGCCTCACAGGGAGGGTCATACTTGAGCAAAAACTACAAGGTGAGGGATTGAGCCATGGAGATGGCTCGGGGAAGAGCTTTCCAGGCAGAAGAAACAGCTGGTACAGAAGCCGTAAGATGTAAAGATGCTTGGCAGATTTGAGAAACAGCAAGGTCAGTATAGAGCTGAATGAACCAAGGAGCACGATAGTGAGGACTAAATCAGAGAGATACAGAGAGACCAGATCATGTTAAGTCTTGTAGACCATTGGAAGGATTTTGGCTTTTACTTTGAATGAAGTGGGAAAACTTGGCAGACAGAGTTCTGGGCAGAAAAATGACATGATCTGTCTGATATATATATGTTTTTGTTTGCTTTCTGAGAGAAAGAGAGAGAGAGACAGAGCATGAGTGGGGGAGAGGCAGAGAGAGAAGGAGACAGACAATCGGAAGCAGGCTCCAGGCTCCGAGCCATCAGCACAGAGCTCGATGCGGGGCTCAAACCCCCGAAACCATGAGATCATGATGTGGGCCAAGGTCGGACACTTAACCAACTGAACCACCACGGCACCCCATGATCTGTCTGATCTTTAAAGGATCCTAAAAAGTGTCTTGGATGAGAGAGGGATCTAATTATAGTATGATTGGAAAAAGACCTCAGAAAATGGTGTGGTCTAACCCGCCTCACCAGGCTGGTGAAATTGCTAATATAGGACTTTGTCTAGCCTATTTTTAGATAGCCTCGCAATATTTTTAGTGATCTCTTTAGTAATTAGTTACTCTGACAGACAACAAATTCTCCCAGAGTGATCAGTTCTTAAATTATCTACAGATAAATCCTGGCACCAAACTTTTGCCTTTGAAGGATCTCTGCTTACAAGAACCAAGTGATCAACGTGCTGTACTTTTAGTGAACAGTAAATCATCTGATGTGTGAGTCTCTCGGCGGTGGAAGGATGCAGGGAAGCATAATGGTTTTTGTTTGTCCATCATCACGTGGATATGTAAAGATTCGCAGGATGGCACCTTTTTGTCCCCTGTATTTAGCGTCACCCTGAAAATCAACACTGGTCCGTAAATTTGTAGCCTGACCTAGTAAAGACCATGAAATCACCACCAACGTGGTTTTTCCTTTGACTCCCCGTTACCACTCAATTCCAGATGTATTTCTGTAGTCAGTGCCTATTCCCTTCCCGGCAACATGAAGTTAATTGAAGAAAGTATAAATAGACAGGAGCAAACCGAAACGAGTTGTGTTTACAGGGCTCCAGAACTGTATGCAGGACTATAATGCTGCCTGGGGCTTTTAAAAAATATAAAATAAGAAGTAAATAATAAAGCTAAAAATGCAAGCTTCAGAATTTTAAAAAATGGTCACGGATACCTATATATATCTACATATTTTATGGGACACATTTTATAAAAATATTTCCTGTTCCAGTTCATGAAAACCTTTACAATATTCTTTGTGTTACCTTTATGCGTTTATTAGGTCACTGTTACAAGTCAGCTCCAAATATGACTTTCAAAAAAAAAAACAAAACAAAAAAAACCTGTCTTTTGTAGGCAGATCCAATATTGACAAATCAAGTATTTTAACTTGTGTATAATTTCAAATATGTAAAATTTTAGTTCTCCGCCTCCATCGACGGAAGATAAATCATCAGATGTTGGTTATGGTCGGAGCATTTCTTCTTCGTCTTCCTTTAGAAGAGCAAGCAAAGAAAAGACCAAGTAAGAAAATGGTATTTTGTCTGGACTCGATTCTCCCCTCAATGTGGGAGTAAAAAAAAAAAAAAAAAAAAAAATTTAGGTTTTAGATCTTGGCAACGTAATTCTTTTCATCCTTATAGTGATATAATTCCATCATTGCTTAAAAAATTTTTTTTAATGTTTATTTATTTTGAGAGAGAGAGATAGAATGCAAGCAGGGGAGGGGCCGAGAGAGGGAGACAGAGAATCCCAAGCAGGCTTGCACTGTCAGCGCAGAGCCAGATGCAGGGCTCGAACTCATGAACTGTGAGCCAGGCTCATGACCTGAGCCGAAATCAAGAGTCGGATGCCTAACCGACTGAGCCACCCAGGTGCCCCTCGTAATTGCTTTTTCAAATTGCCACGGAAAACATCTCTGGAAAAGTAGCTAGTGAGACTGGCTTTACGTCCTGTGTGCCATGAACATACACTGAGCTCTGGACCACGGGACACAGTGGCCGTGGGCAGGCTTTGTGTTACTATTTGTAGATGGAAGAGTGCCTCGTGCCCTGCTTCACCCCTGCCTTGACGGGAGAGAGATCGAGGCATGTCACGGCAGTGACAAATGCCTTCTAACTTAGGAGACGCCTTGCACATGTAATGTTTTCTTATTTTTCATGTGACTGAAATCGATCATGAGTTTTTTCATACAATCAGAAAAAATAGTTATCATTTTAGTACCGGATTTGGATCTCCCACAGAAGAGAAATCCGAGCCTCCTTCTGGACGAAATACTGCTCTTAGTAAAGGCACCACAAAAGAAAGAGGATCAAGGTAGGGGATGTGTGATTATGTTCTCTTCCTAATTGTGATCATGTCAGGCTTTGACTCCCCAGCAGAGTTGGGGAATGGAAGGGGTGGCTTTTAAATAGGAAGCTTTGCTTCTGGAATCGGCACGTTGTGCGAAGCGAGACTCAGGAGCTGTAATTAAAAAGTAACTTACTTCGTTTTTGTCTCTTGCAACCTTTTTAAAACTTAACCAGAGGGAATTTCTTCTTCTGCCTCTGGGTGAGAACTCGGGTCACTTTGATCACTATACAGTCCTACAGGCACTTTAATTCAAAAACGACCACAGAAACAGCAGTCCTAGTGACTCATTTACAAGTCCAACCCGGCGTAGAGATCGATGTAAAATGAACCCTGTGCCCTCCCCCATGGCTGCCTTTGTGGGTGGTGAGCCACACACGCTGGCGTGTGGTTCTCTCTCCCTCTCTCTCTCTCTGTCTTCCTCTCTCTCTCTCTCTGCCTTATGCCTCCACCTCCCCTCCCCATCCAGCTCACCCAGAGAAACCTCTGACCTTCGGGAGGCAGCGAGAGGGGGGAGAGGGACATTGGATCAAGTGTTTACATGATGGAACGATTACAGTGTGGTTTCATGCTTTTTAGGCCTGGCATGTTTTAAACATGCTTTCTGTATGTGTACGTATTTTTAAACATATTATTTCTCTAATGAGCACTTTCCTGGATTCCTCAAAAACCCACGTGGACCTCTTGCCACGCTCCGTGACCCTTTAATTATTGTTGACTTAAGCCCTTCAGAACCGCTGTGGTATTGGAGGCCATCTAGCACACATGTCCAGCATCCGCTTTCTAAACGGGGACTGCCCCCGAAGGTCTCCCAAGGTGCAGACAGCGGTTTGCTCTCTTCCTCAGACCTCAGAGCTGTTTATTTTCTGTTTCGGACTTCATTCTCTACTGTGAGCCTCCGTGGCTCATTCTTCTCATCTCTGCTTCTAATCTGCGCCTGTCGTTCTAGGCCTGATACCTTTTGCCCTTCCCTCTCCTCCCCTCCCTTTTTTCCCCCCTCCCTTTTCTTCCCGGCTTTCCTTTCCTCCTTAGGCTTCTCAGCCTCACCTCTACTGCACAGGACAAGAACATAGGCTGATTGGAGTATTTCCCTTTTCATCCCCAGTGTTTAGCCTAGCACTTGGTTGGCACACATAGGCCTCCGTGTTTATTCAAGAGAACAGAAATCTGAAATTGACAGGAAAGGGTTATTTTTGACAAGGTCCACCCGCCTAAGCCGTGTGTCTTGAACAAATTGGGTACCTTCTCTTTGCCCAAGTCCCCTCATCGGTGAAATGGGCGTAACCTAGGCTGTTGTGACGATTACATAAATTAGCACATGAACAGTCCATAGAGCAGTGCCTGGCACAAAGTAAACACTCAACAAATGCTAGTACTGTTGTGCGAAACAGTTACAAGGAGCCCAAATCCACTCAACCCTTGCAGGGACGTAGAGGAATCTCCAGGGTCCAATGTGGGAAATGCAGCCATCCCCAAAAGGACAGGAGCTGGGATGAAGTCCATAACTGTAGGGTCTCTCTGGCTTTCTCCCTCTCTTTCTCTCTCTCCCTCTCTCCACGTGCGTGGTATCTTATTTACAGACCCTTTGTTATCCTCCTTGACCCTCTTTTGGTTATTGCCTCACCCATAACTGTAGCGTATGTGACTTTGGTTTGCCATGGGACAGACCTGGCTCCGGTTCCAAGCAAACTTTCCGTTCTAAAGCCCAACAACTATCAGGTGCAAATTTGTAAGAGGGACCACCTTCTCTTCAGTGGCCAAAGCATTGGCTGGCTTTGGGGCAGGTGTCTCCCTTTGGTCTACCCAGCCATGGCCCTGGGGAAGAATTAGCTTTCTGCCCCCTTGATAGGGGAGGGTAGGCACTTGTCTGATGAGTGACCATTATGCGTATACTGTACCTATCATCATCAATCAAAGTGTATCTTCCCTCTGATATCTCTGATATCACATCAGCTTAAATCTTTGCTGATTCTGCTGTTCTTGGCTCTTTCGCACTATCTTATTTTTCTTACAGCCCCGTCTGGTTCTTTTTTTTATTAATTGAAAAAAAAAAAATTTTTTTTTTTTTTTTTAAATAAAGCTACCGTTGACATTTATGTGCCCCTTTCCTGAGTCCTGGCTTCTCTATCCTGCTGGCCTGGAAACAGTGCGTTTCTAACGAAACTCATTGTTCCCCCAACTCCCAAACCTCCTTCTCCTCCTCTGTTCCCAATGCCGATGAATGTTACCTCCCATGCAATTGCTCAAGCTTTGGCATCATCTTAAAATCCTTCTTCTCCTTACTCCCCTTCACTGAATGAGCCTCAGCCCTATGCACTCGATGTCTTCAGTGCCTCTTAAGTCATTGTTTCCCTTCATTTTCACCTTTACCTCCCCTCTTCAGGCCTTTGCATTATATCTCAGCACACTAACCCCCTGATCGTACGATCCTCCTGCATTTTATTTAGCCCTCCATAAACCCATCCTCCGTGCGACCACCCCCCCCCCCACCGAATTAACTTCCCAAAGTGAAAGGCTGATCATATTACTCTGCCCAAAACAACGATTTCCTATCATCCTCCAGATGAAGTCCAAACAGGAATTGTGTAGGCATGGCAAACGCCTGAAAAAATAAAAATAAAAAATAATAACCAAAAAAAATTTATAGATTAAATACTCACAAATTCTTTCAAATATTGAAGGCTTGTTGTTGAAAGGAATAGTGGTTTGACTCCCTGGCAATATGCCCCGGGGAGAATAAGTATAAACAAGTGAGGATCATTATTTCTTCTCACACCACTTCCGGTCTCCTCCTTGTCTCTGCATACTCTTGCCTCTTACTCCCCACTGAGAGATAAGCCCTGACGTGCTCCTAACATTCAGACAGGTTGTTAGCATACAGGAAAACATACATTTGGATTCGGTCAACACTGGTCCTTGGTTTTCTCATCTCTGAAATGGAAGTGATGATTCCTTCCTCGCAGAGGTGCTGTAAGAATACGTGAAACAATGTTTGTTGAGTGCCTAAACCATTGCCTGGCATACTTAAGTGACCCCATATACGTCCAGTCCCTTTCCCCTCCTTATTCCTGGGTCCACTGGGCGGATAGATTGGTCGTAATCGTGTTGCCCTGTTGTCTATCTTTTGGTAAGCCCTTCTTGTCTTGTTCCTATGAGAACTTTGGACCCCTGACGATAGAGTAACACATTTTAACTCTACCCATCTGATAATGTCGTAGAGAATGTGCGGTGTTAACAAAAAGTTACTGAGAGGTACTGCCGAAAATGACGAGACATCTAGAACCACAAAGTGGCCAAGGTCTTAAAAGGAAGAGAGGGGACAGGAAATAGGCAAACCAGTTATGTGTGTGGTGGCCCAATACAGACAAGGGAAGTATGATTTGTCTCTGTCTCCTCATGAATATTATCACCATGTACCATGTAAATTAAAATCCTTAAGCGACAGTCTCTCGCTGGGTGACTAGCAACTATATTGTTCTTCTGTGCGAAGCGTTCAGCTGTTCCCTCCTTCACGGCAAAACACTCATAGGAGACGTGATTGGTTTCGCCTTTATCCAGCTGCCATCTTGATACTTTCCTAGCCTTCACTGAATCCGACCAACCTAATATGCCCTCTAAAGCTTTTCTTTATAAAGACCATTCCCCTCACAATAAACACTTACTATACCTATTTGTGAGTGTATCAGAAGTTCTATCTGTAGCATATTTTTGTATTCAGACCAGATTTCATAAATATTTAAGTTGATTGCACATGAGTTGATTATACACACTTAAAAGTTTATTGCTTTCCTGTCTCTGTTTTGTTTCCTTCCAGTCTGTTCATCTCTGGAGTCTTTTAGAAATTTACAACATATACTTAAACATTTCTGCCGCTCAATCTTGATCCTCATCATAACGACTTCCTAAAACATTGTTATTTTTTGAAGAATTTCCCTCAACCGCTTTTTTTTAACCTTCGCTTAGCCGTTTTTTCCCCCTTCCTCCCAAATCTTGACTAACTGCAAAAGTCTTTCAGAAATAGATGTTGTTTCTTAATCACATTTAACATCTTAATCACGTTTAAATACCTTCTCACCTTCTTTTCTTGAATTTTTTCATTCGTTCAGCAAATACTTATTGTATTAGGTATCAGGAGTTGTTCCCACGTTAGAGATACAGCAGTGAACATAAACCTTTGTTTTCATAGAACTTACATCCTACTGGGACACTGACAAATAAGAAAATAAACCACACACACACACACACACACACGCACGCATGCACACACACGTATGCACACATACATCCTTCTAAACCCAGAATACATTGTGTGTCCACTTTATACAATACTCTCTCCTCATCTTTTTGGAATAGACTGGGGGGAACAGGACACCCAACTGGGATAGATTTCTGGAACATCTCGAATTTCTTATTTTTACCACTCATGTGGAATTTATCGAATGCTACCTGGTATTGTGATAATTTTTCATAGACCAAAATCTTCCTGCCTAAATTGAAACCCCACATGGGCCAGCTTCATGACTTCCATTTCTCCCAGCAGCCTTGCCTTATAACTTATATGTCCAAATAGTTGATGGAATCAAAAAGGAGCAAGTGATTAAACTTTGAAAATGTCAGTACACAGGGCGCCTGGGTGGCGCAGTCGGTTAAGCGTCCGACTTCAGCCAGGTCACGATCTCGCCGTCCGGGAGTTCGAGCCCCGCGTCGGGCTCTGGGCTGATGGCTCAGAGCCTGGAGCCTGTTTCCGATTCTGTGTCTCCCTCTCTCTCTGCCCCTCCCCCGTTCATGCTCTGTCTCTCTCTGTCCCAAAAATAAATAAACGTTAAAAAAAAAAAAAAAAAAAAAAAGAAAGAAAATGTCAGTACACAGTTTGGAGCCAGACAAATGTGTCTTTCTGTTTAGCTATCTGCCTTCTCATCCACCCATGAACATAGAAAATATCCTTATTGTTTTGGATTCCCACAGTAACTCTCTGTTTTCTGAGGTAGTTTTGCTAAAGTCTTGGTAAGAAAAGTAAAAGTTCCGCTATCTTTAATCGCAAACTGATGTTCTTTCTGAGGGTTAATTTTACGAGAGTTAATTTTGTAATTTCTTAGCACTTGTCTCCATAGTGATTTAGAAATGGAATTCATTTGGGGTGCCTGGGTGGCTCAGTCGGTTAAGCGTCCGACTTCAGCTCAGGGCATGATCTCATGGTTCATGATCTTACGGTTCGTAGGTTTGAGCCCCACATCAGGCTCACTGCTGTCAGTGCAGAGCCCGGAGCCTGCTTCGGACTCTGTGTCTCCCTCTCTCTCTCTGCCCCTCCCCTGCTTGCGCTCTGTCTCTCAAAAATAAATAAATGTTTAAAAAAAAAAAAAGAAGACGAAGAAATAAAATCCATTTAAGTATTGAAGCCCTTATTGACATACCCAGGCAGGCTTCATGGGAAAGAGGTCCAAATGAAGTACTTCTGTTTGTAGCAGCAGAAACTACAGTTCAGAGGTTCCTATAAATTATCCCTTTTTAACCACTCAATAGGATTGCCCTCCATGATGTGCTAAGTCCTGCGTGCTGGCTCTCGGCTGCCACGTACCAAATGATTCTCCTCTCGCACCTCAGCACACTCAGAAATACACCTGCTTTGTGTTATAGGTGCTCTGAGTCAAGCTGTCCAATCTTATAAAGCTACCCTGTAACTTTAGGAGCAGGTAAATCTAAATATGCTTTTCACCATTCTAATTGACCTTTCTCGTGGTGACTCCCAATTTACTAAAATCTTACTATGTATGTGAAGATGTTCTATTTATTTGTCTTGCAAAAGAAGAAATGTGTTCAAAAATTTTTAAGTGTTATTTGTTTTTGAGAGAGAGATAGTGCAAGCGTGAGAAGGGCAGAGAGAGAGAGAGAGAGAGAGGGAGACACAGAATATGCAGCGGACTCCAGGCTCTGAGCTGTCAGCACAGAGCCGGACGTGGGGCTCAAACCCACAAACCATGAGATCATGGCCTGAGCCAAAGTCCAACGCTTAACCAATTGAACCACCCAGGCACCCCAGGAAAGGTATTCAGATGATAGAGCTGGAAATATTAATTTTTGCTTAGAAATTTTATCATAATATATGGGGAGTACATTTTAGATTCTACTTAGCTGCAGTAAATAGAATATTGAATTAAAAAATACAAAACGTTGGGTATTTGTGGTGATTATAGTTTTGTGTAATGCTCCAAAAGCAATTAATAAGATTATTTTTTGTATTTCTTCCTCCAAATGAATTAAAGAGAAAACTCACATGGCCTTTGGTTGACCCCCCCCCCCCCCTTCATCCTGTACTTCGAGAAATATTTAAAGATAATTCCTGCTTCTAATTTACAGCTAGTGGAACAAAATGCAAAATAGTTGCAAAGACACAATTTAGGAGATTCACCTGGCCTGGCCCCATTTTCTTAGCTAGGGGATGGGTGTGTGTCTGTGTGTGTCTATATATAATATATGATATATGATATGTGATATGTGATGTGATATGTAATACATAATATGTAATATATAATATGTAATACATAATATGTAATATATTGTCTATATATAATATATGTTATATATAATATGTTATATATGTAATATATAATATAATATAATATAATATAATATAATATAATATAATTATGGCTAAGGTTTATTTTAGTAAAAGATACAATACAGGAACAGCAGGAAAAAAATAGACGTAAGCAAAGGCTATAGAAGTTCACATGGAGGTTTCCTCGTCCCCCCCTCCAGTTCTGCTAGCATAACAAGGGCTGCAATTTTCTCGTGAGGTAGCTCGACCCGAGGAAGTGCACCTGAATCGTGGGATCTGAATTCATATCGGGAAATTCCAATTTGAATGACGGTGCATTTCTCGGAGGCCACAAGGAAGTGGCACCACGTGTCTCAACTGCCAAAGGCATCAACCACGTGATCTCTCTCGGGCGAAACTATCCTTTAACAATGAAGAGGGGGAGGTAAAGACATTCCCCAGTGAAGGAACACAAAGAATTACGTTTCAAAAACTGGTTAACAGCCTCCAGGACAATAAACTGTGACCGCTGGCAATGCCTTTTCCACTGACAGGAATCATTTGCATCTCTGCTACACATGTTAACTAGCAAATTCTCTCGGGTTGAAACCATTAATTAAGAGTAGATTTTAATTAAGCAGTATCTTTACTGTTTGTTAAGTACATTTCAGTTTTTGTAAGTGCAGAACTAAGTACATTTCTTTAGATAAACTTCAGGTAAGTCTTCACCCCTGCATGACATGGAAATGCTGTGCTATCCGTATTTTGGTTTGCTTTTTTCCATGTTTAGGGTAATTTTTAAAAAAAATTTTGTAAAGTTTATTTACTTTTGAGAGAGAGACACACACACGGGAGTGTGAACAGGGGAGGGGCGGAGAGAGAGAGGGAGACATAGAAGCCGAAGCAGGCTCTAGGCTCTGAGCTGTCAGCACAGAATCCTACGCGGGGCTCGAACTCACAAACCGTGAGATCATGACCTGAGCCGAAGTCGGACGCTTAAGGGACTGGGCCACCCAGGTACCCCTGGGGAATTTTTTCTTAAAAATGGTGATGTAAACTCTTCTTGCCGAAGGCCCCGACTGAAGCAAGAGATGGTGCAAGACTGGCTTCGACTCCCCGAGGAAGCAACCTATTTTCTCCCAATTCAATAAATGCTTCTTGCATACCTACTGTGCACCAGACAGCTCGCTAAGCAATTATACGGAAGACCAACGTACGATTTTCGTATGTACCAATCAGGCAGCGTTACCTTGAAAGTTAATTTCTCCTGCATAATGTAGAGGCTATAAAACTCCATCACTGTCATCGAAAAATTGAAAACGGCATATGATATGGTCATTGAGGTTTAAAATCATCTATGTCTGTGGGGTTCTTTAGATGACTCAGAGCACAGTTGGTGTGGTTCATTTTGTGACGTTGATTGCTGCCGTGTCCTCTCAAAGGAAAGGCCGAGGGAAAAAAGAGGAGGAAAAAGTGAAGGAGGAAGAAGAGGTTCCGACATTACCAAAATTGATGGGAGAAGGAAGCCCCGAGAAAGAATGGTATCCTCCCTTCGATCCTGACTTCCGTGTTTACGTGTATGAAGTGACCAAATCAATATTTCCCATAACCAATATTAAGGAACAGATTGAGGTCCTTGCGAGGTAAGTCAGTTGTCTCTGTCTATTCATGCACATTTTCAGTTTCTGAGAAAAAGTTTCTGATGTTAGCGGTTTGCATTTTTTAGCCAGTTTTTAGGTGACTCCGTCATAATAACTGCACCCCACCGCTGACTCTGAAGCAGAAACACAATCAATTGAAAAAACGCTCCATTTCTATTTTACGTCCTATTTCCACCAAGAATCAGAGCTAGGAGCTGGAAATTGCTTCAAGAAAAATGCCTTTGCTTTTGTCATTTTCTCCAGCGAAACCACTAAAGCCATCCTTCAATGTGATCCTAAGGAATGAATCAAGTGTGAAAATTAAATGACTCCGTAGGTAGATGGGGTGCTCACAATTTAAAGGAATCGTATTGTGAATTATTTGTAGACTCAAAAATTATGTTCTAATACAAACAACCATCACTGATTTTTATGTCCTATGTCTGATATTTTGCACTGCACGTTGCTCTAACGTGGGGGTGTGAGTGTTCTGAGGGATGGCTATTTGGGCAGGCTCAACACCCTGCAGATGCCAGTGAGGCTGCCTTCTTTAACTTAAAAAAAATTTTTTTTAATGTTCATTTATTTTTGAAAGAAAGAGAGACACAGAGCAGGAGCGGGGAGGAGGCAGAGATCAAGGGAGACACGGAATCCGAGGCAGGCTCCAGGCTCCGAGCTGTCAGCACGGAGCCCGACGCTGGGCTCGAACTCATGAACTGTGGGATCGCGACCTGAGCCGAAGTCGGACGCCCAACCGACTGAGCCACCCAGGCGCCCCGATCCTGCCTTCTTAATTGGAGCATTTAGTGTGAGTCCGCTAAGAGAAACCTGGGAACTTGACGTGGTAGCTGTGAGGGGTTAGGAATCACTTCAAGTGGAGGGTGGCCTTCGCCACTGGCACCAAGAAGGAGCAGGTGAATTAGGTAAGCAGGTGGATCCTGCAACAGCTGGGGCCTCCGCGGGAGCTTGTACCCTCTCCAAGTTGAAGTGCACTGCACTCATCAAACCTGGATGTGACAACCGCAAGAAGCAACAGCCGCCAGATCATTGACTTCTCGTCAGCCAGAACCGGAAGAGAACATTTTTGGCTGCTGGCGTTTTTCGGGTGTCCTTGAGAAGTGATGACTCAAGCAGAACTCTGATCTAGCTCATTTCAGCATTTGCCAAACGTCCTTGTGCTTTGTTCCTATCGGGAATACTTTTCATCATTCCCAAATAATTGTGGGTTTTTCGTTGTTTTTTTTTTTTTGTTTTGTTTTGTTTTTTTTTTTTAAACCGGAGCCCGCACCAAGACGGGGATGCTGAGATTTGCCCCCGAGCTGTTGGTCCCCAGCATTGATCACAGTCTGCCTGGCTGGGTCGTGCGACAGCTTTCTCCCCCACCTTTCCTCCTGTTTTCGGCCATTGTTCTTCCTCGCTTGGTTCTCTGTACAGCAAGACGAAAGTTTTTCTTAAAACGTGCAACTCTGCCTCTACTCCAAGATGCGGTATAGCCTTAGTTGACAGAGGATTTTTGTAGACGTGTGTACTGACCTCTTCAGGGAGAGCCTCCAATGAGGAGAAACCCCCGGGCGCATCCATTCCAACTCCTCACCCAACTTATTTTTCCTTCTGCCTCCTTCCTCTCTTCCTCTCACTTTAGTGTTACCTAAACGCCATCTTTCTCTAAATCAAAAAAAAATTTAATCAAATATATCTATATTTTTAAGGTTATGTTTTTATTTTGAGAGAGAGAGAGAGAGCCCCACCAGGGCAGGGGTAGAGAGAGGGAGGGAGAGAGAGGCAGAATCCCAAGCAGGCTCTGCGCTCTCAGTGCTCAGAGCCCAATGCAAGGCTCAAACCCACGAACTGTGGGACCATGACCTGAGCAGAAAACCAAGAGTCAGACGCTTGACCGACTGAGCCACCCAGGCGCCCCCCAAAATAATAAAATTTAACAGGGAAAAATTAGAAAACTTGAAAATATTTGGGAATCCAAAGGAAAAATTTCCAATGTGTGCACGTTATCTCTAAGTTCAAATTCGTTAAAAGAAGGACCGTGTACGTTAGCACGATGCCTTGGATTTCAGATTGAAGCATTTGTGAGTATTTTGTCAAGGGCAAGGTAAAGCTTTAAAACTGTGTTGATAGGAACTTTGTGTGATATGATTTGTTTCTTGTTATAAATATTGCGAAGATTAGCATTCATTTCTTCCTTTGTGTTGAATGAAATTGTGAGAGTTTCAGTCTCTATGTGATAGTTTGAATACAGCGAGCCTAATGTTAACCCACTTATAGTAAGTTTAAAAAGTAAAGCAAATAAGAAAGCCAGAGGAAATGCAGCTTTTACACATACAACTGTACGTAGAGTTACACCCAAAGCATCCAAAATGGGACATGAAACTCGATCGATTTGATCTCAATGTCATTGACACAGGTACGTGGCAGAAAAAATGGGTGGTAAAATGTCAAAGGAGAAACTCCATAATTTCAGCTGGGAACTCCATATCAGTGAACTAAAATTTCAACTTAAATCCAATGTTGTGCCAATTGGACAGATCAAAAAAGGAATCTTCTATCATCGAGCTTTGCTTTTCAAGGTATTTGAGATATTTTGCCTCATTTGCCTTTAGGTAAAGATGTTTGTCTTTCTCATAATAGCGTGAGCCACTTGCTAACGTTTAACTGGCTAATATTAATCCTGCCACCTAGATTTACTTATTTGTGTGTGTGTGTACACACACACACACACGCGCACACACGTATATATTTGTCAGACTACCGGAAGCATATTCATTCAATATTTATCATACACCTACTACAGGTCAAGGGCTCTTCTAAGGTCTGGGAATATGGATCTCCTAAAGCGATAGCCCCTGCATACACACAAGGGCTAGACTTGTGGGTTCTCAGGTGATGTCAGGGAAAGTTTCAGGGGAGGAAGTGATGTGTAGCCTGAGTATTAGAGAATACATAGGATTTCATCGGGTAAAGAAGGAAGACAAGAACATTCTAAACAAAGCAAACATTTTATACAAGATGACAGGAATGAGAGTCCATGGTCGACTTGAGGAATGTAGCATAGTTTGTCTGGAAAAAGGAAAGAGGACGGGTCAGATGCAGCTAAAGGGCCAGAGTGTAAAGCTCCATGTGAGTTTGCACTTGATCCTAAAATCTGCAAGTGGCCACTGAAAGTTGTTAAGGGGAGAGCATGATTTAAAAAATACTTATATAGGGGCACCTGGGTGGCTCGGTCGGTTAAGCGTCCGACTTCGGCTCAGGTCATGATCTCACGGTCCGTGAGTTCGAGCCCCGTGTCGGGCTCTGTGCTGACCGCTCAGAGCCTGGAGCCTGTTTCCGATTCTGTGTCTCCCTCTCTCTCTGACCTTCCCCCGTTCATGCTCTGTCTCTCTCTGTCTCAAAAATAAACATTAAAAAAATGTTTTAAAATCGATCAATCAATCAATAAAAAATACATATATATGTATATATATGTATGTATATGTATATATTTCAAGTTTATTTATTTTTAGAGAGAGTGAGCAAGTGGAGGCGGGGGGAGTAGAGACAGAGGGAGAGAGAGAGAATCCCAAGCAGTCTCCACACTGTCAGTGCAGAGCCGGATGCGGGGCTTGAACCCACGAGCCATGAGAACGTGACCTGAGCCAAAGTCACGTAACCAACTGAACCACCCAGGTACCCCGCAGTAACGTGATTCTGAAAGACCATGCAAGCAGCCGAATGGGGAATGAATTAGAGCAGGGACAGGACTGGTGACACGAGGACCAGTTGGAAGGTCAGTGGAGCAAGAACTACAGGTGACCTCTACTAAAGCCATAGCCACAGCCATGAAGATGTGAAAGGAGGCGTGAACTCACAGAGATTTAAGAGCTAAACTGACAGCCATTGGCGTCTGCCTCGGTGCGGTGTGAGGGACTGCACGAGAAGAACAGCAGCCTAGAGAAATCCTCCATAGACCTTAGAATTCGCTAACTTCCCTCATCTTCTTGACCCCATCCTTCCTCTCCCCTGCCTCGCCAGTCCACCCTGGGCCAGTCTGATTGCTTGCCCGTTCCACTGTGCCACCCAGGCTGTGGAACAGGACAGTGGGGGGGGGGGGGGGGGGACGCCACAGCCACCTCAGGGTGCCCAACTCAGGTGGACATTCAGGTGTCACTTTTCCATCTCCTGGTCACAGGCTTTTCTCTTTCTTCCTCAGCAGCTGTGCCCCACATCTGTCTTTCCTCCTACTAACACTTTTCATCTCTACCTCTTTCTGAGCAGACAACCTTGTTTCCCACCTCACAACGAAAATCCAGACTTTCGGATGAGAACTCATTCAACTCAGTGGGAGGCAGGGTCACCCTGAGGTTAGGACTCAGACTCTGGAGACAGATCCCCTGCCTTCCACGTTAGGTCACCACTTACTGTGACCTCCTTGGGGAAAATTATCTGACCTTGGTTTTACTCTCCATAAAATGGGAAATGCAATAGTATCTATTTCACAGGATTATTGTGATGATTTAAAGTGCCTTGCGGGGCGCCTGGGTGGCGCAGTCGGTTAAGCGTCCGACTTCAGCTCGGGTCACGATCTCGCGGTCCGTGAGTTGGAGCCCCGCGTCGGGCTCTGGGCTGATGGCTCAGAGCCTGGAGCCTGCTTCCGATTCTGTGTCTCCCTCTCTCTCTGCCCCTCCCCCGTTCATGCTCTGTCTCTCTCTGTCTCAAAAATAAATAAACGTGGGGCGCCTGGGTGGCGCAGTCGGTTAAGCGTCCGACTTCAGCCAGGTCACGATCTCGCGGTCCGTGAGTTCGAGCCCCGCGTCGGGCTCTGGGCTGATGGCTCAGAGCCTGGAGCCTGCTTCCGATTCTGTGTCTCCCTCTCTCTCTGCCCCTCCCCCGTTCATGCTCTGTCTCCCTCTGTCTCAAAAATAAATAAACATTAAAAAAATTTAAAAAAAGAAAAAAAAATAAAGTGCCTTGCCATGGAGTTTAAGAGATCAGTAGCTATTATTTTTTGTTTTTTTTGTTTTTTTTGTTTTTTTTTTTTTAATTTTTTTTTCAACGTTTATTTATTTTTGGGAGAGAGAGAGACAGAGCATGAATGGGGGAGGGGCAGAGAGAGAGGGAGACACAGAATCGGAAACAGGCTCCAGGCTCTGAGCCATCAGCCCAGAGCCCGACGCGGGGCTCGAACTCACGGACCGCGAGATCGTGACCTGGCTGAAGTCGGACGCTTAACCGACTGCGCCACCCAGGCGCCCCAGTAGCTATTATTTTGGAAAGCATGTTTATTTTTGGCTCTCTACCCCGCAAGACAGTGAGTGTAAGATGATTCTGGTACCAATTCCAATGGGGGAGGGGTGGCGGGGATCGGGGTGGGCAGTTTCTATACATTCAGGTAATCCTCCGACCTCAGCTGGGTCAGTTCAACTCGATTCTGACACTACCTGCCTGGAGATGATGTCAGATCCCACAGGTTAAGGACTCAGTCCTACAAGACTGTCCCCTCCCGGCCACACACGTTTCAGCCACCAGTCACAAGCCCAGGTTGTCGTCTGTGCCTCTGACCAACAGATTGGAGGTTCCCCTGGACACAGCCCCCTCAGGGTTGATTAATTTGTTAGAGCGGCTCCCAGAACTCACATTTTCCTGACTTGATCGGCAGTTTATTAGAAAAGGATGTAACTCAGGAACAGCCAGATGGAAGAATTGCATGAAGAATGGTATGGGGTTGGGGCGCCTGGGTGGCTCAGTCGGTTGAGCGTCCGATTTCGGCTCAGGTCATGATCTCGCAGTTTGTGGGTTCGAGCCCCGAGTCGGGCTCTGTGCTGACAGCTCGGAGCCTGGAGCCTGCTTCGGATTCTGTGTCTCCCTCTCTCTCTCTCTCTCTGCCCCTCCCCCACTCATGCTCTGTCTCTGTCAAAAATAAATAAACATTAAAAAAAAAAAAGAATGGTATGGGGAGAGGGCTTGGAGCCTCCGTGTCCCCTCCAGGCACACCACTCTCCCCGAATCTCCATGTGGTTGCCAACCCGGCACTTCTCCAGAACCTCTCCTTTTGGATTTTTATAGAGGCTTCATTACATAGTCATGATTGATGAAGTCATTGGCCACAGGGGACTGATTCAACCTGCAACCCCCTCCCCTCCCCAGAGGTCAGGAGGTGGGGCTGAAAGTTCTCACCCTCCAGTCGCAAGATTGGTTCTCCTGCCAAACCATCCCCACCCTTGGGTGTGGTCCAAAAGCCGCCTCATGAAGAAAACACACTTTTATGGCGCTCATCACTTAGGAAATCCCAAGGGTTTAGGAGTTCTGTGCGGAAACGGACGAAGACCAACCATGCATTTCGTATCACAAATGACAATACCACGGAGTGCCATACATTTGGATACTGTCACGTGAGAGTTGACGGTTTATCAGGCAGGCTCAGCCTAGATAGGAGGTAAGGCCCGAAGAATGACGACCATGTCTTAATCGTCTTGGTCCACCCAAGACTGCCTGGTGCCATCACGACACAGTACGTAATCAGTAAGTCACATGAATATATAAACAGGTGATTAAAACAACGCGATTCCTGCCTCCTCTGGCTAGGAGCATTTATTGAGCACCTGCTCTGTGCGGGGCTCACAGCCCTAAGCACTTGACACGTTTTCATCCACTTCATCCTTACAACCTGCTAAGCAGGAGGCTCTACCGTTATCCTCATTTCCCAGACGAAGAAACGGAAACACAGAGAGGCTGAGCCCTTTGTTTGCGGTGACAGCAGCCAGGGAGCGGCTGAGCCGAAATTCAAACCCACGCAAGTCTGAGCCAGCTCTCTCAATCCATCATGATGTGGCAAAGAAGTTTCCAGATTATTATTTTTTAACGTTTGCTTATTAATTTGAGAGAGACAGAGAGAGAGAGAGATGGAGAGTGTGAGCAGGGGAGGAGCAGAGAGAGAGGGAGACACAGAATCTGAAACAGGCTCCAGGCTCTGAGCTGTCAGCACAGGGTCCAACGTGGGGCTCGTACCCACCTTACGGTGAGATCGTGACCTGGTCAAGAATCGGATGCTTCACCGACCGAGTCACCCGGGCGCCCCAGTTTCCAGATTATTTTGAAGGTACTTTGTAAATAACCTCAAAACCAGGACTAACTGAAGAGACCACTTCCAAGGAACATTACACAACTCAGGAAGTGGCAGCAGGCAGCCCCAGCAGAGCAGGACCGTCCCCGGCCAACCAGCTCCTCCTGCTCACGGCACGATTTCCATCACACAGAACAAATCGGCAAGAAATAGGTTCCCACCAATTTGATCCCTCCATTCAATCCCACTGCATATCACACCCCCAGAGCAGCCTAGAAGCATGGGAAGATTGATAGATGCACTAGTGTTGAAAACCCGCGGAATAGCTTTTCTCCAATGACGTTATCAATCTTGTGCTGATACAATGCCGTGTAACTGCCTGAAAAATGTCACTTCCCAGCAGGACCTACACAGAGATTTTTGAGGCTACAGGATCTCGAGGAAGAAGGGAACTTGTCACATTTTATTGGCTCCTATCACAATATTCCACATGTTTTTTGTTTTTTGTTTTTTTTTCCTTCCAGCTTCCTTTCTAAGCACTTCTTTGCAAGAGTTGTAGATTTCACCTTCAACAAGATGGGTCTTAGAGCTCAGGATGTTTTTTTTCTCCCCTCCTCTCCCTCCTCACTTTTGGTCGATCTTGTGTTTTCTCCCACAGGCTCTGGCTGATAAAATTGGCATCGGCTGCTCTCTGGTTCGTGGGGACTATGGCAGAGCGTGGAATGAAGTTCAGTTGATGAATGAATCTCGTAAGGGACTGATCGGGGCTCTCCCTCCTCCTGAGGTCTACATAGTTGACCTCATGTTCCATCCAGGCGGGCTGATGAAGTTAAGGAGTAGAGAGGCAGATCTTTACAGATACCTCTAAACGATCCAATGACCAAACAGGGGTTCACGGGAGAAGTTCATTAGATACGCTTTCTCTGAAGTTCACCAATTGGTTGTATTTCTTTACATAAAAGTATGAGAAAGGGTCTTTCTCTCTGCGTGGAAATGAGGACACTGGGATTGAACTTGGTTGTGTTTCTGATTTCAGTCTCTTGGCAAGAGTTCAGTCTGATTGGATCATTTTATGCTCCCTGGCCCTCATGTAAAGTTTATTATTGTCAAAATTAATCCTCTCCACTGTTTCCTAAGGAGCCTCCGTGCCCTTTGGGAATCATGTGTAAAACCACCCAGCTGCTGTTCCCGGGACAATACCGTGGCCTCATGACTGTCATTCTTCATGCCCAGAATGCTTCAGGAACACTTGGCTAAATACACTCAATGGTATTCAATGTCTTCAGTCACCTTGTCTCACTTTTGTAAAGTAGGATTATTGATAGTTCGAACATTTATAGATTGATTTTAGTACTACAAATTCCTTTCTAAAAATTTGTGTTCATATTTTTTAAAGTGTATTTCTGTTAATAACACCATTTAATATCCTTCACTGACCCAAAAATCTTTCTCAAACCTGTTCCCGTGAACTGTTTGTCTTCTGTCCTGTCTTGGATTACTTGAAACTGTACCTCCAGTTCAAAACAATTCTGATTTCCTTTTACGCATTTTGATGCTGGGTCACGAGAAGAGTATTTTAAATGTATTTAGCTTAAAAATTCTTTCTTTAGAAAATTTTAAATGTAGAAATCGAGTAAATCTTTGTCAGAAATTGTGTTTTCGGTATTCCGAACAAAATGGGGAACAGACACACATTTCAAATGATGAGTAAAACTAGTAATGGGATGACTCTCATCAAATATATATATCTTAGTCTGGCTTTGAGTCTCACGTTTATTGTAACCGTTTTACTCGAAGGTTTTTAAAAGTCAGCTTGATTTTAGAAGTGAAGGCTGAGATGATTCTGTATGAGCCGATGTGTAACTTCAAAGAATTTGTATTTCCTTATTTCAAAATAAAGCTCTTTATATCAAATGGTGGGGCAATTACATTTATCATGCAATTTCATGAACTGGAGCATAGATTATAGGATGCAAACCCGTCTAAGCATTTTCAAGTCTGTTTTGATCCAGAACGCATTTAAAGTGGATTACAGAGATATATAAGATGTAACAAGGTAAAAATAAATGAAAAACAGGCCTAAGTGTCGGAAAGAAAGTTCACCAGGGCCAGAAATAAGCTTAGAATTCAAACGCATCCATGAAAATCCCATGCATTTGTTAGCAGTGGGTGAAAATTTGACGCTAAGCTCTCCAGCAGACAATGCAGAGGGAAATGCTATCAGTTACATGATTTATAATAGGGTCCGCTCGCTAAAAGCACAAAGCGGTTTCTCAGGAGGAACAAAGACCAGGGAATTTCCTCTTTGGGAGTTTCATACAGATGACAAATGTAATATAGAAAATAACATCTTTGAAAAACAACCTCCTAGTAAGTTCTGAAAAGGGTTTTCGTAGGCGATGGCCTAACATCAAAATGGATTCCATTCAGAGTCCCTATGCTACGGTCCAGGTAGACATTACATTTTCCAGCCTGGTACAGGCCAAGGGTTACCCCCCTCTCCCCTTTTTTTCATCTTTGAAACATTTGTGTATAATGTCTCTCTCAGCGAGGCTCTAGGTAATTACTGAACAGGAATGAGTTTCAATTATATTTTCAGACAGTTCTTTGAAGTTTATCTATTTTGTGTTACCACGAGACAATACGTTCACAATAGCCACACACGGCATAAAATACCTAGAAATCGATTTAATAAGAAATACGCAAGAAAAACTATAAAATTTTAACGAGATCTGAATTAATGAAGATACACGCCATTTTCCTTGATGGAAACTCAGCAGTACAAAGATTTTAATGCTTCCCATATTAATATATGCATTTAGGATCTCATTTAGAATCCCGACACATTTTCTTTTCTGGAAACTGACAAATAGTAAACTTTATCTGGAAGAATGAATGCATATGCATGCCAATAATATTTGAAAGTAAAAAAAGAAAGAATTGGTTTCATCATATATCAGGACATATATTAAAAAGCAGTAATAAATTAGTATGGTATGGACATAAAAATAGAAAAATATTAAGAGTACAGACACAGATACATATTATATATATACGTATATATATGTGTATATATGTATGTATGTATATGTATAAATATACATACATACATATATATATATGTGTATATATATATATATATATATATAGGGATTTAGTATTGATAAAAATCGCTTTTCCGCCAGGAACAGGGCACAGTGATAGCCTATTCAGTAAGTGACAATGGGAATAATTTTCCCAAGGGAAGATCCTTTCTATAATGACAGATAAATGAGAAGCCACAGAAGAAAATATCTGACAAGTTTGGCTCCGTAAATCTTTCAAATTCCTGTGTAGAAAAATACAGCATCAGCAAAAATCTTTCTGTTCAGCAAAATAAAATGTAAGCAAAATCATAGTCAGGGAGTAAAATATTTGCAGCATATGTATCAGACATCATGTCAGTGTCCTTAACAAACAAAGAGCTTCTATAAACCAATGAGCAAAAGATAACCCACTCGGAGAATAGTCAAAGACAACGGTGTTTACGTAGGGACATCCATACAGTGGTAATAAACAATCGCCTGATCTCAGTAGCCTGTCCTTTGTCGTATTACATGTCAAACACAGGTCAGTAAAGGAGGCTCTGTTTTCACACAGTCACCCAAGGACCCAGGCTGACAGCAGCCCTTCTGCTTTATAGCAGTATGACCCGGAACACATGACTGTCTAAGCCACTGCAGTGGGGGCAGAAAGTGCTGAGGATCTCTTTCGGGAATTAGGTGCTTTGGGCTGAAATAACAGGTTATTTGGTCAGAACTAGACCCAGGAAACATGGGGAAATATCTGGAACCAAGGAGATGTGAGTTGGAATCCTACTCTGTCACTTAAAAGCTGTGAATACCCCGCAGGTGTTGTGGTTGTGAGGTTTCAAAACAATGTATTATAAAGTAGTGTGTTGTTCTCTTCTGGAGGTCAAACCATTTCATTAAAATTAATACCTAACTTTTAAAAGCAGCTATTAATTGAATAGAGAAATGGACAGGTAAATAGAATCCTCTCCCCAGGCTTCCCTCCCCGGCTCTTGAGCAGGTATCCTAAATGAGGATTCGAGTCCACACTGCACTTTTATGACGTACACATCAGATTTCAAATGCACTAATTCCTTGTCAAAGAAGCACCATTGTCGTCCATGAAAAATACTTTTCCAGATGCTCAAAATACTATGCGAAGTCAAATGGATACTAACCTTTTCTTTTTACTGCCACAGAATTCTTCAAATATGGTAACTTGTTTCTCAACAAGATTATCACCGTGATACTCCTCTGCAGAAGGTGTAATCTGGAGATACGATGCATCAGGAGATGATGGTGTGTTTTCCTTTAGAACTCTCCATTTATTTTAAATTTTTTAATGTTTTTATTTTTGAGAGAAAGAGAGACAGAGAGACACAGAGACACAGAGAGAAAGAGACAGAGCATGACTAGGAGAGGGGCAGAGAGAGAGGGAGACAACAGAATCCAAAGCAGGCTCCAGGCTCTGAGCCATCAGCACAGAGCCCGATGCGGGCTGAACTCCCGGACCGTGAGATCATGACCCGAGCCGAGGTCGGACGTTTCACCCACTGAGCCACCCAGGCGCCCCTCCTTTAGAACTCTTCAAAGAAACGCTGTAATACATATACTAGTTGTTTCTTTCTTGTCCTAACTCAGCACTAATAAGGTAGGATAAACAGGCTCTACGAAGATTACATGGAAAAGATCACTGTTTGGGGTGTAATCTTAAAGCAATACAATAGTAACGAATCACTTATCTACAATTTAGTATTTAAAAGTACTATTCTTTAAAATTACCTGAATATTTTTATATTGATAACTGGCAAAAGCTTTGCTGGGCTTATACTCTTAAAACCCTGAATATAATTATTTTAATAATAAAAGTGGACCTGACTTCAAAAGACAGCCATCAAAGTGTGAGATGGGAATATATTAATATAATGAATTCAAATAAGGCTCTCATGGAACTCAGGCAGTACAGGAGACCTGTACTGATCTGCCAATAAACAACCCACAAATAACCATTTTTAAAATATTAAGTATTGTTGGAAAGGGTAAAGAAATTCTGCTGTGATTTTACTAATGAATTCAATAGGCCCTTATTATCGAGAAGCAATATAATAGCGGGGGTAAAGGCCCAGATTTTCGGGTCAGAGCTGAAGTTAAGTTGTGCATCTAACTTTTTCTACCTGTGTGACCTGGACAAAGTTACTCAACCTCTCTGTTCCTCAGCTTACTCTTTTGGAAAATGGGGAGACACAATAACAAATATGTGCGTATTGTTTCCTATGTGTCAAGAGAAGCTAAGTAACTTATCCAAAAATCACTCGGCTAAGAAGCAGCAAAGTTTTAAATTTGAACCCGATTTGTTTCCGGAGGCTATGCTCCCAATAGTATGTGCCTAATAATCCCGCTGTTCAGATGAAAGGCGACCATGGTGCAAATGACCGAAGTGTGTGTGATTAGGGGCAGGAAGGGGTGTGGATATGGGAGTACACGCCCGTGTGTGTGTGCATGTGTGTACGTGGGTGTGTTTATAGCTCGTTTTCCTCACATTGCTCACACAGTGTTCTGCTCACACCTCTTCCTTTAGCACATTTTGAGGGCATTCTTTATTCTATTTGGCTCCTGGGCCGGTCCGTCAACCCTCACTTCCGGTGACGCGCATTTTGAGGGTAAGGACAGGCAAGCAGTCATGCTTTACCTCACTTAGTCTCCGAGCACCTGGCTAAAAATTTAAGGGAGACTCTCACGCTGGCATTTTGTCTTCCTTGGTTTCTTTAGGCTGTAAGATGGACCTACTTGATGTTAATCCAATGGACCCCAGAGCAGTGGCCTTATTTTTCTACAAGGACGAGGACACACGTGGCCCGTGTAGGAAAGAAATGTTCCTAACTTCTGGAGGGTGAAGGGTCTGAGGGTTTACTCCAGGGGCAAGCTAACTGCCACAGTTTCTTGGCTGCTGGCATCAGACATGAGACTCCTGGGTCAAAGACAAAGGACTTCGTTACTCACCGCACAGCAAGCAGCGTGAGCCAAGCACAGTGTGTCCGTTCTCTCTGCTCCCAAGTCTCGTGGGGACGGCCTGGATAGACCCAGACGCACGCCGGCGAGTGCAGTGGATTGTGCGTCGGGAGAGGGACCTTGCTCTTCAGAACCCAGGCTTTTGTAATGGGCAGTAAGCACAACCGCCCTTTCACCAGAGGGAGACGCTATCTCTATCTTCCCAGGCTGTGTGCTTTTCAACATCCTTGAAAAGAGAGTCAAGGCAGAACAAAGGCAGTCAGGAAGCCTCTGAGTGTAAGACACGCAGAAACAAAGGAGAGTCACGGGGAATTCTCTCCCAGGCACTTGATCAATTCTTACGGTATAAAAGGCGTTATGGAATTTCTTATCTATAAAATAGAGAGATAGTCGACCCATGGTTATGGAAACCTACCCTAGCCATTATCTCTATAGTTATATATATATATTTTTTTAATTTTTTTAAGTTTATTTATTTGTTTTTGAGAGAGAGAGAGTGCGAATGGGGGAGGCGCAGAGAGAGAGAAAGAGAGGCAGAGAGAGAGAGGGAAAGAGAGAATTTCAAGCAGGCTCCGCGCTGTTAGCGCAGAGCCCGATGCGGGGGTCGAACTCGCGAACGGTGAGACCGTGACCCGAGCCAAAACCAAGAGTCGGACACTTAACCGACTGAGCCACTCAGACACCCTGAGATACACCGCTTTATAACATTTTATATAAATACATAAAACTTTATTATGTATCCGTAATTGTATATCAGCTCAATGACTTATATATTGAGCTCGATGACTCGTGAGTCCAATTTTCCTTCTAAAGGAGTGTTGGTGAGAGAGTGTGGTAGTTATCCTCCGTATCATCCCCCCTAATCTTTTGTTTACAAGTTCAAATTCAGAGAAGCCTCACTTTCTCCCCTGAGCTTCCCCGGATGCCTTTTGCTCTTCTGATGACCTCTATAACGCTGTCTTTGGCACTCACTCTGGCTTTTCCCCGTATGCCCACTGCCTGGGCCCACCATGTTCGTAAAGCAAGCAAACATCAGGTACTGTTTCCGAGCAACAGAGAAACTTGGGAGTCAGAGGAACTTGGGTGTGAGCCCTCCTTCCACCATTCTCAACTGTGGGATGTTGAGCAAATGTTTTGGTTTTCTTGTCTTTAAAATGAGGATGTAATAGGGATGCCTGGGTGACACAGTCGGTTAAGCATCCGACTCTTGGTCTGGGCACAGGTCATGATCTCAAGGTTTCATGAGTTCGAGCCCCACAGCAGGCTCTGCCCCGACAGTGCTGTGGAGGCTGCTTGGGATTCTCTCTCTCTCTCTCTCTGTCTCTCTCTCTGTCTCTCTCTCTCCCTCTCTCTGCCCCTCCTCGATTGTATGCTCCGCCTCTCTCTCTCTCAAAATAAATAAACTTAAAAAATTTTTAAATGAGGATGTAATAACACCAGCGACCTCACCAGGTTGTCCTGCGGAAGAAATAATAAGAAAGTGCCCGTAACTTGCACAGTGCAGGGCCAAACACGGTAAGCAGACAACTGTTAGCTATTATGCTTTGATCTCTCCCAACGAAACGGGAGATTATTTCGCGTCTGGCAAACACCTTACTGGCAGATTTACTAGCACGAGATGAGGTGAGCGATATTTGTTGACTGTCTTGATGCCTGAAACGAGCTGACTTTAAAAACTAAAAATGGGCTTTTCATCCGTTTTCATTTTCCCCTGGATACTTTCGAAAATAGCGGTGCGGTCAGGAGTAGTACTCTCATTTCCAGGTGAAATGCCTTCTCCCCTTCGGTGTAGGGGAGGCAATGACCGCACAGCCGCTTGTGAATTTGTGCAACAGGAAGTGAAAATGCAGAAAGGCTCGCGGTCTTTGGAGCGGACGCCCCCACACCATCCTCATCGCGCATGCGTGCATTCCCACGTAACCCGCCCCTTGCCTACCAGCAGGATGCAACCTGTCGTGGCTGCTTCGTTAGGAGAGAACAGAGCGTGGCTTCCACGGCTTAATGACTTTGTATTGCTGCTTGGCCCAGCTCGTCTGCGACTGTGAGTGATTCATCTCGCACGTTTCCCTTCCAACGTACCGTTTGCGTCGTGAGGACCACTCAGGTCCTTGTTAGCTTGCTAACCGTGCGTAGAGCTCCAGATTGGCTCAGATCTTTCCGTCATCGGAAACCTGCACAGGAGAAGGCCCTTGCTCTTACACGTCCCCAGTAATCGGCATCTGCTTTGGGTCTATTTCAGGCACGAGTGTCTGGGTCTGACCTCAGGGCGATGAGCCGAGAGCCATCAATTTCCTTTTCCAGCTCCTAGGTATCAGCCCCCAAATCCTGCAGACAGTCGGACTCTGATTATCTTGAGAAAGTCCCAGTTTGTTTTACACAACAACAGCTGGCATACAAATGGAATCAAGCACTTTTAAGTAGTCATTAATCATACTGATGAGAACAGCTGAACCAAACAGTGTTCTCTCTAAGTACTTACACATCTGACATACAAATCAAGTGATCGTCCAATTAGTTATTTATAGGTTCCTTTCTTTGGAAAATCTTAATGTCTGTCTTTCCTTTTTGATATTCCATAGTCTTTACTTTTAGAGGAAAAAAAAAAAAAAACCTTGAAAAACCCAGATGAATGCATTTATGTCTATATTATCAAGTCATTTATCTGCTAAATCACTGAGCGATTTCGTTTATTGGCTTCCCAGGAAAAAAAAAAAAACTTTAATCTCTTTTAACTTTTTTAATACGCGTAAGAGAGAAATGCGGAACGAGAGGTACGCAGGATAGACGCTTACAGAACAGAAAGCTTGACTTGTATCCCTTCTATGCAATTATTTATTCCTTTAAGAATTAGGATGAGAGAGAAAACTTGGCTGAATGAGATGAGATTTTCCTTATTCAGTTTGAATTTTCCCTGGCTAAGTAGGACAATCATAAAATAAAACGTAAAAAGGGAGCTCAGAATTGCCAGAGAGGGACATCAGTGCCCCACTCAGAGGTAATAATATGGAACCCACCCTAGCAGGCTTTAGGGATTAGCACAAAATTTAGCATCAGGAAAGCCCTCTCCATGCCCGGGAGCCATGATTACTAGCTACGTAGACATTACTGGTGAGTTAAAAACATTTATGGGATAACTCAAACGCTCCCTTCTTGCTCATGCTCTTTACTAAATGAGTGCCCTGGGACTCAGGATTGCCATGTGGCGCCATTCAGAGAACATGCTCACAGATATGAAATCCCATAGAAAGCAAATGGAGAAATGAGGACGGCTTTGGTATATCTCTTAAATACCAGCCATCCGATTCCTTTTAGGCTTACTCTGGGGTTCATCGTTCCATTATTGACAGAGTCCCGAAGGCCTGGGCTCTCTACCCCCCCATCTGGGGGATGGCGTCTGGCTGGGAACATAGTCCAGAGCCGTAAAGTAAATCACTCCAGGGAAGAAACCAAATCTTGCCTTAGCTTGTCGCTGGCCGAGCCTCAGAGCCTGGGAGAGGACACCCGGTGAGTAGCCTCCCCCAGGACATGTTCTGTTATCATTTTTCACGTACAGTTGGCATCTCTGTCGGAGACACCATGTAAAAAGGACACAAGAACCCACAGAGGTTAGCTACGAACTAGAAAATTCCACAGAGAAGGTCAGAGAGGATCTTTAGCAAGTGTTCCAAAGTGTTCCCTCAGCTCAGGTTTCAACGTCAAGGGTTAAGTGTGGGTATGAAGACATTAATCCAAGCAGAGATTTGCAAGTTACCGTTCTTCAAAGTTAAAGAGAAACAAAAGAACGCAACTTTTTTTGTTAAGTACGCTCTACCGTTAACATGGGGCTTGAACTCACGCCCCCCAGGGGTTGTGAGTTGCATACTTTACTGACAGAACCAGCCAGGCTCCCCCAAACTTTTTTTTTTTTAATGAATGGATTCATTTCCATAAGGAGACAATTTAAAAAATATAAGAAATAAGTTGTCTAAGAAATTTGTCACCCACGCTACGCTGAAAGCCTAGGTTGCAAGATGCCATCGGCTTTAACATTTTGTTATTCCAGTTTTGTTGTTTGCTGATGACAGGGTTCACGGCAACTTGGCACACTGAAAATTTTTAGCGGACGGAATTTGAGTAACGGCAGGTGCGGGAAGGTCTCCCCGACCTCCCCGGTGGCCCCCAAAACAGGTCATGAGACCCTCACATGAGAGGTGCCCTCCTTATACCCAGAGGAAAGGAATATCCTCATCTCCAAAGACTGAACAGGGCGCTGAGAGGAATTCAAACATAGAGGACTCGCTAAGTTTTCTCCAAGTTTACTGCAATTAGCTCGTATCCTTTTGTCTTATTGTGTTCTCCCACAACTTTCCACCGTCCTCCAAGCCTAGTGTAAAAACACGCAGGGTTCACCTTTCTCGGGTCTTCTTTTTCTTATGAAAGCTCCCGTGTCATGTAAAGCTTATGTTAAATACACTTGTGTCCTTTTGTCTGGTGAACCAGAATTTTGTGAGTCCCATCTACGGAGCTCCAGCCAGAGAACCTACGAGGGTAGGTGGACAAAGACCTTTCCCTCCCCTGCACTGAACCGGGGCAGGCTTGAGTTGGTTGACTCATCTCCTCGTCTTTTTGTTTATTTGTTTTTAAATGGTTATTTATTTTGAGAGAGAGAGAGAGAGAGAGAGAGAGAATCCCAAGCAGGCTCTGCGCTGTTGACCCAACACGGAGCTCGATCTCATGAACGGTAAGATCACGACCTGAGCCCAAGTCAGTAGTCGGGCACCCAACCGACTGAGTCACCCAGGCACCCCTCCTTGTCTTTTTAGACTCATGCCATTGAGACACATAACCACTGAAATCCTTGGACCCTGAGAATATTTAGATGATGGGCTCCCAGTGCCCGTTGGTATGGTATTTTTATTCTTGGGACTTGGGTATGTGGTTTCCACAGGGAGTAATATCTGTACCCTCCCTTTTGGAGCAATAGAATCACTCACTCCCCAGTCTCCTAATTATGGATGTAAATTGTGAGCACATTATAATTAGCATAACGCCTGGAGAGGTATCTCATTATAATTTTTTAAAGTTTTATGCACAGCTGTAAGCAAAATCCGAAATGACCATCGTGGGAGACGTGTGTTGGGGTATCGGCTGATACCGTGGTCATCAGGTTCATTGCCTAGCTCTGCTACTAAGTGAGTGGTCTTGGGCAGGCGACTCTGGCTCTCAGTTTCTTTGCCCAGAAGATGGCAATGACAATAATCGCTTCTCATCAGGTTGTTGTGAGTGAGAATCGAACAGATGAATAAACACAAAGCTGTCAACAACGGTGCCTGGCACAGAGAATGAACCCGGTGAATGTCCGCTCTCCTTAGCCCCTTCACACCATGCCTGGGGACCCACATTTTCAGACATAATCCGCATAAAGGGGAATCCGTGGATTCAAACAATCCACAGCCTCCTTTCATTCAGTGCTGGATGGAAGGAGAACCGTGGCGCAAATCGCCTCCCTGACCAAACCTGAAAACCTCTCTCTCCCCCCCCCGGGGGTGTGTAAGGGCGAGTTGGGGTGAGGACAGCTACTCCCTCCCACTTCTGCATCTGAAAAAACAAGACTAGGAAAATCTACCCGAAGGGTTTCTGACAGCCCTAGGAGTATGATAAAAGGCTTCTTTTTTCTTAAAAGAAAAATCACTTTTAATCACTCAGTGTCAGGAGCCGGGAACTTTCTGTTGTGAAATAACCTGAGCTCCTGCTTCCTTTGCTCCCCCTGCAGAGCCCCGGGTGGGAGGAGGCGAGGGCGTCTGGGCAGAGCCCTTGAAACTCAAGGGCAAGGGAGGGCCCGGAAGGTCCAGGGTTTCCTGATCTCCGGGGCTGCAGACGACAGCTGGGCTTTCCAGGAATTCGGTCCTGCAAAGCAGGGAGGGTCCTCATGTCTGTACTTGAGATTCCCAGTGTGCTGGCTCACCAGGTGCACCCGTGGCAAACCTCGTGGGGGGCAAAAGCTGGTTTCCCAGCCCAGTTTCCACCCTTTTCCCCCAGCACACCCCCCTCCGCCCCCACACACCCTCAGGTTCATCAGAGCCTGCTCTCTGGAGGCCCATCAATTCCAAAGCCTTCTTTCTAGAATGATGAACTCTTCAGAATCTGCATTGTTTTACTTTTTTCTTTTTTTAACGTTGATTTATTTTTGAGAGAGAGAGAGAGACAGAGTGTGAGTGGGAGAGGGGCAGAGAGAGAGAGGGAGACACAGAATCTGAAGCAGGCTCCAGGCTCCGAGCTGTCAGCACAGAGCCCGACGCGGGGCTGGAACCCATGAACGGCAAGATCGTGACCTGAGCCGAAGTCAAAAGCTTAACCAACTGAGCCACCCAGGTGCCCCAGAATCTGCATTTTAAACGTATAAAAAACTTGAGGCCAAATGAGCGACTCCTTAATTGTGGAAGTTCAAGTCTCAGTGAATGTCCTCAAGTGCATTCCTTTGTTCTTGAGAAATACGTGCTCGTGATAGGGGATACGGAAAACGGAGCAAAGAAGTTTTCTATCAGGAAGAGTATTTGTGTTTTGATAGATTTCTCTCCAGCCTATTAATCTGTACTTTTTAAAAACCTTAATGACCTACTGAATATGCAGATTTTGTTCCTATCCAACATAGATGACAGTTATTTAGGAAGGACACTGGGGGAGAAGGGCTGGAACAAGAGGGATCCTTCTGGCGTCCAGAAGTCGTGCTACAGTTAGCAGCTCCGTGCCCTGGACACCTGCCATCGTCCCTCCCCTTGTTCAAGGGAAAGCCCGGCAATAAGCAAAGTGGGGAGAAAAGAACTTGGCCATGGTACGTTTCCTGCCTCCTCTTCCTGTGCTTTGAGCCACTGGCCCCTTCTCAAAGGCCTTGGCTTTGTGGAATAGCAGCCACAGCCCGTGACAAGCTGGGTGATAAATAGGATATTGATGGGCAATTACCTGACACCAAATAGCTCCATAAATCAACGCGCTAGAAGCTGGTACCACAGTCAAGGGCAGCTCTCAGTGAATGCAGGCCCCACAGCCCCGCGAGGTGATGACGGGGAGCAGAGGCAGGGCCCCTTTGGAGCACCTTTCGGAGAATGGAGATCTCCTACATGGGGAGCAGATGCCCCCCGCTCCTGCCACGCTGCGGCTGCCAGGTCAGGGTTCGTGCGGCCTCAGGAGGGGTTCCAGCCCAAATGGGGCTGAGTTCTTGCTTTGGTGCCTTCCCGCTACGGTCACCTCCGTGATCTCTCGCGACCTTCTCCTGCATGGGGAGTTTAAAAATAATTAGCGGGTACCGGGGTGGCTCAGTCGGTTAAGCATCCGACTTCGGCTCAGGTCATGATCTCACGGTGCGTGGGTTCGAGCCCCGTGTCGGAGTCTGTGCTGACGGCTGAGAGCCTGGAGCGTGCTCTGGATTCTGTGTCTCCCTCTCTCTCTGTCCCTTCCCCAGCTCGCGCTCTGTCTCTCCCTCTCTCTCAAAAATAAACAAACATTAAAAAAAATTTTTTTTGTAATTAGTGTTTCAGGATTCTGAAAGTAATACAGTCTCATTGTGGAGACTTGTTAAAAGGTTAGGCAAATATATAAAGAAGCAACTGTCACTCACAGTCCCGTGACCAGGGGTAACTAACCTCTGTTAACATTTTGTCCCCTTACAGGCTTACAAAAAATGGTATACCCATAATCCTGGATGCTACAAAGCTGTGCATTTTCATCCTCTGGCCCCATCACCACCCATTCAAGGACAAAGCTTCCCTCCCCTCCCCACCACCGGGGGGCCAATTCATCTTTCCCTCGTTCAAAAGGCAGGGAGTGCAAATGTCCAGCAACCACTCACTGTCTTGCCACAAGATGGCTCCAGAAGCTTCGAGCTGCCCTGATGCCTGACATGCTGAGTCCTCCCCACTCAGTCTTATTCCAGACACTACAGGATGTGCCATACCACCCACAACATGTCCACCCAGGCAGAAAAGAACATTCCACTACAAAAAGAAGAAGGAGAAGAAGAAGAGAGAGAAAGAAAGAAAAAGAAAGAGAAAAAAAGAAAGAAAGAAAGAGAAGAAGAGAGAGAAAAAGAAAGAAAGAAAGAAAGAAAGAAAGAAAGAAAGAAAGAAAGAAAGAAAAGAAAGAAAACGAAAAACTTGGAAATCTGATCTTAAAGATACACATTTTAGGCGCTCCAGGCGGAGACGTTTGCCAGAGAGAATGACAAGCCGCTCTCCTGACTGTCCCCGGGGAAAACCTTTACAGACTTCTCTCCAGTGGGGCTCCTTCCTGGGAGGAAAAGAAGATCGAACAAAGGCTTTGCTCCCTCACTCCTACGGGAGTCATTCTTAGAAATAATAAATGAAGTCAGATTGAGAGACTTAATAAAGTCCTCTAATACAGTTATTTTGCAGTTAATGACTGAAGCTTTCTTTAAAGCCCCTTTGCAACAACATTTTGAATCCAGAAAAAGCAGGAACTGCTGGAAATGAACGCTCCTTGATGCCTCATCTTTCAGCCAGTATATGCAGACCAGTACAGGGCACGGATGTTTTTCACTTGCTGTGGGGATGTATCTCATTTCTCATAAGGTTCCTTATCCATTACAGCCTACGTGGAGTTTACCCGTTGTGTTTCCGCAGTCACACAAGCGTGTCTAAATGAAAAACACACCTTCTCGGGCCCTCTAACAACATCAATCCCTCAGCAGGAGAGTGAAAGCTTGTCTAGATCTTGCATTGAAATGCACATTTGCATGCTAATTACCCAGAAAGCCCTCAAATTCACCGAGGTGTTATGGAAATGCTAAGTCGGAATTCTAGGAGCCCAGGAACGGGGAACGGTTTTGATGGAAACAACTGGAGTACAATTTATGTTCAAAGTCATTTCTAGAATCCGCTTGAGTTGGATTCGTCGTGTCCAGATGAACCAGAGACGGGTCTCTCGAAGTTGGTTTGACCGTGAGCAGCAAACAGCTCACTTTTGTTTCTATGCCATTTACAGCCTAGGGACGCCTTTTCACTCAGGCTCCAAAGTCTGTGTGCCTGAATAGGAGAAAACTCAAACATCAAAACTCACAGACCGCTGCAAAGAAGCACTCAGTCACAGCTCCAAAGGTTCTGTTCGATGGCTAAAAATACATTGTTTTCAAATAGGGTGATAATTGAAAAGAATTATTCTCTGATTGAATAAAATGAAGCGACATCTATTCAGCAAAATCAATCTGCGAACACAATTTGAAAACTGCTTTCTTCCCCTGGAAACGACAAAGTGTTCATACATACAAATGAAAAGCAAAAAGCTTTTTGGTTTTCTTAATTTTCTCCATTCTCTATATATTTGAGGGGAGTGGGAAACATTTTTCCTTCTCCCTTCTCGGGAGGATGCTCTGTTTCTTTTGTTTTGCCATTTGTTTTTCTTTCTGTTTTCCTTCTGGAAGGTTTTGAAACCCCCAAGAACGCCAAATAGAAGGGGACATTTTTCTTAAGTCTTCGGTGGTGTTTTATGCTCTGACTTGGTTTTCTACTTGTGCCAATGTATCTCCTGTTCGGAATGTTCTCTCACACACCAGTGATGTCAGAGGGGCAGCACTCCCACATTCACCAAAAACGCCGGCAAGGCAGGGCCAGTGTGCCTGCCTTCCTAATCCTGAGTCCAAACCAGCCTCATAACTTGAATGGAGCACACAGGTTGCCCACTTTCTTGTCCTCTTAGTTCAAAATCTCTCTCTCAAAATTATTTGCGCTTTTAAATCTTGAATTAAAATCATGCATCGGGACCCAAGGGATCGTTCACCTTTTTGCATTGTTCTCCCAGAACCAGGGATCCTCAGTGGTGCGTGGGGGTGGAACAGTAACAAAGAGGGCAGGGTGTAGAAGCATGCAGTGTAGACAATGTGTTACGGGTCTACGCCGTGATATTTACTTAGCACGTTCCGAACACCAGTCAAGAGTACACCGGGTTATTAAAACCTTTTTTTCTATACAAAATGAGGGGATTATGAGAAATCCAAGAAATAGTCTGGCAGTTATCTCTCCATGGTAAACATAATGTAATGGCAGCTATTTTCAGAGGCGGTTGACTCAGTTTCCCCCCAAGATACGAAGCTCCCCTGCCAAGATGAGTGTCAACCACACTGGTGATCGGAGGACTGTGCCTCCCTAACCAAAGCGGAACCTATCTTTCTTCTATACCGTCCTCCCCTCCTCCATCATTTAATTCATTCATAAAATAACTATGAAGAACCTGTTATCCAACAATCATACTAAAAATTCACCCAGAAAGGGTTCCACCGTCCTAGAAAATAGATCTGCTCCCGCTGACGAAGATTCTTTCCTTGACCAAACTTGGGACAGGATCCTCCGCTCCCTCTTTTAAGTAGGTCTCATCCTTGGACCTTGTCTTTGACCTGCCTCGTCCAGTTGTAGCAAAAAAGCCTGCCGAGTCGGTTTGGTAAGGATTCTCCCATCCTTGGTATCTTGCCTGCATCGAGCATCCGGTCAAATGGGTTTAGCAAGAATCCCTTCTTAAAAACAAGACAATGGGTCCAAGATGGAGTTGCTTGTGCTAAGACTCACGTCACTAAACCTGTGAGAGTCTTCATTCTGTACAACTCCTTGGAGATTGTTTCTGTCTGCTAGATGGGATGCGATGTGATTCATGGATCGTTGCATTAAGCCAAAAAGCCAATAAGATCTTTAAAAGTTATGCATTTGAATTTTGCTTTTTACCACCCCCTACCCTTGATGTCTCTTCTTAGTGATTTGCCATCCATTGACCGCCCCCCCCCCACTCTGTTCCTTGGCTATAAATCTCTAGCTGTCTTTACTGTATTTGGAGGTCAGCCTGATTTTCTCTCCCCTACCTCTCAGCGATAGCCTTGACACCTTGCAATAGTCCCGAATAAACCTTTTCTTGTCCTTTTAACAAATGCCAGAATGATTTTTTCCTAGCAACCCAAATAGCTGAGTACTTAAAGCTTATTTAGACCTTATGTATATGAATAGTCCATTGATATTCTGTTTTTATTCTTTCTGAAAGAACTTCTATGTATTATCTTCTGGCTGCACATATGCCATTGTTAAAGAAGGAAGTGACGTCAGGGCGCCTGGGTGGCTCAGTTGGTTAAGCGTCCGACTTAGGCTCAGGTCATGATCTCACGGTTCGTGGGTTCGAGCCCCCACGTCGGGCTCTGTGCTGACAGCTCGGAGCCTGGGGCCTGCTTCAGATTCTGTGTCTCCCTCTTTGCCCCTCCCCCACTCACACTCTCTCTCTCTCTCTCTCAAAAATGAATAAACATTAAAAAATTTAAAAAAAAGGAAGTGATGAGTCATAACATCTTTAAGGCAACCAAAGCGTGCCAGAGAAAATGAGTATTTCACATCTACACTTGATAAAAGCCACTGCCCTAGTTAGACTCAATAATGACAAGAGAGATTTAAAGCTTGAAGAATTCCTAGAGACCATCTTGTTCAACCTTCTTATTTTACGGGGGGAAACTAAGACTCAGAGAAACAAAGTGATTCGCTAAAGGTTTTTAAGAAGTTCCTGGCAATGCTGGTCGTGAATACAGGTCTCCGCACTCCCAGGGAAGTTGGCTTTCCATTCCCGAGGGAGGTGCGAAACCCGACCAACTGGCCCCTCAAGAGCAAAGAAAATGTCTTCTTTTTTGTGGCCTCCACCAGATCCTGTCTCCAGGCCCCAGTCCCCTCCCCCAGGAGTCAGCCCAGCCCTGGGTGCCAAGAGAGTGTCGAATGCACCGCGGGTGAGGAGGTCAGTGCTGGGCCCAAGTGCAAGGGTGAGGCTCTTGTCTACGCTCTGCAGAGGACTCGTGTCTTACCTGTGAGATGAAAAGGCCGGACCAGGTCTTTCCGGCTTACCAAGCACTGTCACATGGGAGTCCACAGGACGGCCACAGACACCTGGGAGGCAGGTCCATCCACACCTAAGAAGCGAAGAGAGAACCTCAGATCGGGGAGGTTTTTACATAACCACTGAGTGTCACCTTTCTAAATCTTTTTACCACAATGATTCATGATAAACCCTCCTTGTTCCATCACTGGTACAGTTAAAAAAATAATTTATAGTGATCATAGTTAGACTCCTAGGACTGCGTCCACATTATAGATTTCCCCAAGGAGTTCAAATAATCCAGAAATCAGGATGGATTCCTGGACTTGAGCAGTGTCCCCAGTGACCCGCCGCCTCCTTGGCAGAATCCCCTGGGGAATGTCCCGTCCTGGGACCCCTCCCTCCTCCTGGTAACTTCATGGGAATACTCCCACTGTCTGGCCGAATCAGAAACTGGCTGATGTGAGGGCACTCTCGCGACGCGGGAAGAGAACGATTTCTCTCTGCCTGGAGTGTGTAAAACATGAACAGCATAGTGTAGAGTAGCTCTTAAATCATTTATATTTTCCCTTTTTATGATGCCATTGCAAATTAGCTATTTTTTGCATTTGTAATTAGAGGCTGGAACAGATGGGGAGGCCGTGGTTCAGGGAGATAAATTTGCAGCCATCCACTGGCTGCTGGGTACCCCTCGCTGTAAGTCATCCAAATGCCTCCCAGGAAGCCCGGGTGCCAGGACCTGGGCCTTGTTCCCCAACCCCACCTCCAGCAATCTCTTTCCAGTTGGGGAGACTCCCGCTTGCCAGTTGTAACTTCTTCCCAGTTATCGAGGGGAAGGAAGCATCGAAAGTAGAAACTACAGGGGTGCCTGGCTCAGTAGTTAAATTGGTTAAGCGTCCGACTTCAGCTCAGGTCACGATCTCATGGTTTGCAGGTTCGAGCCCCGCATCGGGCTCTGTGCTGACAGCTCAGAGCCTGGAGCCTGCTTCGGATTCTGTGTCTCCCTCTGTTTCTGCCCTTCTCCCTGCTCATGCTCTGTCTCTCTGTCTCTCTCAAAAATAAATAAACATTAAAAGAAAAAAAAAAAAAAAGAATAGTTTCGGGGCTCCTGGGTGGCTGGTTAAGCATCTGACTTCGGCTCAGGTCACCATCTCACGGTTCCTGGGTTCGAGCCCCGCGTCGGGCTCTGTGCTGACAGCTCAGAGCCTGGAACCTGCTTTGGATTCTGTGTCTCCCTCTCTCTCTCTCTCTCTCTGCCCCTCCCCTGTTCACACTCTGTCTCTCTCTCTCTCTGTCTCCAAAGTAGCCTGAAAGCTATTTCTGAAGGAATAACCGGCCCGCGGGTCTTGAGTTCTGAGCACGGTGTCTGCCTCATGCTTCATAAATGCCTGGGGAAGGGTGCTTGGCTGGGAAAATAAAAGACGTAGGAGTGGAAAGGTAATCGTGTTGGATGAGGTGATTTTGTTGTGTGAGGCTCTTCCTGGAGCATCCAATCAAACCCGGGATTCTTTCACATCGGGCTGAGCCCCTGGGCTCCGTGGGCGGCCAAGCTGGGACGGAGGCTCACTGTCCCCCGCCTCCCGGGAAGGCTCCAGCTCTCGCTGCCCCCAGCCGCGCTGCGCCACCCGGGAGATCTCTTCTTTCCCAGAACATCTCCTCTGCTCCGAGAGCACATCCAGCTGCGATCAAGCCACTGGAAGGCCTCAGAAAATGAAAGGTAAACTGGCCGAAAAGGCCCAGCTCCTCTTTCAGCCCCCAGGAAGAGGTTTACGCTGGGGGTGGTGTTGGATAGCGGCTGGGGCCCCGTGAACACATCGCCACCACCACAAATCAGCCCGTTGCATTCTTAGATGACACTGGCCAAATAAACTCCGGGATTGCAAGGCGCTGCCTTTTGTCGAAACGTAAAACGAGGCGGGGAAACCGGATATGGGACATGGGCATGAGAATCAGGAACGGGTCTGAAATCCGCTTGGAGCCCTGCTTCTGTTCTCTCTGCCGTGAAAATACAGTTTGGGTTACATGGCATATGGGTAATACCTCGCGGCCCGCCCTTACAATTATTCCTGTCCAACTTGACCCAGCCTGCAAAGAGCTGCTGACAGCCAACAGCTGAAGGAAGACGTTTCAACTGGTCCTGGCGAGCAGATGTTTGTGTGCTGGGGTCTTAGATGGGTGACGGCATTTTCGACGCTCTTTGTAAACTAAAACCGGACATTTGTTACCGTTTGGAGAAAACAATATCGTAAAGAAAGAGCTTCTAAGAAAGAATAAACCACGCTCGGGAGTGGGTTTGAACTTCGGAAGAGCACTCGCCCCAATACCCGGAGCAGCAAGGAAAAAACTGAGATTTGCCACTTGCCATTTGATGTCTCTTTGGGGGGCGGCGGGGGGGGGGGGGTGGTGGCGCGAGTCCCAGCATCTTTCAGTTAAATGCTTGACGTGACAGATTTCGCTTCCACATCCCCTCCCGTCCCACTTCTCCCCAAGATGACATCCGGGAGGTCAGTGGTCTGCAGAGTCACCGGGTCTGTGAGATCGATCATGGAGAACGGCAGGCTCCCGGCCTGCCTTTCAAGGAAGGGGGGGTGGGGACACTAAGCTGTCACCGTGGTCACAACCATTAGCCTCTGGCCACAAATTCCACGTGTTCTCTGGCTTCTCTGTTCCAAGCCTCTGTCAGCCATTGAGCCCTCCGGCCCCTCTTGCTGGAGCGTGCGGTAGGTTCTAGATCCCCCCACAAACTCTGTAAAGACTGGGCAAAGCTTTGGGGTGCCTGAGTGGCGCTGTCGGCTGAGCATCCAAGTTCGGCGCAGGTCATGATCTTGCAGCTCGTGAGTTCGAGCCCCGCGTCGGGCTCTGTGCTGACAGCTCGGAGCCTGCAGCCGGCTGCTGCGGATTCTGGGCCTCCCTCTCTGCCCCTCCCCCACTCATGCTCTGCGTCTCCAAGTCTCTCAAAAATGAATGAACAATACAAAAGTTAAAAAAAAAAAAAAAAGGGGGCGCCTGGGTGGCGCAGTCGGTTAAGCGTCCGACTTTAGCCAGGTCACGATCTCACGGTCCGTGAGTTCGAGACCCGCGTCGGGCTCTGGGCTGATGGCCCAGAGCCTGGAGCCTGTTTCCGATTCTGTGTCTCCCTCTCTCTCTGCCCCTCCCCCATTCATGCTCTGTCTCTCTCTGTCCCAAAAATAAATAAACGTTGAAAAAAAAAATTAAAAAAAAAAAAAAAAAAAAAGATTGGGCAAAGCCAGAAGCACTAAGTGCTATGGCCACTGGCCCAGACACGCGTGTCCCCCCACCTCCAAAGCTGCACGACAGCTCCCTGGCAGGGTGTTGAGCAAAATGCAGGCGTCCTTTGGAGGCTTACAGCCTCCTCCATCCTGTACCCAGGAAAACGGGCCGCTGGTTCCTGATGTGCTCAGGTTTTCCAAAATCTACAGAACGCCTCTTGCCTACCCTGTCCCTCCTACTCAAGAGCTGAAAGAACAAGAAGCTTGGCATTTGACCTTCTCATCTTACTTATTCTCCGACCTTCCACCCTCCACCAGTGCAGAGAATGGCCGCTCCTTTTAGTTTCCCGTCTGCCTTCTTTACTCCAGCCTCATGATGAGCTGGTGTTTCCTCGAGCGATTGCTGTGTAACCAGCAACTATAAATCCTAGCGGCATATAACTTTGAGCGCTTACTGAGCTGACAGGCCGGTGGGCATGCTGAGGGCGGCTGATCTAGGCGGGCCTTCCCCGGGCTGGCTGTGCTCTGTGGCCCTCAGCCCCTTCTCAGCCCAGAGGGCCTGCCCAAGCCTGTGCTTCCCCGGGAAACGGCTACCTCACCAGAGCCGCACGCGGAAACACCCAAGGTGTCTTAAGATTCGGTCCGGAACTTGCACACTCACTTGTACGCCACTCTTTTGGCCAAGACAAGTTCCACGGCCAAACACAAGGTCGAGCGGTTGGGAAAGGTACTCTGCTCCTTTGGTGGAAAAAATTGCAAAGTCACGGGGCGAAAGGAATGAATGTAGAGAGGGGGAACGGTCTGGGGACAACGATACGCGGTATCACAATATGGGCTCAGGGAGAGAGACCGGCTTGCTAATGATGGAATGTTTGGGGACGTCACTCAAAACTTTGAGATCTATTCTGTGCGTCCATATCCCAGAGCCAAAAATGGTTGCTTGCCCTGGTAGGTAGAGTAACTGACCCTTGGGAAACCCGCTTCCTCTTTCCCCATCTCACGGGTAGGTCACAAGCAGGAATCTTCGCCAGCCTGCCAAGGTATATGGATTGTTTATGGAAGGTGTTCCATTCCCCCGGCATCACCCACGCTGAAGGCACACCTTGCAAAGAAGACAGCTTCTCCACAGCAGCGGTGTCCTGGCCTTGTGTAGTGCACTTAGATGATCTCCAGCGTCCAGATTTTGAAGAAAGCTGCTCATCGAGCCACGGGCTAGATCAAGTCCGTTAACGTATCCATTTAATGAGCATGCATCCAGTATTCCGGGGCCAAGCAAGTGCTATCCCCCTTCCTGTACACAGAGATTACATATCACATATAACAGATTCATCGTAGGAGAAACAGTTTTCTCTGCCCAACCTGAGGATCCACAGCAGCTATGACTTTATCAGAAACTCTGGGTATGGGACGACAACCTCAAATGATAATAGTTCGAATAGAAATCACGATCTTCTGGGGCGCCTGGGTGGCGCAGTCGGTTAAGCGTCCGACTTCAGCCAGGTCACGATCTCGCGGTCCGTGAGTTCGAGCCCCGCGTCGGGCTCTGGGCTGATGGCTCAGAGCCTGGAGCCTGTTTCCGATTCTGTGTCTCCCTCTCTCTCTGCCCCTCCCCCGTTCATGCTCTGTCTCTCTGTCCCAAAAAAAAATAAACGTTGAAAAAAAAAAAAAAAGAAATCACGATCTTCTGAAGTTGAGCATTGTACCAGGTTAGATGTTATCTCTGTCTCCAGAATTGCCCGATTATTTAAGATGAAACGTAACAATATACAATAGATATTAAAGCCAAAGGGGGCATATGATTTACTAAGGAATATAAAGGGGGCCAAGAACTCATTTTAAATAGGCAGCATAATATTTTGAATACTTACTTTCCAGGTACTGTTCCAAGTAGTCACATTCACAGCTCATTTAATGCTCTCTACAATCCTTTGAAGATGCTATTATTATTTTCCTTTTAGAGATGAAACCTGAGGCTGGAAATTTGGAGAACTTGTCCAAGCCCAGGGTTACTTGGATAATGAATGGTGGGGGGGAGGGGAGGGTCCTTGATTCCATCTAGAAATATGTGGTCAAGAGTCTCTCACTTTCCCCTCCAGGTCTTAGCTGAGCCTCGAGGTCTGCTACACTAATTTCGCAGGAATTTGTAAATTGCTACAATTTAAGGTTACTATTTTAGTGTCTGGAAGGCACAACATCTGGGAGATACAGTTTTTCTAGGAGGCTGGACCAATATACAAAAATATTCACAGTGGTTCTCTCTTAGGTAGTGGGATTTCAGGTGATTTTTGTTTCTACTTTTCTTTGTGCTTTTCTGTATCAAATAACATTACATTTACACTGAGTAGAAAATTGACACTTTTTCTCGTTCATTTTTTATTATTTTGGAAAATAGTTATTTTTCATAAAAATGTGTTACTTATGAACACAGAGTGGGTTTATTGCTGTTATTTTTAATGTATGAACAGACATTTAACTTCCTCAGTTTTAATTTCTTTTTTTAATGTTTTTAATGGTTTTTTTTTTATATTTTTATTTTTGAGAGACAAAGTGTGAGTGGGCAGGGGGCAGGGAAAAAGGGAGACACACAATCCAAAGCAGGCTCCAGGCTCTGAGCTGTCAGCACAGAGCCTGACGTGGGGCTCGAACTCAGGAACTGCGAGATCATGACCTGAGCCGAAGTCGGATGCTTAGCCGACTGAGCCACCCAGGCACCCCATTTTAATTTCTAATACAGTAAATCATAATAGATATGTCCTACAGAAACAATACTCTTCGGTGTCCTTCATAATAGAATGTAGGGGCACCCAGGGGGCTCAGTTGGTTGAGCGTCCAACTTTGGCTCAGGTCCTGATCTCGAGGCTGGTGAGTTCAAGCCCCACGTTGGGCTCATTGCTGTCAGCGCAGAGCCTGCCTCAGATCCTCTGTCCCCCTCTCTGTCTGCCCTTCCCCTGCTTGCACGCTCCCAAAAATAAATAAACATTTAAAAAATATTATGGGGCGCCTGGGTGGCTCAGTCGGTTAAGCGTCCGACTTCAGCCAGGTCACGATCTCGCGGTCCGTGAGTTCGAGCCCTGCGTCGGGCTCTGGGCTGATGGCTCAGAGCCTGGAGCCTGTTTCCGATTCTGTGTCTCCCTCTCTCTCTGCCCCTTCCCCGTTCGTGCTCTGTCTCTCTCTGTCTCAAAAATAAATAAACGTTAGGGGCGCCTGGGTGGCGCAGTCGGTTAGGTGTCCGACTTCAGCCAGGTCACGATCTCGCAGTCCGTGAGTTCGAGCCCTGCGTCGGGCTCTGGGCTGATGGCTCAGAGCCCGGAGCCTGTTTCCGATTCTGTGTCTCCCTCTCTCTCTGCCCCTCCCCCGTTCATGCTCTGTCTCTCTCTGTCCCAAAAATAAATAAACGTTGAAAAAAAAAATTTAAAAATAAATAAATAAACGTTAAAAAAATTTTTTTTAAATAAAAAATATTAGAATATAAAGGGGTCCTGAGACAGGAGGATTTGGGAACAGTGACAAAAGGGCACCACAGGGTTTGGAGGTGGGGATTCTGAATCCGAGTTCCAGTTTTGTCACTTCTCTGAATTTGATTTTAGGAAAGATACCTAAGGGAGGCAGGAGTCAGACTGTGTGTGGTAGTAATGTGGCTCCACCCGTGCTGGCAGTGTGACCTTGGCCGAGTCGTTTCACTTTGGTAAACCCGGGTAACTAGAATGCTGGTTCATCAGATTGCTCCGAGGATTACACAGCACGATCCTTTCCAAGCGTTTACACCTGTTCCCAGAGGGCAGCAAGAGCCCCGTCAATGCCAGCCGCGATTTGTTCGTCTGAAACACCTTCCAACAGGAAAAGTTCCTTCCTCTTTCATGAGCTCACGGTTCCAAATTGTCAGTCACGACGTGGGACTCCAAAAGACCGGAAGCCACTGCAGAACTGGCCTTCCGCACCATCATCACCTCCTGCTTCCATCAGGTCCGGCCCTGAAGGCGAAATGGATCATCGCTGTTTTCCCGAAAGAGGATGTGAGGAAGACACGTGACTCCAAGGCAAGAGAAAGATCGTGAGGTTGCCGTTGACACAGGGGCCTGGGAGGACCTGAGAGGCCCAGACGGCCGGGCCCACCGGATGCCCACAACCTCTGGGCCTGGAGACATCCTGCTCCCCTAATTAAGGCCAACCCTGGCTCCTTCCCTGAACCTCCCCGCCCCCACTGCCCCTCCATTTGCTCCACAAAAACACCATAGCCCAATGGCCCTGGGGCTCCCCAGTCCCACAGCATGCAGCCTTCCCTCCTTTCCCCTCCTTTGTCCTCTCCCCCCCATCCTCCTCCTCCTCCTCCTCCTCCTCTCCCTCCTCCTCCTCCTTCTCCTCCTCCTCCTGTCCTTTCCCCCTCACTAGCTCGCCAGCTACCACTCCCTTCTCCCTGATCCCCCTCCTCACCCTCCCATCCGGGGGGTGGCGGGGCTCTTCTCTGTCAAACCCATTCACCGCCAGATGAAGGCCTTCCAGGAACAGTTCCAGAGCCTCCGGGGGTGGGGGGCATCCCAACACCGGGGCTGGCAGCCGGGCCGGCTCCTTGCAGAAAGGTGAGCCATTCCGAGGCGCTGGGCGCCCCCTAGTGGGCCCTTCGTTACGCCAACCCCGCAGACACCACAACCTCGCTCTCCCGAGGGGAAAGACGCCTTCCCTCCGGGGAAAGAAGGTTCAGAGGATTCGGATCCCGTTCTAATCCCACGACAAAACCACCTCTGCTCCCTCCCGCGCCACAACAGTTTCCGAAGAAGGTACACGGCGGCGCAAAGCGGAAAGTTGTCAGGCCGGGAGCTCGCGCGCTTTCCTGCAGCCTTCCGTTTGTCCAGGGCACCTGGGAAGGCTCCCCAGCACGAAAACACAGCGAAACGCCCGCCGCCGAGTCAAAGCGCGATGCGGGGACGCGACTGGAAGGAGCCACGGGCCCGAGTCACGTGGCTCCGGCGGTGGCTGGGGTTTGACTCCTGGGCGCTCCGAGCCCTCTGGTTTACACCCAGATGTGAGGGCAGGGGCGCGGAGGGTGCCCTTCGGGGGCGGTGGGTGTGCAAGCGAGCCGGTCACTGTTCGCTGGGCATCCCGCTTCCCCGCCCGCGGTTGCCCACCCCAGGCAGTACCTACGACCCGACCCCGATAGGGAACATTTCTCTGCTCTGAGCTTAACACACCCCCTTTGAGGAACCACACTGTGCCAGGCCCCACACCCACCTCCGGAGGTCCCAGAGGACTCCCGGCCCCAGACTCTGCTCTCTCCATTGCTGAGACCCCGTTCTCTTTATATTTCTTAAAGGTTATTTATTTTGGAAGAGAGAGCGCGCCTGCCCGCACAAGCAGGAGAGGGGCAGACAGAGAGAGGGAGACGGAATCCTAAGCAGGCGCCACGCTATCAGCACGGAGCCCATGCGGGTTCGAACCCACCAACCCCTGCGTGAGACCATGACCTGAGCCGAAGTCGAGAATCAAGACACTTGACCCACGGAGCCACCCAGGCGTCCCCGCCCCATTCTCTTTAAATGGCAGATTGTTCCCACTGAAAAAAATCCCTCCTGTACAGTTAGCCCAGGATCGAAGCAGATTGCTCTAACCTGTAACTTAAAATTTGTTTTTTAATGTGTATTCATGTTTGAGAGAGACAGAGTGTGAGTGGGGGAGGGGCGGAGAGAGCCGGAGACACAGAATCCGAAGCAGGCTCCAGGCTCTGAGCTGTCAGCACAGAGCCCGATGTGGGGCTCGAACCCACGAACCCTGAGATCATGACCTGAGCCGAAGTCGGACAGACGCTCAACCGACTGAGCCACCCAGGGTCCCCTAACTTGTAACTTTTAAAGTCAGTTTGTCATAACCTGGGACTCTAGGAGACATCATCATGAAATCATAAAGCTTGTGTTTAGCCAACCGATATGTTCGTGTATCAATCATTCATGCAATCCGGGGCAAATGCAATTTTAACAGATCTCAGTACACACATAAGCTCGGAGAACCTCTCCATTAATAACTGTCTGCTTGTTCTGGGAGATTGGAGAGACCTCTCCTCAGCTACAGGCTCAAGTTCACAGTCAGCTGGGAATGGTATTTCCATTTAGGTAACATTCGTAGACACGTGGAGGTTCCTGACAATTGGCAGGACATAAATATGTGACCCGTGCGACTGTTTTTTAACAGGTTCACGCAGGCAGTGATTACCCCTTGGTCTTATTTGACACATGCTAATTCCTACCTTGTGCGAACTGATTTGATTTGAGGTCCCCGGGTCTTACAGTGATAGCAGGGAAGTTAGGAGGAATACATAATGACGTTTCCCGAGAAAGAACAATTCCCACACATGTTCCAGAGGAAGAACGGGGCACGGTTAGGATATGGTGGTGACGGCTGCTTGAGGCACAGGGAGGAACTGGGGGCAGGTGGGCAGGGACTCCTATACTCTGGCACCAACCTTTTCCTCAGTAGTTACCCATCTCATTAGCCGAAGAAAGCTCAACGAAAGGAAAAGACTCTCTCCTGGTCAGGCCGAGTATATACACTCTCCTGGCCATTCCTAGCGGTTTAAACCCAGAAAGATCTCTTAAGAACGCTGAGGCCAGCGCTGTTCTTTTAATCGCACATTCTGATATACAGTTCTTGTCAGTTTCATAGAAACCATTGTAAAACGCAGACCATGGGGCCTCCGGGTGGCTGGGTCGGTTGGGCATCCGACTTCGGCTCAGGTCACGATCTCACGGCTTGTGGGTTCGAGCCCCGCGTCGGGCTCTGTGCTGACAGCTCGGAGCCCGGAGCCTGCCTCGGATTCTGTGTCTCCCTCTCTCTCTCTGCCCCTAACCCACTCGCATTCTGTCCCTGTCTCTCTCAAAAATAAATAAACATTAAAAAAAAAAAAAGAAAAACAATGCAGACCCGCACGTACATTTAAGACGAGAGCCATCGAGGCTGTGTCTCAAGCACATGGAAAAAGAGAGAGGAGGCAAGGATTGGTAATTCGAGTGCTAAAACACTGCTGTCTGCAGTGTCCGTTGATTGCAACTCAAGAAATAATGCACCCCGCGTAGATCTAGGTTTTTCTTTTTCTCCATTGCGCCTTTGGTCATGGTTGGGTAACCAGCTGTGGGCTCTGCCCACATTCAGACATCTCTCCAGAAGACTAGCTACCAACTACCCAATTTGTTGACATCATTGTCTAATTGTAAACAGTCAAGTAATTACACCATTAACCAGGCTAAGGAGCTATGCCCCCCAAACCACAAGCCACTTTAAAAGAAAAGCAATCTTTAATGTTCCCGTCACTAACTACCACCTTGCATTAGCTAAGCCAGGGTATGCCTCAGACACAGGAAGCTAAAGTGTGTTCATTGCTCGCACGGCATGATTCTACTCAAGGCCCTCGTTCTCCCACTCGATTGAGAGAGCGGTGGTCTCAGACTTCAGCGGGCATCAGAACTGCCTGCATTCTGCTCGCGACCGGCCCCACTCTCGGAGGGCCCGATTCAGTAGGTCTGGGGTCAGGCCTGAGAATCTGCATTTGCAGCAACTTCCCAGGGTCTACTGACCCTGCCAGTCTGGGGCCACCCTTTGAGAACCACTGACCTAGAATCTAAAGAAATCTTCCACTTGGGCTAGCTTTTGTTTCCCAACTTTTGCATACCAAGGCACACAGCCGATACTACTCTCTCCTGAGGAGGTAACTACCATCTTGGTTTATAACTGAAGGAGATAGGCAGTTCTGAGAATTTCTAGAGACCCCTCATTTATAACCTATGGGAGTTTCCATTGTTAGCCTTCTTCGTGCCCCGGAGAGATTATCACTGGGAATAAGGAAAATACTAGATTCTGAAATGGGTTGCCTTCCAGTAACAGCTGTCACCACATTGAGGGCATTTGAGCCAAATAAAGTCACACTCAACTGTTTTCTCTCCTTTTCTATACACCGAATATTTTCCCAGTCAGCAGAATCTCTAAGATATCTGGCACAAAGAATGAAAAGCAAAGAGTTAAGATCTAAATGCAGCAATTCAAGAGCAAGGAAGGAGATTTAGAAGTAGACGATAGCTTTATTTTCTAAACTGCCCACTTTAGCACATGATTTTTTGTTTTTTTTTTTGAGAGAGAGAGAGAGAGAAAGACCACGTATGAGCAGGGGAGAGGGGCAGAAGGAGAGAGAGAGAGAGAGGGAGAGGGAGACTCTTAAACAGGCTCCACGTTCAGCACAGAGCCCGATGTGGGGCTCGATCCCATGATCCTGGCATCATGACCTGAGCCAAAATCAGGAGTGGGATTCTCAACCAACTGAGCCACCCAGGAGCCCGTAGCACAGGATTTTTAAATTGGAAAAGAGATAGCAAATTCTGCCCATATCTCTATCGAAATGACTCTCCATTGACTCACTGGCCCCAAGCCCTGTAGATTTGTAGCTTGATAATACAAACGAGCTAACGTATAATTATATGTGTAATTAATGTGTAATTATATACTCAGAGCGCAGTTTTAGCTCAATCCTTTGTGCCAGAAAGATGCCGTCAACCGTGAGCCTCATGAAGTCACAGCCTTGAAGGTTTGACACCCTCAGCGAAGAACTTAGCCCCAGTCCATGTTCATTCAATGATTATTTTCCATGGTCATAGTCCATGATGGCGGCCACAAAGCAAGGGCCACCTCTATAACTGCCTGGGTAGGACTCTTCATGATGAGACTGTTTAAAAACAAAACAAAAAAAACCCCGAGAGGATGAACACATCCTAGGCTTGTAAATATTCAGTTGTAAATTTTGATGTCTGTTGCAAGTTCTGTCTTGCAGTTTCACAACTAAGCTTGACATCGTTCGGCATATTTGATTACATCGTGTGCTTTCTTTATACATGATGGTGAGCCTGGGGTTTTCGAGAGTGATGGCCACAGTTTCCTTGAGTTTCAAGACTGCGTGTGAAGTCATGAGGTACGGGGTCCTGCACTTCAGCGCTGTGAGCTGGAAGAAGAAAGAAGGAATCTCAGCATTCCAGGAACGACAAGAAGGGAGAGACCTCACGGAGCAAAGACTGGACAGGAGCTGGGAACAGGGGTGGGAACTGGAGGCAGGAGGTTGGAAAGGTGTGGGGTCTGCAGACAAAGCAACCGTACGACGAGGGTGCTCCTTCCGCGCATAGGCTGCTTGTTTGGAAAGTCTGGACTTACAGCTCTTCCCAGTGGGAATTTCCTCAGCATTGAAGACAAAGGGCCACGCTGCCCTGATTGCATCTTTTGGCGTCTACACAGGGCAGCCCTGCGCTCAGGGCACTCAATAAAGAACAGCTGTTATAATGAAATATTTGTCAGGGACTGGCGCTTGAATGCTTTGCGACATCGCTCTATTCGAGCTTGTTATTCACCCGCGTGGTGGTAAAAAGGCAGAGAGTTAGGTGTCGTTTTGTAGGAATCAGAGTGATAGTTCTGTCTCTGGAACCCTAAAGCTGTCAAACGCGATGTGTGTGCTTTCTTTTGCTGTTTATATATTTCCATGCCACCTTGTTCTACAAATAATTTGGAAAGGCTTAGGATCTGCATGCCACTTTTTTCAAAAAAAAAAAAAACAACTTATTTTGAGAGAAAGAGAGTGAGCACACATGAGTGGAACAGGGGCAGAGAGAGAGGGAGGAAGGGGATCCCAAGCAGGCTCCCCGCTGCCAGCGCAGAGCCCCATGCGGGGCTCGAACTCACGACCCGTGCGATCATGACCTGAGCCGAAACCAGGAGTCACCCGCTTAACTGACTGAGCCACCCCGGGAACCCCTGCATGTCACTTTAAATTAGAGAATGTGATGTAAGTGATGAATCGCTAAATTCTACTCCCGAAGCCAATATTACACTATGTGTTAACTAAATAGAATTTAAATTAAAAGTTTAGAAAATAAATTCTATTTTTGCAACAACAAAAAAAATTAGAGGATGTGAATTAGAAGTCAAGCTGAGGGACTATATGGGTGGAATGGGAAGATATGACCAGAAAGTCCCAGGCAATTTCCAGAATGGGAGACTAGGCCAGAAATTGGGCCCTGGGCTTTTCAGCAGCCAAAGAAAAAGAGGAGAAATGCAAAATTCATGTTGTCTAGCAAAAGAAAACATACCAGTTTATCAGAAGAAAGACTTTCCCCAATTAAAAAAAATTTTTTTTCATGTTTATTTATTTTGGAGACGAGCATGAACGGGGAGGGGCAGGGAGAGAGGGAGACACAGAATCTGAAGCAGGCTCCAGGCTCTGAACTGTCAGCACAGAGCCCGATGCGGGGCTCGAACTCACGGACTGTGAGATCATGACCTGAGCTGAAGCCGGATGCCCAGCTGACTGAGCCACCCAGGCGCCCCTCATGTTTTCCTTATTATTGCTTTAGCCTTCCTGGCCATAACGGTCATGCCTGCCTTCCCACATGTCTTTCTGAGTCTGTGGGTCCACACTGATACCCTCTCCATACACATTCGACACACATTCTGAATTCAAAACCAGCCTATGTCCCGGAGAGCTGTGAGCAGTCCCTGATTTATTCCAGCCCCTCTCAAGTTCAAGCTCTTGAGCAAATCAGTGATTGACCCGAAAAACCCATTCATGTGTTCATTTGTCCCAATTTCTACTTTTTGCTCAACTCACTCCATCGTCCTTTCTCACCATCCTTTCTTCATCGTACAGCCCGACATGCATCCCAACATGCATCTACACACCTAGCCAAGTCTAAGGCAGAGCATTGGCAATGAATATAATTTTATTTTGTATACTCAGTTTTTAAAAGGCATTACACTTTGCTCCTAAAGCCACAGAGAGGTGATGTCAATTGCTTATTTTAAAAGGTTCCATATAATAAAAATTTGTTTTTATTTTATTTTTGTAACGTTCATTTGTGAAGAGAGAGAGGATCCAAAGCAGCCTCCGTCTGACAGCAGAGAGCCCAACGTGGGGCTCGAACACATGAGCCACTGGGTCATGAGCCGAGCCAAAGCCAGAGGCCCAACTGACTGAGTCACCCAGGCGCCCCTAGAAGATTGTTTTTAATCCCAAATACAGATGGGATAAGGATAAAATACAGATTGTGAGAAGAGTCACAAAGCCAAGGTGAAAATTTCACCAAATGACCATCAAAAACAGAGGCTCAGACTTGTAATTCATATGCTACCATGATTGAAATTTGTTTATTTTCACTCTGGTCTTGGTGGTGGGTATGGGGCTGTTCAAGTTAGTCTCTGTATTAAAACAAAGGAACTCATACAAAACAAAAGAAGACTTTTGTCTCTCGTTGTCTTGTCTCTCATTCTGTAAGTTTTTCATCAGCTCTGCTTCCCACTCTCGTGACACCTGGGGACAAGTTCTCCAGGTTGAGGGGTCCTCAGTGGCTCAAGTTTGTAAAGATACATGAGTGCATTTCGTCATGAGGTTGCCATCTGGAAAAACTGCTGTTCCAAGTACAAGTGATACTTCCTTCGTACTTAAAACTGTGCCAGGGTGGCTCAGTTCGTTGGACATCCAACTCTTGATTTTGGCTCAGGTCATGGTCCCAGGATCTTGGGATTGAACCCCACATTGGGCTCTGCACTGAGCGTAGTGCCTAACTTGGGATTCTCTCTCTTTCCCCCTTCTCCCCTCTCCCCTGCTCACACGTACTCTTTCTCTCTCAAAAGAAAAAAAAAAAGAATGAAAAAAGAAAGATGTCTTCTATTGAAAGAGTTCCTTCCACTTATGACAAGATCCATCCCTGATTAAAGTGATTTCCCTCTATTTTTGAAGACAAAGGATGAAATAGGAAGTATAATAATACTGTATATATAATCGGAAAAAAAATTCTAGCAACTCATACATTCATTTTCTGGATAGAGTTAGCTGGCTTCTTTAAAGCCTCAAACTTAAAAACAAAGAGAACCCAGCCAACCTCGGATGGCAATCTTTCTAAAATGAATTGCGGATGCAAATGATTTACCAAAGAATTTCAATTCTTTGAGGATACAGACATTGTTTTTCTCCAACCGCAGCTGTCATGGAGATTTGTCCAATGGGTTTTTCCCTTCTCCTAATGATGGCTTAGGCAGAATCCATGCCCATCTCTCAAGGAGCACAGAGAAGTTGGTTAGGTTGGGACTATACCCCACCTCTCCCCAGGCCACTCGCATGGTTCAAGACTTGCTGGGCCAGAACACCCCACTGGACACTGGGCCAAACATTGGCAACAGCCCCCATGTGCTTGCATAACCCCCAACTCTAGAGGATTCATGTCAAGCGTCCCTAAGAATTCTCTCACCGCTCTTTGGTCCTATTTGTTAAGTTTCCCACAGGGGATCAGAGGCAAGTCTTTTGCAGGCACTGCAATTTCTATAAATGACTATCTTAGAAAAAAAGCGAGAATTAAGTTAAAGAAAAGAAAAAGAAGGCAGAGTTTGCTTAAGTCCAATTCTGGAAAGGCATGTATTTGATCTGAGCGAGAAGCGGAGTAGAATAAAAGTCCTCAGGGAAAGAACTAGAATGTTGTTTCGCTTCTTTCCGACAGAGGAGCTCCTGAAAAGTTCACTCCCAAGAAGAAAAGGAAACACATTGGTTCACGTCACCTTCCAGATTTCCATTGTTTATGACTCCGTAAGTGCTGTGGTTTTTCTCTTTCATTATTTGGGGACCACACTATCTCTTAGCCTTACAAAAGAAAGTTCCTTATGCATCATGTCTTACAACACAGGAAAATATTACTTCGTGGCTGAAAGAGAACTTTCAACCAGCTTGGCCTGTCAGGCATTAGTATGTAAAGATTGATGGAGTGTTCCTCAGGGAGAAATTAATGAATATGCATGCATGACTGAAGCTTTTCATTAGTGCTCCTTCTCTCTCTCTCTCTCTCTCTCTGGGGTGTGTGTGTGTGTGTGTGTGTGGTATGTTAAAAACTTTGACTTACATAGATGGTCCATGGCTCAGTCTAGTTAGAAAATGAAATAACAGAACTTTCCATCGAAGAGCTAGTTTAACAAGCCAGAGTTAGTGCAAACATTTTATATCAGCTACTAAATGTAAATATCTGTCTCAGCACCTTGTGGCACCCAAAAAATGTTGTTGACTTGTTATTAGTCCCAGGATACTCTTATTTTATACTTTCCAATAGAAAAATTCTCCTTACTCTTGCATATAATAAGTAGTAAGAATATTTTAGTTCCATGAGTGAATATCCACAATTTTGGTGGATTAAAGCATTAACCAATCTATTGTCGTTCGGAGACTAATGAAATACTGGTTGCTATGGTGATATTATGTGTTGAGAATCTCATTATGCTTAGATATCCCATCTGAACGTTCAATGTTTACACACACACACACACACACACACGACATATCTGCAAAACAGGTAGAAATTCAGATGTGATTATGTATCAGGGTTTAGTCTTTATCATAAAAAAATAGAGCGGAACAGCAGAGTTCTGGGGCAAGTGGGTGGCTCAGTCAGTTAAACGTCCTACTTCAGCTCAGATCATGATCTCGCGGTTTGTGGGTTCGAGCCCCGCGTCGAGCTCTGTGCTGACAGCTTGGAGCCTGAAGCCTGCTTCGGATTCTGTGTCTCCCTGTCTGTCTGCCCCTCTCTCACTCATGCTTTCTCTCTCTCTCAAAAATAAATAGACATTTAAATAATAATAATAATTAATAATAATAGAACAGCAGAGTGTTGCTGGAGGCACTCAGACTCAGCTACAAGGCAGTCTGACATTTCAGCAGAAATGATTTTCAGCACATATTAATCGAAATGTAAATATGTACTTTAAACTAGAAATGTAATGCCAGCAAAAGTACTTTTCACGTAGCAGGTGCAACCCCAGGATTTGCTGAGGGTTTTCCTTCAGGCCTCCGATGCCCATCACTCCTTCTACTTGACTTCTTAAAGATCTGTTCCCCGTCTCACCTCCCCTGTGCGATGGTAGTTAGAAACTCGAAATTGGAAGCTATAATAATCATGGCTATGACAAGAATTTATCTAACAACTAAATAGTAATCTTAAAATAACATAGGTCATGGGCGCCTTTCACTTGTGCCCTCCCTCCCTCCCTCTCTCTCTCTCTCTCTCTCTCTCAAGGAAAAAATAACGTGGGTCACAGGGCAGACCCGAGGCTAGAGCCTGCAGTGAGGCTGGTCCAAGGACGTCCACTCCGAGCGGAAACTGAAACATAGTATATTAAGTGGGCATAAGTCTTCGCCGCCTTCTGGTTTGCGAGGCAGGGAAAAGCAGCACTTAGTGAAATTTGCACACCACTCCACCGGAAGCGGTCCCAAGGTCTCACACGGTTTGCAAGAATAGATACAAACATTTGGCTCCGGCCATCTCGACCCCCGGCTTGTAGAAGCCGTGTGAGAGCTCGGTGGTTCGGGCACATGCCATGGAACGAGGCGTTTGGATCTCAAATTCTGCCGCCTCTTCCCCATCGCCATTGGCTGTGGCACCTGCAGTCCGTCGCTTCCCTCTGCAAACTTCAACCTCTCCGTCTGTGAAAGAGGGGCGGGAATGATATTCATTTCCTGCTGAAGTCAGGTGACAACTAATACCTCGTCTTCAGGGGAGTTAAATACGATCAAGTAGGTCCACAGATAGAGTGCTTGGATTTCCAGGACTGTCAGACAATAGTGGGTCTTATTTACTCTCTCAGAGACTGTAGCCTCACAAATAGCCCGCCTGCTCTCTCTCTATTTCTGGTTGCTGGCCTACTCTCGCTTTGAGGGCTTTTTTGCCCCCCGGCTTCGCAGATTCTCTCCTTCCATACCCACGTTCACTGTCGCCTCTGTAAAACTACCCCTCATTTACCCGGTTTCTCCCCAACGATGTTTCCATTCACGTGGGTCTACATCTTGACTGCCTAGCTTGGTGAGAGACATCACGAAGACAGAAATAATATCATGTCCTCTATTTTATGACTTAAAAAAAAATGTTTATTTCTTTATTTTGATTGAGAGACAGAGAGAGAGAGAGAGAGAGAGAGAGAGCAGGCGAGGGGCAGAAAGAAATGAAGAAAGAGAATCCCAAGCAGGCTCTGCACTGTCAGCACAGATCCCGACGTGGGGATCAATCCCGCGAACCGTGAGATCCTAACGTTAGCTGAAATCAAAAGTCGGCCGCCTAATGTGCCGAGCCACCCAGGTGCCCCTATTTTATGACTTGTTACAAGCACTTACTGAATACTCACTGAGTTAAGTCCCTCAATGAGGTAGCATTTATAAGACTGACAGCTTAGGGATGATGCCTCTTTAAGTCATAATTTGAACATATTAAAGTTCGGCAACATTATGAATAATAAGTAATCAAGAAGCGAATGATTTTTATTCAAAGGAAGGTTATTTATTTATAAAGGCATACAAATAGATGATACCCTGTGTGGATAATTATTCGATTTAGGTGAACTTGGCTTTCAGAGAAATGGCGTATGACGTTCTGCTTTTTGGTTTGCAGTCCAGCCATCCAAACCCCAGAAAGATCTCGGTAAGTAAAGAGAAGTGAGGTAAAGTGTAATCAAAATTGGCTGCAACGGACCGCTGATTCAGCTGTTAAGATGGCTACTTTTAAATAAAATGTATGCCTTCATTATAACAAAAATAAATATGTTCAATGAAAACATGGGCTCTAAAGGAGCAATGAAACAAGAATTAAGAAAGAATGCACAGATATATTCAAGATAAAAGAGATAGGATCATTTTAGCTACTTCTATTTCACCATGGCCCTCCTACAGAGTTCTCTGGTGAATAGAACTTATTGAAAAACAGATCTAATAAGGCAAGGGAACCAGAATATGGGACTCTTTCATTTGCATTGTGAAGCATCAGGAATCTCCACTAACGGTTAGAAAATGCAAGCTGTCAATCTGTTTCTGATCCTTTATTATTATTTAAAAAATTTTTTTTTACCTTTATTTTTGAGAGACAGAGCACAAGTGGGGGAGGGGCAGAGAGAGAGAGAAGGAGACACAGAATCCGAAGCAGGCTCCAGGCTCTGAGCGGTCAGCACAGAGCCCGACGTGGGGCTTGAACCCACAAACCGCGAGATCATGACCTGAGCTGAAAGTCGGACGCTCAATCGACTGAGCCACCCAGGCGCCCCTCCTTTATTATTTCTTTAATGTTTATCTTATTTGAGAGAGACGGGGAAGGAGAGGGAGAGAGAGAGAGAGAGAGAGAAAGAGAGAGACACAGCATGAGTGGGGGAGGGGCAGAAAGAGGCAGAGAAAGAATCCCAAGCAGCCTGCACACTGTTGGCACAGAGCCCGATGGGACCCCATCTCAGGAATCGTGAGCAGTCAAGAGTTGGTCAAATAACTGACTGAGCCACCCAGGCACCCCCTGATCCTTTCGATGTATGAAACTGGGGACAACGTCAGCCTCTCTGGCCCTCATTTGACTAAAATGGAAATGGAGAAGTTGAATCTGGTGACTTCTAAAGACACCTCAACTCTACCATTCAACCCGATTCTTGCACAATGTTGGGACTATACTATGGGTTCGAGTGTTTAATTTTAGAAGTTCAGATTATTGCATCTTTAAAACATTATTTCAGGTGACTCGGGTCGTGATCTCATGGTTCACGAGTTTGAGCCCTGCGTCGGGCTCTGTGCTGACAGCTCGGAGCCGGGAGCCTGCATCAGCTTCTGTGTCTTCCTCTCTCTCTCTGCCCCCTCCCCCTGCTCACGCTCTGTCTCTCTCTCGCTAAAAACAAAAACAAAACAAAACATTATTTCATGAACTGTAGTGGATTGACTACTCCCTAGCTTGGCTGTGGGGTGGGTAGGGTGGATAGGTTTGAGGGTGGGTTTCACTTTGACCATGACTAAATTCAGAGTGTAGACCACAAAGTCCGGCTACCTGCTTGAGATCAAGGCACTTTCCTAGATTGGAAAGTGAATTGGAAGGCTTGGGACCGTCAGGAAGCTTGACCTGGTGTTCCTCGGCCTTGTCTAAGAAAAAGTCAGAGTTTGATGACTACTCTTGAACAGTGGGAAATCAGAGCATGTTCATACGGACATAAGCATGGAACTAGGAGGGAAATAAGGCAAGCAAGTTTTCTGCCGGCTACGTTGACCCGGGCTTTGTAAACCTAGATGTTTATATGTTCTGTGTGCATCAGTCCCTCTCTGATTTCTCTTAAGCAAAATTCTAGTGTATACAGACTTACTGCCACATATAACTTTTCTGTAGCTGCCAAAATTCCATTTGGCATAGAAGCAAATCTCAAGTCACTCTTATTAGAGAGAGTTAACAAAAGAAGGAACTGGACATAGAGAAGAAGAAAGGGGCCAAAACCGAAAGAACCATCGACACATTTATTCAGCACCACCTTAGGAAGATGAATGAACAAACGAAAATATAGGATTCCTTCCCCCCGAACACGAAGGTTTGTATGTCTCAACACCCCTGAGCTGATTTTTGGTTCTGGTCACGATGAGCTAACAAGAATCAGAGTGGCCCTTCTAACACAAAAACTGTCAAACTGAACAAAATATGTAGGGCAACAATTTCAGGCAGTGGACAATGGACACCACAAAATCGTGATCTTTGAAAGAAAGGAAACTGCGCATGCACCTTGCAATCTGCCCGATGGCACCTTCCAAACTATGGCACAGCAAACGGGACCCCAACAGCAGGAATGGTGTCCCTGGGCTGAGGAAGCAGAGGTCAGGTTCAAGGACGTTAAAGTGGAGATGGGCGGATAAAATGCGATAGAGGAGGGAGCTTCACGGAGAAGCGGCTCCAGAAATCTTGGATTTTCAAAGGGTCCTCTTGAGTTTTTGGCTGTGGTCTACACTGCGTATGTGCAGGGTGAGAGCTTGGGGGGGCAGAGACCCTGTCTGAGCAGGACAGAGTCACCATCCGCCATGCAGGGCTGGAAGATTTTGGACTTCCAACCACCCAGGGGGGAGAGAACTTCCTGAACATTGAGCCGAGAGCTTAGAAAGGCCACATGTAGAGCAAGGACAGCCCGACCCCTGCCCTAACAGAGCCTAAAACAAGTCTCAGCAGGGTCGAACTGATCCATCTGCAAACCAACTGAATGCCAGAAGTGAACCCACCACTCTTTAAAGAAAAACATCAAAATTCATCGCTAAGTAGCATTTTCAAAGTACGTAATTAAAAAAAAAAAATCGCTAGATGTGGATGCGGCAGAGAAAAGTGACTCATAAGTGGGAGGAATAAAAAGTTAATAGGAACAGACCCAGAGATGGCCATGCTGGAATTACGAGAACGGGTATTATAAATTTGTTCAAAATTTATGAACATGAAAAGATGAACACGAGATACAGATATGGAATCTCGGACTAAAAATGAAAACTATAATAAAAAGAAGCCAAATGGAAATAATTGATCTGAAAAAGAAGATATCTAAATCTAAACGTAACTATAATATAATAAATATAACATAATATGATTTTATACTATAAACTGTATTGGTTTAACAGCAGACTAGACACTGCACAAGAAAAAGCCAATGAACTTGAACACAGGATGATAGAAATTTTCAAAGCAGAAGCACAGAGAGAAAGAAGGATTTTATTTTAAGTTTATTTATTTATTTTGAGAGAGACAGAGAGCAAGCAAGCACATGGGAGGGAGAGAGAGAGAAAGGGAGAGACACAGAGAGAGAATCCCAAGCAGGCTCTGCATTGTCAGCACGGAGCCCGACATGGGGCTCAAACTCACAAACCGTGAGATCGTGACCTGAGCAGAAATCAAGAGTCAGATGCTTAACTGACTGAACCACCCAGGTGCCCTGAGAAAAAAAGGACTTTTTGAGTTAACTTAAACAGAGCCTCAGTGACCTGGGGAATGCATCAAGTTATCTCATATACATATAATAAGAGCCGAAAAAGAAGAAGAAAGTGAGAGATTGAGACAGGAAAAAACATTTGAAGACACAATGGCTGAAAAAAATTCTGATCTTGTGGAGAAATTTCAACCCAAAGGGTCAAGAATCTCAACAAACCTCATATAGAACAAACATAGTGGTAAAGACACCCACATACATCATAGTCAAAATGCTGAAAATCGAATCTTAAAATCAGCTGGTGAATATAATACACTGTGATAAGGATGTATATGGCCATGTCTAGGGCAACCATTAAAACATAAAACAGAGAGGTATAACCTGAAAAGCCAGCATGGGAAGAAAGATCGGTACCAAAGAAACACACAAACAAAAAACTGAATTAAGAAAATTGGAGAATGAGATAAAAATGAAACAAACAAAAAAATTGGATAATTGGAAAACAAATAGCTCTCCCTCTGCCAACTGTAATGGTTCCTGGGGGTAGCTCAGTTCCGGTGGGAAAAGCCCTTGGAAACATTGTTAGGTTCACGAAACCACGTAAACAGAGCAGCACACAAAATCAATAGTTATATCTATGATAATTACATACTAATTAATTCTAATTAATTAATTCTAATATTGAATTAGCATGAGTGAGTTTCTAATAATTCCCATGGACTCTCTAGTACACCAAAGAAATTTATAGGAGCTTCTTTCCTAACAATTTCGATAAGAAGCTTGGGAATCTGCCCTGCCTCAGACAAAATATATCTTAAGACTAAGAGCTATTCCCCCAATAATCGAGGTATTTCTGATTCTGTGTCCGGGAGTTCTACTGTGGCTGCTGGGAGATGAAAAGCTCTGGTTGTCACCTTTTATTTAAGTTGCCTGGCTTAATGATTCTGATGCTCCAGCTGCCTGCAGGAGGCAGCGGAAGATATTAAACTTGGAGCCACACAGACCTACCGTTAGGGTGTCGAACAGTCCTCTACGTGAACTCTGAGATCACCCAGCAGTTGGGCTGGAGAGAAACACAAAGAGCCAGGTGCAAATGTCCTCGGTGAATGGGGGAGAGTGACCTGAAGGTTGACAGATGGCAGGACTGAGGAACAGGTCATGGGTATTGTAGACGTCAAGTAACCCGAGCCTCAAAGCAGGAGTTTGTTTATGGTAGAATGAGTTACACAGGGCACATTGGAAGGGAAGCCGGGGGAGGAAGAGTTTGGGCACGGTGAAATCAGCTTAGGGGAGAGACTAACAGAATGGAAGAGGCTTCGTTCTGTTTGTTTCCTTTGATTTTCCTTTTGCGTTTACTCACGTTCTGTAGAAATCGTCATTCTGCCCGGGCTGTGCTGAGGAGGAACCCAGTACGTTCTTCTGTTGTTCACAGCAGCGCAGGACGCGGGACACTGGTGGCTTTGAAGGGGCAGCCAGTGTCCAACGGGAGAGAACTGAGACCCTTGTGCGGACTCACCCTCTTCGGTTTGGGAGACAGCCCTTCTCTGCCAACACAGCGGAGGGCTCCGGGTTTCACGTATCGGGGCAAGTTCTTTCTTTGCAGATAATGCCTCGGATTTCATTCCATCACCGCTGCTGCTCCAACACGAGCAACTTGACCTCCGCGTACTTTGTTATCTCCATCTATTAAGTGTGGAACGGGAGATTTACAAGGCACCCAACTGGTGGGGAGTCTCATGAGACTAAGTCGTCACAAAGACTTTTATGTCATGTGCGATAAAACAGAATTAGGAGTCCGTCTCTCCAGCTTTTAAAAGCAATGTGTAATGAAGTCAATGCACCATTTTACAATGGCTAATAAAATCTAATTTAAATACAAACTTTAGTTATTTACGAAATTGAAGGAAGCGCCAATGACTAAGGTTTTGTTTTTAACTTTACTCGAACCGCAAGAACACTGTTTTCTCGCTCCTTCGTGACCTCTGGAGAGTCGTAAAAGCCAAGACAGTAGCTGCGTCAAGAATGTTGCAAGTCTATTACGGTTTCTGAAGGTGGTTTTTACTCCATAATCTTGGTAGTATTTCTAAAGAGGCGTTAAACACAAGCACCGGACCCTTTCATCGGCTTGGTGACTGATCTCCTTGATTTCCTGGTGGAATTCAAGATGCTTCACGTTTTAAAACTTCACCATGGCCATCAAATTAAGGAAAAGCATTTACTCAGCTCCTAATTTTTCCTGGGGTAGAACTTCAGTCCTGGAGTGTGAATTGGACTTTTATGACTTGCTGAAGGTGATGTCGAGTCGTCCCTATCACGAGCTCTGGGAACATCCCGACTCAGGTCGCCGCAGACCAAAAGCCGATCAACAGGCAAAGGCGAGCCCAGCTATGCGATTATTTCCCAAACCCAACGTTTTGATGCTTTTGTTTTGCTTTTAAATGTGGCCAAATCCGGACGCCCCTGAGCTCGTGAGCAAAACTAAAACAGATACACGCATGGATGTGGAACAGCAGACAACCTCGCTCACACTCAGACATAACACAACTCAATCAGGCTCAGCTGTCTGCATGGCAAAGGTCCTACAAGAGAGGCTTTGCACAAAGCTTCGGAGGTTGAGAAACCCAGGGCTGTGTGGAATAATTTGTTCTTAGTTTGTTTTTTTTTTCCCCCCATGGTTCTGATTTTTTAAGTGTAGAGGATTACCCATTGCCTGGAGCTCATTAATCACGGGAGCTTTTGATTATGAAAAGTGCAATCCAAAAGATAGTAGTCTGAGGACTTGGCAGAGAGGTTCTATGCCCATCCCTTAAATGTGCCAGAACACCCTGAACTCTGCCAACTGTGATTACACTTGGCATTAATTGAAGATGCCGAGAGCTATAAGCCTTCCTGAATTTTGCCACCTGGAGCAGATTAAAATCTGGGTCCTGCCCGTGAGGAGGTCTGAGGGATTGGGAATACAAGGCTGTTTTAATCTTTTCCAAGTCAGGCTGTTTAGAAATATCCATACATCAAATGTTCACGGATCTCATACAATTTCCTTCTCATGGGAGAATGCAATTACCAGTAACATGAAGTGGGATTAGCTTGTTGTGGTGAGCCATCTGGAGAGAGGAGATTCACCAGCCCCGGGAAATATGTTCAGAGATTTGCCACCATGATTTTGAAGGAGTTGCCGAAGGTGCTCAAAGGCACAATGATGTTTCCTCTGAAAGCCTTGTTCGGTTGACCCAATTAAAATGCAATGGGAGGAAAATCTAGACCTCCCTCCTTGCTGAAATATTCTTCTGCCCCAGAAGGGTGATACTTGGGTTTTAAGGACTGGTTTGAGTACTTGTAAAGCTACCACAACAAACAAACAGCAACAACAACAACAACAAACAATGGAAACTGTCCTAAAACTGTAATGTATATGGATAAACAGGAATGCTCATAAAAAGGAAAGGGAGTGGAAGGAGGGACTAACAGGGAAATCACTCTGAGTCAGAATTCAGCTCTCTGGATCATTCTAGAGTGTCAGGTAAGGGCTGGCTCCCTTGAAGAGCATAGAAGTGAATTTAGATTAGGATTCTGAGGAGCACAGAAGGCAAAGAAAGCCTTCGTGTTTTCACAGGGGAAAAAAATGAATCAGCATAGTCTGGGGATAGAGACAAGATGGCACAGATCAAAGGCCAACCCAAAGTTCCCTGGACCGACACAGGCCATCTGAAATGATGCCAGTCCTCTCCCTCCAGAGGCAGAATTGAACCTCAGTGAAAAAGTAAGTGCCAGTCACACCAATTTGGCCAGGAAATTTTTACGATATGGGGGCAGAACCAGAAAAGTCAGGAAAATCACAGATTATTGGGGCGCCTGAGTGGCTCAGTCCGTTGAGCTTCGGCTCAGGTCATGGTCTTGCATTCATGGGTCCGAGAGTTGCATCGGGCTCTGTGCTGACTGCTCTGAGCCTGGAGCCTGTTTCGGATTCTGTGACTCCCTCTCTCTCTGCCCCTCCCCTGCTCACACTCTATCTCTCTCTGTCTCTCAAAAAATAAAATGTTGGGGCGCCTGGGTGGCGCAGTCGGTTAAGCGTCCGACTTCAGCCAGGTCACGATCTCGCGGTCCGTGAGTTCGAGCCCCGCGTCAGGCTCTGGGCTGATGGCTCAGAACCTGGAGCCTGTTTCCGATTCTGTGTCTCCCTCTCTCTCTGCCCCTCCCCCGTTCATGCTCTGTCTCTCTCTGTCCCAAAAATAAATAAACGTTGAAAAAAAAAAAAAATTAAAAAAATAAAAAAAAAATAAAATAAAATGTTAAAATTTGTTTAATGTACAAAATCTTATAAAGGAAAATAACAGATTATTTTAAAATTGGTTTTATTAATTATTTACCATCCTCACAATTAAAATTACTGACAAACTACACATGGTGTCTTCTTCAATTTATAAATAAATTATGATACATCCAAATAACAGGGAAGCCATTAAAATTATGATACATAGCTACATCGATTGATTTTGAGCAATATACATAAAAGCTTCTAGACTTATTTGGTGAGACTATCATAAATTTGATGTTAAAACCAGCCAACGACGCCACGAGAAAGGATGACAACAAAGTAAACTCAATTTTGAATATAAATGTGAAAATCCTAAATAAAATATTGGCAATCTAACAATGTGTAAAAAAATATGTCACCACCAAGCTGAGCTGATCTCAAGATTTCAATGATGGTTTGCTACTGGTAGAAAAACTATTACTGTAATATTAACTGTAATATACGGTACTATTAACATAGTAAAAAAGAAAGGCCACATGATCATCTCACTAGATACAGGAAAGCCAACAAATAAAAGTCAACACTCATTCAGGATAAGAACTCTTAGTATCCTAGGGATAGAAAGGAGCATTTCCATCCTAGTAAAGATTACCAAAAATTTACAACAAACGTCATGTATATTGGAGAAATGTCAGAAGTATTTCTTCTAGAGTCAGAACAAAAAAAGGTGCCTGCTGTCAATATATCTGTCCAACATTTATGAAGGTCTAAACCAGCACAATAAGAAACTAAAGATATAAAGACTAGAAAGAAAGAAAGATGATATAACTATAAGATTGTTTTCATAGACAATTCGAGAAACTCTTCAAGACAAACTACTGAATATAAGAAGAACCTTTGGAAAGATTACTGGGTAAAATATTGATATGCCAAAATTACATTCAAATATACAAACAGTAAATAATGAGAATATGTAATTAAACATACAATAGCCACCAAAGCTACCAAGTTTCTTGTAGCAAACAAAGTATGGCAACACTTCTACTGATAGTAACAGAACACTATGAAAAAATACAAAAGAAAACCTAAATAAATGAAGAGCTACGTTACTTTTATCAATATTATCAAAAATAGAAATTGTCTACCCCTTAGTTTATAAATTCAATGCAATTCCAACCAACATTCCAACAGAGATATTTTCATGCAGTTAAATACATGGAAGGCGATTCTGTATTTTACTTAGATGAACGAAAAGCCAAGAAAAGCCAATACATTTTTGAAGAAAGGAGATTTATATTTGCTAAATTAAAGCTTAATATAAAATTATAGTATTGGACAAAATAAAATGACAGTGTTGAAACAGTGTGATATTGGTATGGAGATAAACATATAGGCCAGTGGAACAGAACAGACTCTTTAATAAATGGTTTAATAAATGAACATTTAGGGGCGCCTGGGTGGCTCAGTCGGTTAAGCGGTTGACTCTTGGTTTCAGCATGGGTCATGATCTCACGCGTCGTAAGTAGGAGCCCGCACTGGGCTCCTCACTGACAGCGTGGAACCTGCTTGGGATTCTCTCTCTCTGCCCCTCCCCTGCTCGTGCTCTCTCTCTCTCTCTCAAGACCAATAAATAAACTTAAAAAAAAAATGAACATTTATAAGTAGTTCTGACAATTGACTTTCCGTGTAGAAAAAGACAAAATTAGACCCTTACTTCATACGCAGAAGTTAATTTCAAGAGGGCCAAAAACTCAAATGTGAAAAATAAAACTTTAAGCTTCAGAAGATAACATAAGAGAATGTCATTATTACAAAAGACCCATTCAAATAAATGAGATAGATTTTTAAAAGCCATACAGGTAAAATTTGAAAACAAAATATAAGAAAAGCAAGTGGGAACAGGGTATATACAGTATGATTGCAACCGTGTATACTGTTTGTGGAATATTAGACCCACCCAACCCATGAACATAAGGGGATAAACACATAAGAGGATATAAACAAACTCTAAAGGTATAGGTAGATCATTTGACTACTTAAAAGTGAAAACTTCCGGGGGCGCCTGGGTGGCGCAGTCGGTTAAGCGTCCGACTTCAGCCAGGTCACGATCTCGCGGTCCGTGAGTTCGAGCCCCGCGTCGGGCTCTGGGCTGATGGCTCAGAGCCTGGAGCCTGTTTCCGATTCTGTGTCTCCCTCTCTCTCTGCCCCTCCCCCTTTCATGCTCTGTCTCTTTGTCCCAAAAAAATAAATTAAAAAAAAAAAATGTGAAAACTTCCGTACAAAAGATATGAGCAAAGTAAACATCCAATTCACATTATGGGAGAAAACAATTGAAACCCGTACAATCACAAAACAAATCGGTATGCCTAATTACAAAGAATTCTAACGAGCTTTAACAGAAAGAAAAACAATCTAAAAGAAAAAGAGACCAGAACGCACCCAATTCACAGACAGAAGAAACTCAGTGGGTAGTAAAGGTCTGAAAAGATTCTCAACCCCATTAACAACCCAGGAAATGAAAATTAAAAATTAATGAAACCCCATTTTGTACCCATTACATTGGGAAAAATTAGTAAATCGCGTAATACTAAATGTTGACGAAGATGTGGGGAAACAGGGGCTGGTACACGTTGGTACCACCACTCTGAAGAGCGATACGGAAGGCCTGAAAAAGCTGAAGGTGCATTGTTCTTCCGTCTAGCAATTTCACTTCTAGATGTCTAGACTAGAGAAATCCCACACGAACAGGGTTTGTACAAAGTTATGCATTCGTAGCAGGGTAGCATGGTTTGTAATAGCTGCAGAATGAAAACATCCTATGTTCTCTAAGTAGAATAACGAATATCCTCTGGTTTATCGATACAATATATTCTATACAGCAGTTGAAGGAATGAACTAAATCTATATTTGTCTATCTATCTCCATACATCTTTAAAAAATAAAATACTGAGTGATAACATCAAGTTGTCAAAGCGTACCAACAATACGACACTTCTTACGTGAGATTGAAAAAGACCCTAAACGATAGTTTAAAGGGTTTTAGGATACAGTTATTTGTAACCCCGAGAATGGTTCCCAACCGAGGGTGAATTTGCCCCCAGGGGACATTTGTCAATGTCACAACTGGAGGAGGATGCTACTGGCCTCTAGTGGGTAAGAGGCCAGGAATGCTATTAAATACTCTACAATGCATTCATTGAATAACCGTTTCCCACCCTCCCTCCAACACACATCAATGGATTATTTGTCCCCAAATGTCTGAAGTTCTGAGGTTGAGAAACCTTGCTCTAAACCCATCCTATCCAAATGATATAACTGAGAATGGGGTGGGCAGTACAGTTACCCAGGTTGGGGAGGAGTTTAGTCTTTAATGAAAAATCAGAGTACAGGTCGAGGAGAAAGGGAAGTATTTAAAACATATTAACCAAAGTATATATGAAAAAGATTAAAAGAATATATACCACGTATTACCAGTAAGATTTCTGAGATAGTGCTTAAGAATTTTTTTGCACACCTCTATTTTCTAATTTATCCAAAGGAATATGAGCATTTGTAAAATTAAGAAGAAAATCCTTTGAAAGTCCAAAAACTATCTTTTCACCAAAAACAGTATCTTCTCCAAAATTTTATGCTTCAGAACACGGTTTCACAGCGCACGCATTTACGTGTTATTATTCTTGGGTATCACCTATTTTGTTTTCTACCTTTCCCCTCGACATTATTTCACAGAGATCATGCCATAAACCCAGATAATCCTCATATTTGATGTTTTAATGGCTAGATAATGTTTCACTGTATTTCTATGTCAAGATTTATGCAGCCATTTCCTGGCTGTGGATGATTTTAGCCTCTTCTACTATTGTGAAAAGCATAGCTATAAACACCTTTGCAAAAATTGGGTACTTCCCCCTTCTTGAACTCTCTCCTTAGGATTTGCTCTCCAAAGCAGATGTGCCAAAGTTCGGTGATCTTCATGTTGTCGGATTTCTTTCCGGAAAAATGATGCCACGTACTAATACTCAGTGTATGAGTATACCTGAGTCCCCAAAGGACAATTAACTTTGGTTTAAAAAACCTGCCATTAATAATTTAATATGTATAAAATTGTATATTAGGTTATTGTAGTTTGCAATTCTTTAATTATTAGGGAAGCTAAACAGCCTTCCCAGCGTCAGTTCACTATTTGTATTTTCCCTTGTGCAAACCATCTGCTCTACGCTTTTACCATCTGTCCAGTCAGATCTGAGTTTGCCCATATAGATAATATTAATTTCCCTTATATTATAATAGTAAATGTTTATAAGTTATTACAATGCTCCCCTGTTGTTTTCCTTTTTATTTTTCCGATTTGGGACTGTGATGGTTCCTGTGATGGTGTCAGTTTGGGCTATGAGACACCCACATAACTAGTTAGACATTATTTCTGGGTGTGTCCCCTAGAAAGGGCGATTCTAGACGAGATTAATGTTTGAATTGGTGGGCTGAGTAAAGGCAGTGACTCTGTCCAGCGTAGGCCAGCATCCAATCACTAGAGGCAGAGGAATGTTGACTTGTTCTCGGCCTGACTCCTTGAGCTGGGTCAAACCCTCAGCACATCTGCTTCTGAACGCTCTCCATCTCTCAGGACTTGAACTACAGGCTTCCTGGTTCTCCAACCTGTAGATTTTTCAGTCTCCATAATTACATGTGCCAATCCCTTCAAATAAGTTTTTCTATATTATATACATCTCCCATTGGTTCTGTGTCTCTGGAGAGCCCTCACTAATACAGGAATTAATCATTTATTGTTTTGAATTTTGTGGTCAATATGTATGCATTTTAAAGTTGTTTTAATCTTTTACATTTATTTTGAGAGAGAGTGAGCATGTGCGAGGAGGGAAGGGGCAGAGAAAGAAACAGAGAGAATCCCAACCAGGCTCCATGATATTAGCACGGAGCCCAATGCAGGGCTTGAACTCATGAGGCGTGAGATCATTACCCGAGCCAAAATCAAAAGTCAGATGCTTAACCGACTGAGTCAGTCACCTCCAGTAGGTATGCATTTTAATTTTCCTGTACCTGAACCTGTTGATATTTGCATTGGTTCATTGGAAATTCCTTTGACTGCTTCTATTGCCTCAAAGCCTTTTTTTCCCAAATGGATATGTATAGTCTTGCTTTGTTTCATAGATATATATGTATATACGCATGTATATGACACTAAATTTAACTCAAAAATGATTTCTTTTGGTTGGAATAAATTATCATTCTAAACCTTAGACTCTATGGTTATTTTCCTGTATTGATGGTCACTTTGCCCCAAACACAGCTTGAATAATTTTATATCCCATTGTTTATAATGGCTTAAATATATATTGATTTGAAGAGTCTCTATGTATCTCCCAGGCCTCAGTTTGGATTAGCCCATTTTGATAGATACCATTTCCTAAAAAGGCATTGTAGTATATGGTATAGCCATATATTATTACAAAAGCATTTTTTCCCCACACTTATTTTAGTTGTTTGGTCAATTTCAACAAAGTAACCCGATGGAATTATAAATGATATTGCTTAAATCTATAAATTAACTTGAATGTTATTTTAATCTTCAGCTTTCTGGTCAGCAGGAGCTTATAACGTTCCATTTTTCACCAAAAATCATATGGTTACAGACTTACGAGAGTTCAGATACCATTCAATTTCGAGTTCTAGGCCACCCTGCCCTGCACTTGTGCCGTTTTACAAATCATCAAATCAAGGCCCCCAAACCTGTATCTGGTTAGGGAGACGCTGAAGACAAGTCCCAGGGTCTATCTCATTCTGCTTTTCTATCACACCATTTATTCACTCGCTCCCTTTAATACTTTAAAATGTCTACGGATGTTAGTTGGAAACATCCCAGTTGGTTCATTTCTAGGACTTTTCTAGATTGCCATAGGGAAAAAATGGGCATGGATACTGAACTTGAGGCATGTGTTTTGTTCAATGGGGAGAAAATGCACACAGCTTATTCCATTTCCTCATACCTAAATGGTTTGGTCGTGTTTGTTTTGTTTGTTTGTTTGTTTGTTTGATTTGTTTTTTTCTTCATGGGGAAAGCAAACTGGCTTTTGAGCTGATCTCCCATTTTCTGGGTCACTCTATCTTTTTAAGGGTTTTATTGTGAACAATAGTTTCTTATTTACTACAGTCTACAGGCAAGTATAGAGATAGACAAAGAGATAAAGTTACAGAATCTTGCCTTTCCAAGAGATTCTCACAATCAAATGCAGAACACCAGATACAGAGTGTATCAGTTCCACACAACAGAGAATCCAAATAGCAGTGGTTTAAAGAAAAGATGGACTTGTCTCTCATGTAATGAGAAATCTGAAGACAGGCAATCCATTACATTGGTTACACAGCGTCATCAGAGACCCAGGCCAACTTACGGACTTTTACTCTGATATCAGGGTGTGGGACTCATGAACATTTATATCAGGAGATTGCTAGTGTGCTAGCCATCATCACTAATTTGCAGGACAGAAAGAAAAGGAAAAGCAGAAAGCCAATGCCAGCCAAGTTAGCTCTTCTGTAACTGGTTTTCCTGGAAGTCTTCCTATGATGTCCGCTTTTTGTCATTGCGCACAACTGCATCAAATGACCGCCACTAGCAACAAGGGAGCTGTTGGGTGAAACATTTTAGCCAGGCACTTTGCTCCCCTCAGTAAAATCAAACATCTTTCTGTAAATAAAGAGAGGAGAATGGATATCAGACAGGCAGCTTGTAGTCTCTAGCGCTCAGTATATGAGGTAAAACATTACCTAGGATTTTCTTTAGACCAGGGTTTCCATTTGGCTAATGAGAAATTGGCGCATGGTCGTCATGGTTAAGTTGGACTTAGAGAAATGGTCGAGGGCAGAGGGGGCATTTCAACACAAGAAAGGGCCTGAGCAAAGAGTCCTCATAGCAGGTGTATGGGAGAATGGCAGTAGCGAGGGAGGGAGGCCCTCCATGTTTTGGAATGTCTTTCCAAAGTGAGAGTGGGGGGCGCACGGAAGTGCAGGGGTGGATTGGTTAGCAACTCTGCTTACCAATCAGTGTTTTCCTCATTACATCTTCATAGCAGTAATTAACATTTATGAAAACCAACTATTTCCCAGAGGATTTCTAAGTGTTTCACTATGCATTGTCTCTAATCCTTGCAATATCCCCAGTTTAGGGATAAAGAAACTGGATATTTGACCAAGGTCATGCATCTCAGGAATGTAAGATACCCAGAACTGGGTCTTAGGCCAGTTTACGATGTCACAATGTTAAATTTATTTCTTGGGAATAAACTTCTTTATTGGGATGGGATGGTAAAGATGAGCGGGTTACCCTTCTGCTATTTCTTGATAGTTTCTAAAATCTAAACTTGAGGGGGACTTTACAAACTCTTCAACTAACCAGCAGAATGACCATGGACAAGCGACTTAATCTCCCTGACTGAGTCAAATACAAAACCAGTCAGACATTACAAGAAAAGAACACTACAAACTGCTATCCCTCATGAACATGAATGCAAAAGCTCTAAACCAAATTGTTAATAGAATCACATAAATAAAAATTTTTTAAATGCAATCCATATTTTCTGATCCAGCATATATACGTGTGTATAGAGATCTACACCTGTACCTTTGTCTATACATCCTGGATTCATTCTTTTATTTATTTATTGTCATTTTGGAAGATCTACCTAGGAGGTTCCCACCAGCGAGTTACGCGCCATGCGGTTTTGAAGGAGAATGAACAAGGCTGAAACTTACAATGCTGGGCTAGCGAAGATTAAAAAGAAAAAAGAAAAAAGAAAAAAGGCTTCAAATGCAGTGGTATGGTTTGTTAGCTTTGCCACCATTTCTGAGTTGAAATTGTGCAGCAAAAGCTCAAAAAGATGCACAGGGTTATTGGAAACTCATTTATCAAAATTCAAAAGGAGGAAGGGGAAATGGCAGGAGAAATCTCAGAGAATACAGAAAGCTGCTGCATTTTGAGTAAAACATACACTAAACAGTACATCCAAGCGCTCTGCAGGTAGAGATTGGAGGAAGGGAGGTGCTTGGTGCTAAATGTACCTACCAGATGCTATTTAGTATAGTACCTTTCATGTGGAAAGTCTAAGAAGTAGGAATTTTTGGCATTGGGAGGTGTGTGTGCGTATCTATCTATATCATCTATATCTATATCTTTATATCGCTATCTCTATCTCATCTATATCTATCTATCTAGCAAGAAAATCTCAGGAACATCCTTCTGACTTCTCTTCTTGTCTCCCACTTGGTGACACCTGGCTTTGGGAAGCCACACTTCTAATCCCGATTCCTACCTACTGGTTGGTTGTGTGATGTTGATAAACCACTAGCCACACTGGCCCCATTTTCCCCGTGAACAACCAACGTTAAAGTAAGTGGCCAGATGATCTTGCAAGTACTTTCTAGCTCTAAACTTAGGCATGGCCTAAGTGAGTGATCTCGGCCACTTGGATCCCAAGCACCCGGCATACTTAAAGTAATCTCATTTGAATACAAATTGTATGTGTACAATCTTATAACATGGCAAACAAAACACCGGAAAAATTACATCACTGGAATTATCCAAAACAAGGTTGGTCACTTTAACATTGCAGTGCTGTGACGTCTTTGATAATATTATTTACCCAAGAGAAAAGAAAGCACATATGCATACAAAGATTTGTACAGGAATGTTCCTAGCAGCTCTATTTCTAATAGGGGAAAACTGGAAACAATATACGTATCTATCAATAGGTGACGAGGTAAGTACATTGTGTAATATACACAATTGGAATACTACTCAGCACGAACAAGGATTCCATTTATAGGCAACTGAAGAAAATGCAGAATAACCTATAGTTCCACAATATATTCAATTCTAGAAAATGCAAAGTAAAACAGATCATTGCGGGGCGGGGGTGGGGGGGTGGGAAGTGGAGTTGGGGAAGGTGGTGGAGGGCAGGGCCAGGGGAGGAGCAGGGAGGGGGTAGGAGCCCAGCGAAGCGTGCGGGCACGCTGGAGCAAGCAGGAGGGGAGAGCGGTGCCAAGGAGAGGGGGCCAGGGAGGGCCCCGAGGAGGGGAGGGCTGTAGGGGCAGGGGCGGGAAAGGGTTAGGAGGCGGGACTTGGGAGGGGGAGGAGCAGGGTGGTGACGGGTGTTGGAGGCGGGGCGCGCGGGGGGAGGCGGGGCGCGCGGGGGGAGGCGGGGCGCGCGGGGGGAGGCGGGGCGCGCGGGGGGAGGCGGGGCGCGCGGGAACTGCGTGCTTGGCTCTGTGCGGCCCGCACGCGGCGTCATGGCGCGCCTGCTCCGGGCGTTCTGGGCCTGGCCCTTCCGAGAAGTAGCCCGGCGGACCGGGGCGGGCCTAGCGGGCAGCGGCGGCGCCGGCACGGGGGCAGGTCACGCGAACTCAGGTAGGCCCCGCTGCCGCCGCCTCCCGGCTTGCGGTTTCACTTCACCCGCCTGAACTTGGGGGTCCGAGTGCTGGTTCTGCACGTGACTCTTCCTTCTAGAGAAACTTCTTGGCTGCGCCCCTGGGTGCTGTTCAGGACAGTGCGTTGTACATTTGGACGGACATGGGTGGGTGTCCCTGAATATTTCCTTGGTAAAATGTCGGGCTCAGGAGCCCCTGACGCTTGTCGCCAGACTCCAGGCAAACGATGCTCCCTCCTGTAATGGCCCGTGATCTGTTACACTGTCCCCCTCTTAAATTCTGCATGCTTCTTTTCCCAGGGGAGAAACGAGCGGTTCAGACTTTGGATGCCTGCGGATTTGCTTCCTGCCCTGCTCTATTTCTATGTGTGTGTCCCAGATCTAGGGAGACGTGTAGGCTAATAACTCGTTCCCCTTTAGACTGATAATCATTGATTGTCAGTGGCTCTGAGACCAGTGAAAAGTGTGTGTGTGATGTGTCTGTGTTTCTTTAACATGCCTTTGGCTCCTCTGTCGGATTGGGACGCATTCGCATGTCATCTTTTAGTTTGGAGTCACCTGTGGAGACCTGTGTCAATTGTATTTCAGATCTATTTCAGGGTGATTTAGTGCTCCCCGTGGATTGCCTTCTTGGGCAACTGCCCAGCTGTCCCATCTCTGAATCCGATTCTGTTATATGCCCATTGAGGAAATTTCAAGATACCTGTCTCCTCTGAAATGTACCAATCACTTGGAATTCTTTCCATCCCCTGAAGTTCTCAAAGTATAGTTTTAAATAAATAAAAGCACAGGCTGCGTGAAGTAGTAGCTGATCCAACATGACTTCCAGGCAAGACCTTCAGCACCCCATGGTGTCTTAGTCAGCCAGTCTGATGATATTTGTTGCATACCTACTGTGTGTCAAGCGTTGGCTTCCTGAGAACCACAGGTGATGGAAACATCACACTTGTGGGCCAGAGCTCTCCTCATTACCTTTTTATAGGATAGTGGTTTCAATGGCAGCTTGGCTTTTATGTTTGTTCTGGTGTTGTCAGAAATAGCCTTGATGAATTGCCTGGGGATCTAACGTCTTCAGCAACGTTTAAAATCTGGCCAGACACCAAAACATAACAGGAGCTTTGTAACTTCTCAGACACCCCCTCCTGGGAATTTATTCTGAGGAAATAATTCAAAAGAACAAAGTTATACGTACAAAAATGTTTTTAACAGCACCACTCTTAAGAACCAGAAGCTGGCCGTAACCCAAATGTCCATCAGTTAAGGAATGCTTAAGTAAACCAGAAAAGTTCAATTCCAAAAACTATTAGGCACCCGTTAAAAATTATAGACAGGTAAGAGTTTGGTGTTGGCATGTTGGGCATGTTCTGAACTTGGTAAGCTTAAGCCTGTGTTTTTCTTCTGTAAAATAATGATAGTAGTAGGGTTACTGTACAGACTAAATGAAAAACATTTTAAACGCTTCATCACAATGACTGGCCCTTAGCATACGGTAAGTGTTAATTATAATTACATAAGCAAATACAAAGGACAAAAGTATAGCTACATTTAACCTACGTTACAGACTTAGGGAAGGTTGAGAGAGCAATGAGATGTCGTTAGTGACAGAAGACGGTTCCACAGCACTGAGATTTCTGCTACGCAAGAGGCAAGGCCCCTATGACTTTGTCTTTGAGATCGTCAAGAGCAAATCGAGAGAGGAAAGTAAGAAGTATCCTGGAGAAAACTGTTGTTTCAGGAAAACATTCTAGAAATGCTCTGCTAGGAAACCATCCTGAGCACTGGTTAAACCAGTCCAGTCACTGGGGTGGGAAAGAAGACTAGTCTGCAAATTACAATGGGCTGGGGATTCTTTTTTGTGCCAGTTCCTAATAGGTTTCCTTAGTCTCGACAAGTCTTTATTGAAACAAGGCCGCCTTGTGTGTGACACTGGGTAGCAGAGCAGCTGTGACCAGAAAGGTGAACAAAACCAGAAGGAGGTAACCAGTATGTGACCATATGACCAAGAGAGGGTGTTAGGTTATTTTATTTTATTTTTAAATGTTTATGTATTTATTTTGAGAGAGAGCGAGAGAGAGCAAGGGCACGAGCAGGGGAGGGGCAGAGCAAGAGAGAGAGAATCTTAGGCTCTGCACTGTCCACGCAGAGCCCAACACGGGACTCTGTCTCGTAAACTGTGAGATCATGACCTGAGCTGAACTCAAGAGCTGGCCGCTAAAGCAGCTGAGCCCACCCAGGTACCCCAAGAGGGTGTTCTTTACAGATGAGAAAATCTAAGCCCACCTCTTGAAATATATTGCCAACAAGAAAGATAACCTGTGCCAATCACAGCACAAAGCGAGAAAAGAACCCAGAGGAATCCACGTGTATCAAAGCATAGTTCAAGGTAAAGCTGTGTAGCTATCTAGCACAATAATAAGAGCCACCAAATCTTTTGGTAGCGAAGATCGCGAGAGAGAACGCAGAGGGAATCTGAAAGACGCATGGTCCCTAAAGGACCAACTTGAGGTGCAGACGACCAGGACTAAGGACAGAAAACACCTCTACACACACTCAAAAGGACCAGAAGCCCAACGTTGAGTCCTCTCTGGCCACCGGTGTCCAAGTGACCTTACTCCTTCCTAAAATGGTCACTGGTTGGGTGTTGTATGTACAGGCGCCTAAATTGCTGTTCGGTGAAACTGCAGTTTACACATAATGCAATTTCCATTCAAACTTTAGTTTCCTAAAGCGTAGTATGTGAATTGGCCGGAGCAGCCACAACAGAATGCCACAGGCTGGGAGGCTGAAACACAGAAATTTGTTTTCTCATCATTCTGGAAGCTGGGAGTTCAAGATCAAAGTATTCGCAGGGTTGGTTTCTCCTGAGAGGCCTCTGTCTTTGGCTTGCAGATGGCCTTGTCTCTGTGCTCACACAGCCCTAGAGTCTCTTCCTCCTCATGTGAGGACACTGGTCAGATTTGGCCCATCCTGTGGCCTCATTTTTAACATAATCACCTCCTTAAAGGCCCCATCTCTGAAATACAGCTATAGAGATTAGGGTCCACCCATATGACCTCATTTGACCTTATCTCTTTAAAGGCCTTATCACCGGGGCGCCTGGGTGGCGCAGTCGGTTGAGCGTCCGACTTCAACCAGGTCACGATCTCGCGGTCCGTGAGTTCAAGCCCCGCGTCGGGCTCTGGGCTGATGGCTCAGAGCCTGGAGCCTGTTTCCGATTCTGTGTCTCCCTCTCTCTCTGCACCTCCCCCATTCATGCTCTGTCTCTCTCTGTCCCAAAAATAAATAAACGTTGAAAAATAAAAAATAAAAAAAAAATAAAAAAAAATAAAGGCCTTATCACCAAATACTGTTACATTCTAAGGTACTGAGGATTGGGACTTGAGCATATGAATTTTGGGAGGACACAGTTCACCCCCTAACACCATGATTAAAGAAACCTCCGTAAGCGATGCAGACCTGATCCTGACCCGAGAGCACCCAGCTGCCCGCTGGCCATTTTGCTATCAAGGCAGGGTCCGTCTTCTCTTGATGGTGTCTTCTAGGCTGCAGATTTACAGTTAAATGTTGCATATTTGGTGCTTGAAGAACAACTAGTCTGAACATTGTTACCTACCCATGAAACCTTTCACACACATTGTGTAAAAGGTACGTACAGATAAGGATTAGAAGAGCCGTGAAAAATGGGGGAGAGGGGCCGAGGGAGGGAGAGAGAATCTTCAGCAGGCTCCACACTCAGGGCAGAGCCCGATGTGTGGCTTGATCCCGTGACCCTGGGATCATGACCTGAGCCGAAATCAAGAATCAGACATTCCACCAACTGATCCACCCAGGCTCCCCAAAAAACGTACTTATTTAGATAAAGGAGTAATTCTTCCGTCTGACAATATAACAAACAAATTTTTAGGCTTTATTTGTTTTTGAGAGAAAGCGTGAGTGGGAGAGGGCAGAGAGAGAGAGAGGGAGACACAGAATTGGAAGCAGGCTTCAGGCTCTGAGCTGTCAGCACAGAGCCTGACGTGGGGCTCGGGCTCAGCAACGGCGAGATCTTGGCCTAAGCCGAAGTCGGACGCTTAACCGACAGGCGCCCCTTTTGTCTAACAATTTAAATCTTAGTTTTAAAGTTTAAGCTAAAAAAATAGGAGAAGGGGAGTGTCTGAAAAGAATTAGTCACTCTAATAGGTGTGGTAAAATACAGAGCTATAGGAGAGGGATCTGGGGGCCCATCCAGGATTCAGACCTTGGGTTCGAAGCTGAAGGGCGGGAGTCCCGCTGAACTTTCTCTCGCTTCTTGAATTCCCTCTTTCTGGTGTCAGCAATTGTATTACATGTGGAAAGACCCTAAGGGCAATGCTTCCAGGAAACAGTAGTGGGTTTTTTTCCCTCTAACCCATTCCACTTCCTCCCCAAAAGGAGAAGGGAAGATAATAGCAACTTTCCAGACTATAAATCTTAGTACCAAAAGTCAGTTCTCGTCTTAGAATTCCACAGAAATAATAAAAGACCTTTGCCAAAGGCAAGAATGTAGGTGGAGTGATGCGGCAGGACAGACACTTGGAGGGTAAGGAGAGCGTTTTATCATGGTGCTCTCCTGCTCCTTTCTATAACCAGTGTCAGTGATATAGCCAAGGGTTCAGGTTTCCCACATTTCCCTCAAAACCAGTTTAGATTCTGGGAGGGAGAATCAAATCCCGCTCTTGCTTTTGCCGTCCTTTTTTTCACTATTTGAGGTGGCCTTTGTGTGACCAGTCCCGGCTTAGGTCACACAGACACGTTGGCCCTGGACAGCTTTTGGATCTTGCCCTTGGTTGAAGGCTTACAAAATATAGTTATACACATCTGTTGGGCTTTTCAAGGGCCTTAAGTAGAATGTCTTCCGCTTCTCTTGTGGTTAAACACATAGTTCCAATTAAAGCCAGTTCTGATCCCACTTGGTCTTAAAACAACCAAAACACCTTTCCCTGCTAACCGCGCCTGAAAAGATTGCACAGTGTTTTCCCCTCACTGGGCGGTTAGGCTGGCATTGCTTTGTAAAAGTCTTTTATTGTCACCTTGAATAGTTATCTAAAGCTTACACCGTCAATAAAATGTTCACAGTTTCATTGTTCTCCTATATTTCATCCACCTAAGGTCAAGGTCCAAAACGGCTCCACAGCTCTCCCCTCTTTCTCCTAAATCATCAACTTACGCTCTTCAGTGGACAATTCCCAACAGCATACTAGGATACTGTGATCTTTCTCCTCATAAAGAGGACTCTCGATCGTACCTTCCATTCCAGCTAACTGCAGAACTCCCGAGGGACCTGTCTGCACTGTCTCCCTTTCCTTCCTCCTCTTCTCTATCAGATCTATTCTAGTCACACACACACACACACACACACACACACACACACACACACACACTCCTCCGCCTAAACTGCCCTTTTTCAGGGCACCAGTGACGGCCACATTGCCAAACCCGATGGTTAATTATCAGTCATCTCTTTCCAGGACGGCACATTCTTGCGGTTTCCTTCCTGCCTCGCTGTCTGCTCGTCCCCATCTCCTCCACCTGTTTATCTTGGGGCGCCTCCAAGTCCAACCCTTGGGCCTCTCTGTTCTTCCCACACTCGCCGACTTGGGGATCTTCCAGGCTCATGGCTTTAAATAACATCATAATGCTGTGAGGAGTCCCAAATTTACGTGGCCACCTTGGGCCTCTCCCCAGTTTCTGCATCCATAAATCCAGCTGCCTGCCTGACGTGTCCACTTGAATATTGAGCTGGCATTTTTATTAACAAGCCTTCAAACCTGCTCCTCCTGTAGGCTTCCCCGTCTTCCCCTGGTCGGACCTAGAGCCTTGGAGTGGTGCCCCTTTGTGTCCTTTCTCTCGTACTTCACATCTGCAAGTCCTCTAGCTCTGCCATCAGAATACAGCTGGCGAGGGACCTCTCTAAGTCTGTCTGCTGCCGCCGCCCTGACCCAGGACTCCTCCCATCTCTCGGCCAGGTTGTTCAAGTGCCCTCTGTGCTGGGTGCCCTGCGACGACCTTTGCCCTGCTTCAATTTTTTTGGTACATCAGCCAGTAACTCTTTTAGGTATGTTAGATCATGTCATGCCTCTGCTCATCTTCCAGTGACTTCTGCACTCAGAATAAAAGCCACCAACCTTAGGGTAGCCTTCAAGGCCCTTGGTGGTATGCCCGCTACCCCATTAGCTCTCTGCTCGCACTTCTGCATATTTTCCTGCTCGCTCCACCCATTCCCCTGGCCTTCCCGCTATTCATCAGACATGCCAGGCACACCCAGCCAGGTTTTTCTCTTGCCTACGTGCTCTTCTAGGTATTCACACGGCATGTTTTCTGATTTCTGTGTGGCAACACCGAACAGTTTGGGGCAGTGAGGAAGAAGAAGTGGAGCAAATAGGGGAGGGCGTTTTGTAATCGGGGACTTTTGTCATCTCTGCTGGAGATAATGGCGGCCTGAGCCAAGGTAGTGGCAGATAAGTGAGGATGAGCAGATCCTAGAGCTATTTAAGAAGGAGAAGCAACAGGGCTTGGTGCATGGAAACGGAAAGAGTCACGGAGGACGGCCTGGCGTTCCGGTTTAAAGCGTGGGATCAGAGAGCTGGAGCACATGAGAGGAGGAGCAGATTTGGGTCGGGCGGGGCAGGGGAGACACGCGGAGTCCTCTCGCGCACGGTGTTTGAAACGGGACAGCCTCAAGGTACCCGTCTGTGGTTGCATATGGATCTGGAACTCAGCAGAGAGGATGGAAGGAAGCTAGATGTGGGCATCTCATCGTGTGGATGGTCCTTAAGCTACTCAGCGGACAAAATCACCCAAGGGCAGGCAGGTGTGGTGCGGTGACAGAGGCAAGCCTAGGACAGCCGGGCTCGTTCCAGGGCTGGCTGACGAAGGATGCCGAAAGGGAGCCGTGGGAGAGACCAGAGAATCGGGTGCCACGGAAGCCCAGGGAAAGCAAAGGTACCACGGGAGAATGCCAAGTGTCAGAACTACGGGGAAATGAGAGAGAAGGATGAAGGGTTCCCAGGCTTCACGGAGAAGGTGTCAGTGGGCTCCCTGAATTTGGAGGCAGTGCGGTGGGGCGTGCGACGTCTTCAGTGCCTCACGCCCAGAGGCCCGTGATGTCAGCCTGCCCCGCTGTCGGCGATGCTCCCTTTGCTTCTTTGGTTAAGGTGGTGACGTGTACGTTTTTCCGTTGTAGAGGCTCATTTTCTTCCTTGTAATTAACACTATCTTGAAAATGTGTAACTGTTCCATTCTTCCAACAGTCGTTTGCCCAGGGTTTTAGAATCCCCTGCCGATTCTTGCTTGAGTCAGTGACTATTTTACTGATTATAAAAGGGTGATTTTTTTTTTTTTTAAATTGTATCATTCCCCCGTCCATTTATTGCATGGCATTCTGCATTGGTAACTCTGAAAGGCCACTGAGCAGTAGTAATCGTCACATAAATACATCTCGCTTTGCGCCCCAGGAAATGAGTCCTGGGGAAACCGTGTGCAGTTGAACTATATTTTCATAGGAAAATTTCGGAGGTGTATTTCCAGAGTAAAAAAGAAGTCCCCATAGCTTTACCAAAAGTATTTAAGAAAGGGCAACTATTGACATATTTAACAGATTAAAAACTTTTTAATAAAATGTGAACAACCATAAGCAACAACAACACACGATACCAAAAATACCGTATTATGCGGTATTATGAGCTAGCGATGAAGATACAGATCTTCATTATTTAGGACCTCTTTCTGGTAACAAAATGAATTTCAAATATGATTTTCAGACATGTTCGATATTTGGCGGTAACACCATAAGTGTCTAACCTTTTATCTTTGTTGCTATGGTCAGTTACTAAGTCTTCGGGCCGCCGTTTTCTCATTGGGAAGTTGAGGTGGACAGATCAACCCTTTTGCATTCTTCGTGTTGGATGGTTGAAGCATTGGTTATATATGCCTTGGGCTTCCTCCTCCCCTTTGGCTAAAAAGAGTATTGTCCTAGTTAATTTGTTTACATTCACTGGAGTAAAAGTCGTAAGATTGAAGCATAAGGATGGATTCTGGAAGGTCTCCGTTTCTTTGCAGGGGCATACGCTGTAGGAGCCTCTTTTTTTTTTCCGCACTAGATTTTTTTTAATAAAGACTTCTGCCGACAAACAACAGCAGAGAGATTTTTATAAACCAGCGAAGGAGAGGAGTTGAATAACCCACTAGCTCACGGTTCTTTTCTCTCCAGTCACTCAGCTACTCCCAGCCGTGTCCTGACAAGAAATACTCCTCTGGATGCGGTAATAGAAGAGGGATCAATGTGCACCCCCGGGCACCCGAGGAGATCTTATTCTGCATAATTTCATATTTCAGCTGCCTCTTTAGCTCCCGCGCCCCAGTGGGACGAGAAAACCGGCTGTCCGCTTACTGCTCCTTTCTCGTGAAACTAATGAGTCCGTTGAAGCATTTTGTACCGGAGCTTTCTGGTCCCCGGGACGAAGGGAGTCGTGGGAGAGGGGAGGGACGGCCGTGTCCTGGGGGTGGCCGTGCACTTGAGGAGCAAGGCTCAGGGGAAACGTTCATTGGGCCCTTTTGTTCTAATTACAACAGGTTCCCATTTAACCACCCCGGGTCCCTCACAGAGCGCGAGCCAGTCTCTCACCCGGAGCGAGTGGCAAAAGAAGCTGACTCCAGAGGGGTTCTACGTCACGAGGCGAAAGGGAACCGACCCGGTAGGCCACACTGCCGACGGTTTGGTGACTGGATGGACCGGGGGTGGCTGGAGGGGGGTATGGGGTACGTGTCGCTTGGATGGACCGGGGGTGGCTGGAGGGGGGGTTGGGGTACGTGTCGCTCATCCGCTCTGCCCGTCGTCCGGCCCTCCTCTGTGGTTCTCCCTGTCGGGCACCCATGTCCACCTGCCTGTAGGGACCGGAAGCCTCCCCAGACCCCCCTCCCTCCCCTCACCCTGTTCTGCCTCCTCAGTAACCTTCCCGTTGCTCTCCTTCTGGCCCCCCTTCTCCGCACGGCCGCCAGAGAGATCCGAAAACACAAGTCCGACCACGGCCCTCCGCCGCCCCTCCAGAGGCTTCCCGATGCTTCCAAGGTAAAGAGCAAAGTTTACAAATGGCTAATTAGGCCCCATTGGCTCTGCCCCCAGCGGCTCTGGCCCCAGCCTCCTGCCCCTCTCCTCAGTCGGGCTGTTTTTCCTATTTCTGCGCTTGGGCCACACTGAGCTTCCTTCCGCTCTCAAACACCCTGGGCTCCCTCTCCCTTCCGCCCTTGACCCTGTGTCCTGCTCTCCCCCATCCCCTCGCCCACCCTCCCTGCCCCTTCAGACCTACCTCTCAACCCCCAGCCCCTGTGCTCAGGGAGGCCTTTCTCGGCCCCAAGCTGGCCTTGCTGTTCCCAGCGCTTTTCCTTCAGAGCACTTGCCATTGTTGGTGTGGCCCTCGCACAAAACACAGCGCCTGGCCGTGGTCCGCCCTCAGAAAGTAAATTTTTGTGACTTCTGAGTGAGTGCGGGCTAAGAGGCAGAAACATTAAGCTGCATTCATCAAGCTCAGCTTTGACTCGTTTCCGGGGGGGGCCGTCCTCCGTCCTCCGTGGTTCCTCATTACGGTACTGTTTTCCCAGCACAGTGCTTCTTAACCAGTAATGTGTCTCACACCCAAGTATAGCCGCTGGAATAAAGCCGTAGAACGCGGTTACTAGACCTTTTCATTGGGGAAGTGGACCCCACAGAGTGGACCACAGCGCTTTTGCGGAGCTGCGGGGTATTTCTGTCTTTCCTTCAGCAGGCCCCACCGAGTTCATGTGCACGTGGCCGTGGAATCATGGCACACCCTCGGTTTCTCCGATGCTGACGTCCTGAGGCCGGCAGATCCCAATAGATTCTTGTGAAGTCCTGCTATTTTTTAAAAGTTCCTGTGGGTGGGACTCTAATAATCCTTCACTGGGAAAGAGACCGTGGTTATTAGTGCAGGTAGTACGGGGAGCCATGTGTGATTCTCTGTGTGCAGTTGGGCGTATCCCAGAATATTCTAAGCCAGCCCTTTCTCAGGGACACACACAGCCAGGCAGGGTTTGGTATATATGCCGAGCCTGGAGATGAGCTGACAGATGTTGAGGAGAAGAAATCTGTGGGATTCTCAGACAGATGGTGCAGTATGCTCTGTGCATTTGGCCATTTTACAAAATGAGCATCATCCAGTATTTTCAGTAATGTTATAAATCCCTTTCAGCTGACCCACGTCCACACGTAACTTCTTGGAATAATGCAGAACTAGCTGTAAGCCTTGCTAACGAGAGAGAAGTAACACGTCTAAGCTTTCTATTTGGTCACCCACACTTAAAAATTCGGTCGCGCGTGTTCGTATTGGGCCGCAGGGGTACGTTAGCACTCGGGTTGACACAGCAGATGAGTTTACAGCCTGGTCGCACCATAAAAGTCCGACAGAAGGCAGTCGAAGGCAGGTTTTATGCAGGTCACCCGCTGTCTGCCCCGCAGAACTGCTCTCCACATGCTTCGCTCCGCTCTGAGCTCTGGGAAGAAGACACGCGCCCCTTCCCTCTGGCTACTGACCGAGTGTGGCAGTGGATGATGCCGGTGACGTCAGAGGACACAACCGAGAAATCAGGATCCGGGGTCCTCTCGGCGGCCGTGCTCCTGCAGGCCGCCCTCACCTACGGCCGCAGCCTCACGGGTGCTGGGAGCTGCCCCATCCTTGGCCCCACAGGCCTAGTAGGGTAGTGTGTTCTCAAAGCCACGGGCCCGGGACTGCTTCACCCTCCCTGTTGGTTTCCGCTGGCCCTGTCCCCACCTTTGTAAATAGTTCTATATGAAATTATGTGCAAATCGCCCTTTTGAGCGTGCCATCTGTTCCCAACAGGTATGTTGTATGGACGAGATCAAAGAAAGAGGTCCCGTTGGTCCAGACAGACTGCCTTCAGGGCCACCATAGCAGAATACCACAGACTTGGGGGCTTAGACAACAGACATTTATTTCTCACAGTTCTGGAGGCTGGGAAGTCCCATATGAAGGGGCTGGCCAGTTCAGTTCCCGGTCTTTTCCTCCCCATCTCTGTAACGGCACCCAGACCAGCCCTGGGTACATAGTAGGTTTTCAGGTAAATACTAGAATGCACAATTGAGTTAAAAGCTGAGTTCGGCCCTAAATAGATGATAAGACTTATATAAAATTGAGGTGTAAGGGGAAGGAGGCATCAGGAAATCGGTCTAGGAGGCCTGGATAGATGTCATTTCATAAAATGTGTCCGTTGAAGCTTCCTAGGCTTTCTAGCTCAGCCCCAGGGCTGGTGGCCCTCTGGCATGTGTGTCTCGTCAGCCCAGGCGGGAGGGATGTGGAGCTTGGTTGCAGATGCCACGGGTGGGAGCAGGCACCCAGGGGGACAGGCCTTAAAAAGACCAGCTTACTACTGTGCAGAACTACTGTTCTGCAGCTCAGCTTAGAGTCTTTGGAGAGGGAAAACGTCCAAGTGTGCCCAGATGGTAGGCTCAGCAGGTTATTTTGAAATTGTCCGTTATGCGGCTCGCTGAAAACGGGCTGTTAATATTACCACGGGGAATCTGAATGTTTGACCTGTGATTTTGTCGAGACGGGAAATCTAGGAAGGGCAGAAGAGTCCAGCCTGCCTCCCGAGTCCGTTCTGCAACGTGGCGACCCGTTCAGAGGAGCGCTGGCTTCTCTTTCATCCCGTGCAGTTGGGGGAGGGCTTGCTGCCCGGCCCTGCCGGTGGATGGTCCGTAGTTGGCTGGGGTGAGAGGGTTGGTTTTGTTTTTGTTTTCTTCCCTTTTAATTTACTTTCACAAAAGGAATTGGGCAAAAAGCTCTTTGTTTCTTTTTCCAACAGCGAGATCCAATTTGCAAAATGACATTTTGAAAAATATATGTCAAGACTTGGCTGACTCATTGCCTCAAGTCTCCCTGTGTTTTTCTTGGGAAACCTCTGGAAACCCACAAACTCTTTAGGCCACAATTAATGAAGTCATTTCATCTAGGTAGTAACTTTGGTATGGGATAATCTAACTCATTATTTAAACGTTTTGTAAGTATGCAACGCCCTAAATGCCGCGCAAAGCGTATTAAAGGCACAGCCACGAGCTGACAGAGCTATGCTATTTATGTATTTATATTCTGTCTTTAATTGGAGATTTCAAAGTGTTTTAGACAGTGGACTGGATTCCTATTGTATTAACTATTTTGAGACGAAGACTGAAATCTTACACCATGCAGAGGACTGTTCTCTCACTTTTTCACGGACTTTGATGTTCTTGGATGAAAGGTGCTACATAAATACAAAGCACTATTAATGTCATAATTTGAATATTTGGCACAATAAAGGCTGGGTTGTGATAAGCCTGCAGGCTGCTTCGTCGGGCACGTTGTAATTTTCTCTCCGGTGATGTTTGCACTTCGTCAAATTAGTACAAAAATTCCTTGATTTGGGGACTGAACCTTGGATTTCAATCCGCCACATCATCTCCTGCTGGTGTTAGGAGAACCCTACACATGATGTATCTCATTTGCTTCCAGCCTTTCAGTGGGATCTACCTGAATAACAAGGAATCAGGAATGTATCACTGCGTGTGCTGGGACAACCCACTCTTCAGGAAAGGTCAAGGTGGAGAGGTACTGAAGGAGAACGGACCTCCAGATTTCATGCAGCTCTGTCTCATTTGAAGTCTTGGCTAAATATATACCCCTGTTGTTTTTAATTGCCCTCCTCATTTGGCATGGTTGCTAGAAGGAGAGCTGTTTATATAAAATACTTGCCTGTCTGGATTATTTCTAGCATGTAGAGCAGTTAGCGAGATCTCTTAGCCTGTATTCTTTCTCTCTGTATCCCGGAGAACTAGACAACAAGTGAAACTTCATGGGCACCTTAAGGTAACACTATTAGAATATTTTCCTGGGAAAGTATTTAAAGAAACCTAAACCATAATAGTATTTGCCTGGCCATGTGATTAAAACTACATCTCTCCCAGGGAAAATGGGTTTATAATTTAATTTGGGAAATGTAGAATTTTATGAGGATAGATTCCCCACAGTGCTTGACAGTAGTGAATACCATACCCTGTTCTATACCAGCTAAAAGTAAATTTAATTGTCCCTTGATTTCAAAGCCTCTTTTAAGTCAATCAGGATCTGAAATCTCTCAACAAAGGCTTTTTTGTTTAGCCATGCAGGAAACAGTCTAAAAACAGTAGATTCGATGAAGAAGAAAGGAAAACATCTTTGAAGTCCTGTTTTCAGAACTTCAAAGATATTTTCCTTTCTTCTGCATCAACCCTAAATTGGTTTAGAATAAAATATAAATCAAGCCAGCTCTGTGAATCTTCCATTAAGCCAGGCTTCATTATGTCCTTTGGGCTTTGAGCAGACCGGGCTTTCTTGGGCTGCTGGCTGCTAATGTGGGCCGGATTTGGAAAGCCAGACCCCGCCGGCAAGGATGAGGAACAATTAGGATCGATTTCCCTTCATGCTTGCGGAAGGGCAAGTCTTTGCCCGGATTCACTCACTACGACAAGTGGCTGGTGAGGAGACGTCTAAGAGAGCAGTCGGCCCGGGATGGCCTGGGGAGAACTAAGAGAAGCAGGTTATTTTAACGCAGGAAGATGTGGCATGCGTATTTCTGAGCCATTAGTTATTCCTTGACCTTTGGTTCTGTTAAGGAGAAGCAGGACCTTGAGATGGCCAGCCTGCTTTTAGTCAAAAATAAAGGTGGACAATAACCAGACGGATGCTCTGTTTCTACCTTGGGGCCGTGAAGACAGGATGAGAAGTTGTCCTCGTAGGGGCATTCTCCCACTTTGCGTTCATTTTCTTACTTCACTGGTGTTCCAGTTTCTGCACTAGTAAAATTGAGGCCGTTTCCTCCCCGGGGCCCACCATCCCCTCACCGCAGCAGCCAGTCTGGAATCACAGGACGTTGGAGCCGGGATGGACCTGAGACTAGAGCAGTAGGGTAGACTGTCCAGGAGCAATTTCTGCCTCCATGGAAATGCTCCGGATCTGCTCTATCCAATATGGTAGCCACTAATCGCATATGGCTCTTGAACGCTCAGTGTCGTTGAAGATGAATTTTTAATTTTACTTAACTCGTAATTCATTTAAAACTAAAAGCCCACATGTGGCCAGTGGCTACCGTATCGGCACAATGCGTGTCCAAATTAAGGAAGTCGAGTGACCAACCCCAGGTCACTGAGATAGTGAAGCAGCCAAGACTAACAGGAGAACCAGCCAGTTCTCGAGAAGCCCGTTTACCAAAGGCCAGTTTGCGAAGCTGCCGATTCACCAACCTTACTTATTTCTTTTTTAATCATCTAGTTTTAGTTGAAAGGTTTCTATTTTTTTTTCCCCCCTTAGGGACTTTTGAGTTGGTTTCTGTTCCATTTTCCTGCTGCTGCTGAATGATTGAAACTGGAAGAAATACGAATATGTTTAAAAGGATCTTTTATGCTCCAGAATATACTTTTCTTAAAGATGTATTTGTTTATAGGAGAGGTAAGATACTGAAGTGGCTAGGGGTCTGCTCCCCTGCTCTGTGACCTTGGGCGTGTCTCTGAACCAGTCTGTGGCTTGATTTCCTCACCTGTAACGTGCTAGCACGATAGTTGGACTTCATAAGGTTGTTGAGAGGATTAACTGAGTCGTGAGGTAATGCACCAGCGCAGTTCCCGGCGTGTGCCCAGCAAGCACTCAGTACTTGTTGGCAATGACTGTCCTCAGAGACGGATCCTTCTTAGGGCTGCATATGGAGATAAATCTTTGAGAATGAGGAATTCTTGTGAATATAGTCTCATTAATGAGAATCTATCCATGAAGCTTATATTTCCGAGCATGCTTCCCATTCAAGAGCTTGGTCTTAGGAAAATATTCTTGTTTTGCCTCTCTCTTTCTCTAGTCTCCAGCCTTCATAATAGCAAGCGGGGGTGGAGAAAAAAAGTAAACATTCCTCCAAATGCTTGTGTAGGGTCAAAATGAGGGGGAAAGTTGGTCAGCCAAGAAAGAGTCAAGTGGATGTGGGACCACTGCCTCTTGGCAGAATTGGCTTCACACAGAACCAGTATGGTGCCTGTTTCGGGAGACATGCCTCCTGTCCAAATCAGAGGCCTTTAATCCAAGGTTTCCAGGTCCAGAACACTCTTCGGATGTTATCACCCCTCTGGGGGCTCCAGACTGTTGCTTCATTTGCCACCACTTCCCTGCTTCCTCTGTTCCCCTTCCTTCTCCTTCCCCCCCATGTACCCATTCTGGAAGTGTTTATTAAAATCTACTGTGGGATCACATGTTGGGTGCTCCTACATCCTTCTCAGAATAGAAGGAAACTGAAAGCCTAATATTACTTTCCTTCTTACATAACATCAGGATGTCCTGCATGTTACAAGTAACTAAGTAACATTGGTTAAAAACCTTTTTTGTGGGGCGCCTGGGTGGCGCAGTCGGTTAAGCGTCCGACTTCAGCCAGGTCACGATCTCGCGGTCCGTGAGTTCGAGCCCCGCGTCAGGCTCTGGGCTGATGGCTCAGAGCCTGGAGCCTGTTTCCGATTCTGTGTCTCCCTCTCTCTCTGCCCCTCCCCCGTTCATGCTCTGTCTCTCTCTGTCCCAAAAATAAATAAAAAACGTTGAAAAAAAAAAAAAATTAAAACAAAAAAAACAAAAAAAAACAAAAAACCTTTTTTGTGTTCCGGTTCCTCCGAATGAATGGAAATTCTTCTAAGATTTTAGAGTTGTCAGTTATCACCAGGTGCCTCGGCTGTAGTTTGGGGGCTGTGGAATTTCCAGAAATGAAGAAAAACCAAAACAAATAAACACGTAACGAACACGCAAACACACAGCAAAAAAACAAAACCAAAGAAACACCTCCAAGAGTATATGAAAAGAGATGATCCAGAGTGGTTTTAGTTTCCCAAGGTGGAGTCTTATAATCTGGTAATCATTTAAATATGTTTATTTTAATTTCTTTTTTTTTTATTTAAAAAATTTTAATGTATATTTATTATTTGTTTATTTGACAGTCTCGTGTGCGTGCGTGAGCGGGGGGAGGGGCAGAGAGGGAGACGGAGAATCCACAGTGGGCCCTAGCACTCGCAGTGCAGAGCTCAAAGTGGGGCTCGAACCCATGAGCCATGAGCTCATAACCTGAGCTAAAGTCAGATGCTCAACCGACCGCGCCATCCAGGAGCTCCCATATATTGGAATTTCTAATTGACCTTAATATTTAGGTTTCCATTCTGAAATTCTTTATGATGGACCTCTCATTATTACCTGGTAAAATCTGCAGATTCCGTTAATTGCATCAAGAAAGATTTATTGTTTCCCATAAACATTTTAAATGACTTTTTATTAGTCTTTAGATTAATTCATTAAAAAATGTATTACATTCATAATTCTCCATCAAAATGCCTTTAATGATCACTGGTTTACGTGTAATGTTAAGGGTGGAAAGGCTGTGACTAAAACATACTCAAAATGTTTTTCCCTGGGCCAGGGTGGCTCAGATGAATAGTTTTGAGCCCTTTGGAAAGGTTTGCAAAAAAAAAAAGTGGACCTATGGCTGCTCAGATTTCATGGATATCTGTTATTAATAATAGTAATGATTTTTAGAAATAATGGCTACCGATTCATGTACCGTTTATCCAACACTATGCTAAATACACTGTACCTATAGGGAAACTATTTCAGGTAATCTTGTCAGCAACCTTGTGAGGCAATAATGCCTTTACTGTTCTATCCGTTAGGGCACTGAGGCTTTAAAAGACTAAATCACTTGCCAAGGTCACAGATATAGCAGAGCCTGGCTCCACGCCCACACCTTTCAGAAGTCAGGGCCTTACTCCTCAGAGTTCTCAAAGGCTGGTCTGAGGATCCTGGGAGTTTCTGGGACCGTTTTAGGGGCCCTACAAGGCCCTCCCTCTCTTTCGTTACTGCATATCCATGAGGCCACATCCTCTTCTGTAGCTCAATCAAAATAACAGTGCAGCAGATTGAATCCAGAAGCACATACGAAGAGTCAATGGTCTTTTTCCTTTTTCTAAGCTAGATGTTAAAGAGATGCGCAGAATTGTGAAACAGTGCATCTCTTCTCACTAAGTGTTTGTTTCATTTTGGAAAATATAATCCGCTGTCAGAAAAGTAGGTTATTTATGGGACCAGGTAATGAATTCGTTATTTTTAAAAACAACTTCATGGATGATTGTTTACAACTTGTCAGTTACAATTTCTAATTTGTTAAACATCGGTATCGGTAATTCCCGTAAACAAAAGCTCTCAGAGCTCCTCAGTGATTTAATAGAGAGCAGTCCTGAGAGGCGAGTGTTTGAGGATGACCGCCTCAAACCTGACTCTTCCTGCTGCGGCGCGTGCTCTCCCCCGAGCTTCCTTCTGCGTTCATAGGCTAGGGAGTTGGTTATTTGCCATTTTTCCTTCTCTTTACTCAGGTTTTTTGGTTTTTGGCTCTTGGTTTGTCTGTTCGTTTGTTTGTTTTGCAGAGTTTATAGTGCATTTCTTCTCCCTCTTCCTTAGAGAGCCCTTCCCCTGCCATTGCAGATTTTCCACTCGGGTTCCCTAGTGCCCTTTGAGGGAGCTCACCGGGGGTCCCTGGCGCGTGGATTTGCGTGTTTCCCTCTCACTCCTCTGGTCGGCCCCTCTGGGCCTCTCCCACCTCGGCGCCATTCGTTCCCATGGGACGTGTCCAGGAGGGTCACGGCGCCACAGCGACTGTTCAGAGCGAACCTTCACGAGCACTTACTGCCCCCCCCCCCGCCCCCGCAGAGTATCTCCTTCAAACCTCAAAACGTCTCCATGACGTAGGTGTTATTCTCCCCATGCTACAGATGGGGCCCGGACAGGTGACATAGCCTGCCCAGTGTCACACAGCTGCGAAATGGCAGAGGCAGTCAGGCTTCTGTGTCGGGGTAACCGGCAGGTCCTGCTGCTGAAAATGCGTTTCATCAGGTCTCCCCCTGCTGGGCCCAGACTGTGACGCCCTCCATGGACCACTGCTGTTTCGTTTCCGTTTCCCCCTTTTCCACATTTAGACCACTTGGATTGGATCTGTGTTTCCTAACGGGCATCACAGTTCACAAAGCCTCTAGTGTTTTTCGGTCCCTGTCGGACATCGGGAGGGGAGCCGGCAGCATCCCAGGAACAAGAGATCCTTTCAGGGGGACGGGACAACGTGTTCAATAGCGACAGTGCAGCGGGCAGGGTTCCTGCAGAACTGATTGTTCACCTAACTGGCCTGGAGGTCTGGCAGAGGAGGGAGGGGATCAGAAAAATGAATTGGGGCATCCAATGCTCTTCGTGTGTTCATAACAATCTCAGCAGCTGCCGCGTGGCCAATGTCTTCCCCGGTTCCGAGAAAAAGTACTGCTCCGGCACCGGACGGCCTTCGTTTTCTGAGGCTCACGGGACATCTGGCTCCGATGAAAGGGACGCGGGGATCCTGAGAGGCGTGGACACCTCGTTAGGATTAACTCGCACCAAGGTTGTCTGCAAGCAGGTGGGGCTTTTTTGTTTTGTCTCTTTGGTTTTCCCCGATGCTGCAAAGAGCGTAGCTGGCCTTATGACGCGGGAGTATTTTCATACTTTGCTACACTGGCTACTTCAGATCCTTCTCCCATCATTCTGGGCACTGCAGGGAAGAAAAAGAACCTTCCTGAGCCACTCTCTGACCTAGCCGTTCCTGGTTGTGGCCTTCCAGAGATGGGGCAGAGGGAGGAGAGAGAGAGAGACAGAGACAGAGTGAGCAGAGGAGGGGCAGAGAGAGAGGGGGGGAGAGAGAGAGAATCCTCAGCAGGCTCCATGCTGCCAGCGCAGAGCCCGACACAGGGCTCGAACTCACGGGCCATGAGATCATGACCTGAGCCAAAGTCAAGAATCGGACCCTTAACTGCCTGAGCCACCCAGGCGCCCCTGTCTTCTTTCATTTCTTAATCAAATTCTGATGTGATGGGCTTCCCTCCCCCCATACAAATGTCAGACACCAGAGTGGGGTGGCCATGTGGGGTGCGGCCACGTGGGGCTCACCTGTCTAGTTTCACGTAAAGAACTTTGTCTCGGTGGGGAAATGACGGCGGCCTCTCTCCCGTGCAGTGTGGAGCCCGTCTTGGCCGCGTGCTTCCTGATGGACGTGGGCCTAGTGGGCAGAGGTTTTGCATCAACAGTGTGGCACTGAAGTTCAAACCAAGGAAATACTGACTGTCTCCAGGGTCCCCTCCTCTCGCCACTGCTTCATTTACACCCTCAGTTGTCATCGCTCATATGAATGACGTGTTCTGTTGGCTACCAAGCTAGGCCAAATGTGCTGCTGGCACCAGGCAAGTCACAACCTCTGGGATGTATTTACCTGGACTCAGCCCAACCCTGACTCCAGCTTGGACTGGAATTTCACGCAGTGACAGAAGGGCAGCCATTTCCATCGAATTGACTTCTGTAGGCTTTGCCTGGGACCGGAGGGTGTGACTCTTGGGGGACATTAAGAAGCTGATGGACCACGAGCCAAAAAACTCCTACAAAACTACCCTGACCTTACCACTGCAGTGAAGCACTTCGTGGACCTATACAGGTGAGGGGTCAAGGGACAAGAGGAAGGGGACGCGGGATTAGAGTAATCAACAATCCCAGCGCCGAAAGAAATGCCAAGGACCGGGGTTGTGGAACAGCAGAGTTTGGGAGGCACATGCAGTGATCGATGGGATGCATGGTTCTTTTTCATAGCTTTAGAATGTCTTGACCATTCTGGTTTCATGCTTTCTACCCACAAATAAGTGCCAGTGGGAGCTTGTTAGATTTCAGTGATTAATGAGTCAAAGTGGCTGCAAAGTTAAGCTTTAACATGTTCAAATAAAATACTTACTAAAATTGGTGTTTACTCTGTGTCTAAGCCTATGAATTTGCTCTTTTGTGAAAACTCTAAATCAGATACCAAAAGAAAAAAGAAATAGATTACGTTGGAGTAGGCATCTGGTTATACAACCTTAATAGAACTCAACTGTTTTACAAATTGAGAGTCTTGAATACTTTGCTATTGAAAGCGTTTAAATTATTTGGGATTTTATAGGCAGAAAGAAAAACCTAATGATTCCATTTTTCTCTTTATTAGTTTGTAGTGCATCATGTAGCTTTTCTTTTGGTGGTTACCATGGAAATCACAACATGCATCCTTAACTTGTCACAGCCATATAACAATTATTTTTGCTACTTTTCCAAGAATGCTCTCCTTAGATCGCTTTAACCTCATTAATACCCTTCCATATTTTGTGTTACTGTTGCTATGAATTTAATTTTACACACATTTTAAGCCCCACAAGTCATTAATTTATATGCCAATATTTATTTATATTTACCTACATATTTCCTCCTTATTTCTTCCTGAAATATCACATTTCCCTGTGGGATTGTTTTCTTCTGCCTGAAGAACTCTTTAAAAAAAATTTTTTTTTTAATGTTTATTTATTTTTGAGACAGAGCATGAGCAGGGGAGGGGCAGAGATGGGGAGACACAGAATCTGAAACAGGCTCCAGGCTCTGAGCTGTCAGCACAGAGCCTGGCGCGGGGCTCGAACTCACAAACTATGAAATCATGACCTGAGCCGAAGTCGGACGCTCAACTGACTGAGCCTCCCAGGCGCCCCAGAACTCTTTCTTTTAGTTCATGATTCCTAGTGTTGAATCTTCTCAGTTTCTTTTGTTGGCTGAGAAATGTATTTATTCTCCTTTAAAATGTTTAAAGCTTTATCGAGGAAAAGATATACCAAAAAATTGCACCTATTTAATGTATACATTTTGGTGAGTTTTATCTCCGTTCATTTTGGAAATATTTTCCCTGGGCATAGAATTCTAATTTGGACATTTTATTTTGGCATTTTTAAAGTTTCGTTCCATCGTCTTATGGCTTCCATTGTTCCCTCTGTGAAATCAGCTGCCCGTGCTATTGGTGCTCCTTTGAAAGCAGTACGTTCCCTGCCCCAACCCGCAGCTGTTGTTATGAATTTCTCTTTTGATTTGATTTTCAGCAGTTTATGATGTGCCCTGGTGTGGTTGTCTTTGTATTTCTTGTGCTTGGAGTTCACACAGTTCTTTGAATCTTTGGTTGATACTTTCATCAGTTTTGGAGATTCTGTTACTCTCCCTTCATGATTGCTTTTTCCCTGACCTCACTCCTCTCCTTCTAGAACTTGAATCACACAAATTTTAGGCCATTCATTTCATCCCATGTGTCTCTATGGTTCTTTTCTGAATTTTCCCAGTCTTCTAAATTTCCATACTTCAGTTTGGTTTTTTTGTTTTTTGTTTTCTTTTTTTTTTTTTTTTGGTCAACATGCTCTGTAATTTACCATTCTTATCCTTTTGCTTGTTTAATCTGCTTTTAAACACATCTTTTTAAACACCTCATTTTAAGCGGTATATACCTTTTTAGTCCTAAAATAACCATTTGATTCTTTTTTATGCATTCCAATTCTCTGTTGAAGTTCTCCATCTTCAACAGAGAAAAATGGGTGTATTTTCCTCCCATGGTTTTCATCTCTGCTCTTGAACATGTTAATCATAGTTTTAAATATGTTCTTGCCTTTGGGAATTCCTAGTAGTGGGTTTCCATGCATCTCAGATATAATCCTCCAGAGTAAGAGCGTGGGAAAAAGGCCCATTCAGAAAATATTGACTAATCAGAAAGGTCCCTTTGGCCCATCCAGTGACCCATCTGTAGCACCTTTTCCCATAGTGCTATGCCTGATTTCAGAAGTGTTTGCCACAATATCTGTTAAGTTTTCACTCCGACCATACTTTCATTTAAGAAAGACCTCTCCTAAAAATAGAAACAGTTCTTGGTACCCTAGTCGGCCCACCTTTCTGGAGGCTTCTGCCATTCCAACCAAGTACCAACTGTGTAAGCACTCTCATCCTGAAGCACTGAATAATGCATGCAGAGGAGCAATTTTAATAGAATATTTCTTTCATCTACTTTCCAGACATGGTTTTCTTTGGCCTCAGAAGAGAATATTACTATTTTATTGTATCAGCCATTTTATATGCTAACCTCCTATCCAGTAACTTTATTTCTACCTCTCACCATCAAATTAGCACCCATACACACAGGGTTAAGAAAAAAATCTATATTTAGAAAGAAGTTGAAACCAGTGACTTGTTTGAGTAGACTCATAACTGGCGAAATGACCATTGGATTATGTGTTGGTGGGTTGGTTACACCTCTGCTCCCTATCTCAGCAGCAACAACAAAAAGGCCAAAACACTCCATAAGTGACTGGTTTGACTTAACATCTGAAGGTGGAAAGAATATCAACTTGCTAGAGCGAATGATTAAATTATATTCTTTCTTAAAAAAGTAAATTATTAAGTAATGTATTGACTGCGGTGCAATTCTGATCCTAACCACCCAGAGTTAGTACCCACTCCACCGGTGTGGGGCACAGTCCCCAACAAGACTACTCTCGTGTCCTTTGCCAGCTGCAGGTCTGGGAGTCCTTAGGCTACTTGCACTTCTGACCATCTGGCTACAAATCCAAAGGTGCTCCTGCGACCTCCTTCAGATTCAACAGTTCACCAGACTCACAGAACTCAGGAAACTGCTATACTTAATTATTACAGTTTATTCTAAAGGATACAAATCAAGACCAGTCAGTGAAGAAACACACCGCGAGAGGTTCTGTGCCCTCTCTGTGTGGAATCAGGTCACATCATCCCCCCCAAACACGTCAATATGCTCAGCAACCAGGATGCTCAGCAGAGCTTCAGTGTTCGGTGTTTACTGGGATTTCATTGCATATATGTGACCGATGGACTCATTGGCCACATGATTGAACTCAATCTCCCTTCCCCCAGAGGCGGGGGGGGGGGGGGGTTGGGCTGATAACACGTGGCTCAAAGCCTCGAGCGGCCCTCTAATCACACGATTGGTCTTACCAACATGACCAGTGCCCATCCAAGTCATCTTAGCATAAACTCGGGTGTGGTCCAGTGACCCCTCATGAATAAGAAAGACACACTTAACCACTCAGGAATCTCCAGGGGTTTAAAAGCTCTATCTCGGGAACCCAGAACAAGGATGAGACAAATTCTCGATTATATGACATTTAAGAAAATAACACTACGTATCAAAAATTATAGGCTATTGTTAAGATATTCGTAGCTTCAAATTCTTTTCTTTTTTATAAAAGAAAGCAAATGAAATAAAAGATTCATTTAACGAAGTTAGAAAAAAGAATAAAGCAATCTTATTAGATATCTTCATAGGATAAAGAAAGGACAAACTAAGAGGAGACAGTGAATTAGGAGAGCAATTTATTAGAACATCAAAGAAATGCGTCTCTGAAAAACAATGGCAACATAAAACAGACTTCCAGTCATTTTAATCAAGAAGAGAGAATGTTCATCTGAACTAAAACAGAAATGAAATGTGGAGTATAAAAACAGGTAACAGGAGATTTTAGAATTGTTAACACATGCTTGTTAGAGCTCAACTGGAAAATACAGATGAAACGTGTGGGGTATTTTTATTTGAAGTATATAGTTGACCTACAACATTACATTAGGTGTATAACATAGTGGGTATATAACATGCTGATTTGACAGTTACGTACATTACAAAATGCTCACTAAGGTTAAGTGGTCACCATCTGTCACAGACACAAAATTATTACAGTATTATTGACTATATTCTCTATGCTGTGTTCTTTATCCCTGTGACTTACTTATTTTGTTCCTGGGAGTGTGAGTGTGCAGCTCTTAATCTCCTTCACCTCTTTCACCCATCCTCGCACTCCCCTCTGCTCGGGCAGCCACCAGGTCCCTATTTTTGTGAGTGTATTTCTGCTTGTTTATTCATTTGTTTTTTAGATTCCACAGATAAATGAGATCATACGCTATTTGTGTTTACCTGCCTTATTTCACTTAGCATAATACCCTCTAGTTCCAGGCACGTTGTTGTGAATGGCAAGATGCCATCCTTTTTTATGGCTAAGTAATATTCCAGTGTGGGGGTGGGGGCGGGTGTCCATACCACATCTGTATTCATTTGTCTATCAGTGGACCCTGGGGTTGCTGGCAGATCTTGGCTATCGTAAATGATGCTCCACTAAACATATGGGTGCTTGTATCCTTTTAAATTCATGTTTTCATTTCCTTCGGGTAAATACCCAGAAGCGGAATTACTGTATTGTATGATGTTATTCCTCTTTTTAATATTCGAGGAACTTCCATACTATTTCCACAGTTTCTGCACCAATTTACATTCCTACTGGCAGTGCACAAGGGTTCCTCTTTCTCCACATCCTTGCCAACACCTGTCTTTCTGACATCAGCCATTCTGACTGGTGTGAGGTGATGTATCATTGTGGTTTTGATTTGCATTTCCCTGATGATTAGTGATGTTGAGTGTCTTTTCATGTGTCTGATGGCCATCTGTGTGTCTCCTTTGGAAAAATGTCTAAACCCTCTGCCCATTTTTTATTGGATTATTTATTTTTTGGGGTTGAGTTGTATGAGTTCTTTGTATATTTTAGATATTAACTCCTTATTGGATATATGATTTACAAATATCTTCTCCCATTCAGTAGGCTGCCTTTCCATTCAAATATGTGATTTTTATGGGAAATACTAAATTAAAAAAATTGTTATAAGAAGATCTTTTTTTGAAAAAAAGAGATTTTATTTTTTTATTTTTTTATTTTTTCCAACGTTTATTTATTTTTGGGACAGAGAGAGAGCATGAACGGGGGAGGGGCAGAGAGAGGGAGACACAGAATCGGAAACAGGCTCCAGGCTCTGAGCCATCAGCCCAGAGCCCGACGCGGGGCTCGAACTCACGGACGGCGAGATCATGACCTGGCTGAAGTCGGACGCTTAACCGACTGCGCCACCCAGGTGCCCCAAAAGAGATTTTATTATTAAGTAATCTCCACACGCAATGTGGGGCTTGAAGTTACAACTCTGAGATCAGGAGTCACGCACTGTACCGACTGAGCCAGCCGGGCGCCCCAAGAAGATCTTAATATCTGAATAGACTAATACACAAGGAGAAATGACTCATAGTTGCCTCTCAAAAATAACTCTGGACCAGGAGAGTTTCATGAACAAATTCCTTCAAACCTCCAACAATTCCTAAGCCATATCCATAGTAGATTTTAATATTTGCAAAAATAACACAACAGTGACATTAGATCCTGTCAAAGGTAGAGGATAACATAGAGGAAGGAGATGTATAAACCGATTTTATCTAAGAAAATATATGTGAGAACATTAAGCAAATTACTAACAATGAATTTAGTCATATATTCATTTGTTAAAATGGTATCAAAAGAATAAAATTTAGCTTTCTCTGTGATCAGCATGAAAAATTAGATTCTTTGAAGGTCCCTCCTGTTCAAGACAAAACAGAACCTGTACGAAACATACTGATTTTTCGAATCACATTGCTAGACCTGCAAGATGTAAGAGACGTCTTCAAGACATGTTGGGTGCGGTGGGGGCAGGACTCTAACAGGAAGCGAGGGCCCTTCACACTCAGAGAAGGCTGGGCTGCCTGGGTGTGGGGGGTGGTTCAGCCGACGTCACTCATCCATTCAAGTACTTATCCAACAGATGTTGAAGGGGTACTTGCTGTTCTCTGGGCTCTTTTCTAGTTACCGGAGACACGGCAGTCAACAACACAGATGAAGTCTCTGAGCTCCTGCCCTCATTTGGAGCTTCCGTAGAGGTAGAGGAGGTAGGCAATCGGCTAAATTAATAAGTAAAATAAGATTTTAGCCAGCACTGAGAGCTGTGGAGAAAAGCCAAGCGTGGAGGCGGATGGGACACGTTGGGTGGGTTATAATTTTAGATTGGGTAACTAGGGGAATGCCTCACTGAGAAAACTTGCAGGTGAGGGAAGAGCATTCGGGCAGAGAGGACCACACACCGCACAGTTTATGTGGAGGGAGTGCCCTTCACGAACAGCGAGGGGACCAGCGGGGCTCATTACAAGCGAAGGAAGAAAAGAATTCTCTACAGTGACCCATCTTGTTTCTTCCGACATAATGAGTTAAATGGAGGTATAGTGATGCCAAAATTGGGGGCGGGGAGGAGTGATCGTAATTAGAATCGTAGAATAATAATTAGAGTAATAATACGAATTAGAAATTGCAGGGAGGCCAAGAGAGCAGGACTGCTTTTGTAAGGAGAGCTCCTTCTGGCTGGTGTTGGTGGGTATTCCTCTGAAGCATGTCTTCCTTCAGGCTGATCAAAGGATCCCAGTGGTTGGGTTGGCTGTAATCGGACTTAGGAAAGGAAGGAGCGGACCCGTGTCACATCGCCACCAGCGTGCACATCCCGTCCTGAATGATGCCATCAGGCTCAGCTCAAAAGGTGAGTCGAGAACGGGCCCCGGCAAGCACTCCCGCGACTTGCAAAGGTGTAAATCCCAGCCCGAAGGCTGGCTGATGACCCGACGGGTGTTCTCCCTGTGGCCACGGGCGTGCTGGACCCACCATTGGTCTGAGGGGTGTCAGAGGCCTGTTCCTCACAGATTTGTTAAATCATCACATTGTACACCTGAAACGCATATAACGTGTATATTAACTATACTTGGATTAAAAAAAGAAAGCAAGCCCGTCCTCAGGAATAGCCCAAGGATGTTTCTCCAAGGTTATCTGTCATGGTTTGATCCCGGCATAGGCCGCAAACAGCACTCTCCATCCGCCCGGGGCAAGGGTGGCCTGCGAGGGGCCACTGGGGCCGGAGGACTCCAGGAAAAGGCCGTTTTCTCAAGACGTCAGCAAGTGAGGAATTCTTCACAGAAGGGGCTGTCGGCAGGCTCGCGTCTGCCCAACTTCCTCTCCTCACGCTCTCTGACCTTTCTCCCACCTTAGGACGCACTAACTGAGGGTCCCCCGAGTCTGGCTCTGGGGAGCAGGGGTGGGAGCACGGCCTTGGCGGCCGGCTGAGAAGCTTCTGGTCGTTTCCTCTGCACAGGGGGCACCCGTGGGGCTGCCTCCCGTCTGTGTAAGGGAGGGAGGTTTGTGTCTGCGAAGTCACCCACGACGAGGTCCTGGAGTGTTCCCACGGACGGGATGCCCTCCTCCCCGAGAGTCGTCGTGAACAAAAGAGTGCTTCCTGTTACATTTAGATGCCGATTATCAGGGAGGGGGTAGTGATTGATGAGATGAGGGTGCAGGGAGCGTTCTCTCCGTCGTAGGAGTATTTGGCTGCTTGGTAACTGTTCACAGCCTGTTTCTTCCTCGTGCGCAACCTGAAATCATTTTCTTTGTAAATGTTAAAAGCCGTGTGAAAAACACCCAACCACCTCGATGAGTCCTCTTTGGACTTCCATCAGCAGCACGGCAGCCTCTGAATAAACTGTAATTTCCTTCACCCCACCTGTTGAGAACATTTAGGCCACATTTAGGAAAAACAACAACAACGACACCTGGATAGGGGTCTCAAGAACAATTAGCAATTAAAATAATCTATGTTCTCCACCTCCGTATCAACACGGCCGCTTGACTCATTTCCGTCTCAGGCACAGCCTCGCTCGGGAGCACCGTCCTCCCCCATTCGGAGCCGTCGGAATCACCGGAGGCATCTTAGGTGTTGGGAGGCATCTCTCCGTGTTCGAGAATCTATCGGCGCATCACTCACTTTAGAACCGAACTCGATGCCTTTTCCAGAGAATAGGCTTCTAGGGGTCACCGGTCCTCCCCTCAAGTCTCCACCGCTCGGGACTAAAGAAAGTGCCTGGCCCGGGGCGGGTGCACCTGTGCTGTCTGTTACCCCCTCCCCCAGCTGCCCGGACCCCAGCCACAGCCTGGGCTTTCCCTAAAGATACTCCTCTGTGGGGGTTATTCCCGGAGTCACCGACCCCCAGCACCATAAAATGCCACAGAGAGAAGGGAATGAAAAGTCACTGGGTCCAACCCCTGTGGATTTTACAGGTAAACAAACTGAACCCCGGAGAGACTTACCTAGCTAGTGGCAGCCATGACACCCAAGGTTCCTGAACCTCAGCCCACTTTCTCCCCTGGGTGGTCTTCATGGGCAGAAACTGGATTCGGTGGTCTCTGTCTTGGAAAAGCAAGATGTCAACTTCACCTCAGGCGTTCTTTGCTAACTTTGCCTGGAGGCTTTCCCAAGGCCATGGTCAGGCCCAAGAGCCTGAGAGCTCCAGAAAACATGGCAGCGCTCCATATAAGGGGGTGGCCATCCTACAGCGCCTCGTTTCCCCTTCCCGAACCTCCCCAGAGACCAGACACGGAGGCCTGCAGCAGGGCTAGGACTTCTATGAGGCGGGAAAGGCAGCTCACTGGTCGGGGCACTCGCCCTCAGACCCTAGGGGCGGCGGATGCTAAGATCATTCCGAGATCGGAACAACGACCACATGGACAGAGCTGCTCCCTGGGGCCTCCTCCCCAAGGTCAGAGACCCTGGGACAATCCATAGGCAAGGTTGGGAGGAGCCACCTAAGGGTCCCCTGTTGCCAAGACACATTGAGGGATGGTCACCACATGACCCTCTACAAAATGTCCTCAGTGGGCCGGGGTCTTCAGTTCAGCAACGCTTCCAGAATGTCCGAGCTGAGCGTCACAGTGCTTTGCCACGGACAGCAAGCCCCCGGAGCCCGGGGACCCCCCCCCCCAACCGCCACTGATCAGTGTGCACTTAACAAAAATGCTCGGGCTCATTCTAAACACAGGTTGATAGTTTAGGATGCAGAATAACCGATCGATGACAGTGATAGTAAAACATAAAGCAGTAAATAGTAAAAAAAAACTTTTATGAGCCTTTAAACATTTTTTTTTCCACTTGCTATGATTTTGTTTTGAAATCTAGGCGTGCTTGCATGAGAACTGTAATATTTATGAGTCCTTGGACTATTTTATGAATTTATGTATTTTTTTAGGAAATTGTTTCTAAAGTGGGGGCATTTTGTTCCTAGTTCGTTTCAATCAGTATGCTTAATGTTTTCTGTGAATTTAAAATTGCCTCCTTGAGGTGCCTGGGTGGCTCAGTTGGTTAAGCATCCAACTCTTGATCTGGGCTCAGGTCATGATCTCACAGTTTGTGAATTTGTGAGTTGTGGAGCCTCACGGATTCTCTCTCTCCCTGTCTTTCCCTCTCTCTCTGCACCTCCCCTGCTTGTATGCAAGCATACATTTCTCTCTCTAAAGATAAATAAACATTAAAATAAAATAAAATTTGTTTGGTTCTAAGTAAATCTCTGAAAGAATATTGATCAAAATTAATCTTTTCACATCACTAGTATTTTTTTTTTAATTTTTTAAATGTTTATTTATTTTTGAGAGAGACAGAGCACAAGCGGGAGAGGGGCAGAGAGAGAGGAAGGCAGAATGTGAAGCAGGCTCCGGGCTCTGAGCTGTCGGCACGGAGCACGACACGAGGCTCGAACTCATGAACCTGAGCCGAAGTGGGACGCCCAACCAAATAAGCCACCCAGATGCCCCAGCTGTATCCCTTTTAAAGTATGTTCCCAGAGGGAGACCTGGGTGGCTCAGTCGGTCGAGCACCGACTTCGGCTCGGGTCATGATCTCAGGTTTGTGAGTTGGAGCCCCACGTCGGGCTCTGTGCTGACAGCCCAGAGCCTGCTTCGGATCCTGTGTCTCCCTCTCTCTCTGCCCCTCCCCCCTTCTCTCTCTCTCAAAAATAAAATAAACATAACAATTTAAAAGCAAAAGGGTTTAAAGTATGTTCAGGGAACCTCAAACTATTGTAGTCTGAGCATTAAAAACGAATGGGGTTTCATTGTTGTAGCCCCAGGCTGGTGAAGCCTGAATGTACCCTGTATGCCTGTCATGATTGTAATGCTCAGTTAAAGAGATTATCCAGACAAAACATTTCTTTCCTCTTTATTCATATCTTGATAGAAAAAAAAATGGCATGAAAAATTAATCCAGTTAAAACTCCACCAAGATATTTCTGACCTATGACACGGGCAAATTCCAAACGTTTGCTAGCACGCTCTGGTGGTGGGACTCTGGAGAGACAGGTTTCACGATACAAAATGGCACAACCAACCGAAGGGCAATTTGACAATATCGGTCAGAAAACCTACACTCGACCTTTGACCCGGCAACTTCACTCCTAGGAATTGATCCCAAAGATACATCGGGGGAAATAAGACCGGGAGCGTGCAACGCGGTTAGTAAAAGCGAGACTGGAAATAATCCAGATGTTCTTCAGTCGGGCGAAGACGGAACAAACTAGGCTCGGGCACACAATGGAGCATTGTCCAGTTACAAAAAGAAATGAAGGGCTGCTCTATATGTTATTACGGATTGATCTTCAGGACATAGTGTTCAGTGAAAAAAAACCACAGTGGAGGATAATGTGGGCAATGTCCTGCTATCGATCTGATAAAGAGGGAGACTTCTCCAAGGAAATTCCTTTGTAGATTTGCGTTAGAAACCGTGAAAATAGTTTATATAATTCTCAAACAAAATTAAATTTAAAAAAGCAATTCCCAAGCAATCAAGACCAAAGCGAAGCGATGCACCCAACTGTATCATGTTAGCAGCATAACCACAGAGAGGCACAGTCTTAAGTGATTTTAAAACGTGGTGATTTGACTGCGTATCTATAATGGGCTGTTCCAGAGGACAGAAAGAACTGCGAGAGAAAAACTGTTAAACTATTCTCAGTGTCATACTTTTGGCAATGACGTTACTGTCATTGGGAACGGGGATTTTCGGTACGGAAGCAAGGAGAAACCCACGTCAGATGGATAAGGTTGACTGAAGACCCTATAGGTTTCAATTTGATTGGAAATACCTGTATGAAATCATATTAAACTTATTATTTTTTTCTCTGAAAAAGAGAATTTCCCAACTCTATCCTCAAAGAGGTCTAAAAACAAGGAGCATTCCAGGGGCACCCGGGTGGCTCACTCAGTTAAGCATCTGAGTCTTGACTTTGGCTCAGGTCATGATCTCACAGTTCATGGGATCAGAGCCTGGGTTGGGCTCTGCCCTGACGGCATGGAGCCTGGAACCTGCTTTGAATTCTTTGTTTCCCTTCCTCTCTCTGCCCCTCCCCTGCTCGCTCTCTCACTCTCAATATACATACATACATACATACGTACATACATACATACAAAGAACAGGACACCTGGGTGGCTCAGTCGGTTAAGCGTCCGACTTCAGCTCAGGTCATGAGCTCCCGGTTTGTGGATTTGAGCCCACATCCGGCTCTGTGCTTGACAGCTCAGAGCCTGGAGCCTGCTTCGGATTCTGTGTCTCCCTCTCTCTCTGCCCCTTGTCTGCTCACACTCTGTCTCTCTCAAGAATAAATAAATGTAAATAAATAAATAAATAATAAATACAAACAAGGCACATTCCAATGGGGGTAAGCAGTTTCTGGTCTCTTACTATTTCCCACTTGAAGAATCAGATGACTCAGAGGTGGGGCAGGGAGAGTAAAAGATGAACCAGGAATATCTTGTCACAGCCTCGCGACAAGGAGGCTATCTAGCACCTGAACACGATCATGTCACAAGCACCCAAGACCCGAACTGAGAGGGCCCACACAGTCTAAAGATGGGACAGTTGGAGGGTCGGTAAGATTAGCGTCTACAAGAGAGCACAACCCTTCAGGTGTGTTCCCGCCTTGAGTTCCTAATGGTAAAAATAAAACATCCATTGGGCCACTTTTGAGGACTTTAACCAAGTCATTATTCTGAAAAGCGCCTGCTACAGACTGAATGCTTGTAACCCCCCCAGACTTCATATGTTGAAACCCAGTGCCCGTTGCGACGGCACTTGGAAGTGGGGCCTTGGGCAGTAATTGTGTCGCGAGGCTGGAGTCCTTAGGTCATGGATGGGTCTGGTGCCCTTCTAAGAGACTCCAGGGAGCTCCCTTCCCGTCTCTGTACATGAGAACGTAGCAAGATGGCCATCTGTCAGCGAGGAATGGGCCTTCACAGACATCGAACCTGCCAGCGCCTTGATCTTAGAATTCCCAGTCTCCGCGCTGTGAGAAATAAATTTCTGTGGTTTATAAGCCACCCAATCTACTGTATTCTGTTGTAGCGTCCACGTGGACTGAGAGATGGGCAGATAAAAGGAAGGACCCAGGCGCTGATCCTGCCTTACCTATAGGGCCTTGACTTGGGGATCGTCAAATCCTTGATTTTAGAGAGGCCTCTCTTTATAGAAGTAATCCAGACAATAAACAGATACAACATTCAGCACCAGCATTTTGTCCCTAATAAAACAACAGATCCAGGTAATCATCAAAAAAAAAAAAAAAAAAAAAAAAAAAAAGAGAGAGAGAGAGAGAAACAAGGAGACATTTGAAGTAATCTTACCCCAGAATTCAGAATTCCAGACTAAAACTGATGAAGTGGCCGTCTGTTTGTTTCTGGGTTTTTTTGTTTGTTTTTTTGAGAGAGGGCACAAGTGAGTGAGGGGCAGAGAGAAAGAGAATCCCACAAGGGGCAGAGAGAGAAAGAGAGAAGCTGGGTTTATCCGAAGCAGGGCTCGAGCTCAGCCGAAGCGGGGCGCGGGCTCGCGAACCGTGAGATCATGGCCTGAGCCAAAGTCAGACGCTTAACGGACTGAGCCGCCCAGGTGCCCCTGAGCCAATGAAGCTCTAACTGCTAACTCTTCATAGTTCCCAGGTCCCTGGTGGAGTCTCCCGAGCAGCTGAGCTCCAGTACAGCTTTGCTGAGGATAGTAAGGGAGGAAAAACAATTTCCTCCCGGGTCCAGATGGTCACTGAGAATACACCACCTGTCGGGAGCATTCGATATGTATCATATTCGATATGTATCATCTCATTGAATCCCTACAACAACGCTGTGAGATGGGTATTGGGACTCCCATTCTACAGATGAGAAGTTGAAGTGACCATGTTGGGATCTGAACCCAGATCTTTCTGATTCCAAAATCTGTGTTTGGGGCACTACTTTATAGGTAACTTGGACCCTCTGCCCCCATCAAGTTATGTGCCACGGATCTAACATCCCAGATCGATCTGCCAGCGAAGATCCTGGCCTTAAAACCCAGGAGAAACGGCAGAGCCAGCCCTGCTGGGGCAAGAAGCCAGTTTTTTTTTTTTTAGCAGTGCCAGATTGGCCCCACCCTAGGGTGCAGCTGAGCTGAACCCCATCTGTGATGGCTCTTGGACATGGGATTTCCAGGCCACTTGAAAGATAAAACCCCAACCCAGGAAGCTGCAAGACGCGTCTGGGACATCACAACGAGTCGGCTCGGGAAAACGTGCAGAGGGGCCCTGAGAGAACGCGGCTGCTGTCCCCGCGGCGGGAGGTGGAGCCGGCAGCGGCCCAAGCGGAGGGACCCCGGGGCCTCGCGGGGCTGGCGCAAAATTGTCCCTGTCCCCCGTCCCCCGTCCTGGTTCCGCCTGCTCCCCTGCTGCCCGGGGCACTTCCGTGCACCTTCCAGGAAACAGAGTGTGTCCGTCAGCTGCTTTACTCGAAAACTCCACAAAGCCTTTTACTGCTCTGCCAAATGCTGGGAAAGAAAGAAAGAAACCAAGCATGTGAATTTCCCTTCTTGATGCTCCATAGTGGCCTTGTTGGGATCCCTAGACGCGCTGTGCCCTTTCTCGAGGGGAGCCTGCAGGGCCTCTGCAAGAAAGCCCCTACCTTCCCTCCTGGGTCTCAGCTTCCAGTCGCCTCCTCAGGGGGGAAAAACCTGTGAGCTCCGGGACCAGGTCAGATCCTCCCCTCACGCACCCTGGACTCTCTCGCATTACCTACTGCACCCGCACTTCATGAATTATGTAATTACTTAACATTCTTCCTCTCTTGATGATGGGCTGCAGGCGTCTGGATATGGTTTCCCAGCTGCTACTTAGCCACGGTCCCTCCATCCCTTTTTGTGGAGGAACCGAATGCGGGTTTAAATGGCAAGTCTCACGTGTGGCTTAGAAAGCCAGAGTCTGATGGCGCCTTGGCTTGGAGCAGCAGGCCCTGGAGACATCTCCAAAGGCAAGACTGGTCCTCTTGGTGGAGGTGATGGGCTCAGAGGGGGGCCTCCCCACGTCTGTCATGCCACTGCTGTTTTTCTGGGACCTACACAGTACCTGGTTCACAGCAGGTGCTCACTAAATGCCCCACTGGATGACTGACTGCTAGTCTGAGTCACGGGCTGCACAAAGTGTTTCTGACGTACAGAGTTCGGATGACCTTATGTCGATCCTGTGCCTGGCTTGTCCTGCTCTGTGCCCTATCCTTTCCAAGAATGTCCTAAGTTTTTTGTTTTCTTTTTTTAATGTTTATTTCTTTTTGAGAGAGACCGAGAGAGTGTGAACAGGGAAGGGGCAGAGAGAGAGAGGGAGACACAGAATCGGGAGGAGGATCCAGGCTCTGAGCTGTCAGCACAGAGCCCGACACGGGGCCCGAACTTACGAACCATGAGATCCTGACCTGAGCTGAAGTCGGACACTTAACTGAGCCACCCAGGCGCCCCAAGGTATTTATGTTTTTGAACCAACTTCTACACGGGTTAGCCAAAGCTCTTTTAGACATAGGCTCTAAGCTAGAAGTGAAGACAGAAGTTGTTTTTCTCTCATCTGCAGAAAAGTGATCAGCTGCTAGCCCACTCCTGCCCCATGTGTTTTATAAAGGGTAATACTGACCTCAAATTCTTCTTTTTGAAGAGGAAGGGGAGAGTTGGTCATAATTCTATTTTTTCCCAACAGCTAACACTCAAGTCCTGGGAGGAAACTGGCCACCATACAGGCAGGGGTGAAAATCCCTCGCTCAGAGCTCTAAATCCCTTTTTTACATTGATTCTAGGTTCAAGAATTTACATGCAAATCACTTTTTTTCTTATATGAGAGTGATAAACATTCAGTTTGGGAAATTCAGAAAATACAGATATGCCAAAAGAAGAAAATCTAACTCATCATAACCCAATGCCCAGAGACAGTCACGATGCATATTTTGAGATCGTTTTTCTCCCATGAAAATATATCCTTTTTTAAAAAAAAAAAATGAAAGCATATTGGGGACCGTTGAAAAAAAATTCATACAGAATGTATAATATACCTGCACTGTTCACCAGCAGCATTGACGGCTGTGAACATCTAGTAATTGTGTGTGTATGTGTGTGTGTGTGTGAATGGAGTATTTCAGATAAAGTTGGCATCCTCTTGGTTTCTCTTTACAATTCCATTCTCGTCCCTCATTCCCCAAGAGTAATCAATAACGTGAATTGATATCTCTGTCTCTTTCCAGGCTGTGTGTGTGTGTGTGTGTGTGTGTGTGTCTAGCGTATGTGTTTACATTATTTAAATAAAAGGTAATATCTGTGCAGATTGATCTGAAACCTGTTACTCCCAGTCTACAGTTTTTAGATCTCCGTGTTGCTTTATGTAGTACCAACTGATTTGCCGGAACAGCTATGTAGCATTCTGTTGTATGAATAGATCACATTTCATTTACTCCACGACTGCTAAAATTTCGGTTGTATCCAATATTTTACTATCACAGCCATTGCTGCAAGGAAACCCCCTGTACAAGCTACTGTGTGCCCTCCTTCAAGGGTTTCTTGAGACGTGTATTCAGAGCTAGGATTGCTGGTGGAGCCGTATCAGTCTTTCAAGACGCCAGGTTTCAGACCGCTTACGTGGGTCCCAATCGCACGGGCCAGAGATTGTATCTCACTCTTTTTCATTACCCTTCTGGGCGTGATTGGCCGTGAATCTAAGCCACACGCTGTTTTGTGCACTTAATACTTAATGCATCTTGAACACCTTCTCACATAAATACTCTCGCATATAATTTTAAAAGGCGAAAGATTTATGCGATCTGAAGAGAAACCAGAGTATCTCCCATATAATTTTAAAGCATATTATGTTGAATGGCCATGCCACTATTTATGTAGCAAATGGCCTGCCATCGGACCTTCACATTTCCGCTCCCCAGGTTTGCCACTAGAAATGGCACCCGGGAACTTTTATAGCAGAGTAGTGACGAGGGCAGACTTTAGATTCAGACACAACCTGGCGTTGCCTCTGGGCACCCCACCCCCCACTTGCCAGCCATGCAGCCCTGGGCAGGCCCCTGGATCTCACGGGGCAGCAGGACCGCTGAAGGTCAGCCCCTGAGGCCAGCTACTGTTTGAATCCTGATTCTGCCCTGTACGAGGTATGTGGCCCTAGGAGAGTTCTCTAACTCCTCTGTGCCTCAGTCTCCTTTTCTGTAAAATTGGACACGATAATAACAGCACCCGGCTCAGAGGCTGTTGGAAGGACGATGCAATGTAATGGATGGTTTTAGCCCAGTCTGGCATTTGAGAGTATCTAGCGTTCACGATGTGCCTACTCTCCAGTCTAATTGGAAGAAAACAGAATTGGCACCGAAAGGGACCAGCAAAAGTCACGTCTGATTTGCCCAGATGGAGGAAGCGAAGCCCGGGGGAGGTAGCGATTGGCCCGCGGCTGCACAGGGAGTTGCTGTCAGATCAGTCTGTGGAAACCAAATGAGCAGGGGGCCACCGGTGTGCTCCCTCTGGTGCCTCGAGGTGACATGAGAGGAAAGCGAGAATGCCACGCATCTGTAAAGTGTCACTCCTTCCGCATAGACCTTCCACGGAGTCCCACGACGGCTCTCTTGCAGCCTCTGCTGGCTCACCAGTCACTCTGGGGGTGATGTGCCCCCGGGCCCGGCAAGGTGGGTGTTAACCCGAGGTTTCCAGCACCTGTCACCAAGCCCGTGCATTGGAGGCACAAGCTCTGTGTTCTCACTGCTGGGAAACAGGGGAGCCTGATCGGTGACTGTGGCCACCATAATAAATCAAAAGCTCTAATTGTCTGTCAGAGAGCCCTCAGGGGGGTGGAGGGTGGGCACGGCTAAGATCTGCAAGTTGCCCAGGCAGCATGTAACCCTTCGTGACCCTGAACATCTTGTCGCTGTTCCCGTGATTTGTTATCTCGCCCGGAGCAGGCCAGGGTGCACCTCACGTCATGGCAGATCAGCCGGGGCCAGGCCAGGCAGCAGGGGTGACAGTCACGAGACCAGAGGGGACGCTGCACAGCCCGGACACCCAGAACCGCAGCTGAAGGTTTTCACTCTTCCACCCCTTTACTTCCTCTGTTCCCTTCTGGAATCATTCTTGGGCTTTTGTCACTCAAATGCACAACGGGGACATTGCCAAAAGGCAATAAATATAGTTTTCCTTTCAGGGTAAATCGCTTGGGTATCGAGAAGATTAGCCAAATGTAGGCACGTGCCCAACGAGATTTCTGGAGAGTGTTCTCAATCCCATATCCCTTTGCGAGGATGCTTCGGAAAGAGTTCTAAAACTCGCTAAACCGCTAGACAGCTCAGTCACTGTCGGTGCTTTTCTCCACGGTCACAGTCACGACGAGTGCTGGAAGTCCTATTTTTATGAAGTTGAAAAAGTCTCTCCCTGGGGCGCCTGGGTGGCTCAGTCGGTTGAGTGTCCGACTTCGGCTCAGGTCATGATCTCACGGCCCGTGGGTTTGAGCCCCGCGTCGGGCTCTGTGCTGACAGCTGGGGACCTGGAGCCTGCTTCGGATTCTGTGTCTCCCTCTGTCTGCCCCTCCCCCGCTCGCATTCTCTCTCTCTCTCTCTCTCTCTCTCTCTCTCTTCTCTCTCAAAAATAGACATTAAAAAAAATTAAAAAAAAATAAATAACAGGCGTGTGAACAGATCATTACAAGACAGCAATCTGGTAAGCACTGCATTCCAGAGTCGCTCCCTGCTTTTGCGTCGGCCACTGGATTTTACCTAGACTGCTCGCCCGCGGCCCGCACCCCTGCGAGAACCCAGACGCCTTGAGGCCACAGCTGGATATTACCCACTCTTCAATTCCCACCAGGTCACCTTGAGCTGATGTGAACCCCCCACCCCTCCACCTGCAGTCAGGTTAGAGGAGATCTGCCTGCGGCTGAGGATACGAGATGAGAGCTTGGGAGAAACTAGCCACTGACGTGCCCTGAGTCCCTGGACAAAAGCCAAGGTCTGTGGACGGCATCCAAAACCTGATGTCCCTTCCCCGGTGTCCCATGAGTCTGCCATCATGATGAGCTCGAGGCACAGCGGTCCCATCTAATAATACAGCATCATCAAAAGCGGGCAGATGGAGGGGGGCAAGGCGGAGTCCTGGGGGCCGAGGAGGGAGTTCACTGACCCCATCCATGGGTAGAAGGAAAAGTAAGTGCGTGGAATCTTTCTGGACCTGCTTTTGTGCTGCGGGGGCGGGCCCTCTGGACCCCAGAGAGAGCCACGGTGCCCTGAGTCTGGGCAGGGCTGAGCTCGGAAGCCCCTCCTCTGCCTGCTTCCACCGTGGGGGCAGAGAAACCTCGGCGATCCCTATCGCCCTGACCAGCTGTGATTCAGAAATCGTACGTGGTTTAGAAAGTGTACGTGTACCTATATGCACGTATACACGTGCCCTTACACACGTATACACACACGCGTGCGCACAATCAACTGCAAATTGTGCGTTAGCCTCATGGATCTTTAGCATTAACTATCTTTTATTAACCGTTATACATGTGTAACTAATATTGTGTGTATGGGGGGGCGGGGTCTTGTAACTCGTAAAGGCTCAGAAACATAACCTAGTGTGAGCATAGATACTGTGAGAATTCCAAACGAAGGGGGGGGGGGGATCTCCCGTGTGGGACTTATCGGTGCCAATAGAGGGCGTCCGTTACCTTCACAAGTCATGAGCAGTTTGGGTTTGTTTTGTTTTTGTTTTTGTTTTGGAGGGGGTAGGCAAGACCCTGAGATAGTTAATGTTTGTTTTGTTTTGCTTTGCTTTGTTTTGTTTTGCTCTAGACTAAGGCACTAGGTGTGGGAAGGGAGGGGTAATTGGTGGCTAGAAAATTACACGAATATTGCCGAAATGCCATATCCCTTTTGCATGGAATAGAGTTTGATCAATTTTATCTCTTCACTTAATCTCTGGGTCTGCCTACATTGACCTAAAGCTCTCTCAGCCGACTGCCCCACCCTTGGCACAAAGCCAAGAGTTTAGGTTAAGCGACTGAGTCGTTGTAGCTTTTCCATTCTCCACACAGGTGCGCGTTTGTGCGTGACCCACTACAGCGAGGGAATAAGCAATTCTGCAAAGTCCCACTAGAGGGAGCCAAATGATTGCTTTAGAACCATTCCCCGCAGGTTTGCGGTTCCTCTTTGGGAAGCTGCTTTGTAATATCCTTTGGGCGACCCTCCCTCCTCTCCTCTTCCCCTCCCCCAAGATATACAAAAATCAGAAGTATTTTCTCACTGAACAGCTCACACACGTCAAGCAAAAAGATAATTCCGCTGTGGAAAAGTATTTAACAGTGTCAAGAATCTCTGCCCTCTCGATAGGGAGCGGAATAATTAAAGAACTCTTGCCTTAGGAAGAAAATTAAACTGTGGATGCAGAGTGAGGAATAAATCCAGTCGAGTGTATTGGTGGGCTAGGGGTTGAGGGAGGACGGGAGAATGATTTATGATTATGAACAACTGACCCAAGTAAGTTGATCGCTTTTCGTGTATTCTCAACGAGCAGTATTTTAAGCATCTGTTTCATTATTCTTGTTATTGTTATTATTATTATTGAAGTATAGTTGGAATGCAATGTTGCATTCGTTTCAGGTGTACAACATAGATATTTGACCATTCTCTACAAAAGTGTAGTCACCATTTCTCACCAAACCACAGTATTACAATATTATTGACTATTTAAACATCTCTTTTAAAGAGGGCTTGACCATGAGTTTTTCTTGGGTTGCAGTAGGGTTTGCTCTGCATTAGGATCCACCTAGACAAATGCGTCTTTCCGGCACCTGCCCTACTTTAGACCTATGAGACTGTCCGTTGAGATCAACAGCTTTCTTCCTGTGGCATCACCTGTGATCGGGCACTCAGTATGCCAGGAACTTCCGGGAAAATGGTGTATCTGAATTTCAGCCAAGCTCTTTCAAAATATCCTCTTTCCTTCATTTTTTTTTAATCCATAGTTTTTTTTTTTAATTTTTTTTTTCAACGTTTATTTATTTTTGGGACAGAGAGAGACAGAGCATGAACGGGGGAGGGGCAGAGAGAGAGAGGGAGACACAGAATCGGAAACAGGCTCCAGGCTCTGAGCCATCAGCCCAGAGCCTGACGCGGGGCTCGAACTCACGGACCGCGAGATCGTGACCTGGCTGAAGCCGGACGCTTAACCGACTGCGCCACCCAGGCGCCCCAAATATATAGTTTTTTTTTAAGTTTATTTATTTATTTTGAGAGCAAGAGAACCAGTGGAGGACGGGCGGGGGGCGGGGGTGGGACAGAGAATCCAAACTGGGCTCTGTGCTGAAAGCAGAGAGGCTGATGCGGGGCTCGAACTCATGAACCGTGAGATCATGACCTGAGCCGAAGTCTAACACTTGACTGACTGAGCCACCCAGGCGCCCCTCCTCCCTCCGTCTTGGTACCCACTCTCACCTTTCTACCCACAGCCTTGGGGCTAATGGGTCCTTCTTCTGAGATCCCACACATTTTGTTACATATTACAGCTCCAATTCCATTAGGTTGTTATTTTAAATCTGACTTCCTTATGAAGCCGTCAGCCCCTTGAGGAAAGAATCTGGCCTTAATTTTCTCCGTAGCCCGGAGCCTGTCAGAGTGCAAGGCACATCCTAGGAGTTAATCAGTGTTTGTGGAATATACAATATCCTTATGAACAGAATGTAAAATAATAACAGAGCAAGCAGGTTTTACTATGTGCCAGGCTTGCTCTAAGCATTAGATATGTTAACTCATTGAATCTCCAGAAACGCCTTATGAAATAGGTCATAGGTAATAACTATTCTCTGCATTTTAAATGGAGACAATGAGGTGAGTGATGAGGGTTAATTTGCCCAGTCATCAGTGGTCTAAACTAGGGCTCGAACCCCGGAAGGCCAAGGCCAGAATCCAAGCACTCAATCACAATGCCATAAAGAGTTGCAGCCAGAATTAGAGAGAGGGGGCTATGCAGATCCTTACCAGCTTACTGCCCGTACATTGAGGGTGCTGATAGAGTCACAATTACGAAAAACCTTGATTATAATAACATGCAACTTACCTGAAGCCTTAGGTTGAGCAAAAGTCTACGCTGCCATAGTAAGAGGCTCCCCCACCCCAAAAGAAATACAATGGCTACAAGAGAAGAAAATCATTTCTTTCTGACACATATAATAGTCTGGAGTGAGTGTTCTGAGCCAGTGGGCAGCTCTATTCCATGTGGCCATCCCGGGACCAAGGCTTTTCCGTCCTGTTGGCCCTCCCATTCCCAAGGGCTTTGTCGTCTGTGTGGCTAGGGCTTGGGCACGCTGAGCCCAGATCACACCCAGCAGGAAGGTGGAAGAGAGCACAAGGTGGGGGGGGGGGCACACTCCCTGTCTTAGATGCCTTGTCTTTGGGGAGAACTTGGTCACACACTCATGTAACAGCTGGGAAAGGAAGTCTTGCTGGGCAGACACGCACACAGCTACAAGTCCATTACCATGGAGAAAGGCAAGGGGGGCTTTGATGAGAAGTTAGCTGTCTCCAGCACACTCAGTCCTCAGGCCCGTGCCGATCAACATTTTATTATTCACTTTCATAAGGACAGACAGTGTCTGCTCATTAAATTAGAGAATAATAGTATGGAGAAAAGAAAAAATATATACTGGGTGACAGATGAGGCTTTTTTAAACATTTAAAACCTTAGGCAACGGTTTCTTAGATATGACACCAAAGCCATAAACCAGCGAAAGAAAAAAATAGAAAAAGTGAACATCATCAAAATGAAAAACGTGTGTTTCAGAGGACCCCATCAGGAAAGCGAAAAGAAAACCCACAGAATGGGGGAGAAGCCTCGCAAATTATATATCTGAGAAGAGTCTTATGTCTCGAATATGAAAAGAATTATTATAGCTCGATTATAAAAAGACAACCCAATTTTTTTAAATTTGGCAATCCGAATAGCCGTTTCTCCAAAGAAGATGTACAGATGGCCAATAAGCACATGAGAAGTGCTCAGCATCATTAATGACCAGGTAAATGCAAATCAAAACCAAAGTAAGGTGCCACTCCATACTCTCTAGTACAGCTGTAATAAAAAGACGGATAACAACAAGTGTTGGGGAGAAACGAACCCACGACACTGCTGGTGGGAATGTAAAATGGAGTAGCCACTTTGGAAAACAGTCTGACATAGAGCTGCCATGTTCTACTTCTAAGTATGTATCCAAGAGACATCAAGACATATGTCCACTTGTACACAAATGTTCACAGCGGTAACAAGAGGAAATTGATCATGGCTCCAACTCATATCCAGCTTCTAGACTCTGGGGGCAGGGGGCGGGGAGGTGGATACATGGCTTAACCGTGAAGCCAGGGAAAGGGGGTCAAGGTTTCAGCAGATCACAAGCTCATTATGAACTAAGGGCACAACAGAGTTACCAGGACAGTTGAACATGCTGAACGGAAGATTGTCTGCACCCGATGAATCTTAAGGCGGCTGTTAGGAGCTTTAAGGCACAGGTTACCCTGGAAAACGGAGTCAACAGACATCATTTGGTTCTAAACTCAGGAACAATAAACATGAGAAGCTGAAGCCTCTACAGCAGTTACTGTCAAGGCTTAAATGTCAGAAGGGTCTAGCTGGTGTCAGACCTGGCTGGGACCCCATCCCCCCTCCCCGTGTGCCACCATCTGAGGAGGGACTGCCCAGATCTCAGTGGGGAAGTCCCCACAATTTGGGGCTGTTGGCTAAAGGTCTGCATTGGCAGCCCCTTGGAAGCCAGGCTTCCTGTGGATTCTGATGAAACAAGGAAGAAAGTTGGTCAGTGAGTCGGGAATCAAACGGGGTTGAAAGACGAAAATCAAAATTATAACAGGGATAATATTTTAAAAATAAGTCCTGGGGTGCCTGGGTGGCTCAGTCGGCTAAGCGTCTGACTCTTGCTTTCGGCTCAGGTCACGACCTCACGGTTTGTGGGTTCGAGCCCCACATCAGGCTGCCTGCTAACAGTGTGCAGCCTTCTTGGGATTCTCTTTCTCCCTCTCTCTCTTTCTCTCTGCCTCTCCCCTGAATGCTCTCTGTCTCGCTGTCTCTCTCTCAAAATAAATAAAGAAACATTTTCTTAAAAACCTTCCCAATTATGCTTTCTTATCAGTAAGTCAGTCTCTCACTCTCAATTTTTCCTAAAAAGTCAGCTTGACTTTTCTTCCTCTCTATCCTACCTCTCTCTCCCAAATAATCTGAAGACAGAAAGTTTGAGCCAAATGAAAGGCTCAATGTCATTGTTCTGACTAGGTTTCCAAGGCACCTGTGAGCTCTCTGGCAGAAAGAAAACAAAATTGCTTACAAGGTCCCCACTTTCAGGAAGGAGAAAGCATATCGCAGTTTCAAGATAGAGAAGATTTATTGACACAACAGCAAAAAAGAATTTGCTGACATGAATCTTGGTTTCAGAGGATAAAATGTAGGTAATGGAAAATCATATTTCAATAAAGCAGAAAAAGCATTTTATTTTATATGCGTTGCTCAGAAGTTACTGACCTTTCTATTCTACCGGCGGTCTGCATATGTCAGAAATCCAGTCAAATTGCTTCAATGTCTGCTATAAGTCAGCCCCACAATAAATAAGCCAGCGGTTATTTCTGTACCCTCTTCTGTCCCGGCATTGGTGTGAATGAAAGAAGAGATATGGAAAATGAGAATGGTGTTTGCCTTCTAGAAACTTCCTTGGAAGGTAACAACAGCACGCAGGAAATCATCTGAAACCTGAAACTGAAGACACTCAGACACTGGGCTGGGTGGCAGCCAGGCACCTTACCTTTGTCGTGTCGGAGTTCCAGAGGAGAGATCACCGAGAACCACAGTGGTAAATAAGGCAGAGTCAGAATGGCTGTCTGGAAACCCAATCTGAACAGTTCTGACCAGCTTGCTCCATAAAGAGGGCGGGAGGCTCACACCCATCTAAGAAAGGCTGGTCCCATGCCAACGAGGCCACGCCACGCCACAGGCCTCATTACAGGACAGCCGTCCCCCCACAACAGGTGCAACCCCACCCAAACAAGACAGTCTGGGGACAAAGGAGACCTAAATCCCTTGGCCACCCCCGGCCCCCGCCCCTCTCAGCATCGCTGAGGCCTCAAAGGCGCCAGGTGGCACGGAGGGCAAGTCTGCCATCCGATCCTGGGAACTGGCACTTTTTAATCTGCTCAATTAGAAATGTAACGACTTCTTGCTTGCATTTGCCAGGCTGGCAGGGAGAAGGTACAGATAGCCAAGCGTGTTCGGTGTCGCTTAGCAAAAGCCGAGAAAACACAACCGAAAAGTGACCTCCTTCGGAATGATAAGGATTCACGAGAAAAAACAAAACAAAACAAAAAAACACAACCAACCTGAATGTGCCCAGCTCTTCTTCCTGGCTGTCCCTGCTTGGTCACGACTGCACGGTCGTGACAGCCAGAGACGTGGGCTACGTGTCTGTTTTTCTCATCCCTAAACAGGTGTAATAATCCATCCTACCTGCTTCTGCAAAGATTAAGACCGTGCGTATAATGTGCTTACACCTGGTATCTGACGCTTTAGAGGTTTCATTGTCAGCTGCTATGACCCTGTTGGTTTCCAGCATTTTTGTCCCTCCATCTAGCATTTGTCCTCCCTCCACCCCTCAGGGCAACATTGCGACAACAGGCCTCCAGCGATGCAAGGAGGAAGGGTTCAGCCCTGCCGTACCGGCACTCAGCATAGCAGGTGTCTCGGCAACAAGTCAAGCGGTGACCTGAAAATACCCAGAAAGTTGACAGGGATATTTCAGGAAACCCCAGGATGTCATTTCCAGGATTGCAATGCACGGTCACTTCCACTCGGGGCCTCCTCCCCCTTTGCTACTCCGTGGCATATGCCCATCAACCGTTTTGTTTCAAAGGGTCTGAGGAAGGCCGGATAACGGAGCGACGCCCTCCTCCCTCGAACGTGTGTGTGCCTACGATAGGTTCCATCGCAAAGAGGAATGAAGGCTGCAGGTGCAATGAGGCTTGCTAATCCTCTGATGGCAAAATAAAGGGATTCTTCCCGATGATATGGGTGGGCACTGAGTGATCACAGCGTTCTTAAAAGTGCAACAGGGAGGCAGAAGGAGGCGTGGCTACAGAAAAAAATGGTCAGAGAGCTGCGTTGTCGCCGGCTTTGGAGATGGAGGAAGGGGGGCAACAAGCCAAAGGATGTGGGCTCCAGAAGCTGGAAGGCCAGGAAACAGATTCTTCCCTAGAGCCTCCAGAAAGGAACGCAGCCCTGCTAAAACCTTCATATCGCCCAGCAGGGCTTGTGTCAGACTTTCTACCTGCAGACGGTGAGACGATAAATGTGCGCTGTTTTAAGGCACCACGTTCATGGTCATTTGCTAAAGCAACCAGAGAAAATGAATACAGGCTTTTTCTGGTCATCATCTGGTGACACCCATTCTGGTTCCCAAGGGGTATTTCTTACAGAAGTGACACGCATCATCCCCAAGATTTTTTTTTAATTTTTAATGTTTGTTTTTTTATTTTTGAGAAAGAGAGAGCACGCACAAGAGGGAGAGGGGTCAGAAAGAGAGGGAGACACAGACTCCGAAGCAGGCTCCAGGCTCCGAGCTGTCAGTACAGAGCCCGACGCGGGGCTCGAACCCACGAACCGTGAGATCATGATCTGAGCCAAAGTTGGATGTTTAACTGATTGAGACACCCAGGCGCCCCAAGATTTTTTTTCTTTTATCCTGGTATAACAGGCTAGTTGAATGCTCGGTCCCTAGGCCCCACAAATATGGGTGAAAGTGTCATCACACACGGGAGCCCCAAGGCCCTAGGAAGTACAGAGTGGCCAGGAAGGGTTATCGGAGCCGACAGTTATCAGAGCATGTTCAGGGGCTTCAAGAGCACCCAAGTTGTGCCTCATAAACCCTTCAGTCTTGCCAATCTCATCATCGCTACACGCCCTATGCTCCCCAAGGTTTAAGAGAGTATGCTCTTCCATTTTGATTCATCAGAGATACATATAACTTCCAAACAAAGCTTGTGATTAACCCAAAATGGCCAGCGCTCTCTCCCAGTGATTCATAGAATTCCAGGCAAAAACAAAGCCAGGAGACTTTAGAAATCCAACCTCCAGTAAAGGTTTGATTTTTCTGCGTTTTGATTTAATATTTAAAATACTTTGTGAGGCCCCATGACCAGCTCTACGGCCTTCCTAAAGGCCTCAGCTTGAGAACTGCTGAAAAGATTTCATTCAGGTGATCCATTTACCACCACCCCACCCCCATCTAACCCTGTTCACACAACTGTTATTTCTGAGTACCTCTCAGCTCCCTGGAGGGGGGGGGGGTGGCGTGTTTTTTTTTTTTTTTTTCATTATATTGGTAGATTCACTTCAAGCTTAGATTCTGATCTGTCAAATGGATAGCAATGGTGACATCCACTGTGAGCCTTGGGGAACTCCATAATCTAATCCTGAGGCTTTCCCCAGCCTGTCCCTGAGAAAAAAAAAGGGGGGGGGGCGCTGAAAACAAATCTTCTGCAGTCTCTTTTTACGGGCCTTATATTCCCATTCCAAAACTTTCAGTTTATGGGCGTGTAACTATTAGAAACACTATTGAAAACAATTTAGATAAAACAGATAGGCATTACCTATCTACTGAAGGTAAAGGCGTGCCTACCCTCTGACCCAGAAATTCCGCTTCTAGCTTTATACTCAAAGAAACGTCTGCCCATGCGCGCTAAGAGACACGTACAAGAATGTTCATAGCAGCATTATTCATAATGGCCCAAACTGGAAACATTAATGGAGAAATGCTACGTAAAGAGTGGGGTGTTCGTACAATGCTGTACTGGCCAGCATTGTGCTACCTGCCACGACATGGATGCATGTCTATAGCGCTGAATAAAAGAAAGCAGATACGAAGGGATGTTCTACGATTCCATTTACACGATGTTCAAAAAGCAGATGAAATCATGGTGTTTAAGGATTCAAGCTCAAGCAGACAGAATTCTAAAGAAAAAGGAGGAAGTGGTTACCATAGGAGGTTAATAGTATTACTCCTTTAATAGTTGTTACACCTTTCTAAGATGTGACGTATGTCCTTTTTCCACAGTCGGCATTTGAGCAACTTAACCAAGTCCAGACAGGCTCGTCTTGAGTCCAGTTAGAATAGCTTCTCCCAGAACTGGGTCAACTGCTCTGTTGCTCTCCCCAAACTGACGGTTCAGTCCAACGGTACCACTAAAATTGAATTCACATCCCTTTCTCTCTCTTCCCACTGAGATGCATGGCTCATGCTTAGATCACCCAGTAAGATTCCTTAAAGGAGTAGAGCTATAAGTTCTTACATCAGTAAGTCTCTAAATGCTTAGAGCAAGAATTCCTTTTTTTTAGTGTTTATTATTTTTGAGAAAGAGAGAGAGAGAGTGCAAGTGGGAGAGGGGCAGAGAGAGAGAGAGAGAGAGAGAGACAGAATCTGAAGCAGGCTCCAGGCTCTGAGCTGTCAGCACAGAGCCCAACGCGGGGCTCAAACTCACAAACCGTGAGATCATGACCTGAGCCGAAGTCGTAACGTTCAACTGACTGAGCCACCCAGGCGCCCCTTAGGGCAAGAATTCTGACAAAGTTTTTAGAGTCTTCATTGTTAAATTAGAATATTGATGTCCGTTTTGGAGGAATACATGTGAGCATAAATAAGATAATGCATGAAAGGTATTAAGCATAGTGTCTGCCCATAGCAGACTGTCTACAGACAAGAGTGCTCTTCCTTCCTTTTTTCTCTGAGACTCATCTTTTCCCCTCAGTGACGGCAGGATCAAGGAAGAAAGAGAAAGAGAAGGGACATTTTCCGAAAACAAATAGCACAAAACCAATAACTTCCAAGTATATTTTGTTGAGGTGGCGACATTCATAAGAGGTCATTAGAGAGGTCCTTACCCCAAACCTTGCATTCACCTGGACTGCTACCATATTTGGAATCTTGCCGTTTGAGTCATTCTTATAAGCTGGGGAACTGTCACCAGAGTGAATCATTTGCTTCATCATAGTTTTGTATGATGTGGTTTCTCCAAATGTAGTTATTAGGCCATTTTAGAATCAGCTGGTGTATTCAGGTGAGTAAAGCTAGACGCCGTAAGAAGCAGTCCCTGAATCTCAGTAGCTTTACCAGCAGAACACTGCAGTCACTGCTTATTTCAAGTTCATGAATAGGTTGTAAAGGGTGGTCTTCCCATGCAGGGGCAAAGATTCTTTCTACGTAATGTCTCTGCTATCATCCAGGGCCTCAGAGTCCTCTGCTAGATTCTTTGTGTCCAGCTGGCAGCTAACAAGAGACGAAAAGCCAATGTCAGGAGAATGCAAGGGTAGTTTTAGGGACCAATGGTAGAAGTCATCTGTATCACTTTGCTTACATTCTATTCGTCAGGATTCAATCGCACAATCCCACATAGCTGCAGGAAAGGCTGTGAACTTTGTTTAGCTCTCTTCAGGAAGAAAAACAATTTTGGTGATCTCATTGCATAGATATGAAGTTCAGTATACATATTTGTAAATGTGTTTTTTCAGTGATACTGATACTGAGTCAGAATATCTACAGCCTAGGAATGTGAAGTTGAAACAGATGATTTTCACGGACAGTAAACTGGCCCAGAGGTGTTTTTGATGGTTTCCAGCACAAGGGACAGCGGCAGCCCTGTCATTGATCTTACCTAAGATACCAACCTGGGTACCCTGAGTATTTTTGCAAATCTTTTAGAACGTGCGAGAACTGTAGTATAAGGACTCCCGGGATGGCTTGCCCTCCACACTCAGATTCCAACAGTGCGCTGGGAGCGGGTAAGCATGGCATTTGCCAGGTCCTTTTCTCAGCCGTTTTGTTCTTCCTCAGACAAAGGGGATATTGTAGGGCTATACTGATTGACAGAAATAGAAGCCAGCCTACATAACTCAAATCCATTTACTTTAGGGACATTGTTGAGGTCAGTGCTCAAGACATCATTTTATGGAGACACATAGAAAAAATTTCTCTCAGGTGTCCATACTATAAATAGTTGTTTTTCTATGAGAAAGCAGTTGACTTGTATTTTACCCACTGTGAATCATGACATTTATCATGTTTCCTCTTTGTACTAAGTTTTGGGAAGTTTGGAGCCAAAATTTTAGACCATCTATTGCAAGTGTGCAGAACTTAGTTCCACTGTATCTTATTTTCTTACTTTTAACTCAAATATTTGTTTCTTAACTTGTTAAAGTGTACATCTTCACACATGCTACTTGGTTCCTATTTTCAATGTGAAGGTCATAGAAATGGATTTTTAATGATTAAATATGACATTGTGACAGAAAAGTGAACAGAAATATTGGCCCATGGTGTTTCAATCATGTTTTAACCCCTGAGAAATGTTTCCCACAAATGACACGCATGAACCCTTCATCACCATTTAACCCAGTACCAAAAGACTTTCCTCAGAGACCTCAGAATAGAATATTAGTTAAAACCAGCTTTACTTTTCCAAGGTCACTCTGTCCCAGTCCTCATTTCTTTTTCTGAGATGTAATCCTCTTTTTCTGAGCCCAGAGATAGTACAGAACCTAAAAACCTTCAGGGAGTAGAATGTTGGGTGAACAGCTCTGGGCTTTGATAAGTTTTGCTCTCTGTCCAAACGTCCTCACAACAATGTTTAAAATCAAATTGTGGAAAGGAAGCCAGGACAAAAAAGTTCATGTACTTTGAAGACATTCTAAGACGATTATTTAGTAAAAATTTCCCACAATGAAATTGTGGAAGGGATTAAGCTATGGAAGGGATTAAGAGAAAGGTACCCAAACATCCACTCAATTAACTAAAATTTAGTGGGCCTCTCTTTATGTTCTAGTGCTAGTGGCTTTGACGTTCTTCCCACTTTACACTCGTGCACACACACGAAACAAGCACACCCTCTGGGAGGGAGGGAAGTATTAAGAGGGTGTAGTCGAATTTCTTTTGGCAGCTTCACTGGCCACTGATTTGGGAGACTTTGCCTCCGAAGGCGTGGCCTTTACCTTCAGCACCAAGGCCAGCGCACCTGGCTCTTTCCTGGGTTCCCCGTATCCTCACTAGCGAACTCGCACTCCCAGAACTGTGATAAAGAAATGTTCTTTGTCAGCTAAACTCGCCTTCCTTATTCTTTTTTTTTTTAATTTTCTTTTCAACGTTTATTTATTTTTGGGACAGAGAGAGACAGAGCATGAACGGGGGAGGGGCAGAGAGAGAGGGAGACACAGAATCGGAAACAGGCTCCAGGCTCTGAGCCATCAGCCCAGAGCCCGACGCGGGGCTCGAACCCACGGACCGCGAGATCGTGACCTGGCTGAAGTCGGACGCTTAACCGACTGCGCCACCCAGGCGCCCCATCGCCTTTCTTATTCTTAAAAGAACATCATAAATTGTTCTTCATGGAGTGGCCACCGGTACCAGCAGGAAAAGTTTCTGACCAGAGATGAAAATTTATTCGCGACCTGCCTCCTTCTGAATCTAAGCGCGCGCACACGCACACGCGCGCGCGCACGCTGCCAGATGGGCTGTTTTGGTCTGGTTCTGCTCTCATCACTCCCTCTTAGCATCGGGAAGCAGTTAGGAAGAGCATTCTTGGCCTCCTGTCCCAACAGAAAGTGACACACATGCACAGACGGAGACGGAAGGTGGGAGGGGAACGCAAGTGCTCAGGCCTCTGGTCTTCTGAGATTTGTCCTTCTAAGAGCTTTTTACCTCTTGGGTTTGTGTATAACCCTTGACTTTAAGGCTAACAAACAAGAACAATCTACCAAAAAGATCGCCGTTCCCAGCTAAAGTAATACAAACGCGAGGAAGACAAATCGGACCCTGGCAACATTATTCCCATTTCAAGAATGCGGAAACTGAGCCGGAGACGTTAAGCTACTTGCCCAAGAAAACACAGTGACCCACTGACAAAGGCGAACCAAAAAGCCAGATTTCGTCTTCCTTCCTGTTGGTCTTTCATCAGCAATATATAGTTGCCAACTGTCTTCAGGAACCCCAATTCTGTACCCCTCCCTCCGGCCCAATTATCTGAAAACCAAAAGAGTAGAAAATCGAAAATGAGATGGAGGTCGGCGGGGATGGGAGGCAGCGGATTGCTGCCGCTTCCTTGCTTCCTTTTTTAGAAACTAAAATCGACTCTGCTTTTCCTGGTTGACAGTCCCTTGCCTGCGGCGCGACTCCTGGCCTCGGCGGGGGTTCGCGCAATCTGGGCGCCTCCAGCTGCCCCTTCTCCTCCACAAGTCGCCAGCCAAAGAGCGTAGGGCCAAAGCGGGACGGAGCGAGGGTGCCCGGGAAGCCGTGCCCGTGCCGTTGCCGGAGCCGCCCTGGGCGCACCGCGCTGGGCGCCGTTTTCTCTCGCTCGCCCCACGCGCTGCTTGTCCTGGAGCGCAGCGGCTGGCAGGGAGGCCGGTGGGCAGCCAGGGGCCCGCAGGGCTGAGCACGAGGCCCCGAGCCTGGGCAGCGTGGAGCGTGGAGCAACGGTTTCCCCAGCCAGCTCCCTCCAGGGTTAGCACTCAGTGCCAGGGAGCAGCACGGGTCTTTCCTCGCCCCTCCCCAAGCGCACCCGGGCCAGCTTCCATCTGATTAGAATGTTTCTTCCATCTGATTAGAATGACAGTAGCTTTCAAGTCATTCATTATGAGAATTTTAGTCTTAAAAGAAAAAAGAAGGTCCCACTGTAATTGTGAGTTGTAATAAATGCAAACTTCTGGTGCCTTCCTCTGCAGTATGGAAGACAGTAAAAAATGTGTCTCGTCCAAGCGCACCCCCTCCCCAAGCCCATTGTGAAGTCAATCGCTAACAAAGGGGACGTGTGAATATTCAACACCGAGTCTTTCAGTTGTTATTTTCCGGAATCCCTGAGTCGGCTTTTTTTTTTTTTTTTTTAATCGGCGAATACCTGTTTAAGTTTTAAAAGCACATGGAAATAGCCCGCGAGCGACCATATAATTTGATTTGCCAGGCAATCTGCAGAGCGATCGCACATCATTTATAATGTTCATTGAGCATTTTGCCTAATTGTGTCTGTCTCTGAAAGGGCAGCGCACCCCCTCCCGACCGCGAGCAGCACAAGTGGCGACATTCCCATGGAGCGGCCGCGCGGCAGCTTGCCGTATTCAGCGCGGGCGGCCGGGCCGCGCGCTTCCCCGCCCTGGCGACCGGGAGCCCCTGACACTAATAGCTCGCGGCTCAGGTACGAGCGGGCGCCGCGCTTGACTCCATTCAATTCACAACCGGCCGTGCTTGCAGGTGTCGCCTTTTGAAACCTCCATTCAGGCGGCCGCTGTTCACTTCTCGCTGCGCCGCGGGTTTTGTACAGGCGCAAGAATGGGGCTGATTATTCCCGTGCCCACATGCCGCCCCCACACGCCCCCACCCCGTCGGGCGCGAGGCTTTCCTTGGCCAAAAGAGGCGTTTAATTAGTTCTGGGGCCGCAGAGAGCCAGCGTGACCGACAAAGCCCGGCTCCCCAGGTAACCCCGGTTCCCTGCGGCCCCGGGAGGGGGCGCGCGGCGCCAGAGCACCGGCCTCAGGCTGCGCGCTCCCTCCCGCGCCGCGGCGGCTCCCCTGCCCCCCGCGGGCTCTCCCGCAGACCGAGGCTCGCTCGCTGGGTTTGGGTGACCTCGGCCAGCGGCTCCCGCGAGCCCCAGGCGCGGCCAGCCCGGGGCGCTGCTCCCCCTTCCCGCCTTTCTGCCCCCGGAGCCAGGACAGCCGGGTAGATGGGAGCTTAACTGGCAACAGACGGTGGCTGTAGCTGTCTTGCGCGTGGGTGTTCTCCCCATTTCGTGTCATTCTCTCTTTCCCCCTCTCTCCCCACGGGGGCATTCTTTCCGGAAAACACTGTCCCCCTTTATCCTTAAGCCGCCGCGGCTCAGCGCTGCGTGCGCTAAGCTCAAGGCGCAAAGCTGGGCGCGCGAGATGGTGAATGGCTGCCTCGGCGCCGCGGCCAGTGACGCTCCTTTCGCAGCAGCTGCTCGGGCACCTGCGATGGCCCAAAATACACGCAGCGGCTGACGGCGCCGCATTCCCTGGCCCGCCTGAGCCACAGGTACAATCACCCTCCCACCCCACCCGCCCTTGGAGGGGTGCGCGCGCCCAGCCGGGGCAGCCCCTGAGCCGGGATCGCGCCCCCGAGAGCCTGGCCTTTTACTGTGGGCCGCGCACGCCCCCGGGAGAGAGGGGCCGGAGGCTAGGCGCTGTGTCGCCGGACACCTGCGTTGTACCTTTCAGGGCGGAGTGGGCGTCGGCCGCCAGGCGGGGGCTGGGGCCCCTCCCGCCTTATCATTTGATTTCCGCGAGCGTCTGAGGACGCCGGCACCCATTCGTTCCACTCGCTGCGCTCTGTGAACGAGCCTGGGGCGGGCGGAGGGGGCCGGGCTGGGGGAGGGCCGGGTGGTCTCACTCCCCCCTCCCGCCCCGCCGGCCGGGCTGGAGCACAAGTGTTGGGATTCCCACGGACCGGCGTGCTCTGCGGCTGGAGGCCCGGGCACCCGGGGCCCGGGAGACGTGGCGGACACAGAGGGGTTTGTAGACAGGGTGACCTCCGCGCTCCCTCTCTGAAAGGGCCTGAAAGGAGCCGTTTATGGTGCATTACCAGTCAAGGGCTCAGGTACCAGCGCCTTGTGTCGGGAAGCCCCGGCGGCCGCCCGTGCTGCAGGTGTCAACCATACAAACGCCCCGGGAAGGGGGGCTCTGAGAAGGGGGGCAGGGGAGGGGCGCTTGGCTGCGCCAGCGCCCGCCGTTCGCGCGGTTTAGTCTTTTTCTCTTCTTCCGCGAGAGCCGCCAGCCTGGGGTGCAGGCCCAGGTCTTGAGCGGGTGGAAGAGAAAGCAGCGGGGGCAGGGGACTACGGCAGGTTATTTATGGGACTCCCCGACCCAGTTTCAAGGCTGGGGGCAGAGGCAGGTCACAAGAGACGAGACCTTCTGAGTGGAGGCGAGGGCTGTGCCAGGGAAGGGGCATTTGCCCGTGTTGGGGTGCTTGAACCTCCAGGGGCCTGCTCGATTTAGCCTGAATTTCCCAAGTAGGCCCATCTTCGCCTTGTCTATCTTCCTGTGCAAAGATGGGCCTGAGTTTGGGTGCACCTTTAACAAAGGTGAAAGCACTGGCCTCTCTTCTCAGGCTCCCTCCCAGTGCCAGAGTCACCCCCTGCCCAGAAGAAACCGAGGAAGGTGCTATTCCCTAGGTGGGTAACCCCCGTGGACCCCTCTGTTCTCCCAAAGACCCCGGAAGCCAAGAACTCAAACCCCTCAGGTTGGCCTCTGTAAAGCAAAACTTCCTAATGCTATTTTCCTTAGGGAGGAGAATGTTAATGGAGTTGACTTCCTAGGTCGGCCCTCAAAAGCCTTCACGGAGTCAAAAAACTGTAGAAAAATAGCACGGGGCACTGTAACAAGTGGGGTTTAATGATTTTCAGGGCCAACCTGAAAAAGAGAATGAGGCAGACGCCAATTTTAGGAGTGTCTGAATGAATCCTGTGGGTACTCCCAAAGGTTTTAGAGGTGGTCTGCCTTATTTCCTTATCGGATATTAGCTTCTCGCCAATATTCTAATGTTTTCCTTTTTGCAGGTGCGTCACCATAATTACGTTTATAGGCGTCATCTATTATTAGAATTGGCCTTTGACTAAGACTAAGAGATTTTCTTAAAGGAACAGAGAAATTGGAAAAGGGAATTGGTGAAAGGATACGATGGGTGTGTGTCTGAAAAGAAGAGTTTAAGAGAAGAAAGGGGGAGAATAGATTTCTTACAAAGTAAGAGAAAGTCCTTCCCATCTAAAAGCAAGGAGCAAATCACTTCCGCTCTCACAACTGAATTTCTTGAATAAGTTGCCCAAATCAGGTGTCTGTTTCCTCACCTTTATTCAGTCCTCAGCACACTGTATTCTGGCCTGCACTCTCACTGAAACTCTCCTTAGCCCTTTTCACCAGTAACTTCCATGCCCCCACACTTAAGGATAACTTCCAGAACTTATCACGCCTAAAACTGCAGGAAACAGGCCCGCCCTTCACCCTGATACCAAGAGCAGAATCCTCTGAATCATTTTTGTTTCTCTCTCTTTTCCAAGCCCCCCCATTCAGTATGTTACCACGTCCTAAATCCCCTTTCTAGAATGTGTCTCCAATCTGCTGTCCCCAGTTCAGGCTTTCAGAATCTCTCAGCCACTCCTTGCAGTCTTCTGATTGGCCTCCCTGCCTGCCTATGATCCTGCTTTGCTCCAGTCCGTTCTGGTTCTCCAACCTGGCAGCCTAAGGGTCCTTTCTAAACGGTAAAGTTGATCATGTTACCCCCTGCTTAAAACCCTTCCTGGCTTCCCCATTCCCTGACTGCTTATGTAGAAATTGTAAACTTGTGCTACTCCAGGGCTCCCGTGCTAGTCAATTACACACATTGTAAAGAATAAGACAAACACATTTTAACATAATGAGGTAAAAATATAGATTATAGGGGCGCCTGGGTGGCTCAGTCAGTTGAGCATCTGACTCTTGATTTCCGCTTTGGTCATGATCCCAGGGTTGTGGGACAGAGCCCCGAATTGGGCTCTGTGCTGAGTGTGGAGCCTGCTTAAGATTCTCACTCTCTCACGGGGTGCCTGGGTGGCTCAGTTGGTTAAGCATCTGCCTTTGGCCCACATCATGATTTTGCAGTTCCTGAGTTTGAGCCCCGTGTCCAGCTCTGTGCAGATGGCTCAGAGCCTGAAGCCTGCTTTGGATTCTCTCTCTCTCTCTCTCTCTCTCTCTGCCCCTCCCCTGCTCGAACGCTCTCTCTCAAAAATAAATAAACATTTAAAAAAATGTTTTAAAAAGATTCTCGCTCTCTCTCCCTCTGCTTCTCCCCAGCTCACACCCTCTCTTTCTCTCTAAAAATATAGATATAGATTATAATTCAATATTTTCTTCTCATACTCCAGCGGATCTTCTTATCCACTCTGGAGATGATTGGTCTGTGTTCTGCCAAATCCCTTAATACAGTTTACAAGGTCTTTCTTAATCTAGGCCCTGCCTACATTTCCATTCTCATCACCTCTCTTTACTTCATCCTTAATAAAGTTCTTTTATTTCTTCAAAGCCATGACAACCATTCCCTGTTTGTCTGTTTCACATTTATTTCAACCTCTATTTGCTATCCCCAGTAGGCGGTAAGCTCCATGAAAAAAAGATCTGCTGTATTTATCATTCTGTCACCTGTGCTTATCACCATTCCTGGCACAGAATGGGTTCTTGATAAATATTTGCCACACAGATGAACATGGTGCTTCTCAGAAGCAGCCATTTTTTTCCACAAAAAAGACTAGAAAGCAGAGAAAACGTAAGACATAAGAACCAAGCAGAGATTGCAGAGGGAGCAAAATGAGGCATAGGAAAGATGAAGAGAGTGTCCAGACATCTTTCTGGATCATGAGGCAACAAATTAGGCTGCTCTATAAAACAGGGTAAAATATAGTGGTTCAAATGGGACGGAATTCTGTTTCTCACAAAAACAAAACAAAACAAAACAAAACAGGACAGGCACTCCAGGCTTGGTGTGGGGTCTAAATGACGTGGGCGATTCAGACTCCTTCTGTCTAGTTGGACACACATCCTCAACCTCTAGCTTTCATCTCGTGGTTCAAAGTGGCTGCTCCACCGGCTGCCATGGCATCCGTATTCCAACCAGTAGAAAGAGGGAAAGTGGCAACACAGGGCGCGTTCTTCCCCAGAGATCGAGCACCCAAAGGGAGTATCACTTCTGCTCACGACCTGTCAGTTAGAAGTTAGTTTCAAAGCCACACTGAGCTACAAGAGCAACTAGAAAATGCAGTTTTCATGCTGGGTGCCCATGTGTCCAGCTAACATTGTGGGGTTCCGTGACCAAAGGAAGAAGGAGAGACCGGACATCAGAGTTTTCAGTATCCAAGACACCCCGTCCTGCTGCCTTCCCGAGGCCTCGCTAAATTCCTGCTCTTGGATTCCCGGAATCGCCCGGTATCCCATGCCATAGCCGTCTTTAAATGTTTAAGGTAGTTCAAGTTGTTTTCTGTGAGCTGGAATCAGATTTTAAACTAGTATGCTAACGTACTGAGTATGTCTACAGTGACCCAAGGTAAAGGGCTGCAAGACAGGTGTATCGGGTTAAGCCAGGTTACGCAGCAGCAGCCGCCCCAAATCTCAGTGGCTGAACCCAACTAGAAGTTTCCAGTCCAGGTTCCCTGTTCCATGAGGGTTTTCGGGGGGACCCTGTGCATCACAGTCACTCAAGGTCCCAGGCTCACAGACGTTTTGCTTCTGGAAGGAAAAGCAAATGGCACGCGGCTCTCAGCGCTTCTTCCCAGAGACGCCATGTTCGTTCTACGCATCTCGCATTTACCCCAAACCCACAGCTCACCCCAAAGACAGGGGGGAAGCCACAAGAGACACAGAGACCCACAGCTTGTCCTGCCAGCTCACCACACAGGTGGCGACCTAACAGTGGACGCTTTTCGGGTTAACCCTTATTGTAAAGCACCTAGAATGCCTAACATGATCCTTCTGTGCCTTCCCCTCTTCTCTGCTCAGATCTGCCCAGCCGAAGAGGAAAAGCGCTAAGTACCGGGGGCCTCTAAGGCCAGTGTCAACATAAAGCTCTCACCTCACTTTAAATCAGGGTGGCGAGAAGTCAAATGGACGAGGCATCGGCAGCTTTGTCCTTAGTTCCGCCCAAGACATCGCCTACACATTTTCCTACTCCCACACATTCCACATTAGGAATCTCTACACATTTTCCTACTCTATCTTGGATGTTTACAATGGGCTTGTGCTCGGGTAGGTTTCAAGCATCTGGAAAAACAAGGCACGAGGACCCGTGTGAGAAAGGAAGGTGCTCTGCCCTGAGGAAAATACAGAGAAAGAGGCTTCCAAGGCTGGCAAAGACTAAATGAAGGTGAGAGATTCCAGGGGCTTCAGGAAATCTCCGACTCCTCCCAAAATGTTGCAAGAAGGCCATGTTTTAAAAATTCGTCCCTGTGATTTATGGCATTACCTTTCAAGGGCACTAAAACATGCCAGAGAGATGACCCCTCGGTTGCTATGGGAGGCTCACACCTTAGTGGAGCAGATGTTTTCCTTTATGGCCTCTGGCTGAGATCAATGGCCCTGAAGTAATCTGCTTTTAAAGAGGGCAGAAAGGATAATTTGGAGCACCGGACATTCTTTGAGGACACGGGTCTTGGTGGGGCATAGATGTGGTCATCAGGAGGCCACTCCGTGCCGGAGCGGAGGCACGACTAAGAAAGGAGACCCAAAAAGGCAAAGTGAAATGCACTGACCGTGGGCTTGCTGGAGACCGGCCTGTCACATCCCATGGATTTGCTGGCACCCACTCCCCTAAAGCAGGGAAAACCATGGGCGATTGCCTGCCTTGGGCTTTTGTAAGTGTATTCAAACTCCCAGCAACACGTTTCTGCCCCTTCCTGTGTCATTAGACTCACCCAAGACTCACCTAACACAGTATCCTTCTCCTTACAAACCTCTCGCGCTGATCCCCTAACCCTCCACAATAGCCCTTACTACGCTGGGTTGAAACGATCGCTCCCTCTCCAACTACCCCAAGGATGTCTTAAGTCAGAGAGACTGCATTTTATTTATCTCTGTATCCCCAACATTTAACATGGTGACTGAACACAGTTGATGCTCAAAACATGGCATTTTTAATGTTTATTTTTGAGAGAGAGAGACAGACAGAGCATGAGCAGGAGAGGGGCAGAGAGAGAGAGAGAGGGAGACACAGAATTCGAAGTAGGCTCCAGGCTCTGAGCTGTCAGCACAGAGCCCCACGCGGGGCTGGAACCCACAAACTGCAAGATCATGACCTGAGCCCAAGTCGGACGCTTAACAGACGGAGCTACCCAGGCACCCCTCAAAATGTGTTTTTAAAGGGATAAATTGAGACTTAAAAGAAAGCGTGTTCACATTGTCTCAGTATTTCCACATTGTTTATCTTTCTATATAATGATGCAAAAAAATAATAATAATAATAAGACACTTCGGCTTTAAAAAAGAAACGTAACTGATTGTTTGGCATTATATAGACCAGCAGTCTCCAAAGTGAACAAGATGTTCCATTGGACTACAGGAAAAATCTTAGAACTTTAATTATATTTTTTTCTCATCTTCCTAAAATTTCTTTTTATACATGTTTATAAATGTATGCAATATATTAATACAGTCTTATTTCTATGCAATTTTAAATGCATAAATATACATAAATTCACATTTAGAGTACGTGCTCAAACACGGTAGTGATAAGATGTGAGACACAGTCTATCTTATTCCCTACACACGCACAGTGTTTTTCTCTCCTTATTTAACAGCATTCCAAATTTTAACCAGGACAACCACTGGCTACCCACTTAAGACCATATTGTCAGCTTCCCTTGCAGCTAACAGCGGCCATGTGATGGCTCAGGCCAACTGAATGTCAGCAGCTTTGATGTGTGCAAACTTCAGGTCATGTTCTTCAAGTTTTGTTTTGTTTCGTTTTGCTTTGTTTTTTAAGTTTATTTATTTTGAGAGAAAGAGAAAAAGAATCCCAAGCAGGCTCCGTGCTATCAGCACAGAGCCTGACTCGGAGCTTGAACTCAAGAACCGGGAGATCGTGACCCAAGCTGAAATCAGGAGTCGGAGGCTTAACTGACTGAGCCACCCAGGCACCCCCAGGTCATGTTCTTAAAAGGAAAGGAGTGTGCCTTTTGTTTTTCCTTCTTCTTGGTGGCTGGGAGGCAGATATAAGGGTGGGAGCTGGAGCGGCCATCTTAGACCTGGGATTCGGAGACATGTTTCAGGAAGACAGAGTAGCAAGTCACAAGGAAGTTTGACCCCAGCCCATTTAGTCTCTGTGTAAACTTCAGATTGCTTATGCTTGGATTATTACATGAGAGAGATATAAAGGTAATTTTTTTTAGGCTTTTTTATTTATTTTGAGAGAGAGAGAGAGGAAGAAAGAGAGAGGGAGGGGCAGAGAGAGTGAGAGTGAGAGAGAGAGAGAGAGAGAGAGAGAGAGAGAATCCCAAGCAGGTTCCACACCAATAGCACAGAGTCCGGAGCAGGGCTCAATCCCACGAACCATGAGATCATGACCCGGGCCGAAACCAAGAGCTGGACGCTCAACTGACTGAGCCACCCAGGCACCCCTAAATGTAATATCTTAATCGCTCTTCTCTTTAGATATTTGTTAAAGAAGTCAGACCTTTATCCAGAATAATGCAAGGTGTGCAGTCAAAAAAAAACTGGAGACAATCAAAGTCTTAAATCGATTCCTTTATATAGACAAGCAGGGCTCCAGGTAAGAGATACCAGTGGAAGAGAACCCTTCGGTTTTTTTTTTTTTTTTTTAATGCCTGTGATATCACTTCTCATTCATACCTTTAACTCGCCTTACTGTGAGTAAACATTTCACAGAATAGAAGTGTATGCACTCATTACATGGTACACTTTGAACGTATATAGTGTGATAGAGTGATATATCACTGTATCTCAATAAAGCTGGTTCCCCAGCTTTGGATATATGTTATGTACATATACATGTATAGGCACGTATATGTGTATCTGTCCTTACATACACATGATCTCAACGCTTTTCACAGAAAAACCAATACAACCACCGGTAAAAGCTTTTATGGGGGGGCGCCTGGGTGACTCAGTTGGTTAAGCGTCCGACTCTCAGTTTCAGCTCAGGTCACGATCTTCTGGTCTCATGAGTTTGAGCCCCCACGTCAGGCTCTGCGCTGGCAGTGCTGAGCCTGTTTGAGAGTCTCTCTCTCCCTCTCTCTCTGCCCCTCCCCCACTCACACTGTCTCTGTGTCTCTCAAAATAAATAAATAAAACTTAAAAAATATTTTAAAAGGTAAGTTTTTATGGGCCCTCAGCGTCAGTTTAAATTATTATTAATATGAAATTGCTTAAATATTTGCTCATATAAAGTTGGCATCCACTCTAGATGTGTGTTGTTCTTTGATTTCTTTTTAATCTAGAAGTCAATAAAATTCAAACTAACCTTAATGCGACCGACGACATGACTTTGTGGTAATGACATTCACCACTCACAAAGTTGACGTGATGTTGGTCCCTACGGTGTATTCATTTCTCCCCCACTTTAATTAATTAATTTATCATGGAAACTACCATAATGGCTTTGTTTGTCTAGCCTGTGTTGTGGCTAGTTAGTCTTTTCTGGGCGCAGGCACAATGTCTGTGTGTTTTCTTTAGCAGTGAAAATAGCCTCTCTGTTGGTACCACCACAGTCTTAAACTTGAATGTTAATTCAAATTCAGGCTCCAAGTTCAAAAGCAGGCCAGGTTATAGGGTGGTCATCCAGATGGAACAGAATATGCTCATACTTTGTTGTCATTTTAAAACGATCATCTATGTTTATAGCAGCACTCTCAACAATAGCCAAATTATGGAAAGAGCCTAAATGTCCATCAACCGATGAATGGATAAAGAAATTGTGGTTTATATACACAATGGAGTACTACGTGGCGATGAGAAAGAACGAAATATGGCTCTTTGTAGCAACGTGGATGGAACTGGAGAGTGTGATGCTAAGTGAAATAAGCCATACAGAGAAAGACAGATACCATATGGTTTCATATGGTTTCATACAGAAACCCATGGGGGAGAGGAAGGAAAAAAAAAAAGAAAAGAGGTTAGAATGGGAGAGAGCCAAAGCATAAGAGACTCTTAAAAACTGAGAATAAACTGAGGGTTGATGGGGGGTGGGAGGGAGCGGGGGTGGGTGATGGGCATTGAGGAGGGCACCTGTTGGGAGGAGCACTGGGTGTTGTATGGAAACCAATGTGACAATAAATTTCATATATTGAAAAAAAAAAAATAAAATGATCATCTACACAAGGCCACAAAAAAAAAAAATGAAAAAACGTCATAATTTATGGAGATTTAATTTAAGAAATACAGATCCAAGAAATCCAAAGTCCATGGAAATGAGAGCTCTAATGAGAGGTTCTCACCAGGACAATCAGATTCCTGGGTATGGAAACATCCCTTGTTACGAAGAGTGGAAAAGGCTCTAATCCACTGATTAGATTTCCTTCCAGGTGAGGAAAGACCTCTGGTTTCCCCAAAGGGCCAGTAAGAATGGAGGCGTGAGGGGGAAATCCAGCCCCCGCCCCACTCTCGTATGCCAGGTCTCAGTGTGGGTCTAACCAGTGTCTCTGAGAGGCTCCTGCGGAAGAGAAACAGGACAGACAGCTTGGCCTCCGTGAACACCCTCAGTCGAGTGCTGGGGTCTTGCTCTGCCCCTTTCCAGGCTTTTCTCCATGGGCCACAGTGTATAAATGGGTCATTCTTCTAGCCCCCACCGTATAGCCATGAGCATTAGCAAAAGACTATAAACTATAGCAAAAGACTACAACTATTAGCCTTATCCTAACTGCCCCCAAAAGTTCTGAGAACAGCTGCACCTCCTCGTGTCAATGGGGAGTGAAGCTTAGCATTTGTTGATCCACTTGTTGATACGTGTCCACTCTCCCTCTGGGGACCGAGTAGAGGTTGGCTGGCAAAGCCAATAAGAACGACTCCCATCTGGGTATTAAGACTTCTGCTTCCCACTGACAGTCTATCCTTGTCCGTTCCACCAGTGTTTACTGAGCATCTACCCCTGCGAAGCCACCTACTGACCAGCCGCTACCGTGTGCCTGGCCCTGTATTTATATTGCACTTGACTCTCACACTATGCAATGAGACAGTAGTGTTATTATTTCCTTTCGCATATGCAGAAATGGAGGCACAGATCGATTCACTGCGTTGCCCAAACAGACGATCGGTAGCAGAGCCACTGGAATCCAGGCTCCAGTGTCGACTCGTGAACTCTGTGCTACCCAGCCTCTCTGGCTTCATGCCCAGGGATTGCAGTGGAAAGTGAGGGGCTACTTTCCAGGTCACAGAAACAGGCTTAAATCTCTAGTGGAGGCTCAAGACCCTGAGAAGGGTCTTGTAGTGGCAAAACCTGAGGCACGCAAGCTATATGCAGGGGGCTGGTTTCTCGGAACACACAAGCATGAAAGTTGGCCTCCTGGACCTTGGGTTGCTCTTCCGAATAACTGATGTTTCCTGCGTTATCAGTAGGCACTTTCCTGCTTGAACTAAGCACGGTCTGCCATAAGCTTCTTTGAGGAAGGTTAACTCAGCTAAGGAAAAATGTTTGCTCTACACAGGATTTTAAGGCTACGATAATAAGAAGACCACTTCAGTTCCCCAACACCTACAGGACCACCGAGTAGAAGGTAAGGTCTTATTGATAGGAAGTAGAAACAAATCCTACGGGCATCAAAATCGTGGCCTGCCAAGTAAGGAATAAAGTCAGACCACAGACATAACATAGAGGTATTCTAAGAAAGGCAGGAAGTATGATCTCAATTCTGACTTCCCAGGAGTGAGTCGTTCTCAGGTGAAAGCGAAATCGTACAGTGGTAAAGTCAGATGCTCAACCGTCACGCCGCTGTTAAAGCCTGTCAGTAAAGACATGGGGAAGTGATGATGACATCAGCCAAGTGAAAAAGGCACAAAGGTACAAAATTAGGAAAACATGGAAGGAAATGGACCAAAATGTTAACAGTAGTCACCTCAGGGCTGTGGGACTGTGGACGATGCAGGCAATGTGGTGGTTTTATTGAGTATCTAGTAATTTTAAGTTGCCTTTATATTGTCGAATCCCGATAAATCTTGTTGATATTGATTTCATGCAGCAGATAACATCTGATGCAATGCCACCCCGTTTCAACCACACTGCGTGGAGGACTTAGACGATTACGGAAGGGGCTCACGCAGGACCTGGCCCACGGGCAGGGCACCCTGGGCCTGCCCGCCCCTGCCAGCCCTCATTTGTCCTATTTGCGAGAAGGTTCTTGCTGACTTTTGAAGATGGCACAGGCTGACATCCGGTCTCTCTGGAGAGCTCTTCCAGGGCTTATATGAAGAGATCACAATCCAAACATTTTCTTTAAAAAAAGTTCATCAATTTCAAAACTACGTTTTTGCATATCTGTTCACATATTTCAAAAATCAAAAGATCCTAAACAGTCTACAAGGAAAAATTCTATCCATTAGCCACTCCGTGCCTTTCTCAATGCAACTGACGTCATCAGTTTCCTATGTATCCATCTAGAGATATTTGATGCCTGCCCAGATACACTCGTATATATTCACTGTCCTCTTTTTAAAGATTTTTTTAATGTTTATTTTTGACAGAGAGAGAGAGAGAGAGACAGAGAGCATGAGTGGGGGAGGGGCAGAGAGAGAGAGGGAGACACAGAATCTGAAGCAGGCTCCAGGCTCTGAGGTGTCAGCACAGAGCCTGACGTGGGGCTTGAACTCACAGACATGAAGATCATGACCTGAGCCGAAGTCTGACGCGCAACCGACTGAGCCACCCAGATGCCCCCTCACTGTCCTCTTTTTTAAATGCAAGTGGGAGCATACTAACCCCCCTTGCTCCTTTTACCTAATGATGTATCTTGGAGATCATTTCATATCACTATACCTAAAGCATTCTTTTCCTTTGGTAAGGCTGCTGAATATACCACTATATGGATGTACCACAGTCCACTTAAGGCCCGACAGACCGACACGAAGCCAGAAAACACAGACAGCTTTGACGAGAAACGAACAGGAAAAAAAAAAAGCCCAAAGTTCCCGTTTCTATTAAATTATTATTATTTTTTTCTTTTCACTGCTCACTGTGGAGGCCAAGTCTGGTAATAATGATTTTTTGTGTTTACATTAAAAGGTCAAACACCTTTCAGAATAACAGGACTGAAGGACAGAGCTCAGAAGCTTTGCTATTCATCAAATAAACCTTGGCATGACGGAAAACACTTATTTGGATAATTATATCAGCATTTTGGTGTTTCTCCCTCAAAAGATTAATGTTTAACAATGGGAAATGTAAAGTCAAGAAGGAAGGAGGTGGGTGTTTAGCATTTGGAGTTTCTCTGTGTTTCACGACAGACCTGTATCTCCTGCCCTCATTCCCAAATGGGACATGGCCCAGCCGGGTTTTGTTTGTTCGTTTGTTTGTTTTTTAGGCCGAGAAGCCTCAGAGTAGATAGAGTGTTTGACGGCAAAATCTGGAAAACAATTCTGACATCTCACCTCGTGCTACAAATCTACTTATTTCTACTTGTGGCTCAAGGCTGGCAGCTGTGTTACGCCCAGAGAGTTACTTAGCCTATCTGAATCTTAGTATTTGCAAATAATAACAATACCTGCAGCGTATCAAGGTGCTACGTTAGATGCAAATCAGCCAATCCACGTGAAAGTCATATTAAATGAGCTACATTAGGTGTAGAGACAAAGGAGGGGCAGAAAGATGCTATGTAACATATTTTAGATACAAAAGGACACAGACCTGGGGTTGCGTTCTGACGCCTTCTCATACCGGCCATGCAACCGTGGACGGCAGGCTGAGCCTTGCTTATTCGCCAGCTGAAGTAAGGAGGACACTCTTCAGGTTGCAGAATTATGAGGGTGAATGATAAACACGTCTGCAAGTCCTCCAAAATGCCCCTTCCTACCTTTCCTAGCACTCGTATTACTCTTTCTACCTATCTTAGTATAAAATAAATTGCAGGCCTTCTAAACAATTCAAGGAGCTCTGACTAGTGGAAAGGACCATCGGAGTGAAACAAAGAAAACCAGAGAGAAGTCCTCAGGGCATCTGGAGAAATGGAACGTTAATTACCGACGGAGTGAAAAGTACAGGAGAGGCACGGTGATGTAGGCAGGGGTAGTTCAAGGAAAGCCTTGTAAGCTGGGTCAAGCATCCTCAAGGCCCATCATTTCCAGGATGGAACGCAACGTCACATGATCGCAGGGGGCCTTCTCAGTGGAAAAACCATCCATAATCAATAAAGTGTGACTTTGGGGCCAGAGAAAGCCCCATGATCCCATATTTAATTTTGCATACTTTGTCTTAGGCCAGGAATAGCACCATTCAGTGATTCCTCCCTCAGCACCCAGGAGTGCAGCCAGGACTCCGGAGAGTTGGGGAGGCCAGGAAGGTGGTACCTGGTAACCTGGGCAGATTTAAAACAGGGCCGGGACTGACTCCTTTGCACACGAATATAAACCTACCCTTCATGAATGGGTATAAGCAAGGCTGGAACTCGCTCTCAGCAGCCAGTGGAACCAGCACCGGGCTGAAGTAACCTGCTGTGTGACCTTAGGGAAGTCACTGAACCCTGCTGGGCCTCAGAAACCTTTCACCATTAATCCCGTGATTCTATTTTTCAAATCCTTTCCTGGCAGAAGAGGGATAAAGAATGGGTTGCTGGGGCACCTGGGTGGCTCAGTCGGTTAAGCGACTGACTTTGGCTCAGGTCAGGATCTCACTGTTCATGGGTTCGAGCCCCACATCGGGCTCTGCACTGACAGCACGGCACCTGCTTTGGATCCTCGGTCTCTCTCTCTCTCTCTCTGCCCCTCCTCCACTCTCTCCCCCACTCTCTCTCACGCTCTCAAAAATAAACATTAAAAGAATGGGTTGCTGACGGCACCAAAGTGGAGAGAAGAAGAGGTTTCACAGAAAAGGGCAGGGAGGAGGAGAAGCAAAGAAAGAAACAGATACAGGAGATTACAAACCACCACCTAATACCACCTCTGTGTTTATTAGAGAGGAAGGGGACAATCTGGGTCACGAGGAATTCACATGGACCCATTTTCCAGCTGGGAGACGGACAATGAGTCACATCCACAAGTACCTGCTTGCAAGCACTAAGTGAGGAATGTGGGATAGTGTGAGGGGCAGGACAGCTGCCACCCCCCCACCCCGGTTTCTGGGGAGGCTGGGCTCCAGCAGGGAGGACATACACCCAGCAGGCATCAGACCCGATGGGCACAGACGAAGGGCAAGTTGAAGGATGGAGAGCCCGGAGGCCCCACTCTTCGTTAGTGATGTCTGCCCGAAATTCATCCTGGGAAAGAGCCAGGGGGGCCTGGGCTCCAACTCTCCAGTCGTTGCTCCCAAAAGCTAGGGCAAGATGCTAGAAGGGTTTGATGGGAAACGGATGAACAAATATTCAGATGAACAAGTCTTCGGGTCCTTGAGACTCCTGGGAGGGAGAGAGCTGAGAGGCACGGTGGGGTGGGGGCAGCAAGGCTTCCTTGGTGCCCAGTGGGCCTTGCCAGAAGTTCTGGAACCAAGAACCTTGAAGACGTATGAGGCTCCTAGGCAGCCCCGATAGAGTGTGTGAGGAGTCAACTGGGCCCCGGGGCAGCAGGTGGCACTGAGCGACTCTGGAAAGACTTGAAAAAAAAAAAAAAAAAATCACAAGGCCTCACCGGTATTGTAACTAAAAAGAAGCAATTGCCCCTGCCACTGCTGACCTTAGCGGATGGGTGTTAGTTTATAATGAGGCAGGGATTTCTCAGGATGTCAGGGAACATCTCTTCTGAGGACAGAGATGTTGTGGGAGGAGAAGGATGCTGGGCCTTAGCAGGGGTGAGGAGGCTCACAGCTCTGGGACCAGCTCTGTCCCTCTCTTCACGAAGTACACCTGCAAACTTTTGACCCTGTCCCTCTCCGTGTGCCCAGAGAATCCACGAAGAGTGGAGGGAGGGGCTGGAATGACAGCTGGGCCTCCGGCCATTTCCTCAACCAACCTGTTGCTTCCTGAGGCGGAGGGCAGCCATCCACACTGTTGGGACCTCCAGTGACCCAGAGAAAATGTCCTTTATTAGTGGTGAAGTCTTTCTTCTTTTTATTAGAGAAAAGAACCATCATGTCTTACTTACATGCATGCCCACACCAGTATCTCAGTCTCTGCAGGCCTAGCCCTTGGTCCCAACAGGAGTGGTCTCCAGACAGTCGGTGATTCTTTAAGGGGGACACAGTGGGGGTGAGGAACAAGAGGGTGAAGAGGGTTATGTCTGGAACACGTGACTATCCTGTCTTTTCCTCCTATCCCATGCTCGTCCACGAAGCCCGAGAACTGCCCAGAATGTCCACACTAGCTCTGCTCAGCCTCATGGGGCAGTAAGGTTTCCAGCTCGTTTCCCATTACCTCACCTAGGTGCCCAAGGTAATTTTCTGTACTCTACCACAAACTCACTGAGCCTATGTGGGATGATTTTATGTGGAAGCTAACTGTTAAAATCACACGGGGTAAAAAGACACCCATGTACACGCCTGCTGACTCCCAGGACCCCCAGCTCCCTCCCCAACATAACCACTTTCTCCAAAGCCACCTGGCTGGATCAGAGAAGGCCCCTCAGCCTCTCCAAGAGACAGCCTTTGTAGGCTGGATTCCAGCCTTCACTGAACGGTTAGCAATATTTTGGATAAGGCTTTGAAGTCTGATCATTTATTATTCTCCCAAGTCCTCCGACTGACCCAAGAGCATGTTGCCACTTAATTTCAGTCCAACCAAGTGAGGGAAAGGGATGAGGGCCTTTTAAATGTAAAGAGAACTGGGTGCACACCACCAGCTGGCTAGATCTGTGGTCTTGACCCTCCACTCCCCAAAAGCTTCCTTCTCTTTGAGGTGAGACAGATAAATCTAGACGCACGAAACGGCAACTCAGGTCTGACACAGGGTACGCGGCCACGTTTGCATCAGCGTTATGGATAGCCACCTCACCGGGAAGGGGCACAGGCTGACACAGGAAAGAACTTGCTGTGAAACAGTAAGTCTTTGGGTTAAAATTGTTTGGGGTTTTTGACATTAATCTCTGGGCTTCTGATCGTCCGTAATGTTTGCCCTTACCTTTTGGGTCACAGCAGTTGAGTTGGAAACAGTGTAAGGTCTAAAACCAAGAAGCGTGTTGAAATCGCTGTTCTTAAAAGGCACGGCCTTGGATTTTGAGAGGAGTCTGAAAACGCCCTAGAAGCCTCTGGTGAGACAAGTGTCTGAAAAAGGGAGCGGCTGACCCACGAAGCCCTCGCCTCTCAGTCTTCTGTTCAGAGAACGTGCGCCACTTTGCTCTCCCGGGGTGCGAGTTGGAGCTTGGCTTTTTCCAGGAATTGCCCCGACCTTGAAAGTGTTTCTTTGTTACTCTTACACTGAAGAATTCGAGTTGCATCGGCGGCTGTGATAAAGCGTGTCATGGGCCATAGCACACAGGTTTTGTGTTTGGGTTTTTTTTTTTTTTTTTTTTTTAAAGGTCGAGAAAGAAAAAAAAAATATATCATTCAGGGACAGTCCCGGTGGCCAGTCAGAAAGGTGAGGGACCCAGGCTTTGAAAGGGTTCACACTCGCCCTTTAACTTCCATGCCCTCCCTCCGGACTGGTCCAGAGCAGACGATTCATTGGACTCCTTTTGTATCAGGTTTTACTGCTCCGAACCCCTAGGGTCTCGATTTGCTCTCCGCAGAAGCGTGCCCCACTGAGCCGCTCTCCAAGGCAGCCCCTCCAGTGTCCCCATCTATTTCTCCCGGGCGAGGTAAAGGAGGGGAGGGGACTCCGGCCTGAGTCTGGAACGCGTGGGAGCTGCACGGCGTCGCCTCCCCACCCCACCCGCACACACCGTGCAAACTTTACAGGAGTCCTTGAAAAGTGCGCTGATGAGAGGAGACCCAGCGAAACTCAGGCGGGAGGCCGGCGCGCGCAAGGGGCCGGCGAATGCACCCCGCCGGACAGCCCGGCGTTTGTTCCCGGACCCCCGAGCTCCGCCCGCAATCCGCTCCGCACCCTGCGCCGCCGACGCGCCCCCATGGGACCTTTGGTGGCTGCGAGCAGACGCCTCGCGCCGCGTCCCAGCCCCCCGCGCGGAAGGGCCCAGCTTCGCGCAGCGCGCGGGAGACGAGCGGCGGGCGCCAAGGGCCGCAGGGACCCCCGGAGGCCCGCGCCCCGCGTCGGAGGAGCGGGCGGGGAGGGACGCGAGGGGCCCCGGGCCGCGCGAGCCCCGCCCCCTCTTCGCCCCGGGAGCTCCCACTGGGAGCGAAGCCGCCCGGGCCCCGGCGCCGCCGACGGGGCCTCCCTGCCCCCCCCTCCCGCCGGCACCCCGCACTCGGTGATTGGCTGGCGCCGCGGGTCCCTGGCACGCGCCTGTGGATGTAGTTATAAGAATCCTCGCGTGCCGGCCCTCGGCTTCAGCAAGTCGGCCACGGCCCTCCCCGGCGCAGCGCGGGCGCCCGCCAGAGCCGAGCCGCCGCGGACACTCCAGGGAGGCCGGGGGGCGGGCGGCGGGCGGGCAGCGCTCACCGCCTCTGGCGCACCAGCCCGGAGGGAGGGGGCTGCCTCTCGAGCCAGAACTGCAACGTCAAACATCCCGGGAACCACCTCAGCCGCCCCCCGCCCCGGGCCCGCGGCGGCACGGAGCATGGACGCGGTGCTGCTAGAGCACTTCCCCGGGGGGCTGGACGCCTTCCCGTCTCCTTACTTTGACGAGGAGGACTTCTTCACCGACCAGTCCTCTCGGGACCCGCTGGAGGACGGCGATGAGCTGCTGGCGGACGAGCAGGCGGAGGTGGAGTTCCTCAGCCACCAGCTGCACGAGTACTGCTACCGCGACGGGGCGTGCCTGCTGCTGCAGCCCGCGCCCTCGGCGGCCCCGCACGCGCTCGCCCCGCCGCCCTCGGGGGGCCCCGGCGAGCCGGAGGACGGCGGCGGCGGCTACTGCTGCGACGCAGGGGCGCCCCCCGGCGGCTTCCCCTACTCGCCCGGCTCGCCGCCCGCGTGCCTGGCCTACCCGTGCGCGGGGGCGGCCGTGCTGTCCCCCGAGGCCCGGCTGCGCGGCCTGAGCGGGGCGGCGGCGGCGGCGGCGGCGGCGGCGCGGCGGCGGCGGCGGGTGCGCTCCGAGGCCGAGCTGCAGCAGCTGCGGCAGGCGGCCAACGTGCGCGAGCGGCGGCGCATGCAGTCCATCAACGACGCCTTCGAGGGGCTGCGCTCGCACATCCCCACGCTGCCCTACGAGAAGCGCCTCTCCAAGGTGGACACGCTGCGCCTGGCCATCGGCTACATCAACTTCCTCAGCGAGCTGGTGCAGGCCGACCTGCCGCTGCGCGGCGGCGGCGCGGGCGGCGGCGGGGGGCCGGGCGGCGGCGGGCGCCTGGGCGGGGACAGCCCGGGCAGCCAGACCCAGAAGGTCATCATCTGCCATCGGGGCACCCGTAAGTGCGTCCGCAGCCCAGCTCGGGGAGACGGGGACGGGCACGGGAAGGTCCCGGAGGGGCTGGGTGAACGGACCCACCGCCCGAGCGACGGACAGTTAGAGGGTCCGTCGGCACCGGCGACCTTGAGCACGAGTCGGCGTTCGGCAGGGTCCTTCTGCCACTTGACCGCGGCTGGGAGGGCGTGCGTCTCCGGCAGATTTGCAGCTCCAGGGATTCCGGGGAGTGGGCGCTGGGGGGCTCGAGGGGTGGAGGAAGCGGGGTCGTTGTAATAAAACCTAAGACGCGCCCGTTCGGCCGAGGCGCCCAGGACGGGATCCTAAAGGACCAGAGAGGGCATCGCTGGGAATACAGTTGGACGTTCATGGTCTGTTTTCTCTTCTCACCTCCTCAGGGTCCCCCTCCCCCAGCGACCCGGATTATGGCCTCCCTCCCCTGGCAGGACACTCCCTCTCATGGACTGATGAAAAGCAACTCAAAGAACAAAATATTATCCGAACAGCCAAAGTGTGGACCCCAGAGGACCCCAGAAAACTCACCAGCAAATCTCCCTTCAACAACATAGAAAACGAACCGCCTTTTGAGTTTGTGTCCTGAGAAGCCCCAGACCCGCCTGAGGATCTGATTCTGTCTCTGTGCATATTGTACATGTAAATATCAATAATGTAATTTAAGAATCACATTTTTCTAAAGGCAATCAACTGTTTGTTATTTATCTATTTATTATCCTGTCGAGTTAATGAAATAGACGATCTCTTTTTAAGTATATAATTTATATAATTTATCCTGATTTTCTGAAAATATGCAATAGCCTGTGATTCCCCCCACCCCGCCCACCAGCACCTTTGGCAGAACTCTGCGTTGTTGGAAGAACTCTGGCCGGACAACTTCATGCTAATTTATTGCCAGACATGGTTTATTTCTAAGCGATGTTAATAAATGCTATTTACACTTTTTTCTAAAAGTTACTTGTCTAATACATGAAGGGGGTAGCTTTTTAAAAAGAAGAATGAACTTTGTAAAAGATAACTGAACCAGCCATGCAAAATGTAGCTATCTAGCAAGAAACCACCTTTCAGTTAGATTTAACTGACAGTGGGTAAGAGGGTTAGGCCCCACCTCTCTGAGAGGGCCCCTTATCTGCATCCCTTGCCCTAAATAGTAACTTTGGCCTATATTTATCCTACCCTCCAAACACCCTAGGAGGCAAATGGTCATGGCGTATTTATTATTCCCATTTCTCAGAGGAGAAAGCGAGGGCTCAGAGACGATGTTTGACTCACCCAAGGTCACCTTGCCCTGTCTCACCGTAGTGCTTGAAGCGAGCGAGTTGGGTCCAGTGGGAACAAAAAGCTAGTTTCTGGGCTGGCTGAGGGAGGGGGTCATGGTGCTTCCGCGGGCTGGGGAGGAAGAGGTGCTCGTGAGCTCCCCGGTGACCCATCCCTCCTGTAGTTACAGGATCAGGTATGTGGACCCGAGTACTCCTTTCAAGGGAGACCGGGTAGACCAGGACGCTGACGTCGGAAGACCCCCTCGGATGCCTCTCAACACAATCCAGGGTCTTTTAGGTAAGGCGAGGAGACGGGCCGCTCCCCCGGCACTTCCGCAAAAGTTACTTTTGAAATTGACTTCGTCTGGTCTCCAAGAGAATGATCTCGTCTTCCTTGGCAAGCAGCCTGGGGAGAAGGCGAGCCTCGCGAGGAGGGAGCAGGGCCGCCCCCTAGCGAAGGGGAGAGGCGCGAGGGCGCGCGGCGGCCCGGGTCGCTCCCCCGGAAAGCCCTGGAAACCCGGGCTGTGGCTGGTCTCCTGAGAGGCAGCCCCGCACCTTCTAGGCTCTCGGGGCGCCCTCAGCTCTGGGCCCGAGGCCCCGCGCTCGCGGCGGGCGCGCGCCTTCCAGCTGAGCCGTCCCCGCGCCGCGCAGGCCTGGCCAAGGCGAGGTGCCCCTCCGCCTCCCGGCAGCGGCTTGGTCAGCCAAGGTACAGCGTCGAATCTCCCCCGGTACCCACGGCCCTGCCGCAGGACAATATGTCGGCAGCATGCTAATTGCTTTAACCTAGTTTCAGACCCACCGAGGGGTTCCTCGCGCGCCGCGGGTGCCATGGACCTCGTCCAAGTGCAATTAAAGCGAGGCCGCGAGCCCGACCCCGAAGCGCGGCCCGGCCAGACACGCGGAGATTCTGGGTCGCGGAGCTCCCAGGAGGCCCTTGGTCATGGACCTTCTCACCCCTTTCAGGCTACGCAGCTTCTCCCGGCCCTCCCCCTAAAAGATGGAGATTTCACACTGGAGACAGAATTTGGGAACGAGAGAAAATAATTCGATTTTGTCCTGTAATCGAGCCCCATTAAACACGAAAGTTGCTTTGGCACAAATGCTTCTATCAGGCATGTAATCTCATTACACTCATTAGAAAGTCAAATGTTAGGCAGACTTCAACTCAATTATAAGTTATCTAAGTACTGTACCGCATTCTTCGTCTGTGTAGACAGACCTGCGTTTCAACTGGGTTGGGTAGTGTGGCACTCGCCGTTAAAACACTACAATCATTGTGATGTGGCACCTTTTCTTTTGCGTGCCACTTTTTTTGTGGGATTCAATGCTTCAACACATCCTTTAGTGCGGTGCAGATGAAGCGGAAAAGCCGGGCTGAGCATGTAAAACACCAGGGTCTCTATCTTGTCACTCTTCTGTCCTGACTTGGCAAGTCCCTTTAAACACAACCTTCAAAGAGACTGACAGCTTCTTTTTATTTACTCATAATCCATTCATGCTAGTGTAGCAATTCTAAAAAAAAAAAAAAAAAAAAAAAACGGCGGCAGTAAAAAGCAGAACAAAGGTATCATTTCAGAGGCTCCTTTGGCGTCAGAGAGGCCCGTGCTGCGCTTGGTAGGGCAGGCTGGAGGGCCTCTGGCCCGGGGCAGCTCTGGCCAGTACATACAGCCTGGCGCTGGAAGGACCAGTGGGCAGTCTGAGCGATGGGGATGGGGAAGGGGATTCCTTCTAAGTCCACACGTTTCTTCCAACTTAAAAAAAAAAAAAAAAAGTTCCATATGAAAATAATGGAGTAAGCCAAACCCTTGGATGGCCAAGGACACTCTTTGCTCAGCCTTGCTCTTCTGAGCACCCATAGGCCCCAGGTTGAATCCCAGCCCGGGACCCCCAGGGGAAAGAGTTTCCAGTCCTCGCTGGCGGCCTTAGTCCATTTAGCATAATAAAGAGGCTGCAAACCCAGAACCCGGTACGTTTCCTGATCTCTACTGGCGGGCTGGCTAAATCTTTCTCCAGTGGTGGAGACTGCCCTGCCAGGGACTGTGGGAGGAGAGAGGACTGGAGAGGGTTTCCAGAAGACTTCTGAGAAGAGAGTTGGGGTGAGGTACCCTCCTTTCCCCCCAACACTTCGCCCCCTACTGCCAAATACAAATCCTCAATTCCCATCTATTCAACCGGTCTCGTCCCAGGTTGGCCTTTGTGTCAGAGCGCCAATGGCTCTACTCAGTAAAAGCCCCTTCTCATCCCTCTCTCTCTCCTACATTTCCGGTGGGCATGAGGGTTGGAGACCTCCCACCATGGCCTTCAAAGATATCACACCTCATGAAAAGAGGCCTTTCTGGTTCCCGAGGCTGGAAACCTGAGGCATCCTGCTTCTTCCCTTTGTTTTTCATCAGAAAATTCCAGGTTCTGAAGGGAGGTGGGGTGGGGTGGTTCCTGAGGGGAGGAGGGGGAGGCAAGAGGAGGAGAGGGGAGCCATTTCCCCATCCCCAGCTGGGTGGCCTCCGGGATGGAGCCCCCTTGTGGAGCGTCTTCCTTCCGGTGGCGGAGACACCATGGATTAATTGAAAGCCCTCATGAAAAGTTGAATTTGGGAACCTGTAGGTCCCGTAGGACAGAAAAGGTAGGGGGAGAGACAGCAAGACTCCCACCCCGGGGTGGGAGCGGAGCGCACAAAGAGCCTTGTTGGAACTCCTGTGAAATCGGCTGTGGCGGATTCCCAGGACTGCTCCTCAGCCAGCAGTGGGATTAACGCCCCTCTGGTGGAGAGGGCGTGAAGCCTCTTAAATCCATAAACTCATCCCATTTCCATTAATGGGCCTTTGCGGTGGCACCGAGTACCAGCTGCGAGGTTGAACAAACACCAGTTGAGCACTCCCTGGCGAACCTCTCTGGGAAGAGCCCTCGCCCTCCCTCTTTCCCTCGCCCTCCCTCCCACTGCCATTCCAAAGCCTTCTGCAAGCCTGTGGGAATGGTCCTAAATAATTCCACAACCAATTGCGTTTTTGAGATCTGGAACCACTGGGAGGAAGCGATTCCCACGACGGGATGTGGGGTCTGGCCAACAGGTGTTCGGATTTGGCCCAGGGAGATGGGGAAACCCAGGGAGGGAGACTGAGCTGCCAGAAAGCAGGCTGCTGAGGGCCTCCCGGGCTTTACAGGCCGTGGAAGCCGCAGACAATCGAAATGATATCTTTATTGCTAGGTTCATGTCCTGGGCTATAACATATCAATCCCTGTCGTGGTTCTCTAGGATGCACCTGGTATTTCAAACTTGTTCTTTTTTGTGCTTCTGGGTCCTGGGCTGCAGCTGCCTAAAAGAAGCAAAGAGAGAGGCCCTTACAATGTCTCCAAGACGTGTTGGCATGGTTTGCCTGTCTTTAATGTACCATTAACTATTGTCTTCACACAATATGGGAACTGTAAAGCATGACATGTGTTATAATAAAACACATTTTCAATGATACACTTGGACTTGAGGCTGGGGTGCTGCAAACAAACAGGCCCAAATCTTGTTTTGTCTCCCTTGCTAAGCCTACTGGCAATTAAACTTAAGACCACTGTTTCCCCCCCTCCTGATCAGCCAATTAAATTTTATGTCTCCTAATTTTTCACATAGAAAAAAGTCTCCGTGCTGGCCCCTAAAGACATTGATTTTCTTGCTATCACCTGGCGCTCAGACCTTAGTTCCATTTATCAAGAAGGGAAACGTCAGGCGTTGCATAAAGTGACTCTGTTACCATAAGGCTCTCACCATCCTGGCCTATTGTTTTCCCTTGTTAATAACTCATTACCAGGATTTAACAAATCAACCATTACATATGTTTTGTGTCTCCATATTTTGATCCGTACGATTAAGCAGATGTTACGATTGAAATTTGAAAAGTCCAAGGCTACTCTAGTCTGAAAGAAAGAGGGCAGCCTCAAACAACGAGCTAACAATGAGATTCAGAAGATCTTCAGAAAAACATTTACCACCAATAAACAGACTCCAACCTGCTCCATTTCAACCATTGTGTGCTTTGGGGGAATAATTAAGTTTAATAGGAATAGGTCTGGAGGGTTTTCAATGCCAAGACCACAGGTGCGGGGTGGCATGATGAATGATTTGCCTGATTTTTGCCAAGCTCAAGGGCTCTTCTCTTGGACTTTCAAGCAGATAGAAAATATTGTCATTTCTTTTAATTCACAGCATTACTTTCAAGCCGAACAAAGGCAGGGGCCGGGGGGAGGCGGGGGAAGGGCTGGGCTGTAATGAAGCGCCTCGGAGGCGGAGGTGCAGCGGCGGAGGCGGAGGCGGCGGCGGAGCGCGCTGCTGCGTTTGTGCGCAAGTGACTCTCCTGTGCCACACACAAAAGGCCTCCTTCTCCCCACCTTCTGCCGCCTTTCAGCCGTCGGGCCCCCGCCGAGCCGGCTCCCAGAACTCCGGGGGGCTCCCGGCCGCATCCCCAGGGCGGCCCGGCCTTTGGGACGTCCGCCGCTGCCAGGGCAAACCTCGCCAAACTTTCCCCAAACGCCGCGGGCTGGGGAGGGTCCCCGGCCCGAGGCGCGCATGCGCCCCGCCCGCTGCTCCGAGTTCCCAGGGTTCCGGAGAGCCGGGGTGGAGTCGGACGAGTATCCCCGGAGGCCCGCCTAGCCCCTGCTCCCGGGGCAGTCGGGGCTCGGGTGCCGTGCGTCTTCCTTCGAGGCTGGAAGTGGCTGCCCGGCGCCGGGCTCTCCGCAGTTCTGCTCTCTTTGCGCATGGAAGTCTCCAAGAGGGGCTCCGGGAAGCGGCGAGCAGAGAGGGGGGCGAACGGCCTGAAGGAGGGCAGGAGATAGGAGACAGGGCTTCTTTTGGGGAGGCCCGGGGTAACTACGCCCCCTGGCTGGGCGGAAAGCCCTCGGGCGGCCGCCTGCAGAGGGCCCCTTGGCCCGGGGCGCAGGCCGTGGCGAGCTGGTTTTGCATCTGGGCGGAGGCGCCAGCGCTTGTAGCTGCGTGGCGGGGATGCAGGTTTCTAGCCCACCCCTACTTTGGCCACCCCCCCGGGGACCTAAGCCTGCCTCTCCGGAGGGTCCTGGCCCTTGGCTTATCTCCGCGGCTTCACGCCAACCCCCTCCCTGGGGCTTCGGCACCTGTTCCAAACAACCTGTTGCGCGGACTTCGCTTTGGAAAGGCGCCGGCTTTCCGCTTGGCGGTGGCGGGCTCCCCCGAGGCCCCGGGGCGCCAGGAAAAGAGTTTAGGGTTCCCTGCTAGTGAGAGGCAAACGCTCCCCAACCTCCTGTGGCACGCAGTGTGTTTCACCTCCGACCGTGTCCCGAGTCCCCAAGGTGTCCTGGGCACTCCTGCACTTTGCCCACCCTGGGGACTTCTTACGTAGTGCTTTGTAATTTGGGAGGAAGGACTAGACAAAGATCGGGATTAGTGACTCACCACGGGCTCATTAAATCCTCTCCTATCTCCTCACCCCCACCCCCTCAAACCTTGCAGCCAGATAGGAATCTTGAGTCCCCCACCCCCGCCTTCAAGTGCTCCTGGAGAAAACTAGTTACTTTTGCACTACTGCCTCAGAGCAACTGGGGTTCTCACTCTAGAGGCGAATTTTTCTGAATTCTTTCTAATTTTTACGATTTCTTTTCAGCGGTTGCACAGGATCCCCTTCAGCCCCTTTCTTGTTTGGACCACTGAGCGTCCCTCAGACAGCTAGGGATCCAGCTTTAGAGGGCAAGCCTTTGAAGTTGGGTTCCGGCGATAAAGGCTAGCTAAGAGATGCTTCTGGAAGGAGTTTTATTATGAGATCCAGTTGGGCAGGCGCTGTGAAATGGATGACAACAGTGAGTTGGCATTTGGAGTTTCAAAAAGGCATGTGGGCTCACACGGGGGCAACTTAGAAAAAAACATGTTATGTCCTGACACGCTGAATACAAATGAAAATTGTAAAAGGGCCCGTTCTAAATGAGGGCTGCCTGGCTATAACCCCTCACCTAACACTGGTACATAAAATTAAATATTAGGGTTCGGAAATCAGCATGTTGGCAATAGCAAATGTGTGATGGCTCTAAGCCCTCGTTTGGAAGTTTTTCCATACTTTTGAAAACATACTTGACGCCTCATTTCTTTGATGACTGCTCAATAGACACCAGGAGCCGCTGGCTGAGCTGCCCCCTCCCCAGCTCTCCTCTTGCTGGCAGCGCTTTCATCCAGGGCTTGAATTGTGTTGTCAAAGTTTAGTAGACGAGGGAGGAGGGGGCATGAGAACGGGGGAGGGGGGTGTCTTGAAAAGTCTTGGAAATCGGTATATTTTGCAGGTGTAGAATGTGCCTAATAACCATGGCTAGTGCGCGCTCCCCAATGGCGAGGGTATGACAGGGACAGCTGGCTCAGTTTTCAGTGTGAAAACACCCCCTCGGTGGACCAAACACAACGACACTGACCTTTCTGCGGGGGGAACCAAGATGTGCCTTTGACTGAATTAGCCATAAAGACGTCGTGCTATGACTTTTGTTCCCCACGAAAGCAAAGAAATATTGCGTTTAATATGAGAGGTACTGTTCACAGCTTTTCCGTGCCCCTTAAGAAATATTACAGTGCTGATTTACTGGCCCTTTTCTACCAAGTTGGCCCCAAGGCCGGGGGGTGGAGGGGTGGGGATGGGGTGGCAAGGACAGAGGCGGCGGTCGAGGCAGCGCACTAAATTGCCTGTTGCCTGTTTCCAAAGTTCTCTCTTTGCAGCAGCAAATTTATCAATCTTTTCATCTGACAATACTTAGAAATATATCATTGTCATCCAGAGTTGTTTGATAGATGATCTCTAGGCACACCAGCCTTTTCCAAGGTCAAGTTGAAGATTCTTGTTTGCTGTTTAACCGGGTTGTTTAAAAACTCAGAACAATGCCTGCCTGTTAAAATTTCCACTTGTTCTCATGGGGCGTTCGAGAGCAAGTTTTCCTGTTGACCCGTGCGAGGACATTTCATCCTCTCGGGCTTCCGAATTCAGCAACCAGGGCTTGGCAATGCCATCCACAGGAGGAGAAATGAGATTTAACCTTAGCACATGCAGCCGCCAAAGAGATGAAGCCATCTCTCACATCTCCTCAAAGTGTGTACTAATTTTTCTCTGCATGTCGCGGGCTGGTTAGAGCCACACACATCTCATTCACATTCTGCTGTTCTTCTAGCGGGAAGCTGCGAATACACTCCCCTAAAGTAGACGTGCAAAAAACAAAAACAAAAACAAAAACAAACAAAACTGTGGCCACTCTTGCCTTTGTGAGCACACAACCTGTTGCTCTAAGGACGCTTTAAAATAAAGTCAGCCTCTAAGTCGTCGTGTTTTGTGGACATATTTATTTATGTTTTTAATGGAAACACAGGCTTCACAGTTTCTTCTATATCTGCGATGATTGATTTTTTTTTTATTCAGCCAACTTTTATTTACCTTGCAAAAATGTTCTGGACCAATGTGATAAATTACAGATATGCAAATTTCTTTGAATGGTGTTGTAAGTGTGTCTAGCTGGGGCTGAATAACTCCTTGCAAGTCAGTCTGTGGCACTCAGGACCCCAGGGAGCTGATCAAAGCACCCATTCTCTTTCATCCCCGGTATTCTCCTCCAAACTATTTCGATACAATATGTTTCCATGATGCACTTAATGTGCTAGGGACATAGAACTCATTACAACCTAGCTAGTTCTGCCGACCTCTTTGTTCTGAGGCAGAAAGTCAAAGAAAAAAGGAACAGCGTTGCCAGTTGCCAGCTTTCTGAAATGCTAAAGCATGCGTCATTTTTCACCAGGTTTCGTCTTGATATCCTCAAAAGACAAACTATGAAACCGGCCTCAGCCCTTTCTGGCATTAATTACACTGCTGTCCAGCCGATCTGTTTTTCCTATTATATGCATTTCTCAGCAGGGATGGTTTTTTTTTTTTTTTTTTTTTTTTTTTTTTTTTTTTGCAAGACTAATGCAGCTGCGAGTTAAACTATGAATGCATTTTTGTCACTATGGAAAAAATAAGGGAAAAGACTGCAAAACACACAACTTTTTAAAGGCTTCTGGTAGATAACAGATTAGGACAGAACTTGGGAGGTTTTTGCAATTTAGGTAAACCTGAAATTGACTAAGAGCCTCCCGCGTTTCCAATGCGCCCTCAGTGTTCTGTGGAGAACCTCCCTGTGCCATTTGAAATTCTGCTTTGGTCCGCAGATAAATCTTGAAGGTGAAACCCTTTCAACGTTTCTGTTAAAATTCTGAAATGAAACCGCCTGTACTGAACCCAACCCAGCCTAGGAGGCTGCTTCCAAGGAATTTCTGCCCAGGATAGTAGTACAGGGAATATACATTCTATTTCATTTCCTCCGTTTCTTGTAGGGTTGATTGGTTGGTGGAAATGGCTGGCAGCCAGTTCTGGGAAAGATTCCAGACCTGACTCCGATTAACCCTCTCTGGTGAAACTCTGCTGGAAACCAACTCACCAGCAATTGCCATTAATCTACTTACTAATTAAGCCAATTCATTTCTAAAGGAGAAAAATTCCTTTCTTTAGCCAAACTGATGGGAGGAAATTTGAAAGAAGCGCCAAACTGTGTAACTGTAATTCAGCCAAGGACTGCTAAAACAAGGTGTTGATATATAGCAGCAGATTTAAAACAAGTTTCTAGGGCAACACTCCTTTGGAGACGGTGGCATATAGTGCATAGTAGATGAAGCTCGAATAATGCTCCCCGGCGCTATGCCACCCCATGTTCTTGCGTTGAAAATAACACGTCTCTCTCCAATTAAATCTTGTGCCTTTTACGCACAAATAAATCGCCTCTCCAGCTTCCTTTGCAGCAGAGTAGATCAGCTTTATGTGACAGCTACTACAAATATATTTCTTGAGACTTAAAGAAACGTGGAATTCAGAGTCTGCATTTCTGAAACTGGGCTACAGACAGGGCCCCGCTTGCAGTTAGGGGAATGGAAAGGACCAAGCTGAACATTACGCACAGAAGAAAGCAAACTGGACTTTCCGTAAATGATACCTGACATGCTGCAGAGACACGTGAATCTTGGCCTTGATACTTACCAGGAGGCAAAACTCCAATGAGTTTCCCACTTACGAAAGAATTGTTTATGGCTTTTAAGATAGGGCAGGCAGCCCAGTGCCCATGTAAGAGAAGAATGGACCTCCCTAGAGGAAATTTAAAATCCCCTTGGACCAGGCGTTAAGGTTCGCCTTCATGGGGATTCATCGGCAAGCGAGGAGGCAGCAAATCAGTTTGACGTGGTGTTACAGAGAGACCGGATGGATAAGCAAGGGAGTGAAAGCTTAGTGCCTCAAACTTTTTTTAATTGAAGTCCGTTCCTCCCCACCCTAAGGTTTTGGGGCATCTTGCTGAGCCCAGGAAGCGCCCCCAGTGGCTTTGGCAGCCCCTCGAACGAAGTCCCTGCGTCCCTCTCACCCAGCATGAGCGAGCACCTGCCTTTGAGGGTTTGGAAAGGTGCGCACAGCCGGGCGGACGTCGCGTTGTTCTCTTCGTTTCAAGGGCAGGCCTCGAGTTAGTCTACATCATCGGGGAGACGGAACAGCTTTGTTAGAAACGCCTTGGAGGGAGTATCCCTTGGCCAGGGAGGCAGGCCTTACGCCAGGATGGAGAGGGTCCTCTCTGTGGTCCCCCTCTGCGCAGCCCAGGGCCCTGCCCCTCACTCAGTAGCGTCCACATCATTCACTGGGCTGTTCTGGAATATCAATGGCTTCTCCAAAGACTCTTCTTCCAGGGTTCCAGACACCCTCCCTAAAAACATGGGAAAAGGAACATACGTGCATTTTGTTTTACTTGCTATATATATAACCACTTCCCGCTCCTCACGCAGAGCTCTTTGCCTCAGTTTTAGTGGGTCCTCCCTGTCTGGCCCCAGTTGGGAGCCCCTTCAAATAACCTGGAAGGGAAGTAGGACGGGTGGGCAGTGGGGGAGGTCGGGCAGTCAGATCCTCCTTGGCCTTCAGAATAGCTTGTCAGCCAAGTTTTTTTTTTTTTTTTTTTTTTTTCTGAGACAGTTTTCCTGCTGCTCCATACTATAGAAATGGTCTTAGGAGCCTGTGACCAAGGCCAGTAAATGACCTTCTGCTGAGGGTCACCTTCCTAGAATTAGGAGCAGTTGTAAGAGAATTTAAAAAGGCAGAGGCTGTCTTGTGTTTGGGTCCAAGGGTCCAACGAAGGTTTAAACTTCCATTTGCATTTTCAGTCTTTCCTCCATATGAAATAGAAAATTATGAATGAGAAGGAAACAAAACCAGTTGGCAGGGGTTCTGAAGTTGGGGACTGGGGAGGTTCCTCCCACCACCCCCCCCCCCCACCCCCCACTCAGGCTAGGCTCTCTGCTCTGTAGGGAGGGACATTTACCTGGTGTGTAAATTGTGAGGAAAGCGTTGGGGGTCTGAGACAGGAAAGCCACAACATGGGATGTGATGTTCCAGCTTTGAAGGGGAACAAAGGCCCTGAGCTAATCCCAGTGAAAGCCAGGAGCGTGGACAAGGCAACAAAGAATTGCAGCCTGCGGTCACCGGTAGGTGTCAATGTGGACACTTACAGCCGGGGCAGTGGGAGAGGGGAACACAGAGACAGGCTGTCATTCCAAGGCTTAACATGAACAAAGATAAAAACGTGACAACCTCGCCTTTCAATGGTGGGGAGGTTCAAAGTGGATTGCTAGGGAGTCTATCTGGGTCAAGTCTTTTCTGAAGCAGGCCCTTTCTTTTTCTACTCAAGTATCAGCCCGGGAAGTTCTGAGGCCCTTTTCCCAAGATAACTTTTCTTCCTAAAGGAAGAATTCTTCAAAATAACACCCAGTTCCACCCACTTGCCTAGGCAAAGAGATGGGCATCGTAGAAAAGGTGCTGATTCCTAGACATCGTAGAAAAGGTGCTGTTTTCTGCAACCCAGAGACCCAGGTGGCTGCATTAAGCCTTTGTGAACTTGAACAGCCTACCTTCACGTTTCGGTTAACGTTCGCGTATTTAATGAAAATAAACAACATTTCCTTTTATGAAGCGGTGCATACGTGTAGATGAATCTGGGGCTACCGTAATTTAGAAAGTATTCCTCTCACAAAGAAATTTACATGGCATGCTGTCGAAGGAGTAACGGAAACCTGGCAGAGTTAGTATGCCCATGATTTCGGACTCACTATTACAAATCAGCAGACAAGGCATTTGCCAACAAATGGATCTCCTCTGTAATCTGAGAGAGATCACTGGGAGTCTTCCGCTAATGCAACTGATTAGCAGACCATCTTGGAGAGTTAATAAAGGGAAACGACAACAAATTATGTTTATCCTAAGAACTCGGAAACGTTTTCTCTAAATTCTGCTATCAAAACCAAAACACAAGTTTAAAAATCATAATGTGATAAAATTCTGACTTTCTGTAGCTGAAATAAGTCTCCCAACTAATAATCAAAACAGGATGTAAATATCCTTAAAAGACTAATGACATTTCACAGGTAATGCAATTTAGAAAGAAACACTTCCATGTTTTCTTTTCCAACAATGTGCATTTTTGTAAACTGCTATAAATTGCAATTCAAAAGCACTGATCTCGCCATCCCCAATCATTTTTTATACTGATCAAATGAATGCAGATACTCCCATTTGGGAGGGGCGACATGACATTTCACTTGGCAGTTCTAAACAGGTCACAGACCTTTCACAGACCCTAAGGCAGTGGGAGGGAGCTCTTTGCTAAACCGTGTAACCAAATCAAACCAATGGTTACCCCTTTTCAAAACCATTGGAATGGTTTGCACAATGCTATTCACATAGCAGCACAGAAACTGAAAGGATGGTCATCCAATGGAAATTTCTTTCCTTTTGTTTAAACTTGCAGAGCTCAAAAAAGTAATACTCTGAAGGAAAACAATTGCACTTACCGTGATAAAAATCACAGGCAGTAAACATGCATGTTTACTGGCAGAACGCGGCATAGCTGTGGTCACGCATCGGGATGTATATACGTGCACATGTATGTATGTATACGTATGTCTATTTATTGGAGATGTTGCTTTGTTTGAAACGTTAGGCACAAAGACACAACATGGCTGCCCTGGAGATGACCCATTGCTTTCAAGTTGCTTGAACACATCAGAATTTCCATTGTTAAGGTTGATTAATTGAAACTGATAAGTTACCATGAATAAAGATTGTTTTTCTGTTTAATGTGGTGGGCCTGATTTGGTAAATGCCTCATTCATGTAGCTTTGCGGTGCAGCATATGGGCAAGAGTCATTCAGTATCACAAACATATACAATTTATTATGCTTGTATGGGCACGACCAAAAGGCCTTTTTATTTTAAGGACAAAGTGGCAATGAAAAATTTTACTTAAAGAGTCACCAGTAACGTGACGCGCGATTTTGTCATTTGTACCTCGAGCTTCTATCTTTGCGTTTGTAGGAGTTGTTTTTAAAGTATAATATGTAAATAGAAGAAGAAGGAGATGCATATATCCAAATTATATGGTGACAGCCATTGGGAATACAACAGCATTTATCCTGAATTCGGCCGGCGTATGAAGAACAAGCACTTTATTACTTTATTATCTGATGCCACCTGTATACCATACTGTTGGCAAACTTACCATAAATGTTGCCCCGAGGTGCCACCAATAATAGCTCGCACTGCCCAGTTTACAACAAAATGCAAAGGAGGCTGGTAAATAATACGTCAACTTCCTGATGTCTTTTTAAAATGTTAATTAGTAAAATCAGAGGACGAAATTGAAAAATAATTTAGGGACTGTCACCCGAGAAAACAGTGGATTTATTAAATTTTCCCCAATGTAATTACTGTTCTTGAAAGCTGGGGTCACTTTTTAAAGTGTTAACCAACTCAAGACTGCCGGGAGTGTTTACTGATAAAGGTAAGGTTTCTAATGTTTCCATAAGGATGTTGTACGGAAACTTTTTTTTTTTTTTTTTTCCTTTTTCGTTTAGGCTGCTCATGTAATCACCAGCAGAGTACTAACGAAAAAATATGAAAGGCATGCAAATGAACTAAGGGAATGACTGTATCAAACCATCAAAGAGATAGTTACCATATTCAGCTTTTAATGTCTTATCAAATAAATTCTCTGGTCATTCATGTCCATGAAAGAGTTCAAGTTCACCCAACATTTCTCAATTAGATTAGATGGGTAATCTCAGTTCAGCTCTTCTGGAGAGTAATAAACCACATTGGTCACAGTTGACCACTGCTAGTATGTGTTTCATAAAGGACTGGATGTCCATTGGAAAGCTAATCAGCGCACCGTCACTTGTAAAATTCCCTCCTGCATTTGGAAGTGATAATCTGTATCTAATTTTTAAAGAAAAATTTACTCTCCTTTCAGTCTGCGGAGGCCAATTTCTTTTCTGGACCTGAATAGAGATCATTGGTGAAACAGTACCAAATAGCTTTGGTATGTGTATAACAAAAACCCACCTCTTTGTAGAACATAACAAATTATGCAATGTTCACAGATGCGCTTCCCATTGTGCCTTTTGTGAGAAAATGAAGGCCCAACTCTGTTCCCCACCCCCCTCTTTATGAAAGACTAGGCTGCCAACGCAATCTGTCCTAATCCTGGAGAAAAATAAATATACTTCATATGGAAGCTTTAGATCGCTACTTTTAAAGCGATTTGCATTGGGACTTCTGGTCTATGTAATTTGCACAAGTATGAATTTGAGGTTACAAACAGCTATGTATTCCTATCAACAGGCGAACAGCTTGGGGCCTCAGGATTAAACTGTGCCTTTTTCTCTCGCTCACCTCTGAAGTTTGGGTATTTAGTGGAAATGCTGTTTTCACACAATTTCATGCTTAAATTTATCGGTTACCAAGGAAATTCAGTAATTTTTCAGTGATTATTTTTGAAACAGACACACTATAAACATTTTATATCTTGTGTCTCTATTTTGGCTTTTGATTATCCTCCCCCCACCCCAGCATTATTGGGCTATAATTGACATACAGCCCTGTGTAAGTTTCACATGTACAGCACGAGGACCTGACTTAACGTATATTCTGAAATGAGTCCCACAGTAAATTTAGCTAACGGCTGTCATCGCATACAGATATTTTGAAAAAGAAGAGAAACAAAATGTTTTTCTCCTTGTGATGAGGACTTTTAAGATGTACATACATCCCCAGTTTTGGTTATCTCAAAACTGGAGTTTGTGTCTTTTGACCACTTTCCTCCAATTCCCCCTCCCTTTTGGGGGGGGGGAGGCCATAAGTAGGTCATTCTGAGTAACGAGGTGGCAGTTTCTGCAGAAATGGGGAAGTGGAGAGGCCTTCTCAGGCCCACCCCACCTCACTGCACCACCTTAAATCCTAGTATTACTGTTATTGAGTGGACTAGTCAGATGGTTAAACGTCTGACTCTTGGTCCCGGCTCAGGTCATGATCTCACAGTTCGTGGGCTTGAGCCCCACATAGGGCTCTGTGCTGATGGTGCAGAGCCTGCTTGGGATTCTGTCTCTCCTTCTCTCTGCCCCTCCCCACTTGTACACACAAGCGTGCTCGCTCTCTCTCAAAATAAATAAGTAAACTTTAAGAAAAAGAATATAAATTCCAAGCACTAAGAAGACCCCGCATCCTCAGAGCCTAACTTATAGTAAGTAGGTGATCATAACACCTGTCCAATGGATGAACGAGTGGAGTAACAAAGAGAAGGTGAAACCCAGTAAAGGTAAGTAGGGTGGCTCCCTTGGCACCCATGGCCTTTGCAGCTCCTCCAACATAGAATCTGGCTTGGTCATCAGACTGGCTTTGCCCAATGGACCAGGAGCAAAGGCGGTGCCACCAGAGGCTTGAACGGTCCCTGTGCATTGGAGCTTGTTTTCTTTTGCTGCTTTTAAGAACCCTGAGCGCATCTGATCACAAGACTCAGTGTGGCTGCTCAGTGATAAGAAATACAAGATCCAGTCACCCTGTCACCCCAGCAGATGGCCAGCTAACCACAGAAGACGAGTGAGTGCAGCAAGACCAGGCACACGACCTGCCACCTAGGTGAAGGCACGTATAAAGGCACAGAAGCATGGAATAGCATGGAATAGCAGGGAACAGTAAGTCATTTGTTACGACTAGATTAGAGAGCCCATGTAGGGGAAAGGGAGCTCTTATGAAAGGTCTTACATGCTAAACTGAAAAACTTGATTTTATCCTGAAAGCCATCGATTTTTATTGACGGACTAAGCGGGGGCAAACAAAGTGTGTAACAGCAACCCCAAAATTAAAATCTTTAGTGACTCCAACACTTAATACTCAAAGCACCAGCAGCGTTGAGTAACCAGGAGAGACAGAGAAGGGAGCTCCGGGAAGTAGGAGGAGAATTAGAACAGGTTGGTGACTTGGAAGTCAAAAGGAGAGCATCTTAAGAATTAAGGGAGGCTTGGGGCGCCTGGGTGGCGCAGTCGGTTAAGCGTCCGACTTCAGCCAGGTCACGATCTCGCGGTCCGTGAGTTCGAGCCCCGCATCGGGCTCTGGGCTGATGGCTCAGAGCTTGGAGCCTGTTTCCGATTCTGTGTCTCCCTCTCTCTCTGCCCCTCCCCCGTTCATGCTCTGTCTCTCTCTGTCCCAAAAATAAATAAACGTTGAAAAAAAAATTTTTTTAAAAAAAGAATTAAGGGAGGCTCATTAGTAACACGCTGGCGTGCAGTCAAGTGAGAGAACTGGAAACCAGTTTCGCATCTGAAGGATTCCGATGACCTAGGTAAGAGCTGTGTCTGTGAGATGTAAAGCCAGAAGGCAAGTAGAGTAACCTGGAGAAGGGGAAGGAAGGAGAGAAAGCAGGCTCTGATTGCTCTCCGGAGGGCTAACATTTAAGGTAGGAGGACTAGAGGCCCTTGCTTGGAGAGGAAGGGAAGGAATGAGTAAGAAAAGGAGGCACAGACATGTTTATAGGAAGAGGCCACAGGGACCTCGGTGATACCCTTTAGTCTGAGGACAAGTAGGGACTTTGTGCATTAGCAACCTAAGTTGATAACAGTAGAAGTCTCAGTGGAATGAACTTCAGATTCAGTTTTATTACACATTTGTTGATCACTTACTGACTGCCAGGAAAGTGACAGGCAAATTTATACACAATTTATCCGCAAGGCTTATCACATTTGATTCCTTAATGCTAGAATGTGTTTTGAAGCTTGGAAGAAGTTAAGTTTCTAATCAATCAAGGGGAAATGTCTCCTTTATGGTGAAAATTAACGGCAGAACATGTAATGCAAAGTGGAAACATAAAGTCACTGAACTCATTTGGGACAGTGGCTGTCCCTCTAGTTAATGTGGACGTCATGGAAGTTATTCAATTGCCTTAAGTATTAGCTTCCTAAGGCTGCTGGAACCACGTAACATAAAGTGGATGGCTTAAAGACATTAATTCCCTCACATGAGTTCTGCAGGCTGAAAGTCCAAAATCGTGGTGTTGGTGAGACCATGCTCTCTCTCTGACTCAGGAGAATCTTCCCTTCTTCTCCCTAAATTCTGGTGGCAGCCATCCTCCTTTGATGTTCTTTGGATTCCAGCTACATCACTCCATTTTCTGTTTCTGTCACCACAAGGCATTCTCCCTGTGTGTCTGTGTCAAAATTTCCCTCTTCTTAGGACACAAGTCATAATGAATTAATGACCTAATGACCTCATCTTAACTTGATTACATCTGCAAAGACCCTATTTTACAAGTAAGGTCACATTCACAGGAATTGTGGGTGAGGGTTTCAACATCTTTTCGGAGCAGAGGACATAGTTCAACCCATAATGCATTCTTGTCTGGAAAAGGTAACTCATTGCCTATTTCATAGGCAGAATACCAGCAAAAATGACTTTTACTAAGATGCAACAGAGAGTTTTTAAGGGTTTCATTAGAAAACATAAAGAAATAGAAGGCATCCAAACTGATAAGCAAGAACTAAAATTCTCACTCATTACAGATGATTTGATACTATACAGAGAAAACTCTAAAGACCCCACCAAAGATGCTACTAGCACTGATAAATGAATTCAGTAAAGTTTCAGGAGACAGAATCAATGTACAGAAACCTGCTGCATTCCTATAACTAATAATGAAGCAGCAGAAAGTGAATTTAAGAAAACTATCCCATTTACAATTGCACCAAAAATAGTACTACACCTAAGAATAAACTGAACCAGAGAAGTGAAAGACCAGTACTCCGAAAACTGTAAAACACTGATAAAAGACATTCAAGGCAACACAAAGAAATGGAAACACATTCCATTAATATGGGACCACGAAAGACCTCAAAGCGATCTTGAGAAAAAAAACTGGAAGTATTACGATTCCAGATTTCAAGTTATATTACAAAGTGAGAGTGACCAAAACAGTATGGTACTGGCATAAAAATAGACACAGATCAATGGAATAGAACAGAAAACTCAGGAAACCCACAACTATATAGTCAATTAATCTTTGACAAAGCAAGAAAGAATATTCAATGGGAAAAAAGCAGTCTCTTCAGCAAATAGTATTGGGAAAACTGGACAACCACAGGCAAAAGAATGAAACCGGACCATGCTTTCTTTCATCATTCACAAAAAGAAACTCAAAATGGATTAAAGACCTAAATGTGAGACCTGAAGCCATAAAAATCCCAGAAGAGAGCACAGGCAGCAATTTCTCTGACATTGGCCATAGTGACACTTTTCTAGATATGTTTCCAGAGGCAAGGGAAACAAAAGCAAAAATAAACTATTAGGACTACATCAAAATAAGTCTCTGCCCAGCAAAAGAAATAATCAACAAAACTTAAAGGCAAACTACGGAATGGGAGAAGATATTTGCAAATGACATATCCGATAAAGGGTTACTATCCAAAATATATAAAGAACTGATACAACTCAACATCTAAAAAATAACCCAATTAAAAAATGGGCAGAAGGGGCGCCTGGGTGGCACAGTTGGTTAGGCGTCCGACTTCAGCCAGGTCACGATCTCGCGTTCCGTGAGTTCGAGCCCCGCGTCGGGCTCTGGGCTGATGGCTCAGAGCCTGGAGCTTGTTTCCGATTCTGTGTCTCCCTCTCTCTCTGCCCCTCCCCCGTTCATGCTCTGTCTCTCTCTGTCCCAAAAATGCATAAACGTTGAAAAAAAAAATTAAAAAAAAAATGGGCAGAAGACATGAACAGACATTTCTCCAAAGACATGAACAGACCTACAGATGGCCAACAGACGCATGAAAAGATGCTCAACATCACTGATCATCAGGGAAATACAAATCAAAACTACAATGAGATATCACCTCACACCTGTCAGAATGGCTGAAATCAACAACACAGGAAACAACAGGTCAGGCAAAGATGTGAAGAAAGGGGAACCCTCTTGCACTGTTGGTGGGAATGCAGACTGGTGCAGCCACTGTGGAAAACAGTGTGGAGGTTCCTCAAAAATTTAAAAATAGAACTACAGTAATTGCACTACTGGGTATTTACCTCCAAAATACAAAAACACTAATTCAAAGGGATACATGCACCCTTATGTTTATTGCAGCATTATTTGCAATAGTCAAACAGTCTACTGGCTGATGAATAAAGAAGATGTGATATCACATCTTCTTTATCTATTCATCTCTCTCTCTCTCTCTCTTTCTCTCTCTCTCTCTATATATATACATGTGCATGTATATATACACACATGTATATATGTGTATACATACATGTATGCATATATTTACATACATGTATATGTATATATGTATTATATGTGTTATATGTATTATATAATTACGTATTATATATATTATATACATATATATACATACATACATGTATGTATATATATACATGTGTGTATATATATACATATATACATACATATATATATACATATACATACATATACATATATATATACACACACACACAGTGGAATACTACTCAGCCATAAAAAGAATGAAATTGAAACCTTGCCATTTGCAATAACATGGATAGAGCTAGAGAGTATAAAGCTAAGTGAAATAAGTCAGTCAGAGAAAAACAAATATCATATGATTTCACTCATATGTGGAATTTTTTCTTGTCTTTTTTTAAAATGTAAGCTCCACGCCCAATGTGGGGCCTGAACTCATGACCCTGAGTTAGAGTCGCATGGTATATACCTCCTGAACCAGTCAGGCGCCCCTCATATATGGAATTTAAGAAATAAAGCAGGGGCACATGAGTGGTTCAGTTGGTTAAGTATCTGAGTCTTGATTTCCACTCAGGTCATGAGCTCATGGTTGGTGAGTTCGAGCCCCGCGTTGGGCTTTGTGCTGACAGCTCAGAGCCTGGAGCCTGCTTCAGTTTCTGTGTCTCCTTCTCTCTCTCTGCCCCTCCCTGGCCCCCCCCCCCTTTCAAGAATAAATAAACATTAAAAAAATTTAAAAAGGTATTCTTTTTAAATATATTTACAAATATACTATATATAATATATATTTATATATTTCTTTTATATTCATAAATATCTTAATGCACACTTTTGGTGTATGAGACAATGATAATTGTGGCCATAAATTTACAAGACAAAATGTTCTTAGAACAGCATAAGTTAAAGCTGAAAGGTCTTTGGTTCAGAAACACAAAGAAAACACAAAGAAAAAATGTTTGAACATTTAGGACTTTTTTTGGTGAGGGAAGAAGGAAGTACAATGGTATATAGTGAGTCTACGATCTAGTATACCCTATGCTCCGTGATAAATAAAATTTCAAAAGAGAGACCAGAAAGACATAATGGGCAAGATAAGATAAACATTTTTCTGGTAAAGACATGTAAAGCAATGAACCAGGTTGTTATGGATCGAATTGTGTCTCCCTGAAAGATGGTGAAGTCCTAGTACCTGTGAGTGTGAACGTAATTGGAAATAAGGCCATGTAGACGATCAAGTTAAGATGAGGTCTTCAGGGTGGGCCCTAATGCAATATGTCTGTGTCTTTATGAAAAGGAGAAATTTGGACACAGATACAGACACACCCAGAGGGGAGGCAATGTGAAGACATAGGGGAAATGCCATTGACAAGCCGAGGAACACTCGAGGTTACCGGAAGCTCAGAGAGAAGCATGGAACAGGTTCTCCCTCGCCTCCCTCACAGCTGTCAGAAGACACGCCCCTGCTAACACCTTGATTTCAAACTTCTATCATCCAGAACTGTGAGACAATAACATTTGTGTAGTTTAAATCACCCAGTTTGCTGTACTTTGTTACAGCAGCCCTAGGAAATTGACACAGGGGCTGAAACCACAGGCCTATGGGCTCTGGCTGCAGGATTTCATGACAGCCGGGAATAGAGCTCCTTTTTTTTTTTTTTTTTTTTAAGCTTATTCATTTATTTTGAGAGAGAGAGAGAGAGAGAGAGCATGAGCAGGGGAGGGTAGAGAGAGACAGAATTCCAAGCAGGTTCCGCACTGTCAGTATGGAGCCCAATGTGGGGCTCAAAAGCACGAACTGTGAGATCATGGCCTAAGTGGAAATCAAGAGTTAGATGCTTAACCGACTGAGCCACGCAGATGCCCCAGAGCTCCTGTATGGTCAAAAAGGCTAAATGTGCTCCATGTTGGGTAAAAGAAGAAATTCACTCCTCAAAGGCAGTGGCTTGAATGAAAGGATACTGTGGGAGGAAAAAAAAAAAAAAAACCCAGAAAAATAGTTTCTAATCTGGGGCTATGGCTTTATAGAAAGCTCTGGGCCTAGGGAGGCTCAAAGGCAAAAACTACTTCACACAGAGGAACTGAACCAAGCCACCTGATGGCTTGGAGGCTTCAAGACCCTAATGTCAGAGTGGCACAGGCAACCCCCAAACTTAGAAGAACTGGTTTTGGACTAGGAGTGAGACTAGCATAGTGGAAGCAGGCACAGAGCTGTATTCAGGTGGGGAGAGAAAAAAAGGAAAAGAAAATTAAAGAAAAGAAAAGAGAAGAGAAGAGAAGAAAAGAGAAGAGAAGAGAAGAGAAGAGAAAAACAAAAGAAAAGAGAGAAAGACAGAGGGAGGGAGGAAGGTGGAAGGAAATGAGCCTGAAAACCAAAATTCCAAAATAAACAAAAGAATAGTATGCTTGTAAAGGCAATAGCAAGATAAGCTGTGAATTCTGAAGCTGTGAATTATCTGAATTCACTCCAGATAAATTTTAGTTGATAACATAGTCCGACAAAAACTTTGAAATATGTGTATCACAGAAATAATTGATAGTGTCCATTAAAAAAATTATGATACAAAATAAGCCAGAACAAAATACACAAAAACCATATAAATATACATAAATATATACATGAAAAGAAAAGAAATAGAGCTTGTAATTTTTTTGACATTGACCATGGCAACATTTTTCCAGATATGTCTCCTGAGGCAAGGGAAACAAAAGCAAAAATAAACTATTGGGACTACTCCAAAATAAAACGCAACAGTGGGGGCGCCTGGGTGGCGCAGTCGGTTAAGCGTCCGACTTCAGCCAGGTCACGATCTCGCGGTCCGTGAGTTCGAGCCCCGCGTCGGGCTCTGGGCTGATGGCTCAGAGGCTGGAGCCTGTTTCCGATTCTGTGTCTCCCTCTCTCTCTGCCCCTCCCCCGTTCATGCTCTGTCTCTCTCTGTCTCAAAAATAAATAAACGTTAAAAAAAAAATTAAAAAAAAAAAACACAACAGTGAAGGAAACCAACGAAAACAAAGGCAACCTACTGAATGGGAGAAGATATTTGCATCTGACAAGGGGTTCATATCCAAAATACATAAAGAACTTACACAATTCAATGCCAAAAACCCCAAATAATCTGATCAAAAATGGGCAGAGGACCTGAATACACATTTTTCCATAGAAGGCATATATATGGCCATCTGGCACATGAAAATATGTTCAACATCACTAATCGTCAGGGAAATGCAAATCAAAACAGCAGTGAGACACATGTGAGTGGCTAAAATCAAAATGACTAGAAATAACAAGTGTTGGTGAGGATGTGGAGAGAAAGAAACCTTGTGCACGGTTAGTGGAAATTGTTGGGGAAGCCGCTGTGGAAAACAGTACGGAGGTTCCTCAAAATATTAAAAATAGAAATACCATATGATCCAGTAATCCCACTCCTGGGTATTTACCAAAGAAAATAAAAACACTAATTCAAAAAGATATATGCACCCCTATGTTTACTGCAACATTATTTATAATAGCCAAGATATGGAAGCAACCCACGTGTCCATTGATAGGTATGGTAAGTGGGTAAGGAAGATGTTATTTATATAAATATACACATATATATCTTTAATGTTTTTATTTATTTTTTAAGAGAGAGAGAACAAGGCGGGGAGGGGCAGAGAGAGGGGGACAGAGGATCTGAAGCGGGCTCTGCACTGACAGGCCGACAACAGTGAGCCCGAGGTGGGGCTTGAGCTCACAAACCGTGAGATCGTGACCTGTGCTGAAGTCAGACGCTCAATTGACTGAGCCACCCGGGCACCCATACCATATATACACATATATACACCATATATTTACATATACATATACATATATGGTATATATAATGAATATATATATATGCCATATATTTACATATACATATACATATATGGTATATATAATGAATATATATATGCCATATATTTACATATACATATACATATACACATATGGTATATATAATGAATATATATATGTTTATGTATATATATGTATATATATGGTATATATAATAAATATCACTCGGCCATCAAAAAAGATGAGATCTTGACATTTGTGCCGACATGGATGGACCTAGAGGGCATTATGCTGAGTGAAACAAGGCAGACAGAGAAAGACAAAATGATTTCACTTACATGTGGAGTCTGAAAACCAAAATAAAGGAAAAAAATGAAATAAAAGCAGAATCAGACCTATAAATACAGAGAACAAACTGATGGCTGCCAGAGGCAAAGGAGGTGGGGAAATGGGCAGAATGGGTGAAGGGGAGTGGGGAGGTCCAGGCTTCCAGTTATGGAAAGAATAAGTCACAGAGATAGAACGTACAGCATAGAGAATATAATTAATTCTTGTAATATATGGCAATATATTGCAATAGTGACACTTCAAAATTTGTCCTCTTAAGAGAGAAACAAGAGAAGGGTGTCCCTGACTTCTCTGTTCAGCATCATAGTGACAATCCTAGCCAGTGCAATAAGAAAAAGAAAAAATAGGGGTGCCTGGGTGGCTCAGTCGGTGAAGCGTCTGAGTCTTGGTTTCCGCTCAGGTCATGATCTCAGGGTTCATGAGTTCGAACTCCATGTAGGGCTCTGTGCTGACAGCTTGGAGCCTGCTTGGGATTCGTGCTCTCTGCCCCTCTCCCTCCTCCACTCTCGCTCACTCTCTCTCTCTCAAAATACATAAACATTTTAAAAATATAAAAATAAAAAAGGAAAGAAAAAATAATCGCTATATGAAGATTGGAAGACACAAGTTTTCAAAATTATAGATGTGATTGTCTAAACAGACACGCTGAGAGACTTTCAGACAAGCTATTAGAATCCACAGAGTTCAGTTTCCTCAGTTTCCAAACTTGGGGTCCCTCCAGGTGAAAGTAATACTCAGACGATATCTATTGCACCCCAAGATATCATTTCAAGCCCACTTAAGGGTGTACTTGATATGCCCACAAATTTGCATGAATCTATACACAATATCTTGTAACATTTTGTCATTTCTGTAACAGAACCACTGCTAAATTTAAAAATTAATCCCCACTGTCTCTGCACTAATTAAACCCTTTCTCAATACTTCGTTACCACCACAGAGGCTTATATGGTTTATAAGGCCTCGTAACTAACAGGCAGGCAGCTAAGGTGTGGGATAAAATAATGTTCACGAGATCCAGGGAGGCTGCTGAATTCCAACTCGTGGTCCAACGCGTGACTAACAGTGCGCACCAGAAAGCGTTCCTGTCTCACGCTTTACACTTTGGAGAGCTCTACCTATCAGTTTGGGGCACAATTATGGATGTGTGTAGTGGGATTTTTAGATGAAACATTGCCCACATATACTTAAAAGCATCACCAGACCAAGTTAACACAAGACAGTCCTGATGCCAAATTAATAAAGCACTTTCAGAATATGTATTAGTCTTCACCTTCTTTTCTACTCCATTCCAACTCAAAGTTTCATGATCTTACAAATTCAAAGTAACTTGCCGGCTTACTCATTTCAAAGATTAACAACTGTATTCTCAAAGGATGGATTACCTTTCATTTTCCTTTTTCACATTTTTCAATCCCCCTCTAACCCATGGACAGAGCCTCAGTAACACAGACAACCTCTGATTTTTGTGATTAGTTCTCTAACCCAACTGGTCATCTCGACTCTTTTCTATGCTACTGCGAATTCATGGTATTTGGGAAGGTGTTGTAAGAGACAAACCGCTGATCGTCCAGGCTTTAATTATCATCTAATCTCCTAAATCCCAGACCTTGAGTAGAACATATCTCTAGAATATCGGTATGAAGAGCAAACAAAATTCCTAAGGGAAGGTCGTTGAGAATCAGCCCAAATCGTAAAGGTAAGGATCACATATATAACTTGGAAACAGACCATTTGAATAATAGGTAATTGGTGACAATAGGAAAATAGTAGAGAAGCTTCCATTAACATTTACAGACCCCTTAACATATTATGTTTAGTAAATCAGCTTGGTCCTGGTATTAACTCGTATTGATGGATTAATTCCTTCTTCTAACATTTTTTAATAGCCACAATGGCTATCAATTACACGGTAAATGATGTTATATATTGATTATGCATATATGTAGTGTATGTAGTAATATTACAAAATATGCATTTGAACGTGAATTTGAAAACCTTACTAAATTATATTAATTACAGTTGCACTCTAGAAGCAATATATAAAATAATGCTAACATTATGTCTGAAATTTCTTTTGCTTTTCATTTTTTTTTACGTAAGTTCCAACTTCTTAGGTGATTTGTAAAGTTATTTTTGTGTTTACAACAAAAACAGGAGTCACTGAACTCCACTCTCAATGAACATGTATCTTTACAAGTTGGTGGAAAACACATTTAGAAAAAAAATACTTTTCGAGTCCAGAGCTTCAAAGGGTGAAAAGAAAGATTTTTGAATTATTTCAAATATATTACAATTGTTCCACTATTCTTTAAAAGCCTTTAAAATCACCTCTTCAATATGTCTTCCTTGAAAGTCTCAGAGAATGAACAAAACAATGTAATCTAGGTTTAAATTTGGGTGTCTCCTGTGTTTCAGATATTTATGTTTGAGCTTTCTCTTGCTGACAAGCCACTTAAAGGGTCAGTGTTACTTTGAGGTTTTATCTATGAGATTCGTGTCTTTGGGGCTCATTAAGAACATTTCCAAAGATTACAATGTCAATAGCACCTAATTACTGGGCTGTGAGAAAGGTCTTCTTGAGTACATAAAATCTGTGGCAGTCCACGGTATACAATGGGCAGCTCAGATCCCAAATTTTATCACCGCTAAGTAGCAAACAAATTAATAATGTTACCTGGGCTCTCTTGGGATAATTACTACTGCGTAAAAACTGCTTTGAAATTTTGCAGATAGTATCATACCTCATTTTTTATTCTCTTATATTGACAAAAATGTATTTCTCTCTCTCTCTCTTTTTTTAGCGATCTCTTTTTCTATGTCGCATGAATGATTCTCTTTTGTTCTCTTTAGAATTTTTTGGATTAAAACTTGCCACAACACAAAAAGTTATTTTCAAGCTGCTTAGAAGAGATGTGTCCCCTGATATAACATCGTTTTAAACTACACTTTATGTTTAATGTCACCGTTTTCAAAATGCCTACTGTGTACTTTGATACGAATGGTCAATTTTATTCTTATGCTCCCGGCTGGTAGAAAGGTAATTACTGAAGGATTAGAGGAGAGACTAGTTCTTTTAAATCACCAGAGTAGCCTCGTGCTGAGGACATTATGTCTCGTGTGATGCTAAAAGGTAGGTTCGCGGACTTTACTTGGGGAACTTGGAGATAATTTGGTCAATAGCTCAGGAGGAAAGGTAAGGAGAGGGGTTCGCTAGGCACATAGCATGTATCTCGTGTAATCCTCATTGCAAAGCCATGAGGTGGGGTCACCATCCCATGGTACAGAGCAGAGGGAATTGAGATGATGTCAGTAAGCGAGTGGTTGGAGCTGGGATGTGAACTGAAGTCTGTTGGCCTCCATGGCTTCTCTCTAACGTCCCTCATTTCCCCATTGTGTGTGGTTGAGAACGGGGCTCATGTCACGCATACGTCTTGGGGTCAGTCAATATAATTGGATGGTGACAAGCCAGGGCTCTGGGGCCACACTGTCTGGGTTTGAATCCAGCTGTGGCACCTGTTGTGGCCTACATTGTGCCACAACATTTAGTTTTAGCCTACTAAAACTCTCTGTATCCCGCTGTCTCCTCTGTAGACCGGGGGAAAGCAAGAATGCCAACCTCCTAGGGCTTTGTGAGGACGAGAGCTGAAACGTGAAAGACATTTACAACAGCGCCTACTTCCACTAAATGTTAGCCATGCACAAGTATTAAAAGTACCTTGTGGTGTGAAAGTACGATCTAATAACCTCTCGGGTTCTCTGATGTAACACTGAGGATGCTGTTAACGTGGAGGCTAAGTATTCAGTAAGTATTTAGAATATTCATATTTGATTTGCATGTTCTAAAAAATGGAACTCAATACAACACTGACTTTAAAGAGTTTGATTTGGGGGTCTGTCACCAGATAGGTTACAGTAATCCCCCATGCTATAGAAAATCATAATGTAACTAAACAGCTCTTTAATAATGTATTTGTGAATTTGTGCTCGAAAATACTAAAAATGTACTAAACTATTTCCTGGGGGCCTGAAGGGAGTAACCTGTGTGCTAGTGAGATTCATTTACTCCCCGAATTAGCAAATTTATAATTCAGTTTTCCTCCTGGCATTCATTTATTCATTTCCATTCATTAAAAATAGAAAATGTATTTCTAGGTGCACCTGGGTGGCTCAGTCGGTTAAGCGTCCGATTTTGGCTCAAGTCATGATCTTGAGGTTCACGAGTTTCAGCCCCGCGTAAGGCTCTGTGCTGACAGCTCAAAGCCCGGAGCCTGCTTCGGATTCTGTGTCTCCCTCTCCGCCCCTCCCCTTGCTTGCACTCTGTCTCTGTCTTTGTATCTCTCTCAAAAACAAACATTAACAAAAAATTTAGAAAAGAAAAGAATATGTATTTCTAGTAAATTTTGGATTAACTGGAATCCGCTTAACAAGAGACTTTTATGAACTGGATTATTTCCCCACGCTATCTTCAAAGGGAACAACGCGGCATGTCAAAGTTGTATCAGAGATTTAGTAGAGAGCAATTTCGGGGGTTTTGTCCAGAGATGTTTGGTGTGAACACGGTCACATACATCTCCAGCGCAATGCAGATAAACGTTCAGAATGATGGGAGAGCTTTGTGGAGTACTGCAACATTATGGATCATAAAAAAGCATTTACATTCGATTTTATTTAGTAAAACAAAAGACCAGGTTAATGAAGGGTGGAAATAACCCTGCATTTTCAGGGCTGAGGAAAGGGAGTGACAGCATTTGTTTTGGCCGGAGCTACCGTGTATTCTAGGTGGCCATCAAGGTTAATTTGTGCTACTTTGAATGGACCTTTGAAAAATGGAAAATCAATTTTGGATGCAAAATCGTCAACTGGATTTCTGGGGAATGGAATGTTGCTGCTAATTAAACTCTCTAATTAAAATGTCAGGCAACCCATAGGTTCCAAATTTGACAATCTAGATTTTTAGAACAAATCCTGAGAGCCTCTCTTACCCTAATACATTATGATGTTTCAGAAGTAACTTGCTGTGTGGGTTAGAATTTCCAAGGACTCAACAGGTCTGATCTTATTTAATTGATCTGAACTTATTTAACTTCAGATGCCTTTAAAAGGTTGCCACTCTGGGGCGCCTGGGTGGCTCAGTCGGTTAAACGTCCAACTTTGGCTCGGGTCACGATGTCACGGTTCGTGAGTTGGAACCCCATGTTGGGCTCTGTGCTGACAGCTCAGAGCCTGGAGCCAGCTTCGGATTCTGTGTCTCCCTCTCTCTCTGCCCCTCCTCCATCTGTGTGCGTGCATAGGCGTGTGCACGCACGCTCTCGCTCAAAGAAAGAAAGAAAGAAAGAAAGCAAAGATTGCCATTCTGCAAGCTAGCAGCTGCATGCTTTAGAGTCTGGTGTTCTTATAATGTAAACGGCAGCACAGGAAGCAAACAGCCCTATGATTGTTGGAAGATTTCTCTGTACCCAGGGCAGGTACATCTAGAACAGACACTACCTACAATATAAGCACTAAAGAAAAAGCCTCTCTGTTGCATGGAAACCCAGAAGAAAGGTTCCCCTCTGCTAAAGCACAATGTAGGTTTCAGAAAGCAGATTTTAAAATTAGGGCCCAGGATTTAAAACCTCTTATCCCACACTTCTCCCTTGCATAAATATTCATTATAGAAGTCTACTTTTAACCATTCCCAGACAGGAAAACAGAAATTACTGACACCCTTTGGTTATCATCAGCAGACTAATAGAATTCAAACGAATAAGGTCATATTTTGTTCGCCTAACTTGTTTGTTAGAGAATAGGCAGCATGGTTATTTCCTAAAGACCTCCAGAAGCCTATGGACAAAACATACTTCTGGTTCCAAAAGAATTCAGTTTGAAGCCCCGTCAGGACCCATGGGACATAAAGTATGCTAGAAATAGTCATACTTTTCTTCTGGTTCTTAAAATGGACAAATGGGAATTCAACACGAGCTTCAGGCTTGTGATAGTTTAATAAAATAGAAAAGGACCTCAACCGAGACCATTTCTAGTTTTGAAGTGTGATGAAATTCATTTTCAGTTGGCAGGGATTGATATTCGGAAATGCGTGTTAGCATTCTTCTATTCAGCATATCCAAGTATTCGTTTCATAAACTGGCGGAAGAAAGCATCCACCCAGAATTCCAAACGCCTCGCGGTAACAACGGGAAGGAAGTCTCAATCTAGACTAAGTGCCCGTTCTGCGTGTGAACGGTTTTTTCCAACGATAATGATACTTACCTTTTGGTGACGGGGGAAAATATGTCTGATCACTGACTACATCCGTGTCCTTGTTGTCTAGCTGCAGGTAAACCAAAACGTTTCATTACTGAGGGTGGATAATAGCAACTGATTAAATGTTTAACAGAGAACAAATAATCTACCTACCACAGGTGTATGATCGCTTGAAGAGGAAGTATGGTCTGTTATCAGGTTCATCTTAGACTCCACAAATAAAGGTTTTAATTTCTGAAAGGCACAGAAGGTATGTTTTGTGTTTTCAAGAGGAAAGGATCATCAAGTCAAATGACGTACAACGTTCTTCGACCCTTAATTAACTAAAATCTGAAAACTAAGGTCCGGATTTATTTGCTTAAATATGGCTGGGGAAATCCTTTCCTTGATACCCATGGAATAGACAGACCCCCTCCCTTATTTGGACTACCTTGAGAGAAAATTCAAGAAAAATGTTTTCTTCAATGTCTTTTCTGACTCTTCTTCCTTTTCTTTCATTTTCCTTTTTTGAGTACAGTTGACACACGATGTCACATTAGTTTCAGGTGTATAATTTCGTGATTTAACAAGTTTACACGTTATGTTATGCTGCGCTCACAGGTATCGCTCCCCTCTGTCTCCTGATTCCGCCTCCTTTTGATGATCTCCACCCCATTTGGGGTTTAGAATTTGTAACTGGCCAGGTGTCACAGGCTTGTCCCCGGGACCTCCTACTTCTGGCAAGCTATGGCAGTGGTAATCCTGATTCCCCGGAGCTGAATGGTGAAAAACCAAAAGTAGCTCTTCCGGGAGTTCAGAAGCAGCAGCAAGCAAGCAGAATTGTCACTAACATCATATGTCGCAAAGTACGTTACGACATTAAACATGTACAGGTGAAAAAAGGACCAAAGGAACATTACACGTGTCTATCAAAAAAAAAGAGGTCTGAGATCCATGGATGTATACTGTGGGTTTATGTGACATTTTCCCTATTCAACGCTTCTATCTTGGTGATTTGTGTGCATGCATACGTGTCCGCACACAGGTGTGTTTGTATGTATTTTTCTATTCCCCATAGCCCATTTCCACTCTTTGCTACTACCCCAAGGAAACGATTTAAATATTTTATGTGTGTGTTTTATTTGGATACGTTCTTGCAAAAGCATGTAATTTCGTGCGTGCCTTTTAATTGGCAAGTGGTTCTACGTGATATCCTATTTTGTTGATTCTAAGGCATAGTTTTCTGGTATTTTAACATCCCTAAAATTGGATGTATCTTGCAATGGATGGAGTGTCACAATATAATAGGCGGCACTTTTCTCTTTTAGGGACTTAGAAAGTTTTGAAACGATGTTAAGCACAACTTAGATTCAAAGTGAAGGGGAGTCTGAGTAGGTGGCTTAGTCGGTTGAGAGTCTGACTTTGGCTCAGGTCACGCTTTTGTGGTTCGTGAGTTCAAGTGCTGTGTCAGTCTCTAAGCTGACAGCTCAGAACCTGGAGCCTGTTTTGGATTCTGTGTCTCCCTCTCTCTCTGTCTCTCTCTCTCTCTCTGCTCCTCCCCTGCTTGTGCTCTGTCTCTCAAAATAAATAAACATTAAAAAATAATTTAAAAAATGACGCACAGTATACCTTGTGTGTTCCTTCTCCTGCTAAGTACTAAGTAGTTTGAATAAGTACTATGTTTTTAAGATCCGCTTAGTCTGCTACATATGCCTAAAATCTAGTACTGCACAGTACCTAGTACTACCTAGTACTGCAGGCATGTATCTACCTCATTTTGCCCCTCTACTCACTACGGCAGTTCAGGCCACACCATTGTCTGTCACCAGCACACTTCATGGCTTCCTGACCTGCTTCTTCCCCCCCCTGAGCTCTCCAGAACTGCCCGAGTTGCTCCTTTAAAATGTTAAGTGAAGGGCGCCTGGGTAGGGTTCAGTCAGTGAAGCATCCAACTCTTGATTTCAACTCAGGTCATGATCTTGCAGTTTGTGAGATTGAGCCCTGTGTCAGGCTCTACAAGGCAGGACAGCACACAGCCTGCTTGGGATTCTCTCTCTTCCTCTCTCTCTGCACCCCCCCTTCTCTCTCTCTCTTTCTCTCTAGCTCTCTCTCTCAAAAAAAATAAATAAACATTAAAAAAAATGACTCTTATCAATGACAACAGTGACCTTCGTAAAATGTTAAATGAGATTAACTTATTCCTCTGCTCAAAACTCTGAAAGGCTCCCAATTTTACTCCGAGTTAAAAAAAAAGTCAAAAACCTATTATTCCTTTGACGACATTCATTATATTTTCTCTCTTGCTCACTCTGCTCCAGTCACACCAGATACTTTGTTGTTTTTCGAGCATGCCAGGCACACTTCCATTATTAGAGCCTTCCAAATGGTCGTTTCCATGTCTAGAAAATTCTTCTCCTAGTTCCTTCCCTCAGTACCTTCGTCTTTCATGAAAATGGTAAAAGAAGCCAGTATCAACTGTATGACTGCTGGGAATTTAAGTTTTAAGGTACTCCATAGTCTCGTATCTTTAAGTGCAAGTGTAGGAGAAAATGTAACCTCTACGGTAGGGCTGAAAATGGTAAAAATCCTGCTAAAATTGGGGTCAGAAATAGGTGCTGTGCACACCAACCTGCCTTCCAACTGTGAATGTGAAGGACAGATTTAAGCAGTACACAAAAGAACACAGTTGATAATATTGGGTTTCACCACATCTCACCCTGTCAAGGATGAGAAAAGGGTAAATAAAACAGGGACTATGAAAACACTGTAGAATCAGTTAAACAGTATACCGAAATCAGAAAAAGTGTATAATTTTAAAAAGATCTATGAAGAGATCTAGATGAAAACTTCATTAAGCTTTTTGGGCCCACCAGGAGAGTACAAGAGTAAATGGTCTCTAGGAAATATAGGCAGGAGTCTCTGGGAAAGAATCAGGTAAGATAAAATGCAAAGGGATTATGGATGTGACATGGAAAGATTACTGGTGATTAAAATATAAGAGCAGCATTTAAATCCAAATAAGATTTCCGCTACTTATATTCTTAAATGTAGCCATTAGCTAGTGAAACACACACACACATACACACACACACACACACACACACAAGAATGTTTGTATCTCAGACTAAGGGAAGTTGGAAACCCAAGGTTTCCATCCTGGAGCTACCATTCACCTTGAAGGCATTTGTCAGACTTACTGAATGAATGCAAGAGTTGTCAAAGGTTCCTACGACTCTGGAGCCCAAGGTCCACCTAAGATGAGTAGTGACAAGTGTCCACTCCACGATAAACCTGGGACCACAAGGCTAGAACCACAGTTAGGGTTAAATACAACTTCAAGTAAGGTTCTCCCAAGCAGTTTGCAAGGAAAATTTGAAGGAAATAAAAAATCTCTCCTGAAAACTCCTAACCTAGCCCATGTTGTTTGTAAGCTGAATTCACGCCTGTGGTCTGAAACACCATAAGCTGAAAGCATTTGATTTAATGTAATAATATGGTGATGGTGTTCATGGTGATTGAGAGCATCGCATTCAAATCTTTTTTTTTTTAACGTTTATTATTTATTTTTGAGACAGAGAGAGACAGAGCATGAACGGGGGAGGGTCAGAGAGAGAGGGAGACACAGAATCTGAAACAGGCTCCAGGCTCTGAGCTGTCAGCACAGAGCCCGACGCGGGGCTCGAACTCACAGACTGTGAGCTCATGACCTGAGCCCAAGTCGGACACTCAACCAACTGAGCCACCCGGGCGCCCGTCACATTAAAATCTTTAATGTAAGAATTCCTCTTCAGCCCAGGCTCCATTTTTTTTTTTTTTTTTTTTTTTTTGGTAAATAAGTCTCCATAGAAACTGAACAGCTCATCATCAAAAATCTTTACATATATCATAAGTGGCTGCCAGAAGAAATGAAAGAGTAGAACTAGACCCTCTAAATCTTCAGACCCAGGAATTTTCAGTCATAAAATATAAAATCAATGCGTATGATATATTTCAAGAAATAAAAACAAGAAGCTTGATGATGAATAGTAAACATATTTGAAAGACAAACCAAACAAAATTTATTTGTGCATTTCTTAAAAATGATGCATATAATAAGTGAAATTAAAATTCAGAAGAAAATTTTAACAAAAATATATACATATGTGAAAAAATACTTAATACATTGAAAGACAGAATGGAATATGCTATTTAGAAAGCAGCTCAAAGACAAAGTTGGGTCAAATATTACAGAAAAAATATGGAATATAGAGGTTAGAAGGACAGGGTATAACATATATTTAATCAGAGTTTCAAAAAAGTGAGTAAAGGCAAAATATAAATAGTAGCGGAAAACTTTTCAGAACTAATGAAAGAAACAAATCTCCACTTTCAAGAAACACAATGAATCTCAAACCGAGTCAACAAAAGAAATCTACAACCAGACACCTCATGGTAAAACTGCAGAACATTAAGGAAAAAGAGAGCTTAAAAGCAGAAAAAGACAAAAAACAGATTAACATTAAGGAAACCACAGTTAAAAAGAGCAAAATTCCCGGGGCACCTGGGTAGCTCATTTGGTTTAGCATCTAACTTCAGCTCAGGTCACGATCTCGTGGTTCGTGAGTTCAAGCCCCACATTGGGCTCTCTACTGTCAGCATGAATCCTGCTTCATATCCTCTGTCCCCTTCTCTCTCTGCCCCTCCCCTGCTCGTTCTCTCTCTCTCTTAAAAAAAAAAAGAGCAAAATTCCCTAGTAACAATGAAATCTAGGAGAGAGTAGAATGATATACTCCACGTGCAAAGAGAAAGTATCATCAACCTAAAATCTTATACCTAGCAAAAATATCTTCCAATAACAGGGGCAAAAATAGACATTTTCCATGAAGTGAAAACTGAGAGTGTTAGCCAGGAGCCACTAAAGAAAATTCTAAATGAGGGACGCCTGGGTGGGTGGCTCAGTCGGTTAAGCATCTGACTTTCAGTCATGTCATGATCTCGTGGTTCATGAGTTCAAGCCCCACATCGGGCTCTGTGCTGACAGCTCAGAACCTAGAGTCTGCTTTGGATTCTGTGTCTCCCACACCCTCTGCCCCTCCCCCACTCACATGCTGTCTTTCTCTCTCTTTCAAAAATAAACAAACATTAAAAAATTTTTTTAAAGAAAATCCTAATGAGTGTATTTCATACATAAGGAAAGAGGTCCCAGATGAAAGGTCTGAGATGCAAGAAGGAATTGTGAGTAAAGAAAGTGGTAAATACATAAGTAAACTCAAATAAATACTGACCAATTAAGGCTATAATAATAATATGTTATGGGGATACAGGAAACCAGATAGAACTACAATATATGACATAATAGCATAATAAACTGACAGTGGTGGTGATTTAAATTTAATTGCTTAAAGAAGTCCTGGGGCACCTGGGTGGCTCAGTCGGTTAAGCGTCCAACTTCAGCTCAGGTCATGAACTCAGGTTCATGGGTTCGAGCCCCACATCAGGCTCTGTGCTGACAGCTCAGAGCCTGGAGCCTCCTTCCGATTCTGTGTCTCCCTCTCTCTCTGCCCCTCCCCTGCTTGCATTCTGTCTGTGTCTCTTCCAAAAATAAACAAACATTAAAAAAAATAAAAAAAAAAAAGAAGTCTTACTATTCAGGATGATGGTAAAGATACAGAGATTTGGATTTTTCTGATAGAGTTTAGAACTTCCCACATGACACATGAGAAAAAAATTAACCAATTCATAAGAATGTGAGAAGGAAGGGCTCCTGGGTGGCTCATTTGGTTAAGCGTCTGACTCCTGATTTCAGGCCAGGTCATGAATTCATGGTTTTGTGGGCTCGAGCCCCACATAAGGCTGGCAGCATGGAGCCTGCTTGTGATTCTCTCTCTGCCCCATTCATGCTGTCTCTGTCTCTCTCAAAACAAATAAATAAACTTTAAAAAGAAAAAAAACGCTTAAAAATAGAACTACTCTACCACCCAGCAATAGCACTACTAGGAATTTATCCAAAGGATACAGGAATTCTGGTTCATAGGGGCACATGTACCCCAATGTTTACAGCAGTGCTTTCAACAATAGCCAAATCAGGGAAAGAGCCCAAATGTTCATCAACTGATGAGTGGATAAAGAAGATGTGGTTTATATATACAATGGAAAACTATGTGACGATGAGAAAGCATGAGATCATGCCATTTGCAACAACGTGGATGGAACTGGAGGGTATTATGCTAAGTGAAATAGATCAGTCAGAGAAAGACAGATATCATATGTTTTCACTCATATGTGGAACTTGAGAAACTTAATAGAAGATCATGGGGGAAAGAAAGGGGAAAAAATAGTTACAGAGAGGGAGAGAGGCAAACCATAAGAGACTCTTAAATACAGAGACCAAACTAAAAGTTGATAGGCGGTGGAGGAGAGGGGAAAAATGGGTGATGGGCATTGAAGAGGGCACTTGTTGGGATGAGCACTGGGTGTTGAATATAAGCGATGAATCATGGGAATCTACCCCCCAAAACCGAGAGTACACTGAACACAATGTATGTTAACCAATTTGACGATACATTATATTTTTAAATGTCTTAATATTAATTAATAAAAAATAAAATGAGTATTCCTTAAAAAAAGAAAAAAATGCAAGCAGAAAAACATAGACAAGAAGGTCAGATGAAAAACACAAAATAAGATAGAAATAAATCCAAATGTATCAATGATTACAATAAATTTAAATGGACTAAGTGCTCCAGTTAAAAGACAAAGATTATCAACCCAGATTAAGAACAAATTCTAACATTAGTTATATGCTGCTTAAAAGAGTTACAACCAAAGCATAAGCATATAAAAGGCTGAAAGTGATAGGACAGAAAAAGACACCATGAAAATAATGACCTACAGAAAGTTAGGCGGCTGTAGTAATATAAAGCCAAAACAGACGTCAAGGCAAAAACCATTTGTAGAGATAAAGAGGTCACAAAATAATGGTAAAATGCTCAATTTACCAGAAGGATATAATATTTCTAAAGTAGTAAGCATCTAATGACACAGTTTCAAATTATATAAAGCAAAACTTGATACAAATTACATGAATAAATATGCAACTCGTCGATTAGAAGAGAGTAGCCTAAAAACACAAGATACGTAACATTAAATTAAAAAACAATTTTGTAGGGGTGCCTGGGTGGCTCAGTCAGTTGAGTGTCCGACTCCCTTTTTGGCTCAGGTCATGATCCCAGAGTCATGGAATCAAGCCCTGCATTGGGCTCTGAATTACGCGTGGAGCCTGCTTAAGATTCTTTCTCTCTCTCTCTCTCTCTCTCTCTCCCCCCGCAACTGTGTCCTTCTATCGAGTCGTGCTCTCTTTCAAGGAAAAAAAAATTTCTGTGGAGAAAATCATAAAACTACCAAACTGAAGCTTAGACAAAAGAAATAACGTTTATAAATTAGAAGATTCAGTACCATAAAGATGTCAATTGTATCCAAATTGATCTAGATTTAATGCACTTCTAATCAAAATCCCAATTGAATTTTTGTTTTGTTTCTTCTGTTTTTTTTTTTCTGTGAATACTAACAATCTGATTCTAAACTTTATATGGAGATGCAAAGATCAACACCAAGGTAGGGGTATTTCCCTTACTAGAGAAGGACTTAATAATAAAAGTAGAAATATTAAATTAGTATCATATTAGTGCAAGAATAGACAAATAGAACAGTAGAACAGAATAGAGAGACAGAAACAGACTCTCACATATATGAGCTCATATATATATATATATATATATATATATATATAGCAGGTGGAATTATGTATCCAGGGAGAAGATGGGTTTTTTAATAAATGGTGCTGGTTCAGTTGATTATCTGTATTAAAAGAAAATGAAATCAGACATCTGCCTCTCCACACATTATCAATTCCAGGTGTATTAAGCCTCTAAACATGGAAGGCAAAGAGGGAAAAATGTAACTATCATAAAGAATATATTTGTGATTAAAGGTTAGGTAAGGTCGTCTTAAAGCAGGAAAAATGTGAAGGCAAAAAGGAAAATATTACTAATTAAATTAACATCAAGATTAAGAACAATTCATTTGTGAAAAGATACCAAAATACTATCCAAAACTGAAAGAAGACATTTGCAACACGTATAACTGACAAAGGGTTCGTTTCCAAATTGTATAAAATGGTCCTTAGGAAATTTTTTTATTCCTAATAAACTCTTTTTTAAAGTTTTTACTTTATTTATTTATTTTTTCAACGTTTATTTTATTTTTGGGACAGAGAGAGACAGAGCATGAACAGGGGAGGGGCAGAGAGAGAGGGAGACACAGAATCGGAAACAGGCTCCAGGCTCTGAGCCATCAGCCCAGAGCCCGACGCGGGGCTCGAACTCACAGACCGCGAGATCGTGACCTGGCTGAAGTCGGACGCTTAACCGACTGCGCCACCCAGGCGCCCCTAAAGTTTTTACTTTAAATTCTAGTTAGTTAACACACAGGACAATATTTAGAACTTTTTTAATTGAATGTTTTTCAACTTAAAAAAAAACCAAAAAACAGTTCATTCATTTCTCCCACCCTCCACCCCTGCCTCTTGCAACCTAGTCTGTTCTCTGTATCTATAAGCTTGGTTCTTGTTTGTTTGTTTAAATTCTACGTATTAGAGAGATCATGTGGTATTTGTCTTTCTCTGGCTGACTTATGTCACTTAGCATAATGCTCTCAGGTCCATCCATGTTAATGCAAGTGACAAGATTCCATTCCCTTTTTTGGCCGAACAATATTCCTTTGTGTATATACACCAAAATTTCTCTAGCCATTCATCTGTTGATGGGAACTTAGGTTTTTCCATATATAGACTATTATAAAATTTTTTTTTTTCAACGTTTATTTATTTTTGGGACAGAGAGAGACAGAGCATGAACGGGGGAGGGGCAGAGAAAGAGGGAGACACAGAATCAGAAACAGGCTCCAGGCTCTGAGCCATCAGCCCAGAGCCCGACGCGGGGCTCGAACTCACGGACCGCGAGATCGTGACCTGGCTGAAGTCGGACGCTTAACCGACTGCGCCACCCAGGCGCCCCCCCGGTCTTATTTTCAAGTCTTCAATGCATTTTAACTTAGTTTTTGTGTGTGGTGTAAGAGAGTGGTGTAGTTTTATTCTTTCGCATGTGGCCTTTCAGTTGGCCAGCACCGTTGATTGAGAATGACTGAGGAAACCTGTGTATCATCATGACTGGAGTACTGTTCCTCACGGGCCACTCCTCTGCCAGGAACAGCTCTTTGTGTCACTATGACATGAAAGAAAAGTAATCTTTGATCTTATTTAAGCCAATATAGTTTTGTCATAGCAATCATACCAGCTCATCCATAGACTTGAACGCACCAATACGTTATGACCGACAATTCTATTATTACTACAAAACTTGGAAAAACTGCTACATGTGGGTATCGGGTGAAATGAAAAGAATGCTTTGGGTGACAATGCTCATAATAGCAAAAAAGCGAGGACAAACTCCAGTGTTGATCGATAGCAGAATGGGTACATAAGTTGTGGTATATTCAAGCAACAGAATACTCTCAATGGGTGAACCACAACCCCAAGTGTCAGCACGGGTGAGTCTGAAAAGCATAATGTTGAGAAAATGGAGCACATCACTGAAGAATACTCACATTTTTTCAACTATATTCTTTCATTTATAGGGGCACCTGGGTGGCTCAGTTGGTTAAGTGTCTGACTTCGGCTCAGTTCAAGACCTCACTGTTCACTGTTTGTGAGTTCGAGCCCCACATTGGGCTCTGTGCTGACAGCTCGGAGCCTAGAGCCTGCTTCGGATTCTGTCTGTCTGTCTCTCTCTCTCTGTCCTTTCCCCACTCATACTGTCGCTCTCTGCCTCTCAAAAAATAAATAAATGCTAAAAAAACACCATTTTATATTCTTTCATTGATAGAAAGTTTAAAAACGGGCAAAAGTCAACAACAAGCTGCTTAGGGATACAGGCACGAGTGACAAAAACTGTCAAGAAGGACATTGGGCCAATGGCTTCTGGGAGGGAATGGAGAGGAATGTGCTCAGTGGGCTTCTCCAGTTTTAATCTACAGATACCTGGGTCCTAGGAACACAAGTATTCATGTGATCGTCATTCTTTAAATTGCACACATGTATTTTCACTCATCCTTTTTGTACACATGATTATTTCGCGGTAAAAAAAAAATAAGATAGAAACAAGCAAAATTCAGAGTAGAAACAAAATGGGTTCTTTCCTACCGAGACTCAACACCAAAGTAAGAGCTGAGAGGTAAGGAAACTTACACAAACAGATGTGCATATGATATGCACAGATTGCTAACCACACAATAACAGAACTAAACTCAGTATTGGAGGTAGTAATGATTAAATGAACGTGGTACAAAATAGAATACTTATGTCGAGTAATGTTCCTAACCTTTAGCCTGTCATAGGACACATAAATATGGCATTACTTACAGGGAGTACTGGGGTGGGGGGGAGTGGACAAGGTTACTCATGGCCTTAGACTGTGGGAAGAGAGGTTCAGGCTGCCCCAGTCATGCCCCCACCCGTGCCACCTGGAGGGCCAAGGACAATCACTATGTCTGCACTTTTAAAACAAGTTCAGGAAATTCTGATGAGTTTCAAACTGGAAAGGTTTCCTAAAAACGCCAAGGAAAAGAACAAAGAGAATAACATGACATTAAAGAGAACACGATGACTATGGAGGACAGAAAATAGATTTTCAACCTATGATGGTGTTTCTGAAAAAGAAACAAAAACTGATCCTGTAGATGCAATAATTAGAAGTATACGTAAGAAATATGTCTGAGTTGGAAAAAAAAAAGATTTAAATCTCTAGATGAGAGAGGCTCATTTCACTCAAGGGAAATTAATAAAATGTTGCTTCTTAACTCATATCCTGGTGACACCTTTAAATTTCAAGTTTAAAGAAAATAGCTTATAAATGTTCACTGGGAGAAAATAAGCCAGGCAAATTAACAACAAACAAATATTAAGCTGACTCCAGTCAGGGCAAGACATAGCAAAGTGAAGATAATGTTTCCAGAAAAGAAGAAAAAACTCAAAGACATGGTCTAGTTTGCAAGAAATAAATCAAGATTAAGAACTAAAGAAGGGCAGAAGTCACGATTTTAAAAAAGGTTGTAAGGTAGGGGCGCCTGGGTGGCTCAGTCAGTTGAGCGTCTGACTTCAGCTCAGGTCATGATCTTATGGTTCATGAGTTCGAGCCCTGCGCCAGGCTCTGTGCTGACAGCTCAGAGCCTGGAGCCTGCTTTGGATTCTGTGTCTCCTTCTCTCTCTGTCCCTTCCCCGTTCATGTTCTGTCTCTCTCTCTCTCTCTCTCAAATATAAAATAAAACACACACAAAAACATTTAAAACAATAAAAATAAAAAGGTTGTGAGGTTAAAGATAAACAGGGCTAAGCAAGTACAAGTCATTGCAATTCAAACGGTTACAAAATTAAAAGAAAAGCTAAGTAATCAGAAATACTTTTATGTGATAAAAAGAATCACATAATAATAATGTAGTTCTCTAAACAGAATAAAATTAACACAGACTGGAAGGAAAGGAGGGATACACCGATGAAATTAAGGCTGAAATGACACTTGGAGGGACAAAACCACATATAACCCCTTGTTTTACTCAGAGTGAGTTAACACTTGAACTTGTTTGGTTCTTGTTATTGTAACTGCAGAAATGTAATTTGATTTTCCATTAAAGTTTACTATTACGATACAGATAATAAAAACCACAACTAAAATGTGGTTCATATTACATAAGCCAGGAGATAAAGAGAAGAACCAGCAGTCATAAAATAAGGTGATGAAACCCCCCCAAAATATCACCTATGCTGTTTCAGTTTGCATATTATTTTTTTTTAATTTTTTTTCAATGTTTATTTATTTTTGGGACAGAGAGAGACAGAGCATGAACGGGGGAAGGGCAGAGAGAGAGGGAGACACAGAATCGGAAACAGGCTCCAGGCTCTGAGCCATCAGCCCAGAGCCTGACGCGGGGCTCGGACTCACGGACCGCGAGATTGTGACCTGGCTGAAGTCGGACGCTTAACCGACTGCGCCACCCAGGCGCCCCTTGCATATTATTTTTTTTTAGTTTGCATATTAAATGTAAATGAGCAACAGGTTAGATTTAAAAAACTAAAATTCAATCATGCTGTTACTTAACAGTTCACAACTGGGGCTCCTGGGTGGCTCAGTCGGTTGAGCGTCTTCAGCTCAGGTCATGATCTCACAGTTCATGGGTTCGAGCCCCGCACCGGGCTCTGTGCTGACAGCTCGGAGCCTGGAGCCTGCTTCGGATTCTGTGTTGCCCTCTCTCTCTCTCTCCCTCTCTCAAAAATGAATAAACATTAAAAAATGTTTAATAAATATTAAAATGTTTTTAATTAAAAAAAGTTCACAACTAAAAGAAAATGACACAGCAACACAAAGATTGAGCAAAGACAGTAAAATACAGACAAGAAGATAATACACGTAACAGAATTAATAATAGACAAGTTAAACATCAAGGCTAGCATGAACCTCACTGGCCACGAATGAAAGGTATAATCCACAGCAAAGATAGGACAGTGAAGAGTCTCCCTGAGCTGTTTTATATCATGAAACATCATGATACATAATGTGAAGCAAAAGCTATCATCGTGGCATTTTCCTTGCTAACTATATCTACTAGCTTGCTGTAGGGCATAACCTCAAAACTTAAAAAGAAATCTTTGTCATTTATATTTAGTTAGACTAGATATCTGGTAGCCACTTGGGTCTTTGCATTCTGAAATAAACCACCAGCTAAAGAGACTCAGAAAATATAATTTAACAAAATCCCAATCAAAGTCCTAGTGGATATTTTTTTTTAAAGACATTGACTTGCAGATTCTAAAACATATGGAAGTACTAAGGGTATAGAATTGTCAAGACAATCTTGGAGAAGAAGAATACAATGGAAGGACTTGCACTATCTGATTTCAAGACTTATTACAAAGCTATATTAATTAAGACGATATAGTATTGGCGAAAGGACAAATAGACCAATGGAACAAAACAGATTTTAGAAACAGATTCATGAACACATTGTCAACTGACTTAGAACAAAGGAACCAGCGAAACTCAGTGGGAAAGGAAGATCAAAATCCCATCATAAGTATATGCGGAATGTGGGATACAGCCAAGGCCACAGAAAACACAATCTGCCGTGCCGAGGAAAAGCTAAGTTGATCTTCATTAAGATTAAGAATTTCTTACAAAAATTAAAAATTTCTGACCTTCAAAAGATGCTGTTCTGAAAATAGAAGGAGGAACTGCAGATGGGAATAAATATTTGCAATGTGTATATGACAAAAGACACATCTAGAATATATCACAAAAGGCTATAACTCAATAATAATTAAAAACAGACAAATGGGAGGAAGGGGGAATGGGGAATTATTATTTAAAGAATACAAAGTTTCATTTTTGCAAGATGAATGGGTTCTGGAGGTTGGTTTCACAACAATGTGAATATACTTTATTAAACTGCACACTTAGAAATGGTTAAGATGGTAAACTTATGTGTATTGTGCCACAATATTTTTAAAAAGTCTTGAACGGTCCCTTTACGAAAGTAGATCTAAAACTAACCAATAAACACAGCAAAATACATTAACATCATTTTTTAACGGTTTATTTACTTTTGAGAGAGAGAGACAGAGTGCGAGCGGGGGAGGAACAGAGAGGGAGACAGAATCTGAAGCAGGCTCCAGGCTCTGAGCTGTCGGCACAGAGCCCGACGCGGGGCTCAAACCCGTGAACCGTGAGATCATGACCTGAACTGAAGTTGGGCGCTTAACCGACTGAGCCACCTGGACATCCCTTAACATCATTAGTTATTAGGGAATGCAAGTTAAAACTTCAGTGAGACATTATTTTAGGATGGCTGAGCTTTACAAACTGACAAGATCATGTTGGTGAAGATGTGGGACACAGGAACTCTCAAACGTTCAGAATATAAATATAACTCTCAAAAATATAAATATTAAAAAATATATAAAAATATATGCCCATGCCCCAGCTATTCCAGTCCTACCTGAGGGTTGCAAAAACATATTCCCAGAAATAACTAGTACAAGAATGTTTGTAGCACCTTCCCCCCCCCCCCCAAACAGCCCCTACCTGGAAACAGCCCAGGTGTCCATCAGAGGAGAACGGATCAACAAATTAGTTTTTATTCATACCATAGGATGCTATTCAGCAATCCAAAGAAATTGCTGTAGATGCACACAGTAACATGGATGAATCACAACAGCACCATGCTGAGTAAAATAAGCCAGACAGAAAAGGACACACACTGCATGATTCCACCTGCATAAATTTTAAGAGCGAGCAAAACTAACCTGCAGTGACAGAAATCACAGCAATATTTATCTGGCGTGGGGGATGTGACTATGGTATTGTCTGGAGAGGGACGCAGAAAACTTCCAGGGAAGATGGGAATGCTCTATCCTTTCTTTCACTTAGGTGATGGCTACGCAGATCAAAGCACTTCGAATGATACACTTGGTATTTGTGCCCTTTCCCAGATGTATACCTCCGTAGCAAGAAAATACTAAACCCTTTTTATGGCATTGATTCAGACCTGCTACTTAAAGTTCGATATTTCCTTATTCACGTCTGTCTTCTCTGCTCTGTAAGTCAGGCACTACTCTAATCTCTGTGCGCCAAACAGTTTACAGGACAGATCAGTCTGTGATCTCATGAAAGGTACAGTCTATAAAGAAAAGCGCCCTATCTGTCATGTGCGCTATCTCATTCCCAGCACGGAGCATGGTGCTTGGTACATGTTTACACTCAATAAATATTTGCGGAGTGGATGGGCAGCTACTGTGCAGGGAACCGAGGCAAAACGTTCGTTACCCAGTACTCACTCACTCATCACTCCCTCTCTTCCTCTCCACCCCCCTCTGTTTTACTTCAATATTTGCTCTCCACTCTGACGAGTGTCTCGAGGGCCCGTATACTGTGTGGATGTATGGACAAGAATCAGGAGCCTCCTGCACAGGAAGATAGACCCGATCGCTTGGGGGCAGGGAAGAGATTCTTCTCAAAAAAAAAAAAAAAAAAAGACTGGCTCTATTAATATGCTTAGATCAGTGTAACTTTGAGATTTTAGAATTCTGTTTCATAAAAGCTGGCCAATTCACATTTGGAGCAGACAGTTTTACCAGGGAAATCGTAAAAAAGCCTGATGTTTGAGTAGCACAACAATCTCACAGGTCCTCCAGTATTTTATTTGTCTAGGTGATTCAATATCTGAAATGAGGATTCTTCCAATTGAACCTGTAACCTTCAGGGGCGCTTGGGTGGCTCAGATGGTGAAGCGACCGACTTCGGTTCAGGTCATGATCTTGCGGTGTGTGAGTTCCAGCCGGGAGCCCCGCACCGGGGTCTGTGCTGAGAGCTCAGAGCCTGGAGCCTGCTTTGGATTCTGTGTCTCCCTCTGTCTCTGCCCCTACCCTGCTCACACTCTGTCTCTCTCTCAAAACTAAATTAACCTTTAAAAAAGTTAAAAAAAAAAAAGAAAGAAAGAAACTGGAACCTTCAGTTGAGAAGAGGAAAAAACAAAAGGGGAAAATAGAGATTATGTATTTAAAAATTTTTTTTAAATGTTTTATTTATTTTTGAGAGAGAGAGAGAGAGAGAGAGAGGTGTGAGCAGGGAAGGGGCAGAGAGAGAGCGGGACACAGAATCCAAAGCAGGCTCCAGGCTCTGAGCTGTCAGCACAGAGCCCGACGAAGGGCTCGAACTCACGAACAGTGAGATCATGATCTGAGCCGAAGTCAACGCTTAACCGACTGAGCCACCCAGGCACCCCAAGACTATGTACTTTTTATCTATGTACACCAGTCTAGGGACACTTCAGGGGAGTCAATTATTAAGACCTCAGCAAGCCTCAGATTACTAGCTATATTTAAATAAAATCGGACATAATTTAATGTCACCTTGTCAACATTCTTAAGTTCTTTCACCTCCTGCAGCAACTTAAATTTAGAAGACAGTTTTAGAGTAAAAAATGTTGAAAAACATTTTAAAAGAGTAATTTTAAATTGGAAGCCTCCTAAAGCAAGAGACTGGATTTTGTATTTCTTGTGCTCTTTCCCACAAAGCTGACTTGTCCCAGGACACTTAGCATCCTGATGGGTATACAATAGCACTCACAGCATGCTAATTTTCTCATTATTTGAAATTTACTGGATATATTTATTTCTCTTTTAAAAAATTTTTAATGTTTATTTATTTTTGAGGCAGGGCGAAACAGAGCATGAGTGGGGGAGGGGCAGAGGGAGAGGAAGACACAGAATCCGAAGCAGGTTCCAGGCTCTGAGCCGTCAGCACAGAGCCCGATGAGGGGTTCAAACCCACGAACCCTGAGATCATGACCTGAGCCGAAGTCGGATGCTTAACCGACTGGGCCACCCAGGCGCCCCAGAAATGTACTGGGTATATTTCTATACTGGACTTCATTTACCTTTATAAATGAAGCTCCCAAATAAACCGTTAAGCAAACAGGTTAAAAAAATAGTCTCTTTTAAAATTGGGCTTTATCTCCAGGTGACTTCTAGTATGAAGATGAATGGCTTGAAACTAGAGGAAGATTCTTTTACCTCCCTTTGCCCTTTGCAAGTCACTGGATACTTGGATCTTGAGCTTTGATATTTCCTTCCATTCCATTCATGCCCACACATGGTCAGACTGACAGGTACCGCCCAGGGAGCGTCACCCCTCCCTGGAAATCTTCGTTGCCTCTGTTAAAGCGCAACTATGTTGCGCTGAAACAATTTGTTCTCACGTCTATACCTCGCATCAGATTGAGCTCTTTGGGGTCAGATCCTTTGTCCTATGTCCTTAGTGTCTAGCAGAGTGACCGTCAGGTACTATCTCCAGAGTCTATAAGCATAGGGGTTCAATAAATTTTAAATAAGAACAAAAAGACATGTACATACAAATATCACCAAAGAGACCACCATGGACTCACAATATAATTGAAGGATGAATCAGCAAGTACTGCAAACTGACGAAACAACGTGTGCCTAGTAAACATCTCATTTTGAAGGACGTGAAAGCTGAAATAAAAGAAACAGTGAGATTAAAACGTATAGAAATCATAGGACAATGCAAATTAATATCATGTTCATGTATGTGGTTAGGAACGACAGTTTTCACTGTGAAAGAGATACAAGGAGAACATTTAAAATAGCAGTATTTTATTTTCGTTTCTATTTTATTTTTTATTTTTATTATTATTATTTTTTAACGTTTTATTTATTTTTGCGACAGGGAGAGACAGAGCATGTACAGGGGAGGGGCAGAGAGAGAGGGAGACACAGAATCTGAAACAGGCTCCAGGCACTGAGCTGTCGGCACAGAGCCCGACGCGGGGCTCGAACTCACAGACTGCGAGATCATGACCTGAGCCGAAGTTGGTCGCTTAACCGACTGAGCCACCCAGGCGCCCCTATTTTTACTTTATTTTTTAAAAGATTTTATTTTTAAGTTATCTCCACACCCAACGTGGAGCTTGAACTCACAACCTTCAGATCAAGGGTTGCATGCTCTACTGACTGAGCCAGCCAGGCGCCCCTACTTTTTTCAAGAATTTTTTCTTATGTTTTGTATTTGAGAGAGAGACAGAGAGCGAGTAGGGCAGGGGCAGAGAGACAGAGACAGAATCTGAAGCAGGCTCCAGGCTCCGAGTAAGAGCTCAATAGACGGGTTGAATAGTAGAATGGATACAGCAGAACACACGATTCTTAAACTGAAAGGAAGATCTATCTATCTATATATATATATACACACACACACATATATATACACACACATATATATATACACATATATACATATGTGTATACACACATATACATATGTGTATATACATATATACATATGTGTATACACATATATACATATGTGTATACACATATATATACACATATATATACACATATATATGTGTATATATGTATACACATATATACATATGTATATACACATATACACACATGTATATATTTTTTATATAAATATATATATTTTTTATATAAATATATATATATATTTATATTCAAAGTGAAGCCCAGAGGGAAAGAAAAATAGGAAACACCAGACAAGAGTATAAGAAAGATGTAGGTCATAGCTAAAAGGAACCACTTACATATAATTAGAATCCTAGAAAAGGAGAGGCTGATAGTTGATAGGTCTCAATATCTATAATGGAGGTCAGTACTCAATGCACTGGCATCATTAACACTGAGGAAACACATCCTCACACTGAGGAAAGTAACTCCCAGCACAGATTTCTATACTCAGAGAAAATATTTCTCAATAATGAAGGTAAAATAAAGACATCTCCCTAAAAAGAAAGCCGACAGAATTATTTGCCAGCAAACTGTATTAAGAGAGAAACTAAAGAGTGCTGATCCAGCAGCAGGAAAACGACCCCAGATGGAAACACACTGCACACAGGAAGAAACGAAGAGCTCACAGAGTAAAAATGTGGGTTAATGTATGTGAATGCTGACTGCACCAAACAATAATTGTAATGTCTGATGGTGTTGAACATTCATATGGAATCAAAATGAAAACACAGAAGGGGTTAAATGGAGGTAAAATGTTCTAAGTTTCTAGAATTCTTTCCTTTTTTTTCTTGAAGTTTAATTGACATACACAGTCCTATTAATTTCAGATGTACATTACAGTGATTTTAAGGTTCTAGAATTCTTGCGGAAGTATAAAATAGAAATTTGTAGAAGACTGTGACAAACAAAGGGTGTGGGTTAAAATTTCAGAAAGAGTAAAGAAAGAATAACTAACAAGTCAATAAAAGAAAATATGGAATAAAAGTAAGTTGATTAATCCAAAAGAAGGTGAAAATGAGAGAAAAAGAAACGGGCTGGCTAAACAGAAAAAAAATGTGTTAAGTGATAGATACAAACTCAACGATACCAGTAATCTCACTAAAAGTAAATGAAATGGGCCAATTAAATAAATAAGATTGGCAAAACAGATTAAAAATCCAGCTCCACACTGCTTAGAAGAGACATAGTCAATATAAAAACAAGATAGGCCAAAAGAAAAAAGCTGAAGAAAATGCACCATTCAATCTTAATCATAAAAGAGTGATATAATTTTATTACTATTAGATGAAGTAGACATTAAACCAAGAACATTTTTACTGATAAAGAGGAATGGCTCATAACGACACATACAAATGATAACTTCAGAAGAAGATATCATGATTCTAAATTTGTAAGTATTCAGCAACAAAGTCATGAAATATTTAAAGCAAAAATTGAAGGAACTAAAAGAGAAATAAATCTATAAGCATAGTGGAAAATTTAATACTTCGGTTTCAATAGTTGGAACTGTGACAAAAACATAAGCATATAAAAGACACAATGAATAAACTTGACCTAATTGAAATATATAAAACACTGCACCCAATGGTAGAATTCCTATTCTTTATAAGTGCCCATGGGTCTTTTTTCAAAATCAACCATACACTGAGCATAAAACAAACATCAAAAATATTAACAGACTGAAATAATTCAGAGTAAGTTCTCTGAGCACAGTAGAATTAACCTAGAAACACAACTAGTAAATCTTCAACTATCTGGAAACAAAATTTATCACTTCTCAATAACCTATGCATCAAAGATGAAATAAAATAGAATTTAGAAAATGTTTTATACTGAACAATAGTATATAACATGTCACAATTTGTGGGATGCAGCTCAAGCAGTGCTTAGAGGACAATATATAGCCTGACATGTACATGGTAGAAGAAAAAAATCACATCAGCTTTCTTCTTAGGAAGGACAGCAAGTCATACACAAAGAAAGTAGAAGGAACAAAATAATAAAGTTAAGAACAGAAACTAATGAAAAGAAACCAAATATATGTGAGAAATTTAACAAAGGAAAAACGATTTCTTTGAAATAAATAATAAAGCTGACTCTTAACAAGATTGATCAAGAAAAAAGAAGAAAACACAAATTATCATTATCAGAAATGAAAAGGGGACATCATTAGATCTTACTGATAATTTAAATGTATATATAATATGAGGATATTATGAACAACTTTAAGTCAATCTGACACTTTAGTGAAAAGGTGAAATTCTTCTAAAAAGACAGCATAAATTATGAAATCTACTAAAAGTAGAAAATCAAAATAACTCAGTTTTAATGAATTGGATAATATTTAAAACCTTCCTTCAGGGATCACCAACAAACTCATAAAAATATGTTCAATCACCATTCACCATCAGGGAAATGCAAATCAAAACCACAATGAGAGGGGCACCTGTGTGGCTCAGTCGATTTCGGCTCAGGTCATGATCTTGCTGTTCGTGAGTTGAGGCCCTGCATCAGGCTCCACACTGCTCCTGGTGTGGAGCCTGCTTCAGATTCTCTCTCTCTGACTCACCCCACCTCCCACACACTCTCTCTTTCTCAAAATAAATAAATAAACTTAAAAAACACACCATGAGACATCACCTCACGCCTGCCAAAATGGTTAACATCAACAACACAGGAAACAACAGGAGTTGGCAAGGAAGCGGAGAAAAAGGAAAACTCATGCACTGTTGGTGAGAATGCAAACTGGTACCGCCACTGTGGAAAACAGGGTGGAGATTCCTCAAAAAGTTAGAAATAGAACTACTCTACGATCCAGTAATCACGCTACTGGGTATTTACCCAAAGAATACAAGAGCACTAATGCAAAGGGATACATGCACCCCTATGCTTGTAGAAGTATTATTTACAATAGCCAAGATATGGAAGCAGCCCAAGCATCCACCAGTTGATGAATGGATAAAGAAGATACACCACGGAATATTATTCGGCCAAAAAAATTAAGTCTTGCCATTTGCAAAACACAAATGGAGCTGGAGAGTAGTAAGTCAGAGATAGCCAAATACCGCATGATTTCACTCATATGTGGAATTTAAGAAACAAAACAAATGAGCAAAGGGAAAAAAGAAAGAGAGACAAACCAAGAAACAGACTCCTCACTATAGAGAACACACAGACGGCTCCCAGCGGGGACGGGGGGGGGGGGGGGGGAATAGGTGATGGGGATTAAGGAGTGTACTTGTAATCAGCACTGGGTGTTGTATGGAACCGATAAATCATTACATTGTACAACTGAAACTAATATAGCACTGTATGTCAACTAATTGGAATTAAAATAAGAACTCAAAAAAACAACAAAAAAAAACAACCTTCCCCCAGAGAATGATAAACATTAACTTCAGGATAGACGTTATATTGGAGGAAGAAAAGGCACTAGTCACCGGGTGGGCCCACGCGGCTACGAAGCTACTACTAATACTCTGTCTTGTAGTGAGAATACACGTGTTCACTATCTTGTTCTCTTTATACTATACTAGTATATCTTGAGTATTCTTCTGTACGTATTCAATGATGAACAAAAAAATGTTTTTAAACAAATAAAATGAGAGTAACATGTTTTTAGGGTCAGAAAGAGCTGTGTCCGTGCCTGAGACCTGCCACTCTTCAGCTACATGAATTCTGCCAAATTCCTTCAACTTCTTTCAACTTCAGTTTCCTCCCAAGAAAAGTGGAGTTAGCATTTTTTTTAACTACCTCCTACAGTTTCAAGGAGGATCTGATGCATGTAAAATGATTAGCATTGTCTCTGGCACACCTAGCAAACTAAAACATTCATCGAATATGTTCAGCACACTCATAACACGCTAACACACAACTAGCAACCGCCATTTTGAATGCGGTGAATGGCAGGCCCACTGTGACTCCCCCTCCCCCCGCGAGTAGATTGCTATGAGAAGGGATATGAATCTCTCTTGAAGAGAAATCGGTGACCTTTTTAGCCGAGGAGACGAATTGCCCAGCTTACTCCTTGTTCCTTTAGATGCTGCACAGTCGCTCCCTTGTCAGCTTGAAGTGTCAGAGTTACAGCAAGTGGTAGCCAATTCCTACTTTTCCTCCCGCCAGAAGTTCAACTAGTACACGCTCAATACATATTTGTTAAGTGAATGAATAAACAAAAGGACACATTAATTGTACTGTATGCTGAAAATGAGATAGAAGGCTGGCCTGGATTCTTACGTGCTTATCTTGCCTTGAACCTGTTGTCATGAAGTTCCTGTCTTCCCTTCAGTCCCTGCAGCAGTGGATACCACAAGGTCACCCCGCCAAGAAAAGAATTCCACTTTGACCCACCTGGGTTGATAGAAATTGGCCCCGATGAGCCAAGAAGTGGAAAATACAGAGGAGTCTTTCACGCTGACCATGTTCCTGCTGTACTCTGGTTGCTAGGTCCGCATAAGAGGAAGGGGCTGCACTTCCTGGTTTTGATGGGCTTTTTCCTTCCTCTTCCTCTTCCCCTCCTCCTCCTCCTTGTAGTTTCAACCGTCACTGTATTGCAAGGTGGTAGAATCAATTACAAATTTAAACTACATCCTGGTAATCTTTATTCGGGCAACAAGTTTTAGTAAAAGCAAACTGCTCATTCAAAAGTGATCACGGGACAACTCAAAATACAGCACAAGGAGGATGAAAACCATGTCCCTGGCCGGTAGATTGTTTTCACTTTCTCACTACGTAAAATTCAAACTTTTCATTTTTAGGAGAGGTTAAGCGTAACTTTAGTAGACAGCAACACAGAAAGATTTTGCCACATTGACTAGTCTCCTTGATCAATTGCTTCTAGCTGTCTCCACTGAGATAGACGCATTTATAGAACTGGCCGTACTTGAGCCTTCTTTGCGAGCAGCTTTAGATCTGCAATGCACTTGGCCATTGCCTCCTTTTCCTGCTGTGTAGAGACTCTCTTTGCACCGCATGCCTCTCCACCCAGTTTATCATGTGTTCTTGTTCCTTTTGACCCATCACGTTCTGCACAGAGATGTGATAGTCCAGACGATTCTTTACCTCCTTGTATACTCTATGCAGCCGTTCCTGATAAGTAGGCTCCAGTGTTATTCCTCTGGACATCAAAAAGACAATGGTGCTTTTGAACCAAGGTCTGCTGTGACTTCTGCATATCGTTTGCGTTCTGGATCTGTTTGTTGGAAGTCTGTTTCACCTCTTCTAGTTGGGCAATTTTTTGCTCATTGTGTTTGTCAGCAAATTCTCCAGTAGAGGCACCACTGTTAACTACATAGATAAGCAGCCTTATTGTTGACACGGCAGAGAAGATCTCTGCAGTAATCATGTATATTTCTTTCGGTAGAAAATATAAGATAAGCTCAGTTCCAAGCACATAGGGTCCTGTTATGCCAGTCCTGGGATAAAGGAGCTGGAGGAATTCTTCGGGGACCAGGTGCCCAGAACTTTTCCTCAATTTTCAGGAAAAGGTGATACAGGGGCGAGATTTGGCTGCCCTGCGTGAAGGGCCTGTTGCCTTCCTATACCCCTGGAGTGAGGAGGGCTGCATTCTTTAGATAGGGGGCACTATGACACCCCCTCCCCCCCCACACACACAGAGTTAGCCAAATCCAGAACGTGGGACATTCTAGACAACAAACGGGCATATTTTTTTAGCAAATCAATGGACAGGAATGTGGAACTGTTATGGGGTGGGGGGGGGTAGATTTAAGGGACATAACACTCAAATGTAGTGGTTCATCTTATCTGGATCTCTATTTTTTTTAATTTTTTTAAACATTTAACATTTATTCATTTTTGAGACAGAGAAAGACAGAGCATGAGCAGGGGAGGGTCAGAGAGAGAGGGAGACACAGAATCCGAAACAGGCTCCAGGCTCTGAGCTGTCAGCCCAGAGCCTGACACGGGGCTCGAACTCACAGACCGCAAATATCTGGATCTCACTTTAAAAATTTTTTTTTTCAACGTTTATTTATTTTTGGGACAGAGAGAGACAGAGCATGAACGGGGGAGGGGCAGAGAGAGAGGGAGACACAGAATCGGAAACAGGCTCCAGGCTCTGAGCCATCAGCCCAGAGCCCGACGCGGGCTCGAACTCACGGACCGCGAGATCATGACCCGGCTGAAGTCGGACGCTTAACCGACTGCGCCACCCAGGCGCCCCTGGATCTCACTTTAAATAAACAACTTTAAAAGATTCTCTTGAGATAATCAAGAAACTTCGGATATGGTTAAATAATAGCGAAGAAGTTATACTCTTAACTTTATTAGGTGTGATAATGTCACAGCAGACACGTGAAAGAGAACATTTTTTTTTATTTAAAAAAATGTTAGCTATTTCCATTGCAGAGTGAAATTCCGAATCTTCTACCTCATCGACTTGCCCCTCTTCATTCCACTCCAGCCACCTGGCCTCCTAACATCCTTTGAACACACAGGAAAGCTCCCAACCCAGGGCCTTTGCACCTGCCATTCCATCTTCCTGGAATGTTCTTCCAGACAACCTCATGGCTTGCTCCCTCATTTCAGTTCAGGTCTTCAGTCAAATATCACCTTACTAGAAACCTCTTCCCTGCCCACCTCTTCTAAACTCGCAACCCCTGCCCTGTCCTGCAGGGGAACGATGTGTTATATAAAATATCATAACCGGACATTTTATATATTTACTTGTCTATTGCGTTTCCTCCCAATAGAAGGTAAGTTCTGTGAGGGCAGAGACTTGGTTATTTTGTTTACTGCGCTATCTCCAGAATCTACAAAAGTGAAACTAACTTTAATGGGCCTGCTGTTGGGAGTGTAAACTGTTACAGCCTTCCTGGAGAAGAACAGGATCCTGTTTAACCGGACTAGGGTGACCATGTGATTTATCAACCGATTCAGGACTCATCTGAGAATGAAAGGAAATGCTATTGATCATTATACTAGGCAACCAGCTTAAACCAGAATCAGCCCAGGCAAATCAAGAAGCATGGTCATCGTAACAGAACTCAACCACCTTACTCCATATGTACCAAAGGAAATCCTGGCAAGCCTTAAGAGGAGCTGGCGAAAACCGGAGTGACCACCAAAAATGGAGTAGATTAGTAACACTAGGTAAAGGCATTCTATGGGAGCGTCTGGGTGGCTGTCAGTGAAGCGTCCAACTCTTGATTTTGGCTCAGGTCGTGGTGTCAGGGTCATGGGATACAGCCCCGCATCAGTCTCTGCACTGGGCATGGAGCCTGCTTAAGACTCTCTCTCTCTCCCTCTCTCTCTCTTACCCCCTTCTCCCTTTACCCCCTCCCCTGCTTGCATTCTTTCTGTCTTAGAAAAAAACAAAATTAAAATTAAATATTAAAAAAAGACATACAATGGAATATTATGCAGTGGTCAGAAAAAAATTTTAAAAATTAAATTTTCGAAAAGACACACTATGGAATATTATGCAGTGGTCAGAAAAAATGGGCTAACTGATATATATAGAGCACTACGGATGGAATTCTAAAACAATAGTGTAGTATAATCTTCAATTTTATAAAACCATAGGAATGCCTTCATTGTTTTAGATACAAAAACGGAAGATAGGCAGGTGACTCTATCGGCTTGAGATTTCATTCAGTTTAACAATTTCATGGCAGGCGTCTTTGAGATGAATCATTTTGTTGCACATACATTTGCAAAGAGGACACTCTGGATCTTTCACACAATGTACCTTTGCTAGATGAAGATGACTGCTGGAGAAAGGATCTATTTCCAAATAACTAAAAGTATCCGTTCTGGACAGTAGGCTGGCTAAACTGGGGAGAGGACTTTGGGCTGAGATATTTAGGAATGGATAAATATACTCCAAGATTGAAGCCAACTTTCATTTGCTACAAAAGAGAAGCTGGAAACTTCAGACGGATCTCAGTTCTGAGTTTTGTTTGATGGTCTTAATAGCCTGCTCCCCACACTCAGCCTAGGAAACCGCAAGAATCAGGGGGAAAAAAAGATTGCTACACCCCTTCAGAGATTCTGGACGGCCCTCCACGCCCTACCATGTACCTCCACACCTCTGTCCCGGAGAGCTCCCAGTTACTATTCGTTCTGAATCCCGTGTCTCTGAACAGTACCTTCAGACCGACATCTACGTTTGGTTGTCCGCTTAGCTTTTTTTCCCCCCTTCCTTTTCTTTCTTCTTCTTTTTTTTTTTTTTTAATATTTTTTATTTTTTAGAGGAGTTTTCGATTCACAGCAAATTGAGAAGGATGTACAGAGGTTTCACATATTCTTCCTGCCCCCACACGTGGATAGCTTCCTCCACAGTTATCAACCAACCGAGTGGTCCATTTGTTACAATCAATGAACCTACGGTCATACACCATTATTATTCAGAGTGCATAGCTTACGTTAAGGTTCAGTCTTGGTCTCGTACATTCATTTTTTTTTTAAAGTAGGCTTCATGCCCAGCACTGAGGCTAACTCGGGGCTTAAACTCACGACCCTGAAACCAAGACCTGAGCTGAGATCAAGAGTCGGATGCTTAACCAACTGAGCCACACAGGCGCCCCTCTATGGGTTTTAACAAATGTATAATGGCACGTATCTACCTTTGCAGTGTCGTACAAGGTAATGTCACTGCCCCCGAATCCTCTATGCTCCACTGATTCATCTCCCCTTAGCCCCAAACCCCTAGCAACTACTGATCCTTTTGCCGTCTGCATACTTTCACCTTTTCCAGAATGGCATATGGAATCATAGCCTTTTCGGACAGGCTTTTCTTCAATTAGTAATATGTGAAAATTTCAGGTTCTTCCATATCTTATCATGGTCTGATAGCTCATTTCATTTCACTGCTGAGTAATATTCCATTGTCTGCATAAAAGACATCTTGGTTGCTTCCAAGTTTTGGCAGTTATAAATAAAGCTGCCATCAGAACCCATGTCTGCTCGACTCTGGATTCCAATTCCCCTCACTTCCCACCCTGGGAGACTGTCTTGTTTCACCATGAGCCGAACACTGGGAACTTCATGAGTCAACCCCACACCATCCCCTCACCTGTCCAGGGTCTAGCTTCTGAGAAGGCTTCAGGCAGCTGAATTAAGAAGAAGGGGCAAGACTCAGAAAAACCACGGAATGCCCAAGACTCCAGATTTATTCCGATTTGGCTTTGGCAGTTGTTGTGAAATCTGAATTTCATAGACAACTGAAAATGAATGTTTTGTGGGTGTACTCGTGGAATGAGAGACAACAAGCTATCAAGGGCTGAATCTTCTTTCCCACCTCCCCCCACCTCCGGGCCACACCCTGATGTGAACTGAGAACAAAGATACAAGAGTCTCGGCCTGTCAGGGGCGAAACTAACGAAACCGGGGACGGCAGGTGTACCGGGAAAAGTGCTACGCCTCCCGTGACATCAGGGGCAAGCTCGACACCCGAGCAGGGAGAGAAGTGGAGAGAGAAGAGGAAGGGAGCAGTATAAAGTTTCTGGTTACCTAACCTCCCCTGCCCCCCACACCCAAGAACGAAGGGGTTTATAACGGGTTCAAAGGGAGGGGAAGAAGGAGGGAATACAGAGCCCAGTGAACTGGACCGGACACTTCCTACCTTCAGTTCTGCGGGGAGGGAGGGGGGTGGGCAATCTCCCTGGATGCTACGCTGGCGCTTCTGCGCATGCGGAGAGGAGGGGCGAGGGAAGGGGTGCGTACGTCCACCTCTTAGACGTGAGCACTCGACAGTGATGGGGGAACAGCGTGTGTGCAAGTTGTCTGTGACCTGGGAAGTGTGATGCACATCGGTGGATCTGGCCACCCCCAGGAGCTCAGCAGGCAGATTGGGGGACGGTTCGCATGGGTGTCTGGGGTTGAGGCGGGAGAGGCGGCATCGCTGTGGCACCAGGAAGAGGGGATCTATTCTCGTGCCCATGTGCCACACCTGCACGCCATCTGTGTCGAGAGAAGCGACACTGATGGCATCAGCCGCTGTACCAGGCACGCCACGCTAAGAGGAAGGACGAGCCCCTGTCCTTGTCATCACCGCTTAGTTTCCATCTTTCTGGAAATAGAGCCAACTCGACAGAGACAGAAAAGGAGCTTGGAGAGAAAGCTCTGAATTGGACCGGAGCCGAATATAAATCATGAATCGGCTGAGAAATTGTTGGATTTGACCATTACTTTGGCTGGCCAAGGTGAAGTGTTTCCTCTACTGAACAAAATGATGGCTCCCAATCTGAGCTCTGTTAGATGAAGTGAAATGACCATTCTAGCGATGCACACCTGCGACTGCACCGTTAATCTCCATCCCACACCATGATGCAGTGCCCGGGATATATACACTCTCTATGTTATATATCACCTTGCACCAACACTTGGTGATGCAACCACACCACCAGAGACACAATGCATCAGATCTCAACATCACGTCCCAGTTAGGCGACTAAATGAGAAAACATAGAAACTATGCAACCGGACTTCTTGTTCTTCACGATATTTAGGTATCAACATAGGGTCTGCACAGACCAAAATGATGAATATGATTGTCAACATCCTGACTAACAGCAAATCAACTTGAAGTAAACCTGAGACATTGTTGTAAATGGTCTTTGAAACATAGGATGAATCCCATTGGGACAGATACAAGGTAAATATTAAGGATGAACGTGAACCCCACAGCAATAAGCAAGGGGAAGAGAGTCGACTCAGTTTCAGAGAGACTCCAAAATCCATGTTTGGGGAAATGAAATGAAGTGCATATTCAAGTTGCCTTTGTTCTCAGTCTTGTGTTTCACCAGGGTCTATATTCTATGCTTATAAGGGCTGTATGAGGTGCTTGGGGCGAGTAGTAATGTGCACACTTTTCAGGGCACAAAGTGTCATCGGCGCAAACTCGAAGCACAAGCAGGAGCACAAAGCAGAACGTTTTACCACAAGGAGGAGATCTTTCTGTCACATCTGATGATATTTCTGCTATCACGTGGATTATCAGTGTACCGCCTGGGACTAGTTCAGTGTAATGAACACAGCTATGTATAGAATTTTGTGGGTTTTTTCCTCTCTCTCACACACACACACACAATAATAGTGTATGCTTATGAAACGCTGTACAATTGTAGGGCATTATCATCCTATGACGTCAGGTGAGTCTCACGCTTGACCTATGACACCAGACCAACACTCAGTCGATCCTGTCTTGAATGCTGCTTGACTGTGAGAAAATCTTGCAAAGGAACTTTCAACATGCAATAAAGGAGAGACTCTGGGGGACGTTATGGCAGAAAACAAGAGGATCGAATATAGATGTGTTACATTAACATGCTAGGACAAGGGAGAAAATAAATAGGCATTTACTTGGTGCTGCTTTTAGCCTTTCCAGAATTGTAGAGTGTTCTCCAGAATTTTACACTTTCAAAAAGTCAGAGATGACATCGGGAAGATAAATTCAAACGACTGTGTGAGTTGGGGCACCTGGGTGGCTCAGTCGGTTAAGTGCCAGACTTCCGCTCCAGTCGTGACCTCACGGTTCGTGGGTTCGAGCCCCGCATCCGGCTCTGTGCTGACAGCTCAGAGCCTGGAGCCTGTTTCAGATTCTGTGTCTCCCTCTCTCTTTCAGCCCCTTCTTGGCTCATACCCTGTCTTTCTCTCTCTTTCAAAAATAAATAAACATTAAAAAATTAAAAAAAAAAAAGAATAAATCTTAAAAAAAAGTTGAAATACGGAGATAGGGACTGAAAACAGAGTCTTGACTTAGTTTTTCTTTGAAGTGACTTCAACAACTCTTCTATTATAGGCCAATTAGTTTGCATTTCCTGTTAAAAGTGTATGCTGGCATTTTATATTAATTAATATGTACAGAGAAATGCAAGGCTCCCCATTCCCTTAAAAGATGACTAGTCACATTTTTATAAATGGAATATGTATATATCACCACATACCTGTTCCTGAGAATATAGAATTTCTTTTCCCAGTTTTTGTTTATCCATTCGGATTCTTTCTTAAATCTGTAATAAATTTATAGATGGTTAAATGTTTTATTAACTACAAATGAACCACTATTAGCAACAAAGGAACATTATTACTAGTACCTTTCTATCTTCCTTTTCTCACTTTCTAAATTTGCCTTTAGCACTCGTATTTGCTCTTCCAAATCATGTTTGTCTTCCGTCTTTCAATAGAAAACACATCACAAAGTGAATTGTGTGCCCAATATACTGTGTCTTCATAAGTCTGAAAAGCTGTTATCTGTTAAATCGCATGCATATTCTACCTACTATCAAAACTAATTTTTAAAAATTTTTTAGTGTTTTATTTAGTCCTGAGAGAGAGAGAGAGAGAGAGAGAGAGAGACAAAGCACATGCAGGAGAGGGAGAGGGAGACACAGAATCCGAAGTGGGCTCCAGGCTCTGAGCTGTCAGCACAGAGCCCGACGCGGGGCTTGAACTCATGAACCGTGAGACCATGACCGGAGCTGAAGATGGACGCTTAACCACCTGAGCCACCCAGGCGCCCCTCTCAAAAATAATCTGAGTTACATTTACTTGCAAATCCCCATCAATTTCCAGAATTTAAGATCCCATGCTTCCATGTCCTGTAAGTGATTCGTTTAAAGGCAGCCAGCTCTAGATAATATTACAAAGGAATCAAAACTTATTTTCATCACCCTCCCCCTGCCGATCCTGGGTATCCCCTTTCCTAAATCCTTCCTATGACCTCTCTAGTTCATTATAAGCGGGAGCTTCTCTAGTTACTCTAGTTCCCTTTTTTTTTTTTTTTTTTTTACCAAAACTGTTCTCGGGAAAGATCTGACCAAATCAATCACGTTAGAGCTTTGTGTTATCCATTTCTCATATTGTTTATATTTTACAAGGGGACAAAGTTTGGTAAAAGGAATGAATCTCTAACAGTGGAATGGTAGGCATATGAATGAGAGCGATTTCTTTGGGTCCAGCCCGGATGTACCCCAGAATCAGACTATAGTGGGAATCATGTCCTCTGTCTCTTCATGGTGTTGGACTCTCAGTGTAGCCTTCAAAGTCATTGCTACTTTTTAAGAAGGGCCAGCATCAACATAAAGACTAAGTATGTTAATAATAATGGTCATATTAGTTATTATTCTACCTTAGCCACTGGTAATCTCCCCTTCTTTTCTTCGTGCACTCCGACTGGTTTTGGAGATCTTACCTGGCATGAAAATAAATGTATGAAATATATTTGCATGAAATGTAACATTTCAAATCCATGCATAGAGATGTGGTTTCTCTGCAGCTTAGAGAAAGGCGACTGAGCCTTAAAATGTGCCAGCCATAGTCCCACAGGGGTCTTTTCTGCCTTCTCTAATGTACAAAGCCTAGTGTTTTTATACAGTGCGTTTGCAGTTGGATAGTCATGGCCATTAAAACCAACTTAAGTGCATTACTCTGCATTTATGTGTTGGGTCATATTTTACCATTATACTTTTTTTTTTTTTTTTAACGAAGTGGGCAGCTATTACCCAGTGAAGTCACAAGCTTAAGAAAACTTTATTTTAAATGATAACTCTGATGACTTTTCACTGCCGTGTCTCTCCGATGATGACAAGAGTCGACGACAGTGAGAAAACAGACTGGAGGTAAAAATCTGCTTGGTTAGTTATCTCTATGTTCCTACACGAAAGACAGAAAAAGGTGTTCCTTATTACTACCACTACCTTTCTGGTGGGTTCTGTGACCCCTTTCTGGTGGGTTCTGTTGCCCATCTTGGTGAGGCAGGCTCTACCCAGGAGGGTCTGGAGCCGGGTCTGGGAAGAGCAGCTAGAGAGTTCTGCAGAATAAAGTAAAAGGAACCTAGAGCTCCCCGTGGGTAATCAGAAGTAAGGGCTGGGAAGAGACAGAAAGAAAATGGCCAGGCAAGACCACGAGCCTAGAGGTCTTCTGGGGTGTGGTGAAGCCACGGGTGACCAGTGTCCAGGGGTGATGTCCACTATTCAATTTGAAACGGCACCTTGGGGATGCCTCCTCAGCCTCCTGAAATTTACATAGACAAAGGTGTCACGTGAGTGGGCCATTTTAGTAGGAGTCGCAGAATTGGATGGAATTTCGTGTCGGATTAAACAAAATGGAAGCTGGGATGGCAAACGGAGCACCATGAAACTCGGAGACTGACTTAGTTCAAAGGAAGAGGGAGCCGGGCAGAGCGACAACCACAGAATATGCCCGGGCATCTGCAGGAAACGCAGGACACGCTCTAGGCTGCCACAAAGCCCAGAATATGGTTTGAACCAATTTTGCCTCTATCTGAAGGAGCAGAGAGAACCCAGCTGACATCAGCTGCCACAGATAAGAGTAACAAAATTTGTAATAACAGCCATAAAAGCTATCACTTACTGAGTGCCTACTACGTGCCAGGCACTTCACATATGTTACTATTTATTTCTATATACTAACCTATTGATCTTTTCATTCCTGTTACTCTAGATTTTTTATCGATAGATAATGCATGCACATATTCTTTAAATGAACTACGAATAGCATACATGAACCTGAAACTCTCACTTCTCAGAAGCTAAGGGTTTTGTTCATTCATTCTGTGTTTAGTTTTTCTCAACATTATTATAAAATAAAGAATAGCCTTTATTGATTTGGGCCTCTCCACAAATAAAGGTTAAGAATTTAAAGCATTCACATTACTTTCCACCTTCTCTCCTTCACAAGGTTTTAAAATTTTGCAAGGGTTTAGCTTTTATCATAGTGGCCTTTATTATCGTTTCGATATATGGAAACTTCTATATGGTGATTTACCAACTCCCTGGTATGAAAGATGGGAAATTTGTTTAGTCTTTTTTTTTTTTTTTTCTCCCAATACCCTTCACTCTCTCCACTTCCCAATTTTTGGAAGGGATGTTATTTTTACATTGTCAATGTCTATGGGATTGTTCTCGAACTATGATGGGGTGTCCTACACTTTATCTACACACTGATTCTAAAAAGTATAATGTGGTTTTGCAAATATTATTTACTACAGGGCCAAGTAGTGTCATCGGCTCCTTAGGGAAGGAAATGTAAGCCTGTTACTAAGCTTTGCCACTGAAAGGAGGACCTTCCTTTTTGAAAGTTTATTTATTTATTTTCGAGAGAGAGCAAGAGGGAGAGAGCACGAACAGGGAAGGGGCAAAGGGAGGGGAGAGAGGGAAAGGGAGGGGCACAGAGAGAGAGAGAGAGAGAGAGAGAGGGAGGGAATCCCAAGCAGACTGAGCACTGCCCAAGATGGGGCTCAAATCCACGAACCGTAAGATCACGACCTGAGCCAAAATCAAGAGTCGGACACTTAACTGACTGAGCCACTCAGGTGCCCCTGAATGAGGCGCTTCCAAGTGCTAGTTTAACGCTACAACTTTTCATTTTTCTAGCTCCCCTTCCCTCTGAGTCACACTTACTTTCTCCTTCTCCTGTGTCCATACCATCCTGCATATTGGATTCTTTCTGTGTTTGGTTGGGGTATTTCTTGAGTAATTTTTTTACACGGGTTCCACGCAGGGTAAACTTTTTGAGTTTCTACACGTTCAAAAAGACCTTTATATTTCTTACATACTCAGTTGAGACTTTAGTTGGACATAAGAATTAGGATTCAGAAATGTTTTTCCTTTTGAAAACCCTGCTTTATTTTCTTGTAGCAATCAATGATGCTGATGAGAAAATTAGTTTCCTTTCTCTGGAGCCTTTGACGTGGTCTGAGAACTACCCAAACAAATGTTCCCTTTGTTGTCTACACAGTATCTCAAACCCCCTAGATGAAACCACCAACTACCGCTACCAACATTGTGACTCAGTCTTCTCAAGGCCCATGTGACAGAAAGCTAGACAAAACCGAAATCTTAAGGTACAACAGCACCAATTTAACAAAAACAATGAGAAGTATTTGTTATCATTAGCCTTTCTTGGATTCAAAAAAGTGAGCATCACCAAAGTGACCGTGGCATGCCCTTTTGAGAATCCTTCCACCTATTTTTTTTTTTTCAAAGGGAACCATCCACTTGAACTGCCTCTCTTCCTAGGCACAGGGAGTAGAGAGCAAGTTCACTGCCACTTGGTTAACAGTGGACCAAGGAAATCATTGGGGTAAGAATTTCAAGCTTTGGAGGGCACTTGCCAGTATGCTAACGGAGAAAAAATTAGCCCCAATTTTAACAATTAATCCACAAAAAGTTAGGAAAACAGTTTGGTAAAACAAAATAAGTTCCCATGTAGAAAGACATTTATATTTACTCATGTCACTGTATCCAAAGTGATACCCGTAATTGAAAGTTTATGAAAGTCTTTGTGTTTAAATTCACACGTAGTAAATACTAGTTCCAATTTTTAAGGCTCTCTTTTCCTGCCTCTCATATAATGATCGACTCTGTAATAACTAAAGATAAGACTCTTGCTAAAGCGTATCTTCTATAAAGCAAATAATCATTCCATTTCCCCAAAAGACAATACTTCAACAATGACCAAAATGGCTTCTCTTTTCATCGAAAAAACCAAAACAAAACAAAAACCACAAAAAACCCAAAACAACAAAGCACTACACGTAGATTAGAGTGTTTGCTCTCCAGTTTGAGTTGAAATTTCAACTTTGCTACCGCACGTTACATTGAATCCTGGCTCTGTCCACATTAAACTGTTATTTTGTTTTGTCAGCTGCTGACATTCCACTTTCTCTGGAATATGCATGCTGGTCTTTCTGTGGCTACTTCATTGTCAGGTGCAAACACTGGACTGCAGAGCAATAGATAGGGGTGAAAATGAATGGTAATATTAATACAAAAGCAGATAACTTCCTAAGTAGGAAAAGGTAAGGTAAATAATGGTAAAAATAGCCAAAAATTGTGATTAGAAATAATTTATGATAAATAGTTCCCATTTTCTTTTGAGTGTATATATATTTATAAATTTAAAAAATCATAAAATTAAGAAACAAGGTTCATTTATGACAGGTTGTAATTCTTAAGTTTGTTTTCCATTTTTTGCACTTAAAACATATTAAAAATCAACAGTGAATCAATATAATCTTCTAAATTAGGAATCAAGAGTCAACGTTTGTAATAACTAAAGTGCAATTATGTTTGTTAATCACCATAGGATTAACCATATTCCTTATCATATCCACTTTCTTCTTTTCTTGTCAATGAGTCATTACATTCTCTTATTTCTCCTAATTTCCACAAATATCCCTTTTCTGAAATTTTGGCCATTCTTTCTGGGCTTAATGCCTCCTTGCATCTCCTTTAAACCACTAAATAGATTACCATCAAAACAATCTTTCTAACTCATGAACAAAGGTAATCTTTTGTCCCTTAAATGTCATTAATCTTGACTTTTATGTTAACATTTTTCTTCTTTTTACCTTCTAAGCAGCACAGCTATTTTTAAACACCAGTATGGGCCTGTGGGTGCTGGTTGGCAGGGAAGAGGGGGAATGACAAGCATATGAAGAGAGGAGGACCAGCCTCCGTGCTGCGAGTTGGGAGAAAACAGACGGGGGGATTAGGAACATTGAAATAAGATATGAGGCTGTATGCAAGCAAGCATTCACCATTGTATAGGCCAAAAGTAAAAACAAAACATTTGTCTACATATATCGCCAGTGAATTTTCTTCTAATAAACTTGTTACGCTAGGGAATTCTCTCAAAAATGGGACAAGTCTTCATTTGATGTGCCCTCTATCAGGGAGGCTCTGAAACATCTTGGTAGATGATGGGGCTACCAAGCCCTACAGGATCCAGGCTGATCCGGGCAATATGCAAATCTTAAACACGTCTTCTCAAAGGCCCAGGAGGCCACAAAAGTGTCTGTGGGTTTGGCCTCCTCGCCTGGCTCCAGATCATCCTAGACTTTACATACACACCTTCTATCAAACTATCTGCTCTAAGAAATTTGTAACCAAAACTTCCACGATGAAAATGGCTCTAACGAAGATGATGAAGTCATTGTTTTTAATAGCAAAAGAATAGAAACAACATCTTTGGAAGGCGCTAGTAAATTGATAGAGATTGGTTAAGTAAATGATGCTACTTCCGTGGAGTAAAACACTGTGCGTAATTGATTATATACATTGAGTGTCACTGACGGATGTCCCCTGTATCTTGTGTGTGCCAATATGTGTCAAGATTTGTCTGAATGGATGGTCGCAAGAAGCTTTTAGTGATTATCCCTGGGTGCAGGATTCTTTTTTACTTTCTTCTCTTGACACTTCTTTACTGAGAAAAAGTATGAATGTTTTATAAAAAAATTTCAGACTTCCGGCATCCCACATAGGATGAAGAAAAAAAAAAAAAAAAAGCCACTGCCGTACTATTAGCGAGAAAACCCAGATACGCTAAAAATCACAATCTTTCTTGGACCTGTCAGAGAACTGAGGTCACAACCAGGCAACATGAATTCCAGAGAGGACCTCCCTGCGATGGGAGATGTGATGCACGAACAGTCTCATCTACCGCAGAAGCAGTACCATGCCAGCTGCAACACAAGCAGGGAAGAAAAATAAGCTAAAATGTGAAGAACCATTGAAGAGCAAGGACGGGTTACAGAGCAGTCCGAGTAGCTGGGGGCACAGGTTACAGGGAGAGTTCACACTCACTCTCAGCTTTTTGCCCCGTCTCCCACCAGATGCTCATGGGGACAATTGAGGGCAGGGCAGGAAACTTGCTGATGGTGTAGACTTTAGGAGGGGATCGGCTGATGCTAAGGCAAAAGTACCCTGCCTGGGAGAGAAGGACAAGTCTTAAGGCCCCGGGAGAGGGGAAGCAAATTCTCTGGCCAATCAGACTCAAAGAAGGTGATGGGCGGAGAAGTGTGAAACACCAGGCCCCACCCACTTCTCCCAGGGCTTTCTTTCCTAGGAAGGAAAAACTTTCAACTGCTGGGGAGGGCAGCAAACCTTCCTGTTCTCAGGGCATAGGTGAAGACATCGTATGGCAAGAGGGAAAATTAAAGAAACATTTCCTGGGGCGCCTGGGTGGCTCAACTGGTCGAGCGTCCGACTTCGGTTCAGGTCATGATCTCGCAGCTTGTGGGTTTGAGCCCCGCATCCGGCTCTGTGCTGGCAGCTCTGAGCCTGGAGCCTCCTTCAGATTCTGTGTCTCCCTCCCTCTGCCCCTTCCCCGCTTGCACTCCGTCTCTCTCTCTCTCTCTCTCTCTCAAAAATAAATAAACATTAAAAAATTAAAAAAAAATAAAAAGAAACATTTCCTTCCCCGGAAAGCAATTGTCTTAGGCCTTTAGAGTCTGTCATAATACAAAGGGGAGGTTCCTACTATTGCCGGAGGGATGGGAAACTCCCGCCCAAGGTCCCGCCCAAGGTCAGCTTCAAGTACAGGCGCAGGTAGACCACCACAGAGAGGAGGGGCAGGAATCCTGACAGAGCTCACCTCTGAGGCCCAGGCACACAGCATTCCCCAAAGACTGGTCTGGATTAGAACAAGAGGGGACCCCCTCTGTGTTACTTACGGAAGCACTAACTGCCAACTACTGAGGGAAGGATAGGAGCACAGAGAAAGACCTACCCTGGGGCACAAGCAGAAAGGTTCTGCTGAAGTTGAGGGTGGAGCATCACTCAGAAAAAAGCCTTCTGTTCCTCTGGCCCCCATTCCAAGTGCACATCCACCCCAAGAGGTACGTCGAGGCTGCGGTCCATGAAGAAGAACCACAGCAACAAGCAAACTCAACTCAACTCAACTTCTAGCTAGACTGGCTGCGTCCCTTACAATAGCAATCTGATAGAAGAGCCATGCCATTTTCAGCTGTGAATACTGTTTACTTCAGTTTCTACTAGTCTACACGTGATGTCTGCTGGTCAGTCAAAAAAGATGAGACAAAAAGGCAAGGAGAAGAGAAAACCTAGTGTCAGGAGACAAAGCAATCAACAAAATCAGGTTCAAAGAAGGCCCAGGGGCGCCTGGGTGGCTCAGTTGGCTAAGCATATGACTTCGGCTCAGGTCATGATCTCACGGTTCGTGCTGACAGCTCAGGGTCCGGATCCTGCTTTGGATTCTGTGTCTCCCTCTCTCTCTACCCCTCCTCGCCTCACACTTTGTCTCTCTGTCTCTCTCAAAAATAAATATACAGTAAAAAAAAAAAACCTTTTTTTTAAAAGATGACCCAGATCTTGGAACTATCAGATGAGGACATTAAAATAACTATAAATGGGGTGCCTGGGTGGCACAGTCGGTTAAGCGTCCGACTTCAGCCAGGTCACGATCTCGCGGTCCGTGAGTTCGAGCCCCGCGTCGGGCTCTGGGCTGATGGCTCAGAGCCTGGAGCCTGTTTCCGATTCTGTGTCTCCCTCTCTCTCTGCCCCTCCCCTGTTCATGCTCTGTCTCTCTCTGTCCCAAAAATAAATAAACGTTGGGGAAAAAAAAAATAAATAAATAAAATAACTATAATTACAATGTTAAAGAATCTAGAGAAGGGAACAACATGGATGATTATAAATAAGGAATTTCAGCAGAAAGATGAGAAATAGATATTAAACAAGAGTCCATGGAAATACTAGAAATGAAGAAGACAACACACAAAATGAAGAATTTCTCTGATGACTCATCAGTAGATTCAATATAGCTGAGGAAGACAATTAGTGAATTTGAAGGTAAGACAAAGGAAACTCCCCTAATTGAAACACAGAGAGGAAAAAATAGTTCAAAACTGATGACCAGAATATTCAAGAGATGTGGGAGAGTATCAGTCTAACATATGTGTAACTGGAGTCTCAGGAGAACGGAGAGAGGATGGGGCAAAAGAGAGAACGAGAGATAATGGTCAGAGATTAATGAGAGACATCAAACCACAAATTTGAGAAGCTCAATCAAGAGACAGAGAATTCATTGCCAGCAGACCTGCACTGTAAGAATTGCAAAATGAAGTCCTTCAGGAAGAGGGAATATGATACCAGACAGAAACTTATCAGATCTACGTTAAGAAACGAAAGCTCTGGGGAAATGGTATAAGTGAAGGTGTCAGGTGCAAATCTTGCTGTGACAAATTATATCAGATTTTTTTTTTCTTTTTACATGAAAATATATTAAATTTCAAAATATTTGAGGGATGCAACATGTTAGGAATTCCAAGGACTGTACTTTTGATGGAAACATTGGGAAAGGTTCTCCAGGGGCATTTGAAGCAAGGTAAATGGGCAGCCTTGAATTTCATAATGACTTTTTGGAGAGCTCTTGAGAAACACTATCTTCACAGCTAAGACAAAGCGATTTGGTAGGAGATGGCCAAAGACTCCTAAAAACTGTAGTGACTTTCTATTGGTCTCCTATTTATCAGTTACTTGGGTGCTTCAGTCCAAAATCTTTTTTTGTTGCTTTCCTAATACTTATTCTCCTAACACTTCCAATGGTTGTATAAACATCTAAAACTGTAGGTTAAAATCTTTTTAATCTTAACATAGGCAATTAATTAACTTAAAAATATGTTTATGCTTTATTTAATGTAAACCAATAGAAATGTTATGTATCCTAACCAGAATTATACTCTAGATTGTCTAGGCCCATGTCAATCAATTCCGGTGGCCTGAAACTGAATATGGGCTCACCGTATATATACATGTAGCCAATGGATTCACTGAACTCCATAACGCTTCATAGCATATGTTGTATGTAACTGCTTCTTATATTATATTATATTATATTATATTATATTATATTACATTATATTTTCATATATATTCATATATATATATTCATGTATATTCATGTATATTCATGTATATTCATGTATATTCATATATTCAGCAGAGGGATGGATCCCGCGTTGAGATTGGTGAAGAAGATCAAGATTTTTAAAAGCCTAAATAAAAGTGTGCCTTGATTCCCTAATAAAGTTGCATGAGCTAACAATCCTTAAGAACTCTTTGGATTTGGTTGGCATTAAATCAATTCAGTGAAATATCACCGGTTGTCTAAGGTTGATCAGATATGCAAGCTAAGAGTAACGTGCTAAATGAATGAGTAAGGGAAGACAAAGAACTTTAATAAGCTCAAGGGTTTTTAATTTTTTAATTTTATTTTAAAAATGTTTTCTAACGTTTATTTTTGAGACAGAGAGAGAGAGACAGAGCACAAGTGGGGCAGGAGCAGAGAGAGGGAGACAGAATCCAAAACAGGCTTCGGGCTGTCAGCACAGAGCCTCATGCAGGGCTCGAACTCACAAACTGTGAGATCGTGACCTAGCCGAAGTTGGACGCTCAACCAACTTAGCCACCCAGGCGCCCCAGTTCAGGGCTTTTTTAACGAACAAGCAGAGTCTACAGGAAAAGAAAACAAAGGGATATTAAATAATAAAGAAAAGTTTAAATACCATCTTCCATGAAGTCATATGCCTTAAGAAAAAAAAAAAAAATTGATGTGTTGGAAAATTATCCCCAGGGTGTGAGGACAAAGCTGGGATCTGGGGGGAGATCTGGCCTGAAGAGCTCAGGGCTGGAGAAACTGACAAGTTAGCAGAGTTAGATCCAAAGAGGGTGGCCAATAGTCCAATGCCAGTGTCTGTGGGGGTGCAGCTACCTCAGGCTTGACTCTGGCCGGCAGCCACACTGAAGCAGTCCTATAGCACTGAGTTCTATGACAGCCTTCATGGCACCAATCAGCAGCATGGGTACGTACAATAATGGCAGTTAGGATGAGTGACAGCATATCAAATGTTCGGTCTTCTGGGGGTAAGACCCAAGTCTGGGCAGCACCAGGACTCTGGCTAAATGACCTGGTGTTCAAGACTGGCCTCAACCGCCAGCGGGAACTGGAGAGAAACCCACAGCGGACATCCAAGCAAATGGAATAAAGCAGCACCATGCAGCGAGGGGCAAGATGGCTGCCTTATGGGCTCCTGAATGTTAAGATGACACTTCTGTTACCACCAAGGTGATATTATGGGACCTAGCAACTGCCCCTGGCCGCACGTGCCTAGGGGAGTATAGATATCGATACAAATCTCAAGTTTATCTTTCCCTGATTCCCACAACAACATCTTGGGTCCTTAATTAAGCTATTCTAAAATATCATAAGCCCTACAAAGAAAATACTATCATTGTTCCCCCCAAAAATAAACAAAAAGGCAAGGCAAATCCATTATGCGATTCTTAACAAAAAGCCTTTTTCATTCCTGCCACGAATAATGAATATTATTTTCTGTTCCAAATATCCTGAAAGTATGTATTTAATCTACCATCGAACTACTCAGAATAAGACGATGTAGAAAGGAAAAGCCACCTTTCGGTTGAACTCTGAATATGATATCGCTCAGCTTGCCAACTTCGGTCTCGGAGAGCAGAATCCAAAGATGAATTCATTTTAGTGGCACGTGAGAAATTTGATTTTGAAATAAAAAAGGTGTAGCGTATGACTTCTGTATCCTCCTTATAAAGTTATATTATGAGAGAAAGATCTGGTACGATGAGGCAAATTCTCTTGGGTCAACCTAATAGACCCAAACACGGTGACTATTGCTTGACAAGCCTCTGAAGAGCACGCACATGCGCAGAATCACCCCAGCTCTGTGTTAACACCGCCGCCCAGGCGGCCAGATCCACAGCGAGCAAAATGCAGGCCTTCCCGCCTTGCTGGGCGGAACCGCTCTAGCAAAGGAAGCCAAAGGGAAAAAGAATGAAATAATGAAACAATAAACAGATTAGATTATTTTCGTCGCCCCTGAGGATGTTTATTTTAAACTTCATGCGTGGGGCGCCTGGGTGGCTCCGTTGGTTACTTCGGCTTAGGTCACGACCTCGCGGCACCTGAGTTCGAGCCCCGCAGTCGGGTTCTGTGCTGAGAGAGCTCAGAGCCAGGAGCCTGCTTCAGATGCTGTCTCCCTCTCTCTCTCTCTCTGCCCCTCCCCCGCTCACACACTGTCCCTCTCTGTCTCTCTCTCTCTCTCTCAAATATAAATAAACATTAAAAAAATTAATTAAACTTCATGTGCAATTTAATCAAATAAAAGAGTGGCATGAGACAGCAATGGTCAATTTCAGAAAGATTTTTCCCTCACCTACCTAGCCTATAATACTATATAACAATCATTCTCTACCCTATAATAATATTTTTTTAGTAAATTAACCAGCGTGCAGGGTGCATATGGTCATAATTTGCAAAACCGTTGCAAAAACTATTTTACCCCACCATGTCTAAATGGGAAAAGAAAAACGTTCTAGACTTTTTGTTGAAGTCCTTTGTGCGGTACAAATTGCTTTGTATTGAGTGAACTTTAAGAATGGGAACAGGATTGACTTTGTCCGTGTCCCATTTCCCACACAGAAGGTCCTGATGCTTTCTGCGGATCGGAGCACACACCATATGTTCCATGAGCACAGACCAGGTTACCCCGTGGAAGCTCAGAAGTCTTCGAGGGAATCATTGACTGGGTGCAACCTTAATTAACTAATTACCCGGGGGGGAGGGAGGGGGGCGGCAGGGGAGGGGGGGCAGGCAAAAACCCTGGGAAGCCAATCTAACCTTGTTATGTGAAACCTGAGTATTTGCAATGTTTTACAGATATCAAAAACTAAACTTTACACAAAACACTGTCCAAATACAAATTTGATATTGGGAAATCTTTCATAAATAGAAATCAAACAGCAATGTTCGTATCATGCTTTTCAGACTGGCTAAACACTCAGTTTATCACTGTGTCCTCCTCTGTGTGAAGCATGTGCACCGTTCCCACCGAATGACACAGATTTCAAAAAAATAAGTATGATTAATTAGATAAGATAAGTGACTGATGTAAAAAGTTCCTTCAGCAAGCTCTCTCTTTGGGCTTTTCCATGCGGTAAATGTTACAAAACCCTTTAGAGGCGATTTTTAAGAAATCCAGCAGGCTGGGCTTCTTTTTCATTTTTTAATTTCAAACAATTTTCGTTCTGTTTTGAAAACTTTAAGGAGTCCGGTCTAATAAAATATTTAAAAGAGAAAAAGAGGGAAATTATAACCGGTGTGCATGATACGTAAAGTTAATCTCAGGTGGAGAATATACCACGTGGAAAGGTGATATAAAGGAGCACTTGCAATAAAAATATTAACAACAGAAGTGCTTGTAATAGAGGTACTGGTGAACTAGAAAAATATATTTCACTTTACAATCCAGCCAATTCATATAAATATATAAACACTAGCTGACGTCACCTCCCCCCATCCCCCCGCTCCGGTCTCCTTTTTACTTGCTGTTTAAACATTAACTTCTGAGTCTCTCCAGCTGACAAGGCACACAGTTGGGCTTTGGCCACATCAAAACAACAATCATTCTAGTTAGAAGGAAAGACCGTGACCCTAACAGAACATCTCATTGAATGATACCTCTGTGAGATCGTGTCTGCCTTTGTCTCTCCTTTACAGTGTATTTTCTATGGGTGAGACCAAGTGGTTGTTTCTGCCCCTCATGGCTATGACCCTGAGGTCATATTTCTATGACCTCTCAATTTCTATCTGTAAACTGAGCACACTGGAGTTTCTAATCTGCAATTGCAGGACTTAGTTAGGGCCTTGGGCTTGCTGCAGGGATGGGGCAGCTCTCCCAGGGGCTGTGATCGTGAGATTAGAGACCCAGTCACCGACCTTGCTCTGCAGTCTTGCCATCTGCTCAGAGCCTCAGACCCGGACTCCCCTCAGACACCATCATGGCGGTTGATGGCGCCTTCTGAAACAGGACACTGCCTCGGCCATAGGCTCCCTGAATCCCAGGCTTGGGCTAGAATCCCTCCATCCAGTCTGGCTGCTCTATCCATTCGGGTCAGCCAGCTACACTGCACACTCACACCAGGGGGTGGGTTTTTCATTTTGTTTTTTGCACACACACACACACACACACACACAACCCCCCAAATCAAAACAAAACAAAATCAGAACACATACAAACAAATAAAGCAAACAAAAACCGAAAAACTTCCCAAGAACTGGATTCTAAACATCTCACTTCTAGAACCCAGGCGCTGGTCAGCCATGCACCAAATGTCCCTCCAAATGTGATTGTCCTCCTTCGGAAATTACACTGCTTTCCAGTTGTGCACACTTCCTAACTTTGTGCACAGTGGCGGTGCTTTCAGAGGAGAGTATCTGTCTCAGCTCTGGGGGGAGTGACTCTTTCCCTCCACCTGCATGCTTACTCCTCTGCTCGGGAGGAACAGGGAGCCATCTGGCTGGTGAGTCGGGCACCAGAGGCCTGCACCTCTGCATTTAGAATACGGATGAGCCCCGAGAGCAAGAATCGGCTTTGCTCCTCCGGGTCCCAAGCGTTCAGGAAGCAGATTCTGCCCCCCGTGGGGGAAGGAGGAAAAGCAGGGGAACGCGCGGAAAGGAGAGTTTGGGAAATGCTGCGCGTTGCCTGTGCGTATCGCCAACCGGCTTCTAAGCTTTCTAAAAACTCCAACGGAAAAAGAGTTTTGACTAGTCATACCATTCACAGTGCCCCCGGGCTGCTGGGAGAATTACGATCCCCATGACTCACAGCAGAAAGGTCCCTTCAGGATCATAGGAAGGTGGGGCTCCTGAGATGCAGGGAGGACTGTCTCCTCCGTGCCCGCACAAGAAGCCGACAGGGTGGGTTGCACATCACAAAGCTACTTCCTAACATGGTTTCTTGTACGGACCAGCAGTAACGCGGCAGGCCCGGTAAAAGCAACTCTGATTGGTGGCCGTCTAGCGGATTAGGACAGGAAGAGTGTATATTTCATGCGTGCCTGTCCCTGACGGTGTGAGTTAATCCAGCTGTCAATTTAGAATACTATGAGCGAATAGGGGCGCCCGGGGGGCTCAGTCGGTTGAGCGTCCGACTTCGGCTCAGGTCGTGATCTAGCAGTCCAGGGGTTCGAGCCCCGAGTCCGGCTCTGCGCCCACAGCTCGGAGCCTGGAGCCTGCTTGGGATTCTGTGTCTCCCTCTCTCTCTCTCTCTGCCCCTCCCCCGCTTGCGCTCTGCCTCTCAAAAATAAACAAACATTAATTAGAATACTATGAACAAATGGACTGTGTAGCCTGCATGCCCTGAAAATTCAGGGAATTTTCAGTAAGCTTTTGACAGATATCGGGCAGTAATGAGTTAGAAATTATACCCCCTAGAACGTGCTTTGGACGTGACTCTTCTATCCTGCTAATTTAATAGAGACCCACTAAGCCTTAGTGACGAAGCTAATAAACCACCAACCTGGGGACAAGGGTGGCATCCTCTTGGGCAGTCAAGGGGCCCAACAAGGACACCTTGATGCGCAGAAGAGCAGACAGAGCCCTGCCCAGCTGCATGCACAGAGAGTAGGGGACCCGGCAGGTGAGACCGGCCGCCTTGCTGATGCTGGCCGTGAGGTCGCAATAGTGCCCGCAGAACGGCGGCCCTTTGTGGACCAAAGTGTCATGGCGTGTGGTCATATGAGAAGTTCTTACCACAGGCTGTTCTTCCTTGGCAGATTTCTTCGGAGTCTTAACTTTCTTGGTCTTAACAGGCGCTAAACTGGAGGAGGGAGAGCGTGCCCTTGAAATGGTTCCAGGCCTGGATGGAATCCTGGGTTGTGAGGACCACAGAGACAAAGAGGTTTCTCTCTCCTTGAGTGCTCTCCAGCTCTGGCACACAAAAACAACCAACTTTGTTATTCTCACTTCACGCCTCCGATTCACGTCTCTTTCTTTTCCTCCCTTGAGCGGGCATTTCAGGCTAAAGTGTTCAGTCCCAAAGGGCATGGATCTGTTCCTTTTCCCCAGTCCCACACTCCCCGTTGGCCTGATTTAATTTGCAGGCTGGGTCTGTTTTTCCACTCCTCCCACTGATGCTGCTGTACTAAGAAAAACATACCAACAAATTCAATGTTTCCTGGCAGCAGCTGGAAAGGCGGGGGCGGGGTGAGGAGTGGGGTGCAGTGACAGCTTGAGGTCTGTATTGAATTTGTAGGGAGCTCGGGGAAGAGAAGGTAGGAGGGAAGGGACAGGAGTCTGAAGAGACAGGGCATGAGCAAGGGAGGGGCAGAGAGAGAGGGAGGCACAGAACCAGAAGCAAGCTGTCAGCACAGAGCGGGGCCCGAACTCACGGACCGCGAGATCATGACCCGAGCCAAAGTTGGAAGGCCAACCCACTGAGCCGCTCAGGCGCCCCCAGGCTTGCCTTCTTGTCAGCTTACACTCCTCTCACTGATCTCAGCCTTCCGGCTGCTGGTTTCCCACCCCCCCCCTTTTCTTTTTTTATGTTTATTTATTTATTTTGAGAGAGAGAAAGCACAAGTGAAGGAGGGCAGAGAGAGAGAGGGAGACACAGATTCCCAAGCAGGCTCCACACGGTCAGCGTGGAGCCCGACGCGGGGCTCGAACCCACGAACCATGAGATCATGACCTGAGCCAAAGTCAGACACTTAACCGACTGAGCCACCCAGACGCTCCTCCCATACACACTTTTAAGCATTTTCTCCTTCAGACTCAGATCTTGGAAAGTGAAAAGTCTCGGGGCGGTACGCAGGCATTCTTCAACCCAGATGCCAAAGTGAGACACGCACAGAATAAAAGACAAAAAAAGAACTTAAAGTTAAATGCAAACCTTGACGCTTAGGCTCTCAGTCCTCTTCCTTGTTTCCATGTCCTCTTTCTGTTTATTAATCTGTGAAATGGAAGGCCCGTATCATTTGTTATCATTTGCAAAGATTCAAAAGAATGTTCTAGAAAACTTCCTCAAGCAATGAAAGAATAGAATTGTAAACCCCTTGACTGCTAAAACTATGATGAGGATGTAAGGTTATAATGTTGAATATGAATTAGAAGATAAATTTGTACCCAGAAAAAAAAACACTTAAAAGAGGTGAACAGAAAGAAATAAAATTGTAAATGTTTAAAGTCATTAGCATTTGTTCATTGCTTTAAGCATAATAGAGACTATAGAGAAATATATATTGTTTGCTTTCGTGGTAATCATTTGTTTCATATATTTTTACGATAGCTATAAATCCCAGGTCTTATAAAATTTGCAAAGAAATTTCAGATAATTCAATAGCCAGACTTCAATCATATAATGACGAAATTTTGATTTAAGGAATCAATTCTAGGTTCCAGGCATAAAAGGCTTTTTATCATACGTATCATTGGGATATAACTGACATGTAATGCTATATTAGTTTCGGGTCTGCAACATAATAATTCAAAATTTGCTTCTATTACAACATGATCACCACAATAAATGTAGTTAAAACATCCATCACCACACAGTTACATTTTTTTTCTTCTGGCGAGAACATTTAGGATTTACTCTCTTAGCAACTTTCAAATATACTATACAGTCTTATTAACTATAGTCACCATGTTGCATGTGATGCTCCTATGACCTCTTTTTGTCTCATAACTGGAAATTTGTCCTTTTTGACCACCTTCACCCATTTCACCCACGTCCCACCCTACCCTCTGGCATTTCTAAGTTCATTTTCTCAGGTTTGTTTTTAGATTCCGCCTATAAGTAAGGTTATACAGTCTTTCTCTGTCTTTCTCTGATTCACATCACTTTGTATAATTTCCTTCAGAGCCATCTGTGTTGTTGCAAGGGGCAAATAATGTATCATTAATGCATGCGTCAATCATATTAAGCTTTTTTCATATTGATTTACGAGTAATGCCAGTGTTTTATTTTTTATTTTTTATTTTTTTAAATGTTTATTTATTTTTGAGAGAGAGAGAGACAGAGTGCAAGCGGGGGAGGGGCAGAGAGAGAGGGAGACACAGAATCCGAAACAGGCTCCAGGCTCTGAGCTGTCAGCACAGAGCCCGACGCAGGGCTCGAACCCACGAACCGTGAGATCATGACCTGAGCCGAAGTCGGACGCTCAACCGACTGAGCCACCCAGGCGCCCCTAATGCCAGTGTTTTAAAAAAAATTTTTTTTTAACATTTATTTACTGTTGAGAGACAGAGCGTGAGCAGAGGAGGAGCAGAGAGAGAGGGAGACACAGAATCCGAAGCAGGTTCCAGGCTCTGAGCTGTCAGCACAGAGCCCGACGCGGGGCTCGAACCCACGAACCGCGAGATCATGACCCGAGCTGAAGTCAGACACTTCACCGACTGAGCCACCCACGTGCCCCAATGCCAGCGATTCTAATTCTGGCTAATCTTATGAAAAATGAGAAATACCTCTAGCCAATCATCTCACTAGCGTCTCATCAACTACAATGGATTTTCAAAAGTAGTTGTCACCTACAGATAGAGCAGAATTCAACCGAAGACAGGTCTGTGTCATGAACTCTTGAGGTCTGGGAGGATGGTAACTGGTGTCCATGGAGCGCTGCATTTGGGGAGAACTGGGCAGGTGTGCTGAGATCAAGGAGAACACGCAAAGCTTGGATTTTATTTCAAACGCAGGAGGGCACCACTGAATGACTTTAAGTGTGTGGGGGTGTATGTGTGTGACATGATAATATTCACATTATGAAGGTGTAATTAGGTGGGGGCCACACTTCTGGTCACGGCTGAGTAACTGCTGTGAAACCAACCCTCCCGCAGATGATAACTATAAACTCTGGAGAAAAGTATACAAAAGCAATTACTTGAAGACAATGGCTTTAAACTTGAGAGCAGGGCCCGGTCTGGCTGGCGGGGGGAGTAACTAAAACTAAGGGGAAACCCGCAGCCTTTCGGGATTGCTGAGGACACGGTTCAGGACAGCCATAGCCAACGAAAGTCCCAAGGCAAGGAGACCCCGAGGAAAGTCAGACTGCACGGCCCCAAACCGTGTGCGTAAACTTTGCCTAATCTCTAGCTGATGCCTGGGCGATGCCTGCAGCGAAGGGAAGCCTTGAAGATGGAATTAGGATTGGTGGCGATGTTGCCACCCACCGCCTGCGACACGCGGCTTGCAGTTTGATTGCAACCGAGTTCATTGCCTGCTTTTTAAAATGTATTTCTTTATGTTTTTTTTTTTTTTTTCTGAGACAGAGCGTAAGCAGAGGAGGGGCAGAGAGGGGGACAGAGGATCCCAAGAGGGCTCTGCGCTGACAGCAGCGAGCCCGATGTGGGGCCCCAACTCACAAACCGTGAGATCATGACCTGAGCCGAAGCTGGACGCTCAACCGAGTGAGCCACTCATTGCTTGATTCTTAAAAATGACATAGAGCATTCGTAATGTCCTTAAAATCCCCAAATGCGCCACACAACAAGGGTGTGTGGTTGATCTATTCTCAAGGAAAAGCCTGTTAACAGACTGGCACTTGGACGGTAGCTGAAAAACTAGTGGAATGAAAGAGAAGCCAACACTGTCGACTCGGGATTCTGTGCTGAGAGAAAGTATCTTTCAAGGTCGAAGGTGAAAGAGGGGCACCTGGGCAGCTCAATCACTTATGTGTTGGGCTTCAGCGCAGGTCATGATCTCCTGGTTCGTGGGCTCGAGCCCCATGTTGGGCTCTGTGTTGACAGCTCAGAGCCTGGAGCCTGCTTCCAATTCCATGTGTGTGTCTCTCTTTGCCCCTCCCCCTCTGTCGCTCACCCTCTGTCTCTCTCTCTCTCTCTCTCTGTCTCTCTCTCAACGATAAACATTAACAAAAACAAAAAAACAGAGGGATGGCACCACCGCGGTCCTCATCTATGAGAAACGCTAAAGGAATCTCCTCAGACCGAAGAAAATCGATCCCAGGGACAGCCTCCAATCTTTAGGAAGGAAGGCAGAGCATCAGAAATGGTAAACAGGTGAGAGTATTTTGTTTTCATTTCTTTCAAATGCATACAACTGTTTAAAGCAAAGATTGTAAGAAAATAAAATAAGAAAGCAAAAATTATAGGGGCACCTGGCTGGCTCAGTAGGTAGAATGTTCCAGCTGCTGACTGTGAATTCAAGCCCCTCGTTGGGTATACAGATTACATAAATACACAAATAAAACTTTAAAAAAGTAAGGCAAAAATTGTAATTGTGATGTAAATAGAATACATAGAACAACTTTCACTTGAAGAATGGAGAAATAAATCTATGTAAACAAACCTACATACTTCAGGTGTACCATATGTTACACGAAACGGCCCTAAATTAACTCTAAGCCAAACGGCAACAAGTTAAGGCTGTAAATTATAATTGCTACAGTAACCACTAAAAGATAGGCAAAAAGCCAAAATGATAACAGATAAATTAAAATGGGATTCTAAAACATATTAAAAGAAAGGTAAAAATCAATCAGTCAATAAAGGGACAGAGGAAAAATGACAATGCAAAACCCAGAGGGCACATGTAGAAAACAAGTGATAAAATGGTAGACCTAAATCCACCCCTATCAATAATCACATTGAATGTTGATAGACTAAGCAATCTGGTTAAAATGCTGAAATGGCCGGAATGTGTAAAAAAATCAAGAACCAATTTTTTCTGTCTATTACATAAGCACTTTAAATATAAATACACAAAGAGGTTGGAATACCACCCATCAACTTGGCAGAAGATAAATCATTTTCAAGTGTATATGGTACAGTCCCATGATAGACTCTATGCTTTTTGGCCATGAAAGAACTGCCAACAGACTGATAAAAATTCAAATCATACAGAGAAGGTTCTCTGATCACAATGGAATTAAACTAGAAATCAATAACAAAAAATATAAAGTAAACAACACAGTTCTAAATCACAAAGGAAACCAGAAATTAGAAAATTTTCTATACTGAGTAACAATACAGGATATCAAAACGTGTGGAAAGCTGCTCAGAGGTAAATTAATCGCTTTAAAAGCTCATATTAAAAACAATAAAAAGCCTGAGATCAATTACCGAAAGTTCCACCCTGGGAAGGTCAAAAGAGAAGAGCGGGGGCGCCAGGGTGGCTCAGTCAGCTAAGCATCCAACTCTTGATTTCGGCTCAGGTCATGATCTCACTGTTCATGAGATCAAGCTCCTCCCTGGACTCTGGCTGATAGTGTGGAGCCTGCTTGGGATTCTCTCTCTTCCACTCTCTCTGCCCCTCTCCCACTTGCATGCTCTCTCTTTCTCTCTCTCTCTCAAAAATAAATAAATAAACTTAAAAAAAAAAAAAGCAAGAGCAGGGTGCCTGGTTGGCTCAGTGTGTTGGGTGTTTAACTTCAGCTCACATCATGATCTCGAGGTTCACAAGCTTGAGTCCCTCATCAGGCTCTGTGCTGACAGCTCAGAGCCTGGAGCCTGCTTTGGATTCTGTCTCCCTCTCTCTCTGTTCCTCCCTCACTTGTGCTCTGTCTCTCTCTCTCTCAATAATAAATAGTTTTTTAGGGGCGCCTGGGTGGCGCAGTCGGTTAAGCGTCCGACTTCAGCCAGGTCACCATCTCGCGGTCCGTGAGTTCGAGCCCCGCGTCGGGCTCTGGGCTGATGGCTCAGAGCCTGAAGCCTGTTTCCGATTCTGTGTCTCCCTCTCTCTCTGCCCCTCCCCCATTCATGCTCTGTCTCTCTCTGTCCCAAAAATAAATAAACGTTGAAAAAAAAATTAAAAAAAAAATAAATAGTTTTTTAAAATTTGAAACAAGAAGAGCAAAGTAAACAAAAAGGAAATAGAGTTGGAAAAAGGGCAGAGGTCAGAGCAGATATCAATGAAATAAAAAGAAAAAAATAGAGAAGTTAGAGCCAAAATTAATTTCTTGAAATGATCAGCAAAATTGATAAACCCCCAATTGGACTGATCAAAAACATAATTTACTAATATCAGGAATGAAAGATGATTCATTATTTCAGATCCTATAGATACTAGAAGGATAACAAGAGAATGTTATGCAAAACCTCATACCAACAAATACGTAATTAACTGAAGTGAACAAATTGAATAACACAACGTAACAAAACAGAAAATGAAATAAAAAACGTGAATAGCTGTAAGCTATTCAAGAAAATAAAACCATTATCAAAAACTTTTACATAAAGAAAACTCTAGGCTCAGACAGTTTCACTGGTGAATTCTATCAAACATTTAAGAAAGAAATGACAAATCTTTGCTAACACCGCCAAAATTGTTTTCAGAAGACAGAGAAGACATATTTCTAAATTCATTTTATGAAGGCTGCATAACTGTAACTCAAAGCACACACCCAGAGAAAGAAAGAAAATTTAGAGACCAATGTCCCTTATGAGCATAGATTCAGAGTCCTCAGCAAATTGAATGCAGTAGCATATAAAAGGTCTAAAACGTCATGACAAAGAGGGGTTTATCTCAGGAATGCAAAATCGCTTCAACGTTCAAAAACCCAGGTATTTCGCCACATTACAGTATAAGGGAAAAAATATATCATCATTTCAATAGCTGCGGAAAAAAGCATTTGACAAAATTCAACAGCCATTCATGAAAGAAACTCTCAGAAAACGAGGAATACAAGGGAACTTCCTCAACCTGACAAATGACTGCCATAAAAACCTCACGGCTAAATCATACTTAATGATGACACAATAAAGTATGCCCTAAGCCTGGGAATGAGACAAGAATGCTTCTTCTTACCACTGTCAAGTCCTAGCCATTGTTATAAAAGGTAGAAAGATCAGAAACAAATAAATAAAACTGTCTCTGCTTACAGAAGACCTGATTGCTTACATATCAAGAATCTACAGATTGTTTACATGTGGAGAAATCTATGAAATTACTATTGTAACAATCAAGTGAATCTAACAAGGTGCAGAATACAAAGTTAATATAAAATAAGTTGTATTTTTATAGACCAGTACCAAACAAGTGGAAATAAAACCTAAAACCAATTCCATTTCCAAGTGTATTAAAAACGATAAGATACGACGGAATAAATTTAACAAAAGGTGTGCAAAACCCCTACACTGAAATTGACAACATACTGCTGACAAAATTAGAGAAGGCCTAAATAAATGGACATATGGAAACAAAAATTAAAAATGCAACGCAATTTGCAACTGCTCCAAAGGAAACATAAATAGATATAAATCTAACCATTCATACATTCTGTATGCTGATAATTACAAAATGCTGATGAAAAAACTCAAAGACTCAAGTAAATAAAGAGACATGCTGTGTTCACGGATTAGACAACTCAATGTACTACATAATGTCAATTCTCCCCCAAATTGATCTCTAGCTTAATGCATTTCTATCAAAATCCCAGCTAGGTTTTTTGCTGACACAGACAATTTTATCCTAGAGGTAAGGCCCTAGAATAGCTAAAACGATCTTGAAAAAGAAGAATAAATTAGAAGGACTCACTTTGCCTGATATTAAGATTTATTATATAGCTGCAGGAATCAAAGACCTGTGGTACTCGTAGAGGACTAGACCCATAAATCAATGGAACTGAACAGTAAATCCAAAGATAGATCCACGCAAATATTTTCACTGATTTTTGACAGAAGTGCAACACCAGTTCCTTGGAAGAAGAATAGCCTTTTCAACATTTAGGGCAGGAGCAATCGGACATCGGTAGCCACCAAAAATGAACCTCATGTAAACCTTACATCTTACACAAAGAGTAACGCAAAATGGATCATAGACCGAAATGTAAAATAGAAAAACCATAAACTTTTAGGGAAAAAAAAAGTAAGAGAAAATCTTTGGGATCTAGGGCTAAGCAAAGAGTTCTTAGACATGATACCAAAAGCACAATTCATGAAAGGAAAGATGGATAAATTGGACTCTGTCCTATCTGAATACACTCAGGCTGGTATGACAAAATACCACAGATTGGGTGGCCTAAAGAGCAAACATTTATTTGTCACGGTTCTGGAGGCTGGGAAGGTCAAGGTCAAGATGCCAGCAGATTTGGTGGTTAGCGAGAGCCTGTTTCCTGGACTACAGACTGCGGTTTTCTCCCAGTATGCTCACTTGGCCTTTCATCAGTGTGTGCACGTGAAGTGAAGTGTTGGGTGGGTGGGGAAGGAGTCAGAGACAGAGAGATCGAGAGATCGAGAGAGATCGAGAGAGAGAGAGAGAGAGAGAGAGAGAGCGCGCTATTATCATTATTATTTACTTCCTTTCTGGTTGATTTGGGTTTATTTTGCTCCTCTGTTTCTAATTTCTTGCGGTAGACACTTCAGTTCTTGATTTGAGACCCTCCTCTTCTCTACTGTAAGCATTTAGAACTATATTTCCTTCTCAGCACTGCTTTAGCTGTGTCTCATATATTTGATACGTTTTATTTTTCATTCTGTTTTTTGTACTTAAAATTGTATTTCGGGGCGCGTGGATGGCTCAGCCAGTTAAGCATGCAACTCTCGATTTCAGCTCAGATCATAATCTCACAGTTCGTGAGTTTGAGCCCTGCAGCAGGCTCTGCACTGACAGAGTGAGCTCCCTGACTCTCTCTCAAAATAAATGAACTAAAAATAAAAAAAGTTTTTTAATTGTAGTCTTCCTCTTAACCCTTTCTATTCCCAGTTGGCTGAAAGTTTTCATCATAGTGTATATTGGACTTTCTCACACGTTTTTTCCTACATCTCTCTGCCCTTTGGCTCTGATATTTTATATTTTTCCTATATACAAAATCCTCTCCTATACCTTATTCTAGACATTCTGTGGTTTTAGCGATTACATTTAGGTTTATGATAGATTTGAGTTAATTTTTTTTTTAATTTTTTTTTTCAACGTTTATTTATTTTTGGGACAGAGAGAGACAGAGCATGAACGGGGGAAGGGCAGAGAGAGAGGGAGACACAGAATCCGAAACAGGCTCCAGGCTCTGAGCCATCAGCCCAGAGCCCGATGCGGGGCTCGAACTCACGGACCGTGAGATCGTGACCTGGCTGAAGTCGGACGCTTAACCGACTGCGCCACCCAGGCGCCCCGATTTGAGTTAATTTTTATGTGAGGTGTGAGGTAAGAGTTGAGGTTCATTTTTTGCTTATAGCTACCCAGGTGTTCCAATACCCTTTGTTGAAAGAACTATCCTTTCCCACTAGGATTGTCTGGGCACAGATGTCAGAAATCGATTCACCACACATGACCCGCTGGCTCTATTTCTGGGCTCTTTATTCTATTCCATCCATCTATATGCTTATCCTTATGCCAATATCATTGTACCTTGACTACCGTGTCTTTAGAGTAAGTCTTGAAAGCAGGTTGTATGAGTCCTTTAGCTTCGTTCTTTCCCAAAATTGTTTCAGCTATTCAGTGTCCATGCATTTCCACATACATTTTAGAGGAGACGGTTGATTAATAATAATTTAAAAAAAAAACTGCTGGCATGTTGATTGGGATTGTGTTGAATCTATAAAACAATCTGGCGATAACTGAAAGCTTACAATATGCATTGTGCCAATCATGAATACGGTATGTTTTTCCATCTGTTTAAGTCTTAATTTCTCTCCGTAGTGCTTTGTATGGTTTTGTACATGTTTTGTCAAATTTATCCATAAGCATTTCCTATTTTTATGCTATTATAAGTTTGGTGGGTTGTTTTAATTTCAATTTTTGATTATTGCTTGTAGACAGAACTACATTATTTTTATATCTTGATCTTCGTAACCTTGCTAAATTCACTTATTAATTCTAGTAGCTTTTTGGTAAATTCTTTAGGATTTCTTATATAGATGATCATGCCATCTAGGAATAAAACTTCTTCCTTTCCAATCTGGATACTATTTGCTTCTTTTTCTTACATTATCATACTGGTTAAATCCTCAAATACGATGTTGAACAGAAGTGATAAGAGCAGACATTCTTATCTCATTTCTTTAAATTTTTTTTTTTTAATTTTTTTTTCAACGTTTATTTATTTTTGGGACAGAGAGAGACAGAGCATGAACGGGGGAGGGGCAGAGAGAGAGGGAGACACAGAATCGGAAACAGGCTCCAGGCTCTGAGCCATCAGCCCAGAGCCCGACGCGGGGCTCGAACTCACGGACCGCGAGATCGTGACCTGGCTGAAGTCGGACGCTTAACCGACTGCGCCACCCAGGCGCCCCTTTAAATTTTTTTTTAATGTTTGTTTATTTTTGAGACAGAGAGAGACAGAGTGTGAGTGGGGAAGGGGCAGAGAGAGAAGGAGACCCAGAATCCAAAGCAGGCTCCAGGCTCTGAGCTGTCAGCACAGAGCCCGACGCGGGACTCGAGCTCATGAACTGTGAGATCACGACCTGAGCTGAAGTCGGACCCCCAACCGACTGAGCCACCCAGGCGCCCCTCTTGTCTCATTTCTGATGTCAGTTTCAGTCTTTTCCCATGAAACATAACAACAGTTGTCTAAGTGTTTTGTAGATACCCATCAGCAGCTCTATTCCCATTTTATTGAGAGTTTCTATCACAGATGTACATTGGACTTTCTCAAATTCGTTTTCTACCTTTATCTGTCCTCTGGCTCCCACATTTTACATTTTTTCCCATATGCAAAACACATTCATCCCCACCCAAGGCCTCCCCCAAATCCCATCTTGTAATTGTGTCAGCTGGAAGCCCGGATGTCATTGTCTAAATCTGGTCCAGATGCAGATAGTCTATCTTGATCCAAAGATCCAGGAACCAAAAAGACAAGTTATCCAGTCCCCATAGCCAACCTACCATAGTGGGAGACAGGCTAACCACGAGAGACCCTCTCCTACCCAAAAAGGAAAGAAGGGAAGGCATGTGACAATGACTGATATAGCACTTTTGTTTCTCACACACGTTCCTTATTTCCTGCCGACTTAGTTTTGGTTCCCATTCGCCCTGCAGAAAAGGTCATTGGTTCTTAGCCTCATGTGGGAGATTACTACCACCTCTTCTCACACACACACACACACACACACACACACTAGCACGCCCAGCTGTGGCTTCTGTTTCAGGTTTGTACAGGCTGGTGAGTGCCCTAAAGGAACACTTAGTCTGGAATGCTAAGTTCTCCCTTGACATTTCATTTGACCTGGTATTCCCTCTCTTGTCAATCCTTTGGTGCTTTATTTATAAAGATGTTTATAATACTTTATCTAAAAATTTTTGTTTTCTTTTCTCTGGGAGTTGGTGTGAATGCCTAGCTTATTTGATAGTTTCCCCCACCAATCAACATAGTGTGTGTAAGTTTGGGCTCTCTTTCCCAACGAGTTTGAATTTTCCTTCCAAATACTCTTAATAGGTTGGAGTTGATAACGCAGAATCAAGTCTGTTCTCAGGAGGAGCTCTGAGGTCTCTAGCCATCAGGGGAACCCACCATCCTGGTTTGCCTAAGGCTGAGGGGTTTCTGGATACAGGAGTGTCTGCGCTAAGCCTGGGGAAACTCTGGTCAAACCAGGATACGTGGGTCACCCTCTCAACGATGACCCCTTCTTCAGTAAGTGTAGGTGTGAATAATCCACCTCTCTTTCCTCAGAGGAGGAAAGGAACCACCACACTCTCCAGTGGGAAAAATGAGGGTGACACTGATGGCATTGGTGCCACTTCCCTGAGCTCACGTCTTGGTGATCGTAACGGGGCATCTCCCTGGCCGGAAGCTCCCGCTACAACAAAATGCACTGGATGGTCTCAGTGCCCTTTCCGACTTCCCCAATAAACGTACAAAGTGCTACGGAGCTGGCATTCCTCTCCCGCAGCACTTTCCATGATTCATCCTGCCGACCTAGCCCAAGACCACCTTGTGGTGGAATAATAACGAGATCAAGGGAGAGTGTCCTCTCTGTTCGTTTTACTCTTGTAAATTGTTATTAATAAACGTTATATACTTATACCACACAAACTAGCGGTACTTACGGCTCCGCCCCTCGCCCAACATCTAGGATTACAACAGCACAACCCAGCAGCGGGTGTTACCCACAGTGAGTGCTTACTGCAACTACGACCATATGAGAGATACACGACGATTTCCTCAAATGGAAGTCTGGAGCTTTCTGCCTGACCTCAGCATGAATGGCTTCTGTTCATTGAAATGTATCAGCCTGACATTCTGACAGGGAGGTGTCAAGGGAGAGAGTCAGGAAATAAATGAATTCAATAAAAACAAAGGAGAGAGAGGCTCAGGACTAGACCAGAACAAAGACACTTCCCTTAATCACACCTGGCTAAGAGTTTTCCCTTAGTAACGAAGGCTGCAATTTTCTTTTTCTTTTTTTTTTTTTTTAATTTTTTTTTTCAACGTTTATTTATTTTTGGGACAGAGAGAGACAGAGCATGAATGGGGGAGGCGCAGAGAGAGAGGGAGACACAGAATCGGAAACAGGCTCCAGGCTCTGAGCCATCAGCCCAGAGCCCGACGCGGGGCTCGAACTCACGGACCGCGAGATCGTGACCTGGCTGAAGTCGGACGCTTAACCGACTGCGCCACCCAGGCGCCCCAAGGCCACAATTTTCAATGTACGGTCCAAGAATCCATGGGGTTCCCAAGATCTTTAGGGCTTTTGCAACGTCATTCTTATTTTCATAATAATACTAAGACAATGGTCACCTTTTTTCTCACTCTCATGGTCTCACCAGTGTCGGGTGGAGTTTTCCAGAGGTTCTGTGATGTTTATCATGACAGATTGAATGCGGAGCCAGATATAAGGATCCAGCTGTCTTCCGGTAAGCCAGATGTTAAAGACATTTGCAAACATGTAAGGCAACGCCACCCTTACCAACCTTTCTCGTTTCGGAAAATATTTTCATAAATAATGCTACTTATTTCAGCATGTAAGAGGCTATTATTGTTATTTTTAAATGAATCAAGAAATAATTTGACTCTGTTTTCACTTCACATGCAGCAAATATTAGCCAATAAAACCAATTTAAACCAAATCTCCTTAGGGGACTCAATAATTTTTCAGAGCAAAAGGGATCTTGAGACCAAAAATTTTGAGAAACATTGGAACAAAACCTATAAATTAATACTGGAAAGTACACTGTAGTTAGTTGATATATTGTGTAGCTATGTCACATACATGTATTAACAGTATTACCTGCTTTTTAAAAAACTTTTTTAAATGTTTATTTTTGAGAGCGAGAGCTTGAGTGGGGGAGATGCAGAGAGAGAGACAGAGACAGAGACAGAGAGACAGAGGATCCAAAGGAGGCTCTGCACTGACAGTACAAAGTGCAATGCGGGGCTCAAACTCATGAACTGAACCCATGAGATCAGGACCCGAGCTGAAGTCTGATGCTCAAAGAACTGAGCCACCCAGGCGCCCCAGTACTACCTGCTTATTAAACTCTGTGTAGTTCAGGTCATAGTATGGGTTAAGTCATTTTCAACTAATCATTTTTTTTTTAAGTTTATTTGAGAGAGAGAGAGAGAGGGCGGGGGGGAGGGGCAGAGAGAGAGAGGGAGAGAGGGAATCCCAAGCAGGCTCCACGCTGCCAACACAAGGCCCGATACGGGGCTCCAACTCACGGACTGAGAAATCACGACGTAAGCCGAAATCAAGAGTTGGACGCTCAACTGACCGAGCCACCCAGGTGCCCCACAGCTAGCCATTTTTGAAATTCATTCCTTCACGTACTCATAACGAACGTTTGAGTCTCTATTCTGTGGCAGCCGCCATGGTAGGCTTAGGACAAGACGTAGCTCCTGCTTTCCAGTAGCTCACCGGATGGGGACAGCAGAGAGGTCAACGGGCCATCTGTACACAGTGCGAGGGGAGCCACAAGAGGGGGGCCGTGTGCTATATAAACCTACATAAGCACCTCATCCAGTCTGGGGCAGTAATGGGGCGGGGTTCCCAGAGATGTTATCTGACCTCTGACCTGAGGCATGACTAGGAGTTAACCCAGAGAGGGCGCTTCGGGGAGAGGAAACCAGGGAGAAGAAACAGCCCTCTGAGATAGTTTGCAATACACCTCCCGACCATAGGCAGACGAATGTGTCTGCTCATTTCAGAGGGGGTGAATTACTGCCAGGGCGTGTGGGCTTCGTGGTAATGGACTTTGAACAACACCTGCTCAAAGGAACATTCCTTCCACAAGGTCCGCCCTCCACCTCTGTGACTTATAAGGAGATTATAAAGGGTTACCAGATGTCCGGGACGGTGTGGAACACATTTTCTTAATGGCAGGCAGGATCGGGCAACGTGTTCCTCTCCCTGCCACATATAGAGGGAGGCAGTCACCCTGAGCCACTAGTCTGTCATGCTCATCTGCATTAAGAGCCACTATTCTTGGGGCACCTGGGTGGCTCAGTCGGTCAAGTGTCCGACTTCGGTTCAGGTCTTGATCTTACAGTTCATGAGTTCGAGGCTCGCATGGGGCTCTGTGCTAATAGCTGTGTGCTGACACCTCGGAGCCTGAAGCCCGCCTCAGATTCTGTGCCTCCCTCTCTCTCTGCCCCTCCCCAGCCCATGCTCTGTTTCTCTCTCAGAAATAAATAAACTTTAAAAAAAAAAAAATTGTTAGAAGAGCCACTATTCTCCAGAGCTACAATGTAAATACAGTTTCGCACAGATCACTGAAAGCATGGCCCAGATTCCAGAATGGTGCTCAGCCCTAGGGTAGCAATTGTTGGCAAACCGTGGATTCTACCTGTGGGACGCCAGCTTCAGAACAGCGATGGTACCAATGAGAAGTCCTAACCTTTATCAAATATCCAGGCCGAGGCACAGAAATTCAATCTTATATTTCATTACAGTAAATGTCTGAGTCACCAAAATACTGGTTTCCTCATGGAATGGCCAAACACTGCCACATTCCCTGGAATAGGACCAGACGCACCCAAGGCATGACTCAGAGGGAACTCAGACAACAGGGAACCCAGTCACAAGATCAAGTCCAACTGCAGCCATAACTCAGGGCTGTGCCCCCAGAATGAGGAGCCAGAGCAACCTTTATAACTCCTTTCCATCTTAAGTCTGGATTGTCCCTAGGAGCCAGGTACACTGGGATGAAGCAGATGGAAAATTAACTGAAATTAAGAGTTCAGTGCTAGTACTGTCCTGATGAGAACCCTCCTTTTTTGTTGTTGTTAGCTTCAAGATATATGAAAGTGCAGGATACAAAACCTACATACAAAAATCAGTAGCGTTTTCTATACGCGAACAGCAAATTATCTTAAAGAAAATGATCCCATTTACTATAGAATTAAAAGAATGAAAACATTTAAGAATAAATTAAACCAAGGAGGTGAAAGATCTGTACACTGAAGACTAAAGACACTGATGAAAGAAATTGAAGAAGATACAAGTAAATGAAAAGATATCTCGTGTTCATGGACTGGAAGAATTAATATTGTTAAAAGGTCTATGCTACTCAAAGCCAATGCAATCCCCTATTAAGATTCCACTTTTCACAGACTGTGCTTTTTCCAGAGGTAGAAAAAAATCATTCTAAAACTTATATGGAACCACAAAAGACCCCCCAAAGCCAAAGCAATCCTGAGAAAGAAAAATAAATCTGGAGGCATCACACTTGGTGATTTCAAACTATATCACAAAGCTATAGTAATCAAAACAGTATGGCACCAGCATAAAAACAGACAGATAGACCAAATGAAATGGAATCGAGAGTCCAAAACAAACCCACGAATAAATAATCAACTAATATTTGACAAAGGAGCCAAGAATGCTCAATAAAGAAAATATAGGGGTGCTGGGTGGCTCAGTCAGTTGAGCATCCAACTCTTGATTTGGGCTCAGGTAATGGTCCCAATTTCCTGAGACTGAGCCCCACATCAGATTCTGGGCTGAGGGTGGAGTCTGCTTAAGATTCTTCCCACCCCCCCCAGCCCTCTGCCCCTCTCCCCTATTTGCACATGCTCTCTCTCTCTCTTGCTCACTCTCTGTCTCTAAAGAGAGAAGAAAAAAGAAAAGAAAAGAGAAAAAGAAAAGACAGTCTTTTCAATAAATGGTTCTGGGAAAATCAGACATTCACATGTCAAAGAATGAAACTAGACCCCTATCTTGCACTACTCACAAAAATTAACTCAAAATAAATTACAGACTTAAATGTAAGGCCTGAAGCCATAACACTCCTCAAAGAAAACACAGGGGAAAAGCTTCTTGACATAGGTCTTGGCAATGATTTTTTAGGATATGACGCTTAACGCACAAGTATCAGAATAAAAAACAAACAAGTGAGATTACAACACATTAAAACCTTCAGCACAGGGGCGCCTGGGTGGCTCAGTCGGTTGAGCGTCCGACTTCAGCTCAGGTCACGATCTCGCAGTCCGTGAGTTCGAGCCCCGCGTCGGGCTCTGGGCTGATGGCTCAGAGCCTGGAGCCTGTTTCCGATTCTGTGTCTCCCTCTCTCTCTGCCCCTCCCCCGTTCATGCTGTGTCTCTCTCTGTCTCAAAAATAAATAAACTTAAAAAAAAAATTAAAAAAAAAATAAAAACTTCAGCACAGCAAAACAATCAACAAAATAAAAAGACAACTTATGGAATGGTAGAAAATATTTGGAGATCATATATCTGATAAGGAATTAATATTCAAAATATATAAAGATCTCATACAACTCCATAGCAACAAAACAAAACAAACAAAAGAACCCAACAAACCTAAATAACCCAATTAAAAATGGGCAGACGATCTAAGTATACATTTTCCAAAGAAGATATTCAAATAGCCAAGAGGTACCTCTAAAGGTGGTCAACATCCTCAATCATCAGGAAAATGCATATCAAAACACAATGAGATATCACCTTATACCTGATAGAATGGCTATCACTAGAGATAACAAGTGTTGGCAAAAAAGCGGGGAAAAGGGAACACGTGTGCCCTGCGGGTGGGGATGTATATTGGTGCAGTGGCTCTGGAAAACAATACGGAGTGTCCTCAAAAAAATTAAAAATAGAATTACCATATGACCCAGCAAATCTACTTCTGAGTATTTATCTGAAGGAAGCAACATCACTTATCTCAAAAAGCTATCTGCAACCCATGTTCACATTCACAATAGCCAACAAGTGGAAACAACCTAAGAGTCCATCACAGATGAATGGGTAAAGAGAACGTGGCATATATGTATAACGGAATACTATTCCACCATAAAAAAGAAGATCCTGCCATTTGCAACATCATGGATGGACCTTGAGGGCATTACAGTACGTGAAATAAGTCACAGGAAGAGAAACACCTTATATGTGGAATCTAAAAACTGAACTTAGAGAAACAGATTGGTGGTTGCCAGAGGTGGGGGTTGGGGGGTGAAGGGCGGTGGGCGAAATGGGTGAAGGTGATCAAAATATACAAACTCCTAGTTTTAACAAATGTCCTGGGAATATAATATACAACATGGTGACTATACTTAGCAATACTGTATTGTATATCCGGAAACTGCTAAGAGAGCCGATCTTAAAAGTTTTTATCACAAGCAAAAAATTTTGTAATTAGGTTTGGTGATGGGTATTCACTAGACTTACAGTGGTGATCATTTTACAATATACACATATATATCAAATCATTTTGTTGTACACGAAAAATGAATACAATGTTAGGTGGCAGTTATAGCTCAATTAAAAAAAAAAAAAAGATAAGTGAAAGCCACTAAGTGTAGGAGTCACAGGAAGATACCAAATTATTTCATATGCTTCCCCTCAAGCCAATCTAAGGACACCGTTGCCCCATATCGCATCGCTTACATACCCTTACTGAAGGTGCCTTTTTACTTGTAGCTCTTTGACTCTTTTTTTTTTTAATGTTTATTTATTTTTGAGCCAGAGAGAGACAGAGCATGAACGGGGGAGGGGCAGAGAGAGAGGGAGACACAGAATCCAAAGCAGGCTCCAGGCTCTGAGCTGTCCGCCCAGAGCCCGACGCAGGGCTCGAACTCACGGACCGCGAGATCATGACCTGAGCCGAAGTCGGAGGCTCAACCGACTGAGCCACCCAGGCGCCCCAACTCTTTGACTTTTTAAACTAGGCTCTTAAGAGGCCAGAAAATAAACTGCGTTGGAGGACAGTAATAGACAAGCATGGAACAAAAACCCTTCAGTGAGAAAGTTTTTTAATTTCTACAAAACGACTCAGCATCAACTCCACCTTCTCCCACTTCCCCATCTAGGTGCGATCATCAATCCAGAAATCTTCATTTCTGGAAAAAAGTCCCGTGGGAAGAAACAAAGGCAGCCCACTAGCCACAAAGCCAACCTCCCTCTGAGTTAGTAACGGAATGCTCTGGTGGGAAGGAGGGGGCGCCAGTGACCTTGCTGGGCCCAAAAGCACACCATGGAAACCTTGGACATAAGAAGAACCTTGAGCAGACTCCCTCTACTGAAAACACGAACCCCCAAGCTAGTTCTGAGCCTTCCGGAGGCTCTTGTGCCCGGCCGGGTTTGTGATGCAAGATCTTGCTGCTTGGCAAGAAGCCTGGTGCTCACAAAACTTCTCAACAACAAAATAAGACGTGATTGGCTCCTCTGCGGGCACCGTAAGAGCACCAGTTAACTGCTTAAGGCTTAAATAAAGAGACAAAGGAAACCTCTGGGTTCTGTTCATAGTATTGGCCCAAACTCGCTTTTATACGATCAAGTCTGATTTCTGACGCCACAAACAGACTGACGATGTAACATGTGGCCCCCGTTCTATAGAAACACTGTCGCTTTTCGTGACAATGTGCACATTTAGTTTGTTTTCAGAAGCAACTCCTAGACTTTTGGAGGAATGACAGGAGAGGGGGAGGGGAGAGAGGGAATCAACCAAGTAACCTCAAATAACGGAGACGATTTTTATAGGCCAGGTATCGAAAAGCAGAGGGTTCAAAACAACGTATTTGTTAGCCCACGGTTTCTGTGAAGAGCTAACCATCATTTTGTCCTCGCCTGCATTCCCAAGTTGGTTTCATAGAAGGCTTTATTGTAGCCCCGGAGCATTGTTTGGCATTAATTTCTATGACAAGGAACCCAAAACACATGGTGCTGAGAGCAACAAAACAGAGTTAGGGAAACAGTCATGACTTGGCACTAAGTGTGACGAGCTGTAAAAAAGGGAATGTTTCAATATCTGAAGTGGTGTTGACTTCCTATGAACAACCTTTTCTCCTCGAAACAGTATCATATTCTTTTCAAGCACATTTAGAACGCAAGTCAAGCTGTGTTTTATTTTTGATTATAATAAACACAGTCAGTTTACTGTAACAAAGACATACTAGTGGTGACCAGTTGAAAGCCGAATTACAACACCATAAGCTGGCGGGGGTGGGGAGGGGTGAGGTGGCGGGGGCCTAGGGGGTGGGTAGTCAACAGATAAAATAAAAGAGCAGCCGTCTGGAAAGTTCTCTTAAAAGAACATAAAAAGGCAGTGTTTTCTTACGAGACTAACACAGAATGCCAAAATATCTAGCTGGGCTCTTTATTGTGGTCAGTTATGGCAATTTGTAACGAAAAGTAGCAAATCCTTCAAAATATTGGGCTCTCATATTTGCGTTTTTTTTTTTTCAAATCTCCATAAAAAAACCTCAAAAATTTTGTACAGTGCTTTAAAGGGTGACACTATTTCAACATGACAGCGTATCGCATTTATTCGCGTACTAATCAAACTGTTTTCTTAAGACGATCATTCGAAAATGTTGCTAGAGACAGGGGAAGGGGATTAAGAGGTACAAACTTCCCGCTATGAAATAAAGAAGTCACGGGGTTGAAAAATACAGCATGGGGAATATAGTCAATAATATCGTAATGACGTTGTGTGGTGAGTCCATTTATTGTAGTGTGTGTAGCTTAATGTATAGATTTGTCAGGTCACGATAGCTGATACACTATAACACTGTGTAAAAACTTCACTACTGTAAAACTTCAGTTTTATAAAAAACACTACTATAAAACTTCAGTAAAAAAGTTTATACTTATGCATGCATTCAGATTATTCACGAAGGTGAAATAATCGTTTACAGTAAATGGTTACAAAGAAAAATTTCATGATTAAATGAAATTCCTGATTTCAACTTTATAAGGAAATAATGTAAATCACCTTACCATTTCTTGAACTACTGATTTTTCATAATCAAGCTCACATAGTAATCTGTCTCTACCATCAATCAGCTGAAAAAGAATATTACATTTTCATTAAAGAGAAGAACAAAACACCTAAAATTCCTCCTCAGTAGAACTGAGCAAAATGTATCTTGCTTTTAAATATGAGAAAAGGGGATCCTAATAGGATTTTGAAAATTTAAATGTCTGTAGATTACCTGTAATAATAATATATTATTATGTAATTACTATATTTTGACTATAAAAGCAAGCAAAATATGCACAGAAAATGCAATTTATTTACAATCTTCCTTACCTTATCCCGACAAAATATGACATCAATATGGGGCGCCTGGGTGGCTCAGTCGGTTGGGCACCCGACTTTAGCTCAGGTCATGATCTCATGGTCCATGAGTTTGAGCCCCGCATCAGGCTCTGTGCTGACAGCTCGGAGCCTGGAGCCTGCTTCTGATTCTGTGTCTCCCTCTCTCTGGCCCTCCCCCACTCACACTCTGTCTCACTCTCTGTCTCAAAAAATAAACAAACATTAAAAAAAATTTTTTTTTAAATATGACATCAATATATAATAAAGCAAGTATAGTCTCTCAAAAAGAGCAATTTTGCTTTTCTCTTTATAGATTTTTGTGTTACATTTATATGCACATCAAAGTACATTCATGCCTAATGAAAACAGCCATCAAGGGGCGCTCAGTCAGGCAGGTGTCAGACTCTTGCTGCTGGTTCACATCATGATCTCACAGTCTGTGGGTTCGAGCCCCGCGTCGGGCTCTGTGCTGACAGCTCAGAGCCTGGACCTGCTTGGGATTCTCTCTCTCCCTCTCTCTCTGCCCCTCCCCTGCTCACGCTTGCTCACTGTCTCTCTCTTAAAATAAATAAACACTTAAAAAAAAAAAAGAAAATAGCCATCAAAAAGCACACAATGCAGGGCCACCGTACTCCTGTGACTTGCTTCAGTATCTTAAATGATTGTTTGCATCTGTGTGTGTCAGATACACTGATAAAATTCAAACCTTGGTTTTGACATCCATTCAATTCAATCAATTCATATGTTCAGTAATTTAATACACATGTATTATTTTATCTAATATATATATACATATATGTATGTATATGTATATATATATATTATCTAAAAGGAACACCTTTTAAAAATTTTTTTTTTTAACATTTTATTTATTTTTGAGACAGAGCATGAATGGGGGAGGGGCAGAGAGACAGGGAGACACAGAATCGGAAACAGGCTCCAGGCTCTGAGCCATCAGCCCAGAGCCCGACGCGGGGCTCGAACTCACGGACCGCGAGATCGTGACCTGGCTGAAGTCGGACGCTTAACCGACTGCGCCACCCAGGCGCCCCTAAAAGGAACACCTTTTAGATGCCAGGCATTTTGTTCATTTTGTGGAGGTACAGAGAGGAAGTAGAACAGATCCCTTCCTCTGGAGCATCTACACTATGGCAGGAGAGCAATGTGGAAAAAATTGACTAGAATACATAAGAAAATATGTTAACAAATCAAAATTTCAGATGGTCAAAAAGCATAAAAATCCACACATCCCAGCAACCATAATTATAATAAGATGTAACAGGAGAAGCACCATTTGGCAACAGTTGTGAAGGACACGAAAAAGCGCAACAAGCTGGAGAAGGAAAAAGGCAGAGAAAAAGGCAGACGAAACAGCAAGTGGAGAGGAGCGGAGCGTGGAGTCATGGAGGAGTTGGGAAAAGCTTAATGTCACGGGGCCCAGGGTGCAGAGAGACAGAAGTGGCAGGAAAAGAAAGGAGGAGAGTCAGGTGACGGCATGAGAGGCATTTGATGCCATAATTAGGGGTGGAAGGCAGCACGGTGCAGTGAGAGGAACAGGAGACTGCTCAAATCGAAGCTCTCTCCTTACAAGCTGTGCGGGTAAACTGAATCTACGCTTCGAGTCTTAGTTTTCTTGTCTGGAAATTAAGAGAATAAACCCCACCTCAAAGAGTTCTTCCAGAGAGAATTTGAGACAGCAAATGTGAAGGTGTTTTAGGCTGTTCCCGGCATATAAAAATCCCTCAGTGTATTTTTGCGCGGCCTGATTTTATACCGTAGGCAATGGGAAGCCATTGAAGGTTTTGGCATATACAACTAGAGTATGAGAAAACTATGGAGGAGTGAACGCTGGATTTGAAAAGGGATGAGTGAGGGTGGAGACAGGAAATTGAAGTTCGAATCTATGGAAATGATGAGAGACTCAACCACGTCTGGAGCAATGTTGTGACGGAGAAAGGGGACTTGAGATAAATTTTGGGAGAAAAATGTACAGATTGAGCCACGAATTGGATATAAAGTATAAAGGAGAGCGTAGAGAATGGCCCTAGATTTGTCATCTGTTCTTTTGGATCCATGGCAATGTCATTCATTTAAACTGGGGAACGCAGAGAGTCTAGATTCAAGGGATCATGAGTTCAAGTTCTGACACTGGGTTTGACAAATGTGTAGAGCATTTTTTCAGCCAATAATTTTTAGTGCTGGTGACTAAGAATATAAAGATAAACGAGATGCTTCCTGACCTTAAGAGGGCAAATAGTCCCAGGTATTTGGGGCCCCAGAGGGAGCTTCTAATTACCCTAGGGAGTGGACAGAAACTATCAAAATGCATGTAATGTTGAAATTAAGGACGAGAATAGAGTGAAAACTGTGGACGTGCTATTCAGGGAAATCATGAAGTAGGAAAGGCAGTTTGAAAGTCACTGGTAAACAGTTATGGGAAAGTCTGAGGTCAGCTAGAGAGAAAACGAAGAAGACCAAAGATAAATGCAAATCCCAAGAATAGCGTTCAAGTGGAAAATGGAGGAGGAGAAGCCACTGACAGATCTTGCTTAGGAAGGAATGAAGAAGTGTGTGAAGAATTAGAAGCAAGCATTGCTGCAGAAGACATCTATGACATGGGGGGGGGGGCGGCAATCCTGTCATATACAGAAGAAAATTCAGGAAGGAAAAAACCTCAAAAGGACTGAAAGCAATGTGCATCTCACTGTGACCTTACCCACAGGAAAAAGTAGCATTGGGGTAATGAGAAAGGGGTGGTAAATACAGGTTTCTTTTAAACAATATTTGAAGTACAGTAAATGGCAATGACTTGAGATGATTAGGGTCAATGGATACCACCAAGATGATGGTTTCACTCGGTAGGCTAGAGGGAAAATTTTAAAGGCATTAGAGAGAAAGCGGCTGATGCAGATAGTTCCAGAAGAGGAGGGACGTAGAGATGAGTCGGGGAATAGATGGAAGGATGAGTCAGGGCAAAGAATGTCCTTCTTCTGTTGAAAAAGAGTAAAGGTGACAGAGTAAGAGAGTGCAGAAGGGAAAAAAAAATCCAAGAGTCTGCCATGGTGTCTGTGAATTAGGAAGTAGCATGGGGGGATGGAATAAGGGAATTGAGAAAAGTAGTGGAGATTGGAAGACCTGTAGGGGGTAGTCAGAAAGGGTGCTAATTAGATTCAAGTGAAATGATAGGCAGATGGAGGGCGTGGCTATCCTGGGTTAAAACCCCAGAGGCTAGCAATGCCACCACAGGCAAGGATTGGCCCACTGCCACCGGAGCAGGGCTGGAGAACATGGGGACTGGCTAGACAGGAGGCTCCAGAGGTGACTCAGCGGTGGAGTTGATGAGGTGGAGGGCTGGACGGCAGGTTTAGGGAAAGTAAAGGAATGAGGTGGAAGGAAAGGAAAAGATGTTGTATTAAATCACCATACCTTGGCCTGAAAAGGAGGGTCGCCAAGTTTCCAACGGGGGCCAATTACCACAAACGTCAAGGCTGTTAACCCCAACCCTTCCTGTCCTCTTGAGAGCACTCTTTATCAATGAGGACTTCTGCCATTTGTCCACTCTCTCCTTCTTCTTTCCATTGACATCATTTAAAAATACTCTAGTTTCTTCTTTAAAAAAAATCCCTTCCTCAGCCCCATGTCCCCGTCCAACTACCCCCCTACCGCTTCTTGGCCATCCACAGCCAAACTTCTAGAGAGTTTCCCTTGCCCACCGTCTCCGTGTCGGCATTCACCCGGCTTCTCAACTGCCCCAGTTGCACCAGTCAAATGACTCTCATTAATATTACCAGGGTCACTGTCCTCTTCCTGTTTCAGATCATGGTGTCCCTGGTTTATCCAAGGAACCTCTTAACTGGTCTCTCGAGCTCTCTACTTCCCCCCTTCCCCCCCATTTCCTTTCTGAAACAAAGAAATCCAATGAATCCAATCCTTCCCCAATGTCCAAGGCTCCCCAGTGCACTCAGAAGGGAATTCAAACCCCTTGGCGTGAATAACAATCCCCTGCCATGTGCCCTGACCTTGCTGCCGCTTGCTCTCACATACCCTTCCGCTATTGCAGGTCGCCTGAATTTACTCCCCTTCTGCATGTTTTTGACCCTTCCCACTTCCCATATCCCTTTCCTGGCTTACTAGAGCCTCTCTTCGGGGAGTCGACCCAGTGTCCTTCCTCCAACCTTCCCGGATCCCTTACAATCCACGCTGGGCTCCCCCACGGCCGTCTGTGCTGCCCCGCGTCCCGAGGCTGATCACACCCTGGGCTGTGATGTCTGACTTCTGGTCCGACTCCTTCCCAGAAGGACATTCATGTTATGGCCACAGCTGGAGGATAGATTTGATGCAGCTGTTATTAGATTATCGGAATTGAAACATAAAAGTTACTGAATACCATCATAGACAGTGCTTTAAGCCCTGAGAGATGGCAAGAGGTCAGCCTACCCAGAGACAGGCCTTTTTCAACTTGTTTCTAATTGCATCCAGGGCTAAAAAAGAAAACGTGTCTTATCCAGAGGCTTCTGAACTGCTTCTCCTTCTGCCTGCCATTCCCCAGATTTCCCCCTCTTCCCGCCCCAACACAAATTCTCACCACATGGCTCACCAGATTCCTACCTCATTCGTTAGCCATGCCAAATCACAAACAAGTCCACGGGGATATCTCACACTTTATGCATTCACACTCTGTATCCAGCTCCCACACCCTCCTACCTACCTGGAAAGATCAGCTCGAGTGAAAGAGTGTGAGACAGGTGTGGAACTCTTTGAGAAGCCTTTCCAGACCCTTCTGGGTAAAGCTAGACATCTCTTCTCTGTGTTCATACTTATATTATATTATATTATATTATATTATATTATATTATATTATATTCATTATTTCATTGTTTATATTATATTATATTATATTATATTCATTATTTCATTATTTCATTATTTCATTGTTTATATTATATTACATTACATTACATTACATTACATTATCACACAGCCCAGGGGTTTTTGTCTCCTGCTCTAGACTTAATCTGCTCCATAGCAGGGAGGTGTGTGTGTGTGTGTGTGTGTGTGTGTGTGTGTATGTGATTTTTGTATCTCAGCAGTAGCACAGTGCCTGGCACTAAAAGGCATCTAATAAACATTACTACATTAATTGATTATGGGGAGGATATTGGAAACCAAACCAGTAAATATCAGTTCTCACTTGTTCAACAACTCCTGGTACGCTTTCCAGTTGACAAAGCACGTTGATGGACATTATCTCATTCTATCCACACAAGTAAGCTATGAGAGACAGGAGGAAAGATAAGGCACTGGCCCAAGGGACCATAGTGGCAGAAATCAAAAGGAACCTACGGTTCGAGATTCTTTCTGCTCAATAGCACATTGTGCCTACATTCAATGTTTTTGTGGCGATCCAGTACATATTAAAGAAAGATACAGGATTTAAAAAATGATCAAACAGGGGTGCCTGGGTGGCTCAGTCGGTTAAGCATCCCACTCTTGATTTTGGCTCAGGTCGTGATCTCACAGTTCGTGGGATCGAGCCTCACTTCAAGCTCTGTGCTGACACTGCAGAGCCTACTTGGGATTCTCTCTCTCTGGCTCTCCCCTGCTTGTGCTCTCTCTCTCTCTCTCTCTCTCAAAAATAAATAAATAAAACTTTTAAAAAGTTAAAAAAATGATCAAACAGACTAGGGATCTGCTGTATTTGTGTAGAAGAGAGCTGTGCATTAAAAATATGGTGTAAATATGTAATTTTAAATTTTATGGTAGCCTTGTGAGAAAAGGTGAGAGAAACAGGTGAAATTACTTTTAATAATAAATTTTATTTATCCAAATATCTATCTGAAAAATTATCATCTCAATGTGTCATAATTAATATTAAAAATCAGTGCTGAGATATTTCACTCACACGAAGTCTTTGGAATCCAGTGTGTCCTTGCCACATATGGCAAATCTCAATTTGGGGGCTAAAATCTCATTGGGAATGTCTGATCTGTATTTAGACTGCATAAAAGCCACAGAAGAAAAGTAGATTCACATACCAAGTTACTTAAAATATACATAAGCGTTTTCCAATATACCGAAACAAGTATCGGTTTTAAATTTTTTTAAATTAAAATGAGATACAAGTAAGAATTGAGTCCCTCAGTTGCACTAGACACGATTCATGTGTTCAAATAAGCCACAGAGGGCTGCCTTGGGACAGTGAAGATTTAAGGAAGCTGAGGAAGGATTTAAGGGAAATATTTAAGCTCACAGAGGGTATAACCTGTCATTTGAAGGGCATGTTTTTTCTAATCAGTGGCTTGACGGTCAGATTTTTGTGGCCTTAATTTCTCGTGCTCCTCTCAGAGCATAGTAAGCCTACACAATTCATTTCTCCCGGTGACAGTACGGATTGAGCAGTTTCAGAAACATTTAAATAAACTGTGCCGGTTCCTTGTAGGTGAAGTGACACTAGAAGGCTGGGACTTCATTTTCAACCATAGACATTGATGCCAAGAAAGTGAAACTCGTCTGTCCACAAACTCTGTTGTTTTCTCTGTGTGGATGGGACTGGAACGGTCACCACTGCAAGTAAGCCGCAGTGCTAGAAAAAGAATTCGCCCTGGAAACTCGTGATGGGTTCAGTTATCAGAGAAAACATCTCCCAACTCTGAGCCTTCAGGTTAACCAATTCTTTAAAACATGGTGCTCAGGGGGCGCCTGGGTGGCTCCACTGATTAAGTGTCCAACTTCAGCTCAGGGCATGATCTCACGGTTTGTGAATTCGAGCCCTGCATCAGGCTCTGTGTCGACTGTGTGGAACCTGCTTGGGACTCTCTCCGCTCTCTCTCTCTCTCTCTCTCTCTCTCTCTACCCCTCCCCCACTCATGCTTTCTCATTCTCAAGTTTAATAGATAAACTTACAAAAATTAAATTAAGATAAAAAAATAATTCTTAAGAGTCATTTACCTAAAACCCAAGAATACCCTGAACTGTAAAATCAAGTTGAAATTTGGACCTAAACTTAAGCCCAGGTGGCCGTTTCCTGGGCTCTAGAAATAAAGCTAGTGCAACTGAGGAACTGAATGTTTAACGTTATCCAGTTTTAATTAATTTTCATTTTTTAAATTAATTTTCATTTTTAACTGACCCTCGATTCAGCTAGCAGAAAGCTTCTATGTTTATTTGGAACAATTCGGGGACGTAAATACACATTTTCGCCTGTGAATTTCACCTCTAAACACATTCTCATCCTACGGATCACTGAGAGAACATCTGTAAGGCTGCCAGGCTCTGTGCTCAGCATTGGCAATGTACCAGAGATGGAAAAAATACTGCTTCTGCCCTCGTGGGAGGGCATGGCAGGGAGGACTCACCATCACTGAAAATGTGTCGATGGCTATGGTACAGAGAGCGAAGAAACCCCAAGGCAGGGGCGCCTGACCTGTGCGAGGGCGCAGAACCGCTGAGGTCCTGCTGCATTGGATGCTCTAGGAGATCTTGACCTTGGCGATACCAAAAGAATTCCTTGTTCTAAATACACATTTCCTGCACAACCTAAGCCCAGTACATCGACACCGCAAAATGAACACGCGGCCACATCTGGGCTGCAAATAAGATTGTTCGTTGTTAATAATAGAATTTTTCCCCAGGCACATCTTGGGACCTCCTTGTCCTGTAACTTTTCTTTCCTTACAGTCAACAAGGTAAACACTCAGCTATCCCAAAGAAAAAAGTCTCTGCACATTAATTTATTTTCAAGATGGAATCCTTATTGATTACCAGAGACCCTACCTAAATAACGGGAGAGATGAAACACAGAAATCGATCTTTCTCTATACCTCGGGACAAGCGGGATGCAGTGTTAAGCCACCGATAGTGCTGATATTTCAGCGTAAAGGAGTCGTTCGTCGATGTAAAAAGTTACAGTACCTTTTGAATAGTTCTATGATCCTTTGCTGCCATCTCTTTCAGAGTTATAATTTCATCTTCTGTAAACAAAAGGAGAGAGAGGCCAAGCATGAAATTACAAACTTATGGCCCTGTATTCAAACTCCCTGCTCCGGGACAGGCTGTACGCGGCTGGCAGGCGTGATAGACTCAAGTCCTAGCAGGACTGTGACCTTCACAACTGCCCTTGACATTCACAGCCTTCTTCCTGCTGTTCAGACGGCTGGTCAGATAGGGATTAAGAACTAAGTTCAAGATCCAAGTGTGGCCGAGGGCTGAAAGCTTTTCATCAATACTAGCAAGGGACATTTTTGCTGTTAGTCACAGCCAATACAAAGTGCTTTAGCAGGTGGTACTTTGGGACACAGTAAGAACCACCAGAACCTGAAAAAGCGTTATTACACCACATTAGAAGGAAAATGAAACTGCACTGGCAAGGCATAATTTATATTCAAGGGAGATTGTAGTATCTCTGGTTTTATCAACGTTTTGCTGTAAGGTTTTTTTTTTGTTATTGCTTATTCATTGCTTTTCATAACTGCAGGTTAGGGGAACACTATATAATTAACATAAATACGAAGATAACAGTAAGTGAAAAAATACTTCAAAACACTTCAACTTTGGTGATTTAAATGCGACTTTTGCCAACGTTTATGGTTTGGAGAAAAGAGGGGGGGGGGTGTATAAAGCATACACAGGGAAATTTGTGCTTTAAATCTGAATCCAAAATTGCAGATAATTGCATAGTAAGTAGTAGCATATTTTTTCCGAAAGGGCTAACCCTGTGTCTCCGCAAAGCATACCCCAATCTGCGTGTTAAGTATTTAAATGTCATAACTTTCAGATAATCAATCAATCAATCATATGGAACAGAGATCAGCAGAAGTTTCTGTTTATAATATTTCTAAGCAAAAAAAAAAAAAAAAAAAAAAAATCCTCTTTCCCAGGCAAGGAATGCCATCTTCAGTGAAAATCAAACAGATCTTGTAAACGTAAATAACCAAGCAAATGTACATTTGGTAAGGACAAATAGAGCTATGGATTTGAGGAAGTGCCCGATGCATAGGTTTTTCTCCAAGATGACTGCAAAATGTTACCTAATACTGCATTTTCCCTTAGATTGAGTCGGATTGCTTCTTCGAGCTCTGAAACGATTTGAAGCAGCCTCTCGTTTTCCAGTTTGTACTCCAAATCCTCTCTTTCTAGAGCTGTCTCTCTGGCAAAAGCGTCCTGAAAAGATGGGGAATCCCGTACTTCTAAGCACAGAGCCAAGGATTTAAATATGCAACACGAGACAATACAGATACAGAAGAGCTATCATATAATTTTCTGAATTCTATTACACACTTATAATATGAATAGTAAAAAGGAAGGAGATTAAATAGAGCGCGCTGGAAGAAAGGCTGTGGTACATTCCGTACAAAGACCACAGCCCATGGGGACATTTTATTGACAGGAATAATGCATATCATACTGTTTGTGTGCCCTCATCATTCAGGTCAATTCATTACGGAGGCTGTGTCCGGGGAGGCAGCTGGGGCCCCCCCCACCCACACCCTTCCCTCTGTGTGTGTCTGAAGTGCTGTCCGCCTGTAACTAGGCAGACTGGGGAGACCGGGACGGGCAGCGCCAGGGGGTAGCAAAGTGCACGGCGAAGGAGGGGGGCTTGTTGCCTTTGTGGCATTTCCCGGTGTCAGCGTCGCCAGTGTCATGAGGAGCACATCACATGTCAAAGTGGTGACGTTTCCAGGCCGGGAGCCGCATGGAGTCCATCAGGCGCACGGATATCCACACAGTTGGTTTTCTGCCTCGTGGAGGAACCACCCAGAGGCAATTCACATTCTGAACATTAACATGGCTTTGCATGCCTGTCACACTGGGGCTGTGCAGGCGTTGAATGCTATTGAAGACTTCGGTTTAAATCTCTATGCAAACAGTGATTACCTTGTAAGAAGGTTTCAGGATAACTTACAACAAAAGACTTTAAAGTTATAGTTTTAGTAAAGCAAACTCATTTACATTTTTATTATGTGCGTCTTTTGTTTAAATCTCGCCTTGTCCGTTATGGGAGAGGCTTTTTCTTACGCACTAGAAGCTTATTGGGAAGCTACTCTTCCTTTCTTCTTCTTCTTCTTGTCCGCTTCAAAGCTATTGAAACACATCTGAATATGCTCGCTTATGGCTGTCTAGATTTTACTGCCGCGCATTTTTTTTTTTTTTTAAATTAAGATGTAATGGATTGGGGAAGCTGGTGGAGAACTTTATATTTCATGGTGGGAAAATATTAGATGACTATGCAATCTCAAGATCTTAAGGAGGATGCTTAAAAGTCGTTATATTCTTAGGCTACAAGAGATAGAAGGTTCTATCTGCCTCCCTTCAAAATTCATCTAGAGGACAGAAATACTTTTGAACTTTCGTCTTCAGATGAATGATCACCTGTTCTTTCTGCAGGCAGGCCGTGATTGCTAATACACCAAAATAAGACCTTTCCTCAAAAACAGTATACTCCCAGTGTACCGCTTTCCTTTTGGAATTGTATTTTTCTTTAACTTCACAGATACCTGAAAGTCAATTATTAAAATGTTTTTCTCTGGCCATAATGGCTCAAAAGAAAAGTAGGTGGCTGCGATTTTTGCAGTGCATTTAATAAACCCTTAAAAAATAACAAGCCACCTACTAAGGAAGTTAGTTCCGTGAGAGTTGATTTTTAACACAATGTTAAATTTTGCACTAAACCCAACACAGATCTTTATGATTTTGAATCACCATTTAATTTAAATCGTTTGAGCCCGACTCATTCTTTAACTAAGGAAAGCTAACAAATCTACTAGTTAACAAACAACACTGTTTCCTTAATAAATTAATTTCTAGTCCCACACGTTCAGCTTGAAGCCATCACAGAATGTACTTATAGACTAAAAGGGCTTTTCAAACAAACAAACAAACAAACAAACAAACAAAATTTGTCTTCAAAGGGCTAGGCAAAGCTTTCCTAACTGGCAGGATAAGAATACCCACAGTGGATTACATGAGCACCCATTAGCATAAACTATACAAGAACTATTTGAACCAATCACACACAGTATTTATAAGGGGTGGCGGCTAATACTTAGATGTGTTTTCTAAAATTGTCACATAAAAGCAGGAAGCAAGGAAAACACATTCAACTGGTTTTCCCCTTCGTGTCCATCTACAGCCCCTCGTTCTTGTGAGGTTAATCTGTAGCTCTGTCCCCACCATCTGTCAGCTGCAGGAACTGCACGTAATTAACTATTCAGACTCCCACAGCAATGAGGACACTCATTAGCGAAATGAACAAAGGGATAGTTCTGGGCTGCTACGGTCATCTGTTACACTCTGAGTGGCAGATTTTGTGGTGGGGTTCCTTCTACCATCTGCCCACACCACTAGCTCTGGTTTATTTAAACCACAAGACTTCTTTGAAATAAACTGCATTTAATAAACCAAGGTTGAAAAGGATGGAGATCATTAAAAGGTGGTTAAGTAGGTGTCGCTATTTACAGCTGCGTTATAGCTGAGGAGAGATTGTGTGCGATCCATGATCACTCTGGAATTTTAAACTGATAACGGAACTCACCGATGTAAAGTTTTTCTATCACGTGAAAATTAGGACTTCAGGCCTTGGCTCATGCGCTATTTTTCTCTGGTGAACACTCACAAGATGTGCGGAATGGGATCACTGTTCCCAGGTTTCAGAATCCTAAACAGGTCTTGCAAGAATCACGTCTGAGGGCTGGCACACGGCAGAGCCTTGCTACTCCACGTCTGGTCCACAGACCGGGAACCTCAGCATCGCCCAGCAGCGTATGGGAAACAGACTCTCAGGACCCAGCCCAGACCTACTGTCAGAATCTGGATCTTAACAGGAGCTGCGGGTGATCCCTACGCACAATAAAGTCTGAGGAGCTCTGTTCAGAGCCCTGCCTGTGCCTCTCAGCAGTCTTCCTTCTGCCGTATTCGTGTCTCAATTCTGCAGGCTCCGCGTATAATACTTGGACATCTCAATTTGCTGCTGGGGCGTGTTGTGCCGTGCTGATGCGTGCCCGTGCTGCATGACAGTCATGGAGAAGAGCAGGTGCTCTCCCAGTGAGTGACAACCAGGAAAGTGGCGCACTGGGGCAGTGCAGCCCTGCAGAGCTGGGGCTCTTGAATGACAGCTCTGTTTCAGCGCCGTCAGCAACAAGCAGTCATGTGCGCTTGTGGGCGGTGCGAGGGCGATGGTGGCACAGCTCATCCGTGCTAAGGTGAGGAAAAGATGAAGCCTTCTCAAAACGACAACTGATTAAAGCGACCGCAACACGCACGCGTGTTTGCAGGCACACACACGCGTCCAGGTACACGCACTCGGGCTGGCCTCCTTCGGCCGTCCTCACGGGGATTTGTCAGCCTACAGCGTGACCACGTGACAACTGCAGCAGGACGCAGCTGAGTCACGGCGCCCAAACCTGGAAACGAGGCTCAGCCCTTGAATGAAGTTGCTCTGAGGAATATTCGACACCCAGGAAGTTCCGATCGGAGAGAGGAGGCTTCTTGCCTGGTTTCCATTTGGTTACAAGTATGATTTAGGGCGGCTGTTTATTAAACTTTCCCCTCTGCGATCACATTCTTATCAGGTTTTCCTCAAAAACAGTTCTGGAGAGATATTCGGAATACGTTTTAACTACAAAGCTATTTATGTGATTTGGCTGCCAGTGGGAATAAACCAGCAGTAGGGAAAGACACTGCTTTTTCGGCTTGCTTATTTCAAGTTTTTTTTTTTTTTTTTTTTTTTCCCCAAGTGATCTCCATTGCTACTTTGAAATTTCCCAATTGGTTCTCCAAACTCATTTTTCCAAATCAGATTTCAGAGGCTCCGTGTCGTAAGCTTCTTGGTGCCACCAGGGGGAGCAGTTGCACAAGATGAAATTACAAATGAAAAAAGACCTCTTCTAGAAGCGGCAGGGAGTTTTAGGAAATCTTATTCTTAGAGGATTAAAAAAAAAAAAAAAAAGGTGGGGGTATTCTCCATAGGTTTATTTTATATAAATCACGATCTGTTTTGTGGCACTCACATCCATGTTTCTGAAATGTACACCATATTAGTGACTGCCCTACGTGGCCCTCGGTCAAGGTGGGAGACCGGGGTCACACGTTCTGTTGGAGTCAGAAGGAGCCGAGAGAAACGTACACACCTGGTTAATCAGGACTATCTCACCTTCCTCAAATCGTAGGGTGTTTACAGAAGTTGTGAGGTGGTCTCCCTGGGGACAAATTACAGTGGAATAACCCAGGGCCTCCGGGGGCCATCTTGAGCCAGGGAACACCTGCTTGTACAAGAGCAGGGTGGACCCTTCCATTTCCCTGGTCCCCACAAAGCCACTTCCACTTATTCTTATCTTCCTTCTTTCCCCAGGGCATCAGAGAGACCAATTAACAGGTAGAGAACACTTACGAGTGTAAACATTACAAGATACGCCTCATGTCTTAGTGTAAGGAGCTCAATTACCAAATTGGGAAGGTTTCAACAAGTCCTGAGTTCTGTTCAGTGCATTTCTCCAAATGGAAACCAGTCATAAGGGCTAGTGCATTTCCTCATAATGATAACTGGAATGTATATACTCACCTTTTTTTTCAAAGAGCTCAAAGCAATTCACAGTCAGTGCAACAGGTATCCTTCTCGTAACTCTCTTTTAGCTAAGCGGGTATCGCTTTGCACTTCACAAACAGGAAATGAATGGGTCAAAATCACCTTGCCAATCTATGCTGGATAACTTTGACCAAGGCAAGATTAAAAGCCGATACTATTACAGTTTGTTTAGTCTTTTCTCTTAAATTATTATCTCCAAAAAGTAAGACCGGGGCACCTGGGTGGCTCAGTTGGTTCAGCGTCCGACTTCGGCTCAGGTCATGATCTCACAGTTTGTGAGTTTGAGCCCCGCATCGGGCTCTGTGCTGACAGCTCAGAGCCTGGAGCCTGCTTTGGATTCTCTCTCTCTCTCTTTCTCTCTCTCTGCCCTTCCCCTGTTCGCGCTCTGTCTCTGTCTCTCTCGCTCTCTCAAAAATAAATAAACATTAAAAGTTAATTAATTAATTAAAAATTAATGAAAAAGACTAGATTTAGACCCAGGAAAAGGTTAATGTAAGTGCAGGAACCGGATATGCCTCCTCCAAAGCCATCAGAAGATGTAAAAAGAATTAGTTTTCATTTTTCTTAGATCTATGCTAATCACACTCCACAATACATTGCTTAGAAGATACTCAGTTTTTTTTTAGAACATAAAGAATCCTAATAGATTATACAAAGCAAACACGCCTTCACCAATTAATAAACGAAATCCTTTAGAATCATATAAGTTCAATTCCTTATCTCTTCTAAACTTGGCGTTTTAAATAAGAATACCAATGCGGGATTTAGGTAAATTATAGACTGCACTTAAAGGGCCCAGCAACGAGCAAGTGTTTCTTCCCAGTGTTCACATTTTGGTACATAACTTCTCAGACTTTTTCTGTGCACGTATATGCGTGTGTCGATATGTACAGGTGGATGTATCCATAAGTACTAATATACTAGTACATTATAATAACATATTATAATAGTCTATTTTATATATACATACTAATTAGTTAATTTTGAAAATTACAACCTTGACATATTACTGTAGAGCCCAGAGCCCCACTTCCTTTTGTGGGCTTTGGATTCAGTTGGACCTTGGTTCACATGCTATCGTCACCGTTTACTAGCCATATGCCTGGGGGAAGTAACTTAGCCACCCTATCTCTGCTTCCTCCGCTGTAAACTTAGCTACAAGATAAGATACCGCTGATGAGGCATGCGGTGCCTGCCAGTTGATATTCAAAAAGATTGTTATTCCTCCGGCCCCTCTGCGAGCCTCTCGGACTCAAACAATCAGCTTCTTGTTCTTAGAATCCATTAATGAAAACCCCTCTATGGCTCTGAACTGCCGTTGGGCCACAGCCACTGGCTCACAGTGAGGTGACAATGAACTCACCCTCAGTGTCCACACTTTCTAGGGCCCTTAAAGTTCTCCTCCTTGACAGGAGTTTACCCTCTCTGTTCTCTCTCTTTCCGTATCTGTTCCCACCAGTCCTCTGTTTAAGTAGCAAACCAGCCTCTGACTCCCTTGGTGACGAGAAGAACTGGGGGAAAACACTCCCCAAGATTTTTCCTCAGAAATTCTCTTGTTCCAAGGGCCTTGCTGGAAGCCTCTGACTCAGGGAGATTGCTTTGTGTCTTTCAAACTATCAGAACAGCAACACAGGGCCGGGGTCTTCAAAATCAAAACAAAAATCTATTTATGTGCTCTTCGAGGGGAGGAAAATTTTTGCAGTGGGAGATAGGTTATTTTATTTCCATGATGAATAAAAATTGAATACAATTATATTGCTCCTATTTATAACTATTATGGGTTTTCTGGAATATGCCATTTAGCAGAAAAGTTTGGACTGGCTGATGTTGTGGAGAGATGCCCAAGCTATACCACCTGTATTTCCTTTATTCTTAACCCAAACTTTTGGAAAGTTATAGCCTTATTTACCTGTATTAAAATTAATTATTCATTGTTTTGACACTTACAAGTTTTTGTAATCTAGACTCTTCATATTGACATAGCTCTTCTCTTAACTCCTTAATTGTTTCTTCTCTCTCCTTCAGTCTTTTTAACAAATTACTCATTTTGATAGTAGCTGATTCTTGCACAAAAGTCTCTTCCTCCACCTCAAAGAATTGCTAGGGAGAAAAGCGGCATTAAAAAATCAGACACCAAGCGAAAACTATTTCATGTTTTATTTAAGCTACTATCTTGTAAGTTCTTTTTATAACTTGCACACAATTTTCAGTAAGTAACTATATTTATATCGAATGATACGCTAAAGTGCCACAGAATACAGCACATCATTATCCTATAAACACAAAGCATAATGTGGTATTCTAACTGCACTGGCCACGCAAGTAATAACGCTAAACTTCAATTGTAAATTCACATCGTGGTGTGACCGTCCTACTTCAATCTTCCCCTAGAAAGAAAGTAGCGAGCATTTGAATATGTAAAAAGGAGCCGTAAACTTCATTGGTGTCACTAATTCCCCCAGTGCTTTGGTGTGGCGATGTGGAGAGAAATACCATTCCTTTTCTTTCGCCCACAGAAGAGGTTTGCAGACCTTGCATCTAGACAGACGAGGCTCCATTTGAAAAATCAGGAAACTGAGACCAGAGCAGAGGAAGATGCGTTACGATTGATTTTTTTTTTTTTTTCCCGTGGGAAGCTGTGGAAGATGAACCATTAGGTATGAGAAAGTCATCTTCAGGGTCCACGTGCATTATAAAATTATGTAATTCTAGCATATCATTTACTTCTCTCTGCATGAAAAAACAGCCATGTTTTTGCTTTTCTTAAAAAAATGGAATGAGCTGGGTTTTTTTTGTGGTTTTTTTTTTTTAAGTTTATTTATTTATTTTGAAAGAGAGAGAGAGAGAGAGAGGGAGACAGAGGATCCCAAGCAGGCTCCAGGCTCCAAGCGGTCAGCACAGAGCCTGAGGTGGGGCTCGAACTGTAGACTATGACCCCAGCTGAAGTCAGACGCTCAACCGAGCGCCTGAGCCACTCAGGCGCCCCATAAGCTGTTTTTTGATAACCCTAATCAAAAAGAAAGTAAATGAAAAATATACTCCTGAATTGGTTTGCAATGAATTTGTATATGAGTTGATACAATGCGTCATAAATGGTGTTGCCCCTATTTTAATTCATTTGACTTCATATCGTGAGCATCTCCCACACCATTAACATTTTACATGAGTACAATTACTGATGGTTCCATAACATTCTACTCCACAGAAATGCCATAATTTACACACTCATCATACTATATATATTTTAAGTTTTCCATGACACCAAATCTTTATATATACATCACCGTCTGCATTTCTAATTATTTTTTTCTTGACAGAGACCCTTAGAAGTAGAATTCCTTGCCAAAGCATATGAAGGTATTGATGGTCTTGACTCATTTTATAAATTTCTTTTCAAAAAGATTGCTCAGTTTACCCTCCACCTTGAGAATGAGGATGTTTGTCTTCCTATACTCTCTGAAAGATTATATATTGTTATTTTGTAAGTCTTACTGTGACAATATATGAACATAGTGGTTTTGTTTTGTTTTTTTTAATTTTTTTTTTCAACGTTTATTTTTATTTTTGGGACAGAGAGAGACAGAGCATGAACGGGGGAGGGGCAGAGAGAGAGGGAGACACAGAATCGGAAACAGGCTCCAGGCTCTGAGCCATCAGCCCAGAGCCCGACGCGGGGCTCGAACTCACGGACCGCGAGATCGTGACCTGGCTGAAGTCGGACGCTTAACCGACTGCGCCACCCAGGCGCCCCATGAACATAGTGGTTTAGTTTTGTATTGGTCAGCCTGTTTTACTTCTTTTTCTGAAAAAGTAGTCTCTACAACCAACGTGGGGCTTGAACTCACAACCCGGAGATCAAGGGTCACATGCTCTACCGACTGAACCAGCCGGGTGCCCCTTAATCAGCATGTTCTGATAACCATTCAAAGTGAATTTTCTTCACATGATATTAGCTGTTTATGCTTTGTGTTTTGAAAGTCCTCGATTCTCATTATACGCCCTTTCACTGAGAACTCAAAATAGTTTTAGGACCTCCACTGATCAATTTGTTCATCAGTGTTATTGATCAGCCTTACTGTTTCCATTTGAATAGAAGCGCCATTTCTCCACAGTCTGTTGGGACTGGCTTCTCTGTTTACAGTCAGTAAGAACTGTGTTGCAAAACCAAACTGGGAGGAAATGTTTAAAAAAGGAATGCTGTTTCTTTTTTTTCTAATTTTTTTTTTTAATGTTTATTTATTTTTGACAGAGAGAAAGACAGAGCATGAGCAGGGGAGGGGCGGAGAGAGAGGGAGACATAGAATCTGAAGCAGGCTCCAGGCTCCGAGCTGTCAGCACAGAGCCCGACGTAGGGCTCGAACTCACAGACAGTGACATCATGAGCCGAGCCGAAGTAGGACACTCAACTGACTGAGCCATCCAGGAGCCCCAGGAATGCTGTTTCTTATTTCTAGCATATAAAAATCTCATTTTCTGGGTGCCTGGGTGGCTCAGTCAGTTGAGCGTCTATTTCGGCTCAAGTCAGGATATCACAGTTTGTGGGTTCAAGCCCCGTGTTGGGCTCTGTGCTGACAGCTCAGAGCCTGGAGCCTGCTTCAGATTTTGTCTCTCTCTCTGCCCACCCCTGCGTGAGCTCCGTCTCTCTTTCTCTCTCTCTCTCTCTCAGATGAATAAACATTAAAAAAAAATCTCATTTTCAACCCTGATATGTAAAATCCTATTGTTCATATGGGACCCTTTTGAGAATTACAGAATTATTTTATTTTTGTCATTTGTTCACTGCTAATATATTTAAGCACATGCACAAACAGGAAATACAGGAAAACCTAATCGTTTCTGCTACTACACTTAATATTATATTTCAGAGTTAGATTTACAAACTAAAATTGTCCTATAATATATAATGAACGCCAGTCACCTGAGGAGAATAATATATCATGATAGAATTAAGAGTCAAGCTAGGAACAGAACACTAACATGACCTACACAATGCTAAGGTAAAAATCAGCATATGCCAAATACAGCACAATGGAAAAGAGGGAAGAGAGAACAATCAATATGACAATACCAGCTTTGTAAACAAATGTTTTATTTTTTATTTATTTTTGAGAGCGGGGAGGGGCAGAGAGAGAGAGAGAGAGAGAGAGAAAGAGAACCCAAAGCAGGCTCCGAGCTAACAGCAGAGAGCCCAATACGGGCCTCAAACTCACAAACTGTGAGATCATGACCTGAACCAAAGCCAGACGCCCAATCAACTAAGCCACCAGATGCCCTAATAATACGAGCTTTTTTTTTTTTTTTTTAAACTTTTTTAATGTTTATTTATTTTTGGGACAGAGAGAGACAGAGCATGAACGGGGGAGGGGCAGAGAGAGAGGGAGACACAGAATCGGAAACAGGCTCCAGGCTCTGAGCCATCAGCCCAGAGCCCGACGCGGGGCTCGAACTCACGGACCGCGAGATCGTGACCTGGCTGAAGTCGGACGCTTAAGCGACTGCGCCACCCGGGCGCCCCAATACCAGCTTTTTAAATTGAGTGACTTTAAAGAACAAGGCTGATTGTGGAGGACAGGATAGCCTGTGTTGGCAGACCAGCTCTGTCACTTAGTAGCTTTGTGCCTGTGCCTTGTGCCTCAGTTTTATTATCTGTAAAATGGGGTTAATAACAATACCTAAACTGCCACGAGAATTAAATAAGATAATGCGCGTAAACCATTTTGAACAGTGTCCACAACACGATCAGCTCCCTGTATTACATCTTAGCATTTCATATCATTCTATCTGTTTTGTCATTCAAACCCAGATGCCACTCGTCTGGGAAGCCTTAGCACCCCACCTGCCCGCCTGGTCTCCACTGCTGTGTTCTTCCTGTATCTTGTCAACCAACGTGCTTCTTGGGTCACTTCATTTATTATTTGTTTATTTGCTCACTGCTTTTTATGTTCAGTATATGCTGGATTTATTCTACTTGTATCTAAAAAAAAATTTGTTTTAATGTTTATTTTTGAGGGAGAGAGAGACAGAGTGCGAGCGGGGGAGGGACAGAGAGAGAGGGAGACAGAATCTGAAGCAGGTTCCAGGCTCTGAGCTGTCAGCACAGAGCCCAACGTGGGGCTCGAACTCACAGACCGTGAGATTATGACCTGAGCAGAAGTCAGATGCCCGACCAACTAAGCCACCCAGATGCCCCTGGGTTTCTCTTACTTCTTTCTTTTTTTTTACTTTTTTTTCTAATGTTTTTATTTATTTTTGAGAGACAGAGAGCAAGTAGGGGAGGGGCAGTGAGAGAGGGAGACACAGAATCTGAAGCAGGCTCTAGACTCTAAGCTCTCAGCACAGAGCCCGACTTGGGGCCTGAACCCAGCAACCGTGAGATCATGACCTGAGCCCAACTCCAATGTTTAAGAGACTGAGCCACCCAGGCGCCCCTATTTTACTTATAAAAAACACCAAAATAAAGATGCTTCTGAAAAGCTGGCCAGGTAGCCTCCTCTCTAACATGACACAAACCACCCCTGGCCGCTCATTTAAAATCTGCCCCCAGGAACTGGGCGGAGATGCTGTGCAAACTCAGCAGGGAGCCTGCCTCTAGGAAGGGCTCGGTCCCTCTGGACTTCAGGGCAGGGAGGGTCACGCAGTTCCTTGCAAGAACAAAAAGTTTCACTTTTGACATTTCATAAAATAATTGTAAGGCCCAAACACATTGGATTCATTTCTCTTCATCTCCAGGAATGTTTCTGATGTTCGACCAACATTTATGGAATGAGCTGGACTCACGAGGAGACAAGCGGAAGGCGCTTTTATTTTTCTTCACCACCCCTCCAATCTGGTCTCCCGTCTCGTGTTTCTCCCCTCTGAGAAAAACTCTCGGGAAAGTTCCACTGCTTTTTTTTTTTTTAAACTCTTAAATAACAACAACAACACTGGACAGAGGAAAGAAAGATAGAAAAGAAAGCCAGTTTCAAGCCATCTCCCCCAGCACAGAATGCCACATCCAAGGGAGACCACAGGTGGGGAGGACAGGAACCCTGACGGGTAAGATTAGGCGGGAATTGGGGCATTTTATTTTTTGTTTTGGGTTTTGCTTTCTTCCTAGTACCCAGAGATCTGGTCAAACACCAGTCGAGATGTTGCTGTGAAAGTGTTTTTTAGGTGAGATTAACATTAACATCGACAGACTGAGAAAAGCAGATTACCCTCCATAATGTGGGTGGGCCTCGTCCAATCAGTTGAAGGTCTTCGGGTCTTTGGAGAAAGACTGAGGTCCCAGAGGAAGAGGGAATTCTGTCAGTAGACCGTTTTGGGACCTGAACTGTAACGCCAACCCTTCCCCGAATCTCTGGCCTGCTAGCCCACCTTGCAGATTTCAGGCTTTCCGGCCCCCACAGTCATATGCACAAGTTCCTTAAAAATCAACCTCTCGCTTCTTCGCTTCCTCTCTATACACACTGGTTCTGTTGTTTCTGGAGAATCCTAACTAATCTAACATCTACATCTAAAGACCCTAAATTCACACCAACACCGTCAATTCCAACCCAACACCGTGGTGTCATTACAACCTGTCTCCTTTCCATAGCATAACCCTCTGGCAGTGAGAAAGCTGGGTCCCATGATGCCTGATGCATTGATGTGTTTGCTCAACTCTCCCTTCAGGTAACCCATTTCCTGACCATACCACACCGTGCCACCAAGAGCTTGGCTCCGAAGCAGGTGATGGGACGGGGACGGCAGAAGCACGTCTTTGGACTTTTAATTCACGATGGCAAGAAAATTTTATTGTGGGCTTCCATTCCTTTGGTCTTGCAAGCAGAGTTCATATTTGTATTTTAATTTTTCCTTCAGCCTTTGAAAGTGAGAAGGACCTAATATTCAAATCCTTGGCATTAACTGTTGTCTTGGTATTATTAGAATAATTTGATGATGTCATTTGGTCTCATGGGCAAAGCCTCTTGACCAGCAGTATCGATCGACACAGCTGGATATAACCAGGGGTGAGAAACAGACTAGCAAATGAAGTCCCAGTAGTGGATACATAGTCACTTTGCAGCTAAATGTCGATAATGCACTCTTCTAGCTGGACGCCATATGTTCCAGGGCACCTGCGGTCTCAGGACCCCCCAGAGCAGTACGTGGTACCGGGGGGCGGGGGGACAGCATCACGTAGGTGGCAGGAGGGTGTCCTCCCCACCAAGGCTCAAATACACGCCTAATTAATCACAGGCTAACCGGTGAGGATCAGTGTGTGAAAAGAAAAAGAGAAGCCCAGGGAATGTGGTTTCCTTTTATGGGCAGTGATATCCTCCTCTCAGTTATGACCTTGGAAGAAGAAAGGTGGTCACGCTTTGGCCATCTCTCTCCTTCTCCCGTTCTCTTTGGGGCAAATGCTGCAGGAGCATCTGCTCTGCTCCAGCAGGAAGAGCCCCGCCCAGCCCAGTGCAGACTGTGATGGGAGTCGAGTCTGCCAAATTCTGAGACTTAGCACGAGGCAGCCCGCCTCACCAGCAAAGCAGATGATCTCCATTTGTTGGCTCCCTGACTTTCCTTTTCGACTTGTCCAGAACCTGGGAGGGGAAGAGCGGTGTTATTTATCAAGCATAAACACTGCGATAGTCGTTATCTTTCAAGGTGGGAAATCTAAGCATGTCATGAAAACTGCTTAGAATTCTACGATGGCTCTTTGACCTCCTGGAAGTAAAGTACTGATTCCTTGGCTTCACTTTCCTGCATTGCCTCCCACCACGCTTTCCAGTCCTGCAGTCTTCCGGCCTCACCAAACCACCTCCCTGACTTCCTTGCACCTTAATGCCTCTGTTCTGTGAAATTGGCCACGTCCCTGATTTCTCCCATCTCCCCCAGGCTCCCCAAAAATTCACCATCCTTCAAGGTGTAGCTCAGAAATCCCCTTGCCCTAAAAATTTTCCTTTTCCTTGCTCCGAATCACCCAGAAGAGTTGGGCATCAGGTGCAAACCTCAATTATGGATTCTAATTGCTGAGTATTCTTTTCTTCCTTCCTCCCTTCCTTCCTTCCTTCCTTCCTTCCTTCCTTCCTCTCTCCCTCTTTCTTTTTTTCTTTCCTTCCTTCCTTCCTTCCTTCCTTCCTTCCTTCCTTCCTCTCCCTCTTTCTTTCTTTCTTTCTTTCTTTCTTTCTTTCTTTCTTTCTTCTTTCTTTCTTCATCTCTCATGTCCACTAGATTATGAACAACTTGAGTGCAAGGATTGCTTTTGTCTCTGCTACAAAATCAGACGATGGGTGGATGAATCAACCATTGAATGAAAGAACAATTTAAGCCCTCAGCATCATGCACTGCCATGGTCTAAGACGTTTTTACTAAGAACTCATGATCTATTTCCAGTGGCATGGCATAGGTCAAGTTCATTGGTACCTTTCTTGGTTATATTCAGGCCTTTATTCACTAAACATTTGTTGAGTAGCTATGATGGGTCAGACTCTCTGCTAGGAGGAAAGTACAAAGATAAACACAGCTTAGTCCCTGGTCCACAGGAGCAAAGGATCTAGAGCACAGAACAATCCACAAGTGGGTAATTGTGACACAATTCAGTGTGTCAGTTATTGAGGAGAGAAAGAGCATTCCAGCAAGAAGGGACATTATGTGAAAATTCCAGGGAGGTGACTGATACCTTGAGGTGTGCAGAGGGAGGCAGGTGACTATAGCTCAGTATTGCTGGAGGGTAAAGCTTTCCCTACTAAGTGGAAGGAGATAAGAGTGGAGAAATGTAAGGGCCTTCTGGGCCCTGCTAAGGGCTAGACGTCATCCTACAGGTATGGAGAAGATACTGAAGGGTTTCAAACAAGGGCAAGATGTGAAGGGATTTATGTTTTGAAAGACCACTCACTTGACTGGGCAGATAAAGACCAATGGAGACCAGATGGGATAAGGGGATAACAGCCACAGGCCAGGCAAGCAGTGCTGGCTGCCTGAGCCAGTTCCATGGCAAGATCACAGGGATGGATGTAGGAAGTAAAAAACAGGCAGGAGTTGATGGCTCCCTGGAAATTAGGGTGTATTTTTTATCTATGCTGTGTCACAAGCATACAGTTTTACCACAAACTTAGTGGCTTAAAACAAACATGCATGGTCTCACAGTCTCTGCAGGTCAGGAGCTCAGGCATGGCTTAAGTGGGTCCTCTGAGGAGGGGCTATGAGGCTGCAATCCTAGTGCCTTGTTGGAGGCTCAACTGGGAAAGGATCTGCTTTCACGTTCGCTCAGGTTGTTGGAAGGATTCACGTCCTTGTACCTGGAGGCCTTAGGGCTTCAGTTTCTTGCTGACTGTCAGCTAGAGGTTTCCCTCCATTCAAGACTGCCTGCGGTTATTGCCTTCCAAATGTTGGGGCTTCCCATCATGGCTGTTTGCTTCTTCCAAGGCAGCAAAGGAGAGACTCTGTAAGGCAGGAGCCACACCCTTGTGGAACATAAACATGCCAGCGCCTTTGCCTTTGCTGTATTCTATCAGTTAGAAGCAAGGCCCGAATCCTGCCCTCTCTCAAGGAGATAAGGAGGGTGATCACAGAAGGTGTGAATGCATGGAGGCTGGATTGTGGGTGTTCAGCACAAGCAGCCCCTGCTAGCTTCCCAGCAGCAGCTGGAGAAGATACATTATATAGCTTGTATGGACTGATACATTGTATAACTTGTGTGGTGGTGAGTCTGCAGTGACTTCATTTCGTAAGTCTTTTCTTTCATTTTAGTTGTTTTGCCATTTCCTCTAGGCTGTTTTCTTTCCCATCTCCCCAGAGTAAAGCCTCCTTCAGGCCATTAGCAGTGCTGCAGGGAAGGCGTTCCTCACAATCCAAGGAGATGCACCCTGCCTTGGCAGAGGCCCGCCTTGGTTTCCTAAGTCGGAGTCCAGAAAATTCAATCCCTTCCAAATACTAACATGTTGGTATTTAATTGCACAATACTGTAAATAAGACTTAAAAAAAAAATCCGAAATAAAAATCATTTAACACCCGGATAGTATTTGCTGCATTAAAATTTGGGATCAAAAATGAGTGCCCTCATTAGATATGCTTCTTCTCTACTTCTTCCATCTTAAAAAAAAAAAAAATTTTTTTTAATGTTTATTCATTTTTGAGAGACAAAGTGTGAGCGGGGGAGGGGCAGAGAGAGAGGGAGACCCACAATCCGAAGCAGGCTCTAGGCTCTGAGCCGTTAACACAGAGCCCGACGCGGGGCAGGAACCCACAAACCGTGAGATCATGACCTGAGCTGAAGTCGGGTGCTTAACCAACTGAGCCACCCAGGCACCCCATCTCCTTCTCCCATCTTTAAGAGTGTAAGACACTGATAGTCCAGAAAGCAAGGTTTCCATTGTAAGAATAGGGACGTGCTTTCCCAGTTCAAAGACTTTTAAAAACAATGTTAACATTTCATCATTGTAACAAACTTTTTTTTATCGCCTTGAAACGGATTTGGGGAATCCTGCATCAAATCTTCATCTCTATATGACAAAGTAAAGAAGACAAACCTGAAACGCTTTCCTTGGAACAAACACTGCTACCTGCTATCCATAAAAGGACTTCAGTCCTGCAAAATGGACTCTGAGCTGTTGGCAAGATCTCTTTGAAGTCAGCGAGGATGATTATGTGATGGTGAGGACGTCTTGGGGAAACACTCGAAGTTCATTTACAGCAGTTTTCCAGTTTCCCAACGAACGACAATCAGAAAGAGATTTCTGGGAAGGGAGAAAACTGCACAGAAATTTTCTCTGGCAGGGAGCCTGGGTGGCTCAGGCTGTGATCTCAGTTTGTGAGTTCAAGCCCTGCGTCTCCGGCTGGGGGCTGGCAGCTGGGAGCCTGGAACCTGCTTCAAATTCTGTGTCTCCCTCTCTCTCTGCCCCTCCCCAACTTGTACTCCGTCTTTCCCTCTCAAAAATAAATAAAAGTTAAAAAGAAAAGAACTTTTCCCTGGCTTAATGATAAAACAATTGTCACTTTTCTTTCTTTCTTCTTCTTTTTTTTTTTTTTAATTAAGATCAGGATGCTGAGGAGTGTGAAATTCTCTTCCTATGAAGATCAGTTTAGGAGCTGGTGACTCAACCAGAGGCGAGAAGACGTGAATACTGTTTTCTCCAATTATGTGAGAACACCTGGAAAAGGAGTTAATTGCATTCACCTTTCCTTCTGAATGCCGATTATAGTTGAACCAAAAAAGGAAGTCATAAACCTAGACATACAGATTTACATTTTTCGGGGTGCCTGGGTGGCTCCCATTCTTGATTTCGGCTCCGGTCATCATCTCATGGTTTGTGAGCTCGAGTGTCGCCGCATCAGGCTCCTCGCTAAGCGTGGGGTCTACTTGGGATTCTCTCTCTCCGTCTCTCTGCCCCTCCCCGACACGCGCACGCACACATACACGCGTAGTTCTCTCTCTCTCTCTCTCTCTCAAAATAAATAAATAAACATTTTTAAACATTTTCATTTTCTCTAATCCACCTGAATTTAACTCTAGTCTCTTTCGTCTTTCTGTAGAAATACAACAAATAATGGGGCGCCCGGGTGGCTCAGTCAGTTAAGCGTCAGACTTCAGCTCAGGTCATGATCTCATGGTTCGTGGGTTCGAGCCCCGAGGGCTCTGGACTGACCGGCTCAGAGCCTGGAGCCTGCTTGGGATTCTGTGTCTCCCTCTCTCTCTGTCCCTTCCCCTCTCGTGCTCTGTTTCTGTCTCTCTCTCTCTCTCTCAAAAATAAATAAACATTGAAAAAAAAAAAAGAAATATAATAAATAACAATGCTGCCTGTGAAGCACTTTGCACAGTGCCTGGGCCATAGTAAATAATTTGATATGTGATTACTGGAGACATCAGCCTGGAGAAAATGAGGAAGTCTCCCCAAGCATTATGACTTCTGTTCCCCTTTAGTGACTAAGGCCACCAAAGACAAAAAGAGTAATTGCAGCCCCAGGCCATGTTAGGCCCAGTAGAGCAGGTGTAAGCAAGACGGTGGGTGGAGACAAAGCTTATCCAGGGCTCTCTCTACACCCCCATATCCTTTTCTCAACTAAAACATCTCTCCATACCCCTTTCTCTCCCCCAAACTCCCCTCAAGCGTCCGTTGTCTACTCCAGATTTTTCTTACGGAGAAAAGAACACCCACTAGGAGGGTCATGACTTCATTCCTCAGCCCTCTGTTGGTAAAGGAGAGGGTGGTGCTTTGATTTGAGGAAATGAAATTCTCTTTGTTTTTAAGGTTTATTTATTTATTTAGAGGGAGAAAGAGCACGCCCTGGGGAGGGGTAGAGACAGAGGGAGAGAGAGAGAGAGAGGAGAGTGAATCCCAAGCAGGCTCCACACTGCCAGCACAGAGCCCGATGCAGGGCTTGAACTCATGAACCGCGAGATCGTGACCTGAGCTGAAACCGAGAGTTGGTGGCTTAACCGACTGAGCCACCCAGGCACCCGAGGAAATGAAATTCTCATGGTTATATTTTAAGCACGTTGGGGGTGTGACTGTGCCTAATACAATTCCATGTCACCCAGAGTCTCTCCTACACGAAGAGTCCCGTGAGAACATACCAGCACTCCTTGTGTGCACCTTCACAGGGCCTGCTATGCACAGTTCTGGTCTAGTCACAAATTACTCTTTGTATAAGAAAATCCTCAACATCCAGTGTAGATGGAGAAAAGACTAGAGCTTCATAGTTTCTAAAATTCTCTTTATTTTTAAAAAAAAAAATTTTTTTTTTCAACGTTTATTTATTTTTGGGACAGAGAGAGACAGAGCATGAACGGGGGAGGGGCAGAGAGAGAGGGAGACGCAGAATCGGAAACAGGCTCCAGGCTCTGAGCCATCAGCCCAGAGCCCGACGCGGGGCTCGAACTCCCGGACCGCGCGATCGTGACCTGGCTGAAGTCGGACGCTTAACCGACTGCGCCACCCAGGCGCCCCTAAAATTCTCTTTAAAAGATCTGAGAGACCATCATCTCAAAAAGCATCCAAAATCAAGCAGTAAGGCACAGGAAGTGAGCATATTCCAAAATGGAAAGCAAAACGAAATGATCTCCCCGGCCAAAGAGTCTGACCTGAGAATCACCTTCACCAGGCTGTCAGCCTTCATTTGAACTTCACCTTGATGCTTCTCTGCAAAGAAGCATTTCCTAGGTGGATTCAGACTCTTCGGCCTCACAAAAGTCACAGGACTCTCCTCTTTGCCAGGAGCTACGTTCATCCCATGGAGCGTGAGGCTGATGACTGGCTTTCTTGATGCATTTGTGCCAAAAGGCTGTGTCCCCAACCCATTTCTCCCTTTACGGTATGCACTCAACTCTTCCACTTGACAAGGCAGAGAAACAACCAATCCCTCCCTCCTCGGGGATGAGGAAAAGGATCTATCCCACCTGGGCCTCTGTAAAGGGACCTGATTAATTCAGGCAATATGTTCTAGGGCCATATAGGAACCCAGCCTCAGGAGTTAGTTCACCTGTGTCACCCTTTCTAGCCTCATTTTGCTTATGTTAACCTTCTCTGATGTCCTGATCCCCATCTGACTTGTATACACCTGACATCCAATAGCCAGTCTCTCTGGCTTCATTAGCCCTTTATTGACCTCCTTTTCTGGTGCAGTTTTAGCTTTCTCCCACAAACATATATTCTATATTTCTTTGCTTGCCCTATGCACTAAGACTGTAGGCTAATTACATTTCTACCACCAACACATCTCTCATTCTTTTTCCATCCAGCTGCTCCATCTAGGGATGGAGTTTAGTAAATTCTGCCAAACAAAAATCCATTGTTATACTCAACAATGAGTTACCGATGGATTCCTATCAAATTCGGTAATAACAAAGGATGATCGCTATCTTGATTATTACTTAATATTCCACAATGTCCGTCTAGTGTAAAAGAGAGATAGATAGACCATTGAGAAATTGAGACATGAATATTATCATTTTCAGTTAGGTGTTTGTATGTAGAAAATACAAATGAATCAAGCAAGAACTGTTAAAATATCTGATAAAACTTGACACTAAGACCTGAAATCATAAAACTGTTAGAGGAACACATAGGCAGTAAGCTCCTCGACATTGGTCTTGGGGATGATTTTTTGGATGTAACACCAAAAGCAAAGGCAAAATTAAAACAAGCGGGACTATATGAAACCAAAAAGCTTTTGAATAGCAAAGGGAGCCATCAACAAAATGGAAAGGCAGCCGACTGAATGGGAGAAAATATTTTCAAGTCACATATCTGATAAGGGGTTAACAGCCAAAATACTCAAAGCATCCATGTAACTCAATAGCCGAACAAACAAACAAACAAACCATCCAATTAAAAAATGGACAGAAGACATACTTCCAAAGAAGAGATACAAATGGCCAACAGGTATGTGAAACATCACTAATCATCAGGGAAACGTAAATCAAAATCAAAATGAAATATCACCTCACATCCGTTAGAATGGCTGATATCAAAAAGACAAGAGATAACAAGTGTTGGTGAGGAAGTGGAGGAAAGAGAACCCTCACGCACTGCGGGGGGGAACGCAGACTGGTGCAGCCGCTCTAGAAAACAGTATGGAGCTTCCTCAAAAAAACTAAAAATAGAACTACCTTACGACCCAGCAATTCCACTTCTGGGTATTTATCTGAAAGAAACAAAATCACAAATTCAAAAGATACCTGCACCTCTGTGTCCCCCACAGCATTAGTCCCAATAGCCAAGACATGAAAACAACCTAAGTGCCCACTGATGTATGAATGGATAAAGAAAGTGTGAGGGGCGCCTGGGTGGCTCAGTTGGTTAGGCATCCGACTCTTATTTTGGCTCAGGTCATGATCTCACGGCTTGTGGGTTCAAGCCCCGTATTGGGCTTGCTGCTTTCAGCACGGAGCCTGGTTCGGATCCTCTGTCCCCCTCCCTGCCCCTCCCCCACTCATGCTCGCGCGCTCTCTCAGAAATAAACATTAAAAAAATTAAAAAAGAAAATGTGATTATATATAACATATATGTTTTTATTTTTATTTTTTTATTTATTTACTAAAATACTATTCAGACATGAAAAAGAATAAAATCTTTCCATTTACAACAACATGGATGGACTTTGAGGGCATTATGGTAAGTGAAATAAGCCAGAGAAAGACAAATACCATATGAGTTCACTTACATGTGGAATCTTAAAAAAAGAAAGACAGGAAAAGAAAACTGAACTCATAGATACAGAGAACAGATTGGTGGTTGCCAGAGGCAAGGTGTAGGAAGCGGGTGTAATGAGTGAAGGGGGGTCAAAAGGTACAAAGAAACTTCCAGTTATAAAATAAGTAAGTCATGAGGGTGTACTGCATAGCATGGTGACTATAGTTAACAATGCTCTATCGTATATTTGAAAGTTGCTAAGAGAATAAATCTTAAGAGTTCTTGTCACAAGAAAAAAAATTGTAACTATGAGTGGTGATGGATGTTGAACTTGACTTATTGGGGTGATCACTTCACCAGACACACAAATATTGAATCACGTTGCACACCTGAAATCGATATAACGTTATATGCTGAGTATACGTCAATAAACAAAAAGAGAGAGAGAGAGAGATCTGATAATTCCACATTTGGAAATCTATCAAGAAAGTGGTTGGAGACAGTATTTATAAGTTCAATTGTTTCACCTCAAAACATATTGGCGAACTGAAAGAAAGCAATCACAAATCAGCACGTATTGTACTCCCGTTTATATGGAATGTTCAGAATAGGTCAGTCCGTAGGGACAGAAAATAGGTTTGCAGTTGCCAGAGGTTTGGAGTGGGGAGGAAGAAAGGGGGAGTAATAAGGAGTGACTGCTAATAGGTACAATTTTTTTTTGGACATGATCAAACTGTTTTAAAATTAGATTATGGTGATGGTTGCATAACTCTGTATATATACTATAGATCATCAAACTGTATGCTTTCAACGAGTCAATTTCATGCTATGTAAATTACACCTTAGTAAAGCTGATTGGGGTGACTGGCTGGCTCAGTCAAAAGAGTGGCGACTCTTGATTTCGGGGTCATGAGTTCGAGCCCCACATTGGGTATAGAGAGTACTTAAAAAACTAAAAAACTTAAAAAACAAAATCAACAAATTCCACGTATACCAAAATACTCTTAAAATACAACAAAGAAGATTCCATATTCTAAAGATATAAAATATAATACTTAGGAATAACTTAGTTGTAAGAGAAAGAGATACAACCTGCATAAATAAAACTATAAAACTTTATTAAGATACATAAAGTAAGACATAAGTGAATCTAGAGATATGCTTGAATAGGAAGACTGGATATTGTGATAAAATTTCTTTCAAAATTCATGAATAATTTCCAACCAGTTCGATTTTAATAAAAATGCCAACAGAGGCCATTTTGGAGTGGCAGTAAACAAAATTATTTTAAAGTTTACCTGGAGGAATAAAAAAGAAATGGAAAAACTCCTTGTTAATTCAAAAGCTAGTGACAGTCTCCTTCACTTTTGCAAGGGTTTTATAAGCTCCTACATCCCTTCATTAAAAATCCCTGCATTGGGGCGCCTGGGTGGCTCAGTCGGTTAAGCGTCCGACTTCGGCTCAGGTCATGATCTCACAGTTCATGAGTTCGAGCCCCGCGTCGGGCTCTGTGCTGACAGCTCAGAGCCTGGAGCCTGTTTCAGATTCTGTGTCTCCCTCTCTCTCTCTGCCCCTCCCCTGCTCATGCTCTCTCTCTGTCTCAAAAATAAATAAACATTAAAAAAAGTAAAAATGAAAAAAAAAAATCCCTGCATTAAATCCCTATGTGTTTGAAATACCTAGTTTGTTTTTTTATCTGAATCTGAGCTCATACATTTCCAAAACCAAAAATAAGTAAATAAGGTCTAAGTTTTAGAAAAATATTTTCTTTCATCCGCAAATGAGGTACTATTATATCACACAAGAGATTGTTTCAAAAGTTAAGTAGAGGGGCACCTGGGTGGCTCAGTCCGTTAAGCGTCCGACTTCGGCTCAGGTCATGATCTCATGGTTTGTGAGTTCGAGCCCCGCGTCGGGCTCTGTGCTGACAGCTCAGAGCCTGGAGCCTGCTTCAAATTCTGTGTCTCCTTCTTTCTCTCTGCCCCTCCCCCATTCATGCTCGTGCTCTCTCTCTCCCTCTCAAAAAATAAATAAACATTAAAAAAAAAAAAGTTAAGTAGATTTAAAAACTTTCTCCATAGCTGAAAAGGGAATGTACCTGTGTATCCTTAACTGGTCTCCAGAGGGCAGTAGAGTCATTTATACTTAACTAAAGTTACCTCAACCAAAGTGTTTACTTTGATTTTTTTTCCCCAATACGCTTCTGTTTTTTTCTTATGACTGAGCCTTAACAAACTGGGTGGCCAGGATTAGGAAGACTGTCTGAGGTCATGGATCAAAGTAATGACAACAAGCCAAAGGGAAGACTCAAATAATCACTTTGATGTCATTACAATAATTCTCTAATTCGATAAGCCAACTAACTACAATTAATATTGTTGCCTAAGTATATTTAATCAGCCAGCATGTGTTCATGAATATACAACATTTGATAATTTCAAGGCTTTCTACTTTTAGAAGTACAAGACGTATATATAGTGATAGTCACTTATTCTGTCATATTTTTTTTAACTTTGTTTCTTTATTTTTATTAATCTCTACACCCAATGTGGGGCTCAAACTCACAACCCCAAGATCAAGAGTCACATGGTCTTCCAACAGAGCCAGCCAAGCACCCCATTCGGCCATATTTTTTGAGCATTTGATACGCTAGAAGTATATCAGTGTCCCAGAAATTGCTGAAGACACAAAAGGTTAGGAAAGCACGTTCAAAAAAAAAAACCATAGGGTTCTGACTTACTCTCCTACTGTAAACAACAAAAATTCTGGAGAAGATACGAAAAATGCATCTAGAAGCTGACAAAGTAAGGAATACTTTAGGCCGAAATGAAGTGAATGCAAAATTCCACAGAAGTATGCTGCACACTGAAGCTGGCTTTCACTCTAGGGAATTGCTAAACCAGGTGAACATGAACTTTGGCTTACACCTCTTTGCAGGACACAGAGAAGAGACATCGCATAGGTCCACCTCAAAGTGGTCATTCTAAATAATAGGAGACCATCTCTTCAAGGTAGAGACACCAAAGGCCACTCTCCTTCGGTGTGAGAACAAACCAGAACCACCTTGAACTCTGTACCCGCTCCCAGTCAACTACAAGTGAAATTGCCTCCTGTCTGGAAACTTGGCACGAAGTGCAGAGAATGGGGGAAAAAAATCTCTTCTGAGTTTTGTAAGCACAAGATAAAAGATGACCTATATAAATTCATACACCTGGGTGGTCTAAAATGTCTCAAGTTAAAGTCAGATTAAAGTGGTCACAGACCCAGGAATCTCACAAAAGCAAACACGAATCTTCTCTACAGAAACTACTTCTGTTCTACGCTTCAAGGAATTCCCACAGAAATGTAAGTTCAGAGTCAAAAATCATAAAATCCAGGGGTGCCTGGGTGGCTCAGTCTCCTGGGTGACCGACTTCAGCTCAGGTCGTGATCTCATGGTCTGTGGGGTTCGAACCCTGCGTCGAGCTCTGTGCTGACAGCTCAGAGCCAGGAGCCTGCTTCGGATTCTGTGTCTCCCTCTCTCGCTTCTCCTCTCCCCCTTGTGTTCTATCAAAAATAAATAAACATTAAAAATTTTTTTAAAAAATCATAATACCCAAAAGTAAATGACACATCACGTGTGACAGCCAGCACTTATCAGACCCTCCATGATGGAAACGGTGAAACACAGAATATAAATCAAGTATATTCCAATACGTTCAGGAAGATAACTGGGCTAAAATTATCAGCAAAGAGCAAGGGTCATAGAAAAATAACCAATAATCAAGCACAGAGTGTCAAATAGAATTCCTACTCATAAAAAACATTATAAATAATATTTAAAAACTCGATGAAATGGCTAAAACAGTAATACAAAAAAAGTGGGCTTAAAATATAGTATTAAAATTTTTATATGAGAACAATATATATTATTAAGCCTTTATTCCAACATATTTTTAAGTTTCAATCAAATAGACAAGACCCTAGACAAATATCTCATTATATCTGAGTCAAAAGGAATAGGAAACCAGATAGTCTTATAATCACTAAGGAAATTGAAGAATCCAAAAGATGTCAATTAGTCAATCAATCTGTCCAGGCCCTGATGAATGCAGATTTTGGGGCGCCTGGGTGGCGCAGTCGGTTGAGCGTCCGACTTCAGCCAGGTCACGATCTCGCGGCCCGTGAGTTCGAGCCCCGCGTCGGGCTCTGGGCTGATGGCTCAGAGCCTGGAGCCTGTTTCCGATTCTGTGTCTCCCTCTCTCTCTCTGCCCCTCCCCCGTTCATGCTCTGTCTTTCTCTGTCCCAAAAATAAATAAACGTTGAAAAAAAAAAAATGAATTGTTAAAATACCCTAAGCAAAATATTAATACACTAAGATCAACAACCATTTTTTCCAAAAGCCGTATCATGGCCAAGTTGGACTTAGACAAATAAAGTAAGGTTGACGTAACACTTAAAAAAAAGTAATTAATTGATTTCACCACATTAATAGATTGAGGGAAAAATCATATGGCCTCGCAGTAGGCTCATAAAACCCACACTTTATAAAACTGACATGTATCCGTGATTTCTTAATAGTCTCTTTAAAATAGCCTGGTAATGTAGAAAGTATTATGTGTGATGTTGAAACATTAGATTCATTCTCTATAAGATTAGATATAAAACAAGGATGCTTGCTTTTAATAACTTTTATTAACATTACAGTGGCTGCACCACCAGTGAAGTAAAGAAAGATAAATGAATGAATGAAGAAATGGTATAAGGATGAAAAATATAGTAACAAATATGTAATTCCTCTCAATTAATATAACTGTTTATATACAAAGTCCTGAAAACGCTATAGATGAATTATTAAAGTTCAAGAATCTTTTTAATGTTTATTTTTGAGACAGAAAGAGAGAGAGAGGTAGAGAGAGAGAGGGAGACAGAGGATCTGAAGCAGGCTCTGTGCTGACAGCAGAGGGCCGATGCAGGGCTCAAATGCATGAACTGAGATCGTGACCTGAGCCGAAGTTGGACGCTTAACGGACTGAGTCACCCAGACGCCCCCAAAAGTCTAAGAATTTAATGATGGTCATTACAAAATCAATGCATACTAATCAACTGCATTTCTCTACCCCAGTAATAAACAGTCGGAAAATGTAGTTTTGAAAAGGTACTTTGCAAAAGTGTTGCGGGGTCATGGAGCACTGATGGTCGAGAAAGAATTCTTGGGACATTGTGTGGTGCGGCAAAGTTTAAGTAGCACCGGGACAGGACCCGTGGGCAGAAAGGGCTGCCCTTCTGCTGTATGAGGCTGGTGATTATATGCTCGGTGCTCAAGGGGAAGGGGGTGTGTAAGGAATATGAGATCACGAATGTCTTCTTCGAATTTCTACTTGTAAAACCACCTCTTGCAAGATTTCTCTGGTGCTTCTCCTTCAGTCGCTATTAACTATCAGTGAGATTTAGAGGCAGTCATAAGACCATCTGAGAATGCAGCGACCAGCACATATTTGATCCTTATCGAAAATATGCGGGCCATAGGTCAGCCTTCTCGGCTAAAGGTGAAAAACGTTCTGCTTCCATCCCTCATCAAGACTACCGGACGTCCTTTTGAATATAATTGTAAAATTGTATTTTAAAATATGAAAAAAAAGCTAAGTCAACACTGTACTGTAAAAGCTACAAACTCATGAACCGTGAGATCGTGATCTGAGCCGAAACCAAGAGTCGGATGCTTAACCGACTGAGCCACCCGGGCGCCCCAGAAGCGTGTTGTTCTAATGAGGCCACTCTTGGGAGGCCCCTAAATAGCTTCAGGATGAAGGCTGGTTGCCAGAAAGATCGAGCCTTGATTAGAAGCTTCCGACTTTGGGCTTTATCTTCCCACCTCTGGGAGGGGACAGTGGCTGGAGACTGAGTAAATAGCTAATGATTTATTCAATCGTGCCTACCCGATGAGATCTCTATTAGAAACCCACATGAGCGCACTCAAAGAGCTTGTTGGTTGGTGAACACAACTAGAAGCTGGGAAGGTGATGCCTGTGGAGAGGTCATGGAAGCTTCGTGCTGTGCATCTGAGGGCGAGCCGAATTTGCACCCCCCAAAATATGCCTCTTTGGTATAAGGATTGTTTTAGGCTGATTTCCTTTCAAAAACAGCAGATAGGAGAAGTTTTGCAAACTGAGGAGTTACTCTTTTGTCAGGACGTGGACAAGGGACTAGACATAGAAGATATGAAAGAGACATGTATAAGGAAAACCTTCATTTGTAAAGGTGTCTTCCCTCTGGGCCAGAAAGAGGATGATTAAAACCCTAGAAATGCTTATCGATGGACGAGACGAGGATGGAAATCTGCATAACAGTCAGAGACTTGTCTACAGTGCTTTGCCTGATAATTTCTCAGAACTGGCTCCCCCCCCCCCCCCCCCCACCCAGAGATAGTGTTTAAGGTGGTGGCTTGGGCCGGTTTGTGGAATTACTCAGTTTTCCTGCCCCCCCCCCGCCCCATGTTACTAAGTTCTGTTTGTTTTTCTTCTGTTAATCTGTCACTTATGGGGCGGGGGGAGGGGTCGAGGGCTCAGTTAAGAACCTAGAAGGGAAGAAGGGAAGTTATTTTTGCTCCCTTACACATCTTTTCCATTTGGCTTTTTGGGTTGTGTCCTTTATAATAAACTGGTGACTAGAAGTAAGGTGCTTTCCTGAGCTCTGGGAGTCCTTCTATGAAATTACCAACCCTCAGCAGGATAGGGCAGGAGAGGGAATACCCACTTTAGAGCCAGCTGGTCAGAAGTACTGGGACTTGCAACTTGCATCTGAAAAGGAACAGTATTGTGGGATGGAACCCTTTACCTGTGGGGTCTGCACGAGCTATGGATAGTTGGTGTCAGAACTGAATCAAATTCTTGGACGATGAAGGTCCCCAGAATATGCCAATTTGACATGATTATTCTGAGTTGAAGGCAACTGAGGAACAGCAGGTGCAGGAAAAGTGCTAAAAACAGCCTAAAACTCCTTTTGTCAAGGAAATTGACATTTACAAAGGAAATTTCCATTTGTAAAGGTGTCTCCCACTTCCGGACCAGGAAGCGGACCCCTACTCGAGCAGCTCTGAGGAATGGAGAAGACGTTGACTTGAATCTGTATAACAATCTTAGTAAATGATCCTTGCTTATCAAACTCTCCCTAGTCACCTGCCCATAACTTACCACTCTCCTCCCTCAAAAGCTCCAAATCCCTTTTCTTTTGTTTAGCCTCTCCAGACTTTATTGCCTTCTGGGAGGGTTTATAAGCCCCCAAATTCTGGCTGCCTCCTTAAGCCACATTTCTTTGTGAATTTGCATGCATAGTGATGTGGGGAACAAAGGCAAAGGAAAAAAAATTAAATTTCCTTACAACTTACAGCCCTTCGACAAGTCCTTGAGACCCGGCAGAGTGACCTTCCTCTAGGAACTCAACTACCTCCATGTTAGTACTTTGCTCAGGGCAAAAGGCAATCTTAGCTTAACATTATCCCGGCTTCCAGAATCCTGGAAGTCTCCTTTAACATGTAGAAATTCCTTTGGAAACTTCCTTTATCTCTACCCTCCCAAGATATATGTTAGCAACCATCCTCTAAGTATATGTGCCACTGATATATACCTGAAGGGTCTCATGACTAAGGTTTTATTAGACAGTAATAAATGACCTTTTCCTAACAACAGCTAGCCCCTCAAGGTCCTGGAGACCTTGCTTCCAGAATTCCTTAGAGAGTTACACTATCCCTAACCCTTTCCCAACTTGAGAGTATATAATCATCCACCCCTCACAACTCCAGTGCGGCTCTTTCTGTCCATGGGTCCTCTCTCTGTGCTTTAATAAAACCACTGAAGGTATCTCAAGAATTCTCTCTTGACCGTTCGCGTTGAACCGCAACATCTCCGTATCACATAGCATTTAATTAAATCTGTTTTTCTCTCCTGTTAATCTTTTTTTTTTTTTTTTATGCTTATTTGTTTTTGAGAGAGAGACAGAGCGTGAGCTAGGGAGGGGCAGAGAGAGGAGGAGACACAGAATCCGAAGCAGGCTCCGAGCTCTGAGCTGTCAGCCCAACGTGGGGCTCAAACCCACAGACTGTGAGATCATGACCTGAGCCAAGTTGGACTTTTAACCAATTGAGCCACCCAGGCACCACTGTCTTCTTTCTTTCTTTCTTTTTTTTTTTTTTTGAGTTCATTTATTTATTTTTGAGAGAGAGAGATCGTGTGCGAGAGCTGGGGAGGGGCAGAGAGACAATCCCAAGCAGGCTCCATACTGTCAGCTCAGAGCCAGATCCGCCTCGAACTCACAAACCATTGAGATCATGACCTGAGCCGAAATCAAGTCAGACGCTTAAGTGACTGAACCACCCAGGTGCCCTAATCTGTCTTTTATCAGTTTGATTTTTGCCATCTCACTCGATAAAAAAAAAGAAAAAGTTTTTCCTCCTCTATGACATCCTGTTGGTGTCAGGGTTTGGAGAAGTCTGCAAATTTGGTGTCAGGAGGGAAAAAAAAAAATCTAACTATAGGAAAATATGCATCCCCCCCCCCCGCAAAGGGTCTATAGTTTTCATGCAAACCCAATACAATTTTCAATGAGTTTATTTGTACAATATGTCACGAAACACATTATTTAATGTATACGGAGGGACACAGAGCCAAGAACATTCAGTCCATTTCTGTAGAAGAAAAGAAAATGAGATAACTTATCTTACCAAATACCTAAAATTACATGTAAATTGTAGCGGCACTGATGAAGGGGCCAAAGGCAAGCTAACGCCCGCAACTACCAACCCCCCTGCCCCCCCACCTAGGTGAAATATGTGTGATATTCCTCAGGCATGCCTGGCTGCCCAAGAACAAAGAAAAGGAAAGAAAACAAATGATGAACTGACAAAGATCACAGCCATGCAGAACAGGAGTCTCCATCAGTTTAAAATATTTTAGTAAATTACAAGAAAAAGGCAATTTTATCAATAGCTTAAATCTCCGGAAACCTATGGAGTCAGTGTCCTGGAACCCCAACATCACCCTCCTTCCACAGTGATATGGGAACAAAGGCAAGAAGGAAATGGCTAGATAAAATTAAGTTTCCTTATTACCTGCAGCCCATTGACAAATACTTGAGGCTGGCAGAGTAGAACATTTCTCCAGGAACTGTCTTAATGTTAATGCTTTGCTAGATGGAAAAACAATCTTAGCTTGACAATTGCTAGGCTTCCAGTATCCCGTGAGTCTTCTTTAGCATATGAAAATTCCTTTGGAAACTTCCCCTTGACTTTACCTCCCCCAGCTCCTGAGTATATAATCAGTCTTTCCCCGTAGTCCCAGGGCAGTGCTTTTTGTTCCACCGGTCCTGTCCCCATGCTGTAATAAAATCACTTTTTGCACCAAAGATGTCTCCAAGAATTCTTTCTTGGCCATCAGCTCCGAACCCCCATCACCCCAAAAGATCATCACTTATGGAGAAAAATGAATCCTTGCTTTTCAAACCAATACTAAAAATCAATTCTAGCAGATTAAACACCTGAATGTAAAAGGTAAAAATATAAAAATTTTAAAAGACTTTAAGATGTAGCAGCATTTTAAAAACAAAACATAGAGGGGTGCCTGGGTGGCGCAGTCAGTTGAGCGGCCGACTTCAGCCAGGTCACGATCTCACGGTCCGTGAGTTCGAGCCCCGCGTCGGGCTCTGGGCTGATGGCTCAGAGCCTGGAGCCTGTTTCCGATTCTGTGTCTCCCTCTCTCTCTGCCCCTCCCCCGTTCATGCTCTGTCTCTCTCTGTCCCAAAAATAAAAAAAAATAAAAATTAAAAAAAAAAACGTTGAAAAAAAAATGAAAACAAAACATAGAATGTGGAAACAATGAGGAAAGGAGAAAGTTTGACTACATTCAAAAAGTTTGCGGGGGGGGGGGTGGTGGGCATCAAAAAACACCATAAAAAGGCTGGAAAGACAAAGAAGTGAGAAGATATTTGTAACATACAACAAATAAAAATGAGTTCATAATATGTTTTTAAAAACTGTGAAAATTAATAAAGGGAAATCTCACTAGAATGGAGTCAGGAGGTTGGGGGTGGGGGAAGGGGGTGTGGCTTTCATGCCTCAGTCTCACTGGTGGTGCCCATCAATTGCAAATCAAACGGGAAAAGGCGGGACTTTGTAAACAGGTACTATTTTACTGTCCTGGCAGGAGGCAGGAATGCTTCCTCTCCAGCCCTCCCTCCCTGGCTTCCCCTGCCTTCTCCCTCCCCCCTGCCCCCCCCCCCCCGCCCCCAAATAAACCAATCTTTTGCCCATAAAATAACTGGTAGTTTGATTGTTTAAATTTTCTTAACATTGATTTATTTATTATTGACAGACAGAGAGAAACAGAGCGTGAGCAGGGGAGGGGCAGAGAGAGAGGGAGACACAGAATCCGAAGCAGGCTCCAGGCTCTGAGCTGTCAGCACAGAGCCCGATGCGGGGCTCGAACCCACAGACCGCGAGATCAAGACCTGAGCCGAAGACCGACGCTTAACCGACTGAGCCACTCAGGCGCCCCTGCTTTTTTAATTTAACGAAACACTCCCATTAATCAATGAGAAAACAAATACCAATACAAAATTAATTTAAACAGGCATCTCAGAGAACAAGAAAACTGAATGATGTGAAAAATTATGAGGTCTCAGTGAAGTAGAAGTATTTTTATAAACTGCTGAAGGGAATGTCTTTTATTACAATCAGTTTATTTTTTACATTTTTTAGTCTTTTAATTTTTTTAATGTTTATTTTTGAGAGAGAGAGAGAGAGAGAGAGAGAGAGAGAGAGACAGAGTGCAAGCAGGGGAGGGGGAGAGAGAGAGGGAGACACAGAATCTGAAGCAGGCTCCAGGCTCCGAGCCGTCAGCACAGAGCCCGACGCGGGGCTCGAACCCACGAACCCGGAGATCATGACCTGAGCTGAAACCAAGGGCTGGATGCTTAACCAACTGAGCCGCCCAGGTGCCCCAACTGCAATCAATTTAGAAGACTGGCATTTTCTAGTAAGTAGGAAAATACACATGCATTCTACCTAAGAATTCCACTCTGAGGAATATACGTTAAGGGCACCCTTCTTGCACATTTGCACCAGATATGGTATCAGATTTTTTTAAAAACAAAACCGTAATTACAGCAAAAAAAAAAAGTATTACCACGATAGATAAGAATATTGTGGCATTATGTTATAGAATATTATATAGCAGTGACGGTCAATGGATGATAGCTATACATAGCGAGAAGTGTAAATCTCAGGGACATAATTTCAGAACAAAGTATAAAAATATATACATACAATAGTATATATAATATATATAATATACAATTACATATAGAGAGTTCAAAATGTAGGTCTTAATAATTCATTTGGAAATATACATTGACGTGCAAACAATAACAATGGGGGGATTATTAAGCACAAAATTTATGATCATGGTTACCTCTGGGCATGGAAAGCAGTAGGGACGGGCCTGGGGAAGGATATACACAGGACATCAAAGATACTGTTACATCTTTTTCCTTAAGTAGAGCGGTTGTTACATGGGTATTTGTTGTGCCATGATCTTGTATGTGATTACATTTTATAAAAATTCTTTTGTTTCTATTCAAAACTTAACAAAGGTAACTTAAAAATGATACTTATACAGTCAGGTAGTTTATATCAGAGTTACGCCAACTAGGTATTTATATGTCAGAAGTTAATCGCCTGCAAGTTAAATAAGACCCAACAGATTTAAAACATAAAACAGATTTAAAACAACAGATCAAAAAAAAATTTTGTTTGATGCACCATATTTTCCAATTTTTTCTTCTCTCTCTCTCTCACTTCCTCCACCTTGATTCAGCTTGTGGTCATGTCTCTGCTTTCATTAATAAAGAAATATACAAAAAAAAAAAGTAACGTGACCCGTCATCCAACCGGCTGTTCAAGCCAAAAAGCTAAGAACTACCCATGATTTCTCCGTGTTGCTCCCCTCGCACACTGAATTCACTGGTGAATCTTGTTGGCTCTCCCTCTAAAATATATCCCAAATTCATCCACTTCGTCTATCTCCATTGCTACTGTCCTATTCCAAGCCATCGTCCTCACTTACAGAGATTACTAAAACAACCTTCCGCTCTTCTTGTTTCCATCCTTGCCTTCCTATAATCCTTTTTCTTCCCAGCAACCTTAGGAATCTTAAAAAAAAAAAAATAAAATGCAGACAGACAGAGCACAAGTGGGGGAGGGGCAAAGAGAGAAGGAGACACAGAATCGGAAGCAAACTCCAGGCTCCAAGCTGTCACCACAGAGCCCGACGCGGGGCTCAAACTCACAAACCGCGAGATCATGACCTGAGCCGAATTCCGACGCTCAACCGACTGAGCCACCCAGGCGCCCCATAGATAACATTTTTATATAGACTCTATAGCTGATATATCTGTATTTCTACCTTTTTCTCTGTATATTTCTCGTGATCTAGCAATTCTACTCCAGTATATGCCCAACAGAAATGCATTCATATGTGCATTTAAAGATACATACAAGAGGGGCTCTTGGCTGGCTCAGTTGATAGAGGATCTGACTCTTGATTTCGAGGTTGTGGGTTTGAGCCCACATATAGAGATTACTTGAAAAAAATAAAATCTAAAAACTAAGAGGCACGTACAAGAATGTTCATAGCAGCACCATATCTTTAACAGGCAAATATTGGGAACAACTCAAATGTCCATCCACAATAGAATGGGTCCACTATACATTCATACAATTCATACAACTCTAGTCATACAGTGGAACAATGTACAGCAATAAGGAAGAACAAACTGTTGCTATGGCAACAATATGGATAAACCTTACAAATGGAAGGTCCAGTGATAGAGGCCAGACACAAAGAAGCAAGTGTCTTATGGTTGTATTTACAGTAAAATCCAAACACAGGCAAAACAAATCCATGCGACAGAAGTCAGGTCACGGTAACATTTGGAGAGGCGGGGTGGTGTAGGCATACCTTAACATCCTACGTCCTAATTCTTGATCTAGGCAGTGACGATCTGGGTATGTTCATTTTGTTTAACAAAAATTTGAATTGTACACTTGTAATCTGTGTTCTTTTTTTTTTTAATTTTTAAATAATGTTTCTTTTTGAAAGAGAGAGAGAGAGAGAGGGAGAGACGACGAGTGGGGGAGGGGCAGAGAGAGAGAGAGGGAGACACAGAACCCAAAGCAGGCTTCAAGCTGTTGGACACTTAACCAACTGAGCCAGCCAGGCACCCCACAATCTGTGTACTTTTATGTGGGTGAGTTACACTTCAATTAAAAGTTTACTTTTTAAAAGCCCTGCCTATAAGTTCTTCTTGCCAAAAGGCATAAAGCTTGAACATGAATCTAATCAAGATTTTAGAGCTAAATTCTATAGGAAATATGGAAAACAGAGGAACAAGTGACACATCCCTTTAAGAAGCAAACTAACAAATATGGAACGTGGGACATTTGGAAAGACAACGGCCTTATTTGTTGTTATTTGTTGCAAAAGTCAATGTCAAGGGAAAGAAAGAAAGAAGAGAAAGGGAGGGGGGAAAAGAAATGTATTGCAACTGAAATGATACTTCTTTTTACTACAAAGTAGTACAAGTTATAAAAAATGGAAGCATGACTGTTATAAAAATACAGAAACTTCAATTTAAAAAGTGTTTTCTTTTTCTCCCTCATTCTCCAGACATTCTGCACATGCTACAATATTGTGTTGTTCTGCCTCTTTTTTTGTTTCAATTAAAATATATCTTCATAGTAGTACGTATGAATTTACCTTAATTTAAATGGCTGGGTATTTTTCTATCATTTGTATCATTAAGTAGTATTATTCCAATATTTTATTTTTTTATTTTTTTTTAACGTTTATTCATTTTTGAGACAGAGAGAGACAGAGCATGAATGGGGGAAGGTCAGAGACAGAGGGAGACACAGAATCTGAAACAGGCTCCAGGCTCTGAGCTGTCAGCACAGAGCCCGACGCAGGGCTCGAACTCACGGACCGCGAGATCATGACCTGAGCCAAAGTCGGACGCCCAACCGACTGAGCCACCCAGGCACCCCATTCCAATATTTTCTATTAAAAAGTAAATTATCATGCAGCTAGTCATTGTATATGTATTTGTCTCTATTTCAACTGGTGGAATAGATTCCCCTAGAAGTGGGATAGCTTGATCAAAATAAATGTACATTTGAATTTTTATTAGAATTTGCTAAATTTCTTCCAAACGGGTGGTACCAATATATGCTTCTACAATATATGTGCTTGTCCATTCACCCACATGTTGCCAACAGCAGATCATATCAATCTTTTATTTTTTTACAGTTTTTGTTTTGTTTTGTTTTGGGGGGGGGGAGGGGAGAGAGAATCTCAAGCAGGCTCCACGGTCAGCGTAGAGCCTGACATGGGGCTCGATCTCACGACTGTGTGATAATGACCTGAGCCACAATCAGGAGCTAGATGCTCAACCGACTCAGCCACCCAGGTGCCCCTCAATCTTTCACATTTCTGCCAATCTGATAGACGAAAGCAGTATTTTTTGCTTCATTTGCATTTGTTTGATTTTTAATAAGGCTGAGCATTTTTTCTAAGTCTGTTGGCCATTTGGATATTTTTATTTTAACAGCTTTTGAATATATTTTGCTTCGTTTTCTACTGGGCTATTCGGCATTATCTGTATGATGGGTAGGAGGCCTCAATACGTTAGGAATGTTAGTATGTTATTTGCATAGGTTATTTGCACCTACTTTCCCAGTTCTTCATTTGTCTTCCAACTGCTTTTTCTTGCTTTTGTTATGCAGAGTTTTTCATTTTATGCCTACTTTTATTTTCCTTTATGGTCTCTGTGGAAAGATTCATGCTCAGAAAGCCCTTCCCCATTTATCTGTTCATGTATTTATTCTTTCAACGTATGTTTGTCCAGCACCTGCTACATGCCTCTAGGTATGAAGCCGAGACAGCTGCCCTCCCAAAGCATAAAGTCTGGCAGGGTGAAGCAGAACTCTCATAAGTAAACAAACGTCAAGAAGACAGTTGTCGCCAGGGGAACTGCTCTGAAGGCCACAGAGTGGGATGATGGAGTAGGGAGAGACTGCATAGAAGATCTCGCCTGGGTGGGGGTGGTCACAGGGAGCCTGAGGAGGCGCCATTTGAGCTACAAGATGAACATGAGCGACAGATGGTTCCAGGCATTAGCCCCGAGGCAGGAACGTACTTGGCAGGGTTGAGGGTATGAAAGCTACAGCAGAATGAACCTGGAGAGCCAACGGGGCAGGGTCACCCAAGGCCTGGAAGGCATAGACCAAGCATGCGAGCTTGGACTCCACCTTGAACTCTAAAAGGCACTATGGGCGGGGTGGGGGCCGGGCGGCTCAGTCAGTTAAGCACGGGACTCTTGAAATCGGAGAGTCGTGATCTCACCGTTTGTGAGTTCGAGCCCCACTTGGGCTCTGTGCTGACAGTGTGGAGCCTGCTTGAGATTGTCTCTCTCCCTCTCTCTCTGCCCCTCCCCCATCTGCACAAGCTCTCTCTCTCTCTCAAAATAAATAAACATTAAACAAAATAATAATAATTTTAAAAAAGCCATCGAGGGTTTTATGAAAGAGGACCAAAGCAGTAGCCTGCGTTTTTCAAATACATCTACTTTTTTATGATGAAGCATATGCCAAAGTAGAGAAAATTATAACAGTCTGTTACACACTTATCTACCCGTTTTGTGCTTACATATTTTTATGAGAATCCTGCTCATCTTGCCATTGATCCCTGACCACTTCCAGTTCATCTCTAATAATTAAAGGTTTCTTTCCTTCTTCTTTTTAAGAAATGTTTTTAATGTTTTATTTATCTGTTTATTTATTATTTTTGAGAGAGACAGAGTGAGGGCAGGGACGCGGCAGAGAGAGAAAGAGACACAGTATCTGAAGCAGGCTCCAGGCTCTGAGCTGTCAGCAGAGAGCCCGATGCAGAGCTTGAACTCACAAGCTGTGAGATCATGACCTGAGCTGAAGTCAGACGCTTAACCGATTGAGCCACCCAGGGGCCTCCTCCTTCTTCTTCTTTTTTTTTTTTTTTCCTACAGAATCATAATGCCACCATCACACTAACAAAATTGACGAAGGGTTTCTTAATGTCATTTAACAGCCAGTCCATATTAAAATTTCTCCAACTTTTCTGACAGTTGGTTTGGTCAAATCAGGATTCTAACGAGCCCCACAGATTGCATTTAGTGACACGTCTCTTTAATGCTTTTCATCTAGAGCAGAACTTGGTTCCTTTCGTCCCTCCCTCCACTATCCAACATTCTGCCTTAAACCACAGATAGTGCCCTTCTTCCATCCTTCCCTCTTTCTCATTCTTCCTTTTATCTCTCTCCAAGAAACATTTATTAAAATCCAAGCACAGTGCTGGGCACTGAGGAAACTCCTCGCGGTTTCTGTCTTCCTAGATGGTATATCTACCTGAGTCTCCATTTCTCCAATGTGCTATTAACACCGTTACAGGAGTAACCAACCGGAAGGGTACAAAGGCACCTCTCTTTCTCCTGTTCAGAAAACCCAAGCATTTCCCATTTTCTGTGGAACCACGTTAGAGACATAGATGGGAATTGGGGTCCCAGCTCCACTGCTGACCAGCTCTGTGGCTTTGGGTAAGTTGCTTAATGTAGCCATGCCTCCGTTTCCCCGGTTAGCCAAGGAGGATCCTACTGCCCACTTCAAATGCTCATATCATGCAGTTGAACCAGCAAAAGATACTTGGACTTCATCTCTGGGCACCACGTTTTGGATGAGCCTGAGCCTGAGAGCATAGGCACTTTGGTAGCAGCCTCATTCGCCTTCTAATTAGCAAGAGCACTAGGTTAGAATACGAGCCTGTGACATGGTTCCTATTGTTACCACGTTAGGAAGTGAGGATTCGATTTGGGGCCCCAGTTCTTGCTACTTGCTCAGGTGAAGACCGAATCAAACAATATATCGAAACACCTTTGCATGGTGCCTGGCACAAAGAAAGCACTCAGTAAGGCATTGTTCTTTTACTATTGTGAACACACATATAAAAATAAAGTAAATAACTGAAATATACCTGTGGGAACTTTCATGAATTCTCCTGTTACTTACTTTCACAGAATGTTGCTGGGTACCCTCTAGCTGGTGCAACCCAGGAACTGAATTTTTAATTTGATTTCAACTTCATTTTTAATAGCCACATATGGCTCCTAGCTACCATGTAGGGCAATGAAACGGTCAGTGACCGACCAGGTCCTACTTGCCTTTTCACATGCTATGGGACGTGGGAAACCAGTTTGCCTAACCAGTAATCTTCCTTGAGGCAGCAAAAGTTCTCTTTTCCATTTGGGTGAACCCTGTCCTCAATATCATCTCCTGAGATGCGTAGGTCACTCTGGCTTGGCTTGCGGTGGGGGCAGGGGAGAATCACTAGGCCAGATTGGTCAGGGTCAGCCTTGAGACTCTTGTAGGAACTATTTAGAAAGAGATGCTCTAAGGTTGCTCTGGGGGGAAGAAGATCTGCCTGGAAATTAAACCTTCAGAGAAGAAGGCAGAAGCAGGAGGATGGACGGTTGCTCGATAACATTATTTGAGCACCTAGATCCAGCTTTTCCTGAAGTCATTACTATCATTACACTGTTCAGTTACATGAACCAATAAATTCTTTTAACTAATGCCAGTGTAATTAGCTATGTGTATAACTTGCCACTGTAAACATTCTGACTAATATACACTATGCTGTCTACTTGGAATCCCTTTGCATTTCTTGTCTACAAACCGAAAGCTTACTTTAAAACCTACCACAGGGGCGCCTGGGTGGCTCAGTGGGTTAAGCGACCGACTTCGGCTCAGGTCACGATCTCACGGTCCGTGAGTTTGAGCCCCGTGTCGGGCTCTGGGCTGACAGCTCGGAGCCTGGAGCCTGTTTCACATTCTGTGTCTCCCTCTCTCTCTGACCCTCCCCCGTTCATGCTCTGTCTCTCTCTGTCCCAAAAATAAATAAACCTTAAAAAAAAAAAATTTAAAACCTACCACAAATATCACTGCCTCTGTGAAGCCTTCCCAAAGCACAAAGGCAGAAATAATTGTTCCCTTTGTGGAATTTACATAACTCCTGTTACGTGTTTTTCTCTGCACTGAACAAAGTATATTATGGTTTAGTTTATAATCTTCCTCCATTTACCCCTCTTCCATCTCTGAAATGTCAGTGTCCAGCATATCTCAGCACACAGCATTCACTCAACATGTAAATCGAAGATGAATTTATTTGACTTTAAGTTATTATAGCCTAGGGGCACCTGAGTGGCTCAGTCAGTTACGCATCTGACCTCGGCTCAGGTCATGATCGTGCGATTCGTGGGTTTCAGCCCCACATCGGGCTCTCTGCCGTCAGCTTGGAGCCTGGAGCCTAGAGCCTGCTTTGGATTCTGTGTCTCCCTCTCTCTCTGCCCCTCCCCGGCTATCGCTCGCGTGCTCTCTCTCTAAAATAAATGAACATTAAAAAAATAAAATATTGGGGCGCCTGGGTGGCGCAGTCGGTTAAGCGTCCGACTTCAGCCAGGTCACGATCTCGCGGTCCGTGAGTTCGAGCCCCGCGTCAGGCTCTGGGCTGATGGCTCAGAGCCTGGAGCCTGTTTCCGATTCTGTGTCTCCCTCTCTCTCTGCCCCTCCCCCGTTCATGCTCTGTCTCTCACTGTCCCAAAAATAAATAAATGTTGAAAAAAAAAATAAATAAATAAAATAAAATATTAAGTTATTATATAGCTTAATATTTTATGCAGTTTGTTGCTGCCTTTATTTGTTAAAATAAGTATTTTATTATGGTGAACTATATGAAATTGCCGATATTTGACATTTCGGGCTCCAAAAGTGGCAATTTCATATTGTCCAACATAATAAATATTGATAATTATTATAGATATCCTAAGGGCACTTTATCGTATCTGAAGTCCACAGTCAGTGGACAGAAAGATACCAGCCTGAATGCTAAGATGACAAAAGAGCAGAAAAAATTTACCAGTACCAAGGACTGTCATGAATATGTGACAATGTTTATGTATTTATGTGTTTTTAAAGGTTTATTTACTTATTTTGAGAGAGAGAGAGAGACGGTGTGAGCAGGGAAGGGGCAGAGAGAGAAGGAGAGAGAGAATCCTAAGCAGGCTCCGTGCGGCCAGCGCAAAGCCTGTTGTCGGGCTTGAACCCATGAACCGTGAGATCGTGGCCTGGCTCAAAACCGAGAGTCGGACACTTAACCGACTCGGGTACAGTTGTAAGGGCCTCACAAGGATCAATTCGCTTCATCTTCGTAACAAGCCTAGGAGGCAGGTACTGCTACCATCCCCAATGGACACATGAGGAAACGGAGGCAGAGGGGTTCGGTATTTTGCCTCGGGTCGCCGAACGATTAAGAGACAGAGCCAGGATTCTAACCCAAGTAGCCTGACTGCAGGGTCCTTGTTCTGAAACACACATTACGCTACCTCTTACCCATGATGCTACATTGTGCTGGCAGAACTCTGTCACCCGTCCAACAAATGTAATTCAGAAACTGCTCACTGATGGGAGTGCAAGGAAGCCGTCCCCTCTATTTACTGCTGCAGAATACATCTTCCCAAACGTAGCGGCACGAAACCACAACTGTTCCTCGTGCTCACGGGTTCTGTGAGTCAGGGGGTTAAGACAGGCACAGGGGGATGGCTTGTCTCTGCTCCATACTGCCCGGGACCTCAGATGGAAGGACGAAGTGGCCGGGGGCCGCGTGACTGGGGAGTTGAGCCCAGGTGAGCCTGTGGACCTAGTGTCCACACGTGGGTCCTCCGAAAACCTGGGCCCCTCGCGGCTCGGCAGCTGGATTCGGAGAGGGTGAAGCCGGAGAAAACATTCCAAGGGTAGAATGATGGAGCCTCAAGGCTTCTCTGGACCTGGTCTCCGAGCTGGCGTCACTGCCCTCACCTTGGCTACAGACAAGCAAGGCACTGAGGCCAGCCCAGGTTCAAGGAGGGGGAGTCAGGCTCCTCCTCTCCGTTGAAGAGGGGCGAGGTAACACTGCACGTGAGTGGGACACCGTCCCAGCCACTTTAGCAAACGACTGGTGCAGAGTCAGAGAGGCTGCTGACAGAGCAGTAGGTCCAGCTGTAGGTTACGGAACAGGCAGCCAACAGTGGCTTGAACAGCAAGAGGGGTAATTGTGTCTGGAAACGGAAGGGCCAGGGGCAGAGCGAGTCCGGGGCTATTTAGCGGTTCAGTGATGTCATCCAGGAGTCCAGCGCTTTCCATCTTTTCACTCTGCCACCTGTACGTCGCACATCCAAAGTGTCTCAGTCCTTCATTTTCGGTTGGCCGCGGCAATCCCGAGCATCAGAAGGAGGCAACATGTCAAGCAAAGAAAACGAAGGGTATTTCTTCCCACGGGTGGCTTTACACGCCCAAGAATAACCTCGGAGCCCCCTTAGCTTCAGCTCACGTTGGTCAGGGACCTGACCTTGCCCGTGTTCCCGCCGTATCTGGAAAGGGCGCAGGGAAAGAAAGGGCCCAGCATTTGGGCCCCTTAACACTGTGAAGAGAAGTGAGAAGCGTTTCCGCTAATAAAAAAAGGAAGAGCGAGAATCACTCCTGAGTCACCAGTGTCTGCCACGAATGTGGGCAGCCGTCCACCTGTTTCGCAGATATTAGCTGATCGCTAACCACACATCGGGCCTGCTAAGAGGCAGGCAGAGCAGTGAGGAAGACACAGCATCCCTGCCCTCCTAAGGCTTGCAGTCTGGTGTGGACCAGAACACGGAACAAGCAGTTATAATTAAGTACAAATGTGGCAAGTGCCAAGGAAAAAATGCATGTAATCAACGCACAGTTTGCCACAATAAAAATATTTCTTCCGGAGGTTTACTGATATGAAAGACGAGGTTCCAGTTATAAAATCTAAAAGAAGCACAGGGTCCTTCCTAAGCCTGCAGGGTAAGCACGGAAAACGATGAGTTTTCCCAGTATGGAGGAGAATGAAGCACCGTACCTGGCGAATAGATGAGTCCTCATCAAAACAAAAGTGACTCGACCGAGAGTCAGAGACGATTCATCGGGATTTACCACAGACCCAGTGAACCCTCTGAGACTAGCCAGCCTTCCCTCCAAATGCACGCTCACCAAACAAACCTTGGATTATTCCCTCACTTACCCGCATACCAGGATGGAATTTTCCAGTGTCTGCAAAGTTACATCTGTCACCATAAAGTGTCATTTTGGTCAATTTAACGTGCGTGTGAACAGGGACCTGAAAACTGAGCACACAGCTCTTCAAAGCCAAAAACACGGACGGGGACCCCACAGTGAGCCCCACTCTGTGCGATCCCAGGACGTGACGCTGGCCTGGTCCGTGACGGCACTAAAAACCCACCTTGTACGTTCCTTTGATAACAGCTATGGCATCAGCCAACTGCTGATTGTAGCATTTTCTTATGATGTCCTCGTTCTGCAAACCAAAAAATAAATACAATGAACACCATAATGTAGCTTCAAATATAGCTCTCACACCTACGAAGGGACTCCATATAAAACCATCGTTCAGATCATCACAAATCTTGTGAACACTTCAATTTGCAACCATTTCTCCTACACTAAAGCTATTGCACTGCAGTCAATTTTTACTTACACTTAACCAAAGGCAATAGCTCACACGGATAAAATAAATACAGATCATCTGAGCATGTTCTTTCGCTTTACATATCTTTTTAGTGTCTTCCTGGAACTGCTTTTAAAAGTAATAAAATCTACTTATGATTCATATCTTGTCCCGGTCCTCATACCTTTTGAATAGGATATGCTCATAAAAAGAAATCTAGAGCCACTAATCCATCAACCAGAGTGATTTTCTGACTAATCAAATCACTTGACCACTGTTTTGGATAACAATGAAAGATAGTACATTAAAAAAAAAACTCACAAATCTTGATTCTGATGTCCGTTCGGATTCCAGCATGGAGTGCAAACAACGATTAGGTTTTAGAGTCAGACAGAATGTGCCACTTTCAATCTGTCTGACCTGAAGCAGGTTACCTGACCTTGGCATCTCAGTTTCCTTATCTGTAGATTAGGGGTGATCAGGTTTCATTTAAGCATTGACTTAAGGAGGAAACACATTTAAAAGGCTTAGTGTGGGGCACTTGGGTGGCTCAGTGGGTTGAGCGTCTGACTTCAGCTCAGGTCATGATCTCGTGCTTCCTGGGTTCCAGCCCCGCGTCCGGCTCTGTGCTGACAGCTCAGGGCCTGGAACCTGCTTTGGATTCTGTGTTTCCCTCTCTCTGCCCGTCCCCCACTCATGATCTGTCTCTGTCTCTCAAAAATGAGTAAACATTAAAAAAAAAAAATTTAAAAGGCTTAGTGTGGCTCTTAGAATGGTGAGATGACATTTTTGTTTTATAGCTAAGAAGTAACAGTACATGTTCTTTTTTTTTTTTTTTTTTTTTTTTTTGAGATAGAGAGCAGGGGTGGAGGCCAGGGGGAAAGGAGGAGAGACGGAATCTCTCAAACAGGCTCCATGTGTGGAGTCCAACATGGGGCTCGATCCCAAAACCCTGAGATCACGACCCAAGCCGAAATCAAGAGTCGGATGCTCAACTGACTCAGCCAGCCACTCAGGCGCCCCCCCATACCTGTTCTTAATGACAGATACGTACGCTAACCTGACCAAAGATTTTAGAAAATTCCTTGAAACAGCAGAATTTTCAAGCCTTTGGCTCCTACAGAGATAATAAGCACATATAAGATGATATAAAATTGTGCTTAAGAGTCAGATCTCAAGCATCAAACTGGCTGGCTGGGAACATAAACTCTGATGTTTTGTTTTAACCGGTGGCCTTGAGCAAGTGAATTAAACTTTCTGGGCCTCAGTTTCCTCATCTGTGAAAGAAGGATAATAATAATTGCACCTACTTTATGAGGTGAGTGTGAGAATTAAATTAATTTGAGAGCACTCACAAAGTTTCTGACACAAAGTAAAGCTATTATTTGTATTATGTACTCTATGAGACACAACGTAGGCAAATAAAATCGCCTTCGTGAGTTGCTAAATTCAAAACTGCACTAGCTATCTACCTAAGCAGGCGATCAAGCCATATAAAACAAAGGAAATGAGAGAGTTTGTACCTCTTGATAGTGTTTTTCGATTGTTAGGATCCTGTCATGTAGAGCGGTGAACAGGTTGAAAGACTCCTCTTTAAGACGGTCCTCAAACTTCATCTGAAGCAATTCTCTGAGGAACCCAAAATCCACCTGAAGAGATCTAATGACCTAAAAATGGAAAAAACATACATTATTGTAGAGAGTAAGGGCGCTCTGTGTAACGGTTCTAGCACATTGCCTGGTTCCGGGCACAGAGAAGCAAATTTTGCCACTGCAAGGTAAGCCTCTTTGGCAGACTGATTATTTTAGGCTGATTATTATTATTTTTTTTCAACATTTTTATTTATTTTTGGGACAGAGAGAGTCAGAGCATGAATGGGGGAGGGGCAGAGAGAGAGAGGGAGACACAGAATCAGAAACAGGCTCCAGGCTCTGAGCCATCAGCCCAGAGCCCGATGCGGGGCTCGAACTCACGGACCGCGAGATCATGACCTGGCTGAAGTCGGACGCTTAACCGACTGCGCCACCCAGGCGCCCCTAGGCTGATTATTTTTAAGAAACTGCAAATACAGGAGAAGCTCTGAAAACTGAGTATAAGCTTCCCTTTTATAAGAGACATTTACATTTATAAGGGAAATCACCACTTGTAAGGGTGTCTCTTTAGCTGTACCAGCAAGAGGGGCATGACGCAAAATCTTTAGAGACCCTTTTTTTTTTAAGTTTATTTATTTATTTTTGAGAGAGAGAGAGAGAGAGAGAGAGAGGGAGAGAGTGCATGTGAGCAGGGGAGGGGTAGAGAGAGAGGGAGAGAGAGAATCCCAAGCAGGCCCTTTGCTGTCAGCACATAGCCCAAAATGTGGGACTTGATCTCATGAACCATGATGTCACGACCTGAGCCAAGATCATGGGGGATGCTTAACCGACTGAGCCACCCAGACTCCCCTAGAAAGTCTTATGTTGACTTAACTCTGCATAACTACCATACCCTTGTTTATTGAGCTTTTCCTGGTAACCTCCCATAACTGTGCCCTACCTCCGCCAACGTCTTCTTTTGTGTTTAGTTGAAGGTGGTATTTAAGGTGATGGCTTCCGCCATTTCCGCGTTACTCAGTTTTTCTGGGTCTCTCCCATATATGCAGGGGGTGTACGTGTCACAAAATTGTTTGATTTTCTCCTGTTAATCTGTCGAACATCAATCTGATTCTTAGACCAGCCAGATGAATATTGAAGGGTCAATAAAAATTTCTCCTCCCCAACATGAGCATATGGTCTGGAATGTGGTCAGGGGCTCGTCCTGCCTTTTAAGAATACCTCTGAAATATGGTGCACATTGGAGAACTCCAGTTAACTTGCTAAATTAACATATGCTAATGGAGTAAGGGAGAGAAGGTTCCTGGTGGTTTCTTCCTAAATGGAATAAAATACCTGGGTTATTAACAACAACCCTTTATCACACCTCAAAAAGTATCATCCAAGATGTGGATTTTAAATCAGAAAAGATAGCAAAAAATTCATATTTGTTGTGAATTTACTAGCCAAACATTTAAACATATAACTAGCATGGTGACTAAGAATCATTTCTGATTGCCATCAAAACATACAATGTGTTTTTGTGAAGATATAATGGCCAAAAAGCTCCCGAATTTGGTGAAAGATAGACTCGAGATGCTGAACAAACTTCATGCAGGATAAATACATATGAACCACACCTAGGTACATAACAATTCAACTGCTGAAAACCACAGGTAAAAAGAAAATCTTTTTTGGGGGGCACCTGGGTGGCTTAGTCATCGGTTGAGTGCCCAAATCGTGATTTTGGCTCAGGTCATATCCCAGGGTCATGGGATTGAGTCCCACATCAGTATGGAGCCTGCTTAAGACTCTCTCTCTCTCTCTCTCTCTCTCTCTCTCTCTCATTCCCTCTCTTCTTCTGCCCCTCTCCCCTCCCCTCATGTGTACACTCTGTCCCTCTCTCTCTCTCTCTCAAAGTAAAAAAAACAAAAACACTTTTTTTTTCCTTAAGTAAACTCTATGCCCTATCATGACCTTGAGATCAAGAGTGGCATACTTTACCAACAGAGCCAGCCAGGCGCCTCAAAAAGAAAATCTTGAAAGCAGTCAGAAAAGAAAACAAGTACATACAGGGGAATAACTTTTGAAATGATTGATGTTTTCTTATTAGAAAGTATGGAAGTCAGAGGCACAATGTTACAGCGAAAAGTAAAAAAGTACATACCAGTCAAAAATGCTATAATCAATGTAACATTTTAAATAAAGAAAACTATGAGAATTCATTGCCTAAGTCAAGAATTGCTAAAGAAATTCCTTTAGGCTAAAAAGAAATATTACAAGCTGGAAACTTGGATTTTCAGGAAAGAGTGAAGAGCATTGGAAGTAGTAAATATCCAAGCAAATATAAAAGACTAGTTTTACCTCTTATTAGTTTAATATATATAGGAATGTTTAAAAAGATTTTTTTTTAGTGTTCATTCATTTTTGAGAGAGAGACAGAGTATGAGTGGGGAGGGGCAGAGAGAGAGGGAGACACAGAACTCGAAGCGGGCTCCAGGCTCTGAGCTGTCTGCACAGAGCCCCATGCGGGGCTCAAGCTCACGAGCTGTGGGATCACGACCTGAGCCAAAGTCAGACGCTTAACTGACTGAGCCACCCAGGAGCCCTTAGGTTGGATTTTTAAAACCTGCTATATATAATTTGTAAAAGACATACTAAGACACAACACAGAAATGAGGTCAGTGTAAGAATGAGAAAGATTTATCAGGCAAATACTATATCAAAGAATGCTGATATAGGTATATTAGTATTGAAGAGAATGGTAAAAATATAGATAGATATAGATATAGATGATATAGATATAGATATAGATTCACATACATATAGATTCATATACATATATACATACACGTATACACATACATATATATTCACATACATATATGTTCATATACATATATATACACATACACATATACACATACATATATATATATGCTCTCAACTATTAACAAGTGCAGCTTATCTTTAATTTCCCATATCCAGGGCACAATGACAAAGACCGACCTCACACGAACACAAGTTGCAAACAAACACCAAATAATTTGTCTCACAAAGAGTTTTTACTGACAACAAAGGGCTGAAGTTAAAAATCAACAACATAAGAATAACTAAAAAGCATACTTGGAAAATGTTAGAGTATTTCAATCTAATACCGATAAATATTAATAGCAATAACTAATAAACATAATTAGTATTATGAATACCAATAAAAATACTATATTTCAAAATTTGTGGAATGAAAGTAAAAAAGTACTTTATGGGAAATATAAGACTGTAAATGCTTATCAAAGAAAAGAGGGGGCCTCAAAAACAATGATCTATAGGCTTTGGTAGCTGACAACCCAATATCCATTACACTGGTTCTTCCTTACTGAGAGGACCAGGACTTTTTGGAACAGAAATATGTCTAGTTAAAATGCTCTCTTCTCTAGGGGCGCTTGGGTGGCTCAGTCGGTTAAGCATCCGACTTCAGCTCAGGTCGTGATCTCGTAGTCTGTGGGTTCGAGCCCCACGTCAGGCTCTGTGCTGACAGCTCAGAACCTGGAACCTGCTTCGGATTCTGTCTCCCTCTCTCTCTGCCCTTCCCCCGCATCTCAAAAATAAAGAAACATTAAAAAAAAAAAAAAAGGTTCGCTTCTCTAGAACCCCGTCCAGTTAAAGGGGTCAAGGGATACAGTTAAGGCCAACGATAAACAAGCCGGGGTTTTCTATGGGGTTTTCTGCTTTCCTCACATGGCTGCCACTCCCTCTACTGCTCTCATCTTCTCCTTCCTCCATGAACAGCAAATGGAGACTGGAGGTGAGACAGCCATCTTGCTACGATGAGGTCAGAAATATGAAAGCAAACCCATGCACTAATAATGGAGATTTGAAAAAATAAAACAAGTCTGGTATATAGATAACAACAGAGAGCTACTGCCCCAGCTATGGATTATCTAACTCTAACTGACTTATGGGATTAAGGCACGATAGTTGCATTTTCTTTTTTTTTTACTTTTTATTAAAAAAAATTTTTTTAATGTCTTATTTATTTTGGGGAGACAGAGAGACAGAGTGCAAGTAGGGGAGGGGCAGAGAGAGAGGGAGACACAGAATCTGAAGCAGGCTCCAGGCTCCGAGCTGTGAGCACAGAGCCTGACGCAGGGCTCAAACCCACAGAAGGACCATGAAATCATGACCCAAGCTGAAGTCAGATGCCTAACCGACTGAGCCACCCAGGTGCCTCTTAAAGTTTTTTTTTAATGTTTTATTTATTTTGGGGAGACAGAGAGACAGAGTGTAAGCAGGGCAGCCACGATAGTTGCATTTTCTAACAATAGAGTGATATGCCATCCTAACTGACACTGAGATCCAACTCGAGCAATTAGACAAAGGAAAACAGAGCGAACCCGAAACAGCAGCAAAAATTAAATAATAAAGATAAGAAATGTATCTACTAGAAATGAAGATACGATGGAGAGGATTAGTAAATCTAAGTTGAGTCTCTGAAAAAATTAATGAAATAGATAAAACTGCCAAGATTCATCTAGGGAAAAACAAGTGTGCGGACAAAATTATAGTTTTTTAAAATATATAACTACAGATACAATAAAGATTTAAGAATAATAAGAGAAGACAGTAATTTAAAAATTTGCCGTTCTGAATACTTTTGTAGAGAAACATAATGTCAAAACTCACCCAAGAAGATTTAAGAAAACCTTAATATATCCATAACAAAATCAAAATAGCAATGAAAGTAGGCACATTCAGTTTTACAAGTGACTTCTTTTTTTTTTTTAATTTTTTTTTTAACGTCTTATTTATTTTTGAGACAGCGAGAGACAGAGCATGAACAGGGGAGGGTCAGAGAGAGGGAGACACAGAATCTGAAACAGGCTCCAGGCTCTGAGCTGTCAGCACAGAGCCCGACGCGGGGCTCGAACTCATGGACTGTGAGATCATGACCTGAGTGGAAGTCGGCCACTTAACCAACTGAGCCACCCAGGTGCCCCACAAGTGACTTCTAACAAATAAAGAAACAGGTAATTCCAACCTCATGTCAATTATTCCAGAGAAAAGAGTCAGGAACATCTCACAACTCATTTTATAAAGGTACTAAGACCCTGGTGCCAAGATTGAACAATAGTGTAAGAAGAAAAGAAAATTACAGGGCAATCTCTTAGGAACATAAATGAAAAAAATCATTAGTAAAATGATAGCAAATGACGCAGAAAGCAGAAAGAATTATTATGGTCCAGCTGGGTTCATTCCGGGTTTACTATTCAAAAATCAGTTTTCCTCAACATCACTCATCATCAGTGAAATACAAATCAAAACCACGGTGAGATACCACCTGACACCTGTCAGAATGGCCAACATCAACAACTCAGGCCACAACAGATGTTGGCGAGGATGCGGAGAAAGAGGCTCTCTTTTGCATTGTTGGTGGCAATGCAAGCTGGTGCAGCCACTCTGGAAAACAGTATGGAGGTTCCTCAAAAAACTAAAAATAGAACTGCCCTACGACCCAGCAATTGCACTACTAGGTATTTATCCAAGGGATGCAGGTGTGCTGTTTCGAAGGGGCACCTGCACCCCAATGTTTATAGCAGCGCTATTGACAATAGCCAAAGTATGGAAAGAGCTCAAATGTCCATTGACAGGTAAATGGATAAAGAAGATACACACACACACTGGAATATTACTCGGTAATCAAAAAGAATGAAATCTTGCGATTTGCAATTACGTGGAGGGAACTGGAGGGTATTATGCTAAGCGAAATTAGAGAAAAACAAATATCATATGACTTCACCCATATGAGGAATTTAAGATACAAAGCAGATGAACATAGGGGAAGGAAGCAAAAATAATATAAAAACAGGGAGTGGGACAAAACATAAGAGACTCTTAAATACAGAGAAGAAACAGAGGGTTGCTGGAGGGGTTGCGGGAGGGGGAATGGTCTAAATGGGTAAGGAGCATTAAGGAATCTACTCCTGAAATCATCGTTGCATCATATGCTAACTAACTTGGATGTAAATTAAACAATAAACAAATTAAAAAAAAAGATTACTGGAATAAAAAAAGAAATCAGTTTTCACCACATCATCATGTAAAGGAGAAAAGCCATATGATTCAGTAGATCCATGAAAAGCATTCAAGTCCAGTCATTCATGATATTTTTTTAAATGCCTCTTATTAATTAAAAATAGAGGAAACACTCTTAATCTGATTTAAGCATATTGTGTCAGAATTTGGTTCAGCTATATCTTAGAACTCCAAATAACAGAAGTGTCAATGAGAAATTATTTCTCTTTCACTGGAAATTGATGTGGGCAATCAGTGGTGAAAATGACACAAGTCCCTCCCATTCTATCACTCCGCTGCAGGCACTGCCTCAAAATCACGGTACAAACGTTAGCACCCATGTTCTAGGCACAGAAATAAGGAAAAGAAGGAAAGGAAGGGAAGGAAAGTGGGAAGGCGGAAGGAAGGGAGGTAGGGAGAAGAGGTGGAGGAAGGAGTGAAGTAGCAGAAAATGAGTGCACATGAATTGTTCACTAAGGAAGGTTTCCCAAAGTTGCCACATAATATTTCCACCTAATTCTACTGACCAGAAGTCAGTCATTCGGACGCGCCAAACTGCAAAGGAAATAAAGTTATAAAACCGTTCTGAAGGCATTAGGAAAGACAATAAATTAGCAAGTATGTAAGAAAATAACTTTCAAAAGTTATGAGTTGGGGTGTAAATTGGTACAATCTCCGTGTAGGGCAATTTGGCAATATCCTTCAAAGTGACTAATGGATACATCCTCTGACTCAGAAATTCCACTTTTAAATTTATGCCACAAATTTGCTGGCCTATGAGTATGTACAGAATTATTCATCGCAGTAGAAGATTTAAGATGACCAAAACGTCCATTAATAGAGGGATAGTTAAATAAATGATGCACATTTTATGATACGATGTACTTTTGAAATAGGCAAGGAAACTATGTATCCATATGGAATGATTTTCAAGTTATATTGTTGAGTGAAAAAACAGAAACGAAGGACACAAGAGTATTTACAGTTGTATGCTATCCCGTGTGACAGTTTTATTGATTAGGGACCTTAATAACTCTTGATATCCGATGTGTATGAAATGTGCTGTTTCTTAACAATCAAGAAAGATCCAGAGGAAATATGATGGAATGCCAAGATTCAACAAAGCTGTATGATGGGTAACCCAAGTTATTCATTGCAGTATTCGCCACATTTTTCTACACACCAAAAGTATTTTACAATTTTTAAAAGGTATCATAAATAGTCTACGGCCATACCAGCCTGAACGCGCACGATCTCGTCTGATCTCGGAAGGTATCATAAATAGAAAATGTTCACAGATGTCAAAAGAATTTCAAGGAGAGTAACAACACACTTCGCAAAACATATATGCGCATGATGTAAATACAAGCAGCAGTGTATACAAATTATTTTAAAAATTACAGCTCTCATCCAATTCAGCTTATAAAAGATGCTAATATTTAACATTTTTTAATCATTTCCATTCTGTGAAGGAAAGAGACATAAAGGTAAACAACACCTAAAATAATCTCAGAAGTTTCTAAATGAATCCAGATTTACCTGTACTAACTTCTCTGTAGATGAACTCAACTCTTTCAATGGCAAAATTTCATTGGAATCTGTTTGAGTAGCATGGTCTGTGCTGAAAAAGCCAATCTTCAAATCATCGGAAATTTTAAGTCTGGAAAAAATAAACAGAGATTAAAAGTGCTTTATAGAATAGATATTTCCTTTAACATGTGTGTTATTACACATATTTTTGTGTAAATCATGTTATATATATTTTTAAAGTCTACCTAGTTTGAGAGAGAGAGAGAGAGCGAGCATGTGTGGGGCAGGGCAAAGAGACAGGGAGAGAAAGAATCTCAAGGAGGTTCTGCACTGTCAGCATAGAGCCTGATGGGGGCTCGAACCCACGGACCGTGAGATCATGACCTGAGCCAAAATCAAGATTTGGATGCTTAACCGACTGAGCCACCCAGGTGCCCCAAATCATGTTATATTTTAAAGATTCAAAGGGACCTGTGGGGTGAGGAAAGTTCTGAATTGGCTGCTCATGATTTGGGGTTTTCACCAGGACTCTGCTGGATTATCAGATTCCTTGCACTGGGCATCTTGTTCTACTGGTACTCATCTTAATTCCATTCTCTGAGTTATGATCAGTTTGAGCCTCCTTTTAATATCCTATCTACCGTTTTACCTGTGCTACTGCTTAAACCCATTATAAATTATACACAGGCATACAAGCAAAAATACTTTGAGATAGGGGTTCTTGAAATGTGGCCTGAGGACCTCTGGAGTTCCAGGACACCCTTCCAGGGAGTCCACAAGGTCAAAATTATTTTCATAATAGTATTAAGATTTTTTTTTTTTTTTTAAGAGAGAAAGAGTGCACAAGCAGGGGAGAGGGAGAGGGAGAGGGAGAGAGAATCTTGAACAGGCTCCATGCTCTGGCAGGACTGGATTCCACACGGGGCTGGATTCCATGACCATGGATGGGATCGTGACCTGAGCCGAAATCAAGCCAGACGCTCGACCAAATGAGCCACCCTGGCACCCCGATAGCATTAAAATTTTATTTTCCTTTTCCACCATCACGCTCTCCCAAGCGTTCCGTGGAGTTTTCCAGAAGCTACAGGTTATGTGAGCACAAGACATGAATGGAGAAGCAGATATGAGAATTCAGCTACCCCACGAAGCCGGGCACTGAAAAGGTTTGCAAAAATGTAAAGCAATGACACTATACTCATTAAAGTTCTTGTTTTCAAAAATCAAGTTCATTTTTCTTTAAACTGTGTTATTTACATTAACATAGAATTGGTTTACCATTAGTTTCAATGAATTAATTTACGTATATTCTTTACTTCTCCTTGTAAAATTCTAATACGGTTACCATGAATAGGCATCAACTAAAGCTCTTTGAGGTCCCCAGGAACGATCACAGTCCCCGAAACCAAACAATTTGAGGATTCTTCTTTGGGATCATGACACCACCATACTGTATTTGATTTTCAGACTCCGTTTCTTGAGAAATCTGAGTAGGCAAGGAGTTTAAGTATTTGTAAACTCTTCCTACCGACCTTGAATGATGGCTATCGTAAACAGTAAAAAGAAAGCCAATTTTCTGGATTCACTCCGTCAATGTGATCAAACTTACCACAACTACCAGCTTCTAAAATGTCAGCTCAACAAAGAAAGCCATGAAAGCCCAAGGAGAATCACCAGACTTTTCAGGGCAGGCCCCGAAGAAGACAGAGTGCTTCTATCTTTCGTTGTCTGCTGACCAGCTGACCCTGCTGGGAGCGCCCCCCTGCAACCCTTTCCCTCCTTATTTGCTGGCAGAGTCTCACATGTATCTCCCACAGAAATCAGGGCAGGGTGATTATATTCCCAGTGTCGAGGGTAACTCTTGTCTTGTCTCCATCACAGAGATCCCATTCTTCTGGGCAGATGTTTTAGGGGAGGGTGTGGAACTTGCTTCTGGCAAGAATGACCCGAGGAAAGATATGTTGGGGGCTTGTGGGAAAGCTTTTTACACTCCGACACCGACAGGGCACCAGGGGAGAGTTTTCCTCTGTGACCGAACACTGCCTTGCGTGGAAGCGATGCCAAGAAGTGCCACGGCCATCTGGTGACCACAAGTGGGGCCAATCAGAGGGCAAAGCTCGTACATGAATGATGAGCTGTTAAAAAAAAAAGCAAGTAATTTGCACTGATGACTTTGTTTAGCCATCGAATCAACTAGCTCTAAAGCCCGCCATACCTCTGGTCTTCCTGCATCATATAATAAACGCACCAATTGTTAAGAGTTTCTGTTAATCGCGGCTGAACGCTTCCTGGTATTCCAGCAATATGATACGATGTAAATTACCTAACCTTTCTGGGCCTTAATTTCTTCTTATGAAAAAAAAAATAGTGCCTATTTCATACAGTTATTGTCAGGATTAGTGTGTTAATGCCCAGAAGCACTTTGAATGATGCATGTCACATAGTAAGCCCTTAAGAAATGTTAACTGCTGGGGCTCCTGGGTGACTCAGTGGGTTAAGTGTCTGACTTTGGCTGAGGTCATGATCTCACGGTTCATGGGTTCGAGCCTTGCACGGGGCTCTGTGTTGCTAGCTCGCAGCTTGCTTCAGATGCTGTGTCTCCCTCTCTCTCTGACCCTCCCCTGCTCACACTCTGTCTCTCTCTCAAAAATTAATAAATAGGGGCGCCTGGGTGGCGCAGTCGGTTAAGCGTCCGACTTCAGCCAGGTCACGATCTCGTGGTCCGTGAGTTCGAGCCCCGCATCAGGCTCTGGGCTGATGGCTCAGAGCCTGGAGCCTGTTTCCGATTCTGTGTCTCCCTCTCTCTCTGCCCCTCCCCCGTTCATGCTCTGTCTCTCTCTGTCCCAAAAATAAATAAACGTTGAAAAAAAAAATTAAAAAAAAAATTAATAAATAAACATTAAAAAAAAGAAATGTTCACTGCTATTGGTGTTGTGGTGGCAATTGTTACTATCATTATTATGGTCTGAAGTATCATTTTTTCATCACGTTTGGAAAAAACCATTGTAGTCTAGTAATATTCAACCAAGAAAGGCTAAATTTAAATTCATAAATTTTTAAGCACTTAAAATAATGATTTTCACCTACTCCCACTAAAGTTTCAACTCATCTTCTGCACACTTATCAATATCAGACTGATGACAAATCTCATCAGTAGTGTTATCCAGATGGGGAGGGAGCACCGGTAATGCTGTATACCTCAGTTCCAACTAATATTTCCAGTGTTTTTCCACAGAAAATTGTATTTTAGATTTGGCCGAATTTCATTTGAGGAGTCTGTATCTTTTTCGCACTAACACAGTACTATTGGAAGAGGCCATCTCCTTGGTCCCTGAGTGTCCCTGTACGTTCTTTCTGCGTATGCCAAGAATGCAAAATCCTGACCATTCTTTCCGCAGGCCATTCCTCAGAGTTGAGTTTGCAGTGAGCAATCTTGAAGGATGAGGTAATGCCTTTCCTCTGCCAAGAAGCAGGCTAATACTGTTTACTATAAAGAGTGGCGAGGGGCGCCTGGGTGGCGCAGTCAGTTAAGTGTCCGACTTCAGCCAGGTCACGATCTCGAGGTCCATGAGTTCGAGCCCCGCATCAGGCTCTGGGATGATGGCTCAGAGCCTGGAGCCTGTTTCCGAGATTCTGTGTCTCCCTCTCTCTCTGCCCCTCCCCCGTTCATGCTCTGTCTCTCTCTGTCCCAAAAATGAATAAACGTTGAAAAAAAAAAAAAAAAAGAGTGGCGAGCTCAGGGATCCCCTCCTTTAATGCAACACGCTGTGTATATAGGTATCTATGATGGGTCTTTAGTGTTACCCTCATGGCACTGCGGGGGCATGGCAAATCATCAGAAATAAGCATGAAAGTCTGGATAGTGCTTTTGCAATGATGATGAAGTCCTTTGTCTTTGACCCAGGAGTCTTGTGTCTTCTGCTGACAGCCATGAAACAAGCAAACTTGTTAGCTTATAAGTAGGGTAAGATCTCAAACACTGCAGAGTCCTTGACAGGTACCTGACCCATAAATCCTCTCAATAAATGCTTCTTGTATTGAATTTTTTATATTTATTTTATTTTTAAAAAGTTTCTTATTTAAGTAATCTCTACACCCAACATGGGGCTCAAACTCATGACCCTGAGATCAAGAGGTGCATGTTCTTCTGACTGAACCAGCCACACACCTCTGTATTGAATTTTTTTATGACTAAGATATAGCAATTAACTAAAAAGACCACCAGTATTTAAAGCTTTGTCTACCTGACATTTACAACCATTTTTGAAAATAATTTGCGAAAACCACCAAGTTGTAATTATTATGTTAAAATTCAGTATATTTATGTATATACTGTATATTTATGTATTTATGTATAAATTCAGTATATTATGTTAAAATTCAGTATACTACACTATAGAAATGGATGAATCTTATTATCTATGATATGAATTTTTAAAATTTTTTTAATGTTTATTTTTGAGAGAGACACACAAGAGCATGAGCGGGGGAGGGGCAGAGAGAGAGGGAGACACAGAATCCCAAGCAGGCTCCAGGCTCCGAGCTGTCAGCACAGAGCCCGAAGCTGTCAGCACAGGGGCAGGGGGGCTCGAAATCACGAACCGTGAGATCATGATCAGAGCCAAAGTCAGATACGTAACTTACTGAGCCACCCAGGTGCCCCTGAAATCTTTTAAAACATGATATAAAAACAAAATCATTTTACTTTCAAGTAAGCATCCCATAAAATATAGATAATAAATGTTTCCTAAAATTACTACAAGGCTCCAAATTTCTCTCTTTTCAATCTGTCATTCCCATTATCCCTAGAGGTATTTTACGAAAACCTTGGTTGTTTCACTATCCTGCTATAAAAGACTTTGACCGTCTTCCCTTGTCAAAGAGAATTAAATACAGTCTTCTTATTCTGACCTTCAAAATATGGGTGCAAACTACTTGTCTGAGCTTCACACATTTAACAAAGAATAACTGAGTACCTACTTTTTGCTAGACCCTGTTTTGGGCACCAAAGCTAACAGGAGTGGACAAGGCAAAGTCTTTGTTCTCCCGGAACTTACATTCTAGAGGGAAAGACAACCAGTAAACAAGTGAACAAAAATATTTTATATATTCTGAGGCAGCGATGAACTCATCTCTCATTGCATATACACTATGTACCATGGTCACCTATTAAATGTTCTCAAAATACATCTGTACCTTGGTAGTACCCATAGCCTAAGATACAGTCTCCCCACAGTTTCACCTATTGAAACCATATGTAGTCACTAACTTTTCCAACTTCCTTTTCCTTCCATTCCCTTCCCTTGTAAGAGTGGAGGAATCAACATCGTGGTCAATGGCAAGAGTCAATTTCCCCATGAGAAAGGTTGGAAATGCAGAGGTACCCACTTCTGGGTATATATCCAAAGGAAATTGGGTCATTATCTCAGTATCTACACCCCACGTTCACTGACACATTATTCAAAATAGCCAAGAGATGGAAACAACCTAAGTGCCGATTAATGGATAAGTGGATAAAGAAGATATAATGTTTATATACAATGGGATATTATTCCACCATAAAAAAGGGTAACTCTGCCATTTGTGTGACAGCATAGATGAACACTGAGGCCATTACACTACATAAAATAAGATAGACAGAGGAAGACAAATACTGTATGATTTCACTTATATGTGGAATCTAAAAGAGCCAAACTCACAGAAACAGACAAAGGAATGGTGGCTGCAGAGGCTGAAGGGTGGGGAAATGGAGAGATGTTAGTCAAACTCCCAATTTTAAGAGAAAGAGGTTCTGGGATCTAACGTACAGCATAGTGATTACAGTAAACAGTACTGTATTGTATATTTGAAAGTTGCTAAGAGAGTGAATATTAAATGTCCTCACACACACACACAAGTAATTATGTGAGGTGATGGATGTTTTAACTAACTTTATTGCAGTAACCACTTTATAATATATACGTATACCAAATCATCACATTATACATCTTAAATGTACACAACGTCAAGTGTCAACTATATCTCAGTGAAGCAAGGGGGGGGGAAGAAAAGGAGATTTTGTAATACCTATTCACAAAATAAAAATTTTTTAATGCTTATTTATTTATTTATTTATTTAGAGAGAGCATGTACACATTGGGGAGGGGCAAAGAGCGAGGGAGAGAGAGAATCCCAAGCAGGCTGTGTGCTGTCAGAGTAGAGTCCAACACGGGGCTCAGTCTCACAAATTTTGAGATCATAACCTGAGCCGAAATCAAGAGCAGGACGCTTAACTGGCTGAGCCACCCAGGTGCCCCCCAAATAATAATTTATTACAAAGGGAAGAATGATAAATTTATGATACAGAACCCTGGCAAACACCAACCCAACAAGGTCAAAGTTAAACCCCCAATGGGGAAACAGACTGAATGACATTTGCCCACTGAAGTTGATGCCCTGGAAAGAGCCTATCTCCATTTCTGGGGCATTCCTGCCAAGAATGCATAACCTGAGTCTGGTTACAAGAAAACATCAGATAGAGGTGGTCATCCTACAGAATCTGAAGTCAATACTTTTTAAAAGTGTCAAGGACATAAACGCCAGGGAGAGGCTACGGAACTCTTCCACACTGAACGTGCCTGAAGGGCCAGGATAGCTAAACACAGCACATACTTAGACAGGATCCTGAACAAAAAAGGAAAAAGTTATTGTTAGTACACCTGGCACAACTTGAAGGGGCCCGTTGTAGTGCTGGGCTAATGTCGGCTTCCTGATTTTGAGAGCTGTGTGCTAGTTATATAGGGGAATATCCATTTTAGGAAAAGCATACCGTAATACCTAGCAGTGGTGGGCACCAATTCTAGAGTTACTCTCAAAATGTTTGAAAAAGACTAACAATAATGAGTGTATGAGTTTTTATATGTGTGAATGTGTACAAAGGGAGGGGACAAGGAGGAGGAGGATGCAGGGAGAGAGAGGAAAAACAAATATGGTAAAATGTTAAGAATTGAAGAATCTCAGTGAAAGGGATATGAAAGATCTTAGTTCTGTCCTGGTAACTTTTCTGTAGATTCAAAGTAATTTCAAACTAATCTTTTTTTTTTAAGTAGGTTTCATGTCCAGTATGGAGCCCAACGGGGGCGAGGGGGTGGGGATTTGAACTCATAACCGAGAGATCAAGACCTGAGCTGGGGCACTTGGGTGGCTCAGTCAGTTGAGCGTCCAACTCTTGGTTTCAGTTTAGGTCATGATCTCATGGTTTCGTGTTTTCTAGCCCTGCATCAGGCTCTGTGCTGGCAGCATGGAGCCTGCTTAGGATTCTCTCTGTCCCTTTCTCTCTGCTCCCCTCTAATTTGTGCTGTCTCTGTCTCTCTCAAAATAAATAAATAAACTTATTAAAAAAGAGAGAGAGAGAGAGAGAGAGACATCAAGACAGGAGCTGAGATCAAGAGTCAGATGTTTAACAGACGGAGCCATCCAGGCGCCCCCAAAGTAAATGATTTTTTAAAAGTCATATGCATTCTTCAAGCAAGCTCAAATTTCACCAACTTCAACCAGGAAGAACTGTCAGTATTTTAGGCCTTAATGAACCATGAAGTGTGACTCTGGAAGCGACATATACCACATTTGTATATGCTACTTCAACCCATTTCCCAAGTCACAGGCAAGGCTGCCAGTTTTTATGGGAGCCCAGAATAAAAGAATCTCGACTGTAGTGCAAGCTGCTTTTCCACTTGGATGTTATGATCCAGCAGATAAAATGGCTCTCATGAGTGCCTAGGACAAACGGGGATGATCTGTGATCCTGTGGCAAGCACCACTAAGAAAATCACAGCAGAGACCTCTAGGATTTCAGAGCAAACCTTATGCCTTCTTGTACAGATGACTGTTATCCTTTTGAGAAACAGCCCTGGCTTGCTACTGAGCCTGGAAAAGACTGAATACGTCACCGTGAGTCAGCAGGCCTGAGTTTCCCATGACAAACTGGGTTTTATCTGACCCACCAAACCGTAAAATTGGGCATAGGCAGCTTCAGTCTCATAAGACGGAAGTGACATGTAAGAGACCAGGCTCAAGGAGAAGGGACAGCATTTACAGGGAGCATGTGGCTCGCGCTGCATCGCCTCCTCCCCCTCAGTCCACGGCTACAGCCTCATGGGCAGTTCCGTATGATCAGTTGATTGAGGAAGAAGAACTCCAGCCTGGTTAACAGAGGGTGCTGCCGTCAGAAGGGGGATACCTTTAGTCCCACAGCCCTGCTCAGAGGTGACCGTGAAGGACAGCCATGAAGGAAAATCCTTCCACTGAACAGACTTTTTTTTTTTTTTCCAACGTTTATTTATTTTTGGGACAGAGAGAGACAGAGCATGAACAGGGGAGGGGCAGAGAGAGAGGGAGACACAGAATCGGAAACAGGCTCCAGCCTCTGAGCCATCAGCCCAGAGCCCGACGCGGGGCTCGAACTCACGGACCGCGAGATCGTGACCTGGCTGAAGTCGGACGCTTAACTGACTGCGCCACCCAGGCGCCCCTCAACAGACTTTCATGCAGTACATTTGGGTGTTTACTTTTTCTGGATGAGAGACAGCCAGGATTGCGTACCTGTATTAATTTATGTTCTGTTGTTCAAGTTTTAAGTGGATAATGGTCAGGAACTTGGTAGGAAGAAGACTGAGAAATTGGTGACAAGAAAGTCTGGGGAAGAGTTCTGTGGATGAACTTTTAAGAACAGGCCCAGGCTATAATGATACTTGTGCCCCTTGTGAATGCTCACAAAAGGGAATCTACCACAAAGTATTCAGCGATCAAGGAGGCAAAATGACATCCTTTGGGGATAGCAGCTGGTTAGTTTCTGCAACCAACCCAGTGCTCGCTCAATGGCCCTTGAACCAAATGGCTATGGTGGCAGGGATGGAATTCAATGACATGGACTTCCCCTTACGGAGGATGGCCTGGCTGCTGCAAGCACTGAGTGCCTCCTCAGCCAACAACACACACCGATCCTGAGTTCCTAACATGGCAGTGTTAACCAGGGGGGCGGGTACCAGCTTGATAACACCGAACCTCTTCCATCATCCTCCCTGGGATAGACATAAACGTATTCTGCGCACGGATTTGCATTCCCTGGTCATAATGCACCTGCCAGAACCACCATCCATCACAGAGGGCCTTATCCGCCATCGTGACATGGTGCACACAAGCACTTCTATCAGAAGGTGCTCGTTTCACAGCAGAAGTGGAGCCATGGGCTCATGCCCGTGGAAATGACGGGTCTGATCACATATCCCATCACCCAGTAGTGGCTGGCCTAATGGAAGGGTAAAATAGCTTACTGTAGATTCCATTACGGCATCTGAGAGACAAACCCATGCGAGGATGTGTTTCTGTCTTACAGGACACAGTATGTGCTTTGAATCAGCATGTGGTGCTCTCATTCCCACAGCCACGGATCCAGGAACCGAGAGACAGAAGTAAAGTGGCTCCTCTCACTAGGATACCTCGTAACCCACTCCTTAAAGTACTGCTTCCTGTTCCAGCAACTTGATGATCTGCTGGCTGGGAGGTCTTCATTTTCAGGGGGTGATTACTTCCACCCAGAAACACAACAATAATTCCAGCGGGTTAGATGAGATTTAATTGAACGGTTACCTGGCCACTTCCCTATCCTCTTGCCCTTGAACCAAATTGGAGAGAATGGGGTCTGGCTGAAATGGTTGATTCTGATTACAAAGGGGTTAAGGGGGTTGTTGGTACACAATGGAGTCAGGGAAGGCTACATTTGGAACCCAGGGGATTCTCTGGGGTGCTTTTTAGCATTTCCATGCTGAAGGGGAGCAGAATTTGCCACCCCAAAGCATGCCTCTTCGGTATAAGGATTATCTTGAGGGAGTTATTTTTGAGGACCAGCAGGGACAGAAGCTCTGAAAACAGAGCATAAATTGCCCTTTTGTAAGGGACATGTACATTTATGAGGGTTATCTCCATTTGTAAAGGTGTCTCCCAAGCTGTACCAGCAAGAGAAGGAAGACTAAATCTCTAGAAACTTAACAAGGCAAGGACTTAAATCTGCATAACAGCCATACCCTCCTTTACTGTGCTTTGCTTGGTAACCTCCCACAACTGGCTCCCTCTTCACCCTCCAACATCTTCTTTTGTCGTTAGGTGGAGATAGTATTTAAAGCGGTAGCTTGGGCCATTTGGGGGGTTACTAAATTTGCTGGGGTATCGTCCATGCATACAGGAGGTATACATGTCATTAAACTTCTCTTTGTTTTTCTACGAGTAATCTGTCTTTTCCTACAGGGGTCTCAGCCAAGAACCTGCCTAGAAGGGTAGAGGGAAAGTTATTTATTTTTTTTTTTTAAGATTTTAAATAATCTCTACATCCAACATGGGGCTCAAACTCACAAACCTGAGATCAAGAGTCACAGACTCCACTGATTGAGCCAGCCAGGCACCCTGGGAAAGTTATTTTTGCAGAACTCAGGACCTTCAGGAATGAAGATGTGGATCTCCCAGCTGGGTAAAGAACCTCAGCCTGCCGACATCTTCCCCCAAGTCTCCTGGCCACTCACCACCACTCTGACAAGTTTCTCTGCCACCAGCCATGCTCTCTCCCAAGAGGTCTGAACATCCGCTTTGGACCGGGACGGGGTGGAAGTGAGGGTCTTCTAAATTCTTAGTTCCTTTCTTTTTTACTCTCCCTCTGCCCTTGGGATCACAGCTCCAGTCTTCGATTGCTGTGAGGATACTGCTTAAAGTCTTCTTTTGCCAACGTTACTGCCTTTTTTGTGGGAAATAAGCCCCATCAAAGGAGGGACATGGAGACTCAGGCACAGTGAGGCGAGGCTTTAGTCAACATTCTTGCAAGAGCGGGTGTCCGACAGACAGGCAGTTACAGCAGGCAATTTATCTCCCAGCGTGCAAATTCCTCCCCTGACTCCCCATTGGCTGAGTACTACAGACGTTACAGCCTTACCCAGCACCCCCCGCCCCACGCCCATGTAAGCCCCAAAGTACATTCCTTGAGGAGCCACAGAGACTTCAGTTCTTTGGTGCACGTTCATTGCAAAGCCCACGAAAATAAGCCTGCAAGATGGAGAGGGAAGAAGAACCGGGAGGTGAAGTGTCTAGGGGTTTGGGACTCCTTTTGGGGGTGGGGGGTTCGTACATCTTTCCAATAGGTTGTAAATCTGTTGTTAACTAGACAGCACGGCTTTTATTTGGTATTTCGGAAAATGAATCCTCTCACTTACTTCTCGTACTTTTACTAGTTAAAATACTTAAAATTTAATAAGGAACGGGAAATATTCCCCCATTCAAATACTGGCAAGGTTTCTCCCTCTTGTCTAGATCCCGAGTCCTACAGTGATATAATAAATACGAACAACGACTTAACTTGTTTATATTTTACAATGCTGCACGTTTCACAGACCTCAATGTTTCATCCTCCAGTCTAAAAATGCAATCTTTTACCCTCCCTGGTGCCAAGTAGCTCTTTTTTATTATTCAACTTCATTTTTCATTAAGCTTGAACATGTATGTTCTTTCTTTTCCATTTTAAGCAAAAAATCTTTTGTGGACAGTAGGTTTATGGAATGTGGGTAGTTATTATGCATATATAATGTTACATGTCAATTACATGCCAATAACGCTGGTAAAAATAAGTTAAAAGTATTTTTAAAACACCTCCAATACATATATTTTCAGGATATGATTTACATACTTGGCATAACGTTTTCAGTTATTCCTTCTAGTGCCATAATGTTATAATACTACAATACGATGCTTTAAAATCAAGTCCAAAAATTCTATAGATTCCTCCTACAGAGCATCTAAAAATTATATTAAGCACTATGTATTGAGTGCTTAACTGGTCCCGTGTGGTTGTTACGATATATGCATTAACACGCACATTTTCCCTTCAGGTTATCCTCCCGATAATTTCATAACAGAGATACTGACTTTCTTGTTTTGAAGATGTAGAAACCACGATTTGAAGAGAGGAAATAACTCCTCTAGAATCATAAGCCTGAAGTGACAGATTCCAGTTCTCCATCCCTAGCGAGAACAGGCTCACGGCTCCAAGGTCTCTCGAGTCTTAAATTTTTGTATAATCGACTCAGAAAGATCTGGCTCATTCAGGATCTAAGTGAAACATGACGGTTCATTCTTCAGTTTCCCGTCACATTCCAAATGTCTCTAATTTTAAATGGCAGCCCCCGTGCCTAGAATGGAAACCCACATCGCAACAAATTAGCTAAGTGGTTCCTACACAGTCCTTATTTATAGTCTCAGCAATTCAATTTCTGAATAATGGCTTGGTTGTTGTGCATAAAATACAATCTTGGAAAGATGACGATTGTGTTTTTTTAATAAACAAGATACAAAATTAACATGTAAATTTATTATAGAAAACAGACCCATGAATATTTATTAATAGAATGCAATGATACTTCTCACTGAATCCCAGAATAGACTACCCTAACAAATGCTCATTAATGAATTAGTCGAAGAAAATGGCATTCGGCATGCTAAACTTTCACCGTGGCGTACTGTTCAATTTGAAATAAGAAAAACATTGCTTCCCTCTTTCTTTCCTCCAAGAATACACAACTACGATGTACCCCAGGCTCAGAGAGACTTCTCTTTGTTGTGCCCACTTCCTAGGTGATCTCACCAAGCCCTCCAGCCTCTCTGTCTCTGTGCTAATTACTCCCAAATTGATGTAGCCAGCCTGGACCTCTCTTCTGGACATCAGACTTGAAGAGAAGCAGAATATGGTACCTCAAAGTATTGCCTCTTTGGCATGAGGATTATTGTGAGTCAATTGTTCTGAGAACTGCAGACACAAGAGAAGCTCTGAAAACAAAGCAGAAGTTATCCTTCTGTAAATTTACATTTATAAAGAATATATCATATTCTTTATGTATATTTATATTACATATATTGCATAATGTATTTTATAAATTTACATTTGCAAACATTGCCATTTGGAAGTGTCTGCCTCTCCAGACCAGGAAGAAAAGGATGAGTAAATCACAGGAGAAGCTTACCAATAAGAAGGCACCAATTTAAATCTGCATAACAGCCATGCTTTTGTTTACTGTGCTTTTCCTGACAATCTCCCATCACTCACTCTTCCCCTCTACCCAACCTCCATCTTTTGTGTTTAGGTGATGGTATTTAAGGTGCTGGCTGGGCCATTTCGAGGAGTTACTCAGTTTTCCTGGGTATCTCTCGTGTATGTACACAAGAGGCATACACCCTATTAAACTTCTGTTTGTTTGTTTTTTCCTGTTAATCTATCTTTGATTATGGGGTTGGTCTCATCTGAGAACACAGAAAGGTAAAGGCAAAATGATTTTCCCCCCATACCACCTAACTGGTCTACCCGTTTCTGCCCTTATCTTCATTATAATCTATTATCAAAACAGCAGCCAGAGTAATCCAGTTGAAAGATTAATCACATGAAATTGTTCCTCTGTTCCAATCCCCACCCCACCCCCACCCCGCAATGGCTTCCCATCTTTGACAGTGTGATTTATAACAAGAAATATATATTTTGGTCTTCATCCAAGGTTCCGGCCTCAAAGCTCCCAAGACCCTTGGAATTTCTTGAATGACAAGGGCAAGAGGATCATCTTTTGTTATATTTGGTCTTTTGTCCTCAGTTCCTGAAATAGCTTCAATGTGGAAAAAGGTCAACTGTGTGTCTTTTGTAATTCATAACCAACTCCTTTGAACCACACCTTAGTTGATGTTCCTAAGGGGACTTGTGAAAAGCCCCTAAGGATGGAGGCTGGTTGCAAGGGAAACCAACCACAATTAGAGGGTGGAACCTGTCAGTCCCACGACCAGACCTCCCTCTGAAGGGGCTGGCGGTAGACCCAATCACCAAAAGCCAATGATTTCAATCAACTGGGCCTCTGTAATGAAGCCTCCATAAAAATCTCTGAACTACAAGGCTCAGCGAGCTTCTGGGTTGATGAACCAGAACACAGCCAGGTGCCAGGAGGGTGGCACACTCCAAACTCCATGGGGAGAGAAGTTCCTGTGCTCTGGCCCCTTCAAGACCTCACCCTACGTGTCTCTTTATCCGGTCACGTATGTATTTGTCTCCTTTACTACCCTGAGTTCTAGGAGTGGCTCTAGCAAATTAATTGAACCCACAGAGGGAGTTAGGGGAACCGCTCGCTCACTTAAGGCTGAATGGTCAGAAGCACAGGTAACAACCCGGATTTGCAACTGGCACCTGAAGTGGGGTGGGGGCGAGCAGGTTGGTGGGACTGAGCCCTTGACCTGTGGTGTCTGAGGCCATCTCTAGGTAGCAGTGTCAGCACTGAGTTAAAGTGTAGGACACTCAGTCAGTGCTGACATTTGGAGAATTGCTTGGCGGTGCTGAAAAAGCACATCTGATACCTTACTGAAAGTCAAAGCTGAGGTCCTTCTGATGACCCGGGTCCCACACCACCGTCTGGCACTATCCCCCTTACGTCTGACCTCCTCTCCACCGCGCTCCCCTCTCTCTGCTGCAGGCACACAGGGGTCCTGGCTGGGCCACAGACACCCAGCCCCACCCCTTCCGGCTTCCTGTGCTTTGCCAGGAACACTTTGTCCCCTGAGAGATCAGAATGGTTCCCCCCACCCCCAGCCTGCATTTCTTCACTCCAGTGTCATCTCTGAGAAGCTTTCCTTGACCACAGTGTTGATGAGGGAGTGGGGGGCAAGCTGGGGGCAAAGTACAGGCTCACAGCACCCCCGCCCCCGGAGGTGGGACATGTATGATATTCCTTGGACACTCCAAGCTACCCCAAAACAGGAGAGGACAAAAACAAACAAACAAACAAACCCACAAATGGCTAAACTGTTTACTAGAAAAGGGCAATCAAGGCGATCCCATCAACAGCCTAAAAAGTCCAGGAACTCCCGAGAGTCTTAATGTTAATGCTTTGCTAGAGGAAACACCCACCTCAGCTTGACAACAGCTAGGCCTCCAGGAAGTCTTTAGCATGTGAAATTCTCTTCAGAAACTCCCTCTAGACTTTATCTCCCCCCCTCCACCAAATGGTCACCCCCCCCCCCCCCACACCTGCAGCGCAGCTCGTCCTGCCCACGGGTCCTGTCCCTGCGCTTCGATAAAATCACTTTTTTGCACCAAAGACATCTTCCAAAATTCTTTCTTGGTTGTTGGCTCCGGACCCTACGAACCAAGCCCCCATCACCCTAAAACTTCATCAGTGTCTAAAATTACCATCCGCTTCCCCACTCCACACACTAGCTCCTCTGTTCCCTCCCTGCTATTCAGTCCTCAGCGCTTACAGGCTAACTTATTTATCGTCTAGTTTGCTGGCTCATCATCGGTTTCTTGACTAGAAGGGCGGGGCTTCACAGGAGGTGGAGGCTGCTGCTTGCCCGGTGCCAACCTGTGCCCTAAACCCAGGATGGCAGACAGCACTCCAGCCTCTTCTACCAGAGCACCAACCCGGTCCCCCTGGCACTCGGGGTGAAGAGGAATTCACGTGGGCATCAGCGGCTCCTTTGTTTGGGCCCCAAGCATGCCCTGGGCACCTGGTACGTCACCTTGTCCGCTGAGCGGGGCCGGTGTGTTTTGTGGGAGAGCCACACGCCACGCAATGCCCAGGCAGGAAGTCATTCCTAGTAGTAAACAAGCCGAACAGGTTAGACACTGTGCCCCTGGTGCTTATTACGTGCCACCGGCAATATGTGACTTTCACAACCACCAAAAAAACCTGATTTAACACGCACCCACTTAAGCAGCACTGGCTCACTGGGTCAGTCCCCACCATCGGGCGAGTACGGCGCTCGTCCTTTCTTCTCACTCCGGAGCCTCGGTGTGTGGGACTTGCCTCTAAGCCAGCCCACCTGGCACCGTGAGACCCCTGACTTGGAGAATTTTAAGTGCTTGCACACGGTGGCTAACCTAGTGCCGGCCACTTACTGATTTCAGAAAGAAAAACACATTTTTCCAGATACATCAGCTCTACGTTATCCAAACAAAATGTGGCGGGGGGAGGGGGGAGGGCAAAGGGTCACAGGAGGGAGGAGACGTAAAGAAAGCAGCAAGAAATAACTAGAATATTGGCAAACACCTACAGAGTACTATGTATATATTTTTGTATGGCACACTTCTAAACACGTTACCCACACGCACCCATTTCATGTTCGCTGTGGGCTATGAAGTAAGCGCTGCTCGGCACCACCCGGCTGCTTTCCCAGCAGGTGACTGAGACAGTTTTTAAGTGACTCGCCCAACTCAGGGGCCCTGCAGTGGGTCGCAGGATTTGAACTCCGGCCCTCTGGCTCCAGAACCCGTGCTCTCAGTTTACGTGAATACACTTAAGAAATCAGACCAGCAGGGCCGTGGCCCGGGGCGCGGGCGCGGAGGCGCGGGAAAGGGGGCGCGCGCGGACGAGGGGTGGCGCTGCGGCTCGCGCGGGTCACCTGGGGCTGAACCGGCATTGCTCAATAGTCGACTCGAGGCTCTCGAGGATCTTCCAGCACTCCTCGGTCTCGGGCGTGTCGCCCTTGCCCGCCATCGGAGCCCGCGGCTCAGCCGGCCGCCTCCCGCGAAGCTGGGGGCTCGGGGGAGTCGGAGTCCAGAACCCCGCGTCCGTTGCCATGGCGACCCCTGGGGGTGGGCGGAGCGCGGGAATGGGCGGCGCCTGCGCGGAGGGGCCCGGGCGGCTGGCACCGCGCGTCTGACTCTGGGCTTCCCGACCCGGCGCCCTGTGCCCCGGGCGCCCACGGCCAGGCCGCCGCAGAAGTGTCCCCGGAAAAGCTGGACCCGTCTAGCCGCCCCTGCAGCATCCCACCACGCCCCCGCCTCTCCTTGCCGCCCCTTCTCCCGAGCGCCTTTCTTTTCACACGAACACCCCTCCCCACGCGACGTTCGAACGAAAATCGGCGACCCTCGCCTCCGTGGCCATACACGCTGCGCCAAAAGGCACCCTCCCGGCGGACGACAAATAGCCATGCTCGGGACCTAAGGACCCTCGGGCGCCCGGAGCAGTGCCTTAATAAGAAGGAAGAGGGCTGCTTGATGAATTGCCTACACCTGCCACTTGACCACAGACGTAGGCGTTCGTGGACAAAAAATTCTTTGCACACATTCAACAGCCTACATTCCTACTTAGTATGAAGGTCAGAATTCCGGCGTTAGGTTTTAAGCGATGGAGTGTAGTGTGGAATTTATTGTTGCAAAGTGGCTAAAATCGTAAGAGAAACTGCTTAATGGTCAAGCTTTTGTTCATCCATTATTCTAAATTACGTGTTGACAATGGTGATACATCGTTTCTAATGTCATAGTATGTCATTTGCTAGTTTTAGAGCTAAGTAGAGACTAGATTTCCATTTCAACACATGGGCTACAGGAAAACAATATTTTCTCTCATAATCGTGTGAAAACAAAGTAAGTTTCATATTGGCAGCTCAAACTACAAAAAGGAAATTAGGTAGCATTAATACTGCTCTTGTATTTACAGACAAAGACCGAAGGCCCCAATCCGAAGACGACTAAAGAATTAATCGCAACCAATGCCAACATGATCTTCTGTAAAGTTTTGTTTTCCTTTGAGAAGGTGAAGACAGAAAGCGTTACTTTTATTTTATGTAGATTTTTATTTTCAAAATCTAACTTCTAAGTCTCTTGAGGGAAATTTCATCATAATCAAAAAGTATATTAAAAGAGAGAAATGTAGAAATCTATTAATTATCTTAAGTGATTTTTTTTATCACAGTGCACATAAAAATTCTAAAAGGTAAAAATTCTAAAAGGTAAAATTAAAAATGTAAATTGGTTAGGGGCACCTTGGGTGTCTCAGTAGGTTAAGCATCTGACTTTCGCTAAGGTCATGATCTCACGGTTCATGGGTTCTAGCCCCAATTCGGGCTCTGTGCTGACTGCTGTGAGCTTGGAGCCTGCTTCGGATTCTATGTTTCCCTTTCTCTCTCTCTCTCTCTCTCTCTCTCTCTCTCTCTCTCTCTCTGCCCCTCCCCCTCTCATGCTTTGTCTCGATCATTGGGTGTTGTATGGAAACCAATTTGTCAATAAATTATATTAAAAAATAAATAAAACGTATTATCTCAAAGGAAAAAAAAAACTTAGAAGTCTGTTGTTTAAAAAAAAAAAGTGATCTGGTTAGGACTGGGCTAAGGTGGTGAAAAGACCGGGACGAGCTGTTGGCTGCTTCCGTTAATGCAATTCAAAGTGAGTATTTTGAAACTGAAGAGGGACATCTCACGGTAGACTTCATGAGTCATTGGTCAGCTCTGTGCAGCATTTGTTGGCTGATACGGACATAGTTACACCATCCCACGAAAACATGGACTGAACAAAACTTCTTTGTTTCAAGCCTTGCTAGAGCATATCAAAGAGTTTCAGATTTCAGTGTCTGGGAGACCAAGTTATGAGCAGGATTGTTTTTGAAACTATTAACTACCTAACGCACTTCTCTTGTTGTCAGTTACCTACGTTTACCTCTCAGGCCTTCTGCCTTATAAAACTGGTCATTTCAGATCATGTTCTCACCTATAAACAACTGGGGTTGGCCCTGTCAAAGCATTTGTCATACTAAATCCAGGCTCTTGCATCACACGATGAAGTAATTGATGGTCTTTAGTGGAAAGCTCACGAGCTCTGGAGTAAACATTAAAAATAAATAAATCCTGTGAAATTTAGCTGCGTTAGAACATTGGAAAATTGATTTAACGTCTCCAAGCCTCTTTTTTCTCACCAGTAAAGACTGGCTAATTAACCTTTCTCAGGATGGTTGGGAGCAATCTATAAAGGAAGAAAAGCACACAGCTCAGGCAGCACATGGTAAAACAGATCCTAACCAGGCCTGTAACAAAGCGGGTCCCTCCTTTCTAAACCATAGCTAAGGAATACACTGTTTAAAGGTTCCCATTTTTAAAAAGGTGAAATGTCTTATAAGCTAAAATACTTTTTACTTTTTAAGTTAATAGTTCAGTTTACTTTTTAAGTTAAAGTTTTTAACTCTGTGTTACTTGCGGCACAATTTTAACTTTTCAAATGCTTCTTTGAAACGGGTATAAATGTAACGTGTGTTTATATGAAAATATCACCCACCAATTATTAAAAGTGATAACATCTCAGATGAAACAGCATGAGGATTTGATTACGAGTCAAGTGCTGACTCTAAACATAGTCATTTATATATTCCACTTGGATATTATCGGTCCTGTAGCCTAATAAAAGCCAAGAGTTTTCAGGCTAGGTTTGTAATTTAAATTCTTTCTGGAGTCATCATATGTAAAGTGCTTATTTTTCTTTTATCACCAGCTGTAATCTGTGATTATGTGGTGCAGGCTCTGTTAGGTAAACTTGTCTTATGTTGTGCTTCATCCATAACCCAAGGTCTTAAATAAAGGGTTGGGAAAGGAAATGGCCAGGTCTTTAGCCAGGACAATATTATACTACTAAATCCTTTATGGAAAACCTCCTGAGACTGGATCATTTTTATGTCTTAAATTTTGCTGCAATGACATAGCATATCCACTCTTGTAAAAATCCATTGGTAAGTGTTTGTCACGTGGCTAGAGCCGAAAACCAAGATGGGAAGTTTGATGGGAGCTGGGCAGGAGCAGTCTTGATGTGGAATTTGGATCTTACTGCCAAATGTCCTTGAGCGCTGTGATAGAGGATATCCTCTATTTGGAGCTGGTCTAGATGTTTAAAAGGGAGATCAGTAAAAATGTGAAAAAAATAATGGTAGAGCTTAGCCGTCTGCCGAAGTCAGTCCACCTGCAAGAAGGTTTGTGACCTTGCTGCTGAGGGAAATTCGGGAAGTCTCCTGGGTCTGGCCAACTGACCATAGTGGGTCTGCATGCCTGCCAACACAACCTGGCAAATCTGCAACATATACAGTGCAATATGTATATACTGCAAATTGCAATATGCAGTGAAGTGACTCTGGAAAGGTAGAAGTCTGAATGGAGAGTAATATAAAAGGGCAATTACCATGGTTCATGCAGTCTGAGATTTCAACGAAAGACGGTAAAGGTATGAATCCCAGAATCAGTGGAAGAAATAATAAGAATTGATGAGACGAAGCCCTTTTCTGGGGGCTCCGTTTCATCAGACCACAGAAGGCTGGGATTTACTGTCATGAGGAGTGGAAGACTCATCAGACTGCCATAAATCAGCTACGTAGGACCGTCTAGTTCTCTGTTCTATTTCTAGTGCCACAGGGTAATTCAGATCCTTGGATATATAGATGCACACAAAAGACATAATCTAGATAGCAGACATTTGGTTTTGGTTAGCGTGAGTATTCCCCTGTGCTTTGACCTAAGTGAACTGATAAATAAGATACAGTGCTTAGACCTTCTACAGGAGGACCAGACTTAGAGACCAGACGTTCCCCATAACGAACCACCAGGTCAGGCTTTGCCTAGAAAGTCAGCTCGGCTCTTGAACTAGTATTCCAGCGAGTGTAAAATGAACACCTTCATTGTCCTTCTGCTTCGAACTCCATCTCCGAAAAGTGGAGTAAAACATGCTAATTTAGCAATTTTGAGAACTCATGGGGAATACTGGACACAGAAGAATTCGGTAGTGTGAAACTCCAATTTGTTATTGTTATGCCTGTTTATTTACCTAGAAATGCTTCAAGGTACCCTGAGAGGGACTTAGGCTACCTGGGTTCTGCTCTACCAAGGTGCTGATCAGGAGCTCACAGTCTAGGATGGCACATCCACTCTTGCTCAAATCAGGAAGTTCAAACTTACTGAAGGGGCTACTCCAAGCTCTGCTGTTAACTGTTCTAGACCAACAAGCCACGCCATGCTAGTTAATATACCGAATGTCAGCAGTGGGTTTTTGTTGGTGAACGTAGTGGCCTAGTGACTAGCACAGTAGATGTTAGAAGTGGGCTTAAATTGGTGAGTTTCAAGATCTTCAAGCTATGTGGGTCAGCCAAAATCGTTCAGAAACCCTCTCTACCTTGCAGGAAAAGTATGCAAGAGTCTCAGGGAGGCTGGAACTTAAACCTTGAGGGATGGGGCTTGGAGCTTGATCCCCTGACAGTCCTCCGTCCAGCCTTTGATTTGTAATTGCCTGATGCCTACTGACAGGGACTAGGATCTTGCTTCTGGAATGTTATCACATCGGCTTCGAAGGAATCATTCATGCCTGACGTTAGTGCACCTAGCAGGACAGAAAGGTGGGGCTCTGGAGACCTCCACAAATAGCCTGCATAAACCTCTTGGGGTCTGCTTGCCATGAGTGTTTTTAAAAATAAATGTGAGAGGGGCGCCTGGGTGGCGCAGTCGGTTGAGCGTCCGACTTCAGCCAGGTCACGATCTCGCGGTCCGTGAGTTCGAGCCCCGCGTCGGGCTCTGGGCTGACGGCTCAGAGCCTGGAGCCTGTTTCCGATTCTGTGTCTCCCTCTCTCTCTGCCCCTCCCCTGTTCATGCTCTGTCTCTCTCTGTCCCAAAAATAAAAATAAACGTTGAAAAAAAAAAAAGGAAAAAAATAAATAAATAAAAAAAAATAAAAAAAATAAAAATAAATGTGAGAGGGGCACCCGGGTGGCTCAGTAGGTTAAGAGTCCAGCTTTGGCTCAGGTCATGATCTCACAGTTAGTGAGTTCGAGCCCCACATAGGCTGTCTGCTGTCAGTGCAGAGCCTGCTTAGGATCCTTGTCTCCCTCCCTCTCTGCCCCTCGCCCCCCCCCCCCATGCTCTCTCTCCCTCTCTCAAAAATAAATAAACATTAAAAAAAATTTTTTTAATAAAAAAATGTGGGAGAGTTGCTTTCTTTTTTTTTTAATTTTTTTTCAATTTCTTCTTTTTTTTTTTTTTTTGAGAGACAGAGCTTGAGCAGGGGAGGGGCAGAGAGAGAGAGAGAGACAGAATCTGAAACAGGCTCCAGGCTCTGAGCTGTCAGCACAGAGCCCAACGTGGGGCTTAAACTCACGAACCATGAGATTACGACCTGAGCCAAAGTTCAGATGCTCAACTGACTGAGCCAGCCAGGCATCCTGAGACTTGCTTTCAATATGAGCAAGCTGAGAGCGAGGAGGTGGGGAATAGCCGATCTTTACCTTCATCAAATTTCTTTGAAGAATATAGCATCGATGCAAAGAATCCTAAGAATCGTGCGTGACCAAATGAAGTCAGTGTTCTAGGAAGCCAGAAGACGTAACCAAATCTTCATTGTAACTGATTTTGACGTGTAAAATCTGTATCTGTTTAATTCGTCCTTGAATATTCCCAGCCCAAGCCTGTGCCATCCACATAGTAAGAATTCAGTAAGTATTTGTCCAATGAATCAGTGATGGGGAAATTCTGAATAAGTTCCTTTAAAAGAGCTATTTCTTAAGCATAATGTACCTCCGTGGTTCACACTAGGAACTAGGCAGGCAAATACTGTTGGCTGCTATTTCTAGGCGGGGGGAGACATTAATCCAGACTGCCAAAGCCAGGTGGCTGCCTGAAATCTCATACCCCATGGCAGGAGGGAGAAGGAGCTGTTTGGGCCAGAAAGACCCTGTTTCTCTGCTGCCTCATTCTTTATGAAGAAGGAAACTCCCATCATCAATGTACAAGCGGAAAGGAGGGAAGGATTGCAAGTGGTGAGTTCCCATCAGGAAATTCTAGGTCTAGGTTCAAGCCACCAATTGAAATGATTGGCCCGGTAAGGAAAAATTGTATGTTTGACTATAATGGTTAGTTCTGAACGTCAAATTGGCTGGGCCACATTGCCCAGATATATGGCCAAATATTATTCTAGATGCTTCTGTGGTGGTTTTTGGATGAGATTAGCATTTAAGTTGGAAGATTTGGAATAAAACCTATTATCCTCCATAATGTGGGTGGGCCTCATCCAATCAGTCGAAGGCCTGACTAGCACAAAAGACTGCCCACTCTTGAGCAAAAGGGCGTTCTGCAGCCGGTGACCTCTAGACTCAAACTGTAACATTAGCTCTTTCCCAGGTCTTCCGCCTGGTGACCTGAAGGTTACAACTGTCTCATTAGCTCCTCCCTGGATCTCCATCCTGCCTTCCAGGCCCTGCAGATTTTATACTTGCCGGCCTCCATAATCACGTGAACTGATTCCCTAAAATAAATCTCTCTATACATCGTATTCGTTCTGTTTCTCTGGAAAACCCTGGCTAACACAGTGACCAATGAAAAATTAATAAATTAATCAAAGGATACTCTTATATTCTTTGCAGCTCTTACATGATATCAATAAGAGTAAATGTGATGGTTAGTTGTTTTTTTTTCCCTTTCTTTTTTTTTTTAAAGAGAGAGTGTGCACGTGAAAGCAGAGAAAGGGCAGAGAGAGAGAGAAAGAGAGCATCTTTTGTTTTTTAAGTTTCTTTATTTACTTTGGCGGGCAGGGGCAGAGAGAGAGGGAGAGAGAGAGAATCCCAAGTAGGCTCTGCGCTGTTAGCCCAAAGCCCGATGCAGATCTAGCAGTCACGAGCCGTAAGATCATGACCTGAGCCAAAATCAAGAGTCAGATGCTTAACTGACTGAGCCACCCAGGTGCCCCTGTGATGGTTAGTTTTATGTGTCAACTTGACGGGGCCAAGGGATTCCCAGATAGCTGGTAAAACATTATTTATGGATACGTCTGTGAGGATGTTTCTGGAAGAGATTGGGATTTGAATCAGGAGACTGAGTAAAGAACTCCTCCCCTCCCACCACTAATGTAGGTGGGCATCATCCAATCTGTTGAAAGACTGTATAGAACAGCAAGGGGGAGGAAGGACTACTTAGCTTTCTGCTGGAGCTGTGACAGACACCCTCTCCTGCCCTCAGACATTCACGCTCGTGGTTCCCCAGCCTTTGAACTTGGACAAGGATTTAGACCATGGGTTCCTGGTTCCCATGCCTCCCAGTGCAGGCTGGAACTACACCACCGGCTTTCCTGGGCTTCTAGCATGCAGACCATGGGGTGTGAGACTTCTCAGCCTCCACAGTCACATGAACCAACCCTTTATAACAGATCTTTCATATTGATTCTGTGTCTCTGGAGAACCCTGACGGATACAGTAAATATATTAAAAGGACTGAAAAAAATAATTGCTACAAGTCTAATCTTTACTGAGTGCTTACTATGTGTCGGCAACTTTTTTAGGCATTTAACACATCACTTTGATTACCTGCAATTTAAAAATGAGAAAATGGAGACACCAAGAGGTTCATTTACTTGCCCACGCTCACAGTTTTCAGGGGTGAAATTGGAATCCGAACACAGACAGGTTTGTTCTAGAACCTAACACGCTTCATCATGATGCTATATTGCCTCACTGAAGCATCACGAGGAACGAATTACTTCAGTTCTTTCCATAATGTTCGTTTTTGCAAATGGCCTGCAAAGTATCTCTCAAACTGTCAAGTACATATTAGCCACGTAATTATGGATCCGTGTTGCTGGGTTTGCTGTAGAGAAATACACTAACACCCTGTATAGCTGGAGGCTGGTTATCAGAGAAATTCACCTTTGTGCAATATTCATGAGCACTAGAAATTAAGCAAAAGACCTGTGAGCCTAAAGAGGCTACAAAGTTCATGCCTAAATCCTAATTGCTTTGCTCCTAGGAAAGCTTCTTAACCCATTACTTAGACCCTATATATCTTTACCATTATGTACTGTCCCAACAGAGTTGGAAATCCGCTTTCTGCCTCTAAAGCCAAGAAAAGTGTCCTAAAAATTATTCTGGCTGAATTCATTCTCTGAGATGGTTTGATATAACTGAAATTTTATCTTATTCTTTAAACAAAAGGTGACATTTCTTTGTTACTCCCACGAGATTGCTTTGTGTTATTGCAATATCAGAGTTTTCAGAGCTGAAGGGACCTTAGAGATAGTGTAATTTAGTCTGCTCACTCAGGGGCATATAGGTTAGGCCGTAGATACATCTAAGATTCTTTTTTTTTTTTTTTTATTTTAAGTAAACTCCTTGCCACATGTGGGACTCAAACTCACCACCCTGAGATCAAGAGTCGCATGCTCTACTGACTGAGCCCTCCAAGTGCCCCTATCTAGGATTCCTTTATCCTTTGGTCCATCACAGTATGTTAGTCCCATGAGGCTATGTTATGTTGTAGTAACAAATCTCAGTGACTTGATTCAACAAAAGTGAATTTCTCACTCACACTACAATTCCCACCAAGTTGGCAAGAAATTCTGCTCCATGCAACTATCTAGGGATCCAGCTGATAGAAACATCTTTTTCTTTATTTTATTTCATTTTTTAAATTTACATCCAAGTTAGCATATAGTTCAACAGTGATTTCAGGAGTAGATTTCTTATGCCCCTTACACATTTAGCCCATCCCTCCTCCCACAACCCCTCCAGTAACCCTCTGTTTGTTCTCCCTATTTAACAGTTTCTTATGTTTTGTCCCCTCCCCTGTTTTTATAGTATTTTTGCTTCCCTTCACTTGTGTTCATCTTTTCTGTGTCTTAAAGTCCTCATATGAGTGAAGTCGTATGATATTTGTCTTTCTCTGACTAATTTCACTTAGCATAACACCCTCTAGTTCCGTCCACGTAGTTGCAAATGGCAAGATTTCATTCTTTTGGTTGCCGAGTAATACTCCATTGTATACATATACCACATCTTCTTTATCCATTCATCCATCGATGGACATTTGGGCTCTTTCCATACTTTGGCTATTGTTGATATTGCTGCTATAAACATGGGGGTGCATGTGTCCCTTCGAAACAGCACACCTGTATCCCTTGGATAAATGCCTAGAAGTGCAATTACTGGGCTGTAGTGTAGTTCTATTTTTAATTTTTTCAGGAACTTCCATACTGTTTTCCAGAGTGGCCATACCAGTTTGCACTCCCACCAGCAGTGCAGAAGAGATCCTCTCTCTCTGCATCCTCGCCGACATTTGTTGTTGCCTGAGTTGTTAATGTGAGCCATTCTGACGGGTGTGAGGTGGTATCTCATTGTGGTTTTGATTTGTATGTCTCTGATGATGAGTGATGTACATTCTTTCATGTGTTGGTTGGCCATCTGGAAGTCTTCTTTGAGAAGTGTCTATTCATTTTTTTTGCCCATTTCTTCGCTGGATTATTTGTTTTTTGGGTGTTGAGTTTGATAAGTTCTTTGTAGATTTTGGATACTAACCCTTTATCTGATATGTCGTTTGCAAATATCTTCTCCCATTCCATCGGTTGCCTTTTAGTGTTGCTGACTGTTTCCTTTGCTGTGCAGAAGCTTTTTGTTTTGATGAGGTCCCAATAGTTCATTTTTGCTTTTGTTTCCCTTGCCTCCGGAGACGTGTTGAGTAAGAAGTTGGTCCGGCCAAGATCAAAGAGGTTTTTGCCTGCTTTCTCCTGGAGGATTTTGATGGCTTCTTGTCTTACATTTAGGTCTTTCATCCATTTTGAGTTTATTTTTGTGTCTGATGTAAGAAAGTGGTCCAGGTTCATTCATCGGCATGTCGCTGTCCAGTTTTCACAGCACCACTTGCTGAAGAGACTGTCTTTATTCCACTGGATATTCTTTCCTGCTTTGTCAAAGATTAGCGGGCCATATGTTTGTGGGTCCATTTCTGGGTTCTCTATTCTGTTCCATTGATCTGAGGGTCTGTTTTTGTGCCAAGAAACATCTTTTTCTTATGGGAACAGATGTGGAACACAAGGCCTCTTGAGTCACTTTACAAAGAGAAGGAAGGAGGAAGAATCAAGCACTGGCAGTAAAATCCATTGGCTCCTTCTGCCCATTCCACTGATGAGAGTCACATGGCTCTACCAACTGCAAAGGGGACTAGAAAATCTATTGGTCAAGCTCTCAGGAAATAGAAGGGAACTGATATCAGTGAACACTAGTAATATCAACCAGTATTCTTTCCATTATATCACCCTCCTCCTTTTTTTTTAAGTTTATTTTTTGATTTTGAGAGAGAGAGAGAGTGCAGGGGTGGGGCAGAGAGAGAGGGTGAGAGAGAGTCCCAAGCAGGTTCTGTGCTTTCAGCACAGAGCCCAATGCAAGGCTCGAACCCACAAACTGCGAGATCATGACCTGAGCCGAAACCAAGAGTCGGACACTCAACCGACTGAGCCATCCAGGCGCCCCCATTATTATATCACCCTTCTTAAACAACCTTGCAAATTTCAAAGTAGCGAGGGAGACAATAACAATGACGGTGACAATGATGATGATATCTGATATCTCCTAGGTCCAGAGAATGCTTCTCTCATATACATTATTATTATTTTTTTTAATATTTATTTATCTTTGAGAGAGAGAGAGACAGAGCACAAGTGGGGGAGGAGCAGAGAGAGAGGGAGACACAGAATCCGAAATGGGCTCCAGGCTCCGAGCTGTCAGCACAGAGCCCGACGCGGGGCTCGAACCCACGAACCGTGAGATCGTGACCTGAGCCGAAGCCGGACGCTCAACCGACTGAGCCACCCAGGCGTCCCTCTCTCATATGCATTATTAACTCAACCTTGTTCAATACCATTATCTTCCCTTTTCATATGAGAAAATCGGTCTCAAGGAAAGTTCAGTTGAATGGAGTGATTTGCTTAGGATCACATAATTGAGTCTCTAGGAGATGAAATGTTGACAGTCTAGTCAGAGCTGAAGATGACCGAAGAAGAAAAATGGGATAATTCGGAATCTCATCCAGGGACAGGCCAATATGAGAAACCCGTCCCCAGAATTCAGTATAAAAGAGCTTTGACGCAAAAGTGTTTGTAAAAGTAAAGAAATAATGCAGCTAGTTTCTAATTATGATTTCTTTACTTATAACCAAATTTTGCAACAAAACCTGCCTGGTAGGTGAGGATAGACACAATATCTATGTTTAAAAAACTTTTAATGTTTATTTAATTTTTGAGAAAAAGCGAGCAAGCTGTAGAGGGGCAGAAAGAGAAAGAGGGAGAGAGAAATCCCAAACAGGCTCTGCATTGTCAGCGCAGAGCCTGATGCAGGGCTCAAGCTGACGAACCATGAGATCATGACCGTGGCCAAAGTCAAGAGCCAGATGCTCAACCGACTGAGCCACCCAGGCGCCCCAGCAATTAGGATTTTAGAAGTAGAGCCAAGTGAGAGTGGCAGAGCCAATCACAGAACAAGCATTTGGTATTAAGTTAGTCACAGGACGGGGAGGGGAAAAAAAAAGTCACAGGACAGAACGTAGAGGAAAATGGTGGTCTTCTGGAAACGTATGCATCATTGGAAAAAGACAAAACGAATACGTGTAAAATGACACGTGTTCTCATCAAATGGTCTATAACAAAATGCTATTTTGTACAGTAAAAACTCCAAATAGGAAATACGAAGAAAACGAAGTTCTTTTTTTTAATGTCCATTTTTAAAATGTTTATTTACTTTTGAGAGAGAGAGAGAGAGAGAGAGAGCAAGTGGGGGAGGGGTAGAAAGAGGGAGACGAGGATTCTGGGAAGGTTCCGCACTGACAGCCCAGATCCTGATGCGGGCCTCAAACTCGCGAACCTCAAGGGCATGACCTGAACCCAGGTCGAACGCTTAACCGACTGAGCCACCCAGGTGCCCCAAGAAAACTAAGTTCTACGAAAGAGGAATACTCAGTGAAACTTTCGTGCAAAAGCTGGTGTAGACCCGGGACTTAAAGCCTGAATATAGTTTGGATAGGTGAACAGGAAAAGGGAGTCAGTTCTAGAAACAGCATGAACAAATGGTAGAGCTGTACTGTGCTCCTGGGAAAGTGGCATGGGGTGGCACATCACTTTGGGTTATTATTAGTTGCTTAGATGTATCTCTACCCCACTGGATTGTTGTCATTTTGAGGAACAAGACTTATTTATCCCCGTATAAGCTCAGTAAGCATTGCATGTGGCACATAAAATGTGCTCAAAACTGTTTACTTTGTATGGTTTAAATTTTTGCTTAGAATCATAGAAAAAGGGACTCACACAGGCTCCAAACTTTTCTTGAGCCTGTTCGTTGCTGATTTTTAAAGTTTTTTTTTTTTTAACGTTTATTTATTTTTGGGACAGAGAGAGACAGAGCATGAACGGGGGAGGGGCAGAGAGAGAGGGAGACACAGAATCGGAAACAGGCTCCAGGCTCTGAGCCATCAGCCCAGAGCCTGACGCGGGGCTCGAACTCACGGACCGCGAGATCGTGACCCGGGCTGAAGTCCGACGCTTAACGGACTGAGCCACCCAGGCGCCCTTCGTTGCTGATTTTTAAATGGAAGATTTTATTCCTAGCGTTTTTTTCCTCGGTTACTGCGAAACATTCAGACTATAATGGGAAGGCTAATGCCAGGTTGGTTTGTACCACAAGCAAGGTACTCAAGTAACAAACAAACACGCTTCTTTGTTACTTTTTGTTATACTATTACCTGGGGAGAAAGTTTGAACCAAGTCTGAACCTTTGCCAAGCCAAGACAGGATTCCCTCATTCAGCTCATTTCTTCATGAATAATTCATTAGCAAAGTTTCTTTTACCTGCAAGGAGCCTAGAGTTTCTTATTGCATCTTAATGAATTTTAATCCAAACCCTCCCTATCTTGATGTCCACAGGATCTTATTTATTATCCCCCTCTCCCCTGCTTTTAAAATTAAAATTTCTTCACACTTTGAAGCTTGAAACAGTTGGTAGTTTTTGTTTCTTGTTTTAATTTTTTTTTTTTTTTTCAGGCTGTTAAGCTCAATGAATAAGCTAAGGAGACCAATCAATGGGTCCAAGACCTTGGCTTGTCACGTACCTGCACCTTCTCCCCTCCTGGCCACAGACCGCTCTCTGGCCCCCCTGTGATATTGCGATTTATAAGAAATACGTATCTTTGTCTTGTCCAGCTTCTGGCACAGAGTTCCAAAACCCCTTGAAATTTCCCAAGAGAGAAGAGATAAAGGTGTCTTGTCATTCGTAACAAGCCCCTCTCTCAACCCACCAGTTGATGTTAAGGAGGGAACTTTTGGCTAGCCCCAGGATGGGGGCGGTTGCCAGAGGAGCCAATCAGGATGAGAGGGTTGGAAGTTTCTGCCTCAAGCCCCATCTTCCAGACGGGGAGGACAAGCTGGAGGCTGAATGAGTCACCAAAGACCCGTGGTTTAATCTCTCATGCCTATTGTAATGAAGCCTCCGTAAATACCCCCCCGAAAAACAAAGATTTGGAGAACTTCTAGATGGTGAGCCCATGGAGGTTCTTGGGGGGTGGTGCACCCAGAGAGGGCATGGGGGCTGCACACCCTCTTCCCCATACCTTGCTCCACACTCCTCTTCCATCTGGCTGTTCTATCCATAAGCCAGTAATCTGGTGACTACACTGTTTTCCTGAGTTCTGCGAGCCCCTCTAGCAAATTCATTAAACCCGAGCACGGCGTCTGGGACCCTCCAATGGACAGCCGGTCCGTGAGAAACCGAAATGGCAAGCTGGCCTTGTGAGTGGCGTCTGAAGGAGGGGAGCAGTCTTGTGGGACCGAGCCCGTAACCTGTGGGATCGGACCCCATCCGCAGGGAGGGTCGTGTCAGAATCGAGTCAAACTCTAGAACACCCAGCCGGTGGAGCAGAATTGCTTGGAGGGTGGACGCCCCGCACGTCTGAAGTCAAAAGGGAAGTGTGCGGTGAAGTGTCAGGAGGACACAGGACACGTTTTTCTTTAGCGGTCTCTCCATCTCTAAAATGTACCTTCTTTGTCTTTTCACTGCAGCAGTAAGACAGATGACGTCGTCGAGGACTTGCCTTTCTGATGAAGGACCATGAGCCTTTAATTTGCCGAGGACGGCAATCGGCAAGGTTCTAAGGCTCAGTTTCCCCTCCCCCCCCCCATAAAAAGAGGATGATGATTAATATGAATAATTATGAAGACTATCTACCACATAAAAGGGAGACGTGAAATTATTTGTGTCCTGTGAGTACAACCATTTAAAAATGCCTGCGGCTGTAATAGCTCGAGAATAAAAGGGAAAACAAAAGAAAACCAAAAAGGAAAACCGATTATGTACGGAGGTGGGATTACGAATGAACTTATTCCTGCCTCCAAATTTTCTCTGAACATTGTTATTATAAACAAACCAGATGTTCAAAACTCTAGGCACTGGGCTCCGACTTTCCTTTTATGTCCGAATAAAATGATTTAATTATACAACCCACTGTTTTCCTGTATTTTCTTTTTTAATTCCCAGAGATGGGGGTGGGGGAGGGGGGCTTTATTCTCTTGTCCTTGGCCCTGTGCCCATGGCTACCGTCCATTCTGAGGAGAGCTTCTCCCTCATCAGAGACCGGCCTCTTCCTCAGTGCAAAAATCACAACTCGAGGCTATGAGCTCACTCTTATCCTACAGACTCTTTGAGGAAAAAGGGGGGCATTACAGACTAGTACATACAAGAGGGGCACCTGGGTGGCTCAGTCGGTTGAGCGTCCAGGCTTCAGGTCAGGTCATGATCTCACAGTCCGTGAGTTCGAGCCCCTCGTCGGGCTCTGTACCGACAGCTCAGAGCCTGGAGCCTGCTTCGGATTCTGTGTCTCCCTCTCTCTCTGCCCCTCCCCCGATGTGCTTTGTCTCTTTCCGCCTCTCAGAAATGAATAATTTTTTTTTTTTAAAAAAGAACAGCACATAAAAGAAAGCAACTGGAAATCGGATATTGTGTACCTCCTTACCGCATCACACATACCTAGCGGGCTTCTCCCAGAAATGTGGGTTTTCCGTTTCTGGCCAGATCAAATGTCCCCTATAAATACAATCTTGCCCCATCTCTTCCTAAATTTTAAGATTGTTAATGCTACAGGGGCGCCTGGGTGGCTCAGTCAGTTAAGCATCTGCCTCTTGGTCTCAGGGTCGTGAGTTCAAGCCCTTCGTTGGGCTCTGAGCTGGGGGTGAAGCCTACTTAAAAATGAACAAAAGGCTGTTAATGCTACACTTACTTGTGTGGTTACTGTAATTCATAACTTTCTCCCTCACTGTATTATAAGCTCCATAAAGGCAGGGTCCATTTTTGGTTTTATCCACCATTGTATTCCCAGCACCTAGCACAGCACCTGGCCCAGAGTAAACGTTAAATAAATATTTGCTGAAGAAATGAGTAATGACTGTTCACGTGTTGGAAGCACAAGAGATTTTTATTTATTTACGAAAACCAATATTTTTAATGTTTATTTATTTTTGAGAGACAGAGAGAGACAGGGTGGGAACAGGGGAAGGGCAGAGAGAGAGAGAGGGAGACACAGAATCTGAAGCAGCCTCCAGGCTCCAGCTGTCAGCACAGAGCCCGACGCGGGACTCAAACCCACAAACCGTGAGATCATGACCTGACCCGAAGTGAGACACTGAAGCGACTGAGCCACCCAGGTGCCCCTATTTATTTATTTTTTACGTTTGTTTAGGGGCACCTGGGTGACTCAGTCAGTTCAGTGTCTGACTTCGGCTCTGGTCATGATCTCACGGTTCGTGAGTTCGAGCCCCACGTCGGGCGCTGTGCTGACAGCTCGGAGCCTGGAGCCTGCTTCAGGTTCTGTGTCTCTCTCTCTCTCTCTCTCTGCCCCTCCCCTGCTTGTGCTCTCTTTCAACCTCTCTGTCTTTCAAAAATAAATAGACATTAAAAAATTAAAGTTTATTTATTTTGAGAGAGAGAGAGAAAGAGAGAGAGAGCCAGCGGGGGAGGGGCAGAGAGAGAGGGGGATGTAGAGGATGCGAACCAGGATCCACAGCAGCTCAGCTCCAGGCTGACAGCAGAGAACCCGAGGCGGGGCTTGAACTCACAAACCACGAGATCTTTTTTTTTTTTAATTTTTTTTTTCAACGTTTATTTTTGGGACAGAGAGAGACAGAGCATGAACGGGGGAGGGGCAGAGAGAGAGGGAGACACAGAATCGGAAATAGGCTCCAGGCTCTGAGCCATCAGCCCAGAGCCTGACGCGGGGCTTGAACTCACGGACCGCAAGATCGTGACCTGGCTGAAGTCGGACGCTTAACCGACTGCGCCACCCAGGCGCCCCTCAAACCACGAGATCTTAACCTGAGCTGAAGTCAGACTCAATCCGTGGAGTCACCCAGGTGCCCCGAGCACAAGAGACTTCATAGGCATTGGGCTTATATGCTATATATGACATTGTTTTCCGCTTTTTCTGTGTAACATCTCATTTCATACTTGTGACAGCTCTGTGAGAATTCTTATTCCTGTTGCCCTAATGACAAAACTATGGCCCAGAGAAGTTATGTGATTGCCCAAGATCACACAGCTTATAAGTAGAAGGACTGGGATTCAACTTGTCTGTGTCCTGACCCCGTGCTCCTAACTTGTGTCGCATGCTGTTTTAAACAGATGAATCAGTGAATAAAGAGGCAGATTCGTTGAATTATTTATCGCATAAAAATGTATTGTCCAGGGGCGCCTGGGTGGCTCAGTTGGTTGAGTTGGTTGACTCTTGATTTCGGCTCAGGTCATGATTTCAGGGTCATGAGTTCAAGCCTCTTGTTGGACTCCAAGCGAGGCGTGGAGCCTGCTTCAGATTCTCAATCTCTCTCTCTCTCCTCTCTCTCTCACTCTCCCCCTCTCCCCTGGTCACATTCTTTCTCTAAAATAAAAAAAAAAAAATTAAATTTATTGTCCATCTATTTTTCTAGGCATTGGGAATAGAAGTAATTCCCTTCTGTCACATAGTGGGTGCTTGTGTGTGTGTGTGTGTGTGTGTGTGTGTGTGTGCATGTGCACACCCGCTCATGAGATAATCAACACTTGAACACGTAACGTGCCAGGTGCTATGAAAGTACATCGATGAAGAATGAAGGGTCCATGCATTTCCCTCAGATGTTGCACTGACAGTCGGGTGTAGGTTAAGCCTTCAAACCATGTGACCAAATGTCATCTAAGAGAAAATCTAACAAGAGCTTGTGTTACTAAATCCTTGTGAGAAAATGGATTGAGGGAGATCCACAGAACAAAGGTTTGGTGAAAATGATTAGGTATTTTGATTCCTAAAGCAAAGGAGTTCTCTTCTAAGAGAAAAAAAAGTCGGGTAGGTATTGAGTGGACTCTATCACTAGAGTTTCTGAATGAGAGTGAAATTCACCCGTCGGTGCTTTGCACGTCTTTACTATGATCAGTTCTCGCCTACCTTGCCTCTTTCTTCTTTCTTTCTTTCTTTCTTTCTTTCTTTCTTTCTTTCTTCTTTCTTTTTCTCTCTTCCTCTTTCATTCTTCCCCTTTTTCTTTCTTTCTTTCTTCTTTTTGTTTTCTTTCTTCCTCTTTCTTTCTTTCTTTCTTTCTTCCCCTTTCTTTCTTCCTTTCTTCTTTTCTTTTTCTTTCTTCCTCTTTCTTCCCCTCTTTCTTTCTTTTTTTCTTTCTTTTTCTTTCTTCTTTCTTTATTTTCTTTATTTTCTTTCTTTCTCCTTCTTTCTTATTTTCTTTCTTTCTTTCTTTCTTTCTTTCCCTTCCTTCCTTCCTTCCTTCCTTCCTTAATTCATTCTGTAGCAGTATACAAACCAGCAAAGCCACATTCAGGACAGTTGATTAACTGATACACCCTGAGGTTTTTGCAAACAAAGCAGCTGAACATTTCCTTTGTGGAAAACCAAAGGAAGTAGGGATTGGCTAGGGTGTTGTGCTCTATTAAGAAACTCATTTACTCAGAATGCTTTCCTGACTGGGGCGGTAAAACTACCCATTTGGGCTTTCCCCTATTGATCTGCCCGAAGTCCATTAAAATATAGATTATATCAGAAAACCAGATGCAGAGATAAAAGGTAATTAAGCTAACGTTTAATTAGCAACGCAACAGTAACGTCTACAACCATTGCCTCTGAGAAGGCACCCTGTCTTGGTGGTGACACTATTCACGGCTCTTACAATGCTTGGATAGACTCCCAAATGTTGCTGTTGAGATTTTTGAAGGTTAGTTCTTGAACTCCGTGGTTTGATTTGAGGAGAAGGAAATGGTCAAGACTTTCTCCCTCAGGCAGGGTTTGGTACCTGTATCATTTAGGAGGCTTTCAGCAGGAGGTAACTGAACATCACAACTAAAAATAAATACACTGGCTCATGAACTTGGGAGTCGAGAGATAAGAGAAAAAGTTTTCCCAAGGACTGACTCAAGCGAGTAGCTCCAAGTTCACGTCCCTGCAATTTCCTCAGTTCATTCTCAGGCAGTAGCAAGCTGGCTGTAGCCACATCAAACCTCAGTAACATTGAGATGCAGGTGGAGAAGGGTCACGTGCAAGACTCCTCTCAAAAGTGAATGGACAGACAACCCACGAAAGGGGGCAGAATATTTGCAAATCATGTCGCTGATCAAGGCCTGGTGTGCAGAGTATATAAGGAACTCTGAAAGCTCAACAATTAAAAGACAAATAAGCCAGGGGCACCTGGGTGGCTCAGTGGGTTAAGGGTCCGACTCTTGATTTCTGCTTCGGTCATGATCCTGTGGTTTCGTGAGTTCGAGCCCCACATTGGGTTCCACACTGACAGTGCGGAGCCTGCTTCCCCAAAGAACTGAAAACATAGGTACACAAAAATACTTATGCAAAAATGTTCATAGCAGCATTGTTTGTTATAACCAAAGAAGTGAAAAGAACCATCAACGGGTGAATGGGCCAACCACATGTGGCTGGTATACCCACCTAATGGAATATTCCATCAGAAAAAGAAGGAAGTGTTGATAACATGCTGCAACATGGATCGTCCTTAAATACATTATGCTAAGTAAGCATAAGGAGCCAGACCCAAAAAGCCACATATTATGTGATTCCGTGTACATGAACCGTTCAGAACAGGCTAAAGACAGAGAAGAATTTAAAGGTTGCCAGGAGCTGGAGGGAGAGGAAAATGAGTATGAGGGTTCTTTCCGGGTGAGGAAAATATTCTGGAATTAGAGAGTGCCGTTCTCAAGATTATTTTGGCTCTTGGCATCTTTTGTGGTTCTATGCTCTATGCCATATGTGAACACCACTGACCTGGGTGGGTTTGAATACCACAGCGTGCAAATTGTATCTCAATCAATAATAAGAGAAGAGCATGAACACTTTCTCAGAAGACCTCTCTCTCCTCAGCTGTTGATGGTCTGAGCTGTGACACGTGAATGGGTAGACCAGGGCCCCCGGGGGATGTCTTGCATCCAGAGCAGGGCTCGTGGCTTCTGAGTGACTTAGGTTCCTCGGGGCCCATCCCTGGAGCTGGAACCAGCCCGCTGACCTTACGACGGCTACCCAGAGAGAAAGGGGTGGAGAGGAGGTTGGGCAAACACAATTTCTGTTCCTGTGCTTTCCTCCTGACATCGCATATCTGAGGCACGTCTTTGCACCTGCTTTTATTCCACTATCATGTTTTTATAATTGCCTTTATGCTGGTTCCTCTACCAAATCACCAGCTCTTTGGAAGCAAAAGCTTTGAGTATCCCCAACAGCTACTACAGTCTATGCATGAAAGGTAATCATTACTACTTATTGAGTAAACAACTGATGTGAAACTTGGAAATATCTCCTATTCTGGCCGATAGCCAGATTTCTCAGTGTCAGTGATTCATCGTCTGTATGAAGTCATGCTTTCTGATACATCCTCCTTAGCACTGAATCACTCACAGCTTTGTGTGAGTTTGTTTTATTACCTCCTCTCTGACCCAGGGAACAGAACTAGCCTGAGCTTCCCAGAAATAGAAAAACTTGAAGGGAAGCTCGTCCACCTGACTTCTTAGTTTGGCTCCAGCTCACGCGACAAAATCGGGATATATTGGGGTTTTTTTTTGGTGTTGAAAATATGAACTCCCAGTTATGGAAGAAATACCAATGCTTTATCCAACCTGCTGTATCACACACACACACACACACACACACACACACACATACAATCATGTCTCAGAAATAATTCTCTCCAGTTTCTGAAATGGGAAAGAAGGTTTTTTTTTTTTTTTAAAGTAGGTTTCATGCCCAGCACAGAGCCCAACACGGGGCTTGAACTCACAAACCTGAGATCAAGACCTGAGCTGAGATCAAGAGTTGGACACACAACTGACAGAGCCACCCAGGAGCCCCAAGAAGCATTTTAACATAGGGGGAAATAAAATCTTAGTAATTTAAAACAGTTACTTGAGATGGTAGATAAATATGGACAAAGGGAAAATGATCGAGATCATTTGTGTTTTGTTTGAATCCCAGGGGCCTCTGGCAAAGAGCTTTCGATGATCTATAAGGATCCCGTCAGCTCTGATGCCTTATAGGTTTCGTCAGAGAATAGCTTGTTTAAGTAAGGATTTAAAGAGAGGCCACAGAGGAACCACAAAAGATGCCAATAATCTTGAGAACCATGAACAAAGCTGGGGGTATCAGGCTTCCTGATTTCCAGCTATGCTACAAAGCTGTAGTCATCAAAGCAGTATGATATTGGCATAAAAACAGAGACATAAATCAATGGAACAAAATCTTATTTTGCCCCGGAAATAAACTCGGGCATATATAGGCAATTAATTTTTGATGAAGGAGGCAAGAATAGACAATGGGAAAGACCAATCTGTTCAGGAAAAGGTACTGGGAAAACTGGACGGCTACATGCAAAAGAATGGAACTGGACCACTGTCTTACACCATATACAAAAATTAACTCAAAGTGGATTATCTGGAAGCCATAAAGCTCCCAGAAGAAAACGGAGGTGGTAAAGCTGCTCAACACCAGTCTTAGTGACTTAAAAAAAAAATCTGACTCTAAGAGCAAGGGCAGCAGAAGAAAAAATAAACAAGGGGGATTGCATCAAACTAAAAAGCTTCTGCACAGTGAAGGAAACCTTCAACAAAATGAAAAGGCAACCTACTGAATGATAAAAACATTTGCAAATCATGTATCCAATAGGGGGTTACTATCCAAAACACAACGTACAAGTCAATGTAACTCAATAACAAAAGACCAAATAACCTAGTTTAAAAATGAGCAGAGGATCTGAAGAGGCATTTTTCTAATGAAGACAGAGATGGCCAACAGGCACATGGAAAGAGGCTCAACATCACTCATCGTCATGCAAATCACCATGAGATATCGCCCCATATCTGTCATATGGCCGTTATCAAAAAGCTAACAAATAGGTATTGGCGAGGATGTGGAGAAAAGGGAACCCTCATGCACTGTTGGTGGGGATGTAAACGGGTGCGGTCGCTATGGAAAACAGCAGGGAAATGCCTCAAAAATTTTTTTAAAAAGAGCCACCGTATCATGCAGCAGTTCTGTGTCTGGTTGTTTATCCAAAGGAAACAAAATCACTGATTCAGAGAGGTATCTGTACCTCCGTGTTCATTGCAGAATTATTCATAATAACCAAGACATGGAAACAACCTAAGTGTCCACTGACGGATGAATGGATAAAGAAAATGTTTCTCATGACCGAATACTATATATATATATATACTAGTATACCGAATACTATATATATATACTATATATATACTAATACTATATATATATATAGTATTATATATATATAATACTATATATATATACTATATATATATGTATATATATAGTATATATATATATAGTATATATATAGTATATATATATAGTATATATATATATAGTATATATATATAGTATATATATATAGTATATATATATAGTATATATATAGTATATATATATATAGTATATATATATAGTATATATATAGTATATATATAGTATATATATATATAGTATATATATAGTATATATATATAGTATTCGGTATATAGTATTATATATATATATAATACATATATATATATATACATATATATATGTATTATATATATATATATAGTATTCGGTCATGAGAATTCTGCCATTTGTGACAACATGGATAGATCTTGGGAGCATTATGATTAAGTGAAATAAGAGAGAAAGACAAATATGGTATGATCTCATTTATATGTAGAATCTCAAAAAAAAAAAAAAAGAATTCCAAGTGCTTTCTATATAAAGCACTTAATCCTCACAATAATCCTATGCGGTAAGGACTATTAGTATTCCCATTTTACAGGTGAGGAAACTGAGGCATTCATTCATGTTAGCAAATGGTGGGAATGGGATTCAAATCCAGACAGCCTGGCACCAGAGCCCGAGCTCTTAGTTTTTATACTATTGAAAGAAAGTTGAGCACGTGTGTGACCTCCATCCCCGCGATGAGTGAACGGAATAGCACAGCTCGCATCTATCTTGTCCCTGCACTCTAACCAGAGGCACCTGTCTAACACGCAGTGTGCTCCTACAGTCACGGCATCTGGAGGAAAATAAAGTGAAGCTGGAGAAGTCACCTCAAGAGACCACTGAAAAGCATTTGAGATATCATTAAGGGCTTCTCATTTAAATACAGGCTGACCCAATTCAGATGCTTCATTTGGAAAAACAAAAGCCGCTATGCGTGATCATTTCTATTCATTAAGAGTTTTGAGCGCAACCTACGAAACCAGCTCAGGTCTACGTTGCATCTGTGCCCAGAACGGGTGTCTCCAGGAACTGAGAGAGAGGGATGTGTGTGCCCCACCCAGGGTGAGGATTTGGAACTAGAATCTGGAAAACATCACCTCTCTTTGCGTTTCCCACACTGGGACGCTTTATGGACATAAGATCTGCCAGAAGCACACATCTCCATGCTTAGGAGGACCTGTGCTTGGTTTAATGCTCTACTCTCTTAATCATACCTCCTTTTTTTTTTTTTTTAATGTTTATTCAGTTTTGAGAAACAGGGTGCAAGCAGGGGTGGGGCAGAGAGAGAGAGAGGGAGACAGAATCTGAAGCAGGCTCCAGGCTCTGAGCTGTTAGCACGGAGCCTGACGCGGGGCTCGAACTCACGAACCGTGAGATCAGGACCTGAGCCGAAGTCAGATGCTTAACTGACTAAGCCACCCAGGCGCCCCTTAATCATACCTTTTAACCTGGGTCTTGCAAGTGAAATCTGATGGACAATGGAACATGTGTGTGGAGCAGAGGAGATACAATATACACATCCACTTATGGAGTTTTGTGTCTCCCCCAGTTTACATATAGTATATGTGATGCCCCGTAGGTACAGATGTGGTAAAACCATGATGCATGGGAGTTTAGGGAGACTCAAAGGAAACTCCGGTTTCCTAGGACCAGCACTTGCTTCCAACACAGGTAGAAGACAATGGCCCTTTAAGAAACACACGATGGCCAAGGAATTACCTGGCCAGGGGTGAGGTCACCTGGTATAAAAAAGGGCAACATCCAGAAAGGAACTCAGATGGGAGTGGTCAGCACCAATACTTAGAGCAGCTGGAGGAATGAATCCTTCAGTCCCGAAATGGTGGGCAGGATCTAAGCAGGGTACCTTAGCATCACTATACCTCACTGCTTGGAAATGATAAAGTATGTTTTCTTTCTTTTTTTTTTTTTTTTTAAGTTTTTAAGTTTATTTTTGAGAGAAGGAGAGGGGGAAAGAGAGAGAGAGCACACACACCAACAGAGGAGGGGCAGAGAGAGAGAATCCCAAGTAGGTTCTGCGCCATCACTTGGGGCTTGAACTCAGGAAACATGAGATCATGACCTGAGCTGAAATCAAGAGACCGATGTTCAGTTGACTGAGCCACCCAGGTGCCCCAATGATAAATAATTTTAAATGGAATTCTTTTTGATCTCAAGCTTCGTGAGTTTGAGACCTGCATCGGGCTCTGTGCTGACAGTGTAGAGGCTGCTTGGGATTCTCTCTCTCCCTCTCTCCCTCTCTCTCTGCCCCTCTGCCCGTCTCTCTCTCTCTCTCTCTCTCTCTCTCAAAATAAATACATAAACTTAAAAAAAAGAATTCTTTTTATAGGGATGGAATAGTCCTAATAATAAGTAATAAGAACAAATACTGTTCTAATAATTATCTGCAGGTGTCCTTGGAAATTGGTGAATCACTTTTACGCATGAAATGTTGGCATGTGACTCCATGAAGTTAGTCTAAGTGGCGGTGGTATTAAAAAATAATAGTAATAAAAATTTAAAATATGTCCAGGTATTCGAGAAGGCTTTAATAGATTGTCGGGACTCAATAAGGACAGTGCTAGGGGACTCTGGGGACACAGAAGAAGGTCTCTTGCACATGAGGGATGGCGGACTAGGGTGGAAGGGGAAGTTCCTCGTTGCTTACACCTTCTTCAGGCGGCATCTGAACTCCACGAGGAAATGGGCAGAGGGCCATCGTTGACCCTTGGAAAAACCCTGGGGACCAGGCGCCCTGAGTTGGTAGCAAGAGCAGACCTTTCTGAACACCTTTCTGTGCAAAATTGTTCTGCCCCACATTTTGCCTACGTCATATTCCATAACAAAGGATTAGCTACAAGTATGTCTGTGACACAAACCTTATTGATTTCACCCAAGAAGAAAGTACATTGTCATTGCTAGGTTTCTCTTTGATGGTTAATCAGAGGACCTTGGAGCTGCCTTCCGCAAAGCATAGAGGGAGACTTCCATGCCATTGTAGGATGTTTTTCCTCTTGTTGCCAAAATGGGTCGCTTGTTTCCCGAAATACTTGAATGGACTCCAACTCTCCCAAATGGTTTAATACCTATACGATAACACGGAAGAATTTGAATATCGCTTCACTAATAAATGCTTCAAAGGAAATCTTGTAACATGAATGTTACAAGAAAAATATCCACGGCCCCTTTATTGAACCTGATGTGAAAGGAGCACACTGCGAGCTCAGTGGCTCTGAATCATGCCTCAAGCCTGTTCCACTTAAGCAAGCTCTCAAGACCCAACAAGTCTTCCAGTGACTCAGAACAGAAAGCAGAATGAATGCTCTGTCCAACTTGTGTTTCTGAAGCGTTTATTGGGTGTCGCCCTCAACCATCCAGCTGAATCCTTTTTGCAAGACACACACAACAAAGAATTCAGTGAACAAAGCAAAACAAGTCCGTAGCATTCCAGAAGGATTCCCTAATCTAAATATAAAATATGCAAGTTACAACTCATCTGGCCGATCGCACAGGAACATAGGGAGGGTTGCGATAGACCAAGGCAACGAAAAGCCTCACGCTGGCAAATTGAATTGGATTCGTTACAGTTTCATCAATTATCTACACTTGACGACATCAGGACCTACAAACATGTTAAAATTGTGAGTTTGGATTAATGGGATCAGCTCAATGGATAATCCGTTTATGTAAACTTTATGCACTATTAAGGTTATTAGGAAAACTACAGCCTAGGGGCTATAGTCTGACATATTAAAGAATAGGAACTCAAAGCATTTTTATAATTATGCCCCTAACTTTTATTCACTTTTCCACTATTCGATATGATCACACAGGCAAACACAGATGGGGTTTCTGAGAACTCAGGGAGAAAGAGGGTTGTAAATCACGAGACAATGTCTATAGATTTTAATTTTGATAGGACTTATTTCCTCCCAGTTTTATTGGCATACAGCTCTGTATAAGTTTAAGGCATACCACATGACTAGACATATGTACATTGAGAATGACTTAGGTTTTGTTCGTTTATTTTGAATTTCTATAGCACTTAGTTTCTTAGCTTTGGAAGTTTTTGTACTTAAAGCAAATATTTTTTGAATGGCAAGTATAAATTTGAGAGTAGGAGAGGCTATAAGAAAATAATGACCACAAAAAGAATTTAACTTCTTTTGTTACTTCTAATACTATATGGGTTTACTTTCTTTCTTTTTTTTTTCTTTTCTTTCTTTCTTTTATTTTTTTTTTGAGAGAGAGAGAGAGGGAGGATGCAAGTAAGGGAGGGGCAAAGAGAGAGGGAGAGAAGCAGGGCTCACGGGGGGTTCATGTTTACCCGAAGCGGGGCTCGAGCTCACAAATCATGAGATCATGACCTGAGCCAAAGTCAGATGCTTAACTGATTGAGCCACCCAGGTGCCCTATATGGGTTCTTAATTGTATAGTGGGGCTTGTAACTGCACCGTTTTGAAACACACACCCTCCACATTTTTATTTTGGAATGCTCTGGAAGTGCCTGGGTGGCTCAGTCAGTTGAGCGTCTGACTTTGGCTCAGGTCATGATCTCGAGGTCCGTGAGTTTGAGCCCCGCATGGGGCTCTGTGCTGACGGCTCAGAGCCCGGAGCCTGCTTCAGATTCTGTGTCTCCCTCTCTCTCTGCCCCTCCCCCACTCATGCTCTGTCTCTCTCTGTCAAAAATAAAATAAACATTAAAAAAAGACATTAACAATGATCGTATAATACCATTTAATGTACAGTCTATATTTGAATTTCCTCTGCTCTTCCAAAAAAGGTCTTAAAGCTGGATTTTGCTGTTGATGATGGTTTTCCTACTCTGGGTTCCAACCCAGGTTTGTCCCTCCCATTCGGTGATTCTTCAGTTCTTACTGAAGGACAATTACCCTGCCTTAAAAAAAATATTCAAGGGGCGCCTGGGTGGCGCAGTCGGTTAAGCGTCCGACTTCAGCCAGGTCACGATCTCGCGGTCCGTGAGTTCGAGCCCCGCGTCGGGCTCTGGGCTGATGGCTCAGAGCCTGGAGCCTGTTTCCGATTCTGTGTCTCCCTCTCTCTCTGCCCCTCCCCCGTTCATGCTCTGTCTCTCTCTGTCCCCAAAATAAATAAACGTTGAAAAAAAAAATATTCAACACTAATGATTTTTTTCCCCAAGAGTCTTGAAGAACAACGTCCCACATTCTGGATTACTCTACTCGTTTCTTCGTCATTAGATTTGTGCGAATCAAGTTTGGCGAATATGCTTATGTTGCAGTCAAAGCAATATTTAAAGTGAAAGTTTGAATTTTCTTTGCCTGATGTCATGGCTTGTCCCAAACTCTGGTGTGCCAAGACTTTAAGCCAGTTTGGTTCTAAAAAATTATCTTATATAATACGTAGCTTGGTCCTATTAGCAAACATCACATGCTTCTTTAGTGTGTTTGGTTTGGGGAGGACAGAGCATGTGCCTTTCAGACTTTTATTTTAAACCTTCTCAATACCAAGCAAATGCTCACTATACCTAGTGTCCCACTCTTGCTCATACAGTGATCCCTTCTGGCCACGTTTTTACAGCTTCTCTGTACCTCAGTGAATCTACAAAGTTGTTGAGAGGGACAGGGTCAAATACATATCAAGTAAAGAACTATAGATAAAGGTACAGGTTAGCTCTGACATTCTGAACGTACAGCATTTTTTCTTGATTATTAAAATGGCCATGGACATGTATTTGAGTTATTGGTCTTTGCCAACAAAGCGATAGAATGAACACAATTCCCTATGATCTCCCCGGAATTTTCTAGAGTGATCAGTGGAGCAGGGTTGCAGCTGGGGAGCTTCAGCCTTCCAGTAATGAATGAATTAGTCTAAATATCAATGGAACTGGATTCTGACCTTCATTAGCATCATCATCATTTTGGAATCACATTGACTGCCTTACCACAAAGTTGATTCTTCATCTGGATCCTCAGGATCAGATTGGGATCCTAAACACAACTGAGGTTGGGGTCTCACCATTTGTAACTTAAAGGAGTTTGATTTTTTACTTTTTTTTTTTTTTTTTTTTAATGTTTATGTACTTCTGAGACAGAGAGAGAGTGCGAGCAGGGGAGGGGCAGAGACAGAGGGAGACACAGAATCCGAAGCAGGCTCCAGGCTCTGAGCTGCCAGCACAGAGCCCAACGCGGGGCTCGAACTCATGGACCATGAGATCATGACCTGAGCCAAAGTCGGTCGCTCAACCGACTGAGCCACCCAGGCGCCCCACACCATTTGTAACCTAACATTAGTCTTTCACTTACAGAAGCGGAAAGAGTCCTAGGATCATGAGATTGAGAAGAAATTTCAAAAGGACATTGTGTATGTTTCTTTCCATCGGGTAGGCCCCAAATCTCCTTCCTGGCAGCTGAAAACCTACCCTATTTGTAGTAATCCTTTGCATAGGACTTATTTAATAGGCCTTTTACGCAAAGCACTCCCAGTGTCGAAATATCTTACATGTAATGTAAATTGGTTTCTATGTGGTAGCTAGGACACGATCGCTGTCCTCCCCTTGAAAGCTTTTCTCAGGTTTGGGCTCCTGCTCTGTGCCGTAGGCAGAAGCGGAATCGTCTGTAGCTTTTCCTCGCGGGTCTTGTTTCCTAAACCTTTAATCATTTTTATGGCTTCCTTTTAAACTCTCTCCAAATTTTCTGTCTCCTTTTAGATGCAACGCCTAGAATTAAATATAGTATTTGAAAGGATATGATTAGTACCAAATTTAGAGGGTAATCACGATCCAGTCCTTACATCCTGCACTTGAACGTTTGTTAGGCGTTTTCAAAAATGATTAGACTTTCCAACAACGGCAGCAAAGATTCCAAGAAGTCGTCTTGAACATTATGTTGTGATGTTTTAGAACTCGTTTGTACCATGGTCCACTTTAGTTAAAGGGACAAAAGGCCTCAAAGCCTGCCCAGTCTTACTGGGAAGAGCCCCTCAAAACTGCAGAAACAGGGGTGTCTCAGCAGCTCAGTTGGTTAAGTGCCCAACTCTTGACTTTGACTCAGGTGATGATCTCATGGTTCTTGGGATCGAGCCCTGCATCAGGCTCTGCACTGACAGAGTGGAGCCTGCTTGGGATTCTCTCTCTCTCTCTCTCTGTCTCCCCCTCCCTCACTTGTGTGCTCTCTCTCTCTCTCAAAACATAAAAATAAATTTAAAAATTAAAATGAATGTGCAGAAACAGATCTTAGAAAGCAGCTTAAGGATAACTCATATATATATATATATTTTTTTTTTTTGAGAGAGAGAGAGAGGGTGCAAGTGAGCGAGAGGCAAAGAGAGAGAGAGAGGGAGAGAGAGAGAGAAGTGGGGTTCACCGGAAGTGGAGCTCGTGTTTACCTGAAGCAGGGCTCGTGCACACCCAATGCGGGACTCGAACTCGTGAACTGTCAGATCATGACCTGAGCCGAAGTCAAATGCTTAATAAGTGAGCCACCCAGGCGCCCAGGATAACTCATATTGAAATCATAATGCATTTATGTCGCAAGGTCTGGTTATTATAAAACGACAAGCCCAAAAAGCTGATGCCAGTTCACATTACAGCTCAGTCTAGAGTTAACCAAACGACCCCAGCAGCATAGCGCTCATTCTGAAGAAGCCACACTGAAGTATTTCACAGGCAAGAGGAAGATGGTCAGAAATTAGAAATCGGAATGACGTCAAAAGTCGGCTGATGGCGGCCTGACACGAAAAGTAATTTCCTGGAAACTTGTGGAAATCCCAAGCATCTGTATGTTGGCAGTGGGACCTTTTGCATCATTGCCTCACACTTGACGTTAGGCAACATTCCTGGTGGACAACCGATGCCTTTCCTTGGTAAAGTCCAACGATATGTTAACTGTTCTTTCTAGCAATGTTAGCCAAGCTATCGTTTATTGAGTGCTTACTATGTGCCAGGCAGTATGGAGCCCTCTGTACACATTTTCTCCTTTGAATCATAGCAACTTTGTGAGGGGCATATTATTATTATAGCCTATGTATAGATGAGTCCATTCCAGCCCAAAGGCAGATGGTTAGTAAATGTCATAGTAGGGATTCCTGTCCAAGTATTTCTGACCCAGTAGAACTACTATGTTATAATGCCTTGTGAATTTTAAATATCAGCAGTCTGATAGTTTACACTCATAAAAAAATAAAGGGTAGAACTCATTCTTCTTTTATCTTTTTAATGGTTCTTTATTTTTGAGAGACAGAGAGAGAGAGAGAAGCTGGGGGGAGGGGTGGTGGGTGCAGAGAGAGAGAGGGAGACAGAGAATCCCAAGCAGGCTCCATGCTATCAGCACAGAGTCTGAGATGGGACCCGAACACACAAACCAAGAGATTGCGACCAGAGTCGAAGTCAGAGGTCATTCGCTTAACTGACTGAGTCACCCAGGCGCCCCCGATTCTTCTTTTAAAATGAAATTCCCTGAAGATGTACAACCTTCACGTGTAAATTCAGAAGAAAGGGCTAGCATTTTTAGATGAGTTCCTGGCTCCAGAAGAGTCTTTTAGAAACCACTGCCCCACAGCAGTTAGAATGATATAGAATGCTCTGTAACAACATGGCACAGTAGAGACATAAACTGACCACAGGCTTCCTCCCCTTTTTTCTAGGCTTGGCCGTCTTTCCCATAGTTAACTCTGGCCGTATGAGGAAGCTCTTTCTGGTGGCCTGGGGGCTGAAGGGATATTTGTCCCGCAACTGCCCTTGTGCAGACCTCTGAGCTCTTCTCTTGGCTGACTGGGACCACACACACAGAGTGACCTTGGACTTCAATTGCTGGAATTGCCATCAGCCTAAGTTTTCAAATGACTCCATGAAGACTGAAGCCATGTCCTGCCTTTCCTTCCCTGAAAACTGGAACTCTTAAGTGAGCAAGAATAAAATAAATTCTTTAAGCCTCCGTATTTGGGTTCTATCTTGTGAGGCGATTTCGCGCACCCCAACTCATATGCATATATGCGTGGTAAGATGTCAGTACCCCTCTGACATGAATACAGTAAGTTGTAAAATAGTGTTTAGAATAGGATCCGATTGGGTCTGTCAGAGTAATAATCAGTCTGGAGGAGTCGGCACCCAAATATTCACAGTGACTGGCTCTCTGAAGAACTACGGAAGGGTTTTTAATTTCTACAGAGCGTAAATGTATAATGTTTAATTCTAAAAAGTAAAAAAAAAAAAAAAATAAGTGTTCATTTGTAAAAAGAAAGCATCATGTTAAAAAATGTTGCCTTCAGCTTCACTTTACAGGAGCCAGATGTCCCCTTTTTATTATATATATTTTTTAATTTTTAACGTTTATTAATTTTTGAGAGAGAGAGAGAGTGTGAGTGGGAGAGGAGCAGAAAGAGGAAGACAGAATCCAAAGCAGGGTCCAGGCTCCAAGCCATCAGCACAGAGCCTGATGTGGGGCTCGAACCCACGAACGTGAGATCATGACCTGAGCCAAAGTCAGATGCTTAACCAACTGAGCCAGGCAGGAGCCCCTATTTTATATATTTTTTAACGTTTATTTATTTTTGAAAGAGAGAGAGAGATTGAGCCATCCAGGCACCCCTTATTTTTTATTTTTTTAAAGTTTAGTTATTTTGAGAGAGAGCAAGAGAGTGGGGGAGGGGCGGGGAGAGAGAGTGAGAGGGGGAATCCCAAGCAGGCTCCTCATGGAGCCCCATGTAGGGCTGGAACTCACAAAGTGTGAGATCATGACCTGAGTCGAAGTCAAGTGTCAAATGCTAAACCCACTGAGCCACCCAGGTGCCCCCAGATGTCCCTTTTTAAGGCAATGCTTTATTTATTAAAAAAAATTTTTTTTTAATGTTTATTTGTTCTTGACAGAGACAGAGACAGACAGAGTGTGAGCAAGAGAGGGGCAGAAAGAGAGGGAGACACAGAATCTGAAGCAGGCTCCAGGCTCTGAGCTGTCAGCACAGAGCCTGACGCGGGGCTCGAACTTGCGGACCGCGAGATCATGACCTGAGCCGAAGTCGGATGCTTAACCGACTGAGCCACCCAGGCACCCCAGCAATGCTTTATACAAATCGTACAACAGGAACATAAATTTCTCCTCAGAGTACAGATGAAACCTTTAAAGGAAGACAGGTCTACCTTATTGTATACAATTAATATATTCTTAAAAACATTATCTATAAAGCATACCCCTACTCACCAACCCTTGTTTTCTCAATGTCCTTCAAAATGAAATTCAAGACATGTTTGCCAGGAAGAAACACATCTCAGGAAGAAAGCAGGCTCACCTATAAAGGCACCAACTTTTGAAAGCATATGCTTTAAGGAAAATGATAGTTGTTAGTTAAAATACTCACGTCCGTTTAAGCGAAGTACCAATGCAAATAGTCTCATAGTTATTTTTACATGTAGAAAAATATTCAAGACTTGAAAGGAAAACCACCATTGATAACTCCTTTGAACTTAACAAAATGAAGTTCTGTGAACACTTCCTCCCCAGGGTCATATGAGCTAGCAATACATATATTGGGTTGCCCAAGCTGTGCATTCAGAAGAATTAACGTTACCTCCGACGTCTAAAAACGATTTTTCTATTGTTATTTTAAAAAAGAAAACAAAGATACAAAAACCCACGGTAGGCAAGAAATCAAATTAGTAAAAAAATAACATTACTGGAATGTTGTCATACATATTTAATGATTTTCCTGAATTTTAATGCTGTGAGTCAGATTTTCAGTGTACATGTGAGGGGTTTTCCCCTAAAAGAAAGGGCAAAATATATTGTTAGAGCAGGCGGTTAGCTAGATGGGAGCAGGGAACAAGTGTTTTCCCACTGATAAAAGGGCGGAGGCCAAGTTCTAAACAGTTGGGTGCAGGGAGAGCGAGCCTTTGTCTTCCTTTCTTTCCTGGGTGGATGTGTAGTTGGTGGGGGATGGGAGCCTTAGGGGGTGGTACAAAATTGTATACATGAGAAAAGAGGTTTAGTTTTTTTAAATGTTTATTTACTTGAGAGAGAGAGACAGAGAGTGTGTGCGAGCGGGGGAGGAGCAGAGAGAGAGGGAGACACAGAATCGGAAGCAGGCTCCAGGCTCTGAGCTGTCAACACAGAGCCCCCACGTGGGTCTCGAACCCACGAACTGCGAGATCGCGACCTGAGCCGAAGCCTGACTCAGCCCACCCGGATGCCCCTGAGAAGAGAGGTTTAAAGAATTATTGCTGGGATTTGTGCAGTGGATAGCTTTTAATGTTTTAAAACTTAGGCGCGGTTAAAAGGCTAGAATTCATTTTAAAAAGTAATTGTAGGGGCGCCTGGGTGGCGCAGTCGGTTAAGCGTCCGACTTCAGCCAGGTCACGATCTCGCGGTCGGTGAGTTCGAGCCCGGCGTCGGGCTCTGGGCTGATGGCTCAGAGCCTGGAGCCTGTTTCCGATTCTGTGTCTCCCTCTCTCTCTGCCCCTCCCCCGTTCATGCTCTGTCTCTCTCTGTCCCAAAAATAAATAAACGTTGAAAAAAAAAAAAATTAAAAAAAAAAAAAAAGTAATTGTAATGTTGGCTGTTTGAAGGATGCTTTTTTTCAAAGTCTCTGGGGACCACAAGGAGTACTTTCTGCCCATAAGGAGGCCCGCGGGGGGTGGGGGGGGGCTTGCTCTGATCTCCTGCAGCTGTAGCCTGTGGTGAAGAGATGGGGCCAGGGAGATATGCCCACCCAACACCCACAAAGGTGCCCCAAAGGACCCAGGACCCCAGAATTTCTTGTCCAGATGGCCTCAGGTTGATTTACAGGGCTTGTTCCGGTCTCGTTTGGGGGTCCCAAGAGCAGACTGTGCACCCACGGCCAGGCAGGTGATGCAGGGCATAGAGGGGCCAAGGACTAGGGGCCCAGCACAGGACCTTTCACTGCAAAGGAAGAGGAGGGCAAGCTTGGGCCCTGTGCAGTCAGCCCGGCTTGTAACTCCAGGGAGTCAGAATCCGCAATTGCAATCTGGCCTCCCAGATCGTCTTACAGGTATATACCTGTAGGCAGAAAGATGGAACATAATGTATTTAACAAATGTTATCTTGCTTCATTCGTACATGTTTAGTCATATGGTATGTGAGCCTCCATTTGTACTCCTGCCCCGGGTGCACGAATAACAGGGGCAGCCTCACGCTTGACGGCAGGGAACCACGCCTCTCCCAGGCCCGTCGGAAATACACCTTAGAACAAAGGCACAAAAGTTAAAGCGCTACATTTCTAATGTGCTTCGTCCGCAGGAAAGTCTGGAGTCAGACTGATAGTGATGCACGTAGACCCCACCACCGGACCCTTTACCTGCTTGACTTTGGGCAAGACTCTGACCCATCTCTGAGCCTCCTCTGGAAACTGATGGGTGAACATTTGCCATGGTATCTGGTAAATTACAGGTACTCAAAGACAGTGTTGCGGACACGTGGCTTGGAAGTCCACAACTTTTGTCTTTGACCTATTTCCACATCACCATTCACATTTTGGGCCAAGACTTTAGGTAAACCTGAGCTGAAAGAATATGCAGTCGTTTTTGTAGAGCATAACATTTAGAAGAACCTTCCAAAGGTTTCATTCCAAATCAAAACAGTCCTGAGTTCTGGTGTCTTTTTTTTACGTAAATGAGTGTGCATCATGGAACCTCACTGACACTCAGTGTCCCCTGTTATAAGACAGCAATAATAATAGTAACTAATTCATTGCACCATTAGAAGGATTAAGTGAACAAAAAAAAAATGCAAAAATGTTTGCCATACAGGAAGGGGATTATGTGTCATATTTCAAACTTCTATTGAATTTTATTTAGTGTAATATTATTCTATTGAATTGCATTCAATAGATAATTTTTCTTTTTTTCTTTTTCTTTTTAATTTTATTTATTTATTTTTCAATATATGAAATTTATTGTCAAATTGGTTTCCATACAGCACCCAGTGCTCATCCCAACAGGTGCCCTCCTCAATACCCATCACCCACCCCGCCTCCCTCCCACCCCCCATCAACCCTCACTTTGTTCTCAGTTTTTAAGAGTCTCTTATGCTTTGGCTCTCTCTCACTCCAACCTCTTTTTTTTTCCCCTTTCTCCTCCCCAGTAGATAATTTTTCTAATTTTCTGGGTTATTTTGAACATCCACGGGGTCTGCTGAATGAAAATCAAATATGTGTGTAACTATTTAGTACCTCCGGGACAGTTACTTTTTCTAGAAAAATTTTTTTATTGTTGTTGCGTGATTGATTTTGTTTTTTTATTGGAGAGTCATATGAGCTTCTGCTTTGATTCCATTTATCCTGCTGACAGATGCTTTTCTTTCTTACTTGGGCCTTCGAATGTAAGATAATTATCACCCAAACAAAATCATAAAAGACCATGCCATTTAAAAGCTCTTTTTAAAAGCCTAAGAAAGGGGCGCCTGGGTGGCTCAGTTGGTTGGGCGACCGACTTCAGCTCAGGTCATGATCTCACAACTCCTGAGTTGGAACCCGGCATCAGGCTCAGCGTTGAGAGCTCAGAGCCTGGAGCCTGCTCGGATTGTGTCTCCCTCTCTCTCTGCCCCTCCCCCACTCACGCTCTGCCCACCCCCCCCCCCCCCCCGCCCCGTCAAAAATAAATAAACATTAAAAAAAGCCTAAGAAAATAGCAAGCATACTGGAAGTCAAAGTAAACTGTGACGGAAGGTCTGAGAAAAAGAAATGTATGTGCTTCCTGAAGTGTCTGGAATGAATAACAGTGACCCTGAGTTCTTGCGGAGGGACAGACACACGGGGGCTGGCTGTCCCCATGGGAGTCCTGCAGCAGACGCGCAGAGGCCAAGAATCTGAGCTCTTCGGACACTGGCTAAGAGGACATTCGGATTGTGACTAGTACAGTTTGGAGGGACAAAGTGCCAGGGACTCACTTTTCCTTTTCTCCTTCCTCTTCCAAGGGGATTATTTAATAGCCTGTTTACACATGCAGCACTTGCTTACTCTAATAATAGCCCATGGGCCTGAATCATCCTGCGTCACTGAGGTGTCATCCGGAGTCCTCAGCTGTTTCCACGACTTGTGTGGTTGGCTTTCAACACTCTCTGGAAACCGCTAAGAATGTGCAGGGTAATCGGTGATTTCAATTTTAACCATGCATGACGTGAGGCACCTTCTATGTGTCTCCATTGACCTGTCTTTAAAATACGTAGTGTAACGATGAAGGGAAGTCAGGAGAAAACTTTGGTGTGAACCCCTGTGCAATAATATATGGAAATGTATTTACAAATGTATTCTATCTTATTCTATTATTTTATTTTATGTTTATTTTATTTTTTAAGTTTATTTATTTTGAGAAAAGAGAGAGTGAGCAGGGGAGGGGCAGAAAGAGGGAGAGAGAGAGAGAGATTGACAAAACCAAACAGGCCCCATGCTGTCAGAATGGAGCCTGACTCTGGGCTTGAACCCACAAACTGTGAGATCATGACCTGAGCTGAAACTAAGAGTCACATGCTTAACCCACTGAGCCACTCAGGCACCCCACGAATGTATTTTAAATATAGTAATATAAATGCATCTTACTATTATTACTACACGTGTGATCGATTTGCTGATATAATTGAGACAAATACATGTATCGATTAACACTGTTATTTGATGGGCTGCAGGGGTCCTGACAGTGTTCAGTTTCTTGATCTGGGAGCTGCTTACAGAGAGGATTCAGTTTGTGAAAATCCACGAAACCCAACACTTATGTGCATTTTCCTGTATTGTATTTCAATAAACAGTTTGAAACATACACTGTTTATTTTTGTAATGTTTATTTATTTTTGAGAGAGAGAGAGAGAGAGAGAGAGAGAGAGAGAGAGAATCCCAAGCTGGCTCCATACCGTCAAAACAGAGCCTAATGTAGGGCTGGATCTCAAGAACCATGAGATCATGACCTCAGCTGAAATCAACCCACTGAGCCACCCCGACGCCTTCAGAACATTAAACCTTTGCTGTTTAATCTCAGTTTTTCGAGGAAAAATTGAGCAGTTACAGTAACGAACCATATACACATGACAATACATATTTGAGATATTTTGAAGGTAATGTTTGAAAATTTTACAAAGTTTGATAGACCTTAATCTGTCATATTTAAGTAGGGCTCTATTTTATCTTTTTAAAATTGCTTCCCCAGGGGCCGCCTGGGTGGCTCAGTTAAGTGTCAGATAGACTCTTGACTTTGGCTCAGGTCATGAGCTCAGGGTTTGTGGATTAGAGCCCCGAATCGGGCTCTGCACTAACAGCGTGGAACCTGCTTGGGATTTTGTCTCCCCCTCTCTCTGCCCTTCCCTTGTTTGCTCTCTCTATAGCTCTCAAAATAATTAAAATAAAATAAACTAAAATAAAATTTCTCCCCCAAACCAAAAATAACATTTCTCATCTCACAATGATAGAGGTATAATAAATTGAACTTTAAGATGCTCCTCTCTTTGAGCTTACGTATTTTTGTTGTGAAAATCTTAAAAATGTAAATTGGTATACACACTTTCCGGGGGGGCTATTTGGCAGTATCTATAAAAATACAAAAGGTTCATGATTTTTGGATCAAAAAATCTGAGACATTTTTGGTAGGTAGTCATTCATACACTCAACTTTCAACTGACATGTATTTATCGAGTATCTACTCTGTGGTAGGTGTAGGGCGGGGTCTGGGGATATATTACTGAATAAGACGGCTGTAGTACAGCTTTAATGGGGGACTCTTCCAAAGTTTCTGTGCCAGAAGAAAGCACAGATAGGAGTCACACAATTCATGATTTGGTTACACATTTAATTAAAGAAAAGAAAAGAGGAAAGGAAAGGAAAGAAAAGAACAGAAAAAGAAAAGGACAGAAAAAGAAAAGAAAAGACAAGACAAGACACGATGATAAGTTATTCAAATTACTTAAATAAATATTATTTAAGGCCAAACAAAAGAGAAGTATGCACCACTCTGAGCACATGTAATTGAAGGATGTGGACCAGACCGGAGAAGTGAAATAGAAAAAAATAGGGAACAGCACAAAGTGCACAATAGGTAAAAAGTTCAGGGATAGGTTAACACATTACAGCAAATCTATAAATAGAATCACATGTAACTGTCATTAAGAATTAGGCAGCTGAGGGGCGCCTGGGTGGCTCAGTTGGTTAAGTGGTTGACTTCGGCTCAGGTCATGATCTTGTGGTTTGTGGTTTTGAGCCCCGCGTGGGGCTCTCTCTGTGCTGACAACTCAGAGCCTGGAGCCTGCTTCGGATTCTGTGTCTCCCTCTCTCTCGGCCCCTCCCTCGCGCATGCCCTGTCTCTCTCTCTCTCTTTCAAAAAGAAACAGACATTAAAAAAATTTTTTTTCTTAATAAAAAAAGAATTAGGCAGCTGAAAAGCATGCGCTTATGTCCGAGATAAATTATAAATTTGAAAACAGTTGGACCGTAGTATGTGCTGTGGTATTATCCTAGTTTTAAAATGACAATAATCATAATTTCCTGTCGTATAGATATAAAATACATAATAAAATATGAAATATGAATATGTGTGCGTGTGTGTGGCTAGGGATGCCTGTGCACCATGATCTCTTCTTACCATCTTCCTGGGCGTCGGTGTAGACATCTCCCAGCTCTCCTTGTGTGTAGGTGTGGGCAAGTGACTAAATTCTCAAAATAGAAGATGGCTTAGGGTCGTGTGCAGGTCTAGGTTCTTGGAGAGTGGGCATACATCCTCCACTTTCTCTTCATCTTTCCCACCAACTGGAACCTGGACCCGGGAGGGACCTATCTGTCTTTCACTCTTCAGACAATGACAGTGTCATGGGGACCTATCTGTTTCTCACTATTCAGACAATGACAGGTCATGGGGGTGGCAAGGAACCTGGGCCCTTGAATGGCCACGAGGAGCAGAATTTCCCTAACAGCCTGCAATTCTTACTTTAACATAAAAAAAAAAAAGAAAAAGATGGGGCGCCTGGGTGGCTCAGTCGGTTGAGCATCCGACTTCGGCTCAGGTCATGATCTCACGGTCCATGAGTTCGAGCCCCGCGTCGGGCTCTGTGCTGACAGCTCGGAGCCTGGAGCCTGCTTCGAATTCTGTGTCTCCCTCTCTCTCTGCTCCTCCCCCACTCATGCTCTGTCTCTCTCTCTCTCTCTCTCTCTCTCTCTCCTTCAAAAATAAATTTAAAAAAATTGTAAAAAAGACTATTTTCTTCAGCAGTTTTAAGTTTACAGAAAATTTGAACAGAAATTACAGAGATTTCCTATAAGCCTTCCACTGCCCCTCTCAGTTTCCTTTATTATTTTTTTATTTAAGTTTTACGTATTTATTTTGAGAGAGGGAGAGAGTAGGAGAGGAGCAGAGAGAGAGAGAAGGAGGGAGAGAGAATCCCAAGCAGGCTCCCTACTGTCAGTGCAGAGCCTGACGTGGGGCTCGATCTCATGAATCATGAGATCATGACCTGAGCTGAAACCAGGAGTAGGATGCTAAACTGACTGAGCCCCCAGGCGCCCCTCCTCTATTATTAACATCATGCATTAGTGTGGTGCATTAGTGACAGTGGATGATTATTATTAACTGAGGTCCATAGGATACATTAGGGTTTGCTCTTGACATTGTAGATTCTATGAGTTTTGATTCATAGATATAATGACCTATATCTCCCACTACGGTATCCTGTGGAATAGTTTCATTTCCCTAAAAATGCCCTGGGTTCCTCCTACTCATCCCTCTCCCTGCCCCGCCCCAACTGCTGGCAGCCCCGGATCTTTTCCTGTCTCCCTAGTTTTGCCTTTTCCAAAATGTCATATATTTGGAATCGTGCAGTTTATAGCTTTTTCTCAGGCTGGCATTTTTAGGTGAAAGAAAAACAAGGCTCGGTGCTTTTAAAGTCACTTAGTCCCCTTGTAATTATAGCAGCTTGCTCTTTAGCCTAATTAAGTTAGTACAGGCACAGAGCAAGCTCGGAGGACTGTGTAAAACCCTGATAGAGACTTTGTCCCTGGGTGGGGTTATGGGAGACGAGCATTGCAGGATATTATTTCTACCACGAAGATTCTCTCCTTGACCTAACCCTGACCTGGTGCCTCTAAACCCTCCACCTGCCTCAGCCTGATCTTGAGCTTCTGGGTCTGCCCTTTGCAAGATCCGGTTTCAGCAAGAATCCCGCTAACCCAGTTTAAAGAAAAGCCTTCACCCTCGGTACCTGATCAAATGCCTCATCCTCCCCTCCCCCACCTTATCCTTCTGGCTTGCCTTCAGCAGAAATTCCGTTGGGTCTGGTAAGAAGCCCCCTTACCTCTGAGAGTTCCTCTTTTCCATCCACTGACCTCCAGCCTGCTCCTTGCATATGAAGCCCCGACTATCCTGGTTGGAGTAGAGGCGCCCCTACTACAAAGCTCCCCTGGAGCAGTCCCCCCTTGCAAAAAGTGCCTTACCGTCTTCAACAAGCGTCACAAATCATTCTTTCCTTAACACTCCAATGTTTGGATCTTTCATGATTACCTGTAATTTTGTGATTGAATAAGTAATATATACACAGGCAGGTTTTTAAATGGTCTTCTTAAACTAAATTCAGAGGGATTGAAAGGAATCACAATATATATATACATACTAGGCTTATTTTTGAGAGAGAGAGAGAGGCGGGGGAGGGGCAGAGAGAGAGGGAGACACAGGATCCGAAGCAGGCTCCAGGCTCCGAGCTGTCAGCACAGAGCTCGACACAGGGCTCAAACTCACAAACTGTGAGATCATAAACTGAGCCGAAGTTGGATGCTTAACGGACCGAGCCACCCAGGTGCCCCAGGAATCACAATATTAATATGAAGCTTTGTATTATTTTTTTTATTTGAGAGAGAGAGAGAGAGAGAGAGAGAGAGAGAGAATCTTAAGCAGATTCCATGCCCAGTGCAGAGCTTGATGTGGGGCTCGATCCCACGACCCTGAGATCAAGATCTGAGTCGAAATCAAGAGTCGGACACTTAACTGATTGAGCCACCTAGGCTCCCCATATGAGTTTTAAATATAGTGCTATCATATATTACTACAACTGACTGGCAGTTTGCACCTGCTTGACAGGCAGTATACACGTGAGGTTAAACCATGCAGATACGACTCTGCCTATGTGTGCAGGAAAAAGAGATAAATGATATGGAAGAGATAAATGATGTAAAGATACCAGGCTGCTTTTAGAGAAACTAAACATTCAGATTAAGAGATTAAAGTAAAAACTGGAGCGCTTGGCAGGTAAAACTTCACTGACCAGAGGCAAATTAGCTTGACAAGGCCTTGACTTTGGACACAGTCACACAGAGCGATTTGTTTAGCTGGCTCTGCAGAGAGTGATTTTTACCTGGAACCTCGGCCTGAATAATCCCGAGGGTGAGGTTTATTGACAAGAACCAGTGAATTTAGGCAACGGCTGTTAAATCGTGGCAAGATAGTTCAAGAAATGTAAATATTTTGCAAATACTTTGTATCTCAAGATTTTCTTACTTTATCTGAAAAGGTTTATGGCTGGCTGCCTGTGCCTGCGCCATTCAGGGCACCCCAAAGGGAAAGACGCCTTTTAGGATTGTTATTGACATTTGCTAGTATTTGTTGTTTGCTTTCGATGGGACAAACCCAGGACTAAGTATGTTTTATGCGTATTATCTCAGACAATCTGCACAACATATGAGCTAGATGCTAATATTAAACTCGTGTCAATCTTCTCAACACCCCTATGAGGTGGTTACTATTATAAGATCCATTTCACAAATAAAAGAACTTCTCAAGGACGCATGCAGGGGGACTGAGCCAGCCGTTAAGCTGGGTTTGTTTACATTCCAAACTTAAACTCTTAACCATGTTGCATTATCTATAAAGAAATAGGGGGGAAAGGTCTTGAGAGAATGTCCTCAAGAAGGAAAACCCCAATCACAGAAGCATAAAGCTGATGGGCCGTAGAGGCCTCTAGACCAATCTCTTCATCGTCCAGATAGGGCAGTTGAGTCACATAACTCTTGGTTACATGCTCAGGAGCAGAGCCAGAGGGTGGAACCTGGGTTTCTAGACTCAAGGCCAGCCATTGACCATTTGTCTGCACACTTGCAGATGTGTGTGTGGTGACGGGAAGGGAATCTGTCATTTGGAGCATGCGCGTAGCCCTTAGATGTTGGTGAAAGACACTAAGCTTCTTTGCATAAGCATAATCAATTCCTTATCTCCCACCCTGCTGTCACTTCGTGGTGACCCGCTGTGGGGCTCTGCGCAAGAACTCTACCTGTGAAGTTGTTACGGAGATGCACCCATCACGTTAAGCATCCTTTAAAAATTGTCTAAATGTATAATCTGGACATAAAATGCTCGGCTAAGAGCAAGCAGTTGCCATGGTACTCAAGACAGAATTCATGGTGCACCAACATATTCCCGGTATAGTTTTTCTAGTAAAAATAGAAAGCTGAGAGAGCAGGGACTTGAAGTAGGGTGTGGGGATTGGAAAAATAAAATGTACTGTGTTGCGTTTCTTACTGTTTTCCATCCCGTTATTTTAACTGCGGTCAACAGGAGAGCTGTCGTCATGTGTCGTCGTTGCATCGGTATTTGCTTCTGTTCTGTAGGCCTGTGTTTCTGTTAGCCACAGACAGATGATCTTCAAGACTCCTTGCTGATCCGTTAGGGCAACTACTCGATCACCACGCGTGCGTGAGTCGTCTCGTCAGGGGCACCGACAGACTGGCTGAGCTACAAGGACCTAAAAAAAAATTTTTTTTTAATGTTTTATTTATCTTTGAGAGAAAGAGACAGACAGGGCACAAGCGGGGGAGGGGCAGAGAGAGAGAGAGGGAAACTCAGGATCCGAAGCAGGCTCCGGGCTCTGAGCCGTCAGCCAGAGCCTGACCTGAGCGAGGCTCCAACTCACGGAGCTGGGCCAAAGTGAGACTGAGCCACCCAGAGGTCTCTGTGCTATAAGACTTTAAAGTCACCTAGCCCAGAACCTTCAATGCAAACACATTCTCTCTCCTGATCTGCTTCTGTCTCTTTTTCACACACACACACACACACACACACACACACACACACAACCACACCACCTCTTTCTGGTGAGATAGAGATACTGTATTATACCACCAACCAATGTGCCTTTTGAGAAGCCCTTCTAAGGATTCCTCGTGGTACCATTCTGGGGAAGATAATAGCAATCCCTGATCACTCCCCGGTGAACACAGATTTCTCCCCTGCTATTCGGGGTTGCAGTCCTTCATTCGTTTACTGTGGGGAGAAAAGAGGAGCTGCTGACATTCAGAAGCTGTCTTGGCATTCACAGCTAGGCCATGCCATGGTGCTCTCAGATGTAAACAATTTCACGGACTATCGAGTTCGGACAAGCTTCCTCCGAGAGACCAGGATAAAATGAGACAAAGCGAGGCCACTTCGTCACTTGGGCAAAGCGCGGACAAAACCAGGCCACTGTACGTAAAACCCACAGATCCCAAACTTTCCCCTCTCTTACTAAATGAGTGTCTGATGCTTCTGTATCCAATCATAGAATCGCCCCCCACGCCCCCCACTTTCTGACAGCATCCGTTGTGGGGCAAATCACAAATCACCCAACCAGGTTCTTCAAACTCAGTTCTAACAACACTGTGTCACTGAGACAGCCTGTGGTTCCACGTGGTATGTTCCCCTCACTGTAATGAGTCAGACGCCAACTTGTTCAACTCTATGTGTGTTCTTAATGGCCTTTGGCGGGATGGAATTGACTCCCATAGCACGGACTAAATGTTTTCCATTGTTTTATGTTTACTTTTTCTCCTATCTCCTCAACTAGACGTGAGATTTCCAGAAGGCAGAGACCATGTCTATCCTGTCTCCTATTATACTCAAAATACCTGCTTTTTGATTTGGAATACAGTTCAATACCTACTGAATGAATGGATAAACATGGGGGAAATTGAGCCTAGCTTCATATTCCTTGACTCGTTCACATGTCTCCTGTGTATTAAGGAAACTAGCACTTAGGTAGTAATCAGCTTGTGGCTAAGAACTATCAACATACACTGGAAAAGGTACATAAAATCACTCTGTAAACTGTTCTCACTCTTATCGTAATGTAAGTCTTAGAGGTAATAAAAATCTTCCTCTAGAGTGTGAATTTCAACTCTTCCCAACAACTGCTGTGAAGTTGTTTGCTTATTCCTCCTTCCTCAGTCTGTTTCTTTCTGATGGTTTACTGGTTTTCTCTCTGATTACAAAAGCAGCAGTTTATTTTGGTATTTGGGAACATTGAAAACTATAGACAAATGTAGAGAAGAAAATAAACCCACGTCCTGTGTTTTTTTTATTTTTTTTTAATGTTTACTAATTTTTGAGAGAGACAGAGTGAGCAAGGGAGGAGGAGAGAGATAGGGAGACAGAATCTGAAGCAGGCTCTAGGTTCTGAGCCATCAGCACAGAGCCCAATGCGGGGCTCGGACCCACAGACCAAGAGATCATGACATGAGCCGAAGTCGGACGCTTAACCCACTGAGCCACCCAGGCACCCCACATGTCCTGTTCTTAAAGCAGGCATCTTCCCCCAAATTCAAGTTTATGTGGCCTCATGGTTTGCAGATTAATAAGACTCAGAGTTTAGATATTTAAAAAAAATTTTTAATGTTCATTTATTTTTGAGAAAGAGAGAGAGAGGGAGAGAAAGAATGAGTGGGGGAAGGGCAGAGAGAGAGTGAGACACAGAATCCGAAGCAGGCTCCAGGCTGTAAGCTGTCGGCACAGAGCCCGATGCGGGGCTCGAACTTATGAACTGTGAGGTCATGACCCGAGCTAAAGCTAGACGCTCAACCCACTGAGCCACCCAGGCGCCCCAAAATATTCAGAGATTGAAAGAGCAACGAAAATTATGTTGTACTAAGTGGTTAAGAAAGGGACTTTGAAGGTATTCAGTGAGAGGACTCAGGAATGCCAGAATCCCTCTGCCAATGAGCCAATCACCTTTTTTGCCTGGGTGAAGGGGGGGTTTGAGTTTGCTATTAAGGATAGAGCAGTGGGACAAAGAAGGGTGGGGGGCTGGAGGGGACAGGAATGGAGGTGGAGAGGTGGAGGGGAAGAGGAGGGTGCTTCCTATCTCTGTGACTCCAGGCCAAGTCTTGAGCTCTTACTTTGTGGGTGGCTTTATGGGTTAGGACCTCATACCCGGGATCCGCATGTTCACAAATACATACATAGTTCTACCCCAGAATGTTTACCATCACCACCAAAGATACCTTTTCTACCCCTGGCTATTCCTTTCATTATCTTCTCCGGTAGACTGCAATCCTTTGAATGCGTTCATCTGGCCATATGCATATATCGGGGGAGCATTGGTTGCAGCAGCGTATCTCCTTTTTTCTCTTGCAAAACCGAGCCATGTATTTATCAGATAAAAATCATCTGAAATTGACAAAATGGGAAGGTTGCACGGATCACTGCTGTGGTTCTGATACTAATAAACAAAAATGTTCTGATACTAATAAACAAAAAAACTAAATAAACAAAAAAAACCAAGCAATTATGTAAGTAACATACAGACACTTCAGTGCTCTTTGTGGCTATTATTGGTCACTAAAATTTAGCAGCAGTCACTCTGTATTTATGCATGACATTAACTATGTGTTAGATTGATAAAATTTGGGTTGTTAAAAAAAACTCTAGCATGTTGAAACACTCTGGTAACCATCTGCTCCATTTAATAAATCCCAGGAATCTCTATGATGTCATCAGCAGCCAATCACAGCTTCTGTGGGCATGTGGTCACTTCTCTAGATAACTGTTTACTTCCTGCCACATGCCAGGCATGTTCTGAGCACTGCTCCCAGAACGATGAATGAAATAGGCTCTTTCTGGAAAGCTCATAGTTAATTACTGTTGATATATTCCAATAAAAAATAGAGAAATTGACATTTAACTAGCTTACATAACTTTACGGAATTATGCTTTTACTCATCTTTTAAGAATACTAAAAGTAGTTCTAGAGGCGCCTGGGTGGCTCAGTCAGTTAAGTGTCTGACTTCGGCTCAGGTCATGATCTCGCGGTTCGCGAGTTCGAGCCCCGCGGCAGGCTCTCTGTTGACAGCTCAGAGCCTGGAGCCTGCCTCGGATTCTGTGTCTCCTTCTCTCTCTCTGCCCCTTCCCTGATGTCTCTCTCTCTCTGTCTCTCTCCCTCTCAAAAAAAAAAAAAATATATATATATATATATATATATATAATATTAAAAAAAAGAATACTAAAAGTAGTTCTAAATCCTCATTATTATATTCCTGAACATCTGGTGGGAAGCACTGTTTACGTCACAAACTTCAGCAAATATCACCAATAACCTCAAGAGATCAGAATCTCCATTCTCAGTTTTATTATGACTTGCCTGTGGTTTTTAAAATGTCTTAAACATGTAAAGCTTTTAGTAATCAGTTACAAAATGAGAAACATAACAAACTAGTTTGAAGTTGGGAAACATATCAGTGAGGCAGTCCCCTCTAAGTATCAGACTTGAGGTCCAGATGTTGAAGCCCTTTCAGTTTCTTTTAGGATGGTCTTGGATGCAAAACTCCAGTCATCACTGGAATTAACTTAAAGCCACCCTTTAAATGAAGATACTACCTAAGAACTACGGATTAAGAGGCTATTCTCGATTCCTGACAGATGTCATTATTCCATCTACTTGGGTATCCAAGCAATGAATGGTCGATCCAACTCAACTGGATAAACATTGCATTTATGAAGCAACACATTCTCCTTTCAGATGCACAAGATTTCAGATGGATCCTAGAAATTTCACTCAAAAAAAAAAATAAAATAAAATAAAATAAAATAAAATAAAAAGGGGGCCCCAAAAGATCTTCAGAATGAACACTAACTAGACTCAACTTCATCACAAGGATCCATTCGTGAGACCAAAATGGAATTTCTGGGCACCTGGGTGGCGCAGTTGGTTACACTTCCAACTTCGGCTCAGGTCATGAACTCATGATTCATGGGTTCAAGCCCCACATTAGGCTCTATGCTGACCTGCTTACGATTTTGTCTCTCTCTCCCTCTCTCTCTTCCCCTCCTCCACGTGCACATGCTGTCTCTCTCACTAGCTCTTTTTCTCTCAAAATAAATAAGTAAATAAACTTAAAAAAAAAATGGGATTCCCTTTCTTCCAATGAAAGACCATAACCTGGAAAAGCAATATGGCACAGAAACAGTGTTTGCACTGGAATGGGACTGTCTTCAATTCAACTCCCTGCTCTGCCACTTACTGAATATGCTGTACCTTAATTTTATTATCTATAAACTGGTGATAATAATGGTGACTATCTTATACAGGGACTGTGAGGTTGAACTGAGCTAATACAGGTAAAAGTTTTAGACAGTGCCCAGAACATACTAAGGATGTTGGTCATTATTATGTGGTTTTATCCAAAAGTAACCTGTTAAAAAGATATCTCCAGGGCACCTGGGTGGCTCAGTCGGTTGAGCGTCCGACTTCGGCTCAGGTCATAATCTCACTGTCTGTGAGCTCGAGCCCTGCGTCGGGCTCTGTGCTGATGGCTCAGAGCCTGGAGCCTATTTCAGATTCTGTGTCTCCCTCTCTCTCTGCTCCCCCCACCCCCACTCATGCTCTGTCAAAAATAAATACACATTAAAAAAATTTTTTTTTAAAGAGATTTCCCGGAGTGAAGATGATCAGATAATTTCTCAAGGTTCAGAGGAAATAGGCTACGTCCTAAATTAAAAAAAAAAAAAAAAAAAATGCTTTTTACTAAAGATCACTTGGTCTCTGTATATTATTGAGTAAACAGAGATCCAGCTGAGAGTGCCTTTCTTCTCAGAGCGTTTTCCAATAATGCAAAGATTGCTATGTGGTTGAACTTTGCTTCCTGAGCCTAGTAATTTTTCCAAGTATCAAAAAATGACTGGTAGAATTTATTGGTGTGCTAAGAACATTCTGCCTGTGTTTTCATTACCATACTCAGAAGGAATCCATTAAGCTAATCAATATACGCTTATGGTTGCCAAGTTGCAGAAAAAAATCCAATCTTCCTAAGGTTGTAGTGAAGGGGCTACAGTTTTAGCAATGCTCCCTGACTCATCTTTTATCATTCTGAGTCATTTGTAACCACCTAAACTCTTTCCCAAAGCTAATCCTGTTCTAAGAAAATGTCCAAGTAAATGATACAGTATGGTATTTTTGAAGCTCTGACCTCACTTGAAGAGCCAGAGAGAGGAAATTTCCCTCTTAAAAAAAAAAAAAAAAGAAGAAGAAGAAGAAGGAAAGAAAAAGCACAGTCAAAAAAACAAGCCCTTTGGAAAAAGAAAGCTTACTCTTTTCCACTAATCATTTTGAGATTGTTCTTTTGTTTGCTATGCTTAGCTCTGGAGGAGTGTGAGGGCCTGAAATGGAAAGGAGAGATCCATTCAGATTAAAAAAAAAAAAAAAAAAAAATTTTTTTTTTTTAGCAATTCCAAAATGTTTAACCGGAAGCCATTTTAATGAATGAAAAATCCTTACATTAGGGAGATTTATACACTGACAGCAGAAGTTTTGCAGGGCAAGCAAATTCAGCACCACGTAGGTCAGAAAATCTCACAGAAAAGTAAGAGTGACTGGACAATTCTTGCAGGCTCATTCAACTATCTCTCTAGAGATTGCTTCCTTTAGACTCTGAATTTAATTTTTTAAAATATTTATTTATTGGGGGGGAGGGGCAGAGAGAGAGGGAGATACAGAATCAGAAGCAGACTCAAGGCTCTGAGCTGTCAGCACAGAACGTGACACAGGGCTCGAACTCACGGACTCTGAGACCGCAACCTGAGCTGCGGTTAGACGCTTAACCCACTGAGCCACCCAGGTGCCCCTAGAGTTCTAAATTTCAGAATGGCAATCCCTGACACCAGAAAGAGGAAGAAGCAACATGCTAACTGAGTTTTTTGGTTTTTATGAGAAAATAGAAAATGTTCATCTTTCTTCCCCAGGTACAAGGGACACACATTCTATTCAAGCAAGATAACCCATGGAAGGAATAAGCCACAGTTGGAGGTAGGTGAAAGGAGGTAGGTGAGAGGCTGAAAACTCAGTATTGATAATATGCCCAGTACTCTCTTCTTTTTTTCTTTTTTTTAGTTTATTTATTTATTTTGAGAGAGAGAGAGCAGGACAGGGGCAGAGGGAGAGGGAGAGAGAATCCCAAGTAGGCTCCACACTATCAACATAGAGCCAGATGTGGGGCTTGAACTCAGGAACCTCGAGAATGTGACCCGAGCCCAAGTCAGACGCTTAACCAGCTGAGCCACCCAGGCGCCCCACAATCAACTCTTTTTTAGCAGCTTCATTGAGATATAATTCACATATCATGAAATACACTGGTTTTAAAGCATCTGTTCCATGTTTTTAAATATGTTTACAGAGCTGGGCAATCATTACCATGCACTAATTTTAGAACATTTTCACCATCCTCCAAAGATATCTTGTACCCGTTACTGGTCCCCGCCCACTTTCCTTATTATTCCTTCCCCCACCTCCCAGGCCTAGATGACCACTGATCGACTTTCTGTCTCTATAGATTTGCCTACGCTGAACATTTCGTACAAATGGGAATCTACAAATGTGGTCATCTGTGGTGACTGACGTCTTTCCGTTAGCTTCGTGCTTTCGAAGTCCATCCACGTTGTAACACGTATCCGTACATAATTCTTGTGCATTGCTGATATTCTGTTGTGCTGCTATACGGTGTTTTATTTATCCATTCATCCATTGATTCCGTTCGTTGCCACTTTCAGGCTATTGTGACTAACGCTACGATGAACATTCATTTCCAACTTTCTGTGTGGACATATACTTTCAATTCTCTTGCACAGATTCCGACGGGTGGAATTGCTGGGTCGTATGGTAACTATATTTAACCTTTTGAGGGACGGCCAAATTGTTTTCCAAAGTGGCTTCACCGCTATATGGTCTCACCTACAATGTCTGAGGGTTTGGATTTCTCCCCATACTGGCTAATGCTTGTTATTGTGGGTTTTGTTTTTTTTCCTGTTTTATTGAGGGGTAATTCACATTACAGTAACATTCACCTTTTTAAAGTGTACAATTCAATAGTTTTTAGCCTATTCACAGCTGTCAACGGTAAGCACAACCAATTTTAGAACATTTTATCACCCCCAAAGAAACCCTCACCCAGTACCTGTGCCTCTCCAATGGCCCCACTCCTCACCCCTGCAGTCTTTCATCTACTTCCTGTCTCTATAGATTTGTGTTCATTTTCTTCAAAGGCAGTCCAGGAAAGGGGCACTCGGGAGGCTCAGTTGGTTGAGTGACTGACTCCTGGCTTCCGCTCAGGTCACCGTCTCACGGTCTGTGAGTGTGAGCCCTGCATGAGGCTCTGTGCTGATGGTGGGGGGCCGGTGTAGGATTCTCTCTGTCCCTCTCTGCCTCTCCTCTGCTCATGTTCTCTCTCTCAAAATAAGTAAATAAACTTAAAAAAAAAATCCAGTAAGAAGTTTTATCTAATTGTGGCTTTTGATTTACCGTTCTGTATAGACTAATGGTATTGAAAATCTTTTCATGTGCCTATTGACCACTGCTGTATTTCTTTTGGAGAAATGTTTATTTTTTATTTTTATTAAAAAATTTTTTTTCAATGTTTATTTTTGAGATAGAGAGAGACAGAGCACGAGCAAGGGAGGGGCAGAGAGAGAGAGGGAGACACAGAATTAGAAGCAAGTTCCAGGCTCTGAACTGTCAGCACAGAGCCTGACGCAGGGCTCGAACTCATGGACCCTGAGATCATGACTGGAGATGAAGTCAGGCGCTTAACCGACTGAGCCACCCAGGTGCCCCATTATAATGTAATTTACTTCTTTAGGTCGCTCCTTATTCCTGGAAACTCCATATCTTCGATCCAGTTTGCGGCTGCATCTAAAGATCTGACTCTTCCCTCCTTCCTCCAACTTGAGCAACTTTACTGGAAATCTTTTCCCATTTTTTTTTTTTTCATGCAGACAGTCTAAAAATCCATTTCCACTTCTCTATGTCTCTTTTTCCTTAAAAACAAGTAGTTCTGGTAAATTTGCCTGTCCTAAAGCTCTGGCTTCCATCAAAATATGTGATCTCAGATTGCAGCGTGAAAACCAGTCGTCTAAAGGCAACAACACTCTTTTATTTGTACCAAGGAATGTATTTAGTTTTCTGTCTGGAAAAGGGTTCTAGACATTTGGGTCCAATTTTGTTCCAGAAGGCTGAGGTCCTGCTCTCCTTTTCAGCTTTAATTTTGAAGTAAGTCATTATGTGAGTGCTTATAACATTGTTTTCATCAAGAATACAGAATGATTGGGGCGCCTGGGTGGCGCAGTCGGTTAAGCGTCCGACTTCAGCCAGGTCACGGTCTCGCGGTCCGTGAGTTCGAGCCCGGCGTCGGGCGCTGGGCTGATGGCTCAGAGCCTGGAGCCTGTTTCCGATTCTGTGTCTCCCTCTCTCTCTGCCCCTCCCCCGTTCATGCTCTGTCTCTCTCTGTCCCAAAAATAAATAAACGTTGAAAAAAAAAATTAAAAAAAAAAAAAAAAAAGAATACAGAATGATGTTTACCACTCAAGAGTAGAAATACAGGGGCGCCTGGGTGGCTCAGTCAGTTAAACATCTGACTCTTGATTTCGGTTCAGGTCATGATCTCACAGTTCGTGGGTTCAAGCCCCACATCTGGCTCTGTGCTGACAGTGTGGAGCCTGCTTGGGATCCATTCCCTCTCTCTCTCCTTCTCTCTCTGTCCCTCCCTGCTTGCTGTCACTCTTTCTCTCTCAAAATAAATAAATAAACTTAAAAAATTAAAAAAAAAAAAAGTAGAAATATAACCACGTATGTATGGCCTATATAAGCTAATTCAAAAAAGATTCCTAATTGCATTTAATTCCTAATTAAATATGATATAATTTTACTAGTTATTTGTGTTTACTTTAAGTTTTAACATTCATCTGTCCCTATTCCTTCTAAAAGTACATATGAATATTTGTCTGTATCCCATGACAAGATAGATTTGATTATATGTTCCTTGGATTAAAAAAAATACCATACAGCAAAATTAATTAAGGACACTATAATCATGAGATCTAGGAAAGAAGTAAATTAAATACAGATTATATTTTTTAAAAATATAATTCAGTCATACTCTGGGTACTTTTTAGTCTCAAAAACATTTACTGAAGATATGTTTAATGGAGAAAGGACATAAGATTTATATAACAAAATGCCTATTAGCCTACTACTAAAAATTAATAGTTAATAATTAAAAATACTTTTAATCTCCTTTGCTCCTTCAAGTTCAATACAACTGAGTAAATATTGGGTGCCTACTTGGCTCAGTCGCTCAGTTAAGCATCTGACTTTGACTCAGGTCATGATCTCATGATTCATGAGTGTGAGTCCTGCATTGGGTGAGCCCTGCTTCTCTCCCTCTCTCACTCTCTCTCTCTCTCTCTCTGCCCCTCGCTCACTTGCACCCTCTCTCTCAAAAAAAAAAAAATTGAGTAAATATTCTTACCCCATTTTATTGGCTATGAAATGAAAACATAAGCTGCCATCTAAAATGTAAGAGGCGTATTAACTTATTTACACATGGTAATTAAATATAAATATAGATTTCTGTTTTGTTTTCAGTCTCTTTAGATACATGCGATGAATTGCCTCAGAGTGAAAGGGTTTATTCTTATTATGAGAGAAGCCCGCATTCCTCTTCAAACATTGGTTTATTCAACAATTGCTGTACTAACGCAGTCTATGGGGATACAAGAGGGAGAAGGGACTGATCATTTCCTCATGTTCACAAAGCTTGTGATCTGGGAGATGAGCAAATCACCACATGGCAAAGCAGTGTCATGAGGCCCAGGCTGCTGTGAAAGTGTAGACATGAGGCATCTAACCCAGACCTGCAAGGAAGAAGCATCATCTACACTGAGACCTTATGATGGACAAGAATTACCCAGGTAAAGTGTTCAGGCAAAGGGAGCTGTATGTGCAAAAGCCCAGTGATCGGAGAGGCAGGGTCCGGTTAGGGGACTTAATGAAGTTTTCTACGATTTGAAGGTAAAAGGGAGACAGAGTATGAGTTTTGAGAGACGAGGGCTGAAAAAGAAGCCGAAAGCCTGACCACCAAACCTACTACACTGTGTTAAGAAAACCAATGGGGAGGGGCGCCTGGGTGGCTCAGTCAGTTTAAGCATCGACTCTTGATTTCAGCTCAGGTCATGATCTCACCGTTTGTGGGATCAGGCCCCATATCGGGTTCTCTCTCTCGTGGTTCTCTCTCTCTCTCTCTGTCTCTCTCTCTCTCTCTCGGCTCCTCCCCCCACCTTCTCTCTCTCTTGAAATAAATAAATAAACTTAAACAAAAAAGAAAAGAAAAGCAATGGGGAGTCAGTCACACAGGTTCTTAAGCAAGGGAGGATAATAGGATAAGATTTGCAGTTGAGATATATAATAATAATAATCATAATAAATAACAAGAATAATCATTGCTAATATTCATTGTGTTGATAACATATCAGACACGATACTAAATGTCTCATATCAAACACTCCCTAATATATTTTTCAAGTGCCATTACTGTAGCTTACAATAAAAGCTATATACATTATGCTGTGACTGTCAGAAAATGGAAAGGAGATTCATTTTATTTTTCTTAAATGGGGCTTTGTTCCATGATTACAGGCACAAGTGAGGCGTTGTGTGATGTGTGGACCCCAGCTTTAGAGGACGTAATTTGACAGTGTAAGCGAACAGGATACTTTTCATTTTGGGAACATAGAATTGCTTGGGAAAATTGGTCAAAGTACAGAGTAGTTTTGAATAAAATTGAATTATGTTTAATTTATTTCCCTATAGTGCCGTTTTGTGTTACCTTAATGATTGTGTGTATGTGTGTGTGTGTGTAGTAGGGTAAGTGGGGATTTGGTGGGAAGGCCTTGGAAGAATGCTGCAAATGTATGCTTTGAATCATGGAAATATACATAAAGTCTTTGAGAAGATATAAAACTATCAGCAGAATAGTATCTTCATGCTGTTGGTTTCTCAAAGGCATTGTTGAAATGAAGACCTTTAGAAACTATCATAAAGTTACTTTGTCGGGGTGCCTGCGTGGCTCAATTGGTTAAGCATCTGACATTGGCTCAGGTCATGATCTCATATTCCGTGAGTTTGCGCCTCATGTTGGGGTCTGTGCTGACAGCCCAGAGCCTGGAGCCTGCTTCAGATTCTGTGTCTGCCTCTCTCTCTGCTCCTCCCCCACTGGCCCCCCCCCCCTCTCTCTCTGTCTCTGCTAAAAATAATAAACATTAAAAAAATTAAAATGTTATTTTGCAAGCCATAGACTGGACATGCTTCCAGAAGTGACGTTAAAAATACTTAACAACCTTAGGATATAGGCGGCAATTAATCCAGAAGGACTCATCACAGAGCTGGAGGCTGCCTATGGGTTTCTGAGTGCTGGGACCACCAGGGATGCTGCAAGAAGGAGCATATAGATGTGAGAGCAGCTGGGAAACCTCAGAGGTCATAGGGTGGTGGCTGTTTACCAAGGAATATGGAACTATTTCAATATTTTATTACCAACAGGTATGACCACACCAGTAGGTATTGGCTTAATACTAGCTGTACATGTTCTTATTTTTAGTACGAATAGGAAGAGCTATATAAAGATGGCAGGATGGTAAGCATCTGTATAAGCTATAGGAAAAATGTGCCCAGAGAACACTGCACTTGAAAAAACAATCAGTAAATTTAACATCCTTCAAATAGACTTCTGTTCCAAAGAAAAATGAGTCAGAACCCCAAAACAGAACATAAACAGAGCCCAAATTCCAAAAAGTGTAACATTCATCATAATGGAGGTAGATTGTGCTCAACATCGAAGGAGACATAATTTTGGTTCTTCACTAAATAAGGGCATAAAGTTGTCCGAATGGACTCACTCATTTTCAAATTTGTATTGAGCTCTTAGAATACACAAGGGCGTTGAGAGAAAAAGTGACATTCTTTTGGGGTGCCCGGCTGGTTCAGTCAGTAAAGCATGGGACTCTTGATCGCAGGGTCATGAGTTCAAGCCCCATGGCGGGCGTGGAGATTACTTAAGAAAAAAAGTAACATCCTCCTTAACAAGGACATCTCCCCTGTGAAAGTGCATGGCAAGTGATGGAGGAGAAGTTTGAAAGCGGAAATGTCTCTGATCTGCCACTTACTGCTGGTTGATCTCTGACACGTTCACGTGTTGGTTAGGATACTGGTTTAATTGCTTTAACAGAGATCAAGAGAACGATGGCGTAAATAAAATATATTACGTTAGTTCTTTCTCACTTAAAACTTCAAGGTGGCTGGCAGTCCACGCTAATAGACAGCTTCATGTGGCCATCTGAGAACTTGGGGTTTGCAATGCCATAAGGTTGTGGTCTTATCTGCAGCGTGGAAGTTGACTGAGCACTCCATCTATGTTTTTTTTATTTTTTTTATTTTTGGCACTCCTTAAAAAGGCCTGACCTGTAAGTTACATACATCTATTCTAGTCACCTTCCATGGACTATTATTGACTGACTTGGCTATTACCGGGGTGGAGGAGAGGTCGAGAATTATAGTCTCTAGCTGGCCAGCTATGTGCCTAGCTGAAACCACGAAGGTTCTAGTATGAAAAGGAAGGATGAAAACTGGTCCTTGGGGAAACAATTAGCAGACCCTGACCCCTTTGACTACTCTGAGCCTCAGTTTCACCTTTGTGAAATGCGGAGAATTATATTAAACACTGTGTAGAAAACACCTAGCCTGGTGCCCAGCGCATGTCAAATGTTCAACAGTAATTAGTTTCTCCCCTGCCTCGCTTCATGCAATTGTAGCCCTGGTGGTGTGGGTGGGATTCGTGTTTATAGACGGCCCAGCTAGGTAACAGCACAGACCCTGTATCAGAGCAGTCAGATGGTGCCAGCCCTGTCATTCTTCATTCTCTGCCATATCCGTGAACATGGGTTCATGAACTTTACCGTCATGAGGTTTACTGGTTTATGCCTTTTTTTTTTTTTTTTTTTGGCTCACAAGCTTTTTTTTTTTTTTTTAAGTTTATTTATTTATTTGGAGAGAAGGAAGCAGGCAGAGGGAGAGACGGAATCCCAATCCTGATGCGGCGCTCGAACTCACGAACCGTGACATCGTGAGCTGAGCTGAGATCAAGAGTTGGATGCCTAATTGACGGAGCCCCCCAGGCTTCCCATTAGTTCACAAGTGTTACTATTAAATACTTTCTTTCTTGAGCCCTAGGATCCCTCTGTATTCTGGTGAAATGAGTGTAGTGACCTAAAGGAAGCATCTCGAGGAAATGAGAAGGAGCCCTTTGGGATCGAAGCTCTGAGGAAGAATCTGGTACAAATCCTACTGCCAGGCATTCAGCTCTTTCTCCCGCCCATTCTACCTTGCTAAATATTTCCTAAGGAGCTAGGATCCACGGAGAGCCATTATCCTTTCTCTTCTATCTAGGTCCTAGGTTCCTGAGACCCTTTCTTTACAATTCTTTCTCTACTCTCCCAACAGTTTCAATATGCCAGTCTTTTTTTTTTTTTTTTTTTATGTTTATTTTTGAGAGAGAGAGAGAGAGAGGCAGAAAGAGGGGGAGGACAGAGGATCTGAAGCGGGTTCTGTGCTGATGACAGAGCCAGATGCGGGGGCTCAAATTCATGCACTGTGAGATCATGACCTGAGCGGAAGTCTAACGCTTAACCAACTGAATCACCCAGACCCCCCTCAATGTGCCAGTCTTAAGATAGCTTTCATCTCTTATTACCTAAAGGGGAAGGACTGCTCCTTTCCCGGTCGTATTTCCCTTATTTCTATAATATGTCCTCTCCAAGATGGCCCCCAATAATCCTCATGGTAGTCACTTTCTTAAATCGTCTATCTTCACACCGAGTCAGGGCTGACGCATGTGATTCACAGACTACGATGGAGATAATGGTGCGTGACATCACGGCTAGGTCATAAAGGCCACGGAAGCTCTTGCGCTGCTCCTTTTTTTGATTCCTTGTCCTGGGGGGCGTGAACCACCGTGCCATAAAGACATGGAAGTGCCTTTGGGCAGCACCCATGTGCCAACAGCCAGCTGTCTGCCACCCATGTGAGCGAGCCAGCTTGCAAAGAGGTCCTCCGGCCCCAGGCGAGTCTTCCTGAACTTGCCTCCACCACGATTTGACTCGGACTCTATGAGCTACTAAGCCAAGCTATTATTGGATTTATGATATATCTATACTGTACGCGATACTAAATGTGCATGGATGTTGTAAGCTATTATGCTTTGGGGTCATTTATTACACAGAAATAGAAAACTAATATACTACTAATCTGTCCTCTATATTTTTGGGGGATAGTCATGCACTTCGTTTCTCAAACCCTTCCACTGTACTTGTGCATTTTCCAGGATAAATCATCATGATTCTTTAGTCAGGGTGTGTAGAGCGCAAAGCAGTTCTCGCGATACTGATGTGATTGCAATCAGCTGTTAATAATATTAAATTTCTTTAGGAGTTCTTCCTTTTTTAAAAATTTTTTAATGTTTATTTACTTCTGAGACAGAGAGAGACAGAGCATGAGTGGGGGAGGGGCAGAGAGAGAGGGAGACACAGAATCACAAGCAGGCTCCAGGCTCCGAGCTGTCAGCACAGAGCCCGATGCGGGGCTCGAACTCACAAACTGTGAGATCATGACCTGAGCCGAAGTCGGTCGCTCAACCGACTGAGTCACGCAGGCACCCCAGAAATTTTTTTTTAACGTTTATTTATTTTTGAGACAGAGAGAGACAGAGCATGAACGGGGGAGGGGCAGAGAGAGAGGGAGACACAGAATCGGAAGCAGGCTCCAGGCTCTGAGCCATCAGCCCAGAGCCCGATGTGGGGCTCAAACTCATGGAGGAGATCGTGACCTGAGTCGAAGTCGGACGCTTAACTGACTGAGCCACCCAGGCGCCCCAATTATTTCTTTTTAAAATAGAAATTGGAGTGCATTCAAAGTTATCCCCTGGCTGACTCAGTTGGTAGAGCATACAGCCTTTGATCTCAGGGTTGTGAGTTCGAGCCCCATGTTGGGTGTAGAAATTACTTGAAAAATAAAATAGCTGTAGGAATAAAAAGTTTACTTCCATATTTTACTTCCTCATGTTCCCTTTGCAAAATCTCAGTATATACATGGGAGCATAACACTTCTGAAAGTTTCATATACCGTGATAGATAGACAGATAAATAGGTAGATAGGGAGTGAAAGATTGAGAATCCATGCTCAGAGCAAATGGCTTCAATCTCACACACAAAATATGCTTTCTCCTGTATCCCCTTCATCTTTCCCATCCACAGTGACAGTCATCAGCATGGATAGTGTATATATAAGATCACTAAACAGACCGTGGTATGCCTAACCCAGGCATCGCGGCAATGTTACAAGCATCAGTTATATAGTTGAAACAATCATGTGATGTTACATATCAATCACCAATGAAGCCAAGCAATCAGCTTGGTTATGACAGTTTCATGCACAGATTCTGATTCTACATCACAGTTGCCTGTCTCTAAGATCTAAGAATCCTTTTTCATATTATGCTGAGTGACATAAAGTCAGTCAAAGATAGATGCCATATGTTTCCACTCATATGTGGATCTTGAGAAACTTAACAGAAGACCATGGGGGAAGGAAGGGGGAAAAATAGTTACAAACAGAGAGGGAGGGAGGCAAACCATAAGAGACTCTTAAATACAGAGAACAAACTGAGGGTGGATGGGGGCGGTGGGGGAGAGGGGAAAATGGGTGATGGGCATTGAGGAGGGCACCTGTTGGGATGAGCACCGGGTGTTGTATGGAAACAATGAACCACGGGAGTCTACACCAAAAACCCAAAGCACACTTTACACGTTGTATGCTAGCCGATTTGACAATAAATTATATTTAAAAATAAAAATAAAAATCCTTTTCCTCCCCCATCCCTTTTCCTTCCAACTTTCTCATTTTTCCCAGGAGATTGTTATTCCTTCTTTTGAGTTTCCTTCTAGATGCACCTTTCTGGAATTCTCACGGAATGGTAATATTGAGACCACTGATGTTAAGGGTTTAATTTTTTTTTAACATGTATTTATTTTTGAGAGACAGAAGAAGGCAGAGCATGAGCAAGGGAGGGGCAGAGAGACAGGGAGACACAGAATCCGAAGCAGGCTCCAGGCTCTGAGCTGTTTGTCAGCCCAGAGCCCAATGCGGGGCTCGAACCTGCGAGCTGGGAGACCATGACCTGAGCTGAAGTCGGACACTCAACCGACTGAGCCAGCCAGGTGCCCCTGAAGTTAAGTGTTTAAACTTACTTGTGAAAACGTGCATGTCTTTGCTGCTAAAATCAGTTCTAATCACTTCGCACGGAAGGAAACCTCTATGATGACTACCCTGTGCCCCCCAAATCATGAACACATAAATGCAGGCTCAGGTGTCAGAGTCGTCTATCCGCTCTCCGCGGGCCACTGCTCTGTGTCTACTCCACAGCCAGCCTTAAACTCTCCCGCCTCAGCCATCTTCCTTGTCCAGAGTCCCATCACAGACTTCCGCCCTTTGGGACAAAACTAACCTCTTCGCCCGTTAGTCAAACTTTGCTAGACAAAACAGAGCTATGGTATCCTTCAGTGTTCTTAGTGGTACAACAGCGTTTCCTCGAAATAGCTTTGAATGCATTGTGTAACCTCAGGATGTTCAGCAACTTCCCCAGGAGAGTCAGAGGGGGGCTGGAACAAGCCCACATTTTTTTTAAAGTTTGTTATTTTTTAATTTATTTTGAGACAGAGAGATACAGAGCAAGCAGGGGTGGGGCAAAGAGAGAGAGAGAGAGAGAGAGAGAGAGAGAGAGAGGGAGAGATTCCTAAGCAGGCTCCACAGGGTCAGCATGGAGCCGGCCGTGGGGCTCAAACTCACCAAACTGCGAGATCATGACCTGAGCCAAAGTCAGGAGTCCGAGGCTTAACCACCCAGGCACCCCACAAGCCCACATTTTAACAGGGACTGCTCCAGGGGGAGGCCTCCATCACCCTGCTGGTGCTCACATGGGTGCCACACGGGCAGAGACGATGCTGGCAACCCCGAGAGGGGACACGTCCCCTGAACACCTTCTTGTGCCTGTCACTCCCTTCCGAGCTGAAGTGCCAGGCCTGCGGTGTGTCAGATGGCCGGAGTCCCGGTCAAATCCCGGACCTCATTTTCTGGGCGCTGGGAGAATGAATCCGGTCTTCCTGCTGGGGAGGTAGGGCTCTTCCCGTACGAAAAGGATGTTTCAAGAGATGCTGGGCAGTGACGAACGTGACAAACGCCCTCTGTGGTCGGCACCTCTTAAAACCATATGTGCTGTGTTTCATTCAATTTGAATAAAACGATGAGGATTAACTGACTCAGCAACCGTGATTTTATTTTACTGTGTATTTTTTTAATTTATTTTTGAAATTATAGTCGACACACAGGGTTGCAACCATGAATTTAAATAGGGTCTACTCTGGGGCCCCTGGGTGGCTCAGTCAGTTAAGCGTCGGACTTCTGCTCAGGCCATGATCTCATGGTTCGTGAGTTCGAGCCCCGCATCGGGCTCTGTGCTGACAGCTCAGAGCCTGGAGCCTGCTTCGGATTCTGTGTCTCCCTCTCTGCCCCTTCCCCACTTGTACTCTCTCTCTCTTTTTTTTTTTTTAATTTTTTTTTTCAACGTTTATTTATGTTTTTTGGGACAGAGAGAGACAGAGCATGAACGGGGGAGGAGCAGAGAGAGAGGGAGACACAGAATCGGAAACAGGCTCCAGCCTCTGAGCCATCAGCCCAGAGCCCGACCTGGGGCTCGAACTCCCGGACCGCGAGATCGTGACCTGGCTGAAGTCGGACGCTTAACTGACTGCGCCACCCAGGCGCCCCAGTCTCTCTCTCTCTTAAAAATAAATAAAGTTAAGAAAAATAGGATCTACTCTTAACAAAATTGTGATGTCAACAACATTGTCAGCCTCTTGTTTAGCCTCTTGTCATAGTTTTCTTGAACCCCAGACTCTTTCTTCTCACCTGTTTTTCGGTTTCATCTGAGAAACTTACTCTAACCTAATCATCTTGTCTTTTTTGGGGGGATCGTGCCTGGGTGGACAAAGGAAGGGGACACTTTCGGCTTCCAATCCACTTACATATTTGGCTGTTAATTCTTTGAGCCCAGCACCAAGTATATTCTTATTCTTATTCAATACAAGTGTATTGTATTGAAACGTACTTGTATTGAAATGTTCTTGTGTTCAAATGTTCTAAGAGATAATGTTTTGGGGGAAAGCTGGGATATTATGTGACTTAGTTACCTCATGTATATTGCAAGCTTTTTTTGTATCATTTCCTATGGTATAAAGTCACTTAAATTTTTTTTTAGTTTTTTATTTTGAAGTTTATTTATTTATTTTCTAGTAACCTCTTCATCAACATGGGGCTTGAACTCATGACCTTGAGATCAAGACTCACATGCTCTTCTGACTGAGCCAGCAAGGTGCCCCAAAGTCCTTTAATTTTAGAGTTGAAAGGAATCGTACAGATCATTAAACTCTTATTTTATATATGAGATAATTAAGGCCGGGGAGATGTAAAGATTTGTTCAAAGCCGATCATTTAGTTTTGAAGTTGAGAGGAGAATCCACAGCTCCTGATTCTAGCATATTCTACCAAACTAAAAGACTCATGCACCAAATATCAGAGATCCTAGATTTTCATAGACATGACAGAGGAATGTGTTGTAGGAGAAAATAGGGAAAAATACGAAAATAACTTTTCTCTTCTGTCAGTTATTGATGGAGTGACCACACCTGCTATTTTGTCTGGGACACTTTGGGTTTATCCTTGATGACTGGAATAATTATTAAGAGGAACCCCTTTCACCCTCAAAAGTGTGCGGGAACATAAAATGCAGGTTAGCTCACTTAATGAAAAATTACATTGTTCTTCAATGGTTCCATCTTCTCAGCAAATGTATTGGGGTAAAAGGGTCAGCCTATACTATAAATACAATGATTAATCAGAGTAAAACCAAGGCCATATTGGTTTTCAAATTCCAAGTCACAACCATTGGTGGGCCATGAAATGAATTTGGGGTTATAGTCAACATTTATTTATTTTAAAAAAAAATTTTTATATGTTTTTTTTTTTTTTTTTTTTTTTTTGAGAGGGAGCGAGAGAGAGTGAGGGAGGGGTAGAGAGAGAGAGGGAGACACAGAATCCAAAGCAGCTCCAGGCTCTGAGCTGTCAGCACAGAGCCCGGTGTGGGGCTCAAACCCACAAACTGCTAGATCATGACCTGAGCTGAAGTCAGATGCTTAACCCAGGTGCCCCGGAGTTCTAATGAAAATTTAAAGGAGGAAATCGAAGAAAAATTAAATTAGAATGCATGTATATAGTAAAAGTAAGCATTATTTTAAGAAAATTGTTTCCGTCATGCATACATACATATATACACAGCAGTGCATTTGGTCTCAATGTAACACCTACTTCTTGTTGTAGGCTGCAGTGAAAAACAAAAACAAAAACAAAACAAAAACAAAAAAAAGGTGGGAAGTCTGTGGCATAAAGAAATCCAGAGCTTTAACAACTCTAAAAAAGAAGATGCAAGGCCATGACCGTTTATACCACTTTGCAGGAAGCTGCTAGATGAATTGGCTGTATCCATAAGGTAGCTAAAATTCACAGTCTTTGAGACACGGTAAGGAATAAATATTAAAGCTCTCACTACAATGATAGAGTCAGGGGAAGCAATAATCACTTTAAAGGGTATGTATATATTTTTTAAACGTTTATTTATTTTTGAGACAGAGAGAGACAGAGCATGAACGGGGGAGGGGCAGAGAGAGAGAGAGAGGGAGACACAGAATCGGAAGCAGGCTCCAGGCTCTGAGCTGTCAGCCCAGAGCCTGACGCGGGGCTCAAACTCACGGACCGCGAGATCGTGACCTGAGCTGAAGTCGAACGCTTAACCGACTGAGCCACCCAGGCGCCCCTAAAGGGTATATTTTTTAGTTGTCTTCATATTTCCAGGTATTATTATTAAGCAGATCACACAACACACACTTGACACTTACACACCCCTTATGTAAGGATGTTACAAGGTTTCTAAGAGACTTAAGGATAACCGATTCGTTAAAATGCTGTCGGAGAAAAAGTCCAGAGAAGTGTATTTTTAGTATGGAAGAGATTTTGACATATCAAGTAAAAAAAGGAGGTGACAACACAGTATCTACATATGATCTCATTTTGTAAAACATTGCGTCTGTACCCACGTGTAATGTGTTTCAGGTTTTGCCAACCTTGGTACTATTGACATTTGGGCCCAGATAATTATTTGCTACAAGGGGCTGTCCTATACACCATAGGATATTTAGCAGGATCCTTGACCTCTGATGGCAGTAGCTGCCTCCATCCATCCAATTGTGACAACCAAAAACGCCTCCAGACATTGCCAGATCACCTGGGCTGAGAACCACTGACATAGATACAAGTGACCCAAGAATTGTCTTTTCAGTGGATGGACTTTTTAGGAAAACATTTCTGTCTTTTGTATTTTCATAATAAGAAACCCCATAAAACTGTTTTTACATTGAAAAAAAAAAAAGCATTGGCTTCACAGCAGTTTTTATAATTTTGATGATTGAGATTCTTAAGCTGGAAGATGTTTCCAGAAAATTGAGAAGTCTCAGTTATAAAGCTGCAGAAGCCAAGAGACTACGATTTCTTTTATTTTGTTTCCATTCATTCATTTAAAAATGTCTACTTATTAGCACTGTGTAAGTTTACATATGATAAAGAGAGAGCCTTTAGAAATATAATCATTGGGGTGCCTGGGTGGCTCAGTCGGTTAAGTGTCAAACTTCAGCTCAGGTCATGATCTCATGGCTTGTGAGTTCGAGCCCCGTGTCGGGCTCTGTGCTGACAGCTCAGAGCCTGGAGTCAGCTTTGGATTCTGTCTCACTCTCTCTCTGCCCTTCTCCTGCTCACACAAAAATAAACAAACATAAAAAAAAATAGAAATATAATCATTAAGTGCTATTTTCCCTGTGTCTCAACGGAAAATTGGAGTTATGGGGGAGAATTAAATGTCATTAAATATGTTTCATAAATGCAACAGTTTCCAAAACAAATCAGATTCACTGGCATTCAAAACCCCCCGGGGTCGGTAAACTTTCTCATGGACTACCTTCTAAAATGTTTGGAAGAAATTGTCCTAAGAACCCGCATTTAAAGGCGCAAATATACGTACAAAGATGCTCTCCATGACATTGACTAGTGACAAAATTAGAACAATTGATATGTCATTAAAAATAGATTACCCCACATCCATACTTTGGAAAATTTTGCTAGACATTAAAAGAACAAGGTAGATCTATATACAGGACATGAAAAATGTTCAGTATGTAGCAGTGAAGGCCAAAAGCATATTGCAAAGAAACACACACAGTATAATCCTACTACAGGCACATAGGTATGTGAAATATACAACCTACATGCTTATAAACATTCTAGAAATATATGTAACAAAATGTTGACAGTGCTCACCTCTACAGTGTGAGGTAGGGGACATGGGATGGAAGGAAATGGCACTTTTAATTTTACATGTTTGCCTCGCTTTAATCTTTTATAACACACTTTTTCCCCCCTCCATCTTCTCCTTTTTTTAATCTTGGCAAAATAGTTCTGTAACGGCGGGGCATGTTCACAGTCGACCTCTTAGCCTTTAAGGGCGTGTCTCCCAACCTGGCCTTCCACCTGTATGGGGGGGGAGGGGTGTGAAGGTGGCTTTGTGCTCCCCATTGGTCTCTGGGAGGGGTGAGCTGTATTACTATCACGTTCTCCTGTTTACAGATATTTAACTGTGAGAACATTCAAGATTGCGGATATTTAACATGTTGGCGTACAACCAGATGGCTCAGTAATGTTAGAACCACCACTGGCAACACATTACAGCACCTACTGCATTGTTAGTGTGTGTGTGTGTGTGTGTGTGTGTGTGTGTGTGTGTGTGTTTGTGTGTGTGTGTGTGTGTGTGTGTGTGTGTAATGTCTTGTTTTTGCTACTTTATGTTAAACCCTTTATATACAGGGGCTGTCTTAATCCATCCAGGCTTTTATAACAACATACCAGAGACTGGGGTAACTTGCAAACAACAGAAATTTATTGCTCATGGGTGAGGTATTAAAAAAAGCGGGGGAAGAGTTAAAAAGGAGGATGGGGTAAACAAAAAAAAATGAAATTTATTTCGCACAGTTCTGGAGGCTAGACGTCTGAGATCAGGGTGCCAGCTCGGTCGGATTTGGTGAGAGACCCCTTCCAGGTCACAGACATCTCATTGTGTCCTCACACGGTGGGAGGGGCTGGGGACCTCTGGACCCTCTTTTCTAAGGCACTAATCCCATTCCTGAGGGCTCCACTCTTGTGACTTAAACTCTTCCCCAAGCCCCCACCTCCTAATACCATCATCTTTGCACGTTAGGATTTTAGGATTTCAACAGAGGAATTGGGGGGAGGGGACATAAAATCCAAATCATATTAGGAGCCATATCTTACATTTTCACTTCTTCCTCTCCAACTAGCAGGCCTAGCTATTATCAGTAGACCTGATCATCATATTGGTTGAGGCAGTCGGAAGCAGGTAACAGGGCACAGAACAAAGTGTTTCTGGTCTAACCACTCCTTTGCTAATACCAGATCTGATGAACAGAATTCAGGGAACACCTGAGGTGTTTGGGCTCCTCCCCTTCGTGCTGGAATGACTCAAAGCTGTGTGGGAACTGATTATTCTGTTCAGATTGTGTCATCTGAACCTCCCTGTGAATACCAGCCCTGGCTTTGCTTCTATTCTCTCAATAGTCCATTGAATCCACAAAAAAAAATGCCATTGCCACTGCATGAGTAAGGACTTGAGCCGTATTGCTAGTCACTGGGGGAACTGTTGGACTATTTATCAAAAGGGTCTGCACATTTTCCAAGCCTAATCTTAGGAAGTGATTACACTTACTTCCCAGTCTTTTCTCCGTTCCTTGTCCTATTTTTTTTTCCTAAAAAGGCAAAAATCTACTGATGACTTGATCCAGTTATCCTAAATTAATTTAGATTTCCTGGCGTTATGAGATCTTTAGACAATGGGATTTTCAGTGATATTAAAAAATACAATTTCAGAAGAGCTTATAAGGTTTAAATAATTAAAAGGAGCTTTCGTTTCTGTCTGGAAATTTCACTTCTAGCCCATGACATGTCAGCAGTGGTAAATGTGCTGCAGAGAGAACACCGAGGTGTTTGCATGCTATGGTGTTATTTATTTATTTGTTCACTTTAAATTGTCCATATAATAGAACGAATATATATCAACCCACACAATACTTCCCAAGATGCTTGCCTTTACTGCTTAGGTTCCATTTTTTACTTGACAATATTTAGAAAATATTTATTGAGAGCCCACTAAGTCTCAGGCACTTTTCAGAATCTTTCCCCACAATACACTATATATTTTAAGTTTGGTTGGTTCTGTACATGGTTAAGTTGAGACATATTCCCATATGCTTTACGCATAGTAGTTCTCAGTAACTGTTGGAACAGAATGGACAATTATTTTTTGTAACATGATGATTACACAAAAAGCTTGTGTAAACTTATGAATTATGAATTCAAATGGCTCAGCTTTTCAAATATCCTTTTACCTGGCCCTAAACAATTTGATTTCAGGAAGTTTCAACTCTTTTATATCATTTTAACAATTACACTAAAGCTGCTGACAATTACAATTGATTTGCCAGAAAAGTCATTAAGATATATAGAATGTGTGACTCATAGTAGGCTTTTTAAAAACAGCTTTATTTAGAACTAATTCACATGCCATAAAATTCACCCTTTTAAAATGCTCAATTCAGTGTTTGTTTGTTTTTTAATGTTTATTTATTTTTGAAGGAGAGAGTGAGACAGGGCACCAGGAGGGGAGGGGCAGAGAGAGGGAAACATAGAATCTGAAGCAGGCTCCAGGCTCCGAGCTATCAGCACAGAGCCCAATGTGGGGCTTGAACACACGAGCTGTGAGATCATGATCTGAGCAGAAGTCAGACTCTCAACCGCCTTAGCCACCCAGGTGCCCCTCAATTCAGTGTTTTTTTAGTATATCCCCAGAGTTGTGCAGCCATCACCATAATCTAATTTTTTTTTTTCAACGTTTATTTATTTTTGGGACAGAGAGAGACAGAGCATGAACGGGGGAGGGGCAGAGAGAGAGGGAGACACAGAATCGGAAACAGGCTCCAGGCTCTGGGCCATCAGCCCAGAGCCTGACGCGGGGCTCGAACTCACGGACCGCGAGATCGTGACCTGGCTGAAGTTGGACGCTTAACCGACTGCGCCACCCAGGCGCCCCCACCATAATCTAATTTGAAGTGTTTCTAACATTCCAGGAAGAAATCCATTCCCATTGGTAGTCCCTCCCTAGTCCTTGGCAACAATGAATCTATCTTCTATCTTTAGGGGTTTGCTTATTCTGGATATGTCATATAAATGGAATTATGTGACACATGTGACCTTTTACGTCCGGTTTCTTTCACTTAGAATGTTTTCAGGTTGTAGCATGTATCATTCTTTTTATGGCTAAAAAATATTTCATTGTGGATATACCACATTTTGTTTATCTATTCATCAATTGATGGATACTGGGTCCTTTGCACTTGTTGGGTATTACGAATAGTGCTGCTATGACAAAGCTGATTTACCAGTTTTTGTACTTGTACTTTATAAGTTTTGGACTTTCGTTTCTTGGTTCTATACTTAGGGGTCTAGGTGTCACCTTTTGAAGGAGCTGCCAGATTGTTTTACAAAGTGTCTGCACCATTTCAAAATCCCATAAGCAATGTACAAGGGCTCTGTTTTCTTCACCTTTTCTCCAACACTTGCCATTGTCTGATTTTTTTTTTGGTATAGTTACCCTAATGGGTGAGAAGTAGATCTCACTGTGGGTTTGGATTTGCATTTCCCTGATGGCTAATGATTTTTTTCTTTTTATGTGCTTATTTGCTGTTTGAATATCTTCTTTGGAGAAATAGCTATTCAAATTACTTGGCTATTTAAAGAACTGGGTTGTCTTTCATCATTGAATGCTAAGACTTCTTAATATATTCTTTATATATTTTTTTTTTCAACGTTTATTTATTTTTGGGACAGAGAGAGACAGAGCATGAACGGGGGAGGGGCAGAGAGAGAGGGAGACACAGAATCGGAAACAGGCTCCAGGCTCTGAGCCATCAGCCCAGAGCCCGACGCGGGGCTCGAACTCACGGACCGCGAGAACGTGACCTGGCTGAAGTCGGACGCTTAACCGACTGCGCCACCCAGGCGCCCCTTCTTTATATATTTTAAAGTCTCATCAGATACATGAACCGTAAATAGTCTCTCATTCTTCAGTTTCTATTTCCACTTTCTCTGGGGTGTCGTCTGAAGCACAAAGTTTTAGTTCTAATGAGGTCCAATTTGCCTATTTTTTCTTTTGTCATTTGTGCTTTTGGAGTCACATCTAACAAATCATTGCCTGATCCATGGGGCTGAGATTTCCTAATTTCATTTAAGGATTTAATAGTTTTACCTCTTGTATTTCAACCATTTTGAATTAACTTTTGTATATGTTGTGAGATAAGGGTTCAACTGTGTTGTTTTGTATTGCAGATATCCAGTTGTCCCGGAACCGTTTGTTTGTTTGTTTGTTTGTTTGTTTGTTTTAAATTTTTTTTTCAACGTTTATTTATTTTTTGGGGGACAGAGAGACAGAGCATGAACGGGGGAGGGGCAGAGAGAGAGGGAGACACAGAATCGGAAACAGGCTCCAGGCTCCGAGCCATCAGCCCAGAGCCTGACGCGGGGCTCGAACTCACGGACCGCGAGATCGTGACCTGGCTGAAGTCGGACGCTTAACCGACTGCGCCACCCAGGCGCCCCCCTGGAACCGTTTGTTGAAAAGACTATTCTTTCTCCCACTGGATTGTCTTGGCACCCTGGCAAAGTCAATTGACCAAAAACGTGGATTTGTTTCTGGACTCTATTCTGTTCCACTGATTTCTATGTTTATCTTTATGACAGCACCACACACACGGTCTTGACAGCTTGGCAGTAAGTTTTGAAATAGGGAAGCATGAGTGCTCCAACTTTGTTCTTTTTCAAGATTGTTTTTTATATTAGGTGTCTACAAAAATGATTATTTAGTGAATGAGTAAATGGATGAATGTTTGCATTTTTAAAAGTTTTATCTTGAGGGTGAGGAGGTTTTATTATCTTTAAAGGAACCGTAGCTAAGAGATGGTGATATTTAGATATGCATACTTTCCGAAAACATGCCAGGATTGGTCCTATTTTATAAAGATGCCTTTGATGGCTAGGTTTCTACTACCTGGGCTGCTCGACAGGATCTGTTTCTCAATTTTCTGTAATTGGCAGCATGCTGAGGGCATAGCTGGTACTCGATAAATATTCATTGATTAAATGCCTTGTCCTTTTTGTTTTGTTTTGTTTTAACCTATTGCTTGTCTTGTCGCCACCCGTTGGTTGATAGTTGGTCAAGTGTCCTGTTTTTCCAGCCCTTTCAAAAATGGTAATTTTAGTTTAGAACCCTATTTTCCTCAACTCCTGCCAATGTTCTTCACAGCACCAAAATACGCTAGACGGATGAGTTTCCAGGATGGAAACATTAGGAATTCTTTTCCGATGGAGTATCCAGGAATTGGATTTGCCCCTCTATTTCCTACCCTAATTGCTTTGCTATCACTTGCAAGGAGTAGCCTCCCTAAGGCGGAAAATTCCCATTCCCAAGCCTGGCAATCATTTCTGCTTTGAGTTTCCTGAAGTGTCATTTCCTCCAGGAAGACTTCCCAGATTGAGATACAGAGTGGACACTGATTCCATAGTGAATACGCGGTCTTGCGTAGCCCACCACATCCTCCCACCAATCCCACAAGATAAAAAGGAAAAAAAAAAAAAAAAGCCTTCACGTATGTTAAAAATTTTGTATTTTCACATCTTTGTTTTTACCTGTCTGTTCCTCATTTGGTACATTGTTCCTGTGTTGCTCCCAAACCTGTTAAAACACATTCTTGCTTTAGGATTTAAATGGAAGTTTCCTTATCTCCCTCCAGGCTCCTGCTATGCTTAGCTCTGCTAGGCACATAAAGGGTGCTTAGTAAATGTTGAGGGATTTTTTTTTTTTTTTTTTTTTTTTTTTTTTTTTTTTTTTTTAAGTCTTGTCTCCTGTTTCAGAACACCAACTACTCGGGCTAAAGGTAGACCTCAGTGTGATGTGCTTAATACACAGAGCCACGGACACGCCCACAAAAGCAGTGATGAAATCTAAGTAATCTCTCCCTTTTCTAGTGAGCCATGGGGGCTACAAGCTTTCAAACTAGCCCACCAGCAGTTTTTATTTCCTTCTGCCTGGATTTACCTAACCGGTTGGCATGACCCAAGCAAAGGGCCAACTGCTGGGATTCCGACCGTCCCCAAAGCCGCACCTCCGCCGGCCCCGCCTACCGTGGCAAATTAAAAGCCCTGGCCAGTGCCAGGAGACCGGGATCCCAGTTCTGGTTTCTCCAAACTTTAAAACCTTGGGGACCCACATTCTCCGTTAATTCATTCATTCAGTAAATATTAGCCCCAACTGTGTGCCAGGTACACTGCTAGGTCACCGTAACAGCGAACGCGACAAAGTATTTTCATTCATGGAATTTACATTTCAACGGAAGGCTGAGGGAGGGCGGACGCGTACACCGTAGCCCGCGGCTATTTCCCCATTTCTTTTTTAAAAAACCTTTTTTAAAGTTTATTTATTTTTGAGAGAGGGCGAGCGAGCAGGGGAGGGGCAGAGAGAGAGAGGGGGACAGAATTCCAAGCAGGCTTCCAGACTTCAGCACAGAGCCCCATGTGGGGCTTGAACCCATGAACCATGAGATCACGACCTGAGCCCAAACGAGGAGTTGGATGCTTAACCAACTGAGCCCACCCAGGCGCCCCTACTTCCCCCTTTCTTAAAACTACGGAAGAGCTTCCAGGTTCAATTTGAACGTTTAGGGCCTGTTACTTGCACGTGATCAAAGCTCAGCATGCAGCAAAAGCTGCCGCTCCTGTAAAGTCAGTCCGCGGTTGATCACAGGAGTATTCTAGCTCTGTTTTACCGAGAGGGTACAACTAACAGTTGAACATAAGTCTTCACTATTCTACACGACCTCGGTATGCATCACGACTCTGACCCACGGTTAGTAGCCGCCTCTATTTGCCAAGGGCCCGAGGTAGTTAGGCATTTGGTATTTCGAAAGGCTGTTTGAAGGGCTTCCTTTCGCCCAAGTTATGCATGTATTTGCCAGTCGACAGGGGGTAGGGGGTGCAGAAAAGTTGCTTTCGGTTAAGCAGGGCAGCAAGGTCCTAGGGAGGACGCGAGGCGTCACGCTACGTTAACATTTTAATCCAAAGAATTGAGTCAAAACGATGGCAGTGGTGCCAGGGCCCTGCAGAGGCCACGCAGGTTTTAAGGAGGCGCTCCGTCCTCCATTCCGAGCATGAAAACTTCCTCCGAAACGCACGCTGTGAAAGCATCGTAGCTTCCCTGAGCGGCGCCCATCCCGCCACAATCCGCAGCCGCAGTGCAGGATGGCGCAGCACCGAAACCTGCGGCAGAGCAGGCGAGAGCTGTCACCGCCTCCTCGCCCGCCGCGGCCAGGAACGCCTAGCCCGCGCAGGCCACCCCGGCGCAGCGCTCTCCAGCCCGCGCCCCGCCCGCGCGCGCGCGCGCGCGCGCGCGCGCTCCCGTCCCCCGCCCCAACCAGCGCCGCGGCCACGCCCATGGCGTCCGCCGAACGGGGCGGGGCGCGGGCCGGGGGGCGGGGCGGGGCGCGGGCCGGGGGGCGGGGCGAGCCCGCGCTGTTGAATGGGGCGCCGCGACGAGCCGCGCATTCCAACGGGCCCACGTGACGCGGCCGCGCGGCCTGAGGTAAACAACCGCGGCCCCGCCTCCCGGCCCCTCCGCGGGCCCTGCACTGCTCCTCGCTGTCGGGACGCGCTCCAGCGGGGCGGGCGGCTTCCTCCGACAGTCCCCAGCGGCCGCCGCGGGCCGGAGCAGCGGCAGGCGGGCGCGGCGCCCCGGGTCTGCGGGCCGAGCGCGCCGGCCGGGGTCGAGCGCGCGTCCCCTCCCCGCCCCCACCGCGCGTTGTGGCGCAGCAGGAATTTGGCGGGGACCCGGGCGCTATTTGCGGCTCTTGACGCGCCGGCGGCCGGTGGCCCTTCGGTCATTTCTATTCTAGGGGCACTGGGTCATCGCGCCGGGCCGGCCCCCTCCCCCGGGCCCGGAGGGTGTGTCCCCCTCACAGGGGCTCGCCGCGCCTATAAGGGGCCCGAGCGGCGGGCAGGGACATGCAGCTCTACAGCAGCGTCTGCACCCACTACCCAGCCGGGGGACCGGGTCCCACGGCCGCAGCGCCCGCTCCTCCCGCCGCCGCCGCCGCCGCCGCCGCCGCCGCCGCCGCCGCCGCCCCCTTCAAGGTCTCGCTGCAGCCCCCGGGCCCCGCCAGCGGCGAGCCAGAGCCCGAGACCGGTGAGTGCCAGCCTGCCGCGGCCGCCGAGCCCCGAGAAGCCGCCGCCGCCCCCGCCGCCAAGATGCCCGCCTTCTCCTCCTGCTTCGAGATGGTGTCCGGGGCCGCCGCCCCCGCCGCGGCCGCCGCCGGCCCGCCCGGCGGGTCCTGCAAGCCGCCGCTGCCGCCGCACTACACGTCCACGGCGCAGATCACGGTGCGGGCCCTGGGCGCCGACCGGCTCCTGCTGCACGGGCCCGAGCCCGGCGCCGCGGCGCCCGCCGCCCAGCGCGGCCGCTGCCTCCTGCTGGCCCCGGCGCCCGCCGCCCCGGTCCCGCCGCGCCGGGGCTCCTCGGCCTGGCTGCTGGAGGAGCTGCTGAGGCCCGACTGCCCCGAGCCCGCGGGCCTGGACGCGGCCCGCGAGGGCCCCGACAGAAACTTCCGACTGAGCGAGCACCGCCAGGCCCTGGCCGCCGCCAAGCACCGAGGCCCCGCGCCGCCCCCGGGGAGCCCGGAGCCCAGCCCCGGCCCGTGGGGCGAGGAGCACCCGGCGGACAGGAGCCTCCGGGGCTGGGAGAGGGCGGGCGACCGCAGCGACCCTCCCGCCGCGGACGAGGCACGGCGGCCCGACCCGGAGGCCGAGGCGCCCCCGGCGCGGGGCGGCGAGGCCGCCCAGAGCGGCGGGGCCGAGGCGGTGATCGTCTCCAGGTCGGATCCCAGAGACGAGAAACTGGCCCTGTACCTGGCGGAGGTGGAGAGGCAGGACAAGTACCTGCGACAGAGGAATAAGTACCGTTTCCACATCATTCCCGACGGCAACTGCCTCTACCGGGCGGTCAGCAAGACGGTGTACGGGGACCAGAGCCTGCACCGAGAGCTGAGGGAACAGACGGTGCATTACATCGCCGATCACCTTGACCACTTTAGCCCCCTGATTGAGGGCGACGTGGGGGAGTTCATCATCGCTGCTGCTCAAGACGGGGCGTGGGCCGGGTACCCGGAGCTGCTGGCCATGGGGCAGATGCTGAATGTGAATATACATTTAACTACTGGAGGGAGGTTGGAGAGCCCCACGGTGTCTACCATGATTCACTATTTGGGCCCAGAGGATTCCCTAAGGCCTAGTATTTGGCTCAGTTGGCTCAGTAATGGACATTATGATGCGGTGTTCGATCACTCCTATCCTAACCCAGAGTATGACAGTTGGTGCAAACAGACTCAAGTGCAGAGAAAACGCGATGAGGAACTTGCCAAATCCATGGCCATATCCCTGTCCAAAATGTATATTGAACAAAATGCATGCTCTTGAAGTGGCTGAAAACCCACACCCTGGGAGAATTGCATACGTGATTTGTGTCGGGAGAATTATGAACTCTGATCAGGGTAATAGCACTTTTAAACTTCCTAGTAGATTTACTGTAGGTGTAATGCCTTAATCATTTTTTTGAATGTTTCCTCCTCAGAGCTGAAGGTTGCTGGGCACCTAAATGATGTTTCATGATGGCTTTCGGTGATCCTACTGTCCTCCTGCTATTTATAATTTGCTGTATAAAGTTGGCACTACTTAATTTGCAAGCTAGTTTCTCACGGTGTAAATTTGTTCATTCCTGGTCATCTGTTTTCTACACAAATGTATTTTTGCACAACATTTTTAAAAATTGGTGTACCTTCACCTATGACGTGTGTTCCGTTTTGACAGCTTTCCAGCATAAATCCGGAGAAGCGCTTTACGTGAAGTTTCTTACTTTGAACAGAGTTTTGTGATTTAGTAGTGATTTTATGTTGTTCACTTTGAATTTTACGATTCTTAGATAATTATTTCGAGTGGATATCGATGCGTTCGTGTTACCAGACTGATGGGCCCATTCCATTTTGATGAAAACCAGATGTGTTGTTTTGGAAATCATTATTTTTCTAGAAATGGTAAACCTTTTAAAGAGAAATACTTAGGGGAAGGTTGTGGGAGTTTTCTTTAAGGGATAGTACCAGCTTACTTGAATGAAAGTCTGATGTTTGCTGATGGTACAGTGACAACTCTTCTTGTACTTTGGTTGGCATTTAGAGTAGATTGGTGCTCTGAACCGTTTTTATTTATATTTGTCATTTTGTTATAGAAGCATTTTAACTTTGTGACAAGATAAGCCTCCTGCTTTGTATAGCTTCTCGGATTCAACTAAGAGATTTGAAGAACTAACAGCATAAATGCCTTGAATCAACCGTGGCGGTTGTTTCACAGCAGGAGAATACCGTCTTAATATTTTATTCCTTTTAAATTCTCTCAAAAGGCAAAATAGGATTGCCCTGTATTATGTACAAATAAAAATGTCTGTAAACAGATCTTGTATGGTTTGCTGGGTCAAACAATGTTCCCAACCTGAAATCTATCTTATTTCCACTTTAACTACTTTCAGTCCTATTTATTAAGTACTGCAGTTTGTACTTTTTTATTTTGTAACATTTTGTGATTTTTTTGTACAATGCTGTATTTGTACAATAGAGCGATTCTCAGCTGATGGAATGAATGAATAAAATGTGTAATTTTACTTTTGCAATGTCTTTTTGGCTAAGGCCGTCTTTGAATTTCAAAAGTGACACTTGTGGGAGCTTTTCTTACGCGTATATGGCTCTTTTCCGGATGTAAAGCTGCCACGGAATTCTGAGGGAGGTTTCTTAAGTTCTCACATGAACAGGGTAGGATAATCATTAGTCATTTCACAGGATAAGTCTTTGAGAAATATAATTTAAAGGTGGAGTAACTGAGGACATTGCTCTCATTATTTCTAATTATAATTCCTGTCAAACTATAGAGGATGGCTACTAAACAGGGAAGGGCAGGTATTGTGTTAGCCAGCACAGTGTCTAAGTTATCGGGGTTTTGCTTTTCACTTATTCTCAGCACAGATTCAAATGTTTCAAAGAGTAACCAAAGCAGTGCCCTAATTTGTATCCAGTCTGGCATCTGGAGACCACGGGAATCTATTAAGTTTAACACGTGTTAATCGGATTTAGTTTACAAGCACACCTGTGTATATATAATCGGGGTATATAGTTTATTATAGAATAGAAAACAGCTGGTTTGGGTGTTTTACTTTACAGTTGATAATGGCATCGGTTTATGTGTCACGTGTCTAGGCACATTTGAGCTTGCGTTCATTGCTTAACCACATTTTTGGAAGAATGCCATGGGTTAGCAGGACAATTTCCTTTAAATGTTAACTAATGAACTTTTTTAAATGTTAACTCATCACGCATCTCTGCTTTTTTAGGCAAGATAAGGTTTGCCTCATGGCGTCGCTGATTAACTTGGGGAAAAAAATTATTTGAATTACCTAGCTGAATATGGCTCTTTCCTCTTCTCCCCTTTATGTAGACATGTGTAAAATTTGGATATGCTTAAAACTTACACATATGAATAGGCTAATTAGTTATAATTTCCTAAAAAGCATTCTAGAAGCCCATGACTGTTCAGAAGAAACCGATTTCTTCTGGGTTCGGTTTCATTTTTGAATTAGAGTCCCAACTCCTCGACTGAGATTCTCAGAGGTGTGTGTTTAAAAAAAAAAATTAACGAATCCTAAGATTGTATTGCACGGCAACACGTTTTTTTAGCGGTCTCGCCTAAAAGATCTGTCTGTGTCTTTCCCATTGTCTTTCTTTGGCTCGGGTTTGTTTTTGTTTTTGTTTTTGTTTTTTTGAAGAAGTGTCGTGTTGTAACTCCCTTACACTCAGTATTTATTCTCTGCTGTCGTCCCAAGTTTATATATTTAGTAGCAGTGCTGGGTCGAGCGTTGAGGCGGTGGAAATGTGGTGGATGTAATTTACTTACTCTCAGCAGCCAGATTGGTTCATACTCCTTCAGACATTCTCTAAGAAAAGGAAATGCCTTAGGGTTCCTTGAACATCAAAGTTGGTCAGCCTCAGCTTGGGTAAACAGTCTTTATGTTGCCATGTTTTCTCCGTAGTTTTTGTATTAAAGAAGAGGATCTTGAGCTAATCTCACTACTTTTTAAAATTTATTTTATGTGTTTTTCCCTCTTTCCCTAAAAGGTGAGAAAGTTGAACTCTAAAAGTTAGCTTGGTATTCAGCGTGCCCATATGGAGGAAAAGTATTAGCGAATAAAAATAGGTTTTAAACCTTTGGACCTCTGATAATTTAACATGCAGGTAACCATAACCGGAGACATTCAAGTGTCTGTATCAGATCTGTCATGGTCACGCTCAACGATTGTTACATGAAATCACAAGCCCAGACCTTATTACTCTTTGGGGTGTCTATAACCATCTCAAAGAGGCACCAAGAAACTAGATGGCATTGAATTCCATTTCATTCCCTAAATGTACTAAGTGCGCTAGGCACGGACTGTATATTATGTTCCCTGTTGAGTCTCTGCGCTCAAACCTAGTAACTAGCAGAGTAAATGCTCCGTAAGTATTTGTTGAAAGAATGGATTCAAGGAAAGCGTGAGCTTGGGACAATATTTGGTGGATGGGAAATTAAGTAACAATGATTGGATTCTACAATTACGGGGCATTACCACTGACAGAGTAATTCTGAGCTTGTCACTTACAAACAGGCAGTGGAGTCTTTAATTCTCTAATGGAAAAAGTAGATTTTGAAACCCAAAGATCAGAATTTGATGTGATCTCTGTGTCGTCTTGCAAACATCTTGAGAGCTAAACTCAGGAAAATTATTTAAAAATAGAACTTCCATTCATCTGAAGTGATTTTGAAAGTGTTGCCTCAGCCCGGGGGCCTTGCTCTGACTTGCTTTCGGGGTTGCACGCATCTCGAGTCCAGTCTCCGCCATTTCCTAGTTCTGTTCTGTTTTCTTTCTATAGCCTGGTTCGGAAGGAAACGTTGGACAGATTTCAGGCATGTTTTAGGATTGTTGTGTTCAATAGCACCGGCCTCAGCCTTACACCATTGGTCACCGGGGCCTGGGCAAGCAGATCTATTGGGGGAAAAGAATCGGTGTATTTCCTCCCACTGTAAATTAGGTCAGTGACTATTCTATGAGTAGAGGTCAGAGAGAGAGAGTTCACTGTCATCAGATTACTAGTAGTAAAATCCTAGCTAGCCTGGTTTTCACAAGTGAATTTTCTAATGGAGCGGTCTATTAAGGTCTAGAATTTAAAACAAAACTGCTTTCGATAAAATTCTTTTAAGAAGCAATCTGTAGTGCACTAATTTGCCTTTGTGAAATAATAACGTAGTTTGATCCTCCTTGAATGGCTGAGTGCTTTCATGGTGGCATGGGTATGTGGACGTGAAGCCACGGCAGGCTGCTGGAGGTCCCACAAGTCCCTTGTACTTGAAAGGATCTCAGAGTGCTCGTGCTTTTGTCTTTGTGGTTTATACTTTCCTGTCTCCTCCCTCAAACCCCGTTCCCCATCCTGATTTCCTATGTTGAATTAAAGACACCAATAAGCAGGCTTATCAGAATTGACTCTAGGATAATAGGAAATGGGTTTCTAATCTGAGAATAGGATGTTCTGTTATGAGTAATGTGCTCAGCTTTAGTTTTGGGGCAGCGAGAGAGGTTTTTTTGCTTATATTTTTGTCTTCTTTGTTTTTTTTTAGAGAGAGAGAGAGAGTGGGGGGAGGGGGAGAGGGACGGGGGCGGGGGGGGGGGGAGAGAATCTTAGAGACAGAGAGAGGGGAGGGGCAGAGATAGAAAGGGAGAGAAAGAATCCTAAGCGGGCTCTGCACTGTCAGTGCAAAGTCCAACACGGGGCTTGAGCCCATGAACTGTGAGATCATGACCTGAGCTGAAACCAAGAGTTGGACGCTTAATCTACTGAGCTACCCTGAGGGAGAGAGAATCTTAAGCAGGCTCCATGTTTAACGTGGAGCCCAATGCGGGACTGGTCTCACAACCCTGGGATCATGACCTGAGCCAAAATCAAGAGTCGGATGTTCAACAGACTGAGCCACCCAGGCACGCCCGTCTTCTTTTGTGCATGCTGTGGGTAGTATCCTGGAAATGCTGAATTTTCTGATTAAGGGACCCCGGAATGTATGTAGTGCCATATTCAAACAAAACAAAACAAGACGACTTGAGGCTAACTATCTTAGTCCTCAAAGCCGCAATTGATTTGTCATTGCCTGGTTGATACTTTGCTTCCTCTCTGCCACATGTAATCCTTTTTGTGTACCTGTCATCGTCTTCCTTTTGCTTTTTGTATTTAATGTTCCGGTTCACCACGATGTGCCGATTATGAAGTTATTCAAATTTCAGTTCTGTATTAAAGACTCCAAAGTACAGTACACATAGATAGGTCTAGTACAAATATGACTATTGTTTTTTCGAACGGCCTCTCCCTAATACTCCTTTAATGAGCGTGCATTATGTCTACACTGGGTAAATAAGTGAGTCTTCCTCATCCTGGCCTTCCCTTTTCTTTAAAGGATTTCCCCCTTATATTGATTAGAATGGCTGCATAGGCACTCTGCAATTAACCTGGATAGAACTCAGGCAACGACAATTGGAAAAACTCCCAACGGGATTTGTGCATTTTATATTCGACAGCAGTTAGAGAAAACCTCCCCCCATCCCAAGAATTTTATATCTTGAACTGGAATTTTTAGCAAATATCGACGTCAAGTAGATCGAGAGTATGCAGAGAGGTAGCCTCAGTGACGTACGCTCGAAGTGATGATTGAGAACAAATGTTCCACTTAGATTAGAAGTTCTCTCAATAATTTTAACTGCGGGCTGTGTGCTTGTATTTCGTAGCCTATCAAAGTGCAAAAGGGCGGTGTGCAAAGTAGGTAATTGTGAAGGAAATTTAAACCAATGGGTCATGTAAAACCTGTGCAGCCAATTTGTAAAATAAACTCAAATAAAGCTTTCGGTTCTAATGACGAACAGGAAACATTCACACCTTTTGTCTCTTACAGTGAAATTTGAACCGTACTGATGATAGAACCGGACTGAAGAAGCAGGAGAAGACCGTGAGGAAATTCTCAGCTGTCGCTTCAACGCCTTGGTCATCTTGCCGGAAAGTGCCAGACCTGGGGGTGGGGAGGGGCGTTAACAATTACATTTTTTGTTAAACTTTAACTCTAAACAATACTCCTATCTCAATAAACAGTAGATGTCTGAAACAGAAACCTCAAACACGACTTGTCCTACGGGGCTTTAGGACGGAATTAGAAGAGCGATTTAAGACGTATGTTACACTTTTTTTTTTTTTTAAGTTTACTTCTTTATTTTGAGAGAGAGAGAGAGCATGAGCAGGGGAGGAGGAGAGAGGGGGAGAAAGAGAGGGAATCCCGAGCAGGCTCTGCACTGTCAGCCTAGGGCTCGAACTCAGGAACCACGAGACCACCACCCGAGCGGAAGTGAAGAGTCAGACCCGTAACTGACTGAGCCACCCAGGCGCCCCAACACATTTCAATACAAAGTAGTTTTCTCGGACAGATTTTTCATTACCTTCCCATATTGTTGATGGTGGCTGTTGGCAGAAGTCAGTAGTGCTCAGAATTGAGGCAATTTGCAGAGAGATGGCTAGACTAGTTTAGAAAGCGACAGGAACCTACAGAAATAGACAGTGTGATTTTAATAGTTAAGATAGTTAAGCGAAGCCTGTAACAGAGAGAAATTTGTTTCTCTTTCGCTTAACTGTTCCAAAGGGAGCAGTCCAGGCCGGCTGTGCTCCGCAGAGGACACATTCCCCAGGACACGGTCACGATGTGCAGGACCCAAGCTGGGCCACCCCCGTGTCTGGATCGTAGCTCAGAGAAACAGCACACACCCTGAGGTAGCACCCTTCGCTTCTGCTCTTGTCTGTTGGCCCGAATTTCATCATATGGCCTTATCTAACTGGCAAATACCATCCAGACTGTTCCCGAGAGGAAGGGTAAATGGGTTTTGGCAGAAAAATAGCAATCTTTTCCAAATCTTTTTTGACAGGGATGGTTTAGGGTTACAATATCTTTAGGAAGAAAATTATAACAAGGCAGTATCTGGGAATAAAATATGCATGAGCTTGCTTCACTGAATTAATAGTGGCTGCCACGGAGGGCTCCTTATCAGCTCTCCCACAATGTGTTTGCCACCGGTTAAATATATACGTGTGCAAAGCCTTCCTTGTTTTAAGAAGGCTGCTATTTTTCTATTTCCCTTCCATTCTTAATTGTTTTGTAGGATGTCGGAAATATCTTGAAAATCTGGCCTTCACCACACGTCCTGGGTCTCTTCAGAGAGAACAATATATAAAACTTTTCCCTCTTATGTTTTCATAGATCTTGCTTCTCTGGGATATTGCTGGTTTTACTTCTCTCCCTTTCTCTACTTTCTAGTTCTTTTTTATGTATAATTCCTGCCTGGTTGTCCTTAAGAATAGTTTTCTGTGCTTAAAATAAGGTGATCTTTACTAATTTTTACTAATTTACTAGTTTTACTGATTTGCTCAGTCTTTAAAAGAAAACGTCTAAACCACACCTAAAGAAGGGGGAAGAACTCACACCATTAGTGGGTACTTAGTGGTCTAGAGGCTCCATATAAGTGTCATATTTAAAATTTAAGGATGAGGCTTCCCTCTTGTAATTCTTAATCACTTTCTTAAGGTTAATAAGAATCATCATAAATGGGTCAGAGCCGCCAGCAGGAAGCATAACCCATCCCAGGAGATGATCATGAACGTTCTTGTTGAGATGGGCGGTCGTCCGGCTGAGTCAGGAGAGCTATACTATAAGCAAAGCCTTGTGAGGGGTTAATCAAAAGTAATTGGCGTGTGGGCGCCTGGGTGGCTCCGCTGGTTAAGAGTCTGACTTTGGCTCCGGTCACGATCTCCCAGTTCGTGGGTTCAGGCCCCGCACGAGGCGCTAGCTATGCCGACAGCTCGGAACCTGGAGACTGCGTCACGTTCTGTGTGTCTCTCTCTGCCCCTCCTCTGCTTCGTACTTGTGCATGCGCTCTCTCTGTCCAAAATAAATAAATAAATAAATAAGTAACTGATGTAAAGAAAGCCATAACTGATGCAAGTGTCTGTATCCGAATTATCTAGCTGCCTGTCTATCTTGCCTGCAGGAACGTATTGTCACAAGAGAAGGATGGTGCTCTGTGTGATGTCTAGAGAACCAAGAACCAAGGAAGCATATTGGTCAATGTGCCTCTGTCCATCTAGGCGAGAAGGTGTCCTGGGCAAGCCACAGTAATATGCTGACTAGAGGAGAGAAATAAAGGAAAACACTTCTTGGAGCGTTTGGTCCCATTGATTTCACAATCGTAAGTTAAATTCGGTGCTTTACCTGCTCGGGATAATCGCACGCAGTAGTGTGGAGCCACTGCCTGCCCTCCGATCTGAGAATACTGGCTGCTCAGGCTTCGCCTCTCCCGGCCTGCCACACCCAACCCGAGGCGGATTTCTTTCGGGGGAAAATAGACTAGATCAGGAGAAAAGACCTCCAGGACTCTCAGTTGGGATCCTCAGGAAAGCAGGCACGCAGAGGGAAGCCACACTGTACACATATTCCAAACAGCTTCCGTCTCAGAAAAACCAATGCCGTCGATCGCCGGGCATTTAATATCGTCTCTCACATACACGCGAGACCTCAATAATTGACGGAGGAGCAGTGGATGAGAAGGAAAGAGAAAGGAAAGGATGCAGTGAACAGAAGAAAATCGAAAAGGAGAAAAAAAGTGAGTGAATCTCTAATTGATCTCTTCCGAGAAATAAGATAAGATCTTGGATCCTGGAGAACAGAGTGCTGCTATTTTTAAAAAGAAGTCTTGTAAATTAAAAATAGCATAGCTGATGTTAAATATTCAGTAGAAGTTTGGAAGATAAAGTGGAGGAAATCTCTCAGAAAGTGGTACAAGGAGACATGGAATGAAAAGTAGAGATAGAACGAAGACAATGGTTGAGAAAGAAAGGTTATACCAATGATTTCCCAGAGCTCAAGGATAGCAACCTCTAGGTTGTAAGGTCCCACAAGGATGTCCACAGTGTCATCATGGACGGCCATATAGGTTGTGTCTGTGAATGTTATGGGAATAGTATTCCCCAGAGTGGTGCAGTGCACAACATGTACAACTGTGTGTGGCAGCCCAATGAATGCAACCCGTGCCATGTTATTTTGAATAGCTATTTCAAAGTACTCGGTATTGAAAAAATAGCCTCATTGCTTTCGAGGAGAAAACGAAGTCATTTCTCAACAGAAGAACTCAACAGATTCTCAACTAAGACTTCTCAACAGAAACATAACCAGGAGACCATCGAACGCTGCTTTGCAAATTCGGAAGGAAAATGATTTCGAAGCTACAATTCTATACCCAGCCAAATCAGCATTCTTAATTGTAAACAGCAGAATCTATACGGTTGATGTAAGCAGATAAGAAGTTTATTGACGTTTCATTGTTTGGGTCGTTTATGGACTCTTCTGGTAAGCAAGAGAATGCATGCTTGCACACCATGTTGCCAGGACCCACACCCAAAGACCATCGTGGGGACTGTCCCTGTGAAAACATCCACCCTACCACACTTCTCCGGATACCACAGCTGGCAGCAATGATGAGTCAGCTCTGTATCGAGCCATCCCTCCCCCACAGAGTAGATCGCCGTCTCCATAATCTACCACAAAATAAAAAAATAAAAAAGGAAACAGCCACTTTCTCATGTTGCTTCCTTTTTTTTTTTAAAGTTTATTGATTTATTTTGAGACAGAGAGTGTGTGGGGAAGGGCAGAGAGAGAATCCCAAGCAGGCCCCGGGCTGTCAGTGCAGAGCCCTACGCTGGGCTCAATCTCATGAACCATGAGATCATGACCCGAGCCGACCTCAGAGGTCGACTGAGTAACTGCCGAGCCACCCAGGCGCCTCTCACACTGCTGACTTCGGAACCGAAGTCTTACCCACGGACGTGTCATTGGAAGAATTTAGGCTACATATTTCCCTCCCCAACCCCAGCAGCCAAGGGGCACATTCTAGATGTTGGAAAAGTGAGACCCGAGACGTGGGAGATTTACCAAGGGAAAGGTGACCAAGAGATCTCGGGTAGCGCGGAAACGAAACAGTATTTACTAGACCAGCCAAACTATTAAGAATGAGAGTGGCATAAACATATTTTCAGACACTGAAGTCTCAAAAAAGGTACCACCTCCTTAGCCTTTCGCAGAAATCTACTGGCAAGAGTCCTGCCTACACGAGGGTGCCAACCAAGGGAAATTAAGACACGGGATCTAGGAAACAGGTCTCCATCTCACCTGAAATAAAGGGAAGCCACAGACTGGTTGGTGGTAGAAGGAATGTCCAAGTTGGCATCTGGGCTACGGGTCTACAGAGAGGCTGGCACAGGACAGCTCGGGGCTTCTGGCCACTGAGGGCTGGATGAGTGTTGTCAGGGGAGCTGACAACGGTTTGGGGACAGCTCAGTGGCAAAAACAGAGAAAACCAAGCAAATAGAAGAAAAAGGGACAATGATTACTTTTAGGGAGAACACAAAAGTTGTATAAGAAAAGGAAATCTAACCAAAAGACCAAATGTTTGTACTCAGTTACGAAAGATCACTGCATAACATAAAATGTACAGCCTGGATGTCGGGTTCGCAAAAAATGAAGTAAATAACTGAGAAGATAAGGTAGGGGAAGTGCCTATATATACACATACACGCATATGTATATATACAGACACACACACATACACACACACACACACACACACATATATATATATAAAATGTCGCAGAGTTAAAATCTTATCTTCCATAATAGAAAATATATACTATCTTAAAAGAAAAAACCAAGAAGTTTAAAAATATTTTTAGTAAATATAACTATATTATATATTTATATGAGCGTTAATTACATTTGTATTAGTAATTCACATAATAATGGCAACACATTATTTTTAATTATGGAGGCATATGCCAGAATAAAGATTAAAGGAGTGGAACCAGCTGCCTCTGGGGGGTGGGAAGGTTGTGGCAGGAGACTATTGTTTTTCATTTAAATTTTGTTAAATTTTTAAAAATTTTAAGTAGGCTCCACACCCAACGCGGGGCTTGAACTCATGACCCTGAGATGAAGAGTCACACGCTCTACTCACAGAGCCAGACAGGCACCCCCTGTTTTCCATTTTAAGCTGTGTCGAACCATTTGACTTTCAAAAGTAAGAATATATAGAACTTAATAAAAATAATGATGACGGAGAAAATTCAATATATTACAGATTCTCGCAAGCTCTGCGTTCCAGGTTTTAGTTGTGCAGCTCTGTTCTTTTTAAAATTAAAAAAAAATTTTTTTTAACTTACTTTTGAGAGAGAGAAAAACAGAGCGTGAGCAGGGGAGGGGCAGAGAGAGAGGGAGACACAGAATCCGAAGCAGGCTCCAGGCTCCAAGCTGTCAGCACAGAGCCCGACGCGGGGCTCGAACCCACCGACCGGGACATCGTGACCTGAGCTGAAGTCGTCCGCTTAACTGACTGACCCACCCAGGTGCCCCCGTGCAGCACTGTTCTTAATACTATGGTGTGATATAGATATGATGTAGACCTGAGTTCTTGTACGAGTGTATAATTCTGAAACTGACATACACGAGAGACCTCTGTGTAACGGGCCGGAAAGCAATGAATACATTTACGTTCAGTCTATATTTAAATGAAGCCAGATTCAGTTCTCATCTACACAGATCAAAACACATGCTCAGGGCATAAGAATAACTGCAATTTCTAGGAGAAATGGCAGAGAAAAGAATCCGTTGGTCTAGCAGGCTGTTGACTCCACCCTGGAATGATTAAGCTCCCAGGATGGTAGTCACTGGTTAATCATTGAGGCATCTGATGGGGGTTGGAAAACTCATACCCCCTCACACACATTTTGTATTCAGATGACCAGAAGGTTTCAGTGACCCCCTGGAGAATCAAACCAAGGTGTCATCCCCCCTCTTAAGAAATTAATAGCCTAGTGGGGGGCGGATACGAAAAGAAATTTTAAGAATACAAACGTATTAAATTTTTTTGTTGTTGAATGAGTTGACTCTTGGGGCTCAGAAAAGCGGAAATTCAGCGAGATTTGAGTTGTCCAAAGAGGTTCACAGAAGAGGCTGGATTCACAGCAAACTCTGAAGGGAGAAAGGATCGGAATGGTAAGGGGGAGGGGGACGGCCACTCTGGGACCATCCCCTTGAACGCACCGATGTGACAGTGACTGAGGTGCATTCAGATCAGTAGGAAAACAGTCCTACGTCACCGCGAAGAGTTCCTGTGGAGCAGTGTGGAAACCAGGCTAGGTGTTGTGGGGCTACATTATAGAAGATATTGGAAGGCAGGAGGAAGAAGTTAAATTTGATGTGTTAAAGATGGTCAACTGTTGGGGCGCCTGGGTGGCGCAGTCGGTTAAGCGTCCGACTTCAGCCAGGTCACGATCTCGCGGTCCGTGAGTTCGAGCCCCGCGTCGGGCTCTGGGCTGATGGCTCAGAGCCTGGAGCCTGCTTCCGATTCTGTGTCTCTCTCTCTCTCTCTGCCCCTCCCCCGTTCATGCTGTGTCTCTCTCTGTCCCAAAAATAAATAAACGTTGAAAAAAAAAAAAAAAAAAAAAAGATGGTCAACTGTAAAACACGGGAGTATTTTTCTTTGATGTATCTTGGGCTTAAAATGTAATTTCAACTTTTTCTTATAGAATTAAGCATGCTAATTATAGAAAATACATGTATCTTAGATATTTTTCCACTTCTGTTAGAAGTGGAAATGCTTGAGATTTGAGATTAGATCTGGGCTAAGATCTTTTCCTTGCCCCCTGGTAGTCTGTGACCTTAGGGAGAGTTCCTTATTCTCCCTGAAGTTTGGTTGGTTTCTTCATCTTTTAAATGGGGCAAATGTTGTAAAATGCAATTTTCTCAGTTCTTAGCCTTTTCTCTGGAAATTTCCCTCTGCTCCCATTTGCAGGGATCAATCCTTGGGAAGCCTTACACCCCCACCACTCTGGGGTACACATCTGACTGAAGCTACACTAATCAGGTTCTGTCTTCTGGAAATTGGACACATTTGTGGGCCTGGGATGGTAATATTTGAATTTAAGGCTGTGTGTGTGATTTCTTCCATAGAGTTCCGGGGAAGCAGAAGAGGTAGCTAGCTGGATTGCAGAAAGAGAAAAGAATAGGGCCGCCTGGGTGGCTCGACCGGTTGAGCATCGGACTGTTGACCTCAGCTCAGGTCATGATCTCGCAGTTTGTGAGTTCGAGCCCCACTTTGGATTCTGCGCTGACAGCATGGAGCCTGCTTGGGGTTCTGCCTCTCCCCTTCTCTGCCCCTTCCCTGCTCGCATCCTCTCCATCTCAAAACAAATACATAAATTTTAAAAAAAGAAAGAGGAAAGAATGATGTAAATGTGCTAAGAGATCTGGGTACTAGAGGAAGAGAGAATTCCCAGATTATCATTTCCAGCATTGACCCCTTTCTAAGGCTTTGCTGCCTTCCTGCATCCTTGCAATAAATTAACCTTTTTTCCCCTTAAGCTAATTCAAGTTCGTTTTCATTTCCTTAAAATGAAGAGTCTTAACGCACGCTGGATACAAATAGCTCTCTGAGCGCCTTAAGCACCTCCCCATATTGCTTGGCCTTCCCTCCAAATTCTGACTTTTGTCCTTGCTTCACAGAGATCCCTAGAGCCACCTGCAGTTTCCAAGTCTCTGCTCAGCATCCTATTTGTTTGCTGACGTCCCCTTGGCCAAAGAAAGTTAGACGACCAAAACTAGATTCAGGGGGTGGAAATAGACCTGTCCTCGTGATAGGAGTTGCTGCAAAGTCACATTGCAGAGGGAAACGTACCAGGATGTATCCAGGAACGGTAGGAATTATTGTGGCCATTTTTGCAAATTCTCCCACAGAAGTTTGATGTCTAGTGGGGTGAACTTGGATGATTGGAAGACAGAACAGAAAGATCCACAATCGCTTTGTCTTCTGTCTCCCCGCTGGACTATTCTGAGGCTCACTGGTTCCACACGCTCTCACCGGACGTGTCCTGGGAGTCTGGGCAGCGTTGCATACAGTCTTTGCCTTCAGCTTATTTCATAGGTATTTGAGCTAAGACACTATTATATCAGATTCTCGAGAAGATTTAAAGAGGATATAATGTCTCTGGATTACACTCCATAAGCTCTAACTTTTGTCAGTGTTACTAACAGAAGCGTTTCATAATAATAAAATCTGAACGGACTTCAACAGTACAGGCATACCTCAGTCTACCGCACTTTCTTTCTTGTGCCTTGCAGTTGCTGTGTTTTTTTTTATAAATTGAAGGCCGTGGCAATTCTGCATCGAGCAAGTCTAATGGGGCCATTTTTCTGACAGCATTTGCTCATTTCATGTCTGCGTGTCACGTTTTGGTAAGTCTTGCACTATTTCCAAATTTTTCATTATTATTGTATTTGTCATGATGATCTGTGATCGGTGATCTTTGACGTTACCATTGAAATTGTTTTGGGGTGCCATAAACCACTCCCGTATAAGACTGAAAAGTTAACGGATAAATGCTGTGTGTGTTCTAACTGTTCTACCAACCAGCCAGGCCTTGTCTCTCTCCCTCGGCTTGGACCTCCCCATTCCCCGAGATGCAAAAATATTGAAATTAGGCCAGTTAATAACCCTACAATAGCCTCTAGGTGTTCAAGTGAAAAGGAAGAGTTGCACGGGTCTCACTTTAGATCAAAAGCTGGAAATGATTAAGCGTAGGGGAGGGCATGTCAAAAGCTGAAGTAGGCCAAAGGCTAAGCCTCTTGAGCCAAATAGTTAAGCAAGTTGTGCACGCAGAAGAGAAGTTCTTGAAGGAAATTAAACGTGCTTCCCGTGAACACAGGAATGATAAGAAAGCGAAGCAGCTTTATTGCTGATGCAGAGAAAGTCGGAGTGGTCTGGAGAGACGATCAAACCAGCCACGACATTCCCTGAAGCCAAAGCCTCATCCAGAGCGAGGCCCTGACTCTCTTCCATTCTATGAAGGCTGAGAGAGGTGAGGAAGCTGCAGGAGAAAAATCAGAGGCTGGCAGCGGTTGGTTCCCGAGGTGTAAGGAAAGAGGCCGTGTCCGTAACACAAAGTGCAAGGTGAAGCGGCAAGTGCTGATGTGGACGCTGCAGCGAATTATCCAGAAGATGTAGCAAAGACAGATCATTAATGAAGGTGGCTACACTCCATAACAGATTTCCAATATAGAAAATATAGCCTTAGCCTGGAAGAAGATGCCATCCAGGACTTTCATAGCTAGAGAGGAGAAGTCAAAGCCTGACTTCAAAGCTTCAAAGGACAGGCTGACTCTCTAGTCAGGGGCTAAGGCAGCTGGTGACTTCATGCGGAAGCCGATGCTCACTTACCATTCTGAAAATCCTAGGGTCCTTAAGAACTATGCTAAATCTACTCTGCCTGTGTTCTATAAGTGGAACTACAAAGCCTGGATGATTGTACATCTATTTATGACATGGTTTCCTGAATATTTTTAAGTCAACTGTTGAATCTACTGCTCGGAAAATAAAGATTCCTTTCAAAATATGGCTGCTCCGTGACAATGCCCCCAGTCATTCCAGGGCTCTGATGGACACGTACAATGAGATGAATGTTGTTTTCATGCCTGCTGACACAACATCTATTCTGCAGCCTGCAGATCAGGTAGTCATTTCAACTTTCAAGGCTTATTATTTAAGAAATACACTTCGTAAATCCCTACCTGCCATAGATAATGATTCCTCTGATAGATCTGGGCAAAATCAATTGAAAGCCTTCCAGAAAGGACCGACCATGCTGGATGCCATTAGGAACGTTCGTGATTCAGGAGAAGTCAAAATATCAAGGTAAACAGGACTTCGTAAGAAGTTGGTTCTAATCCCCAGGGATGATGTTGAGGGGCTCAAGACTTGAGTGGAGGAAGTGACAGCAGATGGGGCAGAAACAGAAGGACAGCTAGAATTAGAAGTGGAGCCTGAAGATGGGACTGAATTGCTGCAATCTCATGACGAAACTTTAATGGATGAGTAGCTGCTTCTTATGGATGAGCCAAGAAAGTGATCTCCTGAGATGGGATCTACCCCCGGTGAGGATGCTGTGAAGGTTGTCGAAGCGATAACAAAAGATTTAGAATATCACATAAACTTAGTTAATAAAGCAGGGACAGTGTTTGAGAGGACTGAGTCCAATTTTGAAAGAAGTTCTCTACTGTGGTTCGAATGCTATCAAACAGCACCGCATGCTACGGAGAAGTCGCTTGTGAAAGGAAGAGTCTATTGACGTGGCAAACCTCATCGTTGTCTGCTTTTAAAAAATCACCACAGCCACCCCAGCCTTCGGCGACCGCCGCCCTGATCGGTCAGCAGCCACCAGCAAAAAGATTATGACTCTTAAAGCTCAGATGATGGTCAACATTTTTTAACAATAGTTTTCGAGAGAGACAGAGACAGCACCAGCAGAGTAGGGGCGGAGACGGGGAGAGAGCGAGAATCTCAAGCAGGCTCTGCACAGTCAGCGCAGAGCCTGATGTGGGGCCTGAGCTCAAGAAACGTGAGATCATGACCTGAGCCAAAACCAGGAGTTGGACACTTAACCGACTGGGCCACACAGATGTCCCAACAATAAAGTATTTTGTTTTTTTCAACGTTTATTTATTTTTTTGGGGACAGAGAGAGACAGAGCATGAACGGGGGAGGGGCAGAGAGAGAGGGAGACACAGAATCGGAAACAGGCTCCAGGCTCTGAGCCATCAGCCCAGAGCCTGACGCGGGGCTCGAACTCACGGACCGCGAGATCGTGACCTGGCTGAAGTCGGACGCTTAACCGACTGCGCCACCCAGGTGCCCCAACAATAAAGTATTTTTAAAAAAAAATTTTTTTTTTTTTTTTTCAACGTTTATTTATTTTTGGGACAGAGAGAGACAGAGCATGAACGGGGGAGGGGCAGAGAGAGAGGGAGACACAGAATCAGAAACAGGCTCCAGGCTCTGAGCCATCAGCCCAGAGCCCGACGCGGGGCTCGAACTCACGGACCGCGAGATCGTGACCTGGCTGAAGTCGGACGCTTAACCGACTGCGCCACCCAGGCGCCCCATAAAGTATTTTTAAATTAAGGTATGCACATTGTTTTCTTAGACACAACACTATTATATACATAATAGGCTGCAGTATAATGTAAACATAATTTTATCTGCGCTGGGAAAGCAAAAAATCCATTTGACTGACTTTATTGTGATATTCGCTTTATTGCAGTGGCCTGGAAACCGCAGCGTGTCTAGAGTATGCCTTAGAAATGATATTGGCCAGGGCGCCTGGGTGGCTCAGTCGGTTAAGCGTCCGACTTCGGCTCAGGTCACGATCTCGCGGTCCGCGAGTTCGAGCCCCGGGTCAGGCTCTGGGCTGATGGCTCAGAGCCTGGAGCCTGCTTCCGATTCTGTGTCTCCCTCTCTCTCTGCCCCCCCCCCCCCCCCCCCCCCCGGTTCATGCTGTGTCTCTCTCTGTCTCAAAAATAAATAAACATTAAAAAAAAAAAAACAAAAAGAAATGATATTGGCCACATTCTCAAGTCACCCTGCAGTAAAACCAGAATTAATAAGTTTGAAGAAAACACATCTAACCTGATGGATAAAACAACAACAACAACAACAACAACACCCACAAATGTTCCTAAGTAGCATTTGGTGCATAATACAAACAACAGACTATTGATGAAATACGTGAAGAGAGAAAATTAATGTGTAGAAATCTCCATGGTATGCAGCCAAAACTGTTCTCATGATTAAATTCCTTAATGGTCTTCATACCAAAAAGGAAAATAAAAAGACATAGAGTATTCGGCCTAAGAGATTAGAAAAAAAGAACATAAAACAGAGCCAAGGAAAGAGCCGAGATCCCACAGTTGGGCTGGAATCCACCCTCACTGGCTGCTCAATTTTCAGGAATTTGGTGAGGCGGTGGTTAAATAGCCATGATTAAAATATCTCATTATATGAACTTAAAGAAATCAAACTAAAAACAAAAATGAGAGGCGGCGGAGTAGATCAGTCGGTTAAGCGTCCGACTCTTGGTTTCGGCTCAGGTCATGATCTTTCGGTTCGTGAGTTCAAGCCCCGTATCGGGCTCTGTGCTGGCAGCTTGGGATTCTCTCTCTCTCTCTCTCCCTCTCTCAAATAAATAAATGAACTTAAAAAAAATGATACTCAAGTCATTACTTCTTAACTAATTTAGTTCATTTCACTCTTACACGTGCTCTTGAGTTCATACATGTCGATTGCATGTGTCTAGTGGAAATACCAAGTAATGGCGTACTACTGAGCATCCATTTGCAATTCTATCTAATCCATCTGCTTTCGCCAATGTCACAGTGACAGCTGGAAATCAGCCATGGTGGGGGTATTTACACCATGGCATTCGGCAGTGCTACAAATTAGAGCCATTGTCTCCCACCTCCTCCTCTTCTGCTCCTTCTCCTCCTCCTCTTCTACAGAACTGTTGTCAACAAGCATACCGTTGACCATTGTTCCATTGGCCATTGACCAATAGTAAATAATCTTTTTTTCTTTTAAAATGTATTTATTTACTTTGACAGAGAGAGAGGTAGGGGGGTGGGGAGGGACAGAGAGAGAGGGAGAGAAAGAGCATCTCAAGCACTGTCAGCACAGAGCCCAACCTGGGGCTTGAACCCATGAACGGTGAGATCGTGACCTGAGCCCAAATCAAGAGTCAGATGCTTGACTGACTGAGCCACCCAGGTGCCCCAGTAAATAATTTTTTTAAAGGGATTTGAATTTTCCAAGTTGAGATTAGAATTTTAAAAAAGCTTTAAAAAAATGCTTTATAAAGTCCAGGGGCGCCTGCCTGGGTGGCTCAGTCGGTTAAGAGGCCGACTTCGACTCAGGTCATGATCTTGCATTCCGTGAGTTCGAGCCCCACATCTGGCTCTGTGGTGACAGCTCAGAGCCTGAAGGCTGCTTCAGATTCTGTGTCTTCTTCTCTCTCTGCCCCTCTGCCTCTCATGCTCTCTCTCTGTCTCTCTCAAAAATAAATAAACATTAAAACAATTTTTAAAAAAATGCTTTATAAAGTCCAAACGTATTTTAGTGTGGTGGAATTCTTCAAATTTCTGGGATACAGGTCTTTGGTTGGGAGGCGTGCAGTTAAATCGTTTCTAATTAATGTAAGATGGACCTTAGCACTTAAGAGTGAAAGAGATCTCACAATGTTTCTTTAGATTGGTAATATGCAAGGATTGGGCTATAGAGAAGTTTTCTGGCCAAGTCTCTGGATGCTTCTAGGTTATCTGAAATCTAGAAATGGGGGGACATGTATTACACTGTGTGTGTGTGTGTGTGTGTGTGTGTGTGTGTGTGTGTATAGTCAAATGAAATATACTTTACACATGTTTTTCGATAAAACATGAGAAAAATTTAAGTAGGTTGGTGAGTTTTAAGAAAATAATGAATAACAACAGTGACAAAAAGTGCTTTTGCATGGTGGGGGTTATTTCCTTTAGATTTGAAATAATTCTTAGTAAAAAATTCTTCGTAGCAATTTGTGTGAAAGGCATGTTAAACTGTGAGCTTAGACATACAACAGAGAATGCATTTTGAAGGAAGAGAAATTGCAGTGTTATGAAAGTTTGCTGACACGGTTTTCTCCTTTATGCCCAAGTTGTGCGTGACCCTGTGAGGTAAAGCAAATATATCAGAGCAATTTACACCTATGTTAGAGAGTATCCTATTTGAGCAGTCCATGCCTCAATTTTTAAGAATGCTTAATTTGTGCCCCAGGTTCTTATGCTGTATAGAATATATTCTACCTTTTTATTTCTTCATTTGATTTTTTTTTAAAGACTTAGCATTAGGCTTTGGGGCGCCTGGGTGGCGCAGTCGGTTAAGCGTCTGACTTCAGCCAGGTCACGATCTCGCGGTCCGTGAGTTCGAGCCCCGCGTCGGGCTCTGGGCTGATGGCTCAGAGCCTGGAGCCTGTTTACGATTCTGTGTCTCCCTCTCTCTCTGCCCCTCCCCCGTTCATGCTCTGTCTCTCTCTGTCCCAAAAATAAATAAACATTGGAAAAAAAAATTTTTAAAGAGTTAGCATTAGGCTTTAGCTTTTTTTTTTTTCTAGACCTTTCCTTATTATTTTTACAAATTCTCTTGAAATAATGGTAAGACTTCTTTTCTGTTTTAAAATTTTTTCAGTTTCTTCTTGTTTTCTTTTTCTTTCTTTCTTTCTTTCTTTCTTTCTTTCTTTCTTTCTTTTTTTGAGAGAGACAGAGTCCAAGTGGGGAGGGGCAGAGAGAGAGGGGGAGACACAGAATCCGAAGCAGGCTCCAGGCTCCCAGCTGTCAGCACAGAGCCCGACGCAGGGTTCAAACTCACAAACCGTGAGATCATGACCTGAGCTGAAGTTGGACGCTTAACCGACTGAGCCACCCAGGCACCCTGGTAAGATTCATTTTCAAGTCAGAAAATTTTCAACTTGAAAACAAACCATTTCCAAAGATCTCTTTGAACTAAGTCTGACATCTGAACTTTCTTTTTAATTTGTTCTTGGCATTGTTAGCTCTTATGAATTCCCTGGGCTTATTAGAGCATGTGAAGCTCTTACGGCTTTCAGTTAATACAATAAAACCTGTTAATGTAAATTTATCTTGGTGCTCTGCACATGTTTGCTGATTCTGTACACGTGAGTCATTCAGATCTAGATAGAAAAGATCATATTTTGAAAGCAAGGAACTAAATGATCCTTTCTAATTATGTTAAAATATTTAAACATTTGGACTTAGATTAAAGATCTCTGGGAAATATGACTCTACATGTTTTTTTTTTTTTTTTTTTTCATTTGCCTTTGAGAGATAACCTAGTTGGTTTATAGCATACACGGAAGTGGATTTTCCGGCTGAATGGGCTATCGTGAGATTTGGGCTCCTCCAATACGCAAGATGAGATGAAGGATAGATATTGTGGACCATACCTCTTACTGGGTCATGAAACTGTATCCCTGGCCTATTTAAGTAAGTACTCACTTTGAGCCTTTAAGCATGATTTGAAGAGTCTACTCTTAGAACCCTGATAGCTCTTTTGCCTGCCTGACCCCACGTAAATAAATATTTGTTGAGTAAGTGATGGGTAAGAAAATCATAATCTAGAAAAGTAGCCCGTGTTTTCCAACCAATTTTATGTCTTTATTTGCAATGCCCTACCTTTCTAAAAAGTAACAATCTGGATTTCGGCATTCGAGGGCTTTATCTGCAGTCTATTTTTGTATCATGATAATTCATCCATTGGAAGCACGTTTGACATCTTAAAGATGAAAGCGGTGTCTTCTAATAAGGATTCCCAGAATAGAATCAGCATATTAATAAACCTGCCCATCACCCATGTGAAATCCATTAACTGAGTGGTGTTTGTTAACTAGTCACAGATCATACCCCTTTGACACTTCTCAGTCTTTAAATTTCACTCATTCCTGGCTATTGTGCTCATTAGGTGTTGTTACTAGAACAAAAGGGTGGTGAGCTTCCCCAAATGGTCAACAATGGTTGTTTACTTACATTCCAAAGGAGAACCTTTAAAAAATATGTTTTGGGGGCGCCTGGGTGGCGCAGTGGGTTAAGCGTCCGACTTCAGCCAGGTCACGATCTCGCGGTCCGTGAGTTCGAGCCCCGCGTCAGGCTCTGGGCTGATGGCTCAGAGCCTGGAGCCTGTTTCCGATTCTGTGTCTCCCTCTCTCTCTGCCCCTCCCCCGTTCATGCTCTGTCTCTCTCTGTCCCAAAAATAAATAAACGTTGAAAAAAAAAATAAAAAAAAAATATGTTTTGGGGCGCCTGGGTGGCGCAGTCGGTTAAGCGTCCGACTTCAGCCAGGTCACGATCTCGCGGTCCGTGAGTTCGAGCCCCGCATCAGGCTCTGGGCTGATGGCTCGGAGCCTGGAGCCTGTTTCCGATTCTGTGTCTCCCTCTCTCTCTGCCCCTCCCCGGTTCATGCTCTGTCTCTCTCTGTCCCCAAAATAAATAAACGTTGAAAAAAAAAAATTAAAAAAATATGTTTTGTATGAATTTTAAAGACACTCCAGGGTCACCTGGGTTGCTCAGTTGGTAAAGCATCCGACTTAGCCTCAGGTCATGATCTCACGGGTTTGTGAGATCGAACCCCACATCGGGCTCACTGCTGTCAGCACAGAACCCATTTTGGATCCTCTGTCCTCCATTCTCTCTGCCCCTCCCTCTCTCCTTCTCCCTCAAAAATAAATAAAGACATTAAAAAAAAAAAGACCCTCCAGTTGATATAGTGATTAATTAACAATCAAATCTGTCATCACCAGAACAGCTACTGCTACTTGATTGATTTTAACTAATGGATACGAGGCAACACTGATGACCCTTAGTACAAATAGGATGACCCTATAGAATATACTGTTTGGCTAACATAGTATAGATATTATTGTAAGATTTTGTCTTATTAGTTGTCAACCAAAAAGGTAAAAGTAAAAGTCTCTCACAAAATACCTACGAAGATAGGGTTGGAGTCAAGCTGAACTTTCTTTTTTTCTTTCTTTTTCTTTTTGTGAGAGAGTAAGCTTTATCTCTACTTTCAAACTCTTGACGACTTTGCATTTAACGTTCCCCCCGGGGGAAGGGAGGTCACACTACACACTTTCGGAGACATCCCAAGGGTTGTCTGGCACTTTGGTACAGAGAGGATTTGGTCCAATCTCTTGCTGGCTCAGCATACCAAAAGGCATCTAAATCAAGTTGGTTGCTCAACCCCTCTGGGCTGGGGTGGGGTGGAAGGGGGACAGGGAGGTGGTCTGGGACAGATGGGCAGAGCATGGGCGTGGGCTCAAGTTCTTACAACAGAGGTAGTTGATCCTGAGTGGCTGTTGAGGTGGCTGAGGGCAGCCTGACTGTTCTGGTGGCCTTAGCTGCTTCTCTGGTGGCTTTCCAGTCCACCAGCTCACAGCCCTGGAACCACAGCTGGCTCTCCCTCTGGGCCCCCTCCACGGAGTCACTGGTGTGGATGACGTTCCTGCTGATGCGGACCCCGAAGTCCTCCCTGTTGGTGATGGGACAGCCTCAGCTGAATCGGTGTGTCCTTCCAGGGCTTTGAGGTGCAGGCCACGCTGGGGTCTTTCCAGACCACGGCCTGGAGCTTCCGTGGGGCTGGAGCTCACATAGCTGACGATGTAGCTGATGAGGGCTGGGTGGAAGGGCTTCCCCTGCAGGCCCCAGTAGTGCTCGGTGAGGGCGCTCTGGCACCTGCAGCATCTTTACCCCCACCAGTATGAAGCTCCTCCCCTCAAAGTGCCGGGTCGCATCTCCAAGAAGCCACCACGACACCCTGTCTGGCGTCACTGCGACGCGGGGCTGCTTCCAGGTACAGGAAGGCCCTCCCGAGCTGGGGCGCGAGAGCGGGTTTGGCCAGGGGCCTGGGGCCCGCGGGTTGCTCTGCACCCCGAGAAGCCTCCGTGGCCCCCACCTGTGGGCCACTGGCTCTGAGCTTTCTTTTCGGGAACACGGCAGAGATAAAACTGGTAATAGACATGTTCACCTGTAACATTTACCAAGTAGTTTCTGTCCGAGTGAATACACGACGGTAAGTTTGTTATGTTCTAGCACTATGATTTTTGTGCAGGTGGCATACATCAGAACATTTAAGAAAAAGTGTCACTCATTCATTCACTCAACAGACATTTAGGTACTGACGTCCTAGATGAGGTTGGAGACAGGGGCAGGGGCCAGGCCTTGGAGTGTCTTGTAGGCGATGGTGAGGAGTTTGGACTTTGTTCTACAGAAACTGGAAAGAAATGGAAGGATTTTAAACAGGCGCGCAAACAAACCAACAAACAAGATATTTGATTTACTGTCTAAAAATATCTGTGTGTTGACTAGAGAAAAAAACTGCAGTAATCAAGAGTTGAGGGGTTATTGCAATAGTCAAGGCCAGAAAGGGTGACAGAGTAAATTGGGGAGGGGTCAAGGGCAACGGAGAGGAGTTGGTAGACTCAGGTCGAAGGTCTAGAAACTGGTGGTTGGGCAAACAGAGAATTAATTAATTAATTAATTAATTTTTAAAGTCTATTTTTGAGAAAGAAGAAGAAAGAGAGAGAGAGAATGAGCAAGGGAGGGGCAGAGAGAGAGGAGACAGAGAATCCCAAGCAGGCTCTGTGCTGTTAGTGAAGGGCCCAATGCGAGGCTCAAACTTAGGAACCATGAGATCATGACCTCATGACCTGAGCAGAAATCAAGAGTCAGACATTAACCAACTGAGCCACCCAGGCACCCTGAGCAAACAGAATTTAAACTCCCCCTGGGGCGCCTGGGTGGCGCGGTCGGTTAAGCGTCCGACTTCGGCTAGGTCACGATCTCGCGGTCCGTGAGTTCGAGCCCCGCGTCAGGCTCTGGGCTGATGGCTCAGAGCCTGGAGCCTGTTTCCGATTCTGTGTCTCCCTCTCTCTCTGCCCCTCCCCCGTTCATGCTCTGTCTCTCTCTGTCCCAAAAATAAATAAACGTTGAAAAAAAAAATTTTTAAACTCCCCCTAACACCCAGACCTTCCTTTCTTAGATGAAAGATGATCTTTACTATTTGTTTCTCAGTCAGAAGTTCCGGAAAAAGATCTACAAATCATGCCATCTCATCCTCTCGATAGTTACGTTTCTGGACAGAACTGTTATTACTGGGCATGCAAACCAGAAAACAGAACCACACAGACCCTTAAATATTTACAAATGACGTCCTGACAGAATCTTTACAGTTCCAGGTGAGCGGTTTTCAATGGAGGCAGCAAGGTAAAGCTTCTCCCCTGTTGAATGATCCAAGATAATTGTTGGTAAGAACACAGCTCCTAGATCGCTGAAGTCAAGTGACTACAGAGTGGAGAGGTGTCACGCAAGGAGGTCGCACGGGGTGTGGGATCCCCAACAACGAGGGATGTTGAGATGGTCTAAGCAGTAGTCCAACATTCAGGCGATGTCACCAAATGGTTTGTGACTCTGGTATAAATTCTGAAGAGTCACTTTGGTTCAGGAGCTTTTTGATTTGAAGCTTTCAGCAGCCGATTTAGAGAGGTTGGTTTGACCAATGAGAGAAGCAATCGCTTCATTTTATGTCGTTCCAACTGAGTGCCCAGCACAGCGCCAATACAAGGAAGCACTCCGTGTTTTCTGCGAACATGCTTTTCATCTATTTGAGGAGATAACAGGTAAACATGCAGAGCAATGAACATAACAGCTTGCCCGCTGAGTGTCCCAATATGGTGGGGAGAGCACAGAGTCTGAAGTCAGATGTATCTCCGATCTTGCTTTTTTCTCCTACCAGCCACACGATTTCAGGCAAATCACTAACCTCATCATCGGTCTGTTTTTCCAGTTTTATCTGGAGAAAAAAAAAATAGAGGTATGGATGTCTTCCCCACCCCCCCCCCCACCCCTTTCCGGTTTGTTAGGATTACACAAACAAACAAAAACCTGAATGGATTTTTTTTTTTTTTAAAGGAAGAAAAAGGAAAACCGTGAAGAATAGTGGTAGGTGCTTCGTGCATGTTTTGAGTTTCAAGAAAGAGAGTCTGAATTACAGAGCAAAAAAAAAAAAAAAAAAAGGCATCTTCAGGCTGAAGGAGTTAGGATAATTGTTGATGAGAAAAACGGTTAGCGTTCCCATTTGCGGTAATCGTCTCAAGGTTTGAGATGAATGGAAGTGTTAGCTTTTGTGCTGTTGACTAATCGGAGACCAGAGAAGCCTAAAATGTGAAGATTGTGACATACAGGCAAGTGTAAAAGGAATTAGAAAGGGAAAGATGAGTATAGGCTTTTAGTAAACTGGAAACTATTAGTCTCTGGGAAGCTGCTCAGAGTGGGTAAGTGTGTGGGAGAAGGGTGTGACAGGAGACGGGAAATATCTATTACCTTTGTCTTCTGCCCCGAAATTCTCTTCCCTGGCCAGCATCCGGTGCCAGGTGGGCCAGCCAAACCAGATGATCTTTCTGTTTTCCTTTTCCTGGTTCCATTTCTGCAGGACTCTGACTCTCAGCCAGAGTTACTCAAAAGGTCTCTGCTTTCAAAGCCGGTTTACTGCCAACTTCTGTCTCCACATCTTCAAGATCAAGGTAGGCGCTGCCGCTGCCCAGGGCACTGGGACAAAAAGCGGAATGGCTCTGATTTCTTAGAAACAACAATACATCTGGAGCCCCTCTGTAACGCAACGCACCTAACGATGTGCTTTGCGAAAGAAAGAGATCTGCAAACGGGTGCTTCATCTCAAGGCAGGCGTTGGAGAATTCAGAATCTTCCCTGAGAGAGGGTGGATACGTGAAATGAGATTGCCCTGAGATTCAAGTGGGAACAGCCACCCACCACGGATTGGTGAAGAGGGGCAGGTAGTCTGTGGAAAGAAGACCACACTGCAGGCCATTGTGGTTAGGAGTCGATGAGCAAACATGGAAGCTGTTAGAACGGCGCCCTGCACACCGGTGGATGTGTTATTGTCTCCAGGCAGTGTTTCCTAATTTCCCTAGTGATAAAAACCGCTTGGAGAGACTTGTTGAATTGAAAGATTTCCAGGCACCTCACAGAAGATACTCTTTCAACGGGCTTCAAGAGGGTAAGGGAAGCAGAACTTGTATGCTTAGCCCATGTCCCAGAATTCCAAAGCAAGTGAAGGGTCTTAGGGCTCCTGTTGGCTCATTCTTGCTTCTAGGCTTCCAGACCTGCCCTTCTCTGGGGCTGCCTACACCCGTCAGCCCCGAAAAAGGAAACTGCCAAACAGGGCATCACTGAGGCTTTCTTCTAGGTGGGCCCAAGGAGTCCCTTTGCAGGTGCCCTCTGTTGGGGATTTACCCAGGGCTTTATAGCCTGTTCCCATTGGCCTTGGCCTGGGGTGCAGTTTCTTTTATTTTTATTTTTTTTAAATTTTTTTTTTCAACGTTTATTTATTTTTGGGACAGAGAGAGACAGAGCATGAACGGGGGAGGGGCAGAGAGAGAGGGAGACACAGAATCGGAAACAGGCTCCAGGCTCTGAGCCATCAGCCCAGAGCCCGATGCGGGGCTCGAACTCACGGACCGCGAGATCGTGACCTGGCTGAAGTCGGACGCTTAACCGACTGCGCCACCCAGGCGCCCCTCTATATTCCCTCATCTCTATCACTAACCTTCTCTCATCCCTCACTGCCCCAAACATCTTCCCTAATCCAACTGCCCTTCCACGAGCCTGCCAGCCCTTCCGGTGCTTTCCAGAGCTCCTGTTCCGTGAGCAACAAGCACATCCCCTTCTGCCTCCAACTGTCTTGTACTGTTTTCTTCACTTTCTTGACTCCACTGGGACCCTCTCTAGTCGGGGCTGTTTATCTCCTCTTTCCCTAAGTATCTCATAGTCAGAATGAGGGGAACAGTGTCCTTTGTGGTCCTCTCCAACGCCTTTTCAAGGTCGTGGGTCCACAGGAGGAAAAACAATCCATCTTTCTCCTGGTCCTTACCTATCACGTCCACTCCTGATTGTCTTAGAAGATGGCAGGGATCACCTCACGACACATCCAGCTCCTATAATTATGGTGGGAATGATGTCGTATGTGTCTGAGCACATTGGTGTCCCTAATATGTCCAATAGGAGAACAGAAGTAGCCTGAGACAGGGGGATTATTAGGCCAGGTTGGATGAACAGTACCGAAAAATGTACAGTGGGGTATAAGGAGGCCTGCCTGAAACATTTCCTCGGGGTTACTTATCTACACCAAAGAGCAAGCAGGTGGGGTACCTGGGTGGCCCGGTTGGTTAGGCATCTGACTCTTGATTTTGTCTCAGGTCATGATCTTGCAGTTCGTGGGTTCGAGCCCCACAACAGGCTCTGCACTGGCAGTGTGAATTCTGCTTGGGATTCTCTCTCCCTCTCTCTGCCCCTCCCCTGCTCAGGCTCGCTCTTTCTCTCTCTCTCTCTCTCTCAAAAAAAAAAAAAAAAAAAAGATCAAGCAAGCATTAGTACCTCGTATTCACCTTATGGATTACCATAAAATTGTGAAAAGCCGTTAAGTTGTTGTGAAAGGAGTTACATTTTTTAGATACAGAGTAATCTTCAAAGTGATGTCCCAAGGGAGAAAAGGTGAGGGTGGTCAGCTCTGGATGCAGGCAATAAAGGGGTACCCTGATGGAGAGAATTCAAAAACAATCATCAAAGTGACTAAGAATCGATGTGATTCTTTCAAAAAAACTCATCGTGTGCAGGCGCTTGTAAGCAATATTCGTAATAAAACGTGCCTCTCCCCCCAAATCAGTTTTGAGCAATTGCTGTGGTTCCTGTTGAGTCGGTTGTGTGCGAGCTTCAAATGAACACATTTTTCGTTTCGTGTCCTTCAATCCACACTGTATGGTAACTGCCAGTTAATTTGGAGAGCCTCCGGTTCTTCAGCGGGCTCTCCATGGGTTTGCATTCAGAGAGTACATTCATGGAGGCTCCGTGTCTCTGGAACTAACTGGAAAGGCCCTTTCCAAGGCCTGTGACGTCCCACATTCCTCATTTAACGGGATGCTTGAAATCCACGACGATAGCACAGGCATTGTGAGGACAAGAAATGAGCTCTCCTCACAATCAGATCCTTCAGATCTGTCATTCTGTGAGCCTGTAGTGTTCCTACTCGCATTAAGATTTTAAAATCGTGGAAAAGACTGTGAAGTACCGAGGGGAAATATTTTGAGTTAAGTGTGTGTTTTAGTTCACACATGAAACACTTTATTGAATTTGAATGACATCTTTTTTTTTTAATGTTTGTTTATTTTTGACACACAGAGAGAGACAGAGCATGAGGAGGGGAGGGGCGGAGAGAGAGGGAGACACAGAATCCGAAGCAGGCTCCAGGCTCCGAGCTGCCCGCACAGAGCCCGATGCGGGGCTCGAACCCACAGACTGCGAGATCGTGACCTGAGCCGAAGTCGGACGCTCAACCGACTGAGTCACCCAGGCGCCCCGAATGACATCTTTTTAAATTTGAAATTAAAAATATTTCATCATAAGTTATTTATTTGAAAACTAAAGAACAAATCAAGAAAATAATGCTTATTACTGATTATTGCATGATTATTACTTTTTGACATATAGAAGAAGGGAATGTTAAAAAGGATGCACTCTGATTGTCCAATCTGGACAATATACTAGATATACTAGATGGGCCACTGGTTCCTCAAAATACCATTGTTGGTTTCAATTAAAATATAATTGGGGGCGCCTGGGTGGCGCAGTCGGTTAAGCGTCCGACTTCAGCCAGTTCACGATCTCGCGGTCCGTGGGTTCGAGCCCCGCGTCGGGCTCTGGGCTGATGGCTCAGAGCCTGGAGCCTGTTTCCGATTCTGTGTCTCCCTCTCTCTGCCCCTCCCCCGTTCATACTCTGTCTCTCTCTGTCCCAAAAATAAATAAACGTTGAAAAAAAATATATATATATATATAATTAAAACATGTTAAACAGGATAGAGAGAAAATGGACCTTATGACCAACTTTTTGTCTCCCTCCTCTCCCATAATAATTCAAGAAAAACCAAAGGACCAGTGAAGATGTCCATGCATGCTTTTATTTGGGAACTATGAGTGTATTTCTCACACCAAAGGAGTTTGTTTCTTGGCTGGTATTCCAAAATTTGCATAGGTCTGTACGATGGTAATTTCCGAAGTTGCCTTTTATTATTCTTTTCAAGTTTATTTGTTTGAGAGAGTGTGCAAGCAGAGTAGGGGCAGGGAGAGGGGAAAGAGAGAGAGAGAATCCCAAGCAGGTTCCACACGCTCAGCACAGAGTCTGATGCAAGGCTCAAACTTGTGACATCATGACCTAAGCTGAAATTAAGAGTCGGACGCTTAACCGACTGAGCCACCCAGGCTCCCAGAGAAGTTGCCTTTTAAATATGGTATTCACAGTCAAAGGGTATTTTAAATTTGTGGATTATCTATCATCTGGTGGCAAAATAGTTCCTAATAATTTAAAAATAGGCATATAATTTTGGCATTGAGTGGTACCATTTAGAAAGTAGTGTAAAAATTGCCCCCAAGTTGAATTTAAACAGCGAAGTGTTTCGCATGTTCTAATGGTGACACTTAGTGACAGTTACCTTTGGAAAACTAAGTTTTTCAATGAGCTATTTGTGAATCCCTGGATGTCCTGGCAGTCAGGAGTATTGCCTCAGATGGGTCAAGTTCTTGCTCCTTAGGTGCCATTTGACCTCGGGCACACACTCATGCAGCCACTGGGAGTGATCACTTGTGCTACTTAAATCGTTCTTTCTCCTCATCCTTCTCCCCCTTCTCCTTCTCCTTGCCACCCATTTGCTTTTGTGTCCTTCTCTTCCCATTTGTGCCCCATACCAAAGGCTTCTAGTTAAATTCCCTGGATACAGCCACATAAATTAATTTGACCATAATGAAACTCCACGGTATTTGGCAAGTCATGGTATTTTTGGCTTCTGTTTTCATTTCACTTGCATTAACACAATTCAAGAAGCGCAGAATGTAGGGTGAAGATCAATGCGTGCATCGATTATGTGTATGCTTTGGCAGAGTAATCCGACCTTTAAACATATTTGCTTTAGACCTTGCCAAAAGCATACTTTCAATTCTCTAGGGTGAGCGATGAGTAGAGCTTTCAGGGCACCAAAAGTCGATGATTTGTCAAAAGGTTTTTCTACTATCCCCTTGGTTTTCTGCCCAAAACCGTGTTAAGCAATATCTAGATATTACTCTCATTGGTTTTGAGCATTTATAAATGAGATATTTCCTCATAAAGTCTTGGGACAATCCTCCACTCTTACTTACTTGGGCGAAAGCGGATACAAAGGAATTTGCCTGCAATACCAGCTGGGGTCTATGACCCTGAGTGCATTTCCATTCCAAAGGGCAACAGTGCTCTGCCCTTACCGCCTCCTGTAGATAAAAAATGCCAATGAGAAAACATTTAGCCCGGCTCTCTCCCCATTGGAGGCATGTCCACGGGGCAGATTGTCTCTAAAAACTACCCTAACTGGCAAGGGCGAACACATTTTAGAATGAGAGAAAATTCTTATAGGTATTTTGCAAACGTAAGATATTCTTCCCTTGCTGCAATATTTGTCTTTTGGGAAACAGCTTGCAGAGCCTTGTGGTAAGTTGCTCAATAGCAGTCATAGCCTGTTAATTCCATTTTTTTTTTCTCTCCCTAAGAGAGACGGGAAAGAACCGTCTGGTGAATATCAGGGTCCCTGGGCTCATATGCGGGCATTGGGCCAAAGGTGTCCCAGAACTGCAGTGTTTTACTCTAAAATAAAAAGATTGGCTTACCAAAACAGGGACCTTGACCGGAATCCATGGCAATTTAGGGACCAGAGTCCAACGGGCATCTTTGGCTGAACCGCAGAATTCTGGAGATCCCTCTAAAAGAAGGCTGCACAATGTTTTTTTGGTATGTACATTTCATCAGGTTTTCAAAAGCTTCTCTGACTTTCTAAAATGATCTTCTGCAGCACTCCAGAAGCTAAGGTTTGTTTCTCAAATTACATTAAAGTTCATTCTTAATCGGTGTGCCATTGCCTAATTCCATTTTTTTTTTTTTTTTTTTGCGATGGGATCTTTTAGGACACTCATGTATCTATCCCCCAGCATTGGCAATCATTAACATGTGGCCAGCCTGCTTCCCGTCTTATCCTGTACCTTCTGCCCCATCTCTGTTCTAAAGCAAATCCCAGACATCACGTTATTTTATCGAAAGGGATATTTAAAGAAAGAACAACAGGGGTACCTGGGTGGCTCAGTCCATTAAGCAACTGACTTTTGATTTCCACTCAGGTCATGATCTCCTGGTTCATGAGTTCACGCCCCACATCAGTCTCCACTCTAACAACGTGGAGCTTGCTTGGGATTTTTTCTTTCCCTCTCTCTATCCCTCCGTGGCTCAAGCTCATATGCTCTCTCAAACTAAATAAATAAACTTAAACAATTAAAAAAAACAAAGAACAATACACTCATCTGGATGAGAATTATGATCCCATGTTAGATACATAGTAATGGTATCTTGGGATTTTTAAAAAGCACATTCATGTGTGCTCTCTCATTTAATTCTCATCGTAATCTTTGAAGTGCAAATTGTTATTCCCACGTTGGAAATGAGAACACCGTGGTTTTAAGGGAGATCGTTGTTTCCACCCAGTGATAAAACAAATAATGGGACAGGGATGGGACTGGAATTTAGGTTGTCAGATTCCGAGCCTTAGCCTCTTTCCGGCACACCACTACCCCCTCACAGACTGGCAGCTGTGAATGAACTTCAGCCACATCTCTTCGTGAGGGAGAGAAAGGAAATTTAAAGCAGTTCATGAATTTGACAACCTCATCTTCCATTAGCTTGGAGATTTCTGGGGTTCATCATCCTGGGATCAGTAATTGCATTTAGTGCTGTGTTGTGAACTTGGACTATCAGGACCTTGTAGGAAATTATTCTTAGTATGAACAAGACACTAGGTTTGAGTCAAGTTAATAAGTAATTAGCACATTCTCTGTCCTAGGGAAGTTGGTTCACTTGTCTGTACTACAGATAGAATCGATACTCTAACAGTCCCTAAATGTCATGTTTATACATTTGTTTTGTGGTTAAACTTGTTATTTTTTAAAAGTTTATTTATTTTGAGAGAGAGAGAGAGAGAGCATGTGCATGTGAGTGGGGGAGGGACAGAGAGAGAGAGAGAGAGAGAGAGAGAGAGAGAGAGAGACAGAGACGGAGAGAATCCCAAGCAGGCTCTGTGCTGTGAGTGTGCAGTCCGACATGGGGCTCAATCTCACAAACCATAAGATCATGACCCGAAATGAAACCAAGAGTCGGGCGCCTAACTAACTGAGCCACCCAGGCACCCCTAAACTTGCTTTGTTTTAAGGGGACGCCAAGATGAGCAAAGCAGATCCTGACCTCAGGAAACTTACAATCTAATGGTAGGCGAAAATACACATTAAGATTTGTAATACTTGTCAACAACAATTATAAGTAAATTTAGAAGTCCAGAAGATAAGAAAACTATTCACTGTTTATGGATGACTTCTATGCTAGGAAATAGGGACATGTATTGTTTAATGCTTCAACACACACATTTGAAGGCAAATATTATTAACCCCAGCTACAGGAGATGAAGTTGAGGTTTGTATGTCTGGGGATCCGGGCATCTCAAGTGAAGGGAGTAGCCTCAGAGAAGCACTGAATGAGCAAGGCGTCTGGGAAGCAGAGAAAATTCTCAGGTTCAGGGATCAGGAAACAGTGAATGAAAAGCTCAAAAGCATCTTTAAGGCCTCTAACCCGTAACGAGAAGACAAGTGGATAGGTGTTGTGAAGTGTAGACTGAACGGGGAAAGTGCGTTTCAGTGAAGTGTCTACTGATCAGTGACGTTTCCCATGGGTCCTCTGAGTGATGTATTTTGGGGAGACCATGACCTTAGAAGACACTAAACTCTGATTTGTACTTCTGATTTTCACCCGTGGTTTGTTCTTTTTTTTTTTTTTTTTTTTTTTTTCATTCTATACAGTCTGTGGTCAGCTTTACACAGACCAATTGGCTAGCAGCTGAACTTTAGTTAAGACCTTGTAACCCCCTCCCCCTTATACAATTATGTTACCTACAAAGAATAATTTGGTAGTGAGTTAAGCAAACAGACATTTTTTTTATATATCGTTTAACCATCTCTGTTCCATGTGGCAGTGACCTAAGCAATTTGTTTTTATTATTCAAGTGTCTCTTCAATTAATTAAATTTGATTCGTAGCTTTTCTAACTTACGAATTAATCAAAATTCAGGCAGCGAAAGAAACTATTTTGTATAATTCTAGCGCAGTGGGCCCGAGTCATTATATATTTGTCCAGATCCATAGAATGTATAACACCAAGAACGAACACTATTGCAAACTATGGACTTTGGGAGATGATGATGTGTCAGTGTAGGTTCATTGGTTGTAACAAATGTAACACCCTGGTGTAGGATGCCCGTAGTGGGGGAGGGTATGCATGGATGGAGGAGGAAAATCTCTGTAGTTTCTGCTCAATTTTTGTGTGAACCTGAAACTGCTGTAAAAAATAAAGGCTATTAAAAAAATAATACAAGTAGAGAGCCAACAGAAGCCAGAAGCCTTCAATCTAGGTAGCTTCATACAGGAGTTCAGAGGTTGGTGGTAAAGGTGGGGGTACCGTGCCTCAGCACAAATGGGGGCAGCAAGGAGCTGGGGTTTTTCCAGCTGCACCAGGGATGGCAAGGGCTTCTTCAAATCAACAAATTCTCTTGTGGCGTGAGTAGAGCCAGCCAAGAACAACACCACAGAGGAGAGATCTTAGAGTCAGAAAGAATGTTCCAGAATTCTAGAAGTGCAACATTCGTTGTCCTGTTCTGTTCAGAACTGATACAGCGTGAACCAGTCTACACTATCCCTTGCATTCCAAAAAACCCTGTGGTGATGTCTTCCCTTAAGAATGCATCTTTTTAAAAAAAATTTTTTAGTGTTTATTTATTTTTGAGGAAGAGAGAGAGAGAGAGAGAGAGTCAAAGCTGGGGAGGGGCAGAGAGAGAGGGAGGCGCAGAATCCGAAGCAGGCTCCAGGCTCTGAGCTGTCAGCACAGAGCCCGACGCGGGGCTCGAACTCACAAACCTTGAGATCATGACCTGAGCCGAAGTTGGACACTTAACTGACTGAGCCACCCAGGCGCCTCTTTCCCCCACCCCAGGCCATTTTTAATTTTCACCTTAAATTTCAAAACACAGGGCACCTGGATGGCTCAGTCGGTTAAGCGTCCCACTCTTGGTTTCGTCTCAGGTTGGGATGTCGTGGCTCATGGGATCGGGCTCCGTGTCAGGCTCCATGCTGACGGCCGCCTCCCTGCTGGCTCTCTCTCTCTCTTGAAAATAAAGAAATGAACTTAAGAAAAAACCAAGTTCTTTTGGGATGAGCACTGGGTGTTGTATGGAAACCAATTTGACAATAAACTTCATATATTGAAAAAAAAAAAAGAAAAAACCAAGTTCAAAACACAAACAAAAACATGTATATCTAATCTAATCCGATCTAATCTGTCAGATTCTACCAAGTATCTCTCCATATTTTATTAGAAACTCGTGGCAGCTAAATATGTTTCTATCCCTGGCATATACGTGCCCTTTTGCTCTCACATGACTGTTTGACAAAAGTACTCTCTACAATCCCTTATTCTTCCATCTCTGAACTCATTTGTTTCGAGTTGGCTTTTTTATTTTTACTTAATACTTTCTTTCGACTCTTTTTAATATTAAGTGCTATAACACACACACACACACACACACACACACAATCTTGAAAAAAAGCAAGAACACTATATCAAGAGTAGGAACCGAGTTGCTTTGGTATTCCTATATCACCGGGGTGAGGATCTGTTCTGGATCTTGTATATCTTCATTAGCCACAACATATACTTACGTTTGTTTGGGGTCCCAGTTCCCCGGTTAATCGTTTCATTTCTTTAAAGAACTGTGATGTGCAGTTACCGGAAGGGACTAAGCGAGCCAGGAAATGGGGATTCCCGATCAATCCTTCACTCGCTTCACTGTAGTGTTGGTGAAGTCAGTGAAATCTTTTCCTAATTCTAAATCTGGAGTACCCAGATCAATCTCACTGAGTACTCAGGAAAGAAAAACTGGTATGGTGATCCTGTTGGAGGGGGCAAACTCATTAAGTAGGTTGGATTCAGCTATGGTACTTTTGTGCAATTGTATTGCATGTTGAAATTTACTATCTCTTAAGAGAAGTAGAGCTTCCGAATTTTTTTCTTTTTTTAAAAATTTTTTGGGGCGCCTGGGTGGCGCAGTCGGTTAAGCGTCTGACTTCAGCCAGGTCACGATCTCGCGGTCCGTGAGTTCGAGCCCCGCGTCGGGCTCTGGGCTGATGGCTCAGAGCCTGGAGCCTGTTTCCGATTCTGTGTCTCCCTCTCTCTCTGCCCCTCCCCCGTTCATGCTCTGTCTCTCTCTGTCCCAAAAATAAATAAACGTTGAAAAAAAAAAATTAAAAAAAAAATTTTTTTTTATTTTTTAATTTACACCCAAGTTAGCATTGAGTGCAACAACGATTTCAGGAGTAGATTCCAGTGATTCATCCCCTATGTATAACAGCCAGTGCTCATCCCGACAAGTGTCTTCCTTAATGCCCCTTACCCATTAAACCCATCCCCCCCACCCAGCAACCCTCAGTGTGTTCTCTATATTTAAGAGCCTCTTATGTTTTGTCCTCCTCCCTGTTTTTGTATTATTTCTGCTTCCTTTCCCTTATGTTCATCTGTTTTGTATCTTACATTCCACATATGAGTGAAGTCGCATGGTATTTGTCTTTCTCTGCCTAATTTTGCTTAGCATAATACCCTCTAGTTCCAGAGCATCTGGGTGGCTCAGTTGGTTAAAGCATCCGACTCGGGCTCGGGTCATCATCTTACGGTTTGTGGGTTTGAGCCCCGCGTCGGGCTCTGTACTGACAGCTCAGAGCCTGCAACCTGCTTCAGATCTGTGTCCCCCTCTCTCACTGCCCCTCTCCTGCTTGCACTCTGTCTCTCTCCCTCTCTCAAAAGCAAATAAACGTTAAAAAAAATACCCTCGGTTCCATCCACGTTGTTGCAAATGGCAAGATTTCATTCTTTTGGTTGCAGAGTAACGCTCCATTGTATATATATATACCACATCTTCTTTATCCCCGAGTTTTTTTCTTGCATCTGAATCTGCCGGTCACAGAGGCATTTAGCAAATGCCTAAGAAACTAGGTATGGTCACCTGTGCCCTTGAACTTTTTCATTTCCACCATAATGTTTTATTAATTTTTTTCCGTGGCCCATAAAATATCTATGAGTCTATGTCGTGGCTTTTTTGTGTCCCACAGTTGTATGATTTCTAACGGGTGCTCTCTTGTTAATCCATTGGCAAATGTTTACTCTATTCTGTTCAAGTGGAACATCCTGGAATTACTGGATACATCAAAATCTCACATATTTCCTTGGCTGTTTAAACGATTGTTATTGATCTCTAAAAGTATTGTTTATAATTTCATCTTTCTATTAGTCTTGCTTTTTAAATAAGAAAGTGCAGCTATTTTCCTCAAAAGATAAATTTTTTTTTTTAGGAAATCAGCGGCGTGCCCCATGAGTGTTTAACACGTACGTCAGTAGCGTTACCTAGCTCCCTCAGTTATTTGCAGGGGTAATATTCAACCCACTTAACAATTTGTAGGGTATGAGTACCAACAGACAACAGGGCACTGGTCTCAGAGCTACTGAAAACTGCCGGATATCAAAGAGGGGGCTCCCGGGGTAGTTGATGCAGCTGTACCAGGAAAACCCGACTGGCCATCCCTCCTATCGTTGAAGAACTGTGATTCTAGATTCTAGATTCCGTCTTGGTAGAGGCCGCCTGAGTGATTGATTTACCACACATTCTAATAAAGCAGCACGACACTGAGGAAAGACTTCAAAGTCAGAAAGCCCAAGTTTGGATTCTGTCTGTTATTATTATTATTATTTAAAAATTTTTTAAATGTTTTTATTTTTGAGAGAGAGAGAGAGAGCGAGCACAAGTTGGGGGGGGGGGGCGTGCAGAGAGAGAGCGAGACACAGAAGCAGAAGCAGGCTCCAGGCTCTGAGCTAGCTAGAGCCTGATGTGGGGCTTGAACTTGTGAACTGTAAGGTCATGACCTGAGCCCAAGTTGGACGCTTAACCGAGTGAGCCACCCTGGTGCCCTTGGCTTCTGCCTTTATGGCTTGCGTGACTCTGGGGAAACTTCTTATCTTCTGGGTGTAACAAGTTGCCTTCTTTTTTTTTAATGGTTTTTTTTTTTTTGGTTTATTTATTTTTGAGAGGGAGAGAGAACACGTGGGTGCACAAGTGGGAGAGGGGCAGAGAGAGAGAGAGAGAGAGGGAGACACAGAATCCGAAGCAGGCTCCAGGCTCTGAGCTGTCAGCAAGGGCTTGAGTTCACGAACCATGAGATCGTGACCTGAGCCAAAGTCTGACGCTTAACCCACTTAACCCACTCAGATACCCCACAAGTTCTTTCTAAAGGAGAAGAACTTCATGGTCGTGTTGTCATGGTTGTCCATGTAGGGTTGCCGGGTTGCCAAATGGGGTGAAACGCAGCAGCTGGCCCACAGGAAGTGTGTGGTCACTGAGAGGGACTGCCCTCATCCCCCTCATTTCTGTGGCCCCATTCTTCTGGGTTGCTCTTGACTTCTTGGAAAACTTTTCCTCGGGCTCTTCGTCTTCTGTTCACGCCTTGAACAGGGGTACTTCCCAGCTGCCTTTTGTTCTCTGCACATTCTCTCCAACGATCTCATCTAGAACAGTGACTTTTGCCCTCACCTCAGCAACAACTTCGTAGCCTGACTCTCTCTTCAGCATTTCTCCTGGGCTCCAAATCCAACTTTTTGCTAGTAATCTCTGCTTGACGGTCCCCTAGCTACCTCAGCGACTCCACAGGTCTGCAACTGAACGCCCCATCTTTCCTGTCACACGGTAACTTGTTGCCTCTCCTACCTGGGTAGCACCATTCACTAACTCTCTTAAGCCAGAAACCTGAGGGTCATCTTTAAACATTCGCTACCATTTTTGTATGCTGTCACCTACTCCTGTCAGTTCTGCCACTTGAATATCTTTTCACCTCTACTGTCCTAGTTCGGGTCCCCATTCTTTTCCTACTATTAACTAGCCATTCCCCCTTTCCAGCATCAACTCTCTCCAGACTAAGGCAAGATCCTGTACAAAGCCAAGAGAATATTTTTCTTCTTGACACTTTCTTTTCACATTTTTATTACATCCAAAATGGCTTGTAGAAATATCATAAAATAGAGATGTGTAAAAAAAAAGAAAGAAAAGCTACCTGTAATCCACCAGCTAGATGAAACCACTACTAAAATTTGGCATACATTCTCCACACTCTTTTAAACTTTTAAATAGTAGACTATGCTGTAAGGTTGAACCCCAGGAGTTTTGGAATCCTAGATGTGGTGAGATTGAAAAACAAACAGCCAAGATCTGCAGTCTGATATACACTGGATAACTAATGGTCCATACACTGTGCTGATATAATGGAGTCTGACCCTTGGTTGGTGGTTGATTCTTGGTCGATTTCATTTTAAAGGACATATGGCCAAATCGCATACCTTTGTTGAGGTTATGGTTTCTCCTGAAAGAAATAGATGTCATGCAAGGAGTGGCCAATCCTGGGTAAGCTGAGGTGTGGTAAAAGTCTTTTATTTCTCTCTCTCTTTTTTTAATTATTAATTTTTTTTAATGTTTATTTATTTTTGAGAGAGAGACAGACCAAGAGCAGGGGAGGGTCAGAGACAGAGGGAGACACAGAATCCAAAGCAGCCTCCAGGCTCTGTCTGAGCTGTCCGCACAGAGCCCAACACAAGTCTTGAACTCATGACCGGGAGAGATCATGACCTGAACCAAAGTCGGATGATTAACTGACTGAGCTACCCAGGCGCCCCAAGCTTTTATCTCTTTAATACCAGAATTTCCTTTGAGGATTTCAGGATATTTCCAGTGCATTAACAGCAATGGCTACACAGGGAAATTGGGAGCAAACTAGCCTTCTTAAAGACCAAGGATACGTTCTGGGCATGTGCAGTAGGAATTCTGAGGTATTCAGCATGTGGTTCTTCCTTCCCAGTGTTCCCAAAATGACAGTGAGTCTCTGTGAAGTTGTAACCTGCTTCCTGCTGAACTGTGGGGAAACAAGAGAAATGGTCCATTTGATACTTGAGACAAAATTACATGACTACACGGGGGTCTGTGTGGGTCAGTCAGTTGAGCCATCCGGCTTTGGCTAAAGTCATGATTTCTAGGTTCATGGTTTCGAGCCTCGTGTCAGGCTCTGTGCTGACAGCTCAGAGCCTGGAGCCTGCTTCGGATTCTTGTTTCTCCCTCTCTCTCTGCCCCTCCCCTGCTTGCATTCTGTCTCTCTCAAAAATAAATAACCATTTAAAAAAAAAATTACTTGACTACATACCTAAATGCAACCAGTAAGTAAATGTTGTTGAAATATATTCAGCATCTGCTCAGTGACTTGAAGTCAGTAGTAATAGAAGGCGAGTAAATTGGAGGCAGACAAGAGGCACCTTTTCAGCCCTGATGGGTGTTAATTTACTCGTACTACATGTCTTACAATCCTGTGTGTAGAAATAACTTAACCCGAATGACCTTAAAAAGGTAAAATCTTCTCTACCCGCTTGATTTTTAGCTAGGTGGTAATCCTTTGAGAAAACAAGCCTTCATAAACAACGGGTGGTCATGTTTCTTTGTTTGATTTCATTGTTCTGAAACCCTTCGTTGGTGACTGTCATTCACAGGTTATGTGGATGCTGGGGCAGTTTCTGTGGTTAGCAGTCACCCTCCCTCCGACCCCCTCAATATTTCCAGGGTGCCTTTGGTGGTGATGTTGCCTTGCCCCTTGCTGTATGATCCATTATCTTGTGAAGGAACTTGCAGCTCTCCAATTTAAATCTATCTTGTTAATGCGTCCTTGTTCTACTAGTTGGAAAGTAGAGCTGAGATTTCCTGAGTCTCTAAAGGCATTTTTATGTACCAATTATTTTAACCTAATCTCTTTGGAGACAGCAATTAACACAGTATATTTAAATAGCTAGGTTCTTCCTCTGCATATCCTGGCCTCTGAAATGTCACCGATCATGTGTATCGCATGCTATTTAGATCATGGGGAGGAGGAGTTTCACATCCAAGTAAAAACAAATTCAGCCTTTCCATTCCTAAAGGTAGTTTTACTTTATTGTTGTATAAGAGGTTCAAGTGGGAATCTGCTTTTGTTTCTTGCAAATACTCTTCTCACAGAGCTAAGCTAGGTACGTTTTCAGTCTTTCTTTAAATAGTTTGCATTTATGGATAGGAAATGGAAATATTTTTGGTCTCATAGCACCAAGATTACATCTGAATTTTTTATAATGGAATAAAATAGACCAAGATAATGTCTGTTTTACGGGTTGTTATACAATTATAAATTGTTGTATACTGACCGAATTAAAGTACACTAATGTTTAAATATTCATGTACTGTATGCAATATTTAAATATTTGTTTTCTGCTAAAGCCCAGGATAGTGGGTTGTTTATACCACTAGATCTCCAACTTTAGTTTGTACCCTGATTACCTGGAAAATACTGGGTCCCATTCTGAGTAACTGATCCTGTGGATCTGAGGAGGGCCAAGAATTCACCTTTCCAACAAGTTTTTAGGTGATGCTGTTGCTTCTGGCCTGGGGACCCCACTTGGAAAGCCACTGGTTTAAACACTCAGAGGGACACATTCATAAGGCTGGCCTGGGTGCTGGAATGTTTCTGTGGCTGATAGACACAGACAGGGTGATGTTCCAATTCTAAGGAAGTCCTTTGTTCTTACGTCTCCATTAATTTCATTATCGTTAGAATTCTGGCCCAGGGGATAGGAAGAGGGCTGATGCCATTAGCCCCAAATCAGCTATGGGAGAGTAAGCAAGAGTAGAAGAATGTATTAGCTTAGGTTTGTACAAGTTGAGTTGGAAGTCCAGGTGGAGGTGTGCCAAAGGCGAATGGAAATTATGGGCCAGCACTCAGCGGCAAGAACAAGGCTGTAGAGAGAAGAAAAACTAATCACTTACAGATGACCTAGTGGTCGGTGCCTTCATTGCCTTATTTCATTTTATCCACACAAATCTCCTGAGGGTAGGCAAAAAATATTCTTATTTTTGTAAGTGAAGAAAGCAACTGAGATTCAGGAATTAAGTAACTTGTAATTGTCTACGACCCAAATTGGAACCCCAATTGGTTTGTTTCTGAACTTTCTATTATATTTGTGGATGAGAGAGTTTGAGAAAGGAAGGTAGGCTTCCCTACAAAGGGATCAAGGACGGTGAAGCCTGAAGAAGGCCATTTAGATTTGCTGTCTGAAAAGAAAGCCTCCAGAATCTTGGCTGATGGTGTAAGTCCCTCAATTGCAGAGGGCCAGGAAGGAAAGGCAACGGGCAAAGATTCACTTTTTGAAGATTGGATTTAAAAGGAAAAAGACAAAAGAATGATTTTTTAAGAATTCGGGTCTTCCCTAATATAGGCACCTATTATGGACTGAATGTTTGTGTCCCACTCAAGTTCATAAGTTGTGGTCCTAACCCCCAATGGGATGCTATTTCGAGGTGGGACCTTCAGTAGGTAATTGGGCTTTGATTAGGTTATAAATATGGGACCACCATGATGGAATTCGTGCCCTTGTAAGAAGAGGGAGAGAGATGTCTCTATTTCTCCGTGTATGGGGATTCCATGATGGAATATGGCACCTCCATGATGGAATTAGTACCTTTGTAAGAAGAGGAAGAGAGAGAGAGATGTCTCTGCTTCTCTGTGTGCATGCACCCTTTAAGGCCACGTGAGCACACAACAAGGAGGCAACCATCTACAAGCCAGGAGGAAGACCCTCACCAGAACTGGACCATATGGACTCCCTGTCCTCAGACTTCCAGCTTCCAGACCTGTGAGGAGGTGTCTGTTGTGCAAGCCACCCAGACGATAGTGTTTTACTGTGGCCGCCTGGGCTAAGACAGCACCCATGCAAATTGGTGGGGTGTTTATTCAGACATGGCCCATTAAAAAGCTGCTCAGAGGGTTTTGAATATGTGGAACTGATGTCTCTTGAGGTCTGTTCCCATCCCTACTTCTGTGGGAACACTTACAAACAAGCAGGGTCCTCCAGTCTTGTTAGGCATCTCTTGCCAAATACACTTAATTATGCAACTGGGTGAGGTGTGCGGTGCCTCTTACATAAGAACCGGTTTTTCTGTCATTTATCAACCTGGCCTGGGCTACCTCTCTGTTGCTTGTGTGCAGGGGACACGTGAGGTGGTGAGCCGGTGTTCAAAGCGTGACTCAAATGGCTTTCCGTTTTAGTTTGAGCTTCAGGGCTGAGGTCCTTAACACTTCACACTAAGGAAATCAGCTCTGTTATATCCAGGTCTCTGAAGTGTGTCGAGAGCTGTCCGAAATGAATGAAATATCAACTTGTTGGTTCCTACGGGCCAGTCCATTCACGTACGAGAGAGTGTAAAATGTTTCATTTCCGCTCTGACTTCATCTTTTGATTTTGAAGTTACAGTGGAGACGACTTATAAATGGCTACAGGGTTGGGTTTTTTCCCCCCCGCAGCACGACTGAAAAGATTCTTAGCTGATGTATTACTGAGCTCCCAAATAGGTAACAGGTAGAGCCGAGAGAACGAGCAGCATGGTAAGCATGCTCATGGGCCTGAAATTCTTCTTCTATCAGGCAGACTATACAATCGCGAATACATTACAAAGATACGAATTAGCATCGAAGAGAAAATGATGTTGCAGATATCACACGGTTTTATGAATTGGAGTACATTTTGGAAATGATTTATGGGTTTTTCTTTTGGCTGAAGCAGATTCTAGCTCAGAGTTTTGAAAGTGCTAGGAATTCTCCCTGCGGGTAAATACGAAGGGCGTGTGAAGCTGTGCTTCTCTTATTCTGCAGCCATTATGTCTCAAGAGCAGACGGGCCTTCGGACTTCCACAAAGTCCACCACGTGTGTAGGTGAAATTTAACAGGTATCCACGCAAGATTTGAGAACCACGAGCAGCTTCCAATACAGATATGGAGAGAGATAAAGTCTTTTACAGGCCAACGTCGGCACTATTTTTCTAAGTCACCTGAAAAAAAAAAATCACAAATATTAGAACACTGCTTTGGGTTACACATGGATTGAACAGGTGAATTACCTGGGTCCTGAATGTACTATATATATATATATATATGTGTATATATATATATATATATATAGTACATTCTATACTATATAGAATAGTATATACTATACTATATAGAATAGTATATTCTATACTATATAGAATAGTATATATTCTATACTATATAGAATAGTATATACTATATATATAGTATATACTATATGAATAGTATATACTATATAGAATGTACTGGTTCCTGAATGTACTATATATATATATATGTATATATATATATATATAGTACATTCTATACTATATAGAATGTACTGGGCCACCTGAATGTACTATATATATAAAACCATCACCTTTTGGTGTCTCATCTGTACAATGGAGATAATAGTAATATCCACTTTATAGACTTATGATGAAGGTTAAATATTAATGCGTATAAAGCCCTTAGAACTATACCTGCCATAGAGTAAGCCCCTAATTAAAGTAAGACATTTATTACCTAGAAGGGAAAATGGAATAAGCCCTCTTCTTGCAACTGTCAGCAACAAGTGAAAAAAAAAAAAAGGTGGAGACAACTCAGCCAGGTCAACTTGGCGGTGAAGGGGCAGATGATGTGGAGGGGCACATCACAAAGGAGTTCTATCCTGCTTGCTTGGGAAGGCACTTCTTGCGGCGATGGTGTCTCCCAGTGGGGTGGCCAGGGTGGGCAGGGGCAACCCTCTTAATTCCCTTTACTCAAACTAGGTGTTTGCTTTTGGACTTTTGGCATCTCTGAGCACAAGCTCTAACTCAGGCAGCCTTTGAAGGAAGCTACTTTCTCCCGCTCGAGACTCAGGGTCCACCTACAAGTAGAAGGGACTCTACTTGTCACCCGTGCTCTCGGCTCTTGCCTTCCTTTGGGAAAACAGCACGTTGTTTGCCTCTTTAAGCGTGTATGGACAGATACTTTTCTTAACGGACCTCTCTAATCAAAGAATCACAGAGCCTCCTCCAGATGTATATTTAGAAATGTTGCCATGGTCACTGTTTCCTGTTTGGGCTTCTGTCATCTGGCTCCTGCAGCCTGAAGGTGAGACTCTTCCAATAGCTCATCGCACACGTCTGTGCCAGCATGGTGGGGGGACAAGGACGGGGGATGGACCCGTTTTTGCTATCAGCAGCCCTGCTAATTGCTTTCCGATTTGGCTGTAATTGGGCAAGTCACCTGGCCTCCATTCTCTCCTTAGGTAAAATGAGGGTATTGGGTGAGCCTGTAAACTCCTTCAAGGGGTGCTGTCATATTTGATAGATGTAACCCCAGTCACAAAGAAGTTGACTGACTTTGGGCCGCTAACGTATTTCTTACATACCGATCACAAAAGTGATTTGACCAAACCCCCTTCGACTCAATAACCATCTCAAGGAGATTGGATCTAGTGACCCGGAAGCCACTATTATAGTTGACTTCCCCTTGGGCTCCATGCTGTCTCGTCTGACCTCCCCACACCCTCACTTTACTTGACCAGGCTTTGCTGTTATTTGCTTCTTGAAGGCTCCCAAAGTTCAAACCAGTTCGTCAGAAAGATTCCTGGGCTCACAAGACTTCATGGAAATGAAAGCTTTTCATTCCAGCCTGGGCAGGATCAGACTGACCCGGGTGAGACTGTTCTGAGTAAGTATCCTCTGGGACTCTTCTGTCATTGGCGATTGCTGATGTAAAAACTGTTCCATAATACTTTGAATAGGGTCATTTTCCAGACGTGATCATGACAACGTCTTTCTAGGTGGCTAGCAACTGTGGAGAGAGGGCATGCCAAGAAAATGCCTAAGCGGACTATGAAGTTGCTGTGAAATTGCAAAACTGTGTTTTTTAATGTATTTTAAGGATCACAAAATGATCAGCAAGAAAGGTTAATGCTGACTCTGTCAGTGCATAAATGGGCCCATGGATATTATATCTGATGATGATGAGATTTATTCTCTAGGTACTTGCATCAGCCAGCCATTTAAGTGTGCAGATAGTCTATAAAATGTAGAACATGGACTGGGAATGTTTGGATCAAAGGTTTTGTAGATTATTTCATAAACTTCTCGTGGGTAGGCATTGTGTAATACGTGTTTCCTGATCCCAAGCACCTGACTTTATTACACTCAGAATAAAGGTCTAGGTGCTTCCAATGCGTTTTGAAATGAAGAGAGGAGACACCTATATATGTATCAATAAATTTCATAGTGTGTTCTAGAAATATTTTAAATAAAAATGTGGCCCTCTTGCCTGTGAGAGAACCCCATAGATACTCCTGAGCAAATTACTTCTTTAAAATGTTCTAGTTTCGGGGCACCTGGGTGGCGCAGTCGGTTGAGCGTCCGACTTCAGCCAGGTCATGATCTTGCACTCCATGAGTTTGAGCCCCGCGTCAGGCTCTGGGCTGATGGCTCAGAGCCTGGAGCCTGCTTCCGATTCTGTGTCTCCCTCTCTCTCTGCCCCCCCCCCGTTCATGCTCTGTCTCTCTCTGTCCCAAAAATAAATGAGTTGAAAAAAAAAAAAAGTTAAAAAAAAAAAAATAAATAAAATAAAATAAAATGTTCTAGTTTCATTTTATCATTCTGGTTTGGGGACCTGTAAGAATTAAGCCATATCAGAATGCATAAAACAAGAAATTTTCTTGGGGGAGCCTGGGTGGCTCAGTCAACTGAGCCTCCGAGTCTTGATGTGGGCTCAGGTCATGATCTCACGGTTCGTGAGCCCCGCATTGCGGTCTGTGCTGACAGCGTGGAACCTGCTTGGGGTTCTGTCTCTCCCTCTTCTGCCCCTCCCCTGCCTTCTCACTTGCGCCCTCTCTCAAAATAAATAAACTTAAAAAAAAAAAAAAAGAAATTTTCTTAGGGCAGTTAGTATCTCTCCCTGCCCCCCACGCCCGACCCCGGTTTCTTAGGCTTGAATGCTCTCATGGAGCTTCCAATGGGATGCTAAAATCTAAAATGCTTTATGAAGCAGATAAAATGATTTAAAGTAGTAAGGGTTCCTTTACTCATAAGCCAAGTGGTTGCAGACATGCTTTCTTCATTTTTCCCAAGAGCTTCGCAAGGCCCAAGAGTACACATCAGCTCATTCATCGTGATTCAGAAATTGTTTCAAGGTTTCTCCATGAAGGGTGAGGGTGTTTGCATCTCTTTTGAGTTATTTTTTTTTAAGTGATGAACTGTTGTAGACCTATAAAAAGTATAAATGACAGTATAATGAACACTCAACGTACTGGCCGCCTGGATTAAGAAGAAGATTGCAAAGACAGTGGGTGTCCCCATGAAACCCTGTCACCCCTCGTCAGTTTTCGTACTTTTACTCTATCCATATACAGCCTTAAAATTATGATCTTTTTGGCATACCTTTAAATTTATATGAGTCATACCACATATGTCATTCTTCAAAAACTTTTTTTGTAGGGCGCCTGGGTGACTCAGTCGGTTGAGCATCCGACTTCGTCTCACGGCATGATCTGACGTTTGTGAGTTCGAGCCCCGGAACACGGTTCTCTTTGCTGTCAGGGTGGAGCCTGCTTCAGATCCTGTCTCCCTCGCTCTCCGCCCCTCCCCTGCTCATTCTCTCTCTACCTCCCTCTCTCTCTCTCAAATACAAACATTAAAACAATTTTGTTGTATGTTAGTTCAATCATATATTTGTGACATTTAACCATGTTAGCAGAGGTAAGCTCTATTTCGCTCACTTTCACTGATGTTTGGCATTTTATAGGTGAACAGACCAAACGTTTTCTTTTTCAGCTGTTCTCCTGTTGTTCAGTTGTTTCAAATTTTTCTCAGTTTCAAAAGCCATCAGGTTAAACATTCTCTGACATTTCTCCAAATCTCTTATGTAAGAATCTCTTAGGGATAAATATGTAGGAGTGGAATTGCTCCTACATAAGGTAGGCACATCTTTACTAAGGCCAGCTATGACCAAATTGTTCCTTAACGTGGTTGTGCCCATTTTCCATGGTCTTCTGGAACTGCATCCCTACTGCTCTGCATTCTCACTGACAGTTACCAGACCTTTTTATTTTGACCAATCTGATGAGTGCGAAATAATATACCTTATTGTTTAATAGATATTTCCCTGATTGGTACTGAAGTTAAAAACCTTTGTATATGTTTATTGGCCATTCAGGTTTCCTGTTCTGAGAATTACATTATTATATCATTTTGCTTATTTTTATTTTATGATTATTTTTTAAAATGTTTATTTATTTTGAGAGAGAAAGAGACAGAGACAGAGCGTGAGTGGGGGAGGGGTAGAGAGGGGGAGGGAGACACAGACTCTGAAGCAGGCTCCAGGCTCTGAGCTGTCAGCACAGAGCCCGACGCGGGGCTCGAACCCACGGACCGCGAGATCATGACCTGAGCCAAAGTCAGCTGCTTAACCGACTGAGCCACCCAGGCTTCCCACATTTTGCTTATTTTTAAAAATTGTTTATCTTCTTAGTGGTTTATAGGAGTTCCTTATAATATTTTGCCACTAATATTTTTTCCCCCAGGCTGTGGTTTCTTGTTCTTTAAATGTTATATTTTAATTAGCAAATAATTTGGTAACTCTTTTAAAAGTTTTCTCTTTATTTTTATTTTTTTTAATGTTTATTTGTTTTGAGAGAGCATGAGCTGGAGAGGGGCGGGGGGGGGGGGACAGAGGATCTGAAGTGGGCTCTGTGCTGAATTTCTCTCTTTTTAAAAATTTTTACTTTTTTGTATTTTGGCAGAGGGGAGGGAGGGAGGGTCAGAGACAGAGGGAGAGAATCCCAAGCAGGGTCCAAGCTGTCAGTGCAGAGCCCAACTCAGGGCTTGAACCCACAGCCCGTGAGATCATGACCTGAGCTGAAGTCAGAGGCTTAACCAACTGAGCCACCCAGGTGCCCCTAATTTTTTCTTTAATAAAGCTTTTCATATCTTGGGGTCATAAAGCTATTTCCCCCAATTTTGTCTCCTAAATGCTTTAAAGTATTTCTCCCCACCCCCATTTAGCTCTTAATTTATCTATAATTGAATTTATAAATGGTGTAGGATAAGGATCTAATTTTATTTTATTTTTTCACTGAATGGAATTTTCTATGCTAGGAAAAGGTGCATTTTTATCAATCCCATTTGGGTTTGTTTTTCTTCTCGAAACTAAGGGATCAGATTATTATCAATTCTGGTAAAACATAAGACATTCTCTCTTTGAATATTTTCTTTCCTGCATTCTCTTTATTTTCATTTTCTGGAACTCATGTTAGAACTATATTTGAACTTCTATCTTCCATGTTTCTTGACCTCTTTTTCCTGTTTTTCACATCCTTGATTCCCTGTCTTGCTTTCTGTGCAATTTCCTCGCAGTTAAGTTCTTTCTTACTAATCTTTTCTTCAACAGTGTCTAATATGCTGCTTCACATTTCTAAGTTTTTAATTTCAATGATTATATTTTTCATACATATGACTTGTATTTTATTTTTTTCAAATCTATCTTATCTTTTTAAACAGTGTTATTCTTTTCTCATGTCCAAGTTCTCTTTTGCCTTTGATTTTGGCATACTTGTTTTATGTCTCTGATAATTTTGTTATCTGAAGTTCTTCCACTATGTGTTGATGTTCTGATGATTTTCAGTATGGTTTCTTTGACTATTTGTAAATTTTGGATTGTGAAATCATCTCAAGTGGGACTTCTTGGTGGGAATCTGGCACAACTTCCAGAGTGACTTCTAATCTCCTGCTGCCGAGGATATTTCTAGATTGGTAGGACTTTTGTTTGTTTGTTTGTTTGGTACCTTTTTGGCTCAGACATCTGTAGACAACGGAATAGGTGCATGACTACATATTTTGGGGGGAGATCATTATTTTTTCCAACTGAAGCCAAGATAAACAGTCTTCTTTTCTTGGGTGGCTTTTTAAAATTTTTTTAATTTTTAATTTTTACCTTTTACAGAGGGGGTAAAACCTTCTGGAAACTCTTTTGATTCAAGTTTTTTAGTTCTACCTCCCTTTCCTCAGAAAGTCTCCAGGCATTATCTGTTGCTCATGTGGTGATTGAGAACCTAAAGTTTTGGTTCCGAAGACATGCAAAACCCTGTAGAACTGTTTAGTATTATCAGTTTATTCTTTCCAGTTTAAGTGTTTCAGTCATTTTTGGCCACTGTAAATTTCTCTTGTGTAATTAATTACCTTTGGTTTTATAGCAGGGGCATTTTCAACTCCCAGACCTCCAGAAAGCAAAGTCTGTGTGTTTAACTCTTGAAGCTTAAGCTATTCAAATAACAGTCTTGGGGTCAGAAGAAAATGAGTTAACCAGTAACAGAGCCAAACGATCACAGAGTCTAATATAAATGTGTTTATTTTTTATTTTTTATTTTTTTTTAAATGTGTACTTTAAAAATTGGTATCGTGCTTTTTGCCTGCATTAGACTGTATCTTCAGGAGAATAAGTTGCTCTTGACTAAAAATGTTTTTCTTCTTTCAACAGGTGAGTGGTACGTGTCTATGATCTGCCTGACAGCGTGGGATGTACTTCAGATTTCAGTGCAGTGACTACTGACCTATTTCTCGCTTGGCCGAGAGTTACACAAGCCCGTGTGTGCATTGGAAACATGACAATCAACGTAGCGCAGATCTTCTATGTGGAAAAGGTCTCCTTAGAACAAAACAGAAGCGAGATTAAGTGGTGCTGGAATTTTGACAATGTTGTCATGAACCGCTGCCAATTAAAAGCAATTAGCTCATTGTTCTTCATTAACTGGACATGCCGATTAATGGGGCTCCAAGGGCTCATGGTCTGAATCTGATTTGATCTCTTTTTACGAGTAATTATGACTCAAGGGAAGACTCAATAGATGTATCTACAAGTATACGTATGTGTATGTCCATATTTTTCCCTGAGAAACAGTATCCTGTAATTTGTACCAATTTTCTCAAAAATGAACTTTTCCAGTTGGGCAAGCTTGGTTTAGTTGGCAAGAGAATGCATAAAAGCACCCACGTACCTCTACCGATTTGGTGGACACATAAAGAGTACGGTCATGCAGTTCATTTACGTATGCCTCTCCTGAAAGGTTGCTGCAGGGGATCTTGAAACAAAGTGTTCTTTTGAGAAGAAAAGAATCAAAATTAAAAACTAATTTTACTATTTTTATTACCTTATTAAGAAACATTTTTAAATTATTATTTTATCTTACGGCTACTCCAGAAAGTTTCTCTGCCTTTCCACGGCCGAGGGTATAAGGATCAAGTAACAATAACTACTTCTTGGGCAAAAGAGATCATAGGAAGTCTGTTCCAAGGTCACTGTGACCTTAAAGCAAGCCAGAGCACAAGCAATCTCCACATTGCTCTTTCCATGGTCCTAAGCTCAGAAACCACAAATGACATCCCTTGAGTACAAAGCCAGAAGGGAAAAATATCCATTAATGCATCGTTATGACTTCTTTGACATTTCTCTCACCGATGCCTGAGAGGTCCACGGGATCCCAATTCACGGGATCCCAACAGCTAAGGGTGATAGAAAAGTCTGTGGGGCTACTTTGTTTCTCTCAGAGTTGATGTGACTAGCAGGACTCCAAAGCTGCCTAAAATTGAATTTGTGATTTCTTTGACTCCATAAATCATCAATGAATGAATGAGTGATTTAAAACACACTTAGCAAGAGTCTACCAGGTGTTTGGGTGGAAGCGACAGAGGCAGTTAAGAACGAGTTCTTGCCCGGAAGGAATTCACAGGGTGGTGATGGAGGTCAATGCAATAGATGGCTGTCATGTGGATGAAGCAGGGGCACAGGTCCAGTTGTGGGACTGTGGAGGAGAGGCTCAGGGAGGGACCTTGGGTGAGGGACCTCTGACTTGAATAAAAAGGGAATTGCAATGTGCAGCTAAGGCTACGATGGTATTAATGATGTTGCAATATTTAAGTGTATCACATCAACACATTGTATACCTTAAACCTACACGACGTTACATGTCGTTTTTTATCTCAATTAACAAAAGAAGGGAATTGCCCATGTGTTAGTCAAGTGAAGTATTCTCAATCATCAGAGAAAAGCAAAACTTAGGAATACAGCAGGCATGGCTGTTTTTTGTAGTGAACTGTTCCATTTGATTATCCTAGTTTTTGTTTAATTTTTGTTAAGATTTTATTTTTCCAGTAGTGTCTACACTCAGTGTGGGGCATGAACCCACAACCCCAAGATCAACAGTCTCACCCTCCATGGACTGAGCCAGCCAGGTGCCCCTGTTTAATTTTTCTTACCTTGACAACATAGCCTCTACTATTATGTACAGTGTTGCTTTTAGAAGCAAAAGCATCTCACCATGTGAATAGCTTAGATGTTGTAGGTCATAATGTACACCTAGTAAGTGCTTGCTCCGTCATCCACTCCTGGACTGGGCCTGACTTGCCAGGAAGAGATGCCATGAGGGGGTTATGAGAAATAAGCCCACTGACCCAATCAAAGAAAGGATGCAGAGACTTGGAGCACAGTGAGGCGAGGCTTTAATCAATGTTCTTGCAAGAGTGGGTGTCTGATGGACAGGCACACTGGGGGCAGTTACAGCAGACCATTTATCTCCTAGTGTGCAAGTCCCTCCCCTGGTCCCTCATTGGCTGGGCACTACAGAGGTAAGTCCCTCCCCTGGTCCCTCATTGGCTGAATGCTACAGAGGTTACATACAGCCTTACCTGGATGTCGCCTGTGCCCATGTAAGGCAAAAAGTAGTCTGATTGGAACAAGTGTACATTTCCGGAGGTGAGGCAGAGACTTTCAGTGTTCTGTGTTCTTTGGTGCCTGCTTATTGCAAAGCCTGCAAAAATAAGGCCACAAATCGGAGAGGGGAAGAAGAAATAGGAAGTGAAGTGTCTAAGTGTTTGGGACTTCATTGTGGTGGTGGTGGGGGGGAAGGGGGTTCTCACATATTTTCAATAGGTTGTAAACCTATTAATTAGATAGCACAGCCTTTATTTGGTATTTCTGAAAAAGAATCATCTCCCTTACTTCTCACAGGGTGACAATGGACACTTCCTGTGCTCAGGAAGCACATCAGCTGGGAGACTCGGAGTGGCCATAGCCCTGAATTTCAGCGTGGAGTCAGCATGAAACCAAATGTACGTTACAGCTGCGGTGATGAGAGCGAAGCTTTTACCATTTGTTTTGGACTCCCGCACTGGTAAGTAGTAGACGGCCGATAGTCGATCGACAGGAAGGAGGGTAGCTTTAGGATGAAGACATGGAAAATGGTGGCAAACTCTCAGAGATTCCCAGGACAAAGCGTTCTCCCTCCCCATTCCAAAGAACTGACAATTTCCTATTAAAAATTTAGGAAATTTTTTAAATGTTTATTGATTTTTTATTTATTTGGAGAGAAAGAGAGAGCATGCACGCACAGGTGAGCAGGGGAGGGGCAGAGAGGGAGGGAGAGAGAATCCCAAGCAGGCTCCATGCTCTCATTGCAGAGCCCCACACGGGGCTCAATCCCACCAATGGTGAGATCACGACCTGAGCTGAAATCAAGAATCGGACGCTTTACTGACCGGGCCGTCCAGGTGCCCCGGAAATTCTTTATTATTGAACGGAAATAATGTAATTCAACACAAATTCATTGAGTGCTAGCTTTTGGACAGCTACTGTAATGAGTGGTGGGTTTACAATGGTGGAAAAAGACTTGTTTCTACTCAAGTTGCTCACAATGTAGACTGACTCTTAGACAGGTGACCATGATGCGATGATAGCATGGATTTGGCTAACTTATGAGAAGATTATATGCCCATGATCTTATTCCCACTGATTCCCCGACCAGACTGATAAAGCGCAGGCCCTGATTTTCCATCCCAGATCTACCCGGAACTGTCTGTCATGCCATCATTTTGCTTGCATTTCCTACCTCCAGATCCCAGTCGTAATTAATATTTTATCAATTTACTTTGCCACGTTTGTGGAATTGCTCAGCTACCCCAGTTCTTTAATTTCTAGAATCAGGCTCAGTCTCTAAACTACCTCTGTCCCTGAACCCCCACTCCTGCTCAGTATCTCTCCCCCTCCCCATGTTAACCTTGGCCCCTATGTATCTTCAGTCTTTGGTCTTGTCCTCATCCCCTACCACACCCTGCCCATCCAAAATCTCATTTACTCAAATGACTTACATATATCCTGCCATTTTTGAACCCCTGTGGACTTCAGCAAGATGGAACTAAAATAAAAAAATGGAAAATCACTCATAAGAGTTGCATTCTGGGGAGGTGTAACCCATTAAATTCTTTTTTTTTTTTTTTTTTTTTTGATGTTTATTTATTTTTGAGACAGACAGAGACAGAATGAGAGTGGGTTAGGGGCAGAGAGAGGGGGAGGCACAGAATCCAAAGCAGGCTCCAGGCTCCCAGCTGTCAGCACAGAGCCCGACGCGGGGCTGGAACTCACAGGCTGTGAGATCATGACCTGAGCCAAAGTCGGATGCTCAACCCACTGAGCCACCCAGGCGCCCCACGGTGTAACCCATTAGTGGCCAATTGCAAAAAATCAAGTGAGGACCCTGAAAGAACTGAAGGGGGCAGTAGAGGAACAAGCATGCTTTCTGGTTCTGGTGCTGGAAGAAAAACCAATACAGGAATCCCAGCTTCATCCAATTTTCTCTCACCTTTGTGCTATTTTTCTTCATGTTTTCATTTCTCCCCCTTTTATCCCTAATTCATCTGTTTCTCTCTCCTCATTTCCTTTTTGAGTCTTCCCAATTGCTTCTGAAGGCTTTGTGCAAGCAGAGAGATAATTTCTAGTTGTTTTTTTTTCCCCTATCCATCCTGAAATATTAAATTTGCCATCCTTTGCCTTTTTTTTTTATCCATTTTAAATCTTACGAAATAAATGGGCTCTAGGGAGTGTTAAAAAGCAAAAACAAAGGGCCCTAAATGGCATCACTCAGGTTAAGGCTTAAGTCAGTAACCCAGGGCTTAAGGCTTAACCTAATTGCAGTTTCAACCCATCCCAGAAATGTAAGTCTTAATGGGTCAGTCAGGAATTTTCTGATACTCACCAGAGAGGTTTCTGTCTGTAGGCCTTTTCTGTCCCCCAGAGGAAGAGGAGATTATTTGCATAGTAAGACCCTCTGCCCTTCCTCCTAAGGGAAGTGATCTTGCCGTAAACAATTCTTTCTTGTCTTTAGCTAATAACTCTCTTGCCTGACCCTCCTTCCTATAAAAACCTTCCATTTTTTTTTAAAGTTTATTTATTTATTTTTGAGAGAGAGAGAGAGAGAGAGCACAAGCATGTGTGTTTAAGGGGAAGAGAGAGAGGGAGAGAGAGAGAATCCCAAGCAGGCTCTGCACTGTCAGCATGGAACCCAATATGGGGCTTGAACTCACGAACTGTGAGATCATGACCTGAGCTGAAATCAAGAGTCGGTCACTTAACTGATGGAGCCACCCAAACCTTCCATGTTGTATATGATATAAGGGATGCTGCCCTATTCATGAATTATTTAATAGAACCAATTAGGTCTTCAGACTTACGCAGTTGAATTTTGTTTTTCAACAGAACTATTGCAATAAAGTATGTTCTGTATCGTCTTTAATACAAAACTTCCAAAAATAACACTGGCTGTGTAAAATTAACAAATGTGATTTTAAGCAATTGCCTCTAGAACTTCTAGCCATTGGTTAAATTACTTAAAGCGCTTTCTCAGGAGTATCCATCCACCTGTCCCTGAGGGTCAAACCTCTTCTGCTACTTGTTTTTGTAAAGAAAGTTTTATTGGAACATTGCCATGCTCATTTGTTTACCTAGAATCTATGAACGCTTTTGCACGGCAACAGCAAAGTCTAGTGGCCCTGACGGACTGTAGGTCCTGCAGAACCTAAAATATTTACTTTCTGGTTTTTACAGTTTGTAGACCCCGCTCTAGGTGTCTGTATTAATTCACTGAGGCTAAATTATGCAGCAGTGGCAGATGGTTGAAAACCTCTGTGGCTTACAGGGGCACCTGGGTGGTTCAGCTGGTTAAGCCTCCGATTTCGGCTCAGGTCATGATCTCGCAGTCTGTGAGTTCGAGTCCCACATCCGGCTCTGTGCTGACAGCTCAAAGCCTGGAGCCTGCTTCAGATTCTGTGTCTCCCTCTCTGCCCCTCCCTCATTCTCTTTCTCTCTTTCTGCCTCAAGTAAAATAAACATTAAAAAAAACTAAAAAAAAACTAATTTCAGTGGTTTACAACAAAGGGCTAGTTTTTACTCACATGATGCAATCTTTGAAGGTGAGCTTTGATGTTTCACTCCAGGATTTGGGCTGAAGGAGCAACTCCCGTATGGAATAGTGTTGACTCAGGAAAAAGGGAACAGAAAGGAGGTGTGGAATCATGATCGCTCCTAAAACTGATGCCGTAGCCTGGGTCTGAGGACCCAGAGAGGATCCTATGGGACCAACCAAGAAGGTCCTTGGCTTCACACAGGATAGAGATCAAATGTGAGCCAGCGGGAGGTGAGAGCAGAGTTTATTGAGGATGTATAGAGAGTGCAGATACAGATGGACCATCCAGGAGACTCAGAAAGGAAAAGGAGCATGAATCTCATCTTTGCTTGGGGTTTTGGGTTTTTATTGGTGACTGCGGTCTGGTGCACCTGTCCACTCAGGCATCCAAGAACTGATCCGAACATGGACAGGGGCCAGGTGTCCTTCAGAGCTCACTCAACACCTGAAGCCGGGGGGGGGGAGGGGGGAGGTTTTGATGTCAAGGTGTTTGTGGTCAGTGGTCTTGGAGAACGTTTATGGAGACCCTGCATAATCACTACCTAGATGTTATCTACCCTGTTGGAAGACGCCAAAGAAATCATTAACTCCTTGGCCTTTTTTTTTTAACAAGGAGGACATACATTAAGGCCCACATGTACAAGCAGGGAAGGGACAGAGAGAGAGGGAGAGAGAGAATCCCAAACAGCCTCCATGCTGTCTGCGCAGAGCCAGACTCGGGGCTGGAACTCATGAACTCATGAGATCGTGACCTGAGCTGAAATCAGGAGTTGGAGGCTTAACCGACTGAGCCACCCAGGCCCTCCTACTTCAAGCACCCTCAAAAGGGACATGACTCAGGGTGTCCAGGCTTTCCTCGACCCCTGGGTTCTCTTCTCCATTCCGTTCTGAACATGCCCTCTTTTGTCCCAGCTCTAACGGAACGAAACATGAGTTCACTCCCTGGTGAGTTACAGACAGAGACTGCACCAGGTGGGGTTGTCACACAAAGGAAACTTTATCTGTAGAAGATAAGGAGGTCACGGGGAATAACTTCCAAAGCCATGACTCCTAGAGTGGGTGTGACTGGGTTTCTTTCATTTTGGGTTAGGAGGAATATTCAGAAAGGGGAGTTTTGACATCACATATGAAGGCGGGCATAAGGTTGCACAGGTGTACTTAAAAAACATGCCTCTACTCATATCATATGTTATGTCAGAGAAGCTTGGGCTCCTTCGTGGGTGGAGATTGTAACACTATAATGAGGTAGAGGTCGCTGTCCGACAACCTGTGGTCCATCTGGCAGGTATGAGTCAGTGGTTGAGCTCAACCTGGTGTAGCAACTCCAGAGCTCTTCCTGTTTGCATCTAAAAGATAAGGTTCAGGGTACCTGGGTGGCTCAGTCGGTTAAGCGTCCAACTTGGGCTCAGGTCACGATCTTGTAGGTTGTGATTTCAAGCCCCGCATGGGGCTCTCTACTGTCCTTGCAGGCCTGCTTGGAATTCTCCATCTCCCTCGCTCTCTGCCCCTCCCCCACTCGCTCGCTCACTCTCCCTCAAAAATAAGTAAACATAAAAAATTTTTTTTTAGAGTTAAGGTTAACGTTCCCGTGAAGAAGGCAGGTCAGTGATGGTCTTGCTGGTGGACAGCTTTAACCTCATCAACGCTGTGGGGCACGAGTTCACAATCACCTACCTCTCCCCCATCCCTGACACTCCAACTGTGCTCTTCGAAATTCACTCTGTTCACTTCTCTATCTCTGCAAATTCTTCTCTAAACCACCCCCTTCATCTTCTTGCTCTGAATGAAACCTAGCTCTTCCCTGAGGCCACTGCTGCCTCAGCAGATCTTTCAAAGGACGTGCTTTTCTTGCCTACACCCTGGCTCCCCTTGGACACAACGGGTGAAAGGATATCCTCCTTTTCCCCACACTGCCACTTCCAGGCCTTTCTGCTCCCCTCCGCCTTAATACTTTCAGCCCCGAATCTCCTATCAAGAGACATTGCCAGGGGGCTTGGGTGGCTCAGTTGGTTAACCATCTGACTTTGGCTCGGGTCATGATCTCGCGGTTGTTGAGTTTGAGCCCCACATAGGGCTCTGTACTGTCAGCACAGAGCCGGCTTCAGATCCTCTATCCCCCTCTCTCTGTCCTTCCCTCACTCGCTCTCTCTCTCAAAAACAAACAAACAAAAACAATTATCAAAAAAAAAAAAAAAAAAAAAAAGACAGACATTGCCACCCACTGCCGCTCCTTGTTGCAGACCATGGGTCATTCCTGCTCATTCCTTGAGGACATTAGCTCCTGACACACTAACTCCTTTAAGGACAGTCCTGTCATCATTCTTGTGACATAAATGTCTGTGCTTTTAACTCCTTGATCTCCCAGTTTGTTACCTCCCCTCATGGAATGGCCTTGGGTCTTACCCTTCCTCATCACGTTCCCCTTGCTCATTGTCTTGATCTTCTTGTTACCAGTGATAACATTCCAAAGTTCCCATTGTAAGCAGCCCCACTCTCTAACCATCATCTTGTATCTGTCTAACTCATTTCCTCTGGGATTCTTTTTTTTTTTTTAATGTTTATTTTTGAGAGACAGAACATGAGCAGGGGAGGGGCAGAGAGAGAGAGAATCTAAAGTAGGGCTCCAGTCCTGAGCTGTCAGTCCAGAGCCTGACGTGGGACTCTTGAACCCACAAACCGCAAGGTGATGACCTGAGCTGAAGTCAGACGCTTAACTGAATGAGCCACCCAGGCACCCCAAGGTTTTGGGATTCTAACTCCAATAATGGTTGGACCCCATTGGGACCTCCAATACCACTTTTGCTCAGTCCCACTCTGCCCGGCTGAGGATCCATGGTCCATCATGCACACAACATCCACTGCATTGTTCCCCCTGGTGAAAAGTTCAACTCTTCACCCATTGCAGCTGGACAGGGCTTGAGAAAAACATGCTTGTTAAATTCATGGACTGTTTTAGTCCATTCTAGCTGCTAAAACAAAATACCACAGATGGGGTGGCATATAAACAACAGAAATTTATTTTGTACAGTTCCAGAGGCTGGAGGGTCTGAGATCAAGGCACCAATATGGTCATTCTGGTGAGAGCCCTCTCCCTGGCTCATACCTGGTGCTTTCTGGCTGTATCCTCACATGGTAGAAGGAGACCAGGAGCTCTCTGGGGTCTCTTTTATAAGACTGCTAAGCCCATGAGGGCTCCACCCCCATTACCTAAGCACTTCTCCAAAGCCCCACATCCTAATACTATCACATCAGACACTGGGGTTTCAACCTATGAATTTTGGGGCATTTATACATGGCATGAATCTTAAGTGAGGTCCTAGAGCTATAGGTCATGACTACCATAATTATGTGGTCTGTTTCCTTTCCAGCTGTTCTAGATAAATCTTCCACACTTCCTCCTTTCCCTTCAAACTCTTAACATCTTCTCCCTCTCCGCTGGATGACATAGTATTTTACTGAGGAAATGGGAGCAAAGAGAAGATTCTTTCCACACGTTCCCCCTTCCATCTGATCCCTTGTAGTCCTCTTGGTCCTGTGGAAGAACTGACTTTGTTTCTATCTCAAGTCATATCTCACGCCCCCCTCTGGCGTAGTAGATCCTTTCCTTCCTACCTAATCAAGGACTCTGTTCCAATATCTGTCTGGATTCTTGTTTAATATATTAATACTATCAGCAAACAAACATGCTGTCGTTTTTTCCATCTTAAAGTGCCTCTCTTGACCCCACGTATCCTTCCGGGTACTGCCACATTCCTCTGCACCTCTCAGAAGAGTTGTCTCTAGTCATTCCCTCCTTTTCCTGTCCTTCACCCCTCTGCAATTCAGCTTCCATTACTCTCCCCCACCAACTCACTAACAAGGCTTTCACATTGTATTCCAATGGCCCGTTGTGTGTCTTCATCTGAATTTACTTCCCAGCAGCATTTGATAAGCCGATCTCTTTCCCCTTAAAGTATATTATTTCACCTTCCAAGACACTGTAGGTTCCTTGTTTTCTTTCTACCTTGCTGGCTGGTGCTTCTCAGTCTCCTTCGCTTGTCCCTCCCCTTCCTCCGGGTTGCTATTACAGTACTCCCGTGATTCTCCATCATTCATTTTCTCTTCTCTAACTATGCTTCTTCCTGAGGGAGACTATTCAGTCCCATGAGTTTAAATGCCCCAATTATGTCCACACCCTGGACCTCTGCCTTGTTTTCCAGACTTATAATCCAGTTGTCCACTTGAGGTTTCCATTTGGATGTCTCACAGGCAGCTCAAACTTAGTACTTCCGACATCAGACTCTTGATAATAGCTGGCATGTGGCTGTTTTGAAAATCAAGTGAAACAATACATATACTGCATTTGGATTTTTACCTATTATTATAATTGCATGGAATAGGTATTCAATAAATATTTGTTAAATAAATAAATATTACAGTAAAACACCAGGGTAATAATATGCTGTCTTAAGGAGTCAGCAGTAATAAGTATATGTTGATGATAAAGAGAATGAGTAATACGGTTTATTTTAGTGTCTACTATGTACCAGGCACAGTTATAGGCACTGAGACTATAACAGGGAAAAATACAGATAAAATCCTTTTTCTTTTGAAGTTTACAATCTAGAGGGTGAAAGGGGAAGGAGACAAATAGACGAATAAACATACATACTATGTCAGACGGTGATAAATGCAATGGAAAAAAAATAAGGTAGAGGAGAGAGATTAAGAGTGCTCGGGTTTGGTAGGGGAGGCTCTTTCAGACAGCACTGTGTATTAGTAAATTATTGCTATTGCCATGCAACAAACCTCTCCTAGACTTGAAACAGTAATATACTCTTCTCTCACACGCTTTCTGTGGGTAAGGAATTTCAGAGCACTGGTGGTTCTGAGCCTGGTGGTTCTGGCTCAGAGCCTCTTATAAGTGGGCAGTCAAGATGTCGGCTGAGGCTTCAGCCATCTGAAAGTGTGAGTAGGTCCGGAGTTGGTTCCATCACAGGCTGTTAAGCTGGTTCTGGCCTTTGGCAGGAGGCCTCAGTTCCTCGCCGTGCGGACCTTTCCATTGGGGTGCTTCATGGCCTCAGCGCATGGCAGTTTGCTTCCCTTGGAGATGATCCCAAACACACCAAAGTATCAGCTCAATGTTTTTTATAAGCTGGTGTCCAAATCATGCATGTAGTTTCCACAATATTCTGTTGGTCACACAGGTCAGTCAGGTTCAGTGTGAGAGGGGACCACACAAGGGTATTAGTACTAGGAGGCGAGGCTCACGGACAGCCATCGCAGAGGCTGGCTACCACAGGGCTGCATGGTCTCTCACTCTCCTTCATGCTCATTTCATCTCCAGAATTATAAGGGATAATAGTAATGTGTGTAAATCACCAATTTGGGGACAGTTCCCACAGCAGATGATGGGAAGTCAGGGACAGATACTCTGAAAAGATAACATTCCACCAGGGGGTTGGCCATGTGAGGGAAGGGGTGTCCAGGCAACAGAAAAGAAATAATTGAGAGGCCCCGAAATAGGAGCATGCTTGGCGAATTGGAAGAATAGCAAGGTGGGTGGTGATGAATCGAAGGAAGAGAGCCAGGGCAATGTCGGTGATGAAGGCAGAGAGGTGGGGCCAGATAATGTTGGGGTTTAGAAGTAATCATAACAACTTCCAATTTGGGGCACCTGGGTGGCTTAGTCGGTCAAGCATCTGACTCTTGATCTCAACTCAGGTCTTGCTCTCAAGGTTGTGAGTTCAAGCCCCATGTTGGGCTCCATGCTGGGCATGAGGCCTACTTCAAACAAACAAACAAACAAACCCAAGAAAGTTTCCACTTTACTTTGAGACTTACTTTGAGAAGTCATTGAAAGGACTTATCTAACCATTGGAATGACATAATTTATTAGACTTGTATTTGAAATGTCTCAGTCTGGTTGTTCTGTGGAGAAAAAAAAAAAAAAAAAAAAAAAACAAAACTGTAGGGAGGCAAAGTGGAAGACAAAGAGCAGTGAAGAGATTGCTTTTATATAGTCCAGGGGATAAACTGGGGGTGATAGAGACTGATAGAATTCTAGAAATGGATTGAAACTACAGTCACCAAGATCTACTTATAGATTGGATGTGAGCTGCAATGACGGAAAAAAATACACTGAGAACGATTTGTAAGGCTTGGCCCAAACAACGAAATGAGCCAAGTTGGTATTTACTAAGTTGGGGAGGAGAATGAGGAGGATTCGTGGCTTGTTTTGGGGGGAGGGCTAATGTTCTGTTTGGAAAGCTTAAGTTAATTTCCAAGGGGAAATATAGGTTAGATAGGTATGTCTGGGGTTCAGAGTTTGACTAGATGTATAAATCGATGAGCCATGAACATTTAGATGGTATTTAGAGCCAGCAGGCTGAGATCATCGCAGGAGTGATAGGTAGAGGGGTATCTGGGTGGGTCAGTCAGCTAAACGTGCGACTCTTAATTTCAGCTCAGGTCATGATCTCACCATTTGTGAGACGGAGCCCTGTGTTGGGCTCTGTGCTCACAGCATGAAGCCTGCTTGGGATTTTCTCTCTCCCTCTCTCTCTGCCCCTCCCCTGCCCATGCTCTCTTTCTCTCAAAATAAATAAATAAACATTAAAAAAAGAAAAAGGGGTGGGACACCTGGGTGGCTCAGTCATTTGGGCATCCAACTTCGGCACAGGTCATGATCTCATGGCTCATGGGTTCGAGTCCCGCATCAGGCTCTGTGCTGATGGCTCAGAGCCTGAACCCTGCTTCAGATTATGTGTCTCCTTTCTCTGCCCCTCCCTTGCTCTCTCTCTCTCTCTCTCTCTCCCTCTCTCAAGAATAAATAAACATTAAAAAAAAGTGGTAGGTAGAGAAGAGGTTCAAGAAGAAAGCCCTAGGACATTGTAGCATTTGTAAGTTGGCAAGAAGAGGATCCATCAAAGAGGCTGAGACTAAGGGGCCAAGGATGAAGAAGGAGAGCAAGAGTGTGTTGTCCAGAAACCAAGAGAAGAAATATTTCAAGGAGGAAAGGAGGTTATATGTGTCAAATCCTGCTGATAATGAAGAGAAAGAATAAAAACTGATGACTGGATTTGATCATTTAGAGGTCATGGGTGACTTTGATGAAAGCAGAGAAGTGGTATAGTACCTAGACAGAAATGTGGGGACCACAGAGACATTTTAAGATGGAAGCATGTGTAAATGCTGTTGGAGAAGATTCTGTAGAGAAAGAAAAGTTGACGACGCAGGAGAAAGGAGATATTTGCAGAACTGAAATTGTTGAGTAGGCAAGAGGGGGTGAGATCTAATGCACAAGGACCAAGTTCATTGTTTCAAAAGTGAAGACAAGGAATATGGCTACAGCTACAAAAAGTTAGTAGATTTGTGGACAGCGATCGTATTTTGTCTCATTGAAATAAGAAGCAGTCAGCTGATCTTGCAGAGGGTAAGGGGTTTGGGAGGTTTGAGAAGACAGAAGGTGTGGAATATTTGTTTAGGAGAGCACACTTGCTAAAAGCGCACAACTGGCAGGCAGGGTTGAGGGTCAACCTGTCGCTTGTGGTCGTGATTTTGCAGAAAGAGCAGTCGGCATGACCGTGTCTTCCTTAGTTGCACAGGTGCAGGTGAGGAGTGGAGAGAGAGAGAGTCAGATGTGGTCAAGGATGGAGTTTTTCAGGTAGTTATGAGTGAAGGAGTAATGAATATGGTGTTGGGGGTGTTTGGCAAGGGGCGCTTACCATGTCGATCACGGAATTTGAGCCGAGCGTGAAGAAAAGTGAGGCTGTGAGAGGGGGAACGAACAATGGAAATGATGCGCCAATAGAGTCAAACACTGCTGGAGTTGGGGTGTGGGAGAGCGAGCCGGTGGGAGGTAGGTGGGGTGTCTGAAAGTGGGGTTTTAGATGAGATGCCCTTGTTGGTAGTGATTGGGACTAGGGGCCGAGCACGGAGAGGGTTGTGGCCGAGGTGAGCTGGAACCAGATCCTTGCTGGTGACGAGTCAAAGCTTGGTAGGCTGATGAGTTAAATGTAACTTCCATATGGAGTATCCCCAAGAATCCCCAAGAATCCCCAAGAATGCTCTTGTTGACGGCTCTAAAACCTTGAGTAAATGGAAGGCAGTGACTGTGAGTTCTGTGACAACAATAATTAAAGGTTGCCAGGTACCTTCTAACGCTAATTTTATGAGCTTGGCTATTTCATTCAATCAGTATAGGTCTCAGTATATTTGTGCAAAAATAGGAAAGTCGGTCTATGTCATCTCCAAATTCCCCCTGTTCTAGGATTCAACAACAGATTTTAAAAATGTATGTAACCATCTTGGAAGACTCTTCTGTTAACTGGAGAACAGCTGACCTGTATTTCCAGCTTTCCGACCATATAAGGAAATCTATTTACTTCAGGTTGTAATGTATGATCTTGCTAATTTGCAAGGTCATTTTCTTATAGCTAGCAAGTTAAACAAGCGTCTTGTTAGGTTGAAAGAGGTAGAAGGTCAGGGAGGGAGGGAGAGACAAAATTCAATTCTACAAGTGTTTATTAAGTACCAACCCGGTGAATTTGGAATTAACGTTGTTGGAGGTTTTACCATTAGAGAGAAAATTGCATGACTGTTAGTTTATGAAATGAGTCAACAGGGAGTCTTCGGCCCCAGAAATCTAATTGAGTGAACATCCCCACGTATTATCAGAGAGGATTCCCTCACTCCTCTGTTCTCCCTTGACCTTGCCGTCATCCTGCTCTTAAAGCACTTTCTCATCGCAAAGTCGTAATTTGGTTTCTTCTCTATCACCCTGTCTGGAATTGGAAGTCCGGGAGGGAAGGATTGTTTGTTATCTTAAAAGCTTAGAATCGAAGTGCCTGATACACTGATCCCTTGATAAATGGCTCATCAATTCAGGATTGAATGATAGATTGAGTGTATGAATGGAAGCAGGAGCCATGCATTTATTTGCTTCAGCGTCTGTTAAAAAATGACCATCTGACAGGTTGTTGTTCACCGTACAGCTTAGGAGTTTGTTGTAGATATTTAAAGTATACATCGGGGGGCACCTGGGTGGCTCAGTCGGTTGAGTGTCCAACTCTGGATTGTGGCTCAGGTCATGGTCTCACAGTTTGTGAGTTCAAGCCCCACGTCAGGCTCTGTGCTGACAGCATGGAGCCTGCTTGGGATTCTCTCTCTCTCTCTCTCTCTCTCTGCCCCTCCCCTGCTCCTGTTCTCTCTCTCTCTCTCTCTCTCTCTCTCAATAAATAAATAAATAACATTTACAAAACAGTATATGCTGGAACGAGAATGTGAGGAATCACATGACGAGGCTGACAGGGTGGTTGGCTTTTGCTAAATGGCATCCCTTTTTCACTCTGGGATTTTGATGAATCTCATACATGTGTCTGGCAATATCTTCTTTGCGCGTTCACACGCCTTCTGATTTCAACTTGCGTTACCCCATCAAAGCATTTCTAATAATCTAGGTCTTTTAGAAACTCTGGAGCCCAGAATCCTCAAAAGACCTAAAGGAAGAGTTTTGAGAAACTAGGCTCTCTCTTGGCCTTTTTTTTTTCTCTGTAGGGGGCTCTGGCCATGATCTCCTGCAATGGACTTTGGTGAGTCAGGGCACAAGGGGAATGGGGGAGACTCACTGTTTCCTTATTTCTAACGGGTAAAGTGTTATTTTTTTTTATTGTATCGTATTTCTTTTTTTTTTTTAATGTTTATTTTTGAGAGAGAGAGAGAGGGAGATTGAGAGTGCATGAGTGGGGGAAATGGAGAGAGAGAGTGGGACAGAGGATCCAAATCGGGCTGCATGCTGACAGCAGTGAGCCCGATTCGGGGCTCGAGCGCACGAACCCTGAGATCACACCCTGAGCTGAATGCAGTTGGACGGTCAACCGACGGAGCCACCCAGGGGCCCCAATTTTATTGCATTTCTAACTGGACGCTGAGCCATTTGCCCTAGCCCCGGAAATGATCAGTGAAACTCCGACGTGAACTCTGAGCTGGCGCTTGGTTTTTCAAGAAGCCTCTCTGCTGACAAGCCAGGCCTGTCCTCCATGCCCGGGATGGGTGAGGTGGCCTCTGTTACATGGAGTTGGGATTCACCCCGGGATGAAATCGTTCATGGTCTCGCCTTTGCCTGTAGTCAGCTAAGAGACTGCGGCAAGTGGCTTCCCTCTGGGGACCTCGTTCTCTCTTCTCACCTGTAAGATCAAGGGTTGACTCAAGAGGACCGGGCTGGTCTTTTGCAATTCTCATTTCCGGAATGCTGTGGACTTTTTCTTTTCCCCCCACACCGCTCGTGGTTGTTGGCTCTGAGGGAGCTCTGGCTAGACACTCCCTTCTTGAGATAACGTTTCAGTTGTAAATCTTCTCCAGGCTCCACTTCAGTCCTCCCATTTGTATGTCTCACGTCATTGTTTTCTCGGTCACATCTACTCTGGGTTGGTTTGCAAGGCTTCTGGCAAAATTGAACTCCACTCGGCATACGCTTATTGAGGTATTAATCCGAGCCACGCACTGGGGACCCAGAACAGGAAAAGCTCTGTGCCCCTCGGGCTCTCACAGCTTGGCAGAAATAATGCCAGTTAGCTTCTGTGCTGTGGGTTCCATGTTAAAGATCTTAGGTGCTCACGAACATTACCTCTCTCCCCTGCCCTGCAAATTTTATTCAGGAATTGCCAAAAGGCTATCAAGAAGTATCAGTGAATGCAAATGGCGGTGAACATTTTTCTCTGCTCTTTTGGAGCAAAGACAATATGCGCCTTCCACCTGGTGTTATTTAGCTGGACTATTCCGCCCCGCAGGACTGTTACCTTACTATGACTCTAGTTTTTAACACAGCGAAAACATTCAGTAAAGAGGACAGTGTTTACAATTCTGAGGACTTGGGGTTGAAAGGAAAGCAGTGGCTGTGAGCTGTGTGGAGTCCTGGGGCCTCCGGGCCGTGAGGGAGGGAGGTCACCCCCGCGAGCGAGAGGCGCAGTAGCTCCCCCTAAGGGTGATGTTACTGAGTTGCTTTGCTGGCATGCTGTTTGCCCATTAAGGGTGTTTAAAAAGCAAACTCTTAGCTCCCAATTTTGCTCCAAGAGAATAAACTCTTAGGACCAAGGGAATCTGTCCATTCCCACCCTCGGCAAAAGCTGGGCCAGACTCGAGGCCCGGAAATGGCAACTTCCTAAGTGTCCACGGTGAGGGTCGTTTTGTGACGTCACAGTCACAGAGTCTCCAATTGTCACATACTTCCTGTAAGCACGATTATACTTCCAAGGAAAAAGTCCAGTGAGTTTTGAACCGTCCTCACCTCTGCTCCTCTCCATTTTCTTTAATATTAGGGAATGGAGAACATTATATTTTATACACTTTATTGTTGAAATTTGGTTACTCCTTGTTGATTTTTGGTAGGTTTATTGTCTGATTATTAATTATTGTTGACATTTCTCATTAATGAATGGCTATCCAGAAAAAAATTATATCAGTTTTGTATAGGATTTGTAAAACACTAAAAAACATGCTTGTACTTAAAGACTATTTAATTAGAAAAAACAATGCATTATGGGGTGCCTGGGGGGCTCAGTTGGTTAAGCCTCTGACTCTTGATTTCGGCTCAGGTCATGATCTTAGTGATTTGTGGGTTCAAGCCCGGAATCTGGCTCTGTGCTGACAGTATGGAGCCTGCTTAGGATTCTCTCTCTCTCTCTCTCTCTCTCTGTTCCTCTCCTGCTTGTGCTCTCTCTCTCTCAAAGCAAATAAATAAACTTTAAAAAAATTAAAAAAGAAGAGAAGAATGCATTTTAGGAAACACATCTTTTTAATGTAATTTATCCCTTCTTTTACTACCATTTCTAACCTCTTATTTCCTCTCCTGAGTTGTTAGCTCTTTGAGGTAGAACATTATTTGGTTCACTTTTGTGTTCTTTCTAATTCTAAATGCCTACCACAAAGGAAGAATATGATGAATCTTGGTGAAATGTCGTGGATTTTATTATTTATTTACTTCTTTTAAAGAGAGAGAGAGAGAGGGCACAAGTGAGTGAGGGGCAGAGAGAGAGAGGGAGGGAGGGAGAGAGGGAGAGAGAAAGAGAGAGAGAGAAGCGGGACTCACCCAGGGCTCGTGTTTTTACCCGAAGCTGGGCTGGTGCTCACCCGATGTGGGACTTGAACTCACCACTGTGAGATCATAACTTGAGCCGAAGTCAGATGCTTATCGACTGAGCCACCCGGCCTCCCTAATGTCGTGGATTTTAGAAAAACGCCGATATGAGCGATGAAGCACATCACTGACCCATTTGTTACCTGACAAGAGAGGACAAGCGACTTGCCCACGGTCATGCAGCTAACAAGCAGGAGGGCCTGGATTCAAACTTAAGCAATGGTTCCAGAGTTCCCCGTATACAGTCAGGTATATGAAATAGTGTATATCCCTTCCGCCCTCCTGCTGCAGCTGATACTGTCTTCCTTTCCTTCAAGAGCCCTGGGTTTTGCACGGGTGTCCATACCTCCTGCGTGCAGCTCATTTACTAGGGGGCAGTTGATTTCACTTCCGGTTACTGAGATGGGGCATGCAGCTTGGGCCTAAAGTGACAATTGGGGTCCCCTTCTGTGGCCTGACTTACTGCATCAGGGGTGGGCAGTAAGCCTGCAGACCGTGTCCGCTGAGGCATTTCTGGGAGGGAAGTGTCCTCTGTCTTCTGGAAGAATTTTGGATGACCATTTTCTTTCTCTTTCCTTAGATATGAATGGGAGCGGGCAGCTGTGGATGGCCAAAGCAGGGCCACTGGAAGTAAAGCTGGCATTGACAAGGGCAGACAGGTGCAGAAGGAAACCTGGTTTTGGATGACATTGGTGAGTAACTGAGTCAAACCACCCTTGAAGCCAACCCTACCTCTAAGCAGTCAGTCATGTTAGCCATTCATCTCTTACTGTTTCAGCTACTTTGAGGTTTTTGTTTGTTTGTTCTGTTTTTTGTTTGCTTGTTTTTGGTTTTTTTTGACAGAGAGAGAGAAAGAGAGAGAGAGAGCAAGCATGGGGGTGGGGGGAGGTGGCAGAGAGAGAGGGAGAGAGAAAGAATCCCAAGCTGACAGCATGGAGCCAGATGTGGGGCTCGAACCCATGAACCGTGAGATCATGACCTGAACCGAAGTCAAGGGTCTGATGCTCCACTGACTGAGCCACCCAGGCATCCAAACACAATTTTTTTTTTTTTTAATCACTCAGTGGAAACTATGCATGGCCATAATTTGGGAAGGTAAGATTTCGTGCTTTTCTCAAGAAGCTAAGTGTTCAGAACCTTGACCAAGTAGAGTTGTTAAACTTGGAAAGAAGTAATTAGATCTCAGTATTTAAGAGCTGTGTGATAACTAGTTCATGTTATATTTACAACTCTATATTCGAATACAACCTAAATGTCAGGTGCCTGAGTACGAATATAAAAATATCAGAACCTGCTGTTACTGCAGCTGAACCTAAATTATCTCCCTTAGAGAAAATCAATACTTCTCTTTTAAGCCAAGCTCAGATTCCCACATGTACTTCCAAATGACAAGTAATAAATGGCCAAGGAAAATATTTTTTAAAAATACCTCTACAGAGGTTAAAAATTATGAAAAAAATGCGACTTGTCTCTTATGAGAATTAGGAAAATCCTCCCTTAACTCCTCTCATACAGAGGATTTTACTTCTCCCCTAAAGTAGAGTCCACTAAATAACTTCTGGAATGGAAGTTTTGATTGTTGGTGAATGTAATGACGAGTAATTCCAGGAAAAAGACAAATAATCTAAAGACAAAACCAGTATCTTGAAAGAACGTTTCTTTAAGATTTCAGTGGTGCTAAATTTTAAAATATTTTTTTAATGTTTATTTATTTGTCCGTGTGTGTGTGTGTGTGTGAGAGAGAGAGAGAGAGAGAGAGAGAGGCAGACCATGAGTGGGGTAAGGGCAGAGAGAGAGGGAGACACAGAATCGGAAGCAGGCTCCAGGCTCTGAGCTGTCAGCACGGAGCCTGATGTGGGGCTTGACCTCACGAACCGCGAGATCATGACCTGAGCTGAAGTCAGACACTTAACTGACTGAACCACCCAGGCACCTCTCAGTGGTTCTAAATTTTAAACTAGAAGGGAAGGGCTTCTGTTGGTACTAAGCTAGCCTAGAGAACTATCTTTAAGAATAAATACCGATTCTTCTTGGTTAAGAAATTTATAAGGGCCTCCTATTCTAAGGTCCCTGTTCTGTTTTCCCTTCTTTGGCAGAATCTACAGGCTTAATACTTTCCTTTCCAGCTTGGTAGACCACCTCCTCTTTCTTGACCTCCTGGCACTGTATCTTGAACAAACAGAATTATAAGATGTTTATTAAAGTTGGGGAAAAAGTAACTGTTTTCTGCTCTTTTTTGTGTATCACAAAGAGCAGGGGGTCCCAAGGTATCTGATATAATGGATGCAGTATTTGGAGCCCTGTATTTTAATAACTATTAAGGAAAAATGGTTTGATTTCAAGGTCCCTGGACTGTAGAGCGCTCAAGCCCTGGCTGCAAATCGTTTGCCTTGAAGAGACATAAATGAGAACCACAACTGCCAGAAAATAAGGTAATCTCTAGAAATGCCTGGATAAATTAAAATGAAAGATAGCCCAAGACGTCAGCCCTTCATACCCATTGAATGCTGTGCTCTCAGTCAGCTGATAAGACTTTAATTTATTTTATTATTACATTTTTTGTGACAAAATGTAACATAACTCATTCATTTTGTCCGCTAATCCTCTCTCTCCTTCATGTAAATGGCATACATGATGATGACCTATGTTAAAGTTATTGCCCACTGTGTGCAGTGTTACAGAGATAATCTACAACTAGTATAAAAATTGGTAGAAAATTAAACTATAAAGCATATAACTGCAGAAAGAGATATAAATCTTTAAATATTTGGGTTTCTTTTCCCTGCACATCTGTTATTTTAGCCACTTGAGCCACCTAGTGGTAATATCTGTGAAATGTGATTTCTTATACTGAAAAGGAATATAAAAGCTTTTAACTCGTTGGGATGAGCACTGGGTGTTATATAACTTACATATATATACTATATACATAATATATGTATATATATATGCATATATGTATATACATATATACATAATATATACATACTATTATATATACATACATAATATATACATACTATATATGCATATATGTATATATGTATATACATATATACATAATATATACATACTATTATGTATACTATATACATAATATATAATATTACATATTATATAACTTACGTATAACTGGGTGTTATATGTAAGTAATGAATCACCGGATTCTACTCCTTTAACCAATACTACACTGTATGTTAACTAACTTGAATTTTAAAAAATTAATTAAAAAAAGAAAAGTGGTAGTATGGACTGAAAAAAAAAAACTTTTAGCTGTTTCCAACTTAACAGGACTGAAGTAAGGAAAATGAATTATAACCATTGTATACATTCAGCTTTCCAAATTAGTGTTTATTAATAAATAAATTACAATTAATTAACAAAGTAAGCAAAGCATTATGTTTTTATAATTTGTTTTATAATATTCAATCTTCTACCAATTTAACATTAATATTTATTAATGAATTCATTTATTATTAATTTATAAATAAAAAATAAAGTATAAAAACATAACTCTTTGCTTATCTTGTTTCCTCTAGTAAAGTCCACATAGCCAAGAAAATAAAAATTATAGGAAATAGTAATTGATGGAAGGGAAATTTTCAATATGTATAACAAAGAAATAGCTATCAAATATTTAGTGAACTAAAAATGACTAATACATTTTAGAACTTGTTGTATTCACATGGAACCTTTAATAAATGGTCCTGGGTAGAGCCATATTTTCCAAATCTGTCTTCCGACACATCATCAGTCTCATTTCTTCTTACATTCAAAGAACAAAAATTAATTACCAATCTGCTTAGCGGTCCATTAGAAATACTCCACACCCAGATTACACGGTGACTAATTTGAGATTTCTTTCACTGGGAATTGTAGCTCAAACTAAGTTTCCATGTTGGCTCTGTTCCGGTGTAATAACCTCCAGCAGAGCCAAGTCACAAAATACTTACTAACTTCACGTGTTAGAATCCACATTCGTCTTTGCCTTGTTAACTTTTAAGGAGCTTTTTATTTGTTGTTCCAAGAATGTCAGGTTCTTTGGTTTCCTGCTGTCTTAAATTGCCATATGTCTCTAAAGACATTTGTGTGTGTTTATGTGTTTTTAAAAATCAGAATTAGCACAAAGGAGTGATAAATTTGTTTTCTTCGAATTCAGCGAGCTTCCTGCTTGGTGGGATTGCAAAGCCATAGTGTGAAACCAGCAGGGCAAATGTTCTCTCTTTTGGCTGATCCAGTGTTACGTAAACTCTGACTTCCCCCCATCTCATCTGGTTTGCATTAGGTGAGCAGAAGACAGGTTGATTTCACGAGGGGTCCTGGAAGCAAAGGTGTCTATGGAAGGGTAGAGGAGTGAAGAGTGTCAGCCTGAGAGCCGATAAGATCTTTAAGGGATGATTGAGCAGAATGAACATGAAATAGGCTCTAAAAGAGGAGAAGCTTCCCTGATGTATAAGGCATCCAGGCAGATCTGGTGGGGGGAACGAGGTAACAAAGGGAGGATTGTGCTCTAAGCGAGGGGGTGAAGGCCTATTCTTTTGCCTTCCCTTCAGGGGATACCATCTTTCTGGGCAGAATGTGTGCTTGGGGAATAGACATGTTGCCTAGGCTGGGCCAGCCAGAGAATTTCCTCAGGCATTTTGAACTTGGGACCAGTGAGCATGAGTCTGACTTGTTCTCTGGGGTGAGTCTCGGGAGTTGTGTGGTACTGCTTGCTGCTCTGTGGAGAGAATCAGCCTCAGCGAGGAGAGATAGAAGCCAAGATGCAGACATACAGGACAGGGAGAGAGTCTGAACCAAGCTTCTTGGAATGCACTTCTCCTTTTGCATCAATTAATTTGACCCCCACTCTTACTTAGCTCCTTAGACCAATTCAGATTGGAAGATGTAGTGTTCGTGAAATAACACAAGTCCCCAAATGAACTTTAGAACAGTAAATAAAGCCGTCCAGAGAATATGGAGGAATAAGACTTCCCTTTGTTCTGCATTTTTCATGTAGAAGGGTGGACGTTAGCTAAAGCTACGGTCTGCTGGTGTTCAGTCTGGTCTTGATTCCCTGCCCTGTTCTCATTCTTCATAGGCTCCTCGAATGAACTTCTTTTCTCTCATGCTTTTAGCTCTCACCAATGTGCTTGCTAATGGCTCCTGAATTTTTTTATATTAAATATAATTTATTGTCAAATTGGTTTCCATACAACATCCAGTGCTCATCCCAACAGGCGTCCTCCTCAATGAGTGGCTCCTGAATTTGTAACTCTATTCTTGAATTCGTCCTTGAACTCAAGAGCTGTCTATCTAATTGTGTATTGGGCATTTCCTCTTAGTTCTATGGAAACCTCCAAGTCAGTGCATCTAACAAATAAACTCTTCCTGAATTCTTCGTATTCCTTGGGGCAGAGAGTGGTATCACTATCTACCTGGGTGCTTAAGCCAGAAACATATGAATGAATCATTGGTGACTCCTTCATTTTTGACCCCTACATCTTATCGGTCCGTATGATTTTTCCACAAATCTCATTATTATTCCTCAAATGCATCTCTTTCTCTCCACCTTCACCATTAGGTCCTTGGTCAAGAGCCTTAGTATTTCTTGGGTGGCTTATTTTAATAGCCTCTTCCCTTTTGTCCCAGCCTTGAGTTATTCACCACTTGATATCATTCTTCTTTCTGGAGTTAACTTTCTCAGCTGAAGATCTCGTAGTGTCATTTAAAAAAAATCTTTCATGACATCCCTCCCCCCACCGCTCCCCCCCACCCCATGCCAGCCAAAGATCTGTAAGTTCTTCCATATGGTTTTTCCTCTTCCTCCAACATGATCTTTAGCCAGTCCCTTCCTGTGATTCTACTCCCCAGCCATGTGCATTTCTCCCCGAATGGGCTGTGCCCCTGCTTGTCTCAGTGAGTAGACTGCTCCTTCTGTAGAGACTGATTGCACAGCTTCTGTCTGCATGGCTTCCCAGTTCAGCCCAGCCACTCCCCTCTTCAGAAAGGCTTTCTTAACCTTTCTACTCTGTGGATAGTTCTGCTACAACACTTATCACAGCCTCTGGCTATCATCTGCTTACTCCCTTGCCTTCCCAAATGTGCTGTGAAACTCCTTGAAGCTAAAACAACCACCTGGATATCTAATGAGTAAACAGAGTCTTTTATCCAACCGATGAATTCAAAGATGAACACAGCCATGAACCATTTACCAATTACTCTGCTTGGAGTTTACACTCTGGGCAGCATCACTTCTGAAGCAATAAATAAGAAAAATGAAGGTGGCAGTGGTATGTTAGTATTGTTAAAAGACTGCAAAGGAGGAGCCTCCTGCCATTATCTGCCCACTTCTAGCAGAACAGATTGGTGGGTGAGAATATGAAATATGGTAACTTGAACTGCCATAAGCGAGGGTGGGAGGAAGGCAGTCATTTCATTCTGATAGAGGAAAACCTACATAGAGACTCTGCTCCACTGTTAACTTAAAAAAAATTTTTTTTTTTAATGTTTATTTGTTTTTGAGAGAGACAGAGACAGAGGGTAAGTGGGGGAGGGGTAGAGAGAGAGAGAGAGAAGAATCTGAAGCAGGCTCCGGGATCCATGCTGTCAGCACAGAGCCTGACACGGGGCTCAAACCCATGAACCATGAGATCATGACCTGGGCCACCCAGGTGCCCCTCCACTGTTAACTTTTTAAACGGCTCTAATGAACATTGGCAGGTATCTGAATGAACCTTGAAAGCTTTTGATTGCCCAACAAGAGACTGGAAAAGGCCTTTCTAGAAGCAAGAGAGAAGAGGAGCTATGTGGGATCCTATGAAGGCTCAAACAGAAGCGTAGATACCAGCGTCCAACTCAAAGGAGTTGGCCAGGTAGTTGTTTCCAGTCTGTTTCCTGTTGTTGGCTCTGTTTAGGATTTTTCTGTCTTGGTAACATTTCGCAAAAGAGCATTTGCCTTTCTTTGTAGGTCAACTGAAGTGGTTGTGGGATTTTTGCTCCTTTTCTCCTGGGACCCCAAGCCAGCTGCACTACCTGTCGGAGATCCCATGGTCTTTACCCTCCACAAAGGGGAGCTAGAGTCACACTTGAGGGACATAAAACAAGGGATCTATCAAACCATCAAACAGAAAATTCCAGGAACATTTGTTTAATACCAACTCAGAAGTTGCTTCAGAATCTTCATAAGAAAGGGGATTGGGGGCACAATTCATTAGTAAAGGGGAGTGGAAAGGGGTTGAAGGAGACATGGAGATTATGGATTGGTAGGGTCAAGCTAAATCCCTCCAGAGCCCCCTGTTTGTGTTACTATGGTAATGGTTCTCTCACTAAATCGTGCTGGACATTGTGGGAAATTAGAACAACAAACAAAGCAAACCACTTGATTAAAATGAACCCTGCCCTGAAGGAAATTGGAGTCCAGCCGGGAGAGACAGAAAAACTAACAGGTTTAAGAGACTATTAAATCAGGGGTGCCTGGCTGGCTCAATCCAGAGAGCATGTGACTCTGATCTCCGAGTTGTGAGTTCAAGCTCCGTGTTGGGTATGGAGCCTACTTAAAAAAAAAAAAAAATAACTAAGAAAAAAAATTAAAAATAAAAAGACACTATTAATCAACCCAAAACAGTTTTCTGGAGACCAGTCTGTGCAACTGATTGACCAGGAGTTCTAGTCTTGCCGACACCATTAATCCTTCCTGGTCCCAGGTGCCATTTGATATCACTTGGTGGTCATTGTGTCTGCTCTGTGGTTAAACATCAGTAGGGATGATTCTGGGTTGTGGGCATGGCTGGGCTTTCAGGGCAGCAGTGGGGATTCCAGAAATCTCTGGGTCACTGAATGCCCCTTTCTTCAGCCCAGTGTGGGGAAACTGGGCTGAGAGATTACTGGGGATATGGACACCCTCCCTTCACATCCCTATTTCCTGAAACAGGGTTGTACAGTCTCTCCAACCAGTCTTACCTCCTCATCTCATGTGTTTTCCTCTCAGAAAATGAGAGCTTTGCTTGTTTTGCTCTGTTTGAGACCTGAGATTGGGCACAGATGAAGACACTTGCCAATTTTCAATTGCATTATATCTGAATTTACATTATCCTGGGGCATGATTATCAAGGGAATTTTCTATAATAATGTTCTCTTTGAGTTGAAAGAAATCAGAGTACTGCCCTGAGGAGAAAGAATTAATATATAATTATTGTCTAAGGTGGATGTATGAGGATAATAATAACCAAGGATCATTGATTCTGTACTATATGCCAGGCGTCGTTTTCAATTATTTATTTGTGTTATCTCATTTATTCCTCACAGTGGCCCAGGGAAGACTGCCCTGTTATTATCTCCACTTTAGGATGTGGAGATTTGGGTAGAGAAAGGTAATTTGCCCAAGAGCACGTGGCTACTCAGTGGCAAAGTTGGAGGCGGAAACTCAGCCAGTCTTACTCTGGATACCATGTTTTTAACCACAATGTTCTTTTGAAGTGAAACAGTATAGGTTGTCTTTTGTTTGGTGATGGGGAGGGGGTTGCTGTAAAACTAGCTCAGATTCACAGCTTAACCCAACTTCAAAGCTGGACGGTAATAACTAAAATCTGAGTAGCTAGCTTTGTTAATAAATGAGAAGAGCGCCATTGGGGTAGGAAAACCCTGCAGACACTTGGAATTTTGATTTCTCAATCCCCAAAAAATTCCAATTTGATTTTTAAATATTTATTTTATTTTTGAGACAGAGAGAGACAGAGCATGAGCGGGGGAGGGGCAGAGAGCGAGCGAGAGACACCCACACACACACACACACACACACACACACACAATCCGAACCAGGCTCCAGGCTCCGAGCCATCAGCACAGAGCCCAATGCGGGGCTCGAACTCGTCCACCGCAAGATCATGATCTGAGGACGGAGCCACCCAGGTGTCCCCCGATTTGATTTTTCAACCTAGCTTCTTCTGTCTTCACAGAAGCATTTTGCAACTTTACTTGTTTTTTCTTTCCTTAAAAATTTCAGTTTTTCTCTCTTAATTTTTTCTTCTTTCCAAAATTTGGGTATGCCCGTGACTACTGCATCATGGGGGAAAAGCAGAGTGAACTACCTTTGGCTGCACCTGCTTCCTCAAGGTTTTTATTTTATTTAAAAAAATTTTTTTTAAATTTTTTATTTCCAAGAGAGAGAGAGAGAGAGGGAGAGAGAGGATGTGAGTGGGGGAGAAGAGTAGAAGAAGGGAGAGAGAGAATCCCAAGCAGGCTCCGTGCTCAGCATGGAGCAGACTAGGGGCTTGACCCCATAACCTTGGGATCATGACCTGAGCCCAAATCAAGAGTTGGTGGCTCAACCGACTGAGCCACCCAGGGCCCCCCTCCAGTAGCTTTTTAGAAAGACTTATTTCTTCCTTCAAATTCCACCGCCTCAAGATTTGTCTCCCCAAGCTCCAGGTAATCTCTTTTCGAAGTTCAAAGGCATCTGTCATTTTCATTGCTTCCGGCTCTTTTAGCTTCTGTGTTACCGTAAGATCCCACTCTTCCGCTTCTCTTTTTCTTTTTTTCGCCTCTCATCTTCCTCCTACCCACTCACTGTGGGCTTGTCCAGGATGTATTTCTGAGAACATTGCTACTCTTTTGATGCATGCTTCCCTTTGAAAAGGTCATCCATTTTCAAAGTTTCCCCTTTCCCTTTCACACAGGTTACTCTGTATCTATCTTTGCCTTAGTAATTTCCTCTTGCCCAAATGTACTTACTTCCAAGCGCTTCCGGGAAATTTCCACCTAAGGATTCTACCACCACCATTTGGCTCAAAGTGAACAAGATTTGGTTCATAATCAATATTTCCCACGTGAGTTCTCCTGAGAACAGTAAATAGAACACACGTATGCAGCATGTACAGTAAGTCTGGAACCATTCCAGTCATCCTCTTTATTTCACAAGATGAAGGAGCTCCGGCCTAGGGATGCAAAGCATCGTGCCCCCAGTTGACATGACACAGCTACCAAGTGGAGAAGCCAGGGTTCACCCTAGGCAGTTCTGAGAATCTTTACTCCCAGCCAGCCCTTGATATTTCTATGCCATGTTTTCTGATTTCCCACAGTCAAAATTGTGTTCATCAATGTTCCTTTTCTTCCAGTCCAATTCACAGCTCTTTACTTTTCTTTCAAGATGTTTTTGTGGTCTGTATAAGTCAGGCTCTGCAAAGGCACAAATGGCCCATTCAAAACCAAACAGACAAAACCCAGTGGTATGGTTAAGGAAACCAGCAAGGGCTGGGGGACCCCCCTGGGGCTAACACATTGGTAAACAATGCTATGGGAGTCCAGAGAAAGCTGGGTCTATGGAAGTAGGACCACCTACCAGTAAGGTATGGGGAGGGGGCAGGGAGGGGAGTGGAGAGAACAAGTACCCCAACTCTCTCTCCTCATGGCTTCTACTTGTGCTTCATTACCTCACGCCTGGATCATTGTTGCTCCCTCCTCAGTGATCTAACTTCGTTTCTCTCCACTTTATCGTGCTGCCCTATCGCTACACCAGTCTCTCTAAGGTGCCACATTCACTGTGTGATTTTTCTTCTCACAACCTTCAAAGGCTTGTCATTGCTTGCCAGTCTACTATGGACAGTGCTCCAAATCCTGAGTCTAATCCCTCTTTCAAATGTTGTGTTCTGTTACTCTCCTAGCACTTTGCTCCAGTTGGCTTCCTCATTGCTGCCCCCCTTTCTATAAACATATCCCTCTTATACCTGCATCCCGTGCTGTGGCTCGTATCCTTCCTTAGGCCTGAAATGCCTTCTTCGGTCTTCTATCCAAATGCTATATATCCTTCAAGACTCATCTCTCTGTAAACATTTCTCAGACCACTCCTGTATACATGGGTCCTTCTATCTTTCCAAATTTCCGCTGAATTGTGGAAAACACCTTACCAATTAAGTCTTTTCTAGATGTTTTGTAAACATGTGCCTTGTCTCTCCTAACTGGTGGGTAAAGATCCCCAAATCAAGAATATGGTCAATGGTTCATCAGTGTGACTCTTATTTTCTACACTATAATAGTTTGAAGGGGTACAGTTAAAACAGTGTGGGGATGGTTAACATGCCAACAAAAAGTAATTTATGCTCTAAGCCCCTTGCTGTACAATCAGGGTGACCCCGGCTTTTAAGTCCCTCCCTCTCCTGGCAGGGTCCCCAGTGATCCCCTTTGCTGCCAGAAGCATTTGAGATTAAGTGCCCGGGGGTATCTCTGCTGTGTCCACTCTTTGCTTTTGGAAGCTGCAGGCCTACAGACCAATAAAATCGATCCGTGCTCTGTATGCATCCTTCAGCTTTCCTTCTGGAGACCGTTCATTTCACACGGTTGTCATTCTTCTTTATTCTTTTTGGTACGAACCATCCTGTTTGCCAGCAGTTGCCTGTTGGGATAGGATTATTTGGTTCATACACCGAGAGAACTCCAATATACTGACCCCTAGCTAGTATTTCTGACCAAAATTGGTCCATATCAACTTTTCCATCATGTAGGTCAATGCCTGGAAGTTGATCTTCACTTCTGTTCTTTGCTCAGGAAATCTCAGTGCTGAAGTTTTCTGTGAGCTCTTCTCAGACAAGAGCCCTCCTTGGAACACCGTGACATGCTAGGACATGAGTTCCCTTAATGACCATTAACAATTTATTCTCAAAGGACCCTAACATCCATCTGTCATCTACTGTGATATCTACAATATTGATTTTTTTCTCTTTGCTTTTCCAATCTCATACTGTAAGGCTCTAGGATTTCCCTTACCACTTCTAGGAAAGCTTAAAACTCAACCTTTTAATAGTTAAGTAGAAACAGCATAAGTTAGTGAATATAAATGGACTTCTTCCATTGGTCATTTGGATGGATTCTCTGACCTTATCTCTAGAAGGGTTTCTTATCTTAAAATTTTTTTTCTATCCTGTCTCTTTCAATGAATGCTCCCCAAGATGATAGGTTCTTTGATAGCTTAATCAGAACTAGAGTAATTTAAAAAACCAATCCTAAGAAAGGCCAAAGTATTTCAGAGGGAGGAAGAATTTGTGTAGTGAAATATTTTCACAGGGGATATATTGGGTTCTTCCGAGTGACATATGTACAGTTAAAAAAAAAAATTCGTTGTGCCCATTACTTTTGGAGCAAAGAAATGCAACTTTTCTAATCTACTGTGGTTTGTAATTAGGTGATGAAAAGCAGTCTTCTCCAGATTCAGCAGCTGTTAGCTATCTAGATGTTTCTTTCTATCAAGTAAAAGCTATATTGCTTTTTTAGAGATGATCACAGAAATGAAAAACATCACCAGACTAGCTAAATCAAGACAGAGGGAAGGGGTGGGGTGGAGAATCATTTAAAAAAGCAATTGTGTCCATACAGGACATTCCTTCTGAAGATTTTGACATCCTGAGGAACTTCTCTGTCTACCTCACCTCTTATAAAATCATGCGATGTGAAAGGGAAGCCAGAGCTAGATGGGAACAGAGGAGGAGGTCTGGGCCATTTCCTTTGGTAAACACAAAGACCTTCTTTTGCTAGAAAAAACCCAGAAGCTGAACTTGGTGGGTTTGAGGGCTCGCAAATGCAACCAGCTGAAACTTTGTAAACATTTAGCATAAAACTCATTTTTAATCTCATAAACTTAATTTTTTCCCCTAGCATATGGGATGCATAAAAAGGAAATAAAACTTTAGTAAATTGAGCCTTACTTGTGCTTTATAAAAAAGAAATTGAATTGCTCTAATGGCAGCTGCAGCTGGCATTCAGCTTCCAAAAACCAGTGTAAATCTAGTTTTTAGTGCTTGATTTAGTAAACACTCAGCTGCAAACAGGCTTCAAAAACAACTCTGAATGCAGGGTTTTCCGTAAAGGCAGTTATGTAACCTCTGTGTGTTATGCCTTTAAAATATGTGAAGTCTAGCAGAAACCCTGATTGAGACGTCTTACAATTATCCTTTGCTCTATATTTAAATCCGCATAGAGTTTGCTATCCATTGCACACAGAGCTCGCACAAATGGATTCTAATAGGCTGCAAATCTAAATGGATGTGTTGTGGTCATTCATGCTATAAAAAAAAGTAGAGTCCACCTCGGATGCCAGAGTTGAGTTTGACCCGTTGTTTGGTTATCTTATCTCCAAGTGATAGTCGCAGCCTGTGTTTGATTCTGCCCTGCTCTGGGCCTTGTCAGACTCCCGCACATTGAGGACCCAGAAGAAACCCCGTTTCGCATTCTGTTCAGCAAAGGCTGCACGTGCCCAGCTTGCAATGTTTGCTAAAAATAGAGAGAAAATCTTGTCCCTGACAAACAAGATGAAACGTCCAACTGCTTTAGAATTGACGCACAAATAACTGTTAGGTTTCTAAATGCCAGTTTAGCTTAAATCTTTCTTAGTGAACTGGGTTTACTGGAGATTTTTGTGTTTCGGTTGTTGGCTTTCCAATCGCTATATATTCACCAGTAGACAAAAGGCGGGTGGGCACCTCATGGTTTGAGTTTCTGCTCAAGGAATCTTTTCTAATAACTCTGGCTCGGATGGGCAAGGTTAGTCCTGGGAACGATTTGGAATTAGGATAAATTGGTGCGTCTTTCTTCCTCCCTTAACTGCCTTACAGTATCTCAGGCTTATTTTTAGCTGGTTGCCAACCACCCCTGTCTGAGGATTTCTCTACTTCTCCGGGGCATTTCCAATTTTAAAAGAGACCCTCGAATGTGGAAGAATCCCAAGACCCCAAATGTGTGTTGTTTGCAAGCCAGGATCTGGGGTTAATCTTCTGGGCAGAGGGCAGATTGTTCTAAGGCTGGCTCTCGGCAGAGTGGCTGGGCTTTAGAGAAGGAAATTCACATACACCCTCTTTCTTTTTCCCACCATCTGGTCTTTTGGCTGCCAGCGACTGGAGCCATTAAACAAATGGAGACTTTATGAAATTTGAAAACAAGACTGCTGCACAGCGTGGTCGGTGGAGAGAGTCACGAGTTGATGGTTCTACTCATGGCTCTGCTGTTACCGGCTGAGTGACCCTAGGGAAGTCACTCACACTCTCTGAGCTTCTGTCCTTCCTACCTTTCAGGACTGTGGCAGGGCTGAATACAGACATGAGAAAGTAGTTTGAAAAGTCCAGAGTACTACACAATTCTGAGGGACTTTGATTATTCAAGGCATTGAGGCTTACGTACACAGCGAGGAGTATCTTCTTATTCCCCAAGAAAGGGTGACCATTGCCTGTACCATCGTGTTTTAGAGAAATTATGTGAGCGTGTAGTAAATCCTGTTATGCCTGTGGATGACCTTTCTGGAGAAGATCTGATCCCTGACTACTGAAACAATTAAAAAGGATAAAAGCTCTTCAGAAGTCACATGAAAATATTAAGGTGAAAACAGATGAGCTATCCTGGATGTAATCTATATGATACCTCTCCCCAGCCAGGAGAGATATTCAAATAATATTATAATATTATAATATATAATATAATATATAATATTTCTTTCTTTCTTTTTCTTTCTTTTCTTACATACATCTTTTAATGTTTTATTTATTTTTGAGGTGGGGAGAGGGACAGAGAAAAAGGGAGACAGAGGATCCGAAGTGGGCTCTGTGCTGGCAGCAGAGAGACCTGACGTGGGGCTGGAACTCATGAACCGCTAGATCATGACCTGAGCTGAAGTCGGACACTCAACCGACTGAGCCACCCAGGCACCCCTTAGTTTCTTTTTAATATTCAAAATTAGTCGCCTGAAAGGCTACCTGTTTATGTTAGAAATCCAGAATTTATTTTTATTTTTGAATTAAAAATCAATAATTTATAGGCATATAGTTTAAACAGTTGAATAGTTTTATGGTTTGCTTCCCTCCCTCTCTGTTTGTAACTTTTTTTTTTTGAGACTCTTAAATACACAGAACAAACTGAGGGCTCATGAGGGGGGCGGGGGAGAGGGGAAAATAGGTGATGGACGTTGAGGAAGGCACTTGTTAGGATGAGCACTGGGTGTTGCATGTAAACGATGAGTCACGGGAATCTACCCCCCAAACCAAGAGCACACTGTATACACTGTATGTTAGCCAAACTGACAACAAATTACATTAAAAATAAAACTAAGATTAAAATAAAATAAAATAAAAAACAAAAAAGCAACAAAACAAAACAAAACAAAACAAAACAAAACCCAAAGTTGAATACTAATAAAAGAGCCATTACAAAATTTAGTTTCCTGACTTGCCCCTTCTCCCCTTCCTCAAAGGCAACAGCTTTCAACCCTTTTAAAAGCTCCTCCTGACCTTTACAACTTTCCCAAGTTCTAAGAACGATGCATATATTGCTATCTCTTTAATTGTCAATTTTAGCATGGAAAATGGAGCTAACTCTTTATTTGGATGTCATTTTGCTTCCTTTCTCATCTTCACAGTATAATCCTATTACAATTTGGGTTAAATTAGTATTAGGATTATCCTAATATTCTTTATAACTGAGCATTGTCACATACCATGATTATTCTTCCTTCCTTTGTTTATATTTTTCATAGAGTTAAAAATGCTGGTCTTTTCATTCACTGAGTTTTCTTTCTATGTTTTAAATTATTTCCATTTCTTCTAATGGCCTTTTAGTAAAGCTCTCCACTAAGGTCAATCACAACAGCTAACCTCTCAGTTCCTGTATGTATTTTCTGAGACACTGCTCCTTCGCTCCTGCAATCTGGCTGGACTGTGGTCACCTTTGGATTACTTTTGCTCCCATTCCAGGCCTGGGTGGCCTTTCTGATCTCATATCTTGCTCTTCCTCCTCTCCCTTTTCTTTTTTATTAAAGAACATTCTCCAGGAGTTTCATCTAGTAGATGTTATAGTAGTAAAGGGAATCAGGATAGCTCTGCCTCTCTCTGCTTCATTCATACTTTACACTTGTACCCAGTTATCATTAGAAATCTCTGTACCATTGGGGCACCTGGGTGGCTTATTTGGTTAAGCACCTGATTCTTGGTTTCGGCTCAGGTCATGATCTCATGGTTCGGGAGTTCGAGCCCTGTGTCGAGCTCCATGCTGACGTTGAGGAGCCTGCTTGGGATTCTGTCTCCCTCTCTCTATGGCCTTCTCAAAAGTAAAGAAACATTAAAAAAGAAGAGAAAAGAAAAGAAAAGAAAAGAAAAGAGAAAAGAAAAGAAAAAAGAGAAAAGAGAAAAGAGAAAAGAAATCTCTCTACCATCATCTTGAAATTTGTGCTTTTTCTTTCTCCTGTTTTGTTTTTGTTTTTGAGAGAGAGGGCACAAGTGAGTGAGAGGCAGAGAGGAAGAGAATGAGAGAGAGAGAGAGAGAGAAGCAAGGCTCACCTGAAGCGGGGCTAGAGCTCACCTGATTTGGGACTTGGACTCATGAACTGTGAGATCATGACCTGAGCCAAAGTTAGATGCTTCACCGACTGAGCCACCCAGATGCCCTCTCCTGTTTTGAATTGACTCTTTCTCCTATCATATATATTCTTCCTCTGTGTACTCCTTCACACGGGTGAGGGCATCTTCAATTGTTTCCTGAGCAAGTGTGTATTTCAAATTTTTTGAAATCTTAGATTTCTAAAACTGTTCTAATTTTACCTCATCTATAATTTATGCCTGAGTATGGAATTCTAAGTTGGAAGTTATTTTCCTTCAGAAGTTTGAAGGCCTTGCTCCATGGTCTTCTGGAATTCGATGTTGGTATTGGGAAGAACAGAGTCATGCAGTGTCTTTTCTTAGTCCACAGTGTTCTGAACTGATATGCCTTGCAGTCAGTCTGTTTCTGCCCCTATGCTGGGTACTTAGTGGGCCCCTCAGTCTGGAAACTGATGTCTTTAGTTCTAGGAAATTTTGCTTCTAATGTCCTCTCCTCTGTTTTCTCTGTTCTTTTTGTTCATCTGATCGTTCTAATGTTGGAGTTCCTGGAATTGTTTTCTAATTGTCTTGTGTCTCTAGGTGTCCTCCTCTTTATCTTTCCCCCTGTTTTCTAACTCGTTTAGCTTTTTTTTCTTTCTGTTTTTATGTTTTTAGTTCTCAAGAATGCTTGTTGTTCTCCCAATACCCCTTTCCACAGGATTCTGTTCTTGCTTCAGGAACTCATCATCTTTTCTTGTGCTTCTGAGGATACGAGTTGCACTTTTGGTTCTTGGATGGTTTCAGTTGCTCTTTTCTGTTTGCTCTGATCTTTATCTTCCACATTCGAGGGTTTTCTCATATGTCTGCCCTTGTTTGTGTGCTTGTGATCAAGATGCAGGAATTAAAACTCTGATCGGAATCTCTGCAGATGTGTTTGGGGCTTGTCAACTTTGAGCACCACTGTGGGATCATCTTCCCTTGGGTCATTTGTAGGGGAGCTCTCATTTTAAAGTTTTCTCCTTTTCTTATGTACTATGTTGCTAGTCATAATGATTTTTCTGCTGAAATTTCTAGCTCTACATAGCAGCTTGCACTGCAGTATCTTATTATAATGCTGTGCCTTTGAATAACTTTTGTTCTTAACTAAGACACTGTGAATCTTGGGGCACCTGGGTAGCTCAGTTGGTTAAGTGTTTGACTTCAGGTCAGGTCATGATCTCACAGTTCGTGGGTTCAAGCCCCGTGTCAGGTACTATGCTGACAGCTAGGGGCTATGAGGCTGCTTCAGATTCTGTATCTCCCTTTCTCTCTGTCCCCCCAACCTCACGAACTGTGAGATCATGACCTGAGCCAAAATTGAGAGTTGGACTCTTAATTGACTGAGCCACCCAGGTGCCCCTGTGTCCATTTTTTTTTAATTAAAAATTCTGGAATGGATATCCTTAGGAGGTTGCTATATATATATATATATATATATATATATATATATATATGTATATATATATATTCATTTTTCTATACAAGGTAAAATGAAAAAGTGAGATGACCAGGATCCTTAAAACACTCTTATTTTAATTAAATTGGTCCACTTTGAAAAAGTTGGTCATCTATACTTGAGACCAATACAAATTGTAGTTTTGACAATTTTCTCAAAATGTTTCTCCCTAACATATCACACATTCTTGTTTTCATTTATCTTTAATTATATAAGTAATACATAGTTTTTTTGTAAAAATCTATGCAGATACAACCAAACTACTGACCACACCAGTCCCCTTAAAAACAAACAAGTACCACTGGTTTTTACAACAGTAAATGAAACTACCAGATATAGACCTACCACAATTTAACCATCTTTCAAATTATGGACATAGAAAACACTTCAAAATTTTTCACTTTGCAAGTAAGATGCCAGTTAAAATCCTTATACATGTTTGTTATGTACATGTATGACTATGTCTCTAAAACAGGTAACAAGAGTAGAGCGGCAGGGCCAAATCGTATGCACAAGTAAAGCCATAATAAAATGCTGCACAGTAACCTTCCAAGGAGTTTTACAAATCCCTACTCCTACAATAATATATGAAAATAGTCATCTCCTCACACCTTTGCTAATATTGGTACCTGTCTAAAATAATTTTGGCCAATTTGATGGGTGAAAAATGCCATTTTAAATCATATATATTTAAAACATTTTTTTAAGTTTATTTATTTTTGAGAGAGAAAGCATGAGTCAGGGAGGAGCAGAGAGAGAGAGGGAGACAGAGAATCCCAAGCAGGCTTTGCACAGCACAGAGCCCAACGCAGAGCGCAAACCCGTGAACTGTGAGATCATGACCTGAGCTAAAGTCAGATGCTTAACAGACTGAGCCACCCAAGTGCCCCTAAATCATATTTTATTTTATTTTTTTTAAATTATTTTTTTTTTCAACGTTTATTTATTTTTGGGACAGAGAGAGACAGAGCATGAACGGGGGAGGGGCAGAGAGAGGGAGACACAGAATCGGAAACAGGCTCCAGGCTCTGAGCCATCAGCCCAGAGCCTGACGCGGGGCTCGAACTCCCGGACCGCGAGATCGTGACCTGGCTGAAGTCAGACGCTTAACGACTGTGCCACCCAGGCGCCCCCTAAATCATATTTTAAATTAATAATGAAATTGAATGATTTTCTAACTTCAACATCCCATCCATAGCTATTACTAATTTTCTATTGGGGTCCTTATAGACTGTAGCTTATTTTATACGTATTTTTGTATGGGTATGAAGATGAGTGCATTCATATAAGCAATTCCTGTTTTTTTATATATGTTGCAATTTTTTTTTTCTAGTTTATTGTGTGATTTTTAACTTTGTTTATGTGGTCTTCTCTTGTGTGGTTTCAAAAGTTTTATGTAGTACAATTTATTTAAAAATGTGTGAGTGAGTGTGTGTGTGTGTGTGTGTGTATGAATGCATTGTCTAGTGCAAGATAATAAGCACATTTTCCTTGAATTTTTTAGCTTGATGTATTTTTAATAGCTTTATTGAGATGTAAATCGCATACCGTGCAATTCTCCTATATACAGTATACCATTCACTGGTTCTCAGTATACTCCCAGAATGGTGTATCCATTACCATAACCAGTTTTAGAACATTTTCATCAGCCCAAAAAGAAACACTGTAGCCATTTGTAGTCACTCCTCATTGTCCCTCAACATGCCATTTTCCCCCCACCCTAGGTAAGCCCTAGTTTGTTTTTTGTTTCTGTAGCGTTACCTATTCTGAGCATATATAAATGCAGTCATGTTATATGTGGTCTTTTGTGACTTGCTTCTTTCATTTAACATAATGTTCTCAAGTTCTGTCCACGTTGTAACTTTATGTTTTTAGAAGTAGATCTTAAACCCATCTGGAATGTATTGATTTGTATAAATTGGGTAAACAATCATATATAAGTTATTAATCTTTTTAAAAATCATAGCCAGTTGTAATAATATTATGTAAGATTTGGTCCATCCTTTTCTTCTTCTTTTTAAAAAACTTTTTTAAATATTCATTTATTATTTTTGAGAGGCAGAAAGAGACAGAGGGCAAGCAGGGGAGGAGCAGGGAAAAAGGGAAACACAGAGCACCTGAAGCAGGCTCCAGGCTGTGAGGTGTCAGCAGAGAGCCCGATGCAGGGCTCGAACCCACGAACCGTGAGATCACGACCTGAGCTCAAGTCGGATGTTTAACCGACTGAGCCACGCAGGCGCCTTCCATCCTTTTCTCACCAATTAGAGTGCCTTACTAATTAAAATGCCTTGGGATGCCTGGGTGGCTCAGCTGGTCAAGTGTCTGACCCTTGATTTTGGCTCAGGTCATGATCCCAATTGGATCAAGCCTTGTGTGGGGCTCTGTGCTGAGCACAGAACTGGCTTAAGATTCTCTTTCTCTCTCTGCTCCTCCCCCACTCACACTTTATCAAATAAAATAAAATAAAATAAGTCTCCCCATCCATAAGTATGGACCGATTTCTGAACTCTGTTTTAAGGACTTTAAGGCGTTAAGAACTGTAGCTTTACAGTATAGTTTTGCTACCTTATAAGGCAAGTCTTCCCACATTTTCCTTTTCCTAAAATTTTCTTGGCTATTCTTCCGCACTTTCCCTTCCCTTGAAATTTTGGCATCAGTCTGTTGCATTTCATCAAAATACTGCTGAAACTGTGATTAGGATTTCATTGAAATAGTAGACCAATTTTTGAAGAAATTTCATCTTTATAAGACTGGGTTTTCCTATATTTTTATCCAGTTCACAGCCATATTTTTTTTATTCGCTAGATGGACTGTAGATGTTCCACCTGGAATCAGCATTTTAAATTGATGTATAGGAAGGTCACTTGCTGTGGTAGGAGCTGCACAGGGAGGCATAGGGTTTGATGAAAAGGTAATGAGATCTGCTTCGATGCATTCTGCCTGGAAACGTTGGTGAGAAATGACGCACATGCCGAATGTTGCGCCATTCGTTTTGGTGACTTTTTAAGAAAGGCAATAGGAAGGCAGGTGATACATGATGTCTTCTGAAGGAGAATATGGTGTTTGGACCAAAAATGTCTGAAACGATTAGACTTGAAAAGGGCAGAGCTTCTAACCTATACTGGCGATTTTTTTTCAAATGTTTTTATTTATTTTTGAGACAGAGAGAGACAGAGCATGAGCAGGGGAGGGGCAGAGAGAGAGGGAGACACAGAATCTGAAGCAGGCCCCAGGCTCTCAGCTGTCGCACAGAGCCCGACGTGGGGCTCAAACTCACGGACCGTGAGATCGTGACCTGAGCTGAAGCCGGACGCGTAACCGACTGAGCCACCCAGGCGCCCCACAAATTTCGTTTTTAATAAAGGGGAAACAAAGCACAATTAACTGTTTCATTTGGCTTCGCTCGTGTTGAGAGGCTCCCAGGATAAATAATTCTTGAAGTCATGGCTGGCTATGCTCTCTAGAGCCTTCCTTTCTCCAAGGTCTGATTGCAATTGTATCCTTCCATTGTCTCAGGTTTCAGCACGGCCCGTGGTAACCTGAATTTCCTAGGCAGCCTAAGTGGTTAAAGTGAAGGGAGGATAACAGGGGCCAGTCTCTCTGTACACACGAACTCTTATAAAACACCTACGTTCTCAGTATGAGGTCCCCCAATACTTCAGGAAACCCCCAGGGGCATCGTGGTGTATTTCCAAGGACGGCATTGCAGAGCCTGACATCTCTCCCTCTCCTGCTGAGTCTCTCCCATGCTGATCTGATGCGGTGTTCTCCGATGCCCACTGGAGATCGTTGGTAACTCATGGCCACTTCCCATTTTGTGACCAGGACGGGGTCATGCTGCCTTTCAGTTGAGCCACACTGACTTTCAATGTGCTGAGTCAAAGATGCTGCAGCATGGGGCACCTGGGTGGCTCAGTCGGTTGAGCGTCGACTGCACCTCAGGTCATGATCTCACGGGTTCATGGGTTCGAGCCCTGCGTGGGGCTCCGTGCTGACAGCTCAGAGCCTGGAGCCTGCTTCGGATCTGTGTCTCCCTCTCTCTCTCTGCCCTTCCCCTGCTGGCCCCGTCTATCTCTTTCTCTCAAAAATAAACATTGAAAAAATTAAAAAAAAAAAAAAAAAAAAAGATGCTGCAGCAGGAGAACAAATGCCCTGCTGGATTCTCTACCAAAGTGGGGAGACTCTTTCTCTTTCTCTACCATCATGTAACGTTGATACCTGGTCAGAGGAGGGCCGTCCGGGGCTCTCAGCAAACACCTGTCTGCGTGGGATTGGGTAGCTGGATGTCCCAAGTGACCGCACTGTGTCCAACATCTCCTTCCTCTCCAGTTGTCCAACTGTGCGTGGGGCCTTGACCTTGAGCCAAGCTTGCTATCAGTGTCTTCAGTCTTGGTCCCATGCATACACAGAACTCTGGTGTCCCACCACCGGGGCCTTCCAAATACCACCAGAAGGTCTGAATCCTAGGATGACTGTGGTTTAGGTTCAAGCTGGAAGCCCTTCTGCTCAACTAAGGAAATGATTCAGAATCATGCATTAAGTTTGAATCATCCCAGTAGGCCTGTGGCCATCTGCTCATACTTGCAAGGAAAGAGACAAATTGTGGTTTTGGCATATGGCTTTTGCTACTAAGCCTTATTGTCTTCTCTTAATGGTGAAAATGACACATTGTTTAAAACTAAGGAATCATTATTGCATGTGACTAAATGTACAATGAAGGTACATTTATAGATGTATAGAAGGTATATTGTATAGAGGTTATAAAAGGTATATTGATAATTTGATGTTCAAACTAATGGAATAAGTGTGAAGGCATGGGGGAAAATTGTGGCCATGGACCAGATTATTTCTTGGCTTTTTTTTTTTTTTTTTTTTTTTTTTCAAGAGTGGCAGGAAGTTGTTGGAGAAGATGCTTGGATGGTCATTCCTTCTCTCAGCCAGTAGTGAGCCTTTTGGTAACTACCTCCCCTGTATTTTTAAAAAAAGCTTATTTATTTATTTTGGGGGAGGGAGGAGCAGAGAGAGAGAGAGAGAGAGAGAGAAAGAATCCTAAGCAGGCTCTGTGCTGTCAGTGCAGAGCCCAGCATGGGGCTTGATCTCACGATCCACAAGATCATGACCTGAGCCAAAACCAAGAGTCAGACGCTTAATCAACTGAGCCACCCAAGCACCCCAACCTCCCCTGTATTTGCCTTTCTCTTGACTTCAAAAAGATGAAGAGGTTTGTTGCCTTCAGTTGCCCAACCCCTTAGGACCTATGGTAGATGACACTCATTATGACTTCTCTGAGCCACTGAGAACGTAAGATGTAATTTTAGAGAGTACCACCTTAATAATTGGGAGTCGCACAGTATCGACTTCTGCTCGGGTCATGATCTCACGGTTTGTGGGTTCAAGCCCCATATCGGGCTCTGGCTGACAGCTCAGAGCCTGGAGCCTGCTTTGGTTTCTGTGTCTCCCTCTTTCTCTGCCCCTCCCCCATTCTCTCTGTGTGTCTCTCTCTCAAAAATGAATAAACATTAACAAAAATTTTGAAGTCACGCAATAGTAGAAGGAGCTAGAAAGATGAGTCTCAGACATAAGCTTAAGAAGCATGCTGTTCTAATTCAACCTCTGCTTTTTAGCTAGGTCTTCCGGTTGGCCGTTCATTCCAATCTCATGCATGTCTCAAAGAGGTCGTGTGTTCACATATCCCCATGCCTCACAGGCATCTTGTTTAGAAGAAGTTTCCAACGTTTTAAACCTAAGTCATTTATTCCTATTCCATCTGTAGTAAAAATGACAAACAGTCGTTGAGTCCTCCCAGTCCCAAATTGCATGTGGAATGGTACGTAAAGGAAAGGGTATAAGCTCTGATGTCAGATAGACCTGAGTTTGAATCCTGGCTTCACCACTTACCAGCTGTGTGACCTAGGGCAAGTCATTTAACCTCTCTGGATCCCGCTCTTCGTAGCTCAAAGTGGAGATCGAATGCCGATCACAGCAGGTAGTTATATGAGTTAGATGAAATGACAGATGTGACCGTGACTGGCATGCGTTATGCGTTCAACAAATGCCCTCGACCTGTGTGTTATTTTCAGATATGCCCTATGTCCAAGTAATTAATTTGCATTGATTCTGTTCCTTGTGTAGCAGGTGACGTCAGCAAGGAAAGAGTTCATTACAATTAAGGAAGTCTTTAGAAATCGAGTTACAGCCTGAAGATTGGACTCCAGGAGATGGAATTATTTTGCAACCTAAGATTAGTTCAGTGAAAAAGATTAATGAGTCACATTATAGAATCAGCTCAAGCTAATGACAAATGAAAATGTTCTGGTTTTTAGCTAGAGTTGATTTAATAATATTTGTGCAATAACAGCATTATATTCAAAGTCTGTTCTAGCAAATTGGCCTTTACCCAGAGTTTTCCTCTCAGAGGTGAGGTCATTCTTATCATCTGACTGGCCACTTTGGGGACAGAGCCCTTGAGGGTGCAGTTTCAGGGCTGGTGGGAAGCCCTCCAATTCTCAAACACCCTGCTCTGTTTCTTTCCTCTTGGGATGCAACGAGGTGATTGAAGCTTTCACCTACCTATTTTCCATGATTTAAGTCATCTGCGAGAATCACAGATGAAGCCAGACTCAGGCATTAATACCTTAATCGGCAGTGATTCATCTGATTAACCCTGGCAGAAAGTGCAGTCCTGGGGTAAGTAGTTTGGGGGAAGAACAAGTCAGAGTAGGAGAGGCAGAACCCTTGGGAAAAAGTGGGTGGGGTACAGGGGCTCAGCAAGTGCTGGTGAGGGGTTATTTATTACCCCAAGCTGCCAGAACACTGAGTTTCAGCTGGTATTTGGGTCAATTATGCCTCGTTCTGACATTACTGTTTTCATATTTCTGTCATCCCCACTAGGCTATAAAATCTTCAAGGGAAAGGAGCTGCCCTTTCATATCTCTCACTTTCCCTCCGAGTACCATCCTTGTGTCTAGGAGGCATTCAATAAATGCCTGTTGAATGAATAAGTAAGTCAGTGGAGGTAAAGGGGATATTCAAAGTGAAACGAGGAGGCATTGAACAGTATCTGGTATTTTGTTGTTTTTTAACCTAGGTCTGGATTTTGTAATTCTGTGTTCATTTGTTGATTCAGGTAAACTACCCTCCTGTGAAGTCTTTTCTGTTTTCTGCCCAGATTTGGGTCTCTCTACCCCTTCCTTTCCACCTTCCTGCACATCACCTCCAGTATGTCTGAGCAGGCTGAACTCTACGGCTGTCTCTGCTTCGCTGTTTTTATTGAAATCCTGGCATCCACTCTGACGGTGTTCAGAGTGACCAAGAAGAAATCCGCCATCTGACTAGTATCACCTGAGCAAGAAAGAATCGGGGATCATCATGCTTACGAAGCGCTCTAGTCTTAAGTTCAAATTACAGCGGGAAAATCAAGTCGCTAATAGAGGCCAACAAATGTTGAACACGCCCACTATATGGCAAGACTGGAAATGGAGTTACACAAGATATGTGCTGCAGGGGACCGCTGAAAGCTTTTGGGCGAATGAAAATTTTGTTGCCCTGAACAATCTCTAAAATTTGTTCTGGAATACTGGAATGGTTTTCTATTACAGAAAAATTCATTTCAGTGTTTCTTTTGTTGAAATGCATTGTGTTTGTTGGTTCTTTCCCCCTTTTTTTCCTATGGAGGACACTGTATTCAGATATTTTGGAATCATATAGTCTGTCACCTTTGGGGATTGGCTTTTTTCACTCAACATAAGTCTCCAGAGATTCATCCAGGTTGCTGTGTAGCTCATTCCTTTTTAGTGCTCTGGTATGGACGTATTGCGATTTGTTTCACCATCCATCCATTTCTAATTTCGGGCTACTAGACATAAATCAACTGTAAATATTTCTGTGTAGGCTTTGCTATGAACCTACGTCTTTATTTCTCTGGGATAAATAACCAGGAATATTGATTGCTGGCCGGTATGGTAGTTACACGTTTAGGATTGTTTTGTTTTGTTTTAAAGAAAGTACCAAACCATTGTCCAAAATGGCTGGGCCATATTACGTTCCCACTAACAATGTGTGAATGATCCAATTTCTTAGCTTTTGTGGCAGCATTTGGTGTTGTCATTATTTTTTATTTTGGCCATTCTGATATGTGTGTAGGGCTATTTCATTATGGTTTTAATTTGCGCTTCCCTAATGGCTAATGATGTTGAACATCTTTTTATATGCTTATTTGCCATTTTTATATCTTCTTTGGTGAAGTGTCTCTTTATGTCTTTCGCTCATGATTTAATTGGATTTTTAATTTTTTTTTTAACTGTTGAGTTTTGAGAGTACTTAATATAGTCTAGATATTAGTCCCTTGTCACATGTTATTCGCAAATATTTTTTTTTCCTGGTCTGTAGCTTGTCTTTTCATTTTCTTAGCAGAGTCTTTCATTGAGCAGAAGTTTTTAAATTTTATGAAGGCTCACTTATCAATGTTTACCTTATGGGTTATGCTTTTGGTGTCACATCTAAGAAATCTTTGCCTAGATCCCGAAGATTTTTTCCTACTTTTTTTTTTTCTAAAAATTTTACAGTAGTACATTTTACTTTTAATTTTGTGGTACACTTTTAGTCAATTTTTCGGTAAAGTGTGAGACAGATTGAAGTTTATTTTTTTGCCTGTGGATGTCCAATTGCCCCAGCACCATTGGTTTAAAAGGCTATCTTTTCTCCATTGAATCGCTTTTGCACCTTTGTCAGAAATCAGTTGGGCATATTTGTGTGGGTCTATTTCTGGGTTCGCTACTCCATTACATTGATCTATGTATATATTCCTTCACCAGCACCATCCTGTTTTGAATACAGTATTTGTACAGTATGTCCTGAAATCAGGTAGATGGATCCCTCTTACTTTCTTCTTCTTTTTCAAAATGATGTTAGCTATTCTAGTTCCTTTGCCTTTACAGATAGCTTTTTGTATAATCTTGTGTAATGTTTGCAAAAAAAAATCTTGCTGGGATTTGGATAGAAATTATATTACATCAATTTGGGGAGAATTGGCACCTTTACTCTGTTGAGCCTTTCAATTCATGAACACTGTATATCTCTTCCTTTATGTAGATCTTCTCTGATTTCTTTCATCAGGGTTATGTAGTTGTTATCATACAAGTCCCACACATGTTTCGTTCGATTTACACTCGATGTTGAATTTTTTGAGAGGTTGTAAACGATATCGCATTTTTGTATTGGGTATCTATGTGTTCATTGCTGGTATGTACAAATACACCTGATGTTTTCCCACCTCTTTTGAGAAATAATTGAGATACATCACTGTTTTCAGGTTAAGGTGTGTGGCATGGTGGTTCAATTTACATACGTTGTGAAATGACTACATAATAGGCTCTGCTAAGGTCCATCTTCTCCTATAGATGCAATTAAAAAAAAGAAAGAAAGAAAAAAGGAGAACATTTCTTCTTGGGATGAGAACTCGTATGATATACCTTCTTAATAACTTTCTTATATATCATACAGCAGTGTTAGCTGTAGTCTTCATGTTGTAATTACATACTTACTGCTTACTCATCTTATAACTGGCCGTTTGTACTTTTTCATCACCTTCCTCTGATTTCCCCTCTTGCCACTTGCTGCCTCTTCTAAACCGTAAGTCTGATCTCTTTTTCTATAAATTAGATTTGTTGGTTTTTTAAAATGAATTTCTATGTGTTTATCTTGTATCCTGATTAGCTCTGGGAGTCTCTTGTAGATTTTTTTTGACATTTATATGTAAAAATCATGTCGTCTGCAAATATGGACAGTTTTATTTCTTCCTTTCTTGTCTGTAATCTTTTTTTTTTCTTCATTTTTCTTGTCTGAATACCCTGGTTAGACCTTCCAGCATTATGTTGAGTAAGACTCGTGAGACTGAATATCCTTCCCTTTTTCCCAATTTTAGGAAAACAGTCAGTCTTTTACCATTAAGTGCAGGCTGGCTCTGGATTATTTTTAGGTGTACTTTATCAAGTAGAAGAAGTTTCCCTCTATTCCTAGTTTTCTGAGGGCTTTTACTATGAACGTGTCTTAAATTTTATCAATGTCTTTTTCACCAGTTGATATAATCATGTAACTTTTTCTTTAGCCTGCTAATAGACTTATTTTAAAATGTTGAACCAGCCCTACCTTTCTAGAATAAGCCCCACTTGTTTCTGGTGTCTAATTCTTTTTATATATTACTATTTACTAATATTTTGCATCTATATTAATGTACTGTATTCTGTGTCTTTATTCGTACCGTCTTTGCCTGATTATGGCAGTAAGGTACTACTACCTTCATAAATAAATTGGGAAGTGTTCTCCCCTTTTCTAGTATCTGAAAGAGATTGTGTACAATTGGTGTTAATTCTTCTTTAAAAGTTTGGTAGAATACTTCAGTGAGGTGCCTAGGCCTGGGAATTTCCTTTTTGGAGATTTAAAATTGAGAATTCAATTTCTTTCATTGTTAGAGGGCTGTCCAAATGATCTATATCTTGTTGGATGAGTTCTGATAGTTTGTGTTTTTCAAGGAAGGGACTCAGGTCATCTAAGCTGTCAGATGTATGTGGGTAGAGTTGATGGCATCCACCTGCTGCTACTTTGCTGTCCGCAGGCTCTGTAGTGATGTTCCATGTTCCATTCCTACTTATATTGGTATTTTGTGTCTTTTTTTTTTTTCAGTTTTGCTACAAGTTTGTCGATTTTTTTCAATGGGTTTTTGTTTTACTCCCCTCTCTCTTTCTCTCTCTGTTTTCAATTCATTGATTTCTGTTATCCTTATATTCTTTTCCTTCTGCTTGTTTTGGAGCTATTTTGCTTTTTATTTTATAAAATGTATACAAATATATATATAAATATATTTATTTTATAAATATATTTTATTTATTTTGCTTTTCTTTGTCTATGTTTTTGAGTTGGAAGCCTAGATCATTAATTTGAGACTTCTTTTTTTCTGATCTCTGTGTTTAGTACTATAGATTTCTTCCTTCACATTTTTAGTTTATTTATATTTTCAGAGAGAGAAAGAGAGAGAGAGAACAAGGGAGGGGCAGAGAGAGAATCCCAAGCAGGCTCTGCACTGTCAGTGCACAGCCCAACCTGGGGCTCGAACACGCAAACCATGAGATGTTGACCTGAGCCGAAAACAAGAGCCGTCCACTTAACTGACTGGGCCACCCAGGCACCCCTAAGTTTTCCCCTTCACATTGCTTTAGCTATGTCCTACAAATTTTGATACATTGCATTTTCATTTTTATTTAGTGCAATGTATTTTTAAATGTACCTTGAAACTTTCTTTTTGACCCATAGATTACTTAGAAATGCGTTGCTCAGTTTTGAAGTGTTAGAGATTTTCCTATTATCTTTCTGCTATTGATTTTTAGTTTAACTTCATTGTGGTTGGAGAAAACACTACAAAACTTCAATCCTTTTAAGTTTTTTTGAGGCTTGTTTTATGACCCAGAATTTGGTCTATTTTCATATCTTTCATAGGCGCTTGAAAAGAATGTACATTTGACTGTGTTGAATGGAATGTTCTATAAATGTCTATTAGATCCTGTTGGTTGATGGTGTTGTTAAGTTCTCCAATATCCTTGCTGATTTTCTGTGTAGTTGTTCTAATGATTGTTGAGAGTGAGGTGTTGACATTTCTGACTATAAATTGAATTTATCTTTCTCCTTTCAGATTTGTCCATTTTTGCTTCACATTTTGCAGCTTTGTTGTTTGATGCATGCATATTTAGGATCACTGTGTCCTTTTGGTGGAACGACCCTTTTATCATTATATAATGTTCCTCTCTTTGGTAATTTTTTTTGTTGTTAAATCTACTTTGATATTAATGTGTATGTGACATATTTTTTCCATCCTTTTACTTTCAACTTACCTATACTGTTATATTTGAAGTGAGTTTCATATAGCCAGCAAATGTTAATTCACTCTGCCAATCCCTGTCTTTTAATTGCTTTTAAAAGATCATTTACATTTAATATAACGATTTCTATGTTGGGGATTGTTACCACTATTTTATTTTTTTGTTTTTCATTTGCTCTCTGCTTTTGATTTCTCAATTTTTCCCTATGTGGGTTACTTGAAAATTTTTTCATTTTGATTTTTCTGTTTAGTGTTTTTGAGTATATCCTCTTAGGTCATTTGTTTGCTTGTTTCTTTAAGTATTGCATTTAATAATGAGGTGTCATTGTCTCACCGGTCCAAGTGAAGTACAGAAACTCCACCTCTCTTTACATTCCTTCACCTTCCCTTGCTTAAAATGTACGGTTCATTTTCATTAATCACGGTAGTTACATTCTATAAGGTCTCTGTGAACACTGAATTAGCAAATACTAAATTACTGCTCCCAAGGGAAATACAGAGTTAAATTCCTTTGATCCTCAGGTTTCATTTTCATCAATACATAACCTGGTTTATGCATGTTTCTGTTTAAAGATACCTTATTTAATATATATTGTTGATTCAGCCACATTGAACTCATGGCCGACAGCACTATAATTTATGCCTAAATGAAGCTTATCCAACACATGTATTTTCTCCATAAAGCACATCACAACCTTCTTGCACTTTAGAACATGAGACAAAACTTCAGCTTTACACTTGGAGGCCATTTTAAACAACAAATTGATAAATAAAAAGCGCAAAAAAATATGTCACACTAGGTAGACAAAGAGCATTTGCTTACAGTATGAGAATTAAGAGGACAGAATGTCACCTTATTTGACCTCATCTTAGAACATGTATGTCAGTGACTCAAATTTTTTGCCAGTCTGCACTTGTAAAAATGGCACGAGTATTAATTTGAGAGTTACAAATACATTTTAATGAGCTGATGAATTGGCAAATATAGAATCTGTAAACAATGAGCATAGACTATAAATGTCTTAGATGTTTTTCTACAAACATTTAGAACCATATCAGACAGTGTTATGATTTTTGCTAAAATCATAAAACAATTTGGAAACTCAAGGAGATAAGAAAAACATTGCATTACGTTATATGTTTGCTTACTTTGTTCCTTTTTTCTTTACTGATGTTCCAGATTTCCTTCCTTTATCATTTCTTTCTTATTTAGAGAATTTTTTTCTCTCCATCCTTCGAGGGTAGTTCAGCTAGTGACAAATTCTTTTTGTTTTCTTTAATCTGAGAATGTCTTGATTTCCTCTTCATGCTTCAGGGATATTTTTGCTGGGTGTTAGATTTGAGGTGGTCAATCTCTTCTCCCACTACTTGAAAATTGTGTCACTTCCTTCAGAGTTCCATGGGGTCTGATAAGAAACTTCCTGTCGTTCAAATAGGTTTTTTTCTTTATAGGCAAAGAATATGCTATTTTTCTTTGGCTCTTTGCAAGATTTTTCTTTGCCTTAGTTTTTGGAAGTGTAATTATGAAATGTCTTGGCACAAATTTCTTTAAGTTTATCTCTTTTGAGGTTGACTCAGCTTCTTGAATTTGTAGCTTTATGTTTCCTGGCAGATTTGGGAAGTTTTCAGCCATTATTTCTGCAAGGACATTTTTAGCCCAAACGTTCTCATTTCCTTCTGAGATTCAATGATATGAATCTTGGATATTTCTTTAAATTTTTTTAAACGTTTATTTAGTTTTGAGACAGAGAGAGACAGAGCATGAATGGGGGAGGGTCAGAGAGAGAGGGAAACACAGAATCCGAAGCAGGCTTCGGGCTCTGAGCCGTCAATACAGAGCCCGATGTGGGGCTTGAACTCATGGACCGTGAGATCATGACCTGAGCCGAAGTCAGTCACTTAACCAACTGAGCCACCCAGGCGCCCCAAATCTTGGATATTTCTCATAGCCCTACAGGTCTGAGTCTCTCTTCATTTTTTTTCCTCTGTTGTTCAGATTGGATAATTTCTACTGTTCCATCTTTCAGTTCACTAATTCTTTCCTCTGTCCTCTCTGTTCTGTTGTTGAGTCCATCCACTGGGCTTACTATTTAATTATTGTATAAATTTCAGTTCTAAAATTTCCATTTGGCTCTTCTTTATTATCATCTAATTCTTTTCTGAGACTTTCTATTTTTCTCGTTAGAGTTTTCTGTTTTTTCATTTCAGTGTTTTCATTGTTGCTTTTTGAAGCATTTTTATCATGGTTGCTTCAAAATATTTGTTAAATAATTCCAACGTCTCTGTCACTTGGTGGTGGCTATCTTTGATTGTCTCTTTGCACTTGGTTTGCGATCTTGGTTCTTGGTATGATGGGTGATTTTTTTTTTTTTATTGAAATGTGGACACTTTCATATAGTGTAAAGAAGTCTCCGGATCTTACTTAAATCTGGTTTTAATTGGCAGTTCTGACTGTTCTCTGGAAGGAGAAAGGGAGCACTACCATATTACTACTAAGCTGGAGGTAACAGCTCGGATTCCTGTTGGGCCTCTCTAGAACAGGGAGGCTCCTTGTTACACCTGAACAGGGATGGGAGCTCTGGCTCCCCCGTGTGGACTGCACGGATACTGCAGTGGGGCTGGCTTCAGTACCCTTGGGCCACGGTGATATTTCTGATTGCCCACGAGGCCTCTGATGCCCACCCCAGTGGGGTATATTCGTATGTTTAAAAATATATATTCGTTATCTCTAGAAAAAAGATAAAAGTAAGCTTCCTTAATGAACTTCTGAGCTTTCCATTTCTGTCATCTCCCTGCCGATTAATTTTTTTTTTTTTTTCTTTTTCAGTAAGTCTCTTTACCTGTTCGGGTCTGGCAGCTGTCCAGATGCTTTCTTCACTCATGGTGAATTTTCATATATAGCTACTGTTTTCTCCTATCTTTATTCCAGCGTTTTCTGCTTCTCTTGCTCCTCCTTTGTGCCTTGCTTCTCAGTGTTTACTCCTTTTGAATGTCTGTATCATAGGTGCTCTTTTCAGAGCGTTTCAGTTTTAAAATAAACAACCACCAAACAGGGGGTTAAGTTCAAGTGCTGAGAAGTGCAAGTCAGTGCATCCTGCCTGGAGACACCTCCCTCTGGGGGCAGGGGGGCATCTCAAGTTGACTGTGGAAGGGTCAATAGGAAAGACTAGCCGAGGAGCTGATTTTGAAGACAAACCCATTTCCTCCGAGGAAAGGAAATAGTGCAAAACTATTTGAGGTCATATTTCCCTGCCTTAGCCACTTGAATGGGGGTAGTGGCAATCAGAAGCTATAAATAGATAAACTTTGCTAGAAACACCTTGAAAAACCATCAGGAAGTGGCTGGCCTTGTTCATGGTGTTTTAGAAACTAGCATGCTAGCGGCTGATGGCATTATCTCTCATTTCACTTTTGCAGATATCCATGGACATTGTCATCCTTCTGTCACTCTTTGGGATTCTCAGAAGTATCCTTTTGTTTCATGTCCCATCCCCCACCCCTGCCTCTTCACACTCTTGGGTTTCTGGATGGCCAAATAGGATTGGAGTGATTGATTGGCAAGTTTTACTAATGATTGCGATGAGCTTTATTCGTTTGGTGAGTCATTAGCTTTTCCTGGTAATTAGAATTTAGTCGCAGTATTCATACTTGATGTAATTCTGGATAAAGAGTATCCTCGTTAAGCTCAACTAGACTTATGATTTCCAGGTCATAATAGAACAATGTATCCGAACCTGTAGTCCTTCTCTCTTCTGATGGAAGAACTGTTTTATTTTGTTTTAAAATATCAAGTATTTTTTTGCTTATGAAATGACCTACAACACTGGCTGTGGTTTTAAAAGTAATGTTGGGGCGCCTGGGTGGCTCCGTGGGTTGAGGGTCTGATGCTTGATTTGGGCTCAGGTCACGATCTCATGCTTCATGAAATCAGGCCTCTTCGTAGGTCCTGCACTGGCAGTGAGGAGCCTGCTTAGAATTCTCTCTCTCCTCTCTCTGCCCCTCCCCCGCTCATGCTCTCTCTTTCTCGTTTAAAAGAAACAGACATTTTTTTAAAGATCAAAAGTAATGTTTTCCAACAAAGTGTTTGCTGGGTAAAACTGATATCAGTCTAGGCTTTAGTAACCCTTTCTTTGGGGAGGCATGTGAGTGAGTCGGCCTTTGGGATCCATTTATTAGATTAATCTTTTTTTAGAATGCTAATTTTGCCATATCTGGCATCTGGAGAAAAAAAAAGAGGATAATGTCCCCGTCCACCTGTGTTGCAGACCCCAATAAAAGATGCGGCCTTCAGCTGGTACTGAGCAGCCCCCCTTTATCCCCTTAGGGATGGCCAAGAAGATGAAACGGTTATCTGGCTTTATCCAGGTCAACAGAAGAGGGGGGCTGAGCAGGCTTTAGCTGATCCTTCTTTGCGTGCGTGGGCAGCTGTGTGGCTCCCGGAGCCCTGGCTGAGAGGTGCAGAAGCATCAGGGCATCCTGCTGGGGTGTGGTGAAGTCGGTTCCTTCCCTCGCCTTCCCGCAAGGCCGAAGGGACGAAGAGAAGTCGCTGCCTTTCTGCCAGCCGGGTTCTTTTGCAAGTTCGCTCTTGGAGGCACTAATGATGAGTGGGAACCGCTTTCTCTGACTACTTTAAGATCACCCTAATTGGCTCCTTTGTGTTATAAGGCCTTTCAAAGAGACTAACGACGCATTCTTTGGCTCCCAGCTGCATGTTAATAACACCGTCTTTGGAGTCTGACTTTAAAGCAGCGTCACCTCTGATACTTGAATGATTTGATAGTGGCAACAGAATGATCTAAACTGAAGGTCCTAAGCAGGACACAACTCCTCCGGCCACCCCCGGGGCGGGGGGGACGTGGGCACAGAGTAACTCCCAGGCATGGGCTTTATCGGCCACCTGGCTGTCGTGAATGGCAGCTCCTCAGCAGGTGAAGGAGCCATGCCCGGGGAACTGTCACCGTCAGCATAATGCCGCTGCCTAAACAGTTTCCCTCCCTTCGGCTTGGTTTTCCCACAGACGCTGCTGACTGCGACTGCTGATAAGCTGCATAAGGCAGGAGGTCAACAATCCGGAGACTGCTCTTAATTATTAAAGGATCAACACGTCTTAATGCACGCATCCACTGGGGAGGCCAGAGAACTGGGGCTCGGGGAGAGAAGTCTTCTCCTCTTTAAATTGGCAAAAACAAACACACGAAGCAGTTGTCGGAGGTGGGGGGGGGGGAAGCTAAAGGGTTGCCCCTCTCTCCTAACTCTAAATTTGGAACCGAGAATATTGGCACCTCTTCCTCTCCAGACTCAAGCTGCCGTGTCATCGAGGAGTGGGTTTGCAGACGTGATCTCCACTTAACGAACTGAACCTTGACTCGGCCCCACGGCAAGGAGCGCTGGGACCCAACAGCCCAGGGCCCCAGGGGAGCTTTGCGCGACTACTCTGCCTTAGTGCCTTCTTTTGTCCTAAATTAAGCTCCTTGACGTATAATTATCCATCCCACACACTGAACCTATCTCCAAGGTAAATGTTTCTGCTCCGCGAACACCGGTTCACAGGATAAAAACAATCCTCCTCTGTCTCCTCCGTGTCACCACCGCCAGCCCCATGGATGAGTCCTTGCTGGGTGCCCTGGGCTCAGGGCTGGGCTGCCTGCTGCGGCGATCACACGAAGCTACAGGTGAGCCCGAGGAAGTGGTGGCTGTGCCTTTTCTCCCTCCTTTTTGATTTCTTTCCACAATTGGAGGGAAAGGCGTCGGGACCGGTCAAGAGCGATGCAGGTGGATTTAGTACGAAAAGAATCAGGACACCATTCCGTTGCAATACTTGACAACGTTGCAGAGGAAAAGGGCTTCATAAAAGCAGCGGCCGGGTGGGTTATCTCCAAACGCGTGTGGCTCCCGAGATGAGGACACCATCCCGAAAATTTGGCCGCAATGCCTATAAGCTGAAGTGCCTGTTCCAGATCTGTGCCAGATGAGGTTTCGGGGGGTCTGCATGAGTACCAGTGAGTTCATGGCAGCTCCCAGGCTTAATTATCATGCTGTTGCTCTCAGTAGCAAAGCAAGCGAGGAACAGAGACCACAATTCACTTGGGAAGAACATGGCAATGTTAAGAAAATGGCCAAGAAACATGGAAACATGGGCTCAAACGAATTCATAAGCCTGAAATTCAAATGACAGCCCTCTATGTTTATCTATCAGGTTTGCAAAGAGAAAAGAAACAACCATACCCTGTGTTGGCAAAGGGTACCGGGGAGTTACTAGAATCAGACAGACTGGTTTATCCTTCTAGGCTCTTCCTCTTACTAGCAAAGGGGACTTGGGCATGTCATTTATGTCCTCTAAGACTATTCTCCCCATCTGTAAGATGCAGATAATATTAGTAACCACCTCCAAGGGGGGTTGGGAGATTTATGTAAAATCATGCTTATAAAGTGCTTAGTGGGTCATCTGACACATAGTAAATGCCCAGTTAATATTCAAATTATAATCATTATTGGAAGCTAGAAACCCAACACACTGATAGGGGAGCATAAACTGGTAAAACCCTATGTAATAAAAACTTGACATGTATGTTAAAGCCTTAATGGTGTGTATACACCTGACTTTTAGAAGCACTTCACTTCTAGAAATCTATTTTGAGGAAACAGGACACAATCATATGTTTACGAGGATATCCTTCATGGTATTTATGACGAAAATGGAAGCAATTTAAATACCCAACGGTAGTTAAAAATGAGTAGTAGTTAGAAAGTAGTAATTAAGAAGTAGTTAAAAATTAAGTTTCAGTCGCTATCTCCAAGAGATGCAGAGCATATTTTTGAGAAATACTTGATGGTGGAGAGAAATGATACGCTGTGAAAATAATGGTTTTCAATTAATGGATTCCCTATTATTTGTATTTTTTATTAATACTTGCTTGTCATTTTAAATTTGTCTGTAACCAGTCAACAAATACTTTTTGGGCATCTGCTGCATATTGGGCACTACGGTGGGCACCATGGATTCGGTAGTGAATAAAGCAGACAGGGTGCGGCCTCGCGGAACTTCTGGTCCACTGAATATGTGTCACTTTTATAACAAAGAGGACTAATAATAAGACAAAAGGGGAAACTATATTTGTTTGTTAGAGTTGCCATAGCTTAGGTGGCTTAGACACAGAAATTAATTAAAAAAATTTTTTTAATGTTTATTTTTGAGAGAAATAGAATGAGCATGCGTGGGGGAGGGGCAGAGAGGGAGACAGAGACACGGAATCCGAAGTAGGCTCCAGACTCTGAGTTGTCAGCACAGAGCCCAACGTGGGGCTTGAACCCGTGAACCCTGAGATCATGACCTGAGCTGAAGTCAGACGCTCAACTGACGAAGCCACCCAGGTGCCAGAAGTTACCTTTCTTGCAGTCCTGCAGTCTTAAAGTCTGAGATCAAGGTGTTAGCAGGGTGGGTTTTAACCTGAGATCTCTTTCCTGGGATGGCAGGTGGCCATCTTCTCCCTGTGTCTTCACCTGATCTTTCCCTCTGTAATTGGATCCAAACTTCCTCTTCTTATAAGGACACCGCCAGTCAGATTGGATTAGGATCTGCTCTAGTGACCTCATTTAACTTAATTACCTCTTTAAAGATCTTATCTCCAAAGACGGTCATATTCTGTGGTACTTGTGGTTAGCATTTCAACATATGAACCTGGTTGGGGGAGACAATTCAGCTCATAATAGAAACCATTTGATAATATTTCTTGTTTGACAATTACTCTTTTGAGCTATATATATGATAAAGACACCATGTGTCTCTTCCTTTTCCTTCCAATGGGGCATTTTTTTAAGTTTTTCCCAGATCTTTAATTCTTTTTTTTTTTAATTTTATTGTTTTAAATTTACATCCAAATTAGTTAGCATATAGTGCAACAATGATTTCAGGAGTAGATTCCTTAATGCCCCTTACCCATTTAGCCCATCCCCCCCTCCCACACCCCCTCCAGTAACCCTCTGTTTGTTCTCCATATTTAGGGGTCTCTTATGCTTTGTCCCCCTCCCTGTTTTTATGTTATTTTTGTTTCCCTTCCTTTTTGTTCGTCTGTTTTGTCTCTTAAAGTCCTCAGGTGTGGTATATATATATTACTCAGCAATCAAAAAGAATGAAATCTTGCCATATATATTACTCGGCAATCAGAAAGAATGAAATCTTGCCATTTGCAACTATGTGGATGGAACTGGAGGGTATTATGCTAAATGAAATTAGTCAGTCAGAGAAAGACAAAAATCATATGACTTCAGTGGGGCATTTTTAGTCCCTTTGGAGACCCCATTCAGGAAGACTAAGAACATGTACTTCTCTTTGAAAAAATTTTTTAATGTTTATTTATTTTTGAGAGAGAGAGCATGAGTTGGGGGAAGGGCAGAGAGAGAGAGACACTGAATACGAAGCAGGCTCCAAGCTCTGAGCTGTCAGCACAGAGCCCGCGGCGTGGGCCTCAAACCCATGAACTGTGAGATCATGACCTGAGCTGAAGTCGGATGCTTAACTGACTGAGCCACCCAGGAGGCCCCGTGTACCTTTCTTTGAAAGCTTGTTCACTGGCCGCAGCACAGGCATGTGTGGAGATTTCAGTTTAGGGAAAGGTGACCTTAGATAAGAAGTCCTAAATCACCTGTAGAGAATGGTGACATTCAAGGGTTTCCCTGGCATTTCAAGTCTAAGTGAACTTCAAGTATGAACTTGAGGCTTGAGTCCAGGGTCCCTACCTCAGCCCAAAACTAAGCATTCCAAGTAGACCTCCTAGGGAGGACTTCCCGAGGGTGGTGTCCCAAGGTCTAATCAGATTCAGATGCATAGTCTGAAAATGAAATCTTCTTCAAGGTGTGGCAAGGGCCATCCAAAGAGAATGAGTCATTGATGAAGAACAATAAAACCGTAAGCTTCTTTTATTATACATATCCAATTTTACTTTCATTAAAAGAGAGATAAACAAAAGAGGGAATAGATGATTGTTTTCAGCTGGAGAATTACTACAGGGTAAGATTAATATAGACGTGGAAGTGAACCTAGAGACCTCACGTTCATCCCGTTTTAAAGGTTTGGAAATTGGCCCACCAAAGCCACCTAGATTTGCCTCAAATCACACATGTGGTGAACAGCAAAGGCCGATCTAAAATCCAGGGGTCTTGACCTTGACCCAGTATCATTTCTGTGATCCATCATGAGGAATGGAGGAAACACTGGATCTGAAATTTCACCCCAGCTGGAGGCCAATGGGCACCCTCTGAGTGCTCTCTCTGGTCTCTTATTTTTTTTATAATATAGCCCCTTCTAACATTAACATCCTGCAAGTCTTCCATGGGGGTCACTCATTCTACATTCAAGCCAACAAAGTTGGCAGATGGGTGCAGATGTATTTGTCAGAGAATGGTTCCAGCCCGCTAACAAAAGGAGCTGTGGTCTCGGGTTTCACCTAAGGAAGCCTGAGAATCAGGAGGTTAAAAAACACAACAACAACTTAATAAATGTGGAACATGAACGGTAAGAGTGGCAATCTTGTGTTTTCCACCTCTTACATTAAAGACTGAGCTTCTACGTCACCTAATGATTAACTGCTGATACATTTTATTTGCCTTTTCAGATTCTTGTAATGCAGGAATCTGTTTTCATTAGCAAGTGAAATATCTTCATCCCATTTTCTCCTCCTCTTGAAATGCTAAGCTATAATTTTCAGGGTGCCAAATGTCAAGGGATTGATGAAAGTTAGTTTAGCTTTTCTTTTTGATTAGTTTTAATTTTTTTTCTTCTTTTTTTCTTTCTTCTCTCTCTCTTTCCTGTGTTCTCTTCGGTGTGTGATTAGGTTTGTTTTCAAAAGGTGTTGGAACCTTAGCAAAATTTTCATTAGCATTCCCTGTGCGCGCTTTAATTAAAGGAAACTTATGTTTTTGCTCAAGTCATTGGAGATATGAATAGTCTGATGCTAAACAATGCTTGTACTTTGCATTAATTTAACTGGACCCCCTTCTCTGATATAAGAACAGAAACAAGGCCATAGACCAACAGCCACTCACAGACAAATTCATAAGTAGCATGGTTCCAAGACGGTTTCCAATTATCTCATGTCCTTTTTGGTTTTAAAGGACAAAGATCTAAATGAGGAGTTGTACCTTTCTGGGTGAAACAGAGCATTAATTGCTGACATTTTTACATGCTGCTGAAGAGTGTACGTGAGGTGTAATGCATACATTTCTATGAGGTTTCTGTGTGAATTGTACAATTTTTACGTGGGTGACTTGCATTCGTCCTTTTACTAAACTGATGCTGCTAATTTCATTTATTTTACAAAAATTGAAATTTAAACCATTGGGCTTTCCCTCAAATATACAGAAACCTAATAAACTGTATTTTGCTTGTCAAACTATCTTTTATTATGCATAGTGATGATGGGAATCAGGGTTTGTAGAATTTTCTGCTTCTTTTTTTTATTTCAGCAACAAGGGAAGACCATCTATTTTATTTTGATATGAAGTCTCATTTTCTGTGATTTTAAATGAATCTAAAACATTGTTCTGGAGAATCAGACCCAAAAACCTATATTTCCAGTGACCTTCACATGGTCACTTTAAAAAAAAAAATTGTTTTTAAAAAATCTTTCACTTTTGTGTTCTTTTGGTCCGTGCGACTTAGAAATCCCTCAGGTTGGTCAGTAAATTTTATGACAGCTCTCTCCATGTGCCAGAGAACAAAATGTTACAAAAACTGCCTGTTGATTTGCCGTGGTTCCTTGACAAAGAAATCTTGAACTAGCCAGGAGTCCCCTGAGGGCTGGAAAGAATTGACAGTTACAGGGCATGACCCCTGCCCCGATCGTAACTGCTTTCACTTCGTGTTGCGGGCCTCCAGGACCTCGTTTCTAGAAGTGTTGGCCACCAAATCCTGAGAAGTGAAGAAAGGGGAGTTGAAATGTCCACTGAGAAAAGAGGGGATGGGACCCCGTCTAACTCAGTTCACAATCAGATCACACCATGACCTGAAGGCAATTCATGAATTCACGATGAGAAATCACTGTCACAGAGATCTGAAATTCTCGGAAACGACATGTCCTTCTCCTAGTGGACAGACTGCCGTGGGAAGTCAAATGATAATTACAAAATTGCTACATGAGTATGAAGCTAGAAAATGGGGAGTTAATAGCATCCGGCTAGAAGAGTTGAATGTATCCATTTCATAAAAAGGATGTTCTTACTAATGGGACCACAATATTTGAAGTCCATTAGCTTACTCTCCTTCATCTCTGGATATGCTTGGATAGGCATTCTAGCACTTACCTCAGTGACTCACCTTATTCTATGTTTCCTAACTGACCCGCTCCTTTAATGATTTATACATTCTTTATTTAGACATATCGATACATTTAATCATATCATGGTGAAATTAACCCTGCCTGGGAGCCATGCTGTCTTTTTTAAATGATGGTCATTCATCTATCAATTATTTATGGAGTGTCTCCTATGTGCCAGGCCTTGTATTTTGCATTAGGCACACGGCAGTAAGCGAAGACAAACAAGTTGTACAGTCTGGTGGGGGAAATAACTAAACAAGCGATTATAGTCATGTGTGACATGTGTTACAGAAGGAAAAGAGCAGGGAGTTATGGATCACGTCGTCCCTAGTCTAGGGGACTCCAGAGGGTTTCTGGGAGAAAGGGATGCCAAATTTGAGAACGGAAGGATGGGGCTGGGAAGGGCAGAGGCGAGAAAGTACTCTTGGTAAAGGAAACTTCCTGCGTGAAGGCCCACGGGGTAGAGAATACTAGAGACCTTCAAGTCACTGAAAGAATTTCATTAGGGCCATAATATCTCATGAAGATGATAATGGCTGGTGAGCTCAGCGGGGACCAGATCAGGAAGGATCTTATTAGACCTACTGAGAAGACTGGACTCTGTCCATGCTTGCTACGTTTCCTAGGAAGTCCACAGACTTCCCTGGATGGGCTGTAGCAAAGCACTATGCCTTGGAGTATTCTGCGGGAAAAGTGGAGGCAAGTGGAGGAAATCATTTGCCTGCTTTCCCCCCATCACCTGTTTTCCATTACTGAGGGTTACCCCGGGTATATCAGTTACAGTTAACCAGAGAAGGCACAACCCATAGGAGACTTTACATATGGATTTGTCACAGGGATTGGCTTATGCCATTGGAGGGGCTGGTTCGACAGTCCCAGAAAGCCATCTCCGTATCTGACGCTGGAGCTTGAAGTCCGTGGGGCAGGTGGTCTGGAAGAGACGATCGTGAGCAGGTTGAAAGTCCATGAGGATGGACGGAAGCCTCCATCTGTTCTCGTTTCCTTTGACCTTTGTGAAGCTCTTTGTCATCGAGCTCAAGACATACGCATGGACCGAGATTCACAAAAACCGAAGGTGAATTGAGAAAGCAGGGACAATCGCAGGCCCGGATGCTGTGGTAAGTCACCCAACCAGCAACACGTGTCACCTACAAAATGACATCTTCTTTTCTTTCACTTGGTGGAACTCCCTAGAATCTCCCTGTGGCCCATCATGGGCCATAGCTTTCAGACCAGACTGTCCCCGACTTCTCCTCCAAACCTCTTTCTGGGGCCAGTTCTTGAAAGCACGGGACGTGGTGGGAAATTAATTCTGGGGAGCATCCTCTGGCCTCTGCAGCGTGTGGAGCTTCGTCCAAGTGCAGAGGTTCTAGGAGGAGCCAGAAACCTGGAGCGGCCGTTGCCCAGACCTGGCATGTGTGGAATGAGAGTTGGTTGGTCATCGCAGTAGCAGAATGGGCTGGGAGGTGGTATATCTGGGGCAGTGGGAGGTGCCTCGTAGACTGTAGCTATCTGTTGGGAAATTTCGATAAAATTACACATAATAGGACCTTTAAGTCTGAATGGAAAATGTTTTAACACGGAGTCAGAAGCCTTTGAAAGTTTCTTTTTGTTGGGCAAAGAAGCATAACATTTCAGAAGCCTGTCAATGGAAGCTTAGAGCTTTGACGTATTAACTCTGAAACCTTTTGCACGATAATGTTCATGCAAAACCACGGCGGGTTTCGCGCATACACTGTGCCGCTTTCGGTAAGAATAATTGAATGTTAGGCAATTATAAAACTTGTTAGATTTTATTCATTCCATTTAAGAAATCTAACCATCCCAGATAGAAAGATTTAGCTGTAGAGAAATTTCATGTATGGTTCAGTGACAATAACGATGCATGTGTGGCTCAGAAGTAATGAAAAATATGAGGATCATCAGATTATTGAAGAACACATTTTAAATCTTTCCCTCTGCTTCCACGCTTCGTGTGCTTGTCTCAAATCCCATCTTTGCAGAAACACAGTAAGAACAAATAGAAGGAGAGATAGTTTCTGCCATTCTGGCATTTACAAAGAAGACTTCATGTCAAGACTATGAGTGTATTCAGATTTGTTTTCCCTACATAACTGGTTCCTGATGGTTCTTGTTCTGAGTTACTACCTGTGACAGAAGATGTTTATATAAAGAAAATACCCCGTGGGCTGAGGCATTGGTTAAGACCGACTGTGGCTTGTACTTAATCCCAGCTCCCCGCCTGTGATAACATGCACTTCTCTTTCACTTGAGAAATCTGACCAGAATGCATGTGAGTCTGAGTGTGTGATGATATAGAAAATAGGAAATGGTAATAATTTATTTAAAAATGAAATACTTTGTAATTTGGGTACTTTACCACTAAAGTTTTTAATATCCATATATATCCTCATGCATCACCCACATTTATAACACGGGGTGGTGCCTCACTAAGATTTAGAACTACAATTCTAAAAGCTGGTTCTGAATGGGAATAGCCTTTCATTCAGCTTCTTAAATGTTCTTATCAATAAAACTTAGTGATAGGATTATTCCTGTTGATTATAGTGAGTGGTTGTAGGGAGTGGGAGGGATTAAACTTGATCACAATATTCCTTTGTGGTTAGAGATAGTACTCTGTAATATTTTAAAAATAATTGAATTATCCATCAGTCAATTGTCATAACTTTTTTGTGGGGTATAGATCAATTTGAATTCCTTGGTTAACTTCAAGTGAAAACAAGCCATGTGGTACTTGTAGAAAATTAGACAATAAGAATGATCATGGGCTGGTTCACAAAAGACATACAGGTGGTCTGTATCCATTCTTTGTCTCCATTTCAGCACTCACAAAAATCCTTCAGGAATTAGACAAGACCCTTTCAACTGTAAATGACAGAACCTGACTTGAAGTAGCTTAAGCCAATACATACATATATATATATATATATATATATATATATATATATGTATATATATATATACATACATAAATAAATAAATAAATAAAACAAAAAGAAGAAATCTATCAGCTCTTGTAACTGAAGTCTAGAAGATTTCCCATGTGGCAAAATTCAGAGACTCAAGTGATATTGTCAGGTCTTTGTCTGTCTGTCTCTACCTCTCATACACACATACACAATTTCTAACAAATCCAGCCCGAGGTGTGCTCCACCCTGAACCAATCACTGAGTGTTGTCAGAGGATGGGATGTTCTAGTTGACCAATGTGAGTCAGGTGATTGGCAATCCCACTGTAGAATAATGAGCTAATTTTACCCAAAGAGAGATCTGGCCTTTGTTGTGGCCCTTGTGATGTGATCTCTAAACCCTTAGAATTTCCAAAGTGATGGGAATGTCTTTGTTACCCATGGTGGACTCCTGGGACCACATCCGATGGCTTATAGTAATGAGGTGATTCAAGGCAAGGGCATGGCCAAGCCAGGAAGATCAACCATTTGATGAGAAAGTTGTGGTTTTAAATCATGAGATATCAGCTTAAAATCAGGGGATGTGTGGGGGTTGGAAATCGAATTCAACCATGTGAGCAATGATTCAATCAGTCATGCCTAAGTAATGAAATCCCATTGTATATCCTGGAGACCAAAGCGAGGGTGAGTTTCCCTGGTTGACAATATTCTTTATCTGCTGTAACATTTTGATGCTGGAGTGTAATGCATCCCTGAATAGGATAGAAGTTTCATATTTAGAACCCTCCCACACTTCACCTTCTGCATCTCTGGTTCTAATTTGTATCATTTTGCTATAATAAAACCATACTGCTAGTAAACTGAAGGTGGTCATGAGAGACCCTACATTTGTAGCCAGCTGGTCTGAAGTGAGGGTGGCCTTCCCTTCTTTGTGGGAACTGTTCCCTCAGACTTTGAAGTTTGGCATCCTCATTGCAGTTGGTGTCAGAAGTTTTGAGTAGACTTGGCATTCTAGATGACTGTGCCCTTAACCTTGAATTTGTCTACCTCTTGTACCCACAATGGAGAAATGAAAGGAAAAATGCTGGGTAAACAAAATAAAACCAAAGGGAATAAGACAAAAAACAAAACAAAACAAATGCCCAGCTAACTCCATTTTTAATGTGCCCCATCACTCTCAAAAATATGGTACTAGGGAGCCCTGGTGGCTTAGTTGGTTGAGTGTCCAACTCTTGATTTCAGCTCAGGTCATGGTCCCAGAGTTGTGGGACAGAGGTCCGTGTCTGCTCTGTGATGAATGTGGAGCCTGTTTGAGATATCCTCTCTCTCTCTCTCTCTCTCTCTCTCTCTCTCTCTCTGTCCCTCCCACTGGCACATGCACTCTTTCTCTCTCTAAAATAATAACAACAAAATATGGTACCTATAACAATGTCCCATGGTTACTGAATGGACTGAATGCTTGTATTACCCCCCAATCCATATGTTGAAGCCCTAAACTTCAGTGTGATGGTATTTTGAGGCTGGCTTTTGGGAGCCAATTTGGTTTAGATAAGGGTATGAAGGTGGGACTCTCATGAAGGCAGTAATGTCCTTATAAGAAGAGAAAGAGAGACCAGAGCTCTGTCTCCCTGTCATGTGAAGTCACATAAAGAAGGCGGCTATCTACAATCCAGGAAGCAGGTCCTTATCAGGAATTCAATCTGTTGGCACCTCGACCTTGGACTTCCAGCCTCCGGAGCTGTGAGAAATAAATGTCTGTTGTTTAAGCCACCCAGCCTGTGGTATTTTGTTACAATGGACCAAAGCAACTAAGACAGCTATCAAGACTTTTCAGGTCATGCTTACCCAAACCTATAACCTTGGGCAGCATTTTATGTCTTGTACCTTCCCTAACAACTAATCTTAAAGTAAAAATTTGAGTTAAGTTGTTAATTCTTGAAAATGAATTAATGTGCTGCCTTTCTTCCAACATTTACCTTTGAAAGTCATTGAGTTTTTAAGTTTATTTGTTTGTTTGTTTATTTATTTATTTGCATAATCTCTACACCCACCGTGGGGCTCGAACCCACAACCCAGAGATCAAGGGTCACCTGCTCCTCTGACTGAGCTAGCCAGGCATCCCAAAAGCCATTGAGTTTTTAACCCAAATCAGAGAATAATCTAGAATGTAAGCTTTATGAGTGCAAGGACTAGGTAGAAGGCTGCCCAGTGTCAAAATGGCCAATGAAGACAATAAGCCAAACGCTTAAGCCTTTAGTCACTTACTGCAATACCGTCAGGAAAACGCCACAAAGAGCAAACAGGTGCTGGCCTCCCCACTATCCCATTTATTCATAAATAGAGCTGGGTTGGATCAGGTGGATCAGCACACTGCTGAGGCAGCATGGAGCCATATGGACTCCCACCGTTTTGTGGAAGAGGAAATGGGAGTAGGAGAAGGCGCAGCACCAGGAGTAGACAAGTACTGAGTACGAGTCAGAATGGAGGAAGAGCTCTTCCAGTACCCTCCCCGCCATAAGGGGGTCTCGGCAGAGGTGCCTGGACAGCGTCTCCAACTGGAGGCACCGAGGCCCAGAACACAGAGGCATGTGTAAGAGTGTGACCAGCTGGGGAGGTGAGTCCTGGAGTGAAGCTTCCTCCAGAGAGCCTCGCATGGGCTGTGGACCAACGCTGGTGTGGGGAGGGCAGCTTTTCTCCTGGGAAGACTGCCGGGCTAATGTCTTATAATTAGCTATCGTCAGGCCTGAAGGATCACACGTAGGGTTTTGGCCCGGGGTGCGACTCGTCAGGACCCTTGTCTGTTCCCTGATCCATCGTAAGTGCCTAACGCAGTGCTGGGCACAGAACAGGCACTCAGTAAACTGTTATTTTTATAGCCGGCCACACAGAGCCCCTGGAGATACTCCAGGAGCTATTCCATTGGCCCTAATGTCACTGAATGTTAGAGCACCCATCTCTCCACAATTGATGAGTTCCAGCGACACATCCGATGCCCAGTCCAACAGGTAGGTCTCCAACAGAGCAGGGAATGCTGCAGTTGCCGCACATCGTGCAGTTGGGAAGTCGATGAAAGGAAGAGCTGAAGGGGAAAAAAAAGTGAAGAAATGAATGAGTGGTTTCTGGAGGTCTGGGGAAATGCCTTTTCGTGCTCATCGCATGAAAAGGGAGCTTTAGAACTCTAAACTCTCATGTGTGGAAAGCAGAGCAGATCAGGTTATAAAATTTATAGCAACTCCCTGCCTTCTGCCATTTGGCCTTTGGGCTCCTTCACAATGTCATGGTCACGATGCGCTTGGTAACCATAGGTCAGCGGAAGAATGATCTTCCCATCTCTGATTCTAGCCTATTCTCACTTAGGAGGGGGGTCTCCTGGTCTTTGCATGCTGCTCCCCCATCTGTCCTTCCAGTTTGTGCGTTTGCCTGCATCCAGAGCTGTAACTCGCAGAGCGCTCCATAACACGGGATGTCTGCGGTGCTCAGCGTTGACGCCCTGAATTGAGAGGACGAAAGAAAGTAAACTTTTCTAAGTAGGAAAAGCCTGCTCTGTTGAATGCTTCTTGGAAATTTGCATATTTTCATTTCACTGCCTTATAAATTATTACCGGGAAGTTAAATCTCTGTAGTCTATAAACAATATGATGAAGTGCATTTTTTTCCCCCACTAATGGGTTTGTTTGTAAAGACAAAGCGTGGATTCAAATATTTCAAAGATGTTTTCTATGATCCCGTGTTATTTAAAACTTATTCATTAAACATCTGATGAATAGATCTGTTATGTGTTTTTAAAGTTGATTGAATGCTCATTTTGGAAGGATGGAATGAATGATCACACAATGATTTCATTTCAATACATCTTTGTAGGTGTCCGGTATTATATGGAATTGAATCACGATTTGCTCTACAAATTGACAGGCTAGTCATCATTATTTTTCATGTACAAGCAGGAGTCTGTCTTTAATCTCATCATATTTTCAGTGGCACAGGAGATGGAGGTGGTGAAGCATTATTATTTTTCCCGCACAGAAAATGATGCCGCAAAATAAATCGTGTGCCGGGCTGTCATAATGGCCGCAACGGTTATGACAAGAAAAAAGAATAGTGACAGCTACCCTTCAGTGCCCAGTGAAATAGTGAACAATTTGTTGGGTATCCCTGGAGTCCATTTAACTGCCGTATGATCAGTTTTGTGGCTGCCAGACCTCAGTGGGAACCAATTAGAATGCACCAACAATGAAAATGGATGTATGTGGAAAAACAGGGTTAGATTTATGGGGGAAAGCAAACAAGCCATTGAGCCAAGAATAAGGTTGGTGGGCATTCTCTAAAGGAGACTGGTGAGTTGTTCAGAACGTTTTGAGTGTTTTGACTGTGTCTCCTGCAATATTTTAAGCCGTTACTGCAAAGGAATTGAATTAGTTGGATTTAGCCTCCACAACATGAGCGATCCATTCTGCAAATTGCAGCCATTATTAATTTTGTTCCAGAAGCAGCCTTGCATGAAACATTAGAGTGGTTTTTCTTTTCTTTTTGCATTTAAACTACAGATAAACACTACAGATCGCTCCGGATGAATGCTATGGAGATGCCGAAGACTGTCCGACAATTTCTTTTAAAGTCGGATATTCAATTGCGAAAGATGTTCGAACAATCTAATGATGGATGTTCATTAGTTCACTGCTGTCAAGATGAGTTGCTACTCTGCATCTCTGATACTGATCGTGTTTCTGCAGTCATGATTGAGCTGTTGAAGAAAAAACACTCCAAAGAGCTCTCTCGACTGTGTCCAAGCCAGCACCAACTTGAAATATCATTGGCTTACGCAGCAGCATCAAAACCCACAAAGCGAATAGATTAGATCCATCCCAGAGACTTTTCTCCAGCTGTAAATGGATTTGCCCTCTTTAGAGCAGGGAACAGAGTTCCAACACATTTTTTCTTATTGGAACAGACTAAGGAATTTGCTTCAAATGGGGCTGCTGCTTGTCCTGTGGAAGCTGTGTCAGAATAAATATTCAGCTACTCTTCAGAGGCATAATTTGTTCATTCTCCCATGAAACATTTGTGCCACATGAGCTGTGTATAGCCGACTTTGTTTAGCTGGCGGAAAAAGTCTTTCACTCTAGCAAAACTTGTATTTAGCTCAGGTAGGGTCTCATTTTAATGAAAACAGTTTAACATTCAGGGCTTCGCAAGGGGCCATTTCCATATGCCAGATGTCCTGAAGCAATAACCCTTTGTTACTTGTTCACAATCAATTTTATTAAGGGAAAAATTCCAAGTGACAGATGTCACCAGTGACTGTCCACATCAGTTTAATGAAGACGTGGCTTTGAAATGCATCATTGTAGGGTGACTATTTAAATGCAAAGCCTATACTGTTACAATGTGATAAGATATGATGCTTTGCAGATTTACGGGGACCGGAACTGACGATTTCTCACATGGCACAGCATTTACTGTATCCTTCTTCGAGTCCTAAACCTCCCTAAACTGAAGATCGTGCTTGAATATAGTAAATACTCAGGAGATGCTTCATAACAAGAGATGATGACTGTGGCCCAGTGCTTTCTATGGGGTCGTTTGGCAACAGAAGGCAAAAACTGGGGTGACTGGCATATGCTATAAGAAGTAAGGACAGGTTGCTATCAAGAGCAAGCAAGACTTTTTCTTTAAAATATTTTTTTTCTAATGTTTATTTTTGAGAGAGAGAAAGAGACAGGGCATGAGCAGGGGAGGGGCAGAGAGAGAGGGAGACACAGAATCTGAAACAGGCTCCAGGCTCCGAGCTGTCAGCACAGAGCCTGACACGGGGCTCGAACTCAAGAACAGTGGAGATCATGACCTTGGCTGAAGTCGGACGCTTAACTGACTGAGCCCCCCGGGCACCCCCTAACTTGTATTTCTTGATATGGCTTGGGCTGTGGATGGTGGCTTCTCCTTTCTTCGTACTGAAATTTAAGGTCTACCAACTGTGAGCTTCCAGTTAATAGAAGGTCTTCATATTGCCTTATAATAAGCCGGAAATGAGGTCATTAGTATCATCCCTAAGTGGAGCCCTTTGGTAGGGCTTCTTCCACTGGACTGAGAGTCAGGCAACAGGAGACCTAAGGTTACTAAAAATGACCTTGGGAGCATTTACATTCATTGCTCCTAACAGCGACACCACTGTGTGTATTCACGGCAGCTAGAGGGCATGAATGCTTATTTCTTATCCCTTGTCCATTGACTCTGTTTGGAAATGTCAACGCCATCTTGCATTTGTCTGAGATAGCCTCCATTTGTATATGTCAAGCTGGGACGCACTTTTTAGTTGACCTCATAAAGTGATGCTCCTTGTCAGAGACATGCCTCCTAACATCCTCTTAAAATCCTGGACTTGACTGTTTCATGTCCTCATTGTAAAGTGGTCATTTAGAAACATGTCTAATCTTTTTTTTCTCTTCCTGTGCCTTACCCAGCCGACCCAGGTATTCCTATCTTTTGGTAGAGACTGCTCGTTGTCCTTAGACTTCCTAATCCTTTAACCATTTAACATATTATGCTGAAGGCTACAGCTGAGCCTGAATTTTCATTGGTAGCCAGGGATAATAGCGGGACAGAGAGTGTTGGAAATATCTCCTTTTCAAAGGTATAGTGCTTTTATTCTGCCCCCCCCCGCCCCATTCGGTATTTGATTAAATCAGTGCTTCCAATTTATCAGCATGTTGGTAACAAAACCCGTCAATTTTTGCCAGGGCCACTCCATCTTCTAGTAAAGTCTCTAGGACACAAAGAGTACATTTATCATGAGGAGATTATAAAGGTTCACTCTGACATTTCAAGGGAGACTGATTATGTGTATTCTTTTCATGAGACGCTGAAAATCTATTCGAATATCAGTTATGCCCAAGAAACTTACCAGATCTTGATGACTTTCCTAGCTCCAAAGTTAGACTATTGGATCCCACAATTAGGGGAAATTTCTACTCTTCAGCTTGCTCTGTACTGAATATTTGTCTACCCCCCTTCACTCATATGTTGAAACCTACCCCCAAGGTGATGATATTACGAGGTGGGGCCTGAGGGAGGTGCTTAGGTCATGAGGTTACTTATAAAATTGGTCCAAGAGAGCCAGCTTGTCCCTTCCACTGTGTGAGGTTACAGTGAAAAGGTGTCATCAGTGAACCAGGAAGCGGGCTCTCTCCAGATACCAAATCTGCCAACACTGTGATCTTGGACTTCCCACCCTCTAGAACTGTGAGAATTGAATGTTTGTTCCAAAGCCCCCCAGTTTATAGCGCCTTTATGATAGCAGTGCAAACTGACTGAGACACTTGAATATGATTCCTAGTCCGTTGTAAATAAACGGAATTTTAAAAGCTGTAAGTACATTTATAATATACAGATAATTGGGAAAGTAAAGTTTTTACGGTTTTTATACAGAAATTTTCAAACAAAGGTGGAGAGTTTAATATAATAAACAAACCTGTACCTAACTTCGGCGACTATCAACATTTTGCTAATTAAGCTTCAATCCTTCCACCACCCCCCCCCTTTTTTTTTGTTTTTGCTGCAGTAGGTTAAAGCAAACCCCAGATATTGTGTTATTGTATATCTAATGCTTTAGTGTGTATTTCTAACTATCAAGGTTTCCCCTTCTGTTTTTAAGAAAGAAAAATAACTACTTTGTCATTATCACAGGTAATAACACTAACAATGATTTCCTTAACTGCATTTAAACCCAGACGGTATGTGAATTTCTGAATTCACTATTCGAACTCAAAAATGTCTTCTTACAGTCGGCTTATTATTATTTTTTTTAAATCGGGCTCTGTACAAGGTCCACACACAGCATTTCATTAACATGTCGGTCTTTTCAGTCTTACAACCACCCCTCCCCTCCCTCCCTTTATTTATGCCATTTGTTTGTTAGAGAAGCTGTCATTTATTCTCAGAGTGTCATACATTCTGAACTTGGCCAGCTGCCTCCCCATCATGTCAACGAACTCGTTCTTCTCTCCTCTGTATTTCCTGCAGCCGAACTCTAGGTCTAGAAAATTTATCGGATTCCTCAGTTTGCATTTTGTGGACGGGATTCCTTCTCAGGTGGTGCAGAGTCCTTCCATCACATCGTATCAGGGGTGTGTAGTAACTGGTTCTACTGGTTATTTTAGTGATGCTGAGACTGGGCAGTGTGTCCAGGTGGTATGAACTTAATATCTCCTTTATTTATATAAAGTTTGCCATCAACTTTCCTCCAGATGAGCGCCTTTTATTGCATGTGTACTGACAAGAGATTTCTTGTCAATGAGTGCTGCACTCAAGACTCCGTGACCCATGCTCATTTGAAACGCTTCCCTGGTTGCCTCACCACTCCTTGCGTCTAGTTTGGCACCAATTTTATGCTTCAGAAAAAGGCACTTTCTTTCACAGCGTTGTTAATTCTCCATTTCCCCCAATGCGCTTACACAACCCTTTTTTGTTGTTGTTGTTGTTGTTAATGACAGGTAGTTTTCTTCACTTTCCCTACCAAATGCAGATTTGTCAGTGTTTTGAAACAAATCTCTTAGTCAGGCCCTGGATGCTCTTGAACTTGCTCTCTGCTGCCAGATGGCAGAAATGGCATCCTCCCTTTGATTGGCCTGCTGGGCTTTCATCAGTAAGGTGCTGTGGATTCATACAGCCTACTTGGAGGAACTGAGGTGATTTGTCAGTGACCTGGCAACACAGAACCACCTAGAACCTTCCAGGTGATGAGTGCTACTGAAGACATAATTGCTAATTAATTATGTGTGAATTTGCATATGCCTGTTGTTCATATGGTAAACAGTAAATAACATATATTCTTAAAAAAAGTTTTTTTTTTTAATGTTTACTTATTTTTGTGAGAGTGAGAGAGACAGAGTGTGAGCGGGGGAGGGTCAGAGAGAGGGAGACACAGAATCCGAAGCAGGTGCTCCGGGCTCTGAGCTGTCAGCACGGAGCCGGACACGGGGCCCGAACCCACGAACCGGGAGATCATGACCTGAGCTGAAATCGGATGCTCAACCGACTGAGCCACCCAGGTGCCCCAATAACATATATTCTTATATAACCCATGGAGCCCCAGTCTTGAAAGTAAATCATTTCTTTGCACAGGAAGATATTTAAAGTGATTCAGAAAACCATTAAGAAAAAGGGCTTAGGGTAATAGGGAATATTTATTCTGCAGGCAGGAATTTATCTGGGCAATATTTATTTTTTAAGTAAGCCCTTAGATTTCCATGAACGCATTCCCACTTCTCCATGAGAGGACTTTCTGCTGAAACAATAGTAACAGCTATGATTCCATGGGTGCTTATTGGGTGCCAGTCACAGTCACGGACCCCACATTCCTGAGACTCTGAGAGATTATATAATTTATCTGAGACCAGAGTCTCCTAAGTGTGACACTGCACTTCTCCTCTGTCGGGAAGTCCTAAGAAAAGCCACAGCCTCTGCAATTGGTACATTGCACAGGTTTGTGCAACAGCCATTAGTTATATCAAGAATCTCAAGACAAAACATGGTGCTCTAAGCGCAAACTTGGAGCACTTGCTGATAATGAGACGGCACTCTTTGCAATGACATATCAAGGGCAGTGTCAGAAAGCCACCAGACCAGTACTCCCCAGTGAGGAGCACTTGATTAAAGAATGTGAGTCGAAGATACACCAGCGGGGAGAGACAACGAGATGGGGTAGGGAGGACACCATTCTGGCTGCATTGTTCTTGGCCAAGGTCTTCACCTAGCGAGAACAGATGGGGAGCTAATCCCACAACCAGGCTGGACTTTCACTTAAATTATTTGTGATTTGCTGCCTATATCTGAGGCGATATAATTAGGTTTAATGATTTTCAACCAGAAGTTATTCGCTTTTACATATTTTTAAATTGGAAGACTCTCTCCAGTTTTATTAGGGGCCGTACCTGGGCCAGGTGGAGTTGACCCATGGGTGCAGTCAACTTCTGGGTGCTGTAATATGTAGATTGAGTGGCAGTCACCTTCCAAAATAGCTCCCAAATAGGGACGATGTTTCAAAGAACCAACTGTTACATCCACATTAGAGCAACATACACAGATTTACCAGACTGCTTCTTCTTATCATCAATAATCAGTATAACCATCCCCAAGTGGGCGATTCATATAGAATTCCTTACTCGACCACTGCAAAGACAATCCAAACTATGTAACTCTTACCGTTTAAAAACCAATGTTTAATTACACTTGGGATACATGAGTATATTCTCCCTCCAAAAATCCAGAACCCTACTACTGGCAGAGCACAAATTCAATATTTATCCTGGAGTCACAAAATAATTTTTCCTGAATAGATCTCCACAAGTAAAGGAAAGCAATTAATTCAAATGAGCTTACTCTTTGCAGCCATTGAAAGGGAAATGTTGAGCATGGAATCTGCCCAATTTTCTGTTTGCTTCTGTGGGGGAGCTTGGCCATGTGTTGCATTAGTTAACAACTCGTGTCTGAGGCTCGCTGAAAGGAATTTTAGGGGTCACGTAGTTTATCGCCCATCTGGAAGCAAAGCCAGCAGGGATCCCATTTCTCAGGAGGTTTGGAAGTGGCATGTACTTAAAAAAACCAAGGAGATATTTTTCTGTTTTGTTTTTCTAAGATTATTTCTTTCTGAAGATTCTATAATAGGAATAGTATCCATTTTCCTACTTAAAAAAAAAAACAGTAACATTTTCTGTATCATGATTCTAAAACATATTTTTAGCTTTGTTTTTGTTGTCTTTTCCTGTAGGGCTCCCATTAAAGTATGCCAACGAGAAGAAAAACAAAATTAAAAGCCATTCTGAGAAATGAGAAATTAAGATTCTTAGAGGAGTTTTTTTTTTTTTTTTTCCTTTTCATGTAGAAGAAAAATTGGGGATTTCAGGTTACTTTCATTACTGCTCTTCAAAAATCCCAAATAGCTTTTTACCTTTTTCCTCTTTGTTCTTTTTAAGCAGTTCAGACAGTTTTATTTTAAAATAACCTTCAGTTTAGAAAAAAGGCTACGTAAAACTTCAGTATGGTGGAGGAATCTGGATAAATGTTTAGGGCACGTATTCCCTGGGGTGTTGGAGGAGTAAGGTTAGCTCTTATATCCGTATTACCAGTTTCTTTTTTTTTTTTTTTTTCTTCAAATTGTGTTTGCTTAGTAAGGGGGAGACAGAATTTGAGGAGGTTGAAGGTGATATTGTGAGGACAGTGGCTCCTTTTCTACAGCAAGTGGTTTACAAGGCACCTGGGCGGCTCATTTGGTTGAGTGTCTGACTATTGATTTCTGCTCAGGTCGTGATCTCGGGGTTTGTGGGTTCGAGCCCTCCATGGGGCTCTGCACTGACAAGACCCAGCCTGCTTGGGATTCTCTGTCTCCCTCTCTCTGCCCCTCCCCTGCTTGCCTTCTGTCCGTCTTAAAAATTAATAAACATTAAAAAAAAATAGAAAGTGGCTTAGGCTGCATTTTGTCAGAAATGTTGAGAGGTTCTCAAACGAGTAAACGTTTGTCTCGATTCCTCCTCCTTCTTTTCTTTTCCTTTCATTTTTGGAAAGAATCCGCCGAACATCTGAACTCACTTGCCCACTTACTTCGCGCCAAAGAAGCTGAAAAGAGCCAGGTACGTGTCCCCATCCCACCCGCACCAGCAAAATCTGAGAACATGATTCGGCTTGACCAATTATGTGTTCTCCTTGGAACTTTGAATTCAGAGCTAAGCAGCATACCTGCGTCTACGGGAGCTGGTGCCCGTGGCCATGCTCAGTGTCCAGAGCTGGGAAGAGGGGACCAGCAGCAGCGAGGGACCCACATGCATTTCTGGTCCTGGTTCCCTGGCCTTGCTGGCCGATTTTGGGAGCTACTCAATGTGCTTCTGGCACGTCCTTTTTCTGCTTCAATCATTCAGAGTGGGTTTTCAGTGCTAAGAAAGCAATCCTCCCTGACACAGGCTTTTTCTGAGATTTGGACCTCAAGATCTGGAGGTGAAAGAAAGCATGGAAACATTCATTGAGGGGAGGTGGGCCCCCTTTCTGAGGTCTGACCTGCTTCCTCAGACCACACTTGTCTCAGGACACTTTCCTCACCTAAGTACCCCAAGGGAGAATGAGGTAACACCTCACAGAGAACACAAAGAGGCATCATTTCAAGGAAGAGATTAATGCCACCTTTTCAACCTTTCAACATTGGGTGAATTCCTATCCTTTAAAAAAAAAATTTTTTTTAATGTTTGTTTATTTTTGAAAGAGAGAGAGAGACAGAGTGCAAGCAGAGAAGAGGCAGAGAGAGAGAGAGAGAGAGAGAGAGGGAGACACAATCTGAAGCGGGATCCAGGCCCTGAGCTGTCAGCCCAACACAGGGCTTGAACCCACGAGCCGCAAGATCATGGCCCAAGCAAAGGCTGCTGCTTAACCGACTGAGCCACCCAGGCACCCCGAATTCCTATCCTTTCTTGGAGAGTGAGAGTTCTGGAAAAGGGACCTGTGTCTTGCAGTATGATGTTGGGGTTCACTTAACTAAGACTTATAGGAGACAAACTTGTCAGTAGCTGATAGTTACCTTTTCCTGATTCCTTCCCACCCACCCGCTGAATTCACTTATGGGCGGTGAGAAGTAGCAAACCCAGAGCTAAGGACAGCTATTACCTGCTAAGGCATTCTGAGACGGAGCCTCTGAAAATGAGAATATAATTTATCAAGCAGTGTGTGTTCAATGATTCAGAAAGATCCATATGTGCTTTTGTTTCAGCCACTCTAATGAGAATATGTCAACTTCAGTTATACTCTTCTATTATCAGGCTCACTCCCGACTAAACCAGAGTGGCTGCTTTCCAGAGAGGCATGTTCTCGTTGCAAGGATATGCTAGCTTTGCAGAGAGGCTTTCTTCATCGCATAGGATCTTCAGGTTAGGACTGAGGCCCCTTCAACTGTCAAAAATCAGTATTTTATTTCTAGAAGGGATTTGACAACCTTCCAGCATCATTATCCACCACTGACTTTTAGAAAGAAAAGAAAAAAGGGTAAGGCAATATCTTCAAGAGTGAGTGATTTTGAGGGTGTGGGATGGGCTGAAGCCAGAGGCCGATGCAAAACAAGATGTCACATTGTTTAACAGACCAAAAGAAAATGACATTTCTTCCAGCTCCCTGCTGAAATGAAGGTCAAGCCTTCCAGTTTGGAGACAACGGGTGTCCCAAGGGGACAGAATATTGTATAGTTACAGGCATGTGTTGTCCAACAAGTAGATGGTGAAATACATGAACGGCCAAGGATTCGTATAAATGTTCTACTGAAGGGAAAATGATCCTCACCCGAATTCAGCAAAAAACCCTTTGCTTTTGTATAGCAAGAGAAACCCTGAGGATAAAAATGGGAATTTAGTGTGAAACAAATAATCTTTTTTTTTTTTTTTTTTTCCAACTCAAAACCCCATCTGCCTTAAGGGTGAAAAACACATAAGAATCTCCATGGGAGCGGGAACCATGGAGCAGGGTTTTGTCCTTACGTGGCTGAATATGCTCTATGTGGGGGCAGAGTCTAATGCCTTATTTGTGATGATGGTCATTTAAGGGCGGGACAAGATAACCAGGAAGAGCTCCTCAGAATTTATTTCCTGCGTCCTCTCTTGGGGCGTCTGAAACCGAGAGTCTTTACCTGATGCTCTGGGTTGAGATGTTCATGCTGATCCCTTCGCAGGCAATTTGCAAGAGACAGTCTGCAATGCCAAGACATATCTTCACAAGTTTGCTTTGTTCTTACTGTTTGGTGGATATCTCCATACGAATCGTCTCCCTTAGGAAACTTCAACCGTTGGCAGCCCTTATGAGGACAGCACAGTAGACAGCAAAAACCGAGTCCTCCTTGGAAGCAAGCAGTCGCACGGATTCTTGGATGGAAATTCGATCTGCAATTTACTTCCTCCGTCCCGCTCTTTTGAAAGACGCCTGTGTTTTCGCGGACAAGTTTCTGGTGTTTATTGTTTCGTAACAGGCTGAGGAAGTCTTGAGACGGTTGGCAGTTTTAGCAAATTGCTAGAATTTTGGCTCCATGCTGTCATTTACCTTTTTATGCTCCAAAAATGGTAAATAGTACTATTTATCGAGTGTCTACGAGTGTGTGCCCATCACTGTGCTATGATATGCTTTATGTACATTATCTTTAATTTTTATAACAAGTCTGCTCTCATTTGAAGGATTATGGAACGATGGCCTGGAGATTAGCTGAGTAATTTTTGCACACTAGCTGCTCTGTTGTTTGCAATGATATTTGGGTGTTTTTTGTTGTTTTTTTTTTTTTTTTTTTTTGCCCGTGTTCAGGGGGAGTCTTGCTGGCTTCGTGGGTTGATTCATGCACGTTCCTCGTATTTCACTTCTTCATGCACATTTTCCTGCACATGTCAGTTAACACCTCATTCGATTTTGTAATTGTTTCTGATCCCTTTCAAGTTAAAGCTGCTTCCCTCTCCCTTCAGCAGGGTATCAAAGTTGGCTGCTGGCGGTTGATAGGCATTATCAGAGGCTGCAGATCAAAGATGCTTCATCAAATAGAGGGTGCTTTGGCTCCCAGAGAGCAAGCGACTTGGGCATTCCTTTCCATCACGGTGATGAGACGTTAGTAAGAATTAACTAATTTGCTGTCTATAAATGGGTGTCTTTGACTCAAAGCCTTGAAACTATGCTAATACTGCCTAACGTCTATTTGAAAGCTTCTCCTGAAATTTCCAGAAGACTTAAAAATGTATTGCCTTGGAGCACACAAAATTGCTCTTTCTCTAAATGCTAGGTTAGTTCAGAATGCATGTATGTTAATTAGAGTTTTTTTTTAGTGTTTATCAACACGCTGTCAAACAAAAGAATACACCTATGCCGTGTATGAACTAAGAATTCTTAAATATGGATACAAAATGAGCATCTTAGGAAGGAACTATAAGGTTTTTAAAGAAGATTTCCCAAAATGCTTATGAAACTTCTCAAAACGTATGCTTCGGGACGCTAACCCCACCAGTTGTTCTTTGGAAACAAGAAGGTGAATAAATGGTCGTATAAATCTGGGGCACAGCGAATGCTTTCTTTCTCCCTTGGAGAGTTACAGTGCACGTTAGCATATTGTAGAATCTGCAGTAGGAAATCTGTGCTTTCCTTAAACCCATATTTTCTCATATGAATCTGATCATGGAAGATTTTATTGGGTCATACCTCCTACCATCGCATAGACCATGCTTCGGGGAATGCTGGACGGTGAAAATGGAAAGAAAGAGACAAGTTTCAGCTTTTCAAATGTGGAGTCTTCCGCCAGAGAGATATTGACAACGCTAATCCCCGCAGTCAGGTTTATTGCGGGTTTGAGCCTGTGAGAGGAATTTTTGGGTTCTTCAGCACACACAGATTTGTACTGATACGCACACGGTCAGCCCGAGGCCACCTTCCAACAGCGTGCTGTGTAGTTTGGACCAGCTCTGCAGCCCACCCCACCCCCAACCCTGGATGACACTCTGTGTGATGGGAGAGGGGATCCTGCGTCCACTCCTCTCCCTGCACTGCAGGCCAGAGAGGGGAAGAGGCCTGTGAAAACTGGATAATCCGCCCCCTGTATAGTTTTTTTTTTTTTTTTTTTTTTTAAATAGGAACGTTGGTGCATTAGAGTTTTTTTCCAAAGTATGTCACATATATACTTTATTTTAATGGAAAAATAGTGCGTTTGAGTAGCCTATGATCAGTCTTTAAAAATTAGTCTTAATGTTTATTTTTATTTTTGAGAGAGACAGAGAGAGAGAGAGAGAGAGAGAGAGAGAGATACAGAGTGCAAGCAGGGGAGGGGCAGAGAGTGAGGGAGACACAGTGTCTGAAGCAGACTCCGGGCTCTGAGCTGTCAGCACAGAGCCCAACGTGGGGCTCAAACTCATGAACTGTGAGATCATGACCTGAGCTGAAGTCCGACGCTTAACGGACTAAGCTACCGGGGACCCCAGCCTATGATTAGACTTAAGGTCGGTTTCTATGCACTGATTTCTTTAGAGCTATTAAACGAGAAATGAATTCGTATCTGTCACAATTTATTGCCTTATAGTTGTCCTGAATGTGAATATTGCATTTCACATCCATATGCTTCTCCACACCCTATTATTTTGTTCTTAGGAGCCATTTCAGGTAGACTGTGGCCCTCTCATGCTGGTCAAACCTGCTCCCAGAAAGGGAGCAGTTTTCATTAGTGCTTGGTTTATTTAACAAGCCTCCAAATGGAAAAGGTGACAGGGCACACAGAGTATGGGAAGGATAGGAGGGCTCTACTGTCAATAGACCAACAACTTGGATTTTAAAAGAGATTTTGTGTCTTTTGGCTGTCCTTAGAGGAAGCAGATCGGATCAGGGTTTATATGCTTGAATTCTTGGGCCATGGTCTCTCGCCAGCTTCCTGGCAAGACCTCAACCAGCTTTCAGTCTTGCCAGCAGGTTTGTGACATGTGATTTCTGAAGAGGGCTTTCTAATCTAGATGACTACACCGTCCCCCTTGTTGAGACGGAATCTGGAAGGATATTCATGGGCCTGGTGGAATCTCAGTCAGCCTAATGTACTTGAAAATGAATTCACTTGTCAGAGAACAATTGACAAAAGAAAGAAAAAAAAATGTCGGTTACATTTTGGGTCTAAAAAAAGCTGCTCTTAATCACGTCTTAAAATAGCAGCCCTCCATTTGATCATTGAGCCCACAAAAATGTGCAGGCCTGAAATTTGGTCAGCTTTTGTTTCAAAGATATCTTGTAAAGTCTGTGCAGCCCTTTGCTACCTGAGACGAAACAAAATAACAACAGAAACCAAATCAAATGCACAAATACACGCCCCCCAATTAACTAGAAAAAAGAGTATTACTTCCTAAGTCCATTCCTACAATTCTTAGTATCGTGCCGGAACAAAACTAGCTTTCTTCCCAGTGAAAATATTTCATTAAGAATGTTTTAGCATTCAGGGAAAACTCCGGCCCAGAGGTTGTCATGTCTATGGTCTCATGTCTGTGTCTTCGACGGCACAGTCCTCTGACATACCCCCGAGTACCTCTATCAGTGAGGATTGCAAAGCGTGACCCAAGCTTGAGGCAGCATCCACTGTCATTTCTATATGGCCAAGTTAATCAGCTCCCTCAAGGGCATCCCGCTTGTGCGGAAGGAAGAGACTGGAAATCTGCCAAAGCTAAGATTACTGGAACTTGGAGTTACCAGGCAAGTAGATAGATAGATAGATAGATAGACAGGGATAGATAGAGATACATACCAAAGTGCAGAAAGAGAATCGCATTGCAAGTTGAGTTTCTTGGGGAGCAGACTTAACAGGGAGAGTGGTCTACAGGACGGTATAGTGCACGTGGGACCCATCTTTATGGAAAAGAAGGGACAGCAGCAGGATTGGGCAAAGGAAGCTGGGCTGAGGTGCGGTCTCAACAAAGGCATCAACCAGCCCCATGGGAAGCTTTGATGCTGGTATGGTCTTTCAGTGTTGATGCAATTGGAACCACTGCCTTTTCGCACTCTCTTAGTCGGTCATTGGATTGATCTGTCCTGAAGGGTAAGGTGGCTGGGTAGCTGCAGCCGTTCCCAGAAGGGCGTCGTCTGCCAGCCGAATGCCCAGTCCTTCATCTGGGCGGCAGCATTCGCCACGACACCCGGCAGTTTTCTTTCCTAACGTAAGAAGTGACTCAATTAATGACCCTACAGAATCAGAGCTCTGTTAGGATAGAATGTTTTATGTTGTTTTTTAAAACTTTTTACTTATTTTTGAGAGCGAGCACAAGCACAGGAGTGGCACAGAGAGGGGACAGAGGATGTGAAGCGGGCTCTGCACTGACAGCAGCTAGCCTGATGGGGGGCTCAAACTCCTGAACTGTGAGATCGTGACCTGAGCTACAGTCGGACGCTTACCTCACTGAGGCACCCAGGTGCCCCTAGAATGTTTTATTTTAAAGAAATATTCATGACTCAGGAGAAGCAGTGGCTCCCAGGGACAATGGTGCTGTTTTCTACAAGTTGGGGACAAGCTCTGCTATAAGCCACAACTTCTGCGCATCTGAAAGGTGGGAAAGAACTGCTTTTAAAAAAATTTTTTTTAATGTTTATTTTTTTAGACCTATTTTAAAAAAATTTTTTTTTCAACGTTTATTTATTTTTGGGACAGAGAGAGACAGAACATGAACGGGGGAGGGTCAGAGAGAGAGGGAGACACAGAATCGGAAACAGGCTCCAGGCTCTGAGCCATCAGCCCAGAGCCCGACGCGGGGCTCGAACTCACGGGCCACGAGATCGTGACCTGGCTGAAGTCGGACGCTTAACCGACTGCGCCACCCAGGCGCCCCTAATTAAAAAAATTTTTTAATGTTTATTATTTATTTTTGAGAGAAAGAGAGACAGAGTACAAGCACGGGAGGGACAGAGAGAGAGAGAGGGAGACACAGAGTCTGAAGCAGAATCCAGGCTCGGAGCTGTCAGCACAGAGCCCGATGTGGAGCTCGAACTCACCAACTGCAAGATCATGACCTGAGCTGAAGTCGGACCTTAACCGACTGAGCCACCCAGGTGCCTCTGGAAAGCACTGTATTGGTTGTGAGGAGTTTGGTAAATGATGTCCCAACCTTGGCCTTAGCGTTCTTTCTCTCCTGCCCCCCTACCCCATGCCTCCACCATGACACTCTCTCTTCTCCCCCTACTTCACCTTCTTCCTTTGCCTCATAGACCCCCTAAGGCCTGTTATTTTTTGCATAAAAAATTCTTGATAAATTTTTATTTATATTCTTAATAATTTTTTTTTTTTTTTTGGTACATGAGCATCCCTTTGATATTTTTTATATTAGATTTCACCCTTGGTAATGAAAGTCTGACAATGAAGAATGCATTGAACCTTTTCTTTTGTTACTATGAAAAATGGCAGGTGTAGGATTTAAGTGCAAACCAGATGGCCAGGCTTTGAACCTGGCCCCACCACTCACCTGCTGTGTCAGCTGGGCAAGTTGTTAACTCTCTCTGCCTCAGTTTCTTCACCTGTACAAGGGAGATAACAACAACGCTTTTCAGAAATAATAATAGTGTTTTCACAAAGCAGGTTGTTATGAGAATTAAGTGAGTTATTTGTGAAGTGTTTAGGATAGTACATATGTATCACATACGTAGTAAACATTATGGAAATATGTTCTTATTCAAAAATAAATTGGGGCCCCTGGGTGACTCAGTTGGTTAAGTGCCTGACTCTTGATTTCAGCTCAGGCCATGATCTCAAGGTTTGCGGGATCAAGCCCTGCGCCGGGCTCTGTGCTGACAGTGTGGAGCCTGCTTGGGATTTTCTCTCTCCCTCTCTCTCTCTCTCTCTGCCCCTCCTCTGCTCATGCTCACTTCTGCAGGCACTTGTGCTCTGTCTCTCTGTCCCCTACCCCCCATCTCTCAAAATAAACATTTCTTTAAAAAGTAAAAGAAAATACTCTAGGCATGTAATGTATATTTTTTTATCTGGAAAGGGCGGGGGTTTGGAAGTAGGAGGAAGGAATAAACATTGTTAAGTACCTTCTATGTGCCAGAAACCACTAAGGCACACGGGTTGCTTCACTGAATTCTCATGATAGCCTTGTGATGTCGATATTATTCCCCTTTTACAGATGAAGAAATTACGATTTGCAGAGTTTAAATTGCCCACTGTCACGGAAGTGGTGAGGGGTGAGCTGGAATTCAAACCCAAGATGACCTGGTGTTCATGGTTTGCTTTGTTCTATTTTTGCTGGGTCCTTCTCATCCCAACTCACTCCATGTTTATGATACCCCCTCACACCGGCTTTCCATTTTCCAGTGAACAAAAACTGATGTACTCCGAAGTGATACAAACCAGAACTTCTCACTCCCAGGAGAACTCCCCCCTAAAACTGTTAGTTTCATTTTGTTTCCCCTGCAACATGAAACAAAGAGTAATGGCATGAAAAATATGACCTGACAACATCTCTTATATTATAATTTCTCCCAAAAGATGAACTTTATCCTTAAAACAATGCCCTTTATGGCAAAAAGATTAGCTTACTTCTGTTCTATTGTTAACTGCGAAAATTACCCTTTAGTTTTTAGGGTTTGTTTGTGTTCAAAGAATTCATGAGCAAATATTTCTACAGAGAAGCAAACTCAAAGCTGAAAAGATTAATTCATAATAAGTCAAATTTTGATGCTAAAATAGTTTGATCTGAGATTACCATTGACTACAAATTGCCATCTGTGCTTACTTGTTAAAGATGTCAAGTGTAATTAATTCAGTGGACCCACTATTTGACAACCTCAGCTAAAGGGATCTGTGGAATACATACTGGATGCTAATTTTCAAATTAAACCTGCCCAGTGGTTGTTGGTTTTGTGAAAGTAACTTCTTTCCTCATTTGACCAAACCTCGAAAATCCCATAAGGGGGAAAGAAATGATCGTTCATTAAAAAAACCTACTGTGTGCCAAGCACCGTGTTATGTTAATATACCCACGTTAACCTTATTCATCCCCCAGGCAGTCCTATGAGGGGCAGCTATTAGCTCCTTTGAGGGGCAGCTATTAGCTCCTTTTTTTCTCAGACCCTATGAGATGTGAGAATTCTTACTCTAGCCCTTTATGTGCAAGACTCATTGTTAACATAGATGTGAACATGTATGTGTATGTGCAGACTGGATTTTCCCTCCTGTGTTTGAGCGGGAAGCAAAGGACAAAGAAAAAAAGGGGAATCAATTTACCACCCATGTGTTTCTTAATCACTACTAGCGGTTGGAACTCTGAAAATTCTTCGAGGGGCTTGTGTCCTTGCTTAAGGGCAAAAGGAGAGAGGCTGGTAGATTGATCTTGTTCGTGTTTCGTTCGGGAGGAGCAGCATCTTGGGTAGAAGCAGCAGGTAGTGGTAAGGAGAAGAGATTCTGGGCCGGGAGGCTGCTGCTTGTGAACAGTATCGGGAACAAGACATTGAAAAGAAGGTAAACTGGGGCGCCTGGGTGGCGCAGTCGGTTAAGCGTCCGACTTCAGCCAGGTCACGATCTCTCGGTCCGTGAGTTCGAGCCCCGCGTCAGGCTCTGGGCTGATGGCTCAGAGCCTGGAGCCTGTTTCCCATTCTGTGTCTCCCTCTCTCTCTGCCCCTCCCCCGTTCATGCTCTGTCTCTCTCTGTCCCAAAAATAAATAAACGTTGAAAAAAAAAAAATTAAAAAAAAAAAAAAAAGGTAAACCTGATCAAAGTCATTAATACTGAAGGAAAAGACTTGACCTATAAAATTGACCCTGAAACTCTGTATCTCTTTCCCCAAACTTGTACCCAAGGCATTGCCCTGTTTGCTCATTTCTTGCCAGTCTTGTCAGGAGTCCTGCCCGTTGGAGCCCCTATACTAGCCTACAGAAGCCTCCTTAAGTGACCTGGGTTGGAGAAGTTCTCACCAAGGGCTGACCTCAGATGGGAGAAGGGACAGATGAAGAGAATGTCCGTGTGCCAGGGCAGTGTGGGGATAAAACACATTTCAGACAACTGAACTTGAAACGGAATTTATTTCCCTTAATATAACTGTAAGTGATGATGTATAGACTGCAATCTTATGGGAACTAAATTCCAGCAGGAGTTTGTGAGAAATAGGTTGTTTGTTTGTTTTTGAGAGAGAGAGAGTGCAAGTGAGCAAGGGGCAGAGAGAGTCGGAGAGGGAGACAGAGGTGGGGGTGGGGAGAGAGAGACAGAGAGAGAGAGAGAAAATCCCATAAGGGGTGGCGGGGGGTGGGGGGTGAGGTGGAGAGAGAAAGACAGAAGCAGGGCTCAACTCAGCTTCTGTTTTGTTTGTTTGTTTTACCTGAAGCAGGGCTGGTGCTCCCTGGATGTGGGACTTGAACTCACAAACTGTGAGATCATGACCTGAGCCAAAGTCAAATGCTTAACGACTGAGCCACACAGGAGCCCTGATTGTTGCTTTTTTAATGAACAGTCTTGAAGACCTAACAACCATGAACAACAAAACGTCTCTTAAAAAAGTATCTTCCAAATTTCCTAAAAATTTACTTTTCACACAACGTATCATAAGATATGGAGCTAGCTTCAAGTTGAAGAGCTAAGAGAAGGACAATCAAAAGAAGCTAACAATCTCCCCAAGTTAGAATTCAACAACTGACAAATGAGATTAGAAATGGCTCAGGAAAGGAGCTACTGAAATTGACCAAAATGGAGCAAAAAGCTGGCTTTACTTTGAAACAATTAAGTAATTTACAAAATATGTTAATGCTCACATTTGCTACATTGTTTACTAGCCTTTATCTCAGATAACATGCATTAACCACGAGGGAAAATGCACACTGAATCTATGAATTTGTTTTGCTGATTTATTTTCATTTAAAATTTTATGTATTTGCAGTAGACACGGATATACAAATGTGTACTACAACGTTTTTCTGAAACAAATGTATACCGTGCTAAATATCATGCCCAATTTTTTAAATTAATAAAACAGATCAAGCCTCCTACTTTTTATAGGCTAGCAAGATCTCGCTGTACTTTAACTTTTGTCATTTGCAGGACTGTCTGCACCTGTACTAAGTGGGGTGTTCTTCTGTATTTTTATATCTGGACTTCTGCACTTTTTATTGGACGTTTAATTTTCGTATAGTCACATACTAAAAGGAAAAAAAAAAAAACCCTTTGCTTACCTTCTAGGCAAGGTATGGTAGCTATGGAAATGCTTGTTGTTTCTTTAATATTTTTCTACATAATTGGATCTATTTTAGCAGTCTGAGTTATTGCAGCTATTATAAACCGAACAATGCAGGAAGGCCAATTATTCCAAAGCTGCACTTAATGACCGCTCGCCTAGCACAGATATCTCTCTTCAAAATCAACTGCAGTGCAACATGCATTTTCTGAGGAATTTAAGAGGCAGGCTCATCAACGCTGTTTTTTTTATCTTTTTATTTTTTAATGTTTATTTATTTTTGACAGAGAGAGAGACACACAGCATGAGCAGGGGAGGGGCAGAGAGAGAGAGAGGGAGGCACAGAATCCCAAGCAGGCTCTGGGCTCCGAGCTGTCAGCACGGAGCCTGACGCAGGGCTCGAACCCACAGACCGCGAGATCAAGACCTGAGCGGAAGTCAGACGCTCAACCCACTGAGCCACCCAGGCGCCCCCACCAACACTGTTAAAGAGCATCATTTCGAAGTCTAGTGGCAGACGTTAAGAATCTTGGACCATCTGTAGCGTTACCTGCTTCTTAGAGTTCTTGGCCAGTTGTACTCTTAACTATTAAAAAAAAATGCGGATTGGTGGTTAGGAACTATATCAAATAATTTTGTTCATAAAATCTTCTATATGAGCAAGACATATTTCTCCTATGTCCTGTGTACTCAATATAGATGTGTTTTTCCAAATTAGCTTCAATACTGGCTTGAGGAAACAGCCGCAAGCATTCGGGGAAAGATGTCAAGGTGAAAATCCAGGTGAAAGGTACCAGTTGAAAGAGACTGGGAAATTGGGTAAGAAACTCAGTTCGGAAATGGCAAGTGAAGACCGTAAACTCCTAATATGGCCTCTGTGGGTCCAAGAGTGATGTCACTAAAGCAAACCTGGCCCCTAAGAGCCCCCAGGCTATTTGACTGACTCCTCTTTGCCTTAAGAAAAATAGTGACTGCAGGGATGCTCGTTTTTAGCACCTTTCCCAGTTTATGTGATTCCTCATTAGTGCTCACCTCAACAACTTGCTTCAGTTTCCTGAGTGCTTGGGATCCCTCCCTCCTCACACCCTCCCAGGCCAGTGCCCCACATCACCAACCTTTCCTGACTCATCCCCCCCAAAGTATATCTGCTTGCATTCCGTTCCCTCAGGGGCATGTCTCCCACAGAGGTCGCATAGCATGATTTGGGAATCAGATAGGCCTGGGATCAAATTCTGGCTTGGATACTTATTAACTGTAAGAACTTGGGTGAAGTATTTAACTCTTTTGAGCATCAGTGTGTTCATAAGTAAAATGGGTATAACAGTAGGAGCTCCTAATAAGGTTGTTGTGAGGAGTAAAACACATAGTGTATTTGAAGGGGCTAATATGATAGCCTGAAAAACAGCAGGGCCCAATAAATGGAAGATAGCGTAACTGATTCGGTAAGTGACAGTAAAAAGGAAAAAAAGAGTTTCACATTAATGAAAAATCTAAGAAAGGATGTACAAATACTCTATAAAGATTGTTAAAACCTTATTGGGAGAAATTAAGGAAGATCTAAATAAATGGGGTGATATGCCATGTACATGGATTGAAGGAGTCAATATACTAAAGATTTAAACTTTTCCCAAATCAAACTACATATTCAATGCAATCCTGATAAAAATCTCAATAGAATGGTTGCCGTATTGACCAGCTGATACTGAAGTTTATAAAGAAATTTTTTAAAATCCCAAGAATATTCAAGACACTCTTGAGTGAGGATTTATTCCGCCAAATATTAAAACTTGTGAAGCTACAGCAATCATGACTTTGTGGTATTGTTACAGATAAATAGCCCCAAGGAAGAGAATAGGGATAGCTAAAACAGGCTCATGTAAGTTTTGATATGATATATGACAAAGGAGATGTTCCAGGACAGTTGGGGAAATGATTGTCTTCTCATTAAATGATGCCAAGATAACTAGGTATCTAAGTGGGAAAAGAATGAACCTGGACCCCTTCCTCACACCATATACAGAAATCAACTCCAAGTGGGTTATAAACTTAAATGTGAAAGAAAAAATGTGAAGTGTTTATATATTTATAAACATCTCCAGGGCATTGGGCAACATTTAAAAAAATTTTTTTTTTCAACGTTTATTCATTTTTGGGACAGAGAGAGACAGAGCATGAACGGGGGAGGGGCAGAGAGAGAGGGAGACACAGAATCGGAAACAGGCTCCAGGCTCTGAGCCATCAGCCCAGAGCCTGATGCGGGGCTCGAACTCACGGACCGCGAGATCGTGACCTGGCTGAAGTCGGACGTGGGCAACATTTTTTTTTTTTTTTCAACGTTTATTTATTTTTTGGGACAGAGAGAGACAGAGCATGAACGGGGGAGGGGCAGAGAGAGAGGGAGACACAGAATCGGAAACAGGCTCCAGGCTCTGAGCCATCAGCCCAGAGCCCGACGCGGGGCTCGAACTCACGGACCGCGAGATCGTGACCTGGCTGAAGTCGGACGCTTAACCGACTGCGCCACCCAGGCGCCCCAAGCAACATTTTAAAATGAGATAGACAGAGATGAGATTAGGGCACCTGGGTGACTCAGTCGGTTAATCATCTGACTCTTGATTTCAGTTCAGGTCATGATTTCATGGTTTGTGAGATTGAGCCCCACAGTGGGCTCTGTGCTGACAGTGCAGAGCCTGCTTGGGATTCTCTCTCTCCCTCTCTCTCTGCCCCTCCCCTGCTCACTTGTGTGCTCTGTCTCTCTTTCTCGGAATAAATACATAAACTTAAAAAAGAGAATATTAAAATGACATTAAAGTAATTAAACTCATGAAAAGACACCTCTTTGAAGAGTGTGGAAATACAAGCCACAGAATGAGATGACATTTGCAACACATAATCCACAAAGAACTTATATCCACAAGTCAGTTAGAAAAAGACCGACAACCCAATTAAAAAATGAGCCAAAAGGAAATCCAGATGACTGATAAGAATAAGCAAAGATGCTTAAGCTCACTAATTATCAGGAAGCACAAGCTAAGTCGTACTGAGAACAGAAAGCCAATGTCACACACACCAAGAGTGGCAAAATAAAAAACGTGATACAAACAAGCGTTGGCTAGGATGTGGAGGAATGAGAGCTTTCGCGCACTGTTAGTGGGAGTAGAAATTAGTGCGATTACTTTGGAATACAGTTTGCATTTTCCAATGAAATGGGAGCTCCGCAGAATTCAGGACGCAGCAGTCCTATTCCTGGGTATATCCCTAGAGAAATGCATGCATTTGCATATCAGGAGACATGTGTAAGAATGTTCTAACCAGAATTTTGATAATAGTCTGAAGCTGTAAATGAACCAAATGTCCATTAACAGTAAAGTGGCCATAACCATGAAGCGGATGAATAAACTGTGGTATGTACATGAGCATGCTGAAATTCCTTCAACGATGTAAAAAAAATTAGAGCTTTTCTGGGGGGAAGGATCTTACAAACACAATATTGAGCACAAGAAGCGGAGCACATAAGAATGTCCACAGTATTTTTTTAATATATGTAAAATTGAAAAATAGGAGAAACCATACTTCCTAAGGGATACAATTATAAAGGAAAACTGTGACAGCTGGGACAGAACCGCCATAAGAATCATGGCAATGGTTACCTCTAAAAAGAGACAGAGGGTCTCAATGAGGAGGGTACAGACTGGGGGCTCAGAGGAGCACCAATATTTCATTTTATATCTTGGACTTTGATGCCCAGCACATATACCACATAATCATACATTACACTGTATATGTGAATTCTTTTTCCATCCTTCTGTATGTGTACCATATGCCAAAATTATATATATATATATAATATATTATATATATTATATATTATATATATAATTATATATATAGTATATTATAATATATATATAATTATAATATATATAATATATTATATATTATATATATAATATATATATACACATACACACCCACACCAGAAAGAGAATCATGTTGGTATTATTTTAGATTCCAAAATAAAGCAGTTACTATTCAGCCTCTGTGCTTTGAAACACAAAACCCGTGTCACGCTGACATCTTGAGCAGCCTTCCAAGTGTCATTGACGGGCTGTATTTAATGTTAATAACATAACGTAAATGAAAAACTTGCTATGTCCCAGGCAATGTGCTAAGGGTCTAGCACACGTTAGCTAGTCCTCAATCAATACTGAGACACCGTCATTCAGCGCAAAATCTTCTTGTTTTATTTATTTATTTATTTATTTTTTTATATATATATATTTTTTAACGTTTATTTATTTTTGGGACAGAGAGAGACAGAGCATGAACGGGGGAGGGGCAGAGAGAGAGGGAGACACAGAATCGGAAACAGGCTCCAGGCTCTGAGCCATCAGCCCAGAGCCCGACGCGGGGCTCGAACTCACGGACCGCGAGATCGTGACCTGGCTGAAGTTGGACGCCTAACCGACTGCGCCACCCAGGCGCCCCCTTCTTGTTTTTTTTAATGTTTATGTTTGAGACAATGCGAGAGACAGAATGCAAGCAGCAGGGGGGCAGACAGAGGGAGACACAGAATCTGAAGCAGGCTCCAGGCTCTGAGCTGTGAGCACAGAGCCCGACGCGGGGCTCGAACTCACAGACCGTTAGATTATGACCTGAGCCAAAGTCGGCCACTCAACCGACTGAGCCACTCAGGCACCCCTCAGTGCAAAATCTTGAACAGAACTAGACCGCTACTTCACTGCCATGGTTCCTAAGGTGTGGCATTCACTCATCCCACAGACATCTGGGTGCCTAGCTCCACCCTGGGTGGTGGCTACACAGAGGAAAAGGACACCAGCCCCGCCCTCAGGGAGCTTCTGGTTCAGGAAGAGAGTCACATAAGGAAACAAGTAAACAAAGTCAGAAGTTCTAAATGGGAGCTCTAAAATGGGGCGGGGACAAATAAAGCTGGAGGAAGAAAATAGGCAAAGGTAAGAGAAACTGTTTTCACCAGAGCCTTTTAGCCAACCAACCTATCCTTCTTTACGACCTGTTCCTTTACTCGTCTCTGACTACTTTAAAGGTAACTCTGTCCTATCACTTGTTTTCTCACTGGACTCCAAGTTTGTCTATTCTTTGTCTTAGAAAGTACAATTCTCTTGGATTCCCCTCTCCCCACCCTCCTGCCTCTCTTCCCAGCTCCCTTCCTCTCCTCCCCACCTCTTTCCCTCTCCTCTGCCTCTTCCTCCTCTCACCCTCTTTTGGCTTCCTAAATCAGAACTCTCCTCTAATGTCTCGATCAAATGTGCCTTTCTCTGTAAACCTCCTGATACCCCCACTTCCAACCCCGGCATTAGAAGTGAGCATTCCCTTTCTGATAGCCTTCCACATTTTATTTATGCGATTTTTGCAGTCTATAGTATATGTGATTTTGTATTATAATTATTTGCGCACATATTTTGTCTTCCCTGCCAGAGTGCAAGCTCCTTCAGCCCAGAGACCATGATTAATTTTGCTTTGTGATTGTCCACAGCCTTGCCGAATAGCAATGGGCACTTAACCAGAGCCCGGAGGTGTTTGAAAGCAACCTGACCAGGTTTTCGGAGGTTGGATGGATCTTTTGGAACAATGGTGTCATGAATTATATAATAACAACAACTTCTAGTACTTTAACATGGCAAGACATTTTAAGCTGGGTTGAATGGAATCAACCAAGAGAGATGCTATCTACAAGCCAAACACTACTGTTGCATGTTCTCCTTTTGCAGGAACAATCATTTATGAGGAAACATAGCTAAGTTTTCAGATGTATAGAATATGGAAAGGATGGCTTATCACCCATAGATCAATTCCACCATGTTCATGAATTCTACCATCAGGAATTCAGAGCATAAAAGGTATAAAATGCCACGTTGCCTCATATTGACAATTGTTTCATTTTTGCTTAATGATATTGAATAAAATCATTAAAATCTTTTCAATGTTTTGGTTTGGAAATTTCTTCTACTTTTGTTTCTTAGTGCAGCATCTCTTGTCATTTCTTTATTGCAGCTTTCACTGTGATCTTCTCTCTTGGAACACATTTTCAGCTTCCAGACCAATAGAGCAGGTAGGACATTGGATGAAAATCTATGAAAGTTTGGTTATTCTCAGAGAACTTTCCTTGAAATTTCTTTATGCTTTGAAATGTTTAATGTTACGTGATCCCTAGGGAACCCCACTGCATAGCTACCTAGAAGTTCAGTTTAAAATACTCAAGTTGGGGCGCCTGGGTGGCTCAGTCGGTTGGGCGTCTGACTTCAGGTCAGGTCATGATCTCGCGGTCCATGAGTTCGAGACCCGCGTCAGGTTCTGTGCTGACAGCTCAGAGCCTGGAGCCTGTTTCAGATTCTGTGTCTCCCTTTCTCTCTGCCCCTCCCCTGTTCATGCTCTGTCTCAAAAAGAAATAAACTTTAAAAAAATTAAAAAAAATACAATAACATACTCAAGTTAAGCACATTGGACGCTACATCCAAAAGAGAATGAATCACAGAAAAAATATAGTTTTGAATGCAGGGCAATGAGATGCTAGCCTCAATTCCAAATTCCTCCTCTCCCTGACAGTGTCTGGGTACAGTTCGCACACTCTCTCTGTGACCACTTGAGTTACCGCTGAAGCTTGTCTGATCTTCCCTTCCCCCTCTCTTGACAGGTACGGCTGTTGTCCTCGGGACAACATAGACCAAAATTGGCTTCTGTCTGTTGGTTGTGCTATTGCCAGGGACACACTTGGGGTGCCTAGTCATTGGGGATTTAATGCAAGGAAGTACAAAGAGAGAAGAAGGACAGACAGCAGCCACAGTTCTTTTGCCTCACGGAGAAAAGGAACATTTTTAAGATGCCACATCAGTCTACAGTGGCTGTCCCTGCAGCAGCGGGTGTTGAGTGCTTTGTATATTTTCTGCAGTGGCCTCCAGTGTTTTTAATCATTCAGCAGGGGAAAAAATTGAACACGCTCTTCCCGATATATGTATTTTTAAAATGTACACAAATAATAACAATGAAGAAACAATGAGATAAAGAAATGTGAATAGGTGTTCCGATATTTTCTTGTGATGCCACAGCGGATCCTCTCCTAAATTTCATCTTGGACATCCTTGCTTGGTTCGGGTGAACGCCACGGTTAGGGCGTCTCAGCTACGATCTGCCTCTATTGCAGCCCCTGCAGCTAATAAGGAGCTTCCTTCTGTGTTAGGACTTCTCCTTACTGTGGTCTCTGTGTCTCTCCACTTTTGCCCTGCCCCCTTTGGCGCTGATTGCGTCTGTACGTGTCACGTACAAACTTCATAAGGAACAGACCCAGTGAGGCCCGTCAATCACCGTTCTGTGTGGAGCTGTCTTGGCAGGGCTTTCTTGCCAGGCTCCAGGAGAACTGCTGACCGGCCTAGAAAACTCTGTGAGTTGTGTATTTGGCCCTGGTCCAGCCATCTACCAGCATCAGTGTTATATTTCAGTATGACTGTCATAGGTGTGGAGGGGGCCATGGGTGTGACGGTGGCTGATGGGGACCAGGCACGGTTCTGCACGTAGGGGTGACACCCCTCCCCTCAGAGCCAGTCTTCTGTGGGTCGCTGCTCGGGTTGTTGGTTACAGATCTTGATTTAATTCTTCTTTTCTTATACAGTCTTCCTCTCCAAACACCCCCGAGCCCCTCCATTTCAGAGCCACAATTTAGTTACTAAGCCCACAGTGGGAAGATCCTACTACTTTTGTTTTCTAATGTCCTCAGTAAAGAAACCCTTTTTTTTTAAGTTTTTATTTTTATTTGTATTCATTTTTTGAGAGAGATAGAGTGAGCAAGCGGAGGAGAGACACAGAGAGAGAGGGAGACAGAGAAACCTGAGCAGCCTCCGTGCTATCAGTGCAAAGCCTGATGCGGGGCTCAGCTCACGAACTGAGAGCTCATGACCTGAGCCGAAACCAAGATTCGGATGCTTAACTGACCGAGCCACCCAGGAGCCCCAAGAAACAGTTTTATTTTTAAGTTTATTTTATTTTAGGGGGGGAGGGGCAGAGAGAGAGAGAGGGCGAGAGAGAGAATCTCAAGCAGGATCCATGCTGTCAGCATGGAGCCCAACACAGGGGCATAAGGGGGGGACTCAGACTCCTGAACCGTAAGATCATGATCTGAGCCCAAATCAAGAGTCAGGTGCTTAAGTGACTAAGTCCCAAGAAAGATCCATTTAACCCACTCTTTGTTAGTAAAAGTCCCTGTACTGAAGGAGATAATGAGTTTTCAGGACAGTCTGGCACATCTCAGGGTGAGTCCTGTTTGTACATTGAATCCTTCCCAGGAAGCATAGGGGTGATTTTTTTTTTTGCCCACCTCTTCCACCATGTTGGAGAATTTTAAATCTAGAACCAGCCGATAGCAATCATTCATCTAGGTTCTCTTCTGTCCTGTGGCCTATGGACATTTGTCCAACCTGTATCCATGACACTGGGCACAACATGCTTATATGTCCTGTGTGCTCTGGGAGCCAAGAAAATGATGCTACTTTGGGGCTCCACTCTACCTGTGTGAAGCAGCATAGAATGAAGGCAAGAGCAAGGGCTTTGCAGCCAGACCACCTGGGTCCACAATCCAAGGTTGGCCACATATTCATGCTATAACGGGAACAAATAACTTCATCTTTTTGTATCTTGGTCTTCTTCTCTGTAAAACAACAGTAATAATGGTACTTGCCTCAGGATTATTGTGAGGGCTAGTTGAGTTAGTATATGAATTCTTATTATAGTTAGCATTCAGTAAATTCAGGTTCTTATTATCTAAAAGGAATAATATACAGTTAACCCTTGAACAACCCACGGGTTAGGGGCATAGATCCCCTGTGCTGTCAGAAATCCACATATCATTTCTGGTTCCCCTCAAACTTAACTACTTATAGCCTACCACTGACCAGAAGCCTTACCGAGAGCATAAACGGTTGATTAACACATGTTTTGTACATTACATGTATTATATGCTGCATTCTTACAATAAAGGAAGCTAAAGTAAAGAAAAAGTTATTATGAAAATTATCAGGGGGAGACTGTTGTGTATTTATCGAAAAAAAGATCCATGTATCTAAGTGGGTCCACGGAGTTCAAACGCATGTTGTTCAAAGGTCCACGGTACTTTTCCGTGATTTTTCAGACTAGTGGGGGGCTTATTACACTTCCTGCTGGAACAACTGAAGATACACAAAGTGGAAGGATGGGTTTCATTACCTGTGAAATGCAGGCACAGCCAGCCTGTGTCCATCTCGTTCACCGCTCTGTCCTCAGTGCCGAGCCCCATCCCTGATGCGATGTAGACGCTCAATACATATTAGCTACTGGGTTAGAAAATGTCAGAAAATATAATTACATAAAAGTGAGTGTTCTTAAAGGGGTTTTAATGCGTTTTTATTTGTTAAAAGAGAATGAGGTGATGTGCATGGCTTCTAGGAGCACGCAGCAATGATCATTTCTGCTTATGGAAGGACCTCGCCCTCCCCCAGCCAGTTACCTTATGTACTTTTCATAAAATCCTCAGAGGTGGGTATCAGTGATCACGTTGTCCGTGCAAAACTGATCCTCCCAGGATTTATGACCTTCACCGAGGTCACAGGGCATTCAGTGGCAGAAAGAGGACTCGAAGCAGGGCCACATGGAGATTTCTGAAGTCCGTCCTCTCTCTGCTGCTCTCTTTTCACAGCGGCGAGGACGGCTCAGACGACCCCTGTCCAGTACCGCAAGTGTCTACAAACTTGACAGTGAAGAACCAGTGAGTGATGTAGAGATCCCAGGCTCCCTAGAGTGTCACTTAAACCACCTGCTATCACTCAGTTCCTAAACTGGTCATCGGAAACTGCTGTTTACCTGATTGGAATTAAAAGACAGACAAATAACTGTACTAAATGCAAGTGCCTGATGAACTTTCTTGTTGGATATTTCTCATTTAAAATTCAGAATATACTTGATGTATTATGCAAGAAGGATCAGGAACTCAAAGATATATATATTTGGGAGCCAGGGGGAAACTTGCAGAGAGTGTGGAATGGGGCAATTAATTTCAACCTTTTGCTACCATCTGCAAAAGGAGTTAAGGCCTACTTACCTTCTAAACCAAAGGGGAATTCTCAGGAAGCATTATTTAATGCGTAAAAATAAGTTTTTAAATAATTAAAATAAATGCTAAAAATAGCGAAGCAATAAACCTCTTTTAAATATTTTACCATAGTATATTGCGAACATGACTTACATTCAGACTGTGTCCTGATTTGGATATTTTGTGTTTCTACAGTTTGCTCTGTAGATCACTAATCAAAATTAAATAGTGACTGTGCCTAATTATGATGATAAGTTTTCACAGGCTGCAAGGAGAATGACAATTTTAGAAATAAATGCTTTTGTTCTGAATGAATTCACTCTGAAATAATTTGTTGCTTAGATGAGTAATTTGTTGAGATAGTTATGATAGAAGGGGTTCCAAGTGGAAGTAATGAGATGAAATGAAACAGCAAAAAACTCGGGAAAATATCAAGAAAACATAAGGTTTTAAACACATAAAGTGGGTGAAAACCTTCTTGGCGAACAGGTAAAAGTCCTGGGTATTTATATTAGCTAAACCCCAACATGATTAGGAGGCTGTTTGTTCAGCAGTAAATATCCCTAAATACCATTTAAGAGTATTATCAAGCACACTTTTAATGTTATCTCTTAGATCTTGAGCACGTTAGACTTCGGTGTCTGGGAGTAAACAGGTAATTATTCCCCACAGTAATTTTCTTTACAAGTATAAATTGTCTTATTCTATCTACTGGAAGGGATGGGGATTTTTATCTTGAACTATCACCTGATCTGTTGTGGGACTGTAGAACCAAAGGCAGGAAACTTGACCTTTCTGGGTGACCCCGCTCAACGTTCTCTCATTGGGAATCTTTAAGCAACGAAAACACAAATACTTCCAACCCAGATAACAATGCGGTCGTATTCGACCTACCTGGGTGTTTTTCTGGGTATCAGAAATTTTGCTACATTCCCCAGAAGTTCTGCAGAGCAGCCAAGGTGGAAAACCACTTCCAGAACAGCTGAGATCTACATCCCATTTCTTACCTGCGGTACAAATCTGTCTCTACTCTTCTGACTCTAGTGAGTGTCTGCTGACTGCCTTTGTGATTTTGCCTGAACTCGAGGAAAATGGCCTATAAAACCTCTACCAAGGTTCTTCACTGTGATGGTTATTATTTTTTTAAGTTTATTTATTTTGAGAGAGAGAGAGAAAGCACAAGCAGGGAGGGGTAGAGAGAGAGAGAGAGAGAGCGAGAGAATCCCAAGCAGGCTCTGCACTGTCAGAGCAGAGCCCGGTTTGGGTCTTGAACTCACGAACCTCGAGATCATGACCTGAGCTGAAATCACGAGTTGGTTATAACCCTTAACCGACTGAGCCACCCAGGAGCCCCTGTGATGGTTGATTTTATGTGTTAATTTGAGTGGGCCATGGCTGTCCAGATTAGACGTTATTCCTAGGTGTGTCCGTGAGGGTGCCTTTAAACCAGTGGATTCAGTAAAGTAGATTGTCCTTCTTAAGTGGTTGGGCCTTATCCAGTCTGTTGAGGAACTGAAAAGAACAGAAGGCAGAGGAAGGAGGAATGTGTCCCCTTTTTTCCCAGCCTCACAGATTGAGCTGGGGCACCTCGTCTCATATTCTCCTGCTTTCCAAGTAGGATTTATCTCGTTGGCTCTCCTGATTCTCAAGACTTTGGACTGGGCTGAATTACACCACTAGCTTTCCTGAGTCTCTGGCTTACAGGGTCCATGTCGTGGAACTTACTAGCCTTAATAATTACATAAGCCAATTCTTCCTTCAATTTATCTTCTGTTGCTTCTACATCTCTGGAGAACCCTGGCTAATTCAGTAACACTTTTCAATTCATTGACGCCTTGGAGAATCTGATAACAGCAACAAACCCTCTTCCAGAAAAATGCACACTATCATGGATATAATTCGAGCATGCTTTAGAACCCCAAAATTCCATCCCTAAACACCAAAATTAAAGTCCCTATCTTACTTAGATAATGCCTGAAACCAGATGCCCCATTCTTATCTAACTAGAGCTGTAGCCTCTGAAGCCTGTACTTGAGCCCAGGAGGCTGGGAAATTGTCATGTCCTTTCCCAAAGAAGCAAGAAGGACCACTTCTGAAGCCTGAGGCTCAACTTCACTGATGTGGCTGTTTAGATATTATCTGAAACCCTAGCTAGAGGTACAAACAAAAATATAATTCAACACCAGCACAGAATGCTGAACATGCAGCCTCCTAAGTGTTATATAAAAATGCAATGGGGTGAATTGCTTTGGTCTGGCTATCAGAACCAATCTTAGCAGCAGAGCAGATGGAATGAACTTGATCGGGTTATTGGGTCTCACCTCTGCAGCTGGGAGAGAGAGGATGGAGACTGCGGGGGCCACTGTGGAAATAGCCACAAAGCCAACACGTGTTCTCTGTGGTTATCCTGCCACAGCTCGAGGGCATGCCAGATTCGCTGTAGAACCTCCCACCACATGTTCTGGGAGCTCGTGACTCCCCTGAGATGGCCACATCTCTAAAGTGTTCGTCATCTGTCAGGAATCTCAATGTCTGCATCTACTTTCAAGCACTTTTTAAAATTGTTTCTCCATTATTGAAGGGCTTAGCTTTTCCCCTAAAATTTAAGAAACTGGGGCGCCTGGGTGGCGCAGTCGGTTAAGCGTCCGACTTCAGCCAGGTCACGATCTCGCGGTCCGGGAGTTCGAGCCCCGCGTCAGGCTCTGGGCTGATGGCTCAGAGCCTGGAGCCTGTTTCCAATTCTGTGTCTCCCTCTCTCTCTGCCCCTCCCCCATTCATGCTCTGTCTCTCTCTGTCCCAAAAATAAATAAACATTGAAAAAAAAAATTTTAAAATTTAAGAAACTGTATGATCAGTACATACAGGTTTGTCATATGCTGATCTGGATGCAGTTGATTATTGAGCAAGAAACATTTGAAACTGGATTGTTTTATTTTATAATTTGCTTAATCGAGAGATGTGGTTTGACTCACAGTTCCTCTAAGTATTCGTCTGAACTGAGACTTTTTTCTCCCATTGTAAAGAAGAAAGAAACAATGTCATCTTTAATCCAAACCAAAAAAAAAAAAAAAAAAAAAAAAAACTCATCAGTCCGTTTATTTCAAGCATTTAGTTTTTAGTTTTTTGTCTACCTTTCTGGTTGGCCATGCTCAAAGTCAGAAATTCCAGCTGAAATGAATGATAACCTAAAAGACATTGGCTCCAAAAGAGAAACTCTGTTTAGATCATTAACTTTAGTAGATACTGAAAAGTAGGCAAATATCAACACCTGTCAAAAGGCAATACATCCAGTTTATGGATGAATTCTGCAAAACTGTCAAGGAATGGGTAATTAATACTTTAAGCTATTGAAGAGTATTAAAAAAGAAAAGGAAAGACTTCCTTATTTACTCTGTATAGCTAGCATAAACTGATTTCAAAATTGGACAGTCATGGCACTCAAATAAAGGGAATTACAATCCAATTTGAAAATATAGGTGCAAATACAGAGATAAAACCTTAAGAAATCAAATCCAGTGGGATCTGGGAGCTAGGGGGAAAATTGCAGAGAGTGTGGAGCGGGGCAATTAATTTCAACCTTTTGTCATCATCTGCAAAAGGAGTGAATGCCTGCTTACCTTCTACCAAAGGGCAATTCTCAGGAAGCATTATTTACTGCGTCAAACTAGGTTTTTAAATAATGAAAATAAATGCTAAAAGTAGCTAGGCAATAAACCTCTTTTAAATATTTTACCGTAGTATATTGCAAACATGGGTATGCATTTGGGAAAATTGCATGATGACCAAGTAGGTTTCATCTCCTGCATACAAAGGTGGTTCAATACCAGGATACCCATTAACCTAATTGACTACATAACACATGAAAAGAGAGACCAAATTCCTAGATGGGAATATCCAATGTTATAAAGATATCACATCTACCTCAAATTTGTTGATTGATAAATATAACACTACTCAAATTCTGTCAGAATTTTTGTTAGACATCGGAATTTTATTCTAAATATCACATGATAGAGAAAAATGCCTAAGAGTCACAGAGACATTAGTGAAAAAGAACAGAGAAAAGGGTAGATCTTCCCTGCTGTCAGGAGGACATAGTTAATGAAGCTAGTAAGTAAAACAGTAAGGCAGTGCATGGAAGCACGGGGGTCCTAAGCCAGAATCCTGCCATAAACACCGGGATTTTGCTTTGGTATAGGTAGCATTTCGAGCATGAAATAAAGGGTAAGCAATTTAATAAATGGCTACTGGATAATCTCTCACACATTAGAAACAATACAGAGCTACAGCCACCATAAAGTTCATACATTTACAAGTGAGGTATTTAAGAATGGAAACAAAATCCCTGTTGCAAGGCAACTTGTCACTCTCCATAAAAATGAGAAAAGAAAATTACAAAGCAAAATTCTAAAATCATTAGAAGGAAATATAGGAACATGTGTTGATGATATTGAGTTGAGGGAGGCCTTCCTAGACAAGACAACATGTGAGAAGCACAACGTTAAATCAGACAGTCTCTTTTTTAAAGTTTTAAAATTTATTTTGGGGGGGGGGTGCAGAGAGAGAGGGAAAGAGAGAATCTCAAGCAAGTTCTATGCAGTCAGTGCAGAGTCCAGTGTGGGGCTTGATCTAATGAGACCATGAGATCATGACCTGAGCCAAAATCAAGAGTCAGATGCTTAACCAACTGAGTCACCCGGGCACCCCTGTTTTAAAAAAAATGATATAAAAAAGACAGTCTAAGCGGAATTAAAGTAGAAGCAATAAGACTGAGAAATTGTTTACACCATATTTAATAGGTAATGATTACTCTCCAGAAAACGTAAAGAGAATATATAAATCAATTAAAAAAAGTCAAAATAGTTGAAAGATATGAATAAACAATTCATGGAAGTGGAAATCAAAAGGGACACATGAAAAGATTCTTAACGTCAAAGGTAATTAAGGAAATACAGATAAAACTTTAAAATATATTTTAACCGTCCAACTGTCAAGATCAGAGAAAATGTTTATCTGCATTATTCGGTAAGGATGCAGGAAAATATATATTTCTATAAACTTTAGGTGAAAGTATAACTTGAGATAGCCTTTCTGGAAATCAATTTGCCACTTATATAAATGATAGAAAGTTCCTATGATTTGGCCGACCCATTCTATTTCTGGGATGCAAGTCTTCGGAAATATTTACACTTAAATCTAGAAATATATGGACAAAGATTTTCCAGCATTGCTTTTCAGCATAACGAATTGGAAATAATCTAAATCTTCATCAAAACATGGTATTTCTGCTAGTGAATACTACACAACCTTTAAAAATAATACTGGAAAATCATAAAGTCACAAAATATATAGCCAGTAGATCCCATTTATAAATCTTCCATCAACTAATTGGGTGTGTGTGTGTGTGTGTGTGTGTGTGTGTGTATCTGGATGGGTCAGTGTCTGTGTACAAATTCATAGGAAAAGTGTTGACGACCAACGTTATGCCATTTATTTCTATTTCACTTCAGTGTTTTGCAACAAGAGTATATCATATATTGAGTAATAAAAACATAAAAATAAAATAACATGATATGAAGAATTTTAATGACATCACATAGCATGATGACCATGAATTCCCACTGCCCACCCTTCTCTACTTGAACAAGTAGATACTCTTGACTACCTGTCAGGAAAACAAGAGTGATTAATCTTCCTCTACATGACAAAATCTTTCCATTGAGCACCACAGTACAAGATGAGATTTTTTTCACAGAGTGAAAGGTAAGACATGAACTAGGAGAAAATATTCACAATGCATATATTTGACTAAGGACTTGTATCCAGAATCAATTAAAAAGTTAAATGGAAAACTCCTACTAATCAATAAGGTAGAATACCAGATTAGAAATAAATGACAGAAGCACATCTGGAATGATAGATTAAAGATCTCAAAAAACCCACTCCTCCATAAAAGCAGGCAAACCACTGATAAAAATGGCTAAAAGTACACTTTTTTCAGAACTCAGGAAAGTAATTAAAGGCTTACAACAATCCAAGGAGCTTCCAAAGACATCACAAAAAAGAAAACTACAGACCAATATACCTTATAATATTGACATAAAATCCTCAAGAAAATATAAACAAACATATAAAATTAAACATAAAAAACGTAAATTAAAAGCAAGACATAAAAAGAATTGTAGAGGCACCTGGGTGCCCTGTAGTTGACAGTCCATTTGGTTGAGTGTCAACTCTCGATTTTGCCTCAGGTCATGATCTCATGGTTGTGAGATTGAGTCCTGTGCTGGGTTCCATGCTGAGGGTGGAGCCTGCTTAAGATTCTCTCTCTCTCTCTCTCTCTCTCTCTCTCTCTCTCTCCATTTGTCCCTCTCACTCATGTGCTCTCTTTCTCTCTCTCTAAAAAAAAAAAAAATTGCAGACAATGACTAAGTGGGTTGATCCCTGGAATATAAGGTTGATTTAACCAACAAAACTCAACCAGTATAACACATCAAATTAATACAATAAAAGACCAAGAATCACATGATCTTAATAGAAGCAAAAAAATTTTTTTTGACAAAGTACAATGACTTTTCATGATAGAAACACTCAAACACTCAACAAACTAGGAGTAGAAGGAAATTTCCTGAAATTGATAAAGGTCTTCTATGAAAAACCCACAGCTTAACACTTAATGGTGAAAAACTGATTTTTTCCTCCTTCAAATCAGGAACAAGACAAGAACATCCACATTCATCACTTCCATCTAACACTGTATTAAAGGTTCTAGCCTGCATTTAGGTAAGAAATGAGATAAAAGACATCAAGATCAGAATGGAAAAATAAAACCATCTCTGCACACAGATGACACAAGCCTACATAGGGAAAATCCTAAGGAGTTGCACACACACAAAATGTTAGTATTAGTAAACATGTCAGCCCAGTTGCAAGATACAAGATATAGAATCAATATGCAAAAGTCGACTGTATTTCTATTTGTTAGCAATGAGGAGTCTGACAATGAAATTAAGACAATTCCCTTTACAAAAGAATAAAATACTTAGGAATAAACTTAACAGAAGAAATGCAATATTTGTAGTCAAAACTCAAAATCTTGTTGAAAGAAATTGAGGAAGACTTAAATAAGTAGAAAGACACCCTATGTTTATGGGTTAGAAGTTTTAATATTGAGATGGCAATACTCCCCAAATTAATCTACAGATTCAACACAATTCCTATCAAAATCCCAGCTGAATGTTTCCAGGAATTACCAAACTAATCCTAAAAGTCAGATGGAAATGCCAGGGATCTAGAATAGCCAAAACAATCTTTAAAAAGTTGGAGGACTCGTACTTCCTGATTTCAAAACTGATTACACTACTACTATAATCAAGAAAATGGGGCTATAGCCTAAGGATAGGCATATGGATTAACAGAATAAATTGACAGCACAGAAATAAACCCATATGTTTATGGTCAATCAATTTTCAATAAGGATACTAAGAAAATTCAACAGAGTAAGAACAGTTTTTTCAACAATTGGTGTTGTTGCAACTGTATATCCATAAACAAAATAATGAACTTTGGATCCCTACTCTGCCATATACAAAAATTAATTCACAACGGATCATAGGCATACATGTAAGAACTAAAACTTCAAGACTTACAAGAAAACTTGAGAGTAAATTAAAAAAAAATTTTGTTAACGTTTATTCATTTCTGAGAGACAGAGAGAGAGCACAAGTGGGGGAAGGGCAGAGAGAGAAGGAGACACAGAATCTGAAGCAGGCACCAGGCTCTGAGCTGTCAGCACGGAGCCCAACGCAGGGCTTGAACCCACAAACCGTGAGATCATGACATGAGCTGAAGTCGGACGCTTAACTGACTGAGCCACCAGGAGTCTTACAATCTTAAATCATGCAGTGGGTTCTTAGGTATGATACCCACAGCACAGATGACAAAAGGGAGACTAAATAAACTGAGCTACACAAAAATGAAGAACTTGCGTGTGTCAAAGGACACTATCAAAAAGTGAAAAGACAACCCACAGAACAGGAGAAAAAGATTTGCCAATCATTTATCTGTCAAGGGTAATGTATTGAGAATACACAGACATCTTCTGTAATTCAACAATGAAAAGAAAAATGGCCCCAGTTAAACATTAAAGAATTTGAATAGACATTTCTCTCAAGAAGGCATACAAATGATCTGTAAGCACATGAGAAGATGCTTAAATCATTAGTCATTGAGGCAAGAAAAATGAAAATCACAATGAGATACCAGTTCACACTCGCGAGGATGGCAAACCTTTTTTGAAAAAGACAGGCAAGGGGCACCTGGGTGGCTCAGCTGGTTGAGCGGCTGACTTTGGCTCAGGTCATGATCTCACGGTTTGTGAGTTCGAGCCCTACATCTGGCTGGCTGCTGTCGGTACAGAGCCCACTTCGGATCCTATGTTTCCCCTTCTCTCTGGCTCTCTCCCACTCATGTGCCCTCTCTCTCAAAAATAAATAAAACATGAAAAAAAAAAAAGACAGGCAATAACAAGTACTAACGAGCATGTGGGAAAAATGGAAACTCCATTCATTGCTTGTGGTATTTTAAAATAGTGCGGTAGCTTTGGAAGTTTGGCAGTTCCTCAAAATGGTGAACATAGAGTTACCATATGACCCAGCGATGTTCCTTCCAGGTATATATCTGAGAGAATTGAAAACATACGTTTCTTTAAAAACTTGTATACAAATGTCTAGAGTAGCGTTATCAACAACAGCCTCAGACAGGAAACAATACAACTGTCCCTCAAGTAATGAACAGACAAAGAAGAACGTGGCATGCTCTTTCTCTTCAACAAGGCGGCTGAGCAGATGAAGAGAGGCAGATCTTTGTGAAGACCCCGACAGGCAAGACCATCATCCTCAAGGTCGAGCCCAGAGATACTACTGAGAATGTCGAAGCCAAACTCCAAGGCAAGGAGGGCATCTCCCCTGATCAGCAGCATCTGATTTTTGTGGGCAAATGGCCGGAGGATGGCTGCACGCTCAGGCGACAATACCCAGACAAAGTCCACTTGGTACTTCGCCTGTGGTGTAGCATCATCCAACCTTCCCTCCTCCGGGTGACCCAGAAACACAACTGCGACAGGATGATCTGCCCCAAGCGTTATGGTCGCCTGCATCCTGTGCTGTCAACTGCCAGAAGAAGTGCGGCCACACCACCCATACCTGTGCTCCGAGAAGATCAAATAAGGTCCCTCTACTCACTCTTCCATTGCCTGCAGGAGGCCCAAGGCCCTTGGGCTTCAGCAAAGTTCCCTTTTCATTGAAAAAAAAAAATACATAACCATATAAGGGAATATTGCTCAACATTAAAAAGGCATGAAATACAGATGCTTGCTACAACATGGTTGAGCTTTGAAGACATGTTCAGTAAACACACACACACACACACACACACACACACAAGTGACAAAATGTTACACAATGGATGATCTTTTTAATTATTATTATGAAATGTCTAGAGAAGGGATATAGACTGAAAGTAGATTACTGGTTGCCAGGGGTTGGGGGCGGAGGTGGGGCAGATGCAGAGTACTACTAATGGGAATCTGGTTTCTTTTTAGGGTGATAAAAATGTCCTGAAGTTAGATGATGCTGATAATGGTGCAACCCTGTAATACACTAATACCTGATGCATTTGTACTTTAATACCATGAAATTTATAGTATGTGACTTATATCTCAATAAAGCTATTGTTAAAAAAAAATGGGCAAAAGACTTTCACAGGCAGTTTCTAAAAGAGCATATCTAACTGACAGTAAGCATGGGAGATGATACTCAATATCATTAGTCATGAGAAAATCAAAATTAAAACCACAATAAAATACCACCACACACCCACTGGAATGGCTAAAATTAAAAAGATTGACAACACCCAGTTTGGCACCAACACGGACCAACTGGAACTCTCATACGTTGCTGGTGGGAGTTTAAATTGGTACAAACACTTTGGAAGACAGAATTATACACTAAAACTAAATAGATGCCTACTTTAAGATTCCCAGTAATTCTACTCCCAAGTGTATGTCCAACAGACATGAATAGAAATCTCCACAAAAAGATTCAGAGGAGGTATTTTGGGGGCTCCCGTTTACCGTCCTCTCCCTATTTCTCTCACTCCCCAGGCCCTGTCAACCACTTTCCTACTTGGTTTATATGAGTTTGACATTTTTTTTTCTTTTTTAGATTCCACACGTAAGTGATGCCATATCTGGTTTATTTCAGTTAGTATAATTGCCCTCCAGTTTTATCCATGTTGTCACAAATGACAGGATTTCTTTCTTTTTAAAAACTGAGTAATATTCCATATATATTTCAGTATCAAATTTTTTCTTTCTTTCTTTCTTTCTTTCTTTCTTTCTTTTTTTTTTTTTTTTTTTAGTTTCTTTTTATTTATTTTGAGAGAGATAGAGAACAAGCAAGGGAGGGATAGGGGGTGGGGGGATAGAATCCCAAGCAGGCTCCACATCATCAGCACAGAGCCAGATGCAGGGCTCAAACTCACGAACCATGAGATCATGATCTGAGCCGAAATCAAGAGTCAGACACTTAAACACCTGAGCCACCCAGGCGCCCCTCAGTATCACATTTTCTTTAACCATTCATAGGTCAATGGACACTTGGGTCGTTTCCATACTTGGGCTATGTGAATAATGTTGCAGTGAACATCAGAGTGCAGATAGCTTCCCAAGATAATGATTTTATTTCCTTTGGATATATATTCAGGAGTGGAAGTGCTGGATCATATGGTGGTTCTGTTTTTAGTATTTTCAGGAATGTCCACACTGTTTACCATCATGGCTGTACCAGTTTACATTCCTCCCAACCACGTAGAGGGTTCCCTTTCTCCACCTCTTGCCAGCATTTATTATCTCTTGTCTTCTTGATAATAGACATTCTAACTGCTATGAGGTGAGGATATCTCATTGCGGCTTTGATTTGCATTTCCCTGATTAGTGATGTCAAGCACCTTTTCATGTGTCTGTTGATATTTTGTATGTCTTCTTTGAAAGAATATCTATTCGGGTGCTTTGCCATTTCTTCATTGGGTTGTTTGTTTTTGTTTTCTTTAAACTGTTTTTTTTTTTTACTAACCTTTTATCAGATACGTGGTTTGCAAATATGTCCTCCCATTCCAGAGGTTACAGAAGGTTTTTAGTTTGAAGTAGTCCCGCCTGTTTATTTTACTTTTAGTTACCTTTGTTTTGGTGTCTAATCCAAAAAATGATGCTAAGACCAATGTCCAACAGCTTACCACTTATGTTTTCTTTTATAGGTTTTATAGTTTCAGGTCTTACATTCAAGCCTTGATTCCATTTTGAGTTGATTTGTGTGTATGGGGTAAGAGAGGGGCACAGTTTCATTCTTTTGAGTGTCTGGTTTTCCCCAACACTGTTTATTGCCAAGACTGTCCAGAACAGCTAGGTATTCTTTTCTGATTTTCTTTCCCAAAAGACAGAAATAAGAATTTATTTTGGTAAGGTGTCCTAATTTTTAAATGTTGAAACTATTTCATATGGGGTTTTAAAACCACTCTGCATGCCTAACAAAGCACATTGGCGTATTGCATTCAGATCATGGACTGCCATTTTACAGTATTTGCGTGATACTACTCTTGTCCTCCTTTCCAGGGTTAAGTAATTATAATAGATTTCTTATTTAAAATGCCTTTATAAGTACTTTACAGTAATATATAATTAGTAAAATTCAATTGTGAGAGTTTTAGTTCAGTTAAGGATGACATAAAATTAACAGATAATCCATTTGTCTGGGAGTTAATCTATTGTGGAGCAAAGTAATATTCTCTCTTTTGTGAAAAATTGTAGTAAAATATGATATATTCTTAGAAGCATTACTGGCAAGTAAAATAGGGAATAAGAAGGAATAATACGATAGGAGTGCATCTAAAATAATAGCACCCAGAGAATTAGAGAAAAGATAGACCTAATGACAGAATGTCAGCCTTGTAAAAAGCATATAAATATATAATCTCCCGAACACAGTAAAATACTAATTCTTTCCTGTTTTTACTGATTTCATCTAAAAATATGGCAGTTTTCTCTAAAGTAGCTTATGGCTTCCACGGGTGTGTGTTAATACAGCAAACGTTGTCCATTACAATATATCACACAGGTAGAATTTACCACCAGGCAAAGTGAAAAGGTTTCTTCAGGGTCATGTTTCAGGGAGGTGATTGAGCCCGGGGAAAACAGAAGTCCTCTGGGATGAGTCTGGGCTGGACTTTGACTGAGTTGGAGATTGACCAAATCTTGTAGATGCTGAGGAAGCTGCTTTCTGACAGATGAAGAAACCATCGAAAAATAGTGAGGCTGCAAGACTGATGAATCTTCTTTCTAATTAAAAGAAAGAGAGCCAATCCTTTTTGAATGTGTGCAGCAGAGGGAACACAATTGAGTGTTCCATCACTCCAACACCAATGGGTGAATAGAAGTGCTCTAATTTACAGTGCTCTGTATGATTACCTATAAAAACAAAATCGCGGGGCGCCTGGGTGGCGCAGTCGGTTAAGCGTCCGACTTCAGCCAGGTCACGATCTCGCCGTCCGGGAGTTCGAGCCCCGCGTCGGGCTCTGGGCTGATGGCTCAGAGCCTGGAGCCTGTTTCCGATTCTGTGTCTCCCTCTCTCTCTGCCCCTCTCCCGTTCATGCTCTGTCTCTCTCTGTCCCAAAAATAAATAAACGTTGAAAAAAAAATAAAAAAAAAAACAAAAAACAAAATCGCCCATTTAAATGACTGTATTAATTTCCCCAGGCTGCCTTAACAAAGTGCCACCAACTGTGGGGCTTAAAACAACAGAAGTGACCATTCCGTGGTTCTAGAGGCTAGAAGTCTGAACCGAAAAAATGTCACCAGGGCTGTGCTGTCTCGGACGGCTTTGGGAAAGGGGTCTTCCTTGCTTTTTCTTAGCTTTCTGGTGGCTCCTGGCAGTCCTTACTCGGTAGCTTCATCACTCCCATTTCTGTCTCCGTCTTTAGATCGACTTCTTCCCTGGGAGTGTGTCTGCAAATCTCTCTCTCTCTTTTAGGGACTCCACTCATTGGATTTAGGGCCCACCCTAATTCAATATGACCTCATCTTGGCTTGATTGCATCTGCAAAGACCCCATTTCCAAATAAGATCAGAGTCACAGGTGCCCAGGGTTGGGACTTCACCATAATCCTTTGTTGGGGACACAATTCAGCTCACAGCCATGACCACAGCTTGTGTAACTGTGGAGAAGGCACACAAAAGTAAAATATAAATCTTGCCTTCAAGGAGTTCCTATTATATGAAAGATGCAACATAGACATGGCACAATTTACGTATAATCATATGCATAAAATATGGAGAGTCATCATTTCAGAGCTTGAAGAGATATTCAAGATAATCTATTCAAAGCCCTCATTTCCATGTGATGTGAAGTAGATTGGAGCTACCTTTGTTTTGTTATGATATAGGACATTTTAATTTATAAATAGGCTAAGTTTTTGATCTTTTTTTTCCTTTGATATACCCAGCAAAGTAATTCCCCAGTGCAGAATTATAATATTATGAATTGATATGACTTTATGATTTTTTATTTTTTTACACTTCTATTTTTGTGTAAATCATAATACAGAATGCTCATTGATGCTCTTCTCCAAATCACCATGGTTCATCTAACTTACACAATATTCTTCAATCTGTTCCTTTAATCCTTATTTTTCTTCCATCAATTTGTCTATTCCTGAGTCAGAATCTGATTGTTTGAATTTCTGTGGTTTTATAATATATGACAAAGTAAGCCTTTTTGGTCTTTTGCCTCCAAATATATTTTGGCTCATTTCAAATTGTTCTCCAAGTCAAGTACAATTGTAGTATCATTCTTGAAAGTTCTAAATAGATTTTGTTTGGAATTACACATGAGATTGAATTGTATTTATAGAGTCCTGCCAAGGGATGGCAGAGCCAGAGTGAGATACAGAGGATGTTCATATGGTGGGGCGGGGGGGGGGGGGGAGGTCGCGGAGTCTGGAGTGGGCTGTCAGGGCCCGAGTAGGGTAAAGATGGAAACCATGTGGAACTGTCACTTGGCGTTAGGTGTCAAAGCCTGAGTAGGACCTGTGGTACAACCACAAAGGTGGGGACAGCCTAGTGGGGGGAATCAGAAGGCCATGGCTCATGTCTACGGCATTCCTGCTAAGGATGCCTAACTTGAATTCAATCACAAAGAAACTTCAGGCAAGGCCAAGTTGAGGTACATTCTACAAAACTGGCTTATAGTCTTCTAAATAATCAAGGTCATGAAAGTCAAGGCAATACTAAGGAGCTGTTAAGTCTGAAGGAGACTAAAGAGAGATAACTAAATGCCAAGCATGGTTCTGCACTGGATATTTTTGTGGTAAAAGGTTATTGAGATAATTGATGAAAATTGATTATGGGGTTTAATAATTAGATGGCAGTAATATATCAGTGATAATTTTCTTATTTGAATGGTTGTATTGCCGTTATGTAGAACACCCTTGTTTGTAGGAAACACACACTAGAGTTTTAGGTGATAGGGAAACAGGGAAAGCAATTTACTTCAAGTAATTTGGAAAAAAGTAGGTTTTTATATCGTACTTCAACATTTTGTTTTTTTTTTTTAATTTTTTTTTTCAATGTTTATTTATTTTTGGGACAGAGAGAGACAGAGCATGAACTGGGGAGGGGCAGAGAGAGAGGGAGACACAGAATCGGAAACAGGCTCCAGGCTCTGAGCCATCAGCCCAGAGCCTGACGCGGGGCTCGAACTCACGGACCGCGAGATCGTGACCTGGCTGAAGTCGGACGCTTAACCGACTGCGCCACCCAGGCGCCCCCGTACTTCAACATTTTGTACCTACGTGATTACTTCAAAAATAATTTTTCAAATAGAAAACAATTGTGTTCTGAAAATAAATTTATAGACTAAATTGAAAGAGAATTGAATGTTTTCAAGATTGAATCTTCCCATATAGAACATCTAATGTATCTCCATTAATTCATTTTTTTTTGTTTTTTGTTTTTACATTATTGAGGAAATTATTGCTTCTTCTGTATAGGCTTTGATTATTTCATTCTTAGGCATTTAATAATGGTTTTTGCTATTGTGGATTTGTGAATGGGATCTTTCTTCCATCCTTCACCTTTTTTTATGCTGACATATAAGAAATCTGTTGAGATTTATGTGTTTATTTTTTATCTTGGGCACTCAGCTGAGTTTTGACCTTCTTATTTCTATTTTCAATTGATTCTTTTGTAATTTCTTAGTAATAAATCATATACTGCAAACAATTTTGGTTTTGTCTCTTTGTTGTATGAATTTTTACCTTACCTATCTTATTGCTAGTAATTCCAGAATAAGGCAGCATATGGTCTTAAAGGCAGGTATCTTTGTCCTCATCTTGGCTTTAGTGGGAGTGCTACTAATGTTTTCCTCTGAACTGTGGTTTACTGCTTGTTTATGATCTTAGCCAAAAGGCCGAGAAGCAATACTGCTTGTTTATGATAGATACTCCTTATTGCACTAAGGGAACATCTTCTTATCCCTAATTTGCTAAGGTTTTTCCCTCTACGGATTGAATACTGAATTCTACCAAGTGTTTTTGTGGTGATATTCATATGATTGTTCTCACTTAACCCATTTGAGTAATGAGTTGCCTGAGAAGATTTCCTAAAGCTGACTTACTGATAAATTCTTAGGAAAAAATTCAACTTGGGAATTAATATAATGTGGGATTTAATGTGATAATGTTCTATATGAGATTTTACAACTATATTTATAAACAATATTAGTGCTCATTTGTTCGTGTCTGTTATGTTCTTGTTCACCTTTTAACTTTAGAGCAAGGTAAACATCATAAAATTAACTGGGGAACATATTCTATAATTTCACAGATAACATAGAATATGATCAAACCAACCTTCAAGGAATAGAGAGACCTTGTCTATAAAACATGTAGGTCTATTGTCTTGTCTTGTCTTTCCTTTCTTTTCCTTTCCTTTTCTTTTCTTTCCTTTTCTTTTCTTTTCTTTTCTTTTCTTTTCTTTTCTTTTCTTTTCTTCTTTTCTCTTCTATTTTCCTTATTACTATTATTTTATACCTTTTTAAAACCTTTTTTCTTCGTTATTATGCTATCTAAATTTGCTATGCTTTCGAGTCAATTTTGGTGTTTTACATTTTCCTGTAAAATCGTCTCTTTACTACGTGTGCCCTTTTCTCTGGTGATTTGAAACTTATATGTCTATTTTTTTTTCTATTAGTGGTTATCTTTATGTTAAAAATATATTTGATATTAAATTCCTGTCATTCCCAAGAACAAAATGATGTGTATGTACTTTGGTCACTCTATCTCTCCCTCCTCCCTCCAAAAGCTGATAAGTTAGCATGTTATATGTTGCTCCTTCTCTAATAGTCTCTTTAATTTTGTTTAAGCAGCTATAGATTATTTTAAAATATTATGCATTTTTCCATTAAAAATGTTTATAATTGCTTTGTCTTTCACAACCATAATTATTATTCTTCAAAAATTTTATTTCTTTCCAATCATCAATAAGGGAATGTATTCTAATTATAAAAATTCATTACATAAAACTAAATTCTCCTTTTATAACCATTGGCAAATGCCAGTTCCTTCCAAAGAACTTATTGCTGTTATGAATTTGGGTTTATATCCTTTCAAGTATATGGTGATGCATGCCATATACACCCAAACCATGTATTGAATGTGCAATATTTAGAGTAAATTGTTTAATATGGCACAAATTACTACATAGCTTCCTTTTTTAAAAAAACTGATTGACACAGCTTGGAGCTTTTTTCATGTTAGTATGTATAGATTTACTTTGTTGTTTTTACCTGCTTCATCCCATAATGTAAATGTACCACAATTTTTTCACCCACTTTCCTACTATTAGACATGTAGATAATTGTTTTGGAGCTATTGCAAACAATGTTGAAGTCAGCATCCATTTACATGCCTCATTTTGTTTTTTTTACATTTAAAAAAAATTTTTTTTAACATTTACTTATTTTTGAGACAGAGAGACAGAGCATGAATGGGGGGAGGGTCAGAGAGAGAGGGAGACACAGAATCAGAAGCAGGCTCCAGGCTCCGAGCTGTCAGCACAGAGCCCGAAGTGGGGCTCGAACTCGTGAATCACAAGATCATGACCTGAGCCGAAGTCGGACACTTAACCGACTGAGCCACCCAGGCGCCCCTACATGCCTCGTTTTGAACATGTACAGGTGTATCTCTAGAGTTATGTATCAATTGCTTTAATTCAGGAAATAGCAAACACTTTAGGTTTTCCAAACATAAAAGGATTTAATGCAGAAATAAGTTGTTGATAAAATAATTATGAGTGCTGGGGGTGTGGCCGTCAGGATATTCCACTGGAACATTGACTTCCATTTTGACCAGTGCCGATGCGATCCCAGCCTTGGGTGACTGCTGCTGTCACTGCTGTCATCACCACCATCCACAGTGACTAGACATGCATGATGAAGCTTGTGCACTGCAAACCCCCTCACTCTTTGGAGCCTACTTGTCTGTCCACACTGATGCAGAAAGATCGTGTAACTCCTTCTGCCTTTAAAAAAGCTCATGAACATCCATCTAATTGCCAGAACCAAATTTACATCCAGAATCCTAGCAGCAACAGAATCAGAGGAATGTAGTTGTTAGCTTTCTAATATTGCCAAATAAGAAGGCAGGATGAACTAGGAGTCGAGACAGTCAAACCAGTCTATCACAGTCTAAATCGTTACCTACTCTATATCCATCAGCAAGTTTTTATGCACATGGAGTCTTCCAGACAGCCACAATAGCGACAACTTACTCCCACCTATCATTATGCAACTATGCTCCATATAAATAAAATGCTCTCTTACCAAAGAAAAGGCACAAATCCCATTAAATGCTCTATCCACCCCTGAAGACGTTCAGTCCTTTTCCAGTTCAGTCACAGGCCCATCTTGGTATCCAATAACCTCAAAACTAAATGACAGCTAACCATCAGCTCATTGATATAGAAGTGAAAAGGAGGGGCGCCTGAGTGGCTCAGTCGGTTAAGCATCCAACTCTTGATTTCTGCTCAGGTTATGACCTCATGGTTGTGAGATCAAGCCTGTGTCAGGCTCTGAACTGGGCGTGAGGTCCGCTTAAGATTCTCTCTCCCTCTCACTCTGTCCTTCCCTCACTCATGCTCTCTCTCTCTCTCTCGAAAAAAAAAAAAAAAAGATTGGTTAATACACACAAATATATACATAATAAAACAAGCAAGAAAAATATGTACAGCTATGATAATCTGTCCTGCAACAGGTCAGAAAAACATTGTTGGTATTTACAACTTCTTCGTCCACTACCAATTTTATGGGTCAATTTGCTCTCAGTCACCACCAGTTAAGTGTTTTATATCTAGTGAGGTGACCCACACCTTCCTTCCATAAATGCCTGAGCTTTTCTTCATTTTGTCTGTATTGTGTTGCTGTGGGCTTCCATTAATCTTTAGTATTGGATATGAAGTATTAGGAGACACCCAAGGGGATTCTCTGGGTTATAAATACTCCTTCCTGCCCTTGATATGTACCAGTAACTCTATTGCTGCTTGATAATCAAGGCCCATCACGCAAGCCAGAACAGCAAATCCTTTCTTTGTCTTTGTTCTTTGTTCAGTAGCAAGAGACCCCAAAGGTGGCCAGCTGGCTAACTCATCTTTTAGTTCAGTGAAATCATTGTTGTGTCATAGGTGGAAGCAGCCATCTACTGAGAAATAAGGAATTTAAGCTGGCAGGTTCAAAATCATGGCAAAGAGAAGTAAATATTGTGTAAGTGAGTATGATAACAGCAAGAGGAACCGCTCACACTTCATTCGCCCTCTTGATTCCCAGACCCTCATATTTTGTGGACAGGGGAATCAATACCATAAGACTGTCCCCAATATCACAGAGAGGTATCTTTCAACTGATGCATAAATGAGTTTTGAACAGACCATCTCAGCATTGTATAGGGTATTGGGATACAGAGTTAAGATCCACAAATCTTGTAAAAATAAGTCCATTGTCTCATTTAAAAAATAAATAAAATGAATTCCTTGGTCAGAAGGAATGTCATGTGAAATACTATGGCAACAAAAATGACATCCAGTAAGATCATGGATGATGATTTGTGACAAAGTGCTTTGACAGAGAAGGCAAATCCATATCCAGAATTAGATTATTTTCTGGGTTATGTATACGAGGCTAGATAGACCCAAGTAAGTCATGAGAAAAATTTCATGAGATCCACGGGGTGAGGGCCCCCTCACAGATCAAAGTCAGTCAGTTGGTACACAGAGATATGGCTACACCAGATGTAAGAATATTTAAATACCTCTCTATGGTGAGTAAATAGTACTTCCCCAGCTCCTAAAGCTTCCTTTTCTGAACTCCCTGGCTGCCCCAGTCCCTCCTTTCAGATCTAGGCAGTAGGATGAGAAAGGTATAAATGGTCTGCTTTTGATTTTGTTATTGTTGTCTTAGGGACAAAAAAAGATGCAGGCAAGGACCTTCACTTCTGTTCACCTACTATCGTTGGCATTCCAAGTTCAACTTGGACAGAAACCCTCTCCATAATGAGTAATAACTGCTGTAGCTCTTTCTGCTTTACATTCGTATCTTGCGACTACACGGTACACCCTCATCATATTTAGTTTGATAAATTAAAATGTCTTAAATTAACCTTTCATTTGAAACTTCCCCCTGGAGTTCCAACTGGAGATTAGAGTTCAGGACTTGACTTTGCCTCGCCTTGGGTTTGTCCTATCCCATGTTAATGAACTTGTGGGAGAAAAGGGCAGCACCCCTTACTCACATGACAGACTACAGGGCAAGAGGCAGAGGCGGGTTGCTGATGGCGAGACAAAACCATCAGGTCCCTCTCTGCTTTTGCAGGCCAATCTCCTTGAGAAGTCCCAGGCCTTGCATAGATGCTGGCATCGTGTTCTGGTTTACATCAGAACCCTAGCATTTATCCTTCTAGATAGCTGCCTCTCCCCCATGGACTAGAAAGAGAGGGAAGGAATGAGATGGAAAGCCTCAGGCTACCATGTTTGCCTCAAAAATTTTCTTTACTATTTTTAATATTTATTTATTTTTAAATATTTTTAGTACTTATTCTGATCACAAAAGTAATACATGGTCATTTACTTTTTATTTTTTTAAGTTTATTTATTTATTTGAGAGAGAGAGAGAGACAGACGGAGTACAAGTGGGGGAAGGGCAGAGAAAGAGGGAGAGAGAGAATCCCAAGCAGGCTCAGCACTGTCAGTGCAGAACCAAATGTCAGGCTTGAACTCATGAGCCATGAGATCTTGATCTGAGAGGAAAGCAAGAGTTGGATGCTCAACTGACCGAGCCACCCAGGCACCCCAAGACATGGTCATTTAACAATGATATCATACAAAAATATATAGGAAGTGAGATAGTCTCTTTTATTCTCATTCCCCTCTCCCAGTGATAACCATTGGTATCAGCTTTGTATTTCACACACACACACACACACACACACACACGCATGTATAGACACTATACCATAACATTTTCCTAGTCTTTTTACTAAAAGGAGTATTAGGATGCATTTTAACAAATTTAATAATATCTTTACTTATTTATCCTTGACAGATCCTCTTTTTCATCTTATTCATTTCAACAGTGAGTGGTGCAGTATTTCACGTTGGGTCTGTATCATAATTTCTTTAATCAATGCAGGATGAATGAATATCTAGTAGTTTATATGTTGTGCTTTTTTTTTAATATCCAAGCACTTACGGTGATGATAGAGGTAGAAATTTCACCAACTGGTCCTTGGATCTTGGACTCTTTACAAAAGTTTGCAAAATAGAGAGGCCATCTAAACTTATGGACTCACCAATTAGTTTGGAAAGCTAGACTTGCTCTTGAATGCTAATTCAGAATCATTTCAGAGCGAAACAGGCTTCTCTGTTTTTGTTTGGAGGGGAGGGGACTGGAACACGTAGTGTTGGTAAATGCAGTTTGTGTACAATTGTTCCTTAGATAAATGTATGACGTAAAATGCTTTCTAAGGAATTTATGTATCTGTAAGGTACATTAAAAACAGCCTTTATTTTTGTCTCTAAAAAAATAAAAGTAAGCTGCATAATGATATTTTAACCACCCCCCCCAACACAGACACATACCCTTCCCACTGACCCCAGAAATTGCAACTGTGTGGATTAGAGAGGTTTTTATACTCTATTTGTAATAACTTTAAGATTTTTAGTCACTGAACCATTCTGTCATCAATTTTCATTGCTTTTTATTTTACTTTGAGGTGGACTGGTTCCAAGCTGACTAAGTCACACATTTAAAATAATTAAAAGTTTTATGTTGCAGAAGAAAAATACACTCTTTCTTCCACCTTGGTGTGTGTCCTTTTCCCCATTCATTTATCACCGTAATGCAGAAAAATAGTAAACCAAAGCAGCATTTCATGTCTAACCTTGTTGCCTCAAACATTCAAGATGAAACCTATGAAGCTCTACAAGCTTCTGTGTGTGGGGCTTACAGTCTTTGCAAAGACAATGGAAACCACTAAATGCTTTTGAAATTATGTTTACAAATAAGATTTATATATCTGTGATTTTTTTTTTAAGTTTTTTTTTTCAACGTTTATTTATTTTTGGGACAGAGAGAGACAGAGCATGAACAGGGGAGGGGCAGAGAGAGAGGGAGACACAGAGAGAGGGAAACGGGCTCCAGGCTCTGAGCCATCAGCCCAGAGCCTGACGCGGGGCTCGAACTCACGGACCGCGAGATTGTGACCTGGCTGAAGTCGGACGCTTAACCGACTGCGCCACCCAGGCGCCCCAATCTGTGATATTTTTTAAGTTAGCTTATTTTGAGAAAGAGAGAGAGAGAGAGAGGGAGAGAGAGAGAGAGCAGGGAAGGGGCTGAGAGAGAGAGAGAGAAAGAATCCCAAGCAGTCTCCACACTGTCAGTGTAGAGCCCGATGTGGGGCTCAAACTCACGAACCGTGAGATCATGACGTGAGTTGAAATCGAGAGTTAGATGCTTAACTGACTGAGCCACCCAGGTGTCTCTCTGTAATGTTTTTAACAGAGTACTTCATGGTAGAAATGTGGTTCTATACAAACAGTAAACCAAGGTGAACGAGAGAAGTGCTGTGTGCCGCTGAAGGCCAATGAATCTTACTTTTTTAAATTTTTTAAATGTTTATTTATTTTCGAGGGGCAGAGAGAGAGAGAGTGAGACCCAGAACCCAAAGCAGGCTCCAGGCTCTGAGCTGTCAGCACAGAGCCGGACATAGGGCTCAAACTCAGGGACCACAAGATCAGGACCTGAGCCGAGTTCAGACGCTTAGCCAACTGAGCCACCCAGGTGCCCCCCCAGTTCATCTTATTTGAAGACGGACACAGTGCCCGCTGGTATTAATCAGGTCACGGTAGCCTGTGAATTCTTTTCTCTTGAAATCTCTTCCTCCTACACCCTTCTACTTCCCACCTCCACAAACTGCTCTTGTAGATGCATTGCACCCCTATTTATTTGTCTAGTTTTAGGTGATGGAGACTCCAGAATTTCTTGTCCCTTATGTAAGGAGAAGAGCTAGAAGCTGGATTTACACTTGTTCCTTACAAAAGTTTGAGAAATTATTAATTATATTAAAGAATGCCCTACCCTCACCTACAACCCAGCAATACCATTGTTTTTTTTTTTTTTTTTAATTTTTTTTTTCAACGTTTATTTATTTTTGGGACAGAGAGAGACAGAGCATGAACGGGGGAGGGGCAGAGAGAGAGGGAGACACAGAATCGGAAACAAGCTCCAGGCTCTGAGCCATCAGCCCAGAGCCTGACGCAGGGCTCGAACTCACGGACCGCAAGATCGTGACCTGGCTGAAGTCGGACGCTTAACGGACTGCGCCACCCAGGCGCCCCAATACCATTGTTTTTAGAGTAGAAAGGAAACATAGAGGGAATCCTCTGTGATTCTCTTACTTCATACATGATACTAAGGCCCAAGAGCTGAAGCTAATTGCCCAGTGTCACAGCCAGATAATGGCACAGCCGGCTAATGGCACGGCCAGTTTCCCACTTCTCACTCCAGTTTGGTATTTATGAAGCATGTTCAAAGTGATAAGTAATTACCACAAACTTGACATTTGATTTTGGAATTGGCTTCATACTTATGTTTAAATGTTGCTGCTCCTGGACTTTATATATTGACTAATTTAGGAATCCACTTTAAATGAAATAATCAAGTCCGACAGCAAAGACCTGACTTAGGGGGATAAGTAGAATTGAAAAAAAATTCACTTGTTTCCTCCTTCTCACTGCGGCTTCCCTTGAGATTTTCCTAAAATAGTGTTGCGGTCGGATGTCCAAGTGTTCTTTCGGCGGCATGACAATTTAATCGTTTGGTTGTGCAAAAAACAAAGTCTCAACAAAGGTAATTAGGTAGTTTATTGTGGGTTCTCTTTTAAAAACATTGAAAACGATTTTCTAAGGAGAAGCTCTAATAAGCTTGAAGGTAAGATGATCGCTTTATCTACAGTGACAGTTTAATTTGTGATTATGTGGAGATTTGGAAAGACTGGCACAATGGGATCTAAAAGCCCTTCTTGAAGGGCTCATCTCCCCGTTAGTACATCTTCCTAGAGAAGAGAGAAAACACAAGGGTGCCTTTTTTTTTTTTTTTTTTTTTTTAATTTTTTTTTTTTTCAACGTTTATTTATTTTTGGGACAGAGAGAGACAGAGCATGAACGGGGGAGGGGCAGAGAGAGAGGGAGACACAGAATCGGAAACAGGCTCCAGGCTCCGAGCCATCAGCCCAGAGCCCGACGCGGGGCTCGAACTCACGGACCGCAAGATCGTGACCTGGCTGAAGTCGGACGCTCAACCGACTGCGCCACCCAGGCGCCCCAACAAGGGTGCCTTAAAGGTACAATAATCTCCACAGAAAGACTTGTCTTAAAAATTTCTGGGCTTGTTTCCAACAGCACCAAAAGTTGCTTCTGGAGGTAGATGTCCACATACCTATATGTGTAGGATGCCAGAGTGAGTGCTGTGACATAGAAATGGTTGTTGCTTTTTTTTTTTTTTTTTTTTTTTTTGTATACAAAGGTCCAGAGATATGAGAAACTTGGTCCTTTCAAAAAAAAGTGCAGAATTCTCCATAAAAGTGAGCAGTGGCGTCCAAGAGAACTTTCTTGCAAGATGGAAATGTTTAACGTCTGTGCTGTCCAGTACAGTCAGCACTTGCCCCAAGTGGCCAGTGGGCACTTGAAAAATGATGGGTATAACTGAGTAACTGACTTCTAATTAAATTAATTTTAATTCATTTACACTTACATAACTACCTGTGGCTCGTGGACACCACGTTGGTCAGAGCAGTTCTGGTGCATAAAGGAATGGATGGCAGTGAAAAGAGATGAGGGGGGCCTAAGCCATCCTAGGAAGTGTGGCCTTTGTCCTGTAGGTAACAAAGAAGAACTGAATGGCTGATGGCTTAGGGCCCTGACATCGGCATAGGAAAATAAACTCAAGGGCACAGGTAGAGAGGCTGGCTATAGACTGTAACAGCTCACTGCCTGGGATGAGAGGAAATGAGGCAAGGATGTGTGTGAGAGAAGCTACAGTTTATAAAGCCAATGGGAAGGGAAGAAAAATTTAAGGAAAGTCACATCAGATTCACTTTTCTGCCAAGTAGCAAGAGACCAGTTTGTCTACTGAAATTGAGGGAATGAAAGATGAGTCCTTGGAAGTTGTGAAGAGGAGGGTAGGGTTGGTCTGAAATATCATTTGGGGACCGACTAATGATAAATGATGGGATTTCTGGTGGTGGGACTGAAGGCACAGCTGAAGTTGAAGATTGGCTTTCAATGGCTCCAGTCTGCGGTTCCAGAAGGGTTTATTCATCTGGGTATGAAACTGGAGAAAGTATTGTAATGGGAATCGAGGGTCATAACCGCAAGCAATTGCTGCAAAAGGCCTGGGGTGCAAGGAAATTGAGTAAGCTGATGAAGGAACGCTTCAGATAATAATTTGAGGTCCTGAAGACCTAGAAGAGTAAGTTAAAATTTTTTTTAATGTTTATTTTTGACACACACACACACACACACACACACAGATCGCACAAGCAGGGGAGGGTCAGAGAGCTAGGGAGACACAGAATCTGAAGCAGGGTCCAGGCTCTGAGCTCTCAGCACAGGGCCCAAAACAGGGCTCAAGCTCATGAACTGTGAGATCATGCCTGAGCCAAAGTGGAAAGTTAACCAACTGAGCCACCCAGGTGCCCCTCGAAGAGTAAGTTAGATCAAAGAGTAGAAGATCGGAGTTGAAGACTTCAGAGGCATGTTTATAGATGACCATAAGATCCATGGTGTGGCCATGGTGATATATGGCTGGAGATTAGTGAAGGTCATTGGAATTGAGATGTTGAGAGGTATCTATACTAACAATGGCCAATATATCAGGACTTGGGATAGGGAGTAATCATGTGAGCCAGAAGTCAATAATAAGTGAGAGAAATTATCAAAATCTCAGAAATGAACATGCAGAGGAGGGAGAAGGAGGTGGCATTGTAAGGTGGCATACAGGAAGGAGCCATAAAGGAAGACAAGTTTATGCGAAGGCAGACAAATCACGTCAACTCAAAAATCCTAGCTCCTGATCCTGGAGCAACACTGTTGGAAGATGCGAGGTCTCCAGTGGCTAGGGCTGCTGGGAAACAGTGAACATTAGAATGGCGACAGATTTCAGTTAAGGAGGGAGACAGAGGAAGTGTTCACCATTTGTCAGGGAGCATTGTTTACTGCGTACGGAGATTCAAGAGGGCCCATGGGCTATATAGCAGTGAAGGGACCAGTGAGAAGTGAAAGAAATTACAACAGAAGGATGTGAGCATGATCTTTATCTGTTGTGACAGATTTGCTAGTATGATATATAGTCGTTTTTGCTGACTTTGGAAATATTTTAGGACAAAACCAAAATTTAGACCCTATCACCAGTTAGATACGGGGCAAACAGCCTTCACTACAGGGATGAACAAGTCTAGAATTTTACTTTTTCTCTCATCCAGAAACGGCCTATGCATTAAGAGAGGGAGGGTGTCTGACCATCTTTAGAAACAGGATACATTCTCATTAGCCTCGGATGGTTGAGGTGTGACTGCCTACTTGCAAAAGAAGGATAAATTACCTTACCTTACAAGTGCTTTTACATTCCAATGATTTTGTGAATCTAAGATAAATTAACTTAAATTCTTAAATATTAGAAACATAGCAGAATGCCACTACAACATTTTTTGAGGATTCCCGGTGACCTTATTTTATAAATTTAAAATCAGAACACGTGGTCCGGCAATGGATGTTTTCTAATCTCTAAATTGAATGATATGAAACCACACTTGGATAAACATTGAATGCACTGCCTTTGTAGAAAAGAATAAAATAAATTTATACTGGAATTGTCTCAGAAAAATCTAAGATATATGACTACTATACTTGTAAGTGAGAATAATTTATCAGGTGGATATTTCAGTGACTGTACCTTTTTGGCTACAGTTTAACAAATTCTGATCTAGGGCACAGAATGTGCCAGTGAAGTTCCAGTGAAGCTGTCCAAATCCAGGAAATGAAAGATATAACATTGATTGAATAATTTAGATTTTTCTTCTCTACTTTCAGGCACTCTGGTCTTACCCTTCTCCTGTTTTTCTAAGTATTCATGCCTTATACAGGTTCCTTGTTTTATTTTATTGCTCAGAAACACATTATCTCACTTAAAATGAGGAAGCCAGTGAGAACAAGTTGGCTCTATTCACAGCACTGTAACTCGAGGAAAATTCCTTCTGCAAATGGTGAAGAATTCTCAGCATGTTTAGCCACAGCTAATCCTATTCCTTTGGGTATAGTGTGGTGCCGTACATTGGAACGTTTTAAGAGCATTACCCAGCTAAGCAATAAACATGCTTTTAAGGGCTTATGGGTAGTATGCTGACTCAAAGCAGAAATAATATCATTTTAAGTTGCCACATCCAGATTCATTCTTTCTAAGACCCGTGTAGGCTTTTCAAGGTCTTTTGGCCCCTCTGTGACAGTTGGCTTTTATAAGAGGTGTCTTGGAATCCAGTTTGTTCTATGATCTTAAAACAGAGCAAACCCAAAACAAACAAACAAGAAAATCTCAATATTTATTTGGAATTTCATGAGGTGAAGACTTCTCAGGCAAGAGATCAAACCCAGCCTCTTCTTATTGGTGACATACCTGGAGTCACCTACGAGCTGTGGCTGGGATCTGTCTTCACCATGGAAACCACTTTTTTGGTGAAAAGAACTTTGGTTGGGCTTATGGGAACTGGAAAAGAAGACAAATAAAGAAGTGATGGGAGAATGAGAGGAAAGATACCCCATTAGAGCCAAAGTGGACAAAGGAAGGCAAGGTCAATGCTACACTAGGGGTTACTGAGAATAAGACCATGGGAACAGAAAGGAATTTTCCATAACTTCTAGAATCTGAGGGAAAAGGATGCTTAAAATACATTTTCTTGAAGACTTGGGAACTTTTCCTGAAGTTCCCAGATATTAAGAATGAGAGTTAGGAGGAGTAGTCTACGAGGACCTTGTAAGATTCTCTGAACCTCATGTAATGACCCCAAGTTATTGTTATTACAGTAATAGGGTAGTCTAGGTATGTTAAAATCTTGCAACAACAAATCCCTTAAAAATACCAGGAGATTTTTTTATTTTTTAAAACATCACATCAATGGAAAGTCAAGAAAATCACCATGGTCAGAGACAAAGCAAGAAAGTCAGTCCTAGGAGAACAGGAATTGCTGAAACTGTTACAATCCCTGAGAACATCTAGAAAGTCTTGTGCTTAGCACTTTCCCAAAGGGAATTTTAGGAATGGTTACTACCTTAGAAAAACAAAAAGAAAACAAGTCTAGAAGGCTCAGACAGCAAGCAAAATGGTCTCAGCCTCAATTCTGAGTGGGGATGAAAAAGAATCTCTCTCAAGATTTCAAGGTCCCCAGTCAAGACAAGGGTTTCAGTTTTGAACGTACACTATTTGTGTCATATATAAAATCCCAATATAAAGGGGATCCTGATGAGACATTATGTTAGAGGACCTCAGAAATAAAGTCAAATTCTTCCTCCAAGGAACGTACCCTTCACCCAGGACTTTCACTCCCCAAAAGGAGACTTCCTACAACTATGAGCCCTTAAACACACACACACACACACACACACACACACACACACACGCAAGCATGGATGTGCACATGCACACACATGCAAAACCAAGCCAATGTGAATGAGTAAGCAGAAATAGCACACACAAAATTGCACTCACGAAGAACTATCAGAGGCAATAAAACAGCTAGGTTTAATGCATTTAAAGAAAGAAAAGAGTACCTTTTTAAAAGGAGTAAGGAAAGAGAGGTTATATAATGATCAGTCAGATGAGGAAAAGAACCAGACTATAATTCTAGAAATGAGAAAAGTAATGATTTAAATGAGGCACTTAATGGAATGGCTAAATCACCAAATACACACAGCTGAAGAGAGAACTATGAAGAATGTATATTATTAAAATGGCAGAAAATATGAAAGGGAGGTCAAAATGTCTGATAATTTCCCAGGATTGTTGCAAAACACATCTCTAACTCAGAAGACCAGCACATCTCTACTAGATAAATAGAAAGAAATTCACACCTAGATTCATCTTAGTGAAGCTGCCGAACACAGAAAATAAAGAGAAGCAGTTAAGAGTTGCCAGAGGGAAAAAAGGCAATTTACCCAAGAAGGAATAATAATCAGATGGAAGTCTGAGTCCTCAAGAGCAGCGATAGGGACAACAGACAGTAGAATATTAAAATTTCAAAGTACTGATGGAAAACAACTGTAAGACAAGAATTGTGTTTCTTAAAAAATTATCTTTCACAAACAAGAGGGAAATTTTTTCTGTATAATAAAACTGGGAGGGATTACCCCTAACAAATTTTCACTTATGGAATTTGCCAGGGGTGTTTTTCGAATGCAAGGAAGAAATCTCTAGAAGAGCATCCGAGCTATAGGAAAGATAGCACACGAATCAAATCATAAATATATCACTAAATCTACTTAGTATTAAGAACATAAAACAGGAATGCTTAATTTAAGGGGTTCACAATAAACACATAGAGCTAAAAGACTGGACAAAAATTGAATTTGAGCTGTGGGATGGGTTGGTAGTGGTTGGAAATAAAATAAACGTCTGTGTATTATGCAGAGATGAGTAAATATATCCACCAGGAAGTTACAACAGCCCTCTATGTACACCTAATACAATACTAACACAAGACTAAAACTGTGAAGGAAAAATTAACAGAACTATAAGAATAAATTGACATTTACAACTGCAGGGTGGGAAATTTCAACATACCTCTCTCATTATTTATAGATCAAGAATAACAGCAAAACAATACAACTTGAACACCACAATTAGGAAGATTGATTCAATGGATGATATGAAATTCAGTTAAAGAGTATGGATATTCTCTAACAACACGGACATTTAGAAGTTGGTCACATACTAGGGCATAAAACAAATCTCCATGAATTTTGAGAAAGTTATCATATAGACCACATTCTCTGACCGCACTTAAATAAGTAAACAGTTAAAAACAACAACAAAAGAATTAAAAAATGTCAGTGTGTTTGGAAATTTTAAATAACTCAATAACTCATGGATCAAAATGGAAATTAAAAAATACTAAAAACTAAATGATATGGAAACACCATATACTGAAATGTGGACAATGCAACCAAAGAGATGCTTCAAAGGACATCTATAGCCAAAAAATGTATATTAGAAAAGGAAAGAGTTGAAAACTAACACAATTTCCAATTTTAAAAGTTAGAAAATGCAGTAACGGATGATAGCAGTAAAGATAGGAGCAGGAATCGGTGAAAAAGAAAACAAAGATATACTAGAGAGCATCACAAAAACCAAATGCTGGTTGCCTGAAAAAGAAAAACAGAGAAATCTTATTAAAGAAAAGGAGAGAAGACCCAAAGAAATAATATTCTGAATGCAAAAGGGACACAACCAGATATACGGCAAAGACAGAGAAAATGTGACAATAACAGTTTCACAATAATTTTGTTTTGAAGTTTATTTATTTTGAGAGAGAGAGGGGGAGAAACAGTGAGTGAGAGCGGGGGAGGGGCAAAGGGAGAAGGAGACAGAATGCCAAGCAGGCTCTGCACTCTCAGCACAGAGCCCAATTCGGGGCTTGAATTCATGAACCGTGAGATCATGACCTCAGCCAAAATCAAAAGTTAGATGCTTAACCGACTGAGCCACCCAGCTGCCCCCATTTTTCCAATAAATTTTGAAAACAGATGAAATGGACAAGTTCCTAGAAAAATATAACTTACTATCAGTGAGTACTAAAGAAATTACAGAAAGAGCTAAAAACCTTCTCAGAACCAGAAAGTTTTTTTTAGATGAGCTCTACCAAACTTTTAAAGAACATATCATTCCAATCTTTTGTTAACTCTCCCAGATACCAGAGGAAGAAAGGACAATACTCCCAAATCCATTCTGTGAGGCCATTCATAGCCAAACCAGATATGAACAATAAAGAAGCATAGTTATAAAAATAAAACACATAAAACACAACAGAATTAAAAAGCCAGAAGACAATGGTATGTAAGCTTTGAGATTGGACCCTGGACTAAAGCATCCTAAACTGTTATATTATTCAGTAGGCAGGTGAAGATATTGATTGCTGTTTGAGTTTTAAGATGTAAGCATGTTGGGGCACCTGGGTGGCTCAGTAGGTTAAGCGTCTGGCTTGGGCTCAGGTAATGATCTCACAGTTCATGGTTTTGAGACCCGCATCAGGTTCTGAGCTGGCAGCTCAGAGCCTGGAGCCTGCTTGGGATTCTGTGTCTCCCTCTTTCTCTGCCCCTCTCCTGCTATCACTCTGTGTCTGCGTCTGTGTCTGTCTGTCTTCGTCTCTGTCTCTCTCTATCAAAAATAAATACACATTGGGGCGCCTGGGTGGCTCAGTCGGTTGAGCGTCCGACTTCAGCCCAGGTCATGATCTCGCGTTCCGTGAGTTCGAGCCCCGCGTCGGGCTCTGTGCTGACAGCTCGGAGCCCGGAGCCTGTTTCAGATTCTGTGTCTCCCTCTCTCTCTGCCCCTCCCCTGTTCATGCTCTGTCTCTCTCTGTCTCAAAAATAAATAAACGTTAAAAAAAAATTAAAAAAAAAATTTAAATGTTAGCATGTTAAAATTTCAAGGACAACCACTTGAAGACTAGAAATAAATATCTATCTATCTCCCAAATTGTCACAGGGGAGAAAAAAAAATTAAATATAAAGAGAAAATCAAGTCAGAAGACTAGAAAGAAAAAGGTGACTTCAGGAAAAAACTGGACAAAATAAGATGGAAGAAATAAAGTAAAATATATGAAGAACCACAATGAATGTTAAAAGCATAGGTTGATAGTCTAATTTTCAAAAAGCCCACCTACATATTGTTTACAAAAAAAGTTGATGGAAAATTTCTTCACCTGGCTTACCTGTGCGAAACTATCCTAATTATATCTATCCACTCTGTGTATGTTAGGTGTCTAACATAATAGAAATTCACAGATGTCTGAGCCAACAAATGTCACATGAGTCAGAATTAATTTGCCTCCAAGTTTCTTGGAGACTTTCAGAGGCATGTTTTTACTTCATCAGTCACTGTCCTGAAAGCGTAAGATATTTTAGGCCAACCCCACAGTCTTTGTGAAGTCTCTGTGGATCTCAAAAAACTGACCACTTGACCAAATACTTGTACAAAGATCTTTGCTCTTAGAACACCAAGGATGTTGGCATAGGACTTCAGCCTCAAGATGTTATTCTGGGACGTTTTCTGGGGGCTGAATTCTTTCTTGGAGAGCTTCAGGGATGACTTTACTAAAATCTGATCCCACATTTCCTGTCTGTAGTGACATTTAGTTATGTCAATTTCATAATGTCAGGACCAATCTTATTATATAGGCTGGTCATCAACTGTCTAGGGCAGCAAAATATTACTGGCATTAAAGTGCTTGGTGACTATTTATGCCAGCAGAAAAAAAAAATCTATTTGAAAGACCACAAAAAAGAAGATAGAGTTAAAAAGAAAACTTTAAAATGTAGGAGTTCTTATGCCTTTGCTTCCTTTAAAGAAAAAAAAAATGCCGTAAGAAGAAGCAGGTCTGAAACTTAAGAATCATGCGGTGCTTCTTTTCCTTCCTCAGAAGGAAAACTCACAGGGCCAGCTCTAGGCAGATTCGAAAAACAGAAAACAGCTTCCCTTTTCTCCAAAAATATTATCCTGCAGACTTCCACTCTGACATTCTCAAGATAGGCAATGGCTGTTAAAAATGTTTAATTCTATTTTTTTTTTTTTTTTTTTTTTTAGTAAAACACACATGGAGTTTTAAAAAATTAACACATTCAATTGAAACGCATGGTCTCTTGCCCCAGGACCTGAGCTGGCTTTTCAAAATCACCCTCTTCATTCTGTTCAGCTATTTCTTCTGATAATTACCTATATGCCTCTAAATACTATTCTCATTTTGACTTTTTCAGTTTTACACATTGTCTATTGACTTCTTTGTATGAAAGATGAGTATTTGGAACTCTTAGAGACAACCCCCCCCCCAAACTTCCTCCTTCCACTATTGTCCCAATATGCCTATATAACACTTTTTAATAAATCGGTAATCAATGGTGCATTTTGATGGCTATGAAAGTTTTATTCACTGCTGAACAAAATCTCGTTCTGTGACTGGATTTTCTTTTTTATGAAACTTTCCATTTTCCTGGGAATTGACACAGCTTCATTTTTATTTGCTAGGTTATTTTTTAATGTTCCTATCACAAGTTCTTTTCAAACTCTTCACAAGATCTATAAAACCTGTGGTACTATTTTAAATACTTTCCTACATGGTAAAACATTGCAGGTAATCTATCAATTCCAGTTTGCTTCCTCCTAGAGACATATTTCTTGAATCCGTCTATACTCCCCTTCTAATCTGGGTGGTATGATGTGGCTTATTGTAGAGATGGCGTCCTGGGACTCCCCTTTTCTTCACTTTGTATTAGAACTCTTGTACCTTAGATTTGCTCTCTTTGTTTTTCTTATTTACTCTCTGATTTTGCTGTGTAGCATCATCCTTTAGTTTCCTGAGATCTAGCGCATGGGAATTGGAAAGTAATATTTCTAAGTCCTCAGATGTCTAAAAATGTGTTTATATTACCTCTGTACTTTTGATAGGTTGGCCGGATATGGATCCTAATTTTTTTTCTCATAATTCTGAAGATTGCTCCATTGTCTTCTAGCTTCTAATGTCTCTAATAAGAAGTCTAAAGTCATTATGATTGTTTACCTTTGAAGGTAACTTAGTCTTTTTCCCTGGAAGTTGCCTGGAACTTTTAAGGAAATTTCTGGTGTTTTAAAAATTTGTAATGACTTGCTTTGCGTAGGTCCTCTGTTACTTTGCTGGGCTGGTCATTTCAATTCTAGGAAATCATCTTGAATTTTTATTGACCTAATCTCTTCTCTGTCGTTTGTTTGTTTGTTTTTGTTGTGGTTGTTCTTCTCTTCTGTATTACCTCTTATTTAGATGTGGAATTTTGAATTCATCATGCCATTTTCCCAAATTCTCTTTCATGGTTTGTATCTCTTCATCTTAGCTTCTGTCTTCTGGGAGGTACTCCTCAATTTATCTTCTAGCCCTTTTGGTATTTTTTATTCTATTGACCCTGCTTTGAATTTCCAAGAATTCTGTACTTTTCTCTATTGTGTCTTTTATTATTATTATAATTTTTATCAAGTCAATAGCTTCTTTTACCTATTTGTGGATATTAAACGCAGGTCAAAAATCCTATTTCAACTTTCTACATTGTTTCATTTCCCCCAAATGCTATGGATTCTTGGAGGTCTCTTAATATTAGGAAGCTGTTCGGAAAATGTGTGTGTGCAGACAGGACATCTCTACCAGGGTTTCATGCGAGCTCCATAGCAGAGGCCCAGCTGTTTCAGTGAGTAGTATAAAATGTCAGTATATGCAAATCTTTCCCTCATCCTCCACTCAGTCTTTTTATATCTCAAGAGAAGAGAATTATCTAGTCGCCAGCCTTGGGGAAAAAGCCTTGTTGCCTGCGTTCTTGGAGTTGAGTCATGGAAAAGTGGTGGGTGTCTCAATGTTCAGTATATAGGTTTTTAAGTTTTATTTTTAAATTTGCATACAGTAGCATTCACTTTTTTTGGTTTATAGTTTCATGAGTTTGGACAAATGCAAAGAGTCACAAACCACCACCACAATAGAAATAGAACCGTTTCATCCTCCTCCAAAATACTCTCATGCTTGCCCTTTGCATTCTCTCTCTCCTCTAAGTCCTAACCGTGAGCAACCTCTGATCTCTTCAATATTCCTAAGCTTTTGCTTTGCTATCATATCATATTCATGGAATCATTCGTTTGTGACCTTTCCTTGTCCAGTTAATTTCATTTGGCATAATGCATTTGAGATTTATCCATCCTGTTATATATATCAATAATTCATTTTTTCTTGCTGATTAGTATTCCATTATACAGATTATCACTGATTGTTCATCCAATCCTTCATTGAAGGACATTTAGACTGGTTCTAGTGTTTGGTGGTTATAAATAAAGCTTCTATAAACCTCTGCATACAGGCCTATTTATGAAAATAAATTTTCATTTAAATCCCACCCCCTAGAAAAACAATTGGTAGGTCAAATGATAAATGTATACTTAACCTTGTAAAAAACGGACAACTGTTTTTCCAAGTGCCTGTACCATTTTGCATTTTCATCAGCAACGTATGAGAGTCCCATTTGTTCTGGAGCCTTACCAGGATTGGCACTGTTAAGATTTGTCTGTTTTTTTAAGTCATTCTAATAGGTGAAGAGTGATATCACATGGTGCTTTTAATTTGCATTTCCCTAATGACTAACCATGATGATCATCATTTCACATGCCTATTTGCAATCTATATATCTTATTTGGAGGAGTAGGTTTTGAAATATTTTGCCCATGTTTTCTATAGGATGTTTGTTTCCTTATGGTTGAATTTCAAAACTTTTTTTTTTTATATATATTCTGGGTGTAGTGCTGCTTTTTCAGATGTCTGGTTTGCAAATATTTTCTCTTAGTCTGTGGCTTGTCTTTTCACTCTTTTGTTTTATTTATTTATTTTTGAGAGAGAGAGAGCAAGCACACGTGCAAGAGTGAGCAAGGGGCTCAGAGAGAGGGAGAGAGAGAATCCCAAGCAGGCTCCACCCTGACGGCACAGAGACCATGAGATCCTGACCTGAGCTGAAATCAAGAGTCAGATGCTTAACTGACAGAGCCACCCAGGTGCCCCTTTTCACTCTTTTAATAGTGACTTTCACAGAGTATAAATTCCTCATTTTAGTGAGAAGCAATGGTCAATTTTTCTTGTATGAAATGTGCTTTTAGTGTCATATCTAAGAATCCTTCACCTAATCCACGTCATAATATTTTCTCCTGTGTTTTCTCATAAAAGTTTCATTGTTTTAGATATATTTCAATCTATAACCTACTTTGAATTAATTTCTATAAAGATGTGAGGTATAGAACAATGTTTCTTTTTTTATTTATGGATCTCCAATTTTTCCAGCAACATTTGTTAAAAGATGATTCTTTCCACCATTGGATTTCCTTGTCCCTTTGTCAAAAATAAACAGACCATATTTGTATGAGTCTATTTCTGGGCTTTATGTCTTATTCCATTCATCTATCCTTGAACCAATATCTCATTGTTTTGTTGGTTTATAGTGAAATTTAAGGTAAGATAGTATGTGGTCTCCAACTTTGTTCTGCTGTTTCAAAATTGTTTTGGTACTTCTCTTTCCTTTTTCCCACATACATTTTTTTTTCTGAGAGAGAGAGAGCATGAGAGGTAGAGGGAAAGAGAGAATTTTAAACAGGCTCCACATTCAGTGTGGAGCTTGATGTGGGGCTCGATCCCACAGCTATGAGATCATGACCAGAGCCAAAATTAAAAGTCGAATGCTCAACCACCTGAGCCATCCAGGCGGCCAAATCCACTTACATTTTACTTTATTTTATATTATTATTTGTTTATATATTAAAAAATTTTTAATGTTTATTTTGAGACACACACACAAACACAGCACCAGCAGTGAGGGGCAAAGAAAGAGGGAGACACAGAATCCAAAGCAGGCTCCAAGTTCTGAGCTGTCAGCACAGAGCCCGATGCAAGGCTTGAACTCACAGACTGCAAGATCATGACCTGAGCTGAAGTCCGATGCTTAACCAACTGACTCACCCAGGTGCCCCTCCACCTACATTTTAGATCAACTTGTTGACATCTATGAAAATTCCTCTGGGATTTTTTCTGGAATTGCAGTACAACTAATACATTTAACTTATATACATGTAAGTTACCTCTCAGAGACTCTTAGAAATAGTCAAGAAAATTTTGCAGAAACGTCTTAAATCAGCAAGCATAACCAACAAACTTTGACTTGGGACTCCTGCTTCTGTCAAGATGGAGTAACAGGAATTGTTTCCTGGCAGAAACAACAGCAAAGACAACAACAAAAACCTAGAAAAATATATTAAACAATGAATTCCAAGTCATTGTGCATTAACCAATTAACAGCATTTTCCCCTGAAAAATGGGAAACAAATGACATGAGCATTACGCAAGATGGAGTTTGGAATCTGGGGGTATGGAGTCTGCTAAAGTTTTCAAGATAGATTACTAGAGAGGAGAATAGTACATTGAGAGGGAAGTTCAGAGATCTCCAGATATTACCTTTTCAGTATTCTTCTGGGTACAAATATAAACATGCATGTGAAAAAACTACTCTAGGCAGGGGAAAAGACCACTTACAAAAAGTTGAAGTGAATATATTATGGGGCCCTGAAATAGTGCCTGTTGCCACCAGCCAAAATGGAAAAACTCAATTTTGGGAGCAATGGTAGAATGCTCAGGAACCTCTTGTAAGAAGTTGGGTAGGGGCGCCTGGGTGGCTCAGTCAGTTAAGCACCGACTTCGGCTCAGGTCATGATCTCGCGGTATGTGAGTTCGAGCCCCGCATCGGGCTCTGTGCTGATGGCTCGGAGCCTGGAGCCTGCTTCAGATTCTGTGTCTCTCTCTCTCTCTGCCCCTCCCCTGCTCATGCTCTCTGTCTGTCTCAAAAAAAAAAAAAAAAAAAAAAAGTTGGGTAAATAATTAGCCATAGACTGGCACAACTCTGAACCTGCTTAACAAACCAGGAAAGCCAGATCCAAACAAATCTAACAGTTTTGCAATAAATTAACTGTATCCAAGAACAAAGGTTAAGAAGATTTATAGGAATACAAAAATATCCAGTACCCAGCAAGATAAAACTCTTAACTCCTGGCATCAAATCAAAAATTACCAGGCATGCAAAGAAGCAAGAAAATATGATTCATAATGAGGATAAAAACCTGGACCAATCAAAGTGGACCCAGAACTGAAACAGATGCTAGAATTAGCAGACAAAGATGTTAAAAGAGTTATTAAAACTGTATGCCAGATGTTCAAAAAGCTGGAGGAAAGACTGAGCAAGTAGAAAAATGATATAAATAAAAAGCCTAAATCATACTTCTGAGATGATAACTAAAATCTCAGAGATGAAAAAAAGTCACTGGTAAAATAATTGGCAGATTAGACATTGCAAAAGTAATAATTATTAAACTTGAGACACAGCAATAGAAAATAGGCAAAATGAAAAACAGACAGGAAAACAAAAAACAAAAAACAAGAATAAGAGAATCACTAAGATGTAGAATCACTTCAATGGTTCAATATGTGAACTTGAAGTCTATAGACGAAAGGACAATGAGGTTGAAATTTTTTCAGAAAATATTTGAAAAAATGACTGAAAAAGCTTAAAATTTGATGAAAACTAAAACCCCATATACCCAAGATGACTAATGAGCTCCAAACAAACAAAAGCAAAACAAAACAAAATACAAAAGCAAAAACTACATCAAAACACATACAATCATATTCTGCAAACCATAAGGAGAAAATCTCAAAAGGAGCCAGAGGGAAAAAAAAGACATATTAAATAGAGAGAAACAAAGATGAGGATTATAGCAGATTTTGCCACAAAAACTATACAAGAGAAAAGCAATGGAGTAACATCTGGAAAGTTTAGTGGAAGAAAAATGGTCAACTGAGAATTCTATACTCGGTACAAATAACTTTTAAATTCACACGAGAAGTAAGGACTTTTTCAGATATACGAAAGCTGAAAGAATTCATCACCAACAGAGGCATAATACAAGAAATATTGGAGAAAGTCCATCAGACAGAATGAAAATACCAGATGGAAATATGGATATACACAATGGAATGAAGAACATTAGAAAAAGTAACTCTGTGTGTAAATGTAAAAGGACTTTTCCCTGCTTACTTAAATGTCTGTAAAGGATAATTGACTATGTACACACACAAAAATAATAATGTATTGTGGCATGGAAAACATGTAGAAAGAAAATATATGACTACAACAGCACACATGATAGCGTGGTTGAAATGGAAGTATACTGTCAAAGTTCTTTTATGAGATGTAATGTGGTATGACATCACTTGATGTTAAAGATGCATACTAAAGATAAATTAAATATAAGTACTAAAGCCCTTAAAGCAACTGCTAAAATAACAAAGTGAAGAGTAATATCTAATAAGCCAACAAAGAAGATAAAATAGAACTACAAAAATATTTTATTAATTAGAAAAATGTGAGAAATGAAGAAAAAGGGAACAAATAGATGGGACAAATAACAAGGTGGTAGATTTATTTTTATTTTTTTAAAAAATATTTATCTATTTTTGAGAGAAAGAGAGAAAGCGAGCGCAGAAGTTGGGGAGAGGCAGAGAGAGAGGGAGGGAGAGAATCCCAAGCAGGCTCCACACTGTCAGTGCAGAGCCTGATGTTAGGATTCAGTCTCATGAACTATGAGGTCATGACCTGAGCCAAAATCAAAGATCAGCTGCTTAACCAATTGAGCCACCCAGATGCCACCAAGATGGTAGATTTAAATTTCACTATATAATTAATCACATAAAATTAAAGCATTTAAAAACCTTAGTTAAAAGGCAGAGACTTCTTCCAGATTGGCCAAAAAGGATGACCTAACAATTGGCGGCTCTAAGAAACCCACTTTAAATATGTTAGACACAAATAAGTTAAGAGTAAAGTAATGGAGGGGCGCCTGGGTGGCTCAGTCCGTTCAGCGTCCAACTTATGCTCAAGTTGTGATCTCATGGTTCCCAGGTTTGGGCCCAGCATCGGGCTCTGTGCAGATAGCTCCAAGCCTGGGGCCTACATCAGATTCTGTGTTTCCTTCTCTCTCTGCTCTCCCCTGCTTGTGCTCTGTCTCTCTCTCTCTCTCAAAAATAAACATAAAAAATTTTTTAAAAAAGAGTAAATAATGGAAAAGGATATACCATGCCAATGCTAATGTAAAAATAGCTGGAATAGTTCATTAACATCAGACAAAGTAGACTTCAGAACAAAGTATATTATGTTGTATAAATGATGATTTCATAAGAACAAAGACTTCAACTCATCAGGAGGACATGACAATCCTACAATTTTATGTACCTAGTAAAAAAGCTCCAAAATACATGAAGTTGATCAAAAAACTGATAGAACTGCGTGGAGAAATAGACAAATACACAAATGTAATAAAAGAATCAAATCTAACTGATAGAATAAACAAGAGACAAAATGTCAATAAGGATGTAGAGCATTTGAAAGACACTAAAAATCCTGACCTAATTGATATTTATAGAAAACTTTAACAGCAACAAAAACACAATTTCCTTTCAAATTCATATTGAACATTTGCCAAGATAGATTGAGTTTTGGAGCATAAAAAAAGTCTCAACAAGTTCTCTGACCACAGTGGTATTCAGTTAGAAATCAATAACAGGAAGTGTCTGGAAAATTTCCGAATATTTGGCAACTAAATAACATACTTCTAAATAACTCAGGGGTTAATTAAAAGCTCAAAAAGAAATCAGAAAGTATTTTGTACTGAATGACAGTGAAAACAGAAAATATCAAAATATGAGGGATGCTACTCAAGCAGTAATTAGAGGGTGATTTACAGCACTAAATGCCTATATTGTTGGATAATAAGAAAGTTCTCAAATCTTTGACTTCAGTTTCCACTGAAAGAAAATTAAAAAAGGAGCAAATTAAACCCAAAGTAAACAGAAGATAGGACATAGTTAAAGATTAGAATGGAAAACAAAGAAACGATAGAAAAAAATCAGTGAAACTTAAAGCTGGTTCTTTGAAAAAATAAAGTTGATAACCAGATTTATTACAAAGAAAAAAGAGAAGACCCACATTATCACACAATATCAGAAATGAAAGAGGAGACATAAGTACAGATTTTACAAATAATAGATGGGCAATAAAGACATATCATGAAGGACTTCATGCCAATAAATTTGACAACTTTGAGGAAATGAACAAATGCCTTGAAATACACAAAGCACTAAAGTTCCCTCAAGAAGAAATCAGATAACCTGAATGGCCTATATCTATCAGATATCATATGGAGTTTCTAGCCAGTGCAACCAGGCAAGGAAAAGAAATAAAAGGCAGCAAGATCAGAAAGGAAGAACTAAACTGTTTTTATTCACACATGACAAGATTGTCTACAGGTGAAAATTTGATGGAAACGTACAAAATGTTACTAGAACTAATAACAATTTAGAAAAGTTGCAGGATACAACATCAATGTACGAAAGTCAATGTGTTTCTGTGTATGAGCTATAATAAATTAAAAATTAAAAAAATATCATTACAGCAGTACCAAAATTATGAAATATTTGGGATGAGTACAGCAAGCAATGTGTGAAACTCGTACATGGAAAACTACAAACCACGCTGAGAGGAATTTTAGGAGACTTAAGTAAAAAGGAAAATATATTGTGCTCATCAGTTGAAAGACTTAAAACTGATCAGATTATCAATTCTCTCCAAACTGATCTACAGATTCAACATAATCCCAGTGTATACCACCAAGTTCAGGACTAACATTTTGCTAACACTTTGAAGCCACACCATAGAATCTGCTAGAGGAGTAATAGCACCATTGTTGCCATTGCACTAGAAAGTTGGCTTCGTAAGGCTGCCCGCAGCCTAACATGGCTTCAGCTGCTCCCACTGCCAGCCCTGACTCCAGTCGAAAAGACTTTGCAAACATAGCTTCTGCTAAAAGCCGAAAGTCTTCGCCATCATTCTCTCTGCTATATTGATTATCTGCACAGAGGTTGTCTCTCATGTGGCTCACTTCTGGACTGAAGTCTCCTGGGGGTGTAACAGACTACGGGTGCTGTTACCTGCCTGTGCTCTAGCTGCAAAGGAGGTTGAACAAGTGAGCCATCCACGTGTTTAATCTTGAAAAGGTGAAACTCACAAAGTAGAACATTTCCCCAAATTAGAAAGGTGTTAGAAAGTGTTGGGAAGCCAGAAACATGACATATGCCCTGTATATAGGCCAAATACTAAAAATAATCAACATAAAATAATTGGACGTTAGCTGTATTTTAAAAGAAACTGCCCAAATTAGAAGTATGTGAATCTTTTATTAGTCCTCAAGAAGGAAAAGCCTGTATTTTATTCCAGGGTGTACGTCTGTCTGTCTCCATTTCCCTCAGACTCACTTGAAGAGTTCCAAAAATGTGTGTGCAGGTGGCAGTCAGAAAGAATACAAAAACAAAGCATAGCCTAAGGGATGTCGAAAGTCTTCACCATAAATCTAAGAAGGAATGACCTATTTCCCTTTGCCCAATCTGTACTGCTTTCCAGGGAGTCCTAGAAAAATGGAGAAAGGCAACCATATGCAATTAGCCCATGCACAGACATGGAAATCTTGTGTGAGTGTATCTGTCAGTGAGCCCTAACTTGAATCCTGAACCTTAGGTAAAGGAACAGTGAGAAATGAAGTTTGTAGCTTTTTGGCCTCTCCAACTCCAGGTGTGGGATGACAACTGAGTGAGTCCATGAACTGTACCAACTATCAGTGGCCAAGAACGACTCCTACAACTGCTCGCCTCATTCTCAGAGAAAGGAGGGGTCTAAAAGATCTGGGGTGTAGCGAGAAAGGGGTCATTTTGAGAATGTCTGTCACTCAGATAATCCTCTCTCTCCATCACCTTGTGTCAGCGACTTGGAGGGAATTCTAATAAAAATGAATGACCCATTTCATGGAACCCTTTCCAAGTCCCTAAGCAAATTAAACCTCAGATATATATATATATATATATATATATATATATATAATTTTATATATTCCATATTTATATATATGGAATTTAAAAAATTATAGAATTTTAAAAATTATGGAATTTAAAAAAATTTATAAAATTCCATAGTTATATATATGGAATTATATATATATATATATATATATATATATGGAATATATATGGAATTTTCCTTCAAAGGAAATAACAACAGAAGTAGAAATAGGAAGGACTGTGAAGCCCATTGGCCAGAGAGAGTACCAGCAATACCCATAGTGCAGCATGAAGATCTGACACAAGTCAACTAGATGGAGGAGTGTCATACCACAGCGAGACGGCACCAGTGCCATCAATGACAATTCAGAGGGCACTTCCCGGTCCCCCGGACTAGCCAGGAACTAGAGAAGAGGGAAACCGCAGGCTCCCCAAGGTAGCTGGGAGTCCCTTTCGTGAAGGAACCCTGCAAGGGCTCAGAAACAATTGGGGCATATGGGGTCAGGAGCTGCTGAACAACCAGATGCTGAGGTGATCAATTGGGACAACAGCCAAACTGAAAGTAACAATCAAGCTCCTCTACTGTGACAATGCAAGCAAGAGGCAAAAAGTGGCGCCAGCTGCCCAGTGTTCCATTTTCCCCATGGAATGGCACCGGGCAAAGGTCGGGTAGATCCGCAAAGATCGGGGGTGGTCGCAAGATAGGCTCACTGCCGTGGAGCCCTGAACAAAACCCTTCTGCGTTTTTACGCACTCATGGGTGAAGAGGAGGAAGGGGATGAAGGCCGAGGAATGGAAAAGCACTGACTCAGAGTTGAGAAAAGTGCCTCAGTCAAGGTCTCCATAAGGAGGTTTCTAAATGGAGGTGCCTATGCTCGGAATACAGATCTGAGGGTGAGCATGGCTGGCCTTGGGAGCCCAGAGCCCTTGACTGCAACTCCCTCTGGAAAATGGCAATGCAGTGGCTGTGCACCAACTCTGGTGTGGAGAGGGCAGCTTCCCCTGCCTCCCCTGCCCATGGGGGCTGCCAGGCAAAGCCTTTGTAATTTCCTCTGGTTGGTCCTAAAAGATCCCACATAGGATTTCTGGCCTAGAGCTGGACTCCTCAGGACAATGCAAGGGATTCTCTTTGGGTGGAGGATTAAAGTCCTGTAATGGAGTGTGGAGGTGGAATTGTAGAAATGCTGTGTGTGTGTGTGTGTGTGTGTGTGTGTGTGTGTGTGTGTGCGCGCGCGCGCGCGCACGTGCCTATTAAGTCTCCGCTGTTACGGTGGTCTGGACAAACAGATTACGTATTTTTAGACTACATCCACTTAAAGCTACATACAAGTTTTATTTTAAAGGCCAAGAGGCTTTTTTTTAAAGCTAAGAAACCTATAAAGAAATGTACTATTCTTTCAAAGCTTACTTGCTTATTTGTTCCCCAAGACGGTCGGTAATGCCTTAAGTTATAACAGCGATGTTAACAGTGACTCTGGTGTCTGAATTCTTTTTTCCTGGCACTTCTAAAATATTTTATAAACAATAATAACAAGAAACCAGGTGAGGGAAAAGTCCCAAGAACCAAGCACTAACTCTTCTTGAAACATGTCCAAAGAGATGGCCAACGAGGCGCAAGCCACCTTCCTCCCAGCTTTGGGTATTTATGCTGGCAGAGAAAGTTACAGAAATTGCCATTTCCCTGCATTGGCGGTCTCCTGCCTTCTGAATGTCCAGAAACAGCTGTAGCAGCACAGCGGAGGTGGAACAGATCTATGCACCTAGAGGCTTTTCAGTGGCAGCCTCAGAAGTCATGGCTGCCCCGCAAGTTCAGTTCTGTATTTTTTTGCATGTCATTTCTGGAACCTCAGATCTCCAGTCAGAACTTTTTCCTCTAGATCTTCCAACGGTTCTGTGAGCCCCTAATTCTGGACACTGAGTCACCGCTTTCTCAAAATATCCAGAGCAATTTCTGTTTCTACTCCTCTCTTGTAAGAAGACCTCTGGAATGCAAGTTTAAACTCAAGCTGGACCAACATGTTTCACCTTAAACCCATCTCTCCTTTGCCACTATAAATATTTCTCCTTGGATATATATTTTTTTCCCTGCCCAGTACCGAGTGGTATATATATCTTCTGATGGTGCTTTCACTAAGAATACGTATAGTTTCAAACTTCAGAAGCTGTTGCTAGGGGACAGGTACAGTCACCGTACATCTCCCCTTTAATCATTTTAATGGGAATGTTCCGGAGGGCATTTTGACTTGAATTTCTCATTTGCCATGGTCTTTCACGCACACGTTTGAGGATTAGGTCAATTTTTTTTTATTATTAAAAAAAATTTTTTTTAAGCAGCTGCAAGTGAAGACATACATACCTAGTGAGTATTTTGGCGGATTGCATAATGTTTCAAATGATAGCATCTTCCAAAGTCAGCTCCATGTACTGTAAAAATCAATGGGTTTTGCTTTGCTGGAAAGAACCTGGAAGAGCCAGGACTGTTGGGTACAGATTCAGCACCTTTGCCAGAGCGGCTCAGCTCTGAGGCCGGCTGGCAGTTCTTTCTGGGAACCATGCCTTAGGTATTTCTGAAGCAGTGTCAAAGGGATTTTTACTATAGGGTGCTATATCCAATTAATTCAGAGGACTAAAAATACAGCCTGAGACAGTGGAATTTTTGACTGCAGAAGTCTCTGGCCGGGGTTTCCATTCTGGCACATTAAAATAACATTACTGCATTAGAAGAAAACCCCTGGGCAAAAAAAGCAAAGGAAGGCAGGGAGCTCCCTCTTCTTGGTAGTAAAATGGTGTGAGGTTTTCAATTTTATGTAGTGCTGCTCTTTCAACACTATATATTTTCAAATGCCATGGGTGTTCTGGGCATGTGACCTGTCTGCCTAATGATTTAAGCCGCAGTACTAACTTAATTACCTCAACCTGGCAAGTTTGTTGCAGGAAGAGACCAGCAGTGCTGCTTACTGGGAACCAAGAGGTATTTATCAACTGTGTTTTCCACACTTTCTTTGCTCTTTTCCTCTGAGTTTGAAAATGAGAGGCAGTTCTCTGTTTTTACCCCAAAGTCCGACTAACTTTCTGGTTGCTGTTTAATCAGACAATGAAGTCTCAAGCAGGTTACAGCAATGGCCGTTGGTAGTTACCAGTGGTTGAACCTTACATAAAGGCCGCGATGGGGCACCTGGGTGGCTCAGTTGGTTAAGCGTCCGACTTCAGCTCAGGTCACGATCTCGCGGTCCATGAGTTCGAGCCCCGCGTCGGGCTCTGGGCTGATGGCCCAGAGCCTGGAGCCTGCTTCTGATTCTGTGTCTCCCTCTCTCTCTGTCCCTTCCCCGTTCATGCTCTGTCTCTCTCTGTCTCAAAAATAAATAAACATTTAAAAAAAATAAAAAAAAAAAAAAGGCCGCGAGGCTTTACATTTCCTGCAATAAGAGTGTGGCAATCCACAATTCTCATGCTGCCCTTTATGTGGGGAAAATTACAGCTTCCCATCTTCTTGTTCGAGTTACTTAGGACACATATATCTCTTAACCATACTTAATGCTGCCTGGCTTTTAGGGAGGAAAAGGCTGAAAAGGAGATGACTTTGAATAGTTTGCAACATGAATACAACTTAAGTATCACCCTGCCATTTCTGTATCTTAGAGGTGGGTGGAGGAAAACACAGGTGCATCTCTCTGCCAGAATATATAGGAATATATTTTTGGAAGATTGTATAATGTAGTGCCCATTATACCATTGGTTTCATGAGATAATTATGAAGCACTAAAGCAAATCAGCATACTAGACTAGTTGAATATGCTAACATTCTAATTTTGTATAGAAGGTGATTACTGTTATTATTATTTATAAAGTACAGTAAGTGTACATAATGCTTTATAAACACATAGGCAGACAAGGGCTCTGCCCAGAGGTACCTAAGTTCTAATTGCTTGAATTAGACAATCTAAATGAAAAAGAAAAAAAAAACACACCAAAACCCCAAAACTACTCTGTGCTAAAGTGGAAGGAGACCAGGCAGAAAATGGGGTTAAAGAAATAAGTGTTCTGGAAGGACTGAAGGATAAAAGCAAGTGTGCTTTTTAGTCTTAGACTGAAGCTGCTTCGCTCAATTCAGAGAAAATCAAAGCACTGTAACTACATCCACTTAAAAAGACTCCTGATGCCTCTTAAGAAATTCTAATTGGCTCTTATAAATTCAGTCCTCCCCTACTTGCCCAGACGTAAGTGTCTGGATCCCAAAATCTCAAAGCAGAACTCACAGGGAGTCACACGGAAAGCAGAAAAGGGTACCAGATCGTAGGCTCTTTGGGGGCAGGAAACAAGTCTGATAGGTACTTGATCTTCTAAATCTATTCTCTTGGCCAAGACTTTCCCTGACTTGATACCACTGATGGGAAGAATGAAAACTGTAGCAGCACCATTGTTCGCACATACGCAAATCTACCTATAAAAGCATCCCTTATAAAAACCCTTAAAACCCACCCTTTGAGGAAGCCTCCCCCCAAATCGGAATTGAAAACAACAACTGACTCTTTACTATTCCTCATTAGGTTTCATAATGTGACAAAAATGTTCTTTGGTCTCAATATAGTCCATTTAGGATGAGTAGTCTGTGACTCATGGAAAAGCAGATCCAGGGAATGCTCTAAATCCTATCTGAAAAGCTACGGAGCAGTAGCATTTCAACATATGGACACATGTGTAAGTTAAATGTTATCATATTTTAAATATAAATAACCCCAGCCAAATCCAGTTTTTTAATTGCAAAATTATTGTTCATCTGCAATAGTACTTTAGGTGTACTATTTATAAATATGTCGTGCCAACTGCTTGTTTCGGTTATGACATTTTTAAAATTTGAATGTATCAGTTTAGGACTTTAACTTCTTAAGAGAAATCAGCCACTTAGATTTTGTCTTTGAGGTTAACTCTACCAGGATTAGAAGGTACTATACAAAGCTATACTGTTCAAATACAGAGCTATTAATATATCATGAGGCATAAAATATTAAGAGCAAATCCAAGTCTTGAGAGAAGTTACAGGAAAATTCCAGTGTTTTATACCAAATTTACTATGTCCTAAAAACAAATGTTTACAATTTTTGATGTTTTCTTTATCATGAGCTTAAATGACTCTTTTCGTGTCTTTTTGAAAATGCATCCACACACCATTGGACCGATTTGTTAAAATTATTTTGACCATAGTCTCTCTTTATAAACACATATGATAAACATATAAAGATATATGTGCCAACTGGTTTTTAGGTAAGCCCTATGTGAACTAATTTTTCTCATTTTTGATTTTTTAAAGTTTGAATTTTAATCCCAATTAGTTAACATACAGTGTTATATTAGTTTCAGGTGTACAATATAGTGATTCAACACTTCCATCCATCACTCTGTGCTCATCACAACAAGTGCATACCTTAATTAATCTCCTTGACCTATTTCTCCCCACCCCCCTCCTCCCCTCTGGCAACCAGTTTGTTCTCTATGGTTAAGAGTCTGTTTCTTGGTTTCTCTCCCCTCTCTTTCTCTTATTTTTTTCCCTTTGCTTGTTTGTTTTGTTTCTTAAATTCCACATATGAGTGAAATCATAGGGTTATTTGTCTTTCTCGGACTTATTTTGCTTAGCATTATACGCTCTAGCTCCATCCACGTCATTGCAAATGGCAAGGTTTCGTTCTTTTTTATTTATTTATTTATTTATTTATTTATTTATTTATTTAAAAAAAAAATTTTTAACGTTTATTCATTTTTGAGAGATAGAGACAGAGCATGAGCGGGGAAGGGGCAGAGAGAGGGAGACACAGAATCTGATGGAGGTTCCAGGCTCTGAGCTGTCAGCACGGAGCCTGACGTGGGGCTCAAACTCATGAACTGCGAGAGCATGACCTGAGCCGAAGTCGGACGCTTGACTGACTGAGTCACCCAGGCCCCCCTCATTCTTTTTTTTTAATTAATGTTTATTTATTATTGAGAGAGAGAGAGACAGAGAGAGACTGGGTACGAGTAGGGGAGGGACAGAGAGCGAGGGAGATACAGAATTTTAAGCAGGCTCCAGGCTCTGAGCTGTCAGTACAGCTGAGCTCTAGTTGGATGCTTAACTGACTGAGCCACCCAGGTGCCCCCATTCTTTGTTATAGCTAAGTAATATTCCATTCATATATATACATCTTCTTTCTCTCTTCATCTATCAATGGACACTTGGCCTGCTCCCATATCTTGGCTATTGTAAATAATGCTTCCATAAACATAGGGGTACAGGTATCCCTTTGAATTCGTTTTCTTTGATTCTTTGGGTAAATACACAGTAGTGCAATTGCTGGATCATAAGGTAGTTCTATTTTTAATTTTTGGAGGAACCTCCATACTGTTTTCCTATGTGAAATAATTTTAATCTTCATTCCTGCCCTTCCCCTCCTTCCTTCCCTTTCCCCTTCCCCCTTCCCTTCTCCCTTCCCCTTCCCCCTTCCCCCTTTTCCCTTTCTTCTTCTCTTCCTTCTTTTGTTGCAGAAAATGAGGAGTTGAATCAGAGCTTGTTTTGCTCTGGAGATAGCTTCCGGTAAACCAGAATTATGAGTCTCCATGATTTTGCCAACATGTATTTGCTAAAGGGTTTGGTTTAGAGGCTTTAATAGCTACAGAGTATATGATAAAAAGCCACTCTTATATTAAAATATTGCCCTCTTCAAAAACAAAAACGAAAACAAAAGCAAAAAACTACCCTGACTCCCAACAGAGCTATTCCTTCTTTGTAAACACGATGTTCGGACTATATGGTAGCTATGGATTGGTGTGTAAGTATAGATAATTTTCCATCTGGTCCCTGGAAGGTGCCTGACAACTGAACTGCCTGGCCATAGGTGAACTGCAGGGTCACACAAGCATTGTTCTGAAGCCTGTTGGGCCATATTGGCAGTGCCTGGAGCAGTGAGAGCGGTCCTCACAGTGATTAGGGCCAAGTCCAGGGCAAGTTGAGCTAAGAGTGTTTCTTTTTTTTTTTTTTTTTTTTTAATTTTTTTTTTTTCAACGTTTATTTATTTTTGGGACAGAGAGAGACAGAGCATGAACGGGGGAGGGGCAGAGAGAGAGGGAGACACAGAATCGGAAACAGGCTCCAGGCTCTGAGCCATCAGCCCAGAGCCTGACGCGGGGCTCGAACTCACGCACGGACCGCGAGATCGTGACCTGGCTGAAGTCGGACGCTTAACCTACTGCGCCACCCAGGCGCCCCAGGAGTGTTTCTTAACTTATCAGAAAGTACACCCAACTTAAATGATTTTATGCATTCTGACCAATGGGAAAATATTTGCAATGCACTTTGGGCAATGTTCTGCGTTCCAAACACCAAATGTTTAAAATATATACGTGCCAATTAACAAACATGAAAGGATTCTCATAGGATAAGATCAGAAAGTGATGTTTCTCTGGACAACTTAACCTCCCACTCAGTCATTGGCAGTTATCCTTTTGAGAAATGATTTTTCCTCTCCTCTCCTTTTCATTTCATATATAAATATAAATATAATATACATACTGTATATATTTTGTTTGCTTCTCATAGATGGCATGAGACAGTTTAAAACATGTAGATTTTAACAGGTACTTATTTTAAACTCTTTAAAAAACAATTAATCCGGTCTACATGTATGTATTAAATGCCATTTTCCCAGGCACCATGCTGGGTCCTGTGGAAAGAAAGACAAAATTCCTGCTCCGAAGGAGATTTTTGAATTTAGAAAGGAGACAGAACTGCAAACCACCAATGCCATTAGAATGTGAAGGAAAGTTACCCTGGAGCTGTGAACAGAATATAATAGGAAATCAAGGAAGAAGTACTTAGGCCCGCTACATCCAATAGCCATTACTTACTTTGGCTATGTTAGCCAGCTGTCATACCTACTAACACAGCATTACTAACTGGCCGTTGACAGTGAACACTTGGAAGCAAAATTGTGCCCCAACTTGGAAGGTTCGTATGTACCAGCATACCTGCCACTTTGCAATCTTGTTTTCAAACCATTCCTTCCTAAATGACTTGCTTATTCCCACACGACTAATCTGAACTTAACAGTTTCAGGAACAGTCATTCCTACTGAGGAATCACTGTTTCTGAAACATGCATAATTAGGATCCAGTTATGTAATTCCTTTGTGATGACAGGGTGTTTTCAAACTTCTCTGTTAAAAAAAAAGGGCCTTTGCTGATACGCTATGTCCTTCCCTGAAAATTTCCTGTTCTATCTTCTAATTAGCAACATGCTGCATCTTTACTTATTTTAATTATTCTACTTGTTTGTTAAATCCATCTCTTAGTTAAGAATACCTATATATTATTGTCTGATTAGCTAGAATTCTAAGTTTCAAATGTGGGAATTCCTGAGGCTTTTAAACCGCAGGCAGTAGCCCAAGATCCCAAACTTTCTGCTATTCTGTTAAGCTTCCACTGGAGATTCAAGAATGCAACGAAACTTTCTGCTGCTTCAACCAGGGCTGATCCTACTTTTAGTAACTTTCAGAAGCTGAAGTTTAAAAGTGTGAGCAGGGGATCTTTCTCTCCCATTCTGTTTACTTCCTGCTTCCCACCCTCCACTCTTTCCATTTGAAGCAAGTGTTTTAAGGAATTAGAGGCAACTCGGAGATCAAACACTATTCAGGAAGACGCCTGCATTAAAAACTCACTGCCACTTGGCTGGGGCAAAACCGCTGGCTGCTCCCTGCGGTCACTGCAGTGCGCACCTGACGTCTCACGGCTGACAGCGGATCCGGTCTGGGTGAGAGCGCATTGCACATTTTGCTCCAGCCCGGAGGCGGCGGGCGGCGGGAGGGCACTCCCGGGCTGTGCAGAGCGCAGCAGGGGCACCGAGCCAGGCACTTTGCCCCAAAGATGGCCGGGTCGCTCCTAAGGGACAAACGCTCCAGGGAAAACTTGAACCATCCCAGAACCTCTTGAAGACCTCTCATTTGGTTCCTCCACAGAAAGGGTCTTCTATTTTTGATCCCCGGGACAACTTCAGAGAACGAGGAAAGTTGGGTGGCTACTTAAGGATTGGGGAGTGTGGCAATGACTCAAACTGTGGCTTCACCCTGATGATCTCTAGGGACTCTGCGTGGAGTTCTAACCATCGCAGCTTCCGACCCAGAACCCAAGGACAAGGAATCGCGCATCTACAGTCAAGCCTCGGCCTTGACCCGTTTCTCTGGTTCCGCCCAGCTCTGGTGGAAACTTCCCCCAGGTTCACGCGGGGCTGGGAATTAGGTGGGAAAGGCCAGGCCCCCTTGATCCCTTTACAGCAACTTCTCAGTACACAGCTGTGTCTGTTCAGAGTAGGCACCCTTGTGGCGGACCAAAGCGAGCACCTTCCTAGGACCTCTCAGAGAGAGTGGAGGCCAAGAGGACCCTGAGAGGACCTTTCCCGTCCACACCCCGCCTCCTTCCAATGGGAGGTGAAAATCAACCCTCTCGCACGGTTTACTCCTCTCTTCTTCCTAAACATGCAGCGCAGTGTTTTAAAGGCGCCCAGAGCATCCTGCAACTTTGGGGAAAGAGAGCGCCCGACTCCCGCTCTCCCACTGCCCCTGTCGCGTTAATCCGTTTCCTTTGGTCGCTTTCAAACTCGCGTGGGTAGTATCCCCGGATCCCCGCCCCAACCTGGAAGCGAGCGCCCCCGGCTGTTCACGGCAGCCCCTCGGCGCCTGTTTGCAGGGAGCTCGGCTTCTGGCTCGTCGCAGATCCAGCTGCGGTTCCGACCGGTCCCCAGCCTCGCGAGGCACACGCGCGCGTGCACACACACGCGCTCACACTCCCGCTCACACTCGCGCATCCTCGCTCCCGGCACCCCACCCTCCGAGCCGCACCTCCGCGGGGTGGGGGGGGGGGGTGGGGTGACGTCAGGACTGCAGTCCCGAGGAGAGCGGCTGGAGAGGGTTGCGCGCTCCTCGCCTAGGAAGCTGGAGGCGCACTCGGGCAGGCGCCGCTCGCGCGCTCCTCCCTCTCCTCTGCACCCGCTGTCACGCTGCCCGCCCGCGGGGGAGCCTCGCGAGCCTCCAGGTGAATTGAAAGTCGTTTCCGGGGGAGGACGGAGAGGGTGCTGCAGTCCTGGCAGGCACTGAAACTGCAACTCGGACAGAAACGACCCGGCGGAGGAGCGGGCGCGCGGCGGCGTGCGCAGCCTCCCCGGGCTGCCGGAGGCGGCCGCTGCACAGCTCGCCGCGGAGCGCGGCGGCCGGACCTCCGCCCCGGCACTCCCCGCCCCGGGCGCGCTCGCCGGGGAGAGACCCCCGAGTCCTGCGCATTTCGCAGCTGCGCCGGCGTGGGGAATGAGAGCGCGGTGGCTCCGGGTCGCCGCGGAGCAGCTGCCGGTGGGAGAGAGAGGCGAGGCGAGGGGGCGGCAGCCTCGGCCCGAAGTAAGTGCAGCAGAAGTTTGCGTCGGTTTCCCCGCCGCTCCCCTGGAGCGAGTGGCAGGCACATCTCCTCCCCCTCGTTCTCTGAGGACGACGAGGGCACACTTCCGAGGCAGTCTCGCCCGGGAGAGAAAGTGAGCCTTACCACAGGCGGGCGAGGACCCCGGGAGGGCCAGGGCAGGGAGGGATCCCGATGGGGGGGCGGTGAGGGGGTGCCAGAGGCAGAGACCCCGGCTGGGGTGAGGGACGCGAGAGGAGCCCGAGCCCGGAGCTCTGAGGGCGGGAGGGGGGTGGCGAGAGTGAAGGTGGAGGTAGTCACACCTATGCTGGTGACCTTGGCGTGCCCCCCTGGAGCGGCGAGCCGGGGGCTTGTCAGAGGCTGGAAACGGCGCTGCTAGAATATTGCGTGCCTCCTTACCCGGGGCCGCGCTGAGGCCATCGCGCTTCCGGACGCCGGACGACGGGGCACGAGGAGCGAGAAGCCGGCGCGAGGCGGCGACGCTGGAGGGTGGGGACGCCGGCGAGCGCAGAGCCCGCGCTCGGAGCGCGAGGTTGGGGGTGCTCCGAGGCGCTCCAGCCTCCGCGCGGGAGACCCCGGTCGGGGGAGGAGGCGGGCATGAAGCCTCAGGTCGCTGCGGTGGCCGTCGGGCGCCTCTGGAGCCTCGGTGGCTAGTGCTCCCAGTCCGGAGCAGGCTGACCGGCGGGCGGCGGCGCGCCTCCGGCTGCCCCCCACCCTGCGCCGGTCCCCCAGAGTCTGCAGGCGCTTCCCCGCCCCGCCGCCAGGGCCGGACGCCACCGGGCTTGCCTGAGACCCTAGCTCCCTGCACAGCCGTTCGCGGGGCCCGTTCAGCTCTTCTTTGGCTCCTTCCTCTCTAACCGGACTCCCGAAGGAGGTTTTATCCTTTAACTTGACCGAACTTCTGATGGGGAGCAAAAAAAAAAGTTCACGGAAGCCGCGCGCCTCGCTAGGAGCAGAGCCCCGCGGAGGGCAGGCGGGGGCGCCGCGGTCCGGCTCGCCCGCCCTCTCCTCTCCTGGGAGGATTCTCAGGGAAGTTTGGACAAAATGTGACGCGATTACTCTGGGAAGGCCACGAAGGCATCTTCTTCCAGAGTAGGACCGTCTGTGCCTGGGAGTCCGGTGTCCCACCCGGCTTCTGATACCAAGGGTACACACACTTTGGGGGACGAAGACGATTAATTAAACTCCATCTTTCAAAAAGTCATTCATGATGCATACTGGTCACCCAATTTCATTTACTCCGATTCATTCATTTATTCACGCAGAAACACTTTAGGAGGCCCAGTGTGTGGCCAGGCATTGTGTTAGAGGCTGTGGCAACAGAAATGACTGATGTTTGGTTCCAGTACTCAGGGAGCTTACAGTCTGGAAGAGCAGTGGTCGGGAAAGAAGATGGAAAAAAATACATGTCCTACAGGAGACGGCAGGTGCTACCTGGTTTTCACCACAGTGACTCACTCCCATCTCGTTAACTGTGGATCCCAACATCTGCTGTATTTCATCCTCCCTGAAGGCAGCGACACTATCATTCTTTTTGACGTAGGTCATCGATAAAGTCTGTTAACTGAATGGATGAAGGGATAAGTTATTCATATTGAAGAGTGTTTTAAAGAAAGATAACCATGCTGTATAGTAGTCCCCCTCATTGGAGGGGGAAGGGATCCGTCCAACACCCCCAGTAGATGCCTGAAATTTTGGAGATAGTACTGAACCCTATACATACTGTGTTTTTCCTTATACATTCATACTTATGATGAAGTTTGACTTGTAAATTATGCAAGTAAGAGATTAAGAGTACCATAATAAAATAGAACACTTATAACGAATACTGCAATAAAGTTATATGAATGTGGTCTGTCTCTCTCAAAATATTGTACTGTACTCACCCTGCTTCTTGTGATGATGTGAGATGATAAAATACCTGTCTAATGAGAGGAAGGCATTGTGAGGTAGCATTAGACTACTCCTGACCTTTTGACCACACCTCTGTGGGTAACTGAAACCTTGGAAAGTGAACCTATGGGTAAGGGTTGGAGGGCTACCCTATTGGGGGGACATTAAAGAAGAAAGAGAATGAGTCGAAAGGGGAAGGAATCAGGGAGCTGGAGAGGGCAGGAGAAAAAAAAAAGATAGGGCTCATGAACATTTGGAAGTATATATTCTTTAACAAACAACTTTTGTCTTCCATTTTAAGCCAGTGGAAATTAGCAGCACTCAACTCCGTGCTCTATGAAATACAGGATATTTGGGTTATAACTTTTTTAGAGCAAGGCCTTTGTTAATTACCGTATGGAGGTCATGATGCCATGTTCATGTGGATATGTTGATGATATGGTGCTTTGGATGTGTCTAGGGTAGAGGAACAGGTTGATGAAAGAATACTTTAGAATTACCAAAACAATTCCTTCAAACATCTTTTAATATTTTGCTACTTAATGTGCAAATTCCTACTCGTGTATTTTAACTATGTTTAATTTAAACTCAATTAAAATATTTATACAGAGATTTTAGCAATGAAGATTAAACACATGTGCAAGACTCTCCTTGGCTTAAGTAATTGAACCCATTGCACAGGTAGAAGGTGGTAAATTCCCAGGTGAATGATAAGGGTTTTTCACCCCATTAATTTTTTTATTTTTACCAAAAAACTAAAACTTCATATATTTTTATTATGTGCAAAACAGAGCTACTTCTTTTTTTTTTAAACCAGTATTTTTCAACAGTAATAATAACTTGGTGATCTGAGTCAAGAGCTTATAGGTATTAATCCTGGATTTAGTTATTGGAAGCTCTTGGTGCTATGTGATTTGGAGCCATTCTAGAATTTTTGTCAACCTCATTTTCTCTACTTATGAAATAAGATTATTTTACTGAAATGATTTAATTTGTCTTTTAAAATCAGAGTTTGTCAATGTGGAGTGTGCTGGGTTTAGATATTGTACTCTGTAGTTGATGTCATTAATTTGGTATACCAGCACTGAGTAGCAATTTGTAATTAGCAAATAGAAAATAACCCATATTTTCTATCATTAGGTATTTTTAAGATGTTTTAGGACATTGTCAGAGTTCTAGGAAGAGTTTTGTGATTGTGGACAATGTATGGTGACTAAAAATTGTATTTTAGAAGGAACTATAAATAAATACTAAAAATGGTAGCTAAACTTCGGGATTCTTTAACCAGACACTGAAATGTTTCTTCTGCTGTGGATATTTGAATTGAATTGTTACTAGAATTGCACTGGTAGATCAAAAGACTATTTGAATGAATCTTGTAGATTTTACAAGGAGTACATTCTAGAGGGTAGGACTTTATCTTGGAAATGTAGTTAGGGTATAAACATGCTGAGGTTATAGGAGTGTGAGGTTGAAGATTACTGAGCATAGAAATGATCTAGCCTTGTTTTTGCAGATGAGAAAACTGGGGCCTAGAAAGGTGAAGGATCTAAATTTCCCAGGCTCACATTCATATGCACGAGACTCCTGTATAGTGTCCATTCTAGGCCTGATGAGAAATCACACCCTCAGGACACCTAAGCACAGGGGCACCTTAATGGATCTGCTATCCATGGATTTCCTCTTTTCTCTCTCTCCAGCTCACATCCTGTCTTTGGTCCCACCTCTGAGAAAGGTCCCACCTGCCAATCCCCTACTGTCCCCATTCCTGCTGCCTTTCCAGGTCCTTGATGGGACAGAGCAGTGAAGGACTTGGTCAAGGGTCCATGAGTTTCAGCCTCACACACAGGTCTAGCCTAGGCAGAACTGTGGAATAAATTAAGTTTGGACTGGGTGCTTCCCACATGTACTTTCCTACATTTTGCCACCACTGCACATCATAGGATCACAGTTTCAGGGCCAGAAGGGGCTTTCGAGATCATCTGGTCTTTATATAGATCATCTATGAGATGAGGGAACTCTGGCCTGGAAGAGATTCTGTGACAGTCATATTGTACAGGACCCCATGAATCGAGTTCAGATTCTTCTTGGCTGCTGTGTTCTGTCTCCACTGAACAATGCTGGTGCTGGCTGGTGTTTGATCACTCTGTTAACATAAATAAGCATGTGAGCTCTGGAAGGAGACAACTTGTGTTTATGTTCTAACTCTGTCTTTGCCCAGCTCCACAACCATGGGCCATTACTTAAGTTCCTAACACCTTTGTTCGTGTATTAGCAAATTTTTGTTTTGTTTTATATGTAGGTATGGGTGTATTTGCATAATCATTTCTTTATTACTTCCACTTTAGGTTGTAAGTGTTATAAGGAAAGGAGCCAGGTATTGCTTCTGTATGTCCATTGTGTCTTTGGTACACAGTGGATACTCAGTTACCATTTGCTGAAAAAAGGAATGAATGAATGAAGGAATGAATGAATGAGTATACAATGACAGAGTGAAGGAGGGAAGTATCACTTAGGTAGAATTGGAATTCTTAATATGAGAGCCATATCCTTCTAAAGATTGTAAATCTGAAATGCTGTTCTCTTTGCATATCACTTTCTGGGTAGACGGGACCCTGAGATGCCCCGTCACCAAGCCTACTTTTCTCATTTGCTCCTTCTTTAAGCAAGTGACTGCTCCGTTGTTCTGATTGCTTGGGCCCAAAACTTTGGAGTCACCCTTGCATTCTCAAACCTTGCAGCTGTGCCTTCAAGATGTATTGCAAATCTGACCAGTTCTCACCACCTGCCTTGCTACCGGCCAAGACAAAGCCTCTACTATTTCTCACCTGGATTATTGCAGTGGTCTCCTTACGTCTTTCTTGCCCCACCCCAAGTCTAGGTTCAGTACACAGCCAGAGCAATAGTACTAACACTGAAGTCAGGTCACACTACTCCTGTGCTTACATTGTACGTCCTCACATCTTACTCTTATAGTTCATTTACATCTTCCCGTTTCTTTCAGAGTAAAGGAAACAATCTAGTCCCTTCTAGCCCTTCTGACCTCTCCAACTTCCCCACAATCACTGTGTTTCTTCCATACCGATGTCCTGCCTGTTCCTGCAACATAGCAGGTATGCTTTCTGCAAAGCAACTTTGAACCTGTTCTACCCTTTGTCTGGAATGCTCTCTCCTAAGCACCTGCTGATACTCTCACTCTCTTCAAATGTTCTTCTTAAATTCCTTCTCTTAATAGGGCTTCTCTTGGCTACCCTATTTAAGATTATACCCCTCTAACTTTTATCCCTCTTTTCTTGCACTAATTTCCTTTTTAGCTCTTATGACTACAAATACCATATACTCTATTCAAGTACATGCTTAATTAGTATAAGATGATACTCTTATGGTATCATCTCTGGTTTCCTGGCCTTTTTTGTCTCTCCTTTGACCAGGTTTGTGATCAGAGGCAGAATTCTGCCAGGATCCTTAGCTAGTCTATTCGGAAATGACCTTGAAGGAATCCCAAAGGTTGCTTACATCTGCTGCTAGAAATAATTAGGAAATAAAATGCAGTTATCTCTCCAAGATATGACCTAATCATTTCCATGAAATACCTCTGACCAGGGGCTTCTGGAAGGTTGCCGCTGTAAGGTCCATCTTTGGGGTGACAGTAGCACATTCTATCACGCTATCCATGCACGTCATCTCCAAAAGGGATAAGGGTCTTCTTCCCCTAAGGGATCACATTGTATTTCTTAAATGGCAGTGTCAGTGGGAGGCTGGGAAGAATGGCGTTCCAGGGGTCAAAAGTAGAGATCGGGGTCAAACTGGGAAACCAAGCTGTTTCTGGAACATTATGTGTTAATGGAGTCACCTACTGAAGTCAGGATTAAGAACAGGAAGGGGAGAGGGAACTGAGAGAGACTTTGTAGATTAGCTCGTTGACCACCCAGGTTGGGTTTTCACTGCTTTTCTTTTTCTTGTCTCCTGCTACTGGGTTTTCTTCTTGCCTGTCTTAACATGACTATTCTCATTGGTTGTCCTGAGGAGGAGTTATGAAACCATATCCATTAACCAATGATACACTACGTGAAAAAATAATGATTAAGATGGCACCTCTAAAGCTATCCCCAGGGCTGGGAACAGCCTGTGTGCTGAACAACACTCCTTAATTGCTTGATAATAGGCTGTACCTGTTTAATGCACTGTTGGCTGAACTGATAGGATGTTTTTATGACTTCTTCCAGGATATTGTGAGCAGATATAGTGCCTATGTGTTAAACTTGGGTACACTATTATATTTCTATAAAATTATCATACTAAACTCTACAGCTTATAATTCCTGCTAGCTCAGAGCAGTCTCGAGCTCAGGACAACTTGTAAAATTGACTCAACAGACAGTATTTTTAGTCCTAAGTGCTCATAATAGTTTTGCCTTAACAGAGAAAAGTGTTATGTTGTGCCCATTTTTTGCTCTAGAAATAGAAAGAGAGCCTTGGGTTTAGTGCTTGTAGGTTACCAGTTCTGTTCTTAGCACTCTCTGTGACCTTGTCCAATTTACATTAGTTTAGAGTCGCTTTTCTGGAGCCAGGAAAAGTTACCACAGCAGCAGAAATGGGGCCAACAACCTTGAAGTATAGCTGTGAGAAATCCATTTTCCTGTAACTGTGAAAGATGCAGCCAGAGCAATTCTTCAGGAGAGACCATGTGTGTTGGGGGCGGAGGCAGTGGTATGAACTCAAGGATAGAAACCCAAACTATCATAACAATAAGAAGAAAGAGGTGGGTGACTTTTAGCTTTTCAAACAACTGGTGTACACGTATATTTTTGTCTAGTTTACAAACACATTTTGTTCTGAGTGTTTTTCCCAAGTAGGTTGTTTGGAAATATTGTGCTCATAGAAACAATGTTAGATGTGGCATTCAGGGTCCCAGATGCCTTGGGAAAAAGCTACTTAAATCACTTTCGAGCATTAGAACATAATGCTATAGTTTGATTTTTCATATGAAAAAATGAGTCTTAATTTCTAATTAATAAAATACTAATCTCCATCTTGTTACATTATGAAGATCTAGGTTGCCATTCTTTTTAAAATTTTTTTTTTTAACGTTTTATTTATTTTTGAGACAGAGAGAGACAGAGCATGAATGGGGGAGGGGCAGAGAGAGAGGGAGACAAAGAATCGGAAGCAGGCTCCAGGCTCTGAGCCATCAGCCCAGAGCCCGACGCGGGGCTCGAACTCACGGACTGTGAGATCGTGACCTGAGCCGAAGTCAGACGCTTAACCGACTGAGCCACCCAGGCGCCCCTAGGTTGCCATTCTTGTAAGTAGCCTCTCTCTTGACTCCTTACAAGTTTGTTCAACAGGAGAATACAGCTGACCTTTGATTTGGGGTGCTGACCTCCATGCAAGTCAAAAAGCTGCACGTAACTTTTGACTCCCCCAAGACTTAACTAATAGCCTACTGTTGGATGGAAGCCTTATCGATAACATAAATAGTCAATTAACACGTATTTTGTGTTATATGTATTATAAGCTGTATTCTTACAATAAAATAAGCTAGAGTTAAGAAAATGTTATTAAGGAAATCATATGGGAGAGAAATTACAGTTACAGTACCATATTGTAAAAAAAAAATCTGTGTATGAGAGGACCCACGCAGTTCAAACCCACATTGTCCAGGGGTCGACTGTGTGTGTTTATTTCTTTACGAGCTTTTAAAAACAAGTAGATAAAATAAAGTTTACGTAAATAAATAAATAAAGTGCATATCAACAGTAAATATGTAGACATCGTTGAGAATTAAGATTCATGCAAGGCAAATATCAGCGTCGATACTGGGAATTGGGATGTTCTTCTAGCTTTTGCTGGGACCCCATTCTGCACAGGATAAGGGGGTTTGGTTTGTTGAAAACCGGCTCAGAGTTCTGATGCTGGTTTTCTCAATCGCATCTGTGTCCTTGACTCACCAGACCACTAAGACTGGATGCTGGCATCTAGTACCCCTTTGTAGAAGACACAGAGCAATTATCCTTTGCCTCTCTACTCTGTCATCCTTCCGTCTGTCCTGCAGTCTCCCTCCCCTCTCCTTCCTCAGCATTCTGGTCCTTCAAGCACCTTTATGCAATGTGGGATCTGTCCTCCCTCTAGTGGTGGTGAGGAAATTGTCCCTTCCCATTGCCTCCCTCCCCACCCCCAACTTTATTGAGATATAATTGACATATAACATTGCGTAAGTTTAAGATGTAGAAAGTATAACATCTTCATGATGTCACATAATTACCATTTCTTTTTTTGTGGTGAGAACATTTAAAACCTACTTACTGTCTTAGCCATCCATTGCCTGGGTTAACTCCAGGAGCTTGTTTTTACCTACTATAGTCTTGGCAGTGACTGGGCATGTCACCTCCCAGCAGCCTTCAGAGACCTGGGCAAGGAGATTCTCCTGGCAGGCACTCACACATAGAATGGGTGTGTCCCGGCACAGTAGGGGTAGGGGGCAGGGAGATCAGGGACAGTCACTCTGAGACTCTTAAGGTTTCTTTGGAGGACCCCAAACATTACTCTGTGTACTTCCCTGTCTATTCCATTTCCAGCTTTGTATCATGGTATCTTACCTACACATTCCCAGTGGACCAGAAAGTAGGTTCAGGGCTTACATTTTTTTTTTTTTCAACGTTTTTATTTTATTTTTGGGACAGAGAGAGACAGAGCATGAACGGGGGAGGGGCAGAGAGAGAGGGAGACACAGAATCGGAAACAGGCTCCAGGCTCTGAGCCATCAGCCCAGAGCCTGACGCGGGGCTCGAACTCACGGACCGCGAGATCGTGACCTGGCTGAAGTCGGAGGCTTAACCGACTGCGCCACCCAGGTGCCCCAGGGCTTACATTTTTTACTCAGTGAATCGTAGACACAAAAATATAGATCCAAGAATCATCACATTTGTTCTATAAAGGTCCAGATAGTAAATAAATATTTTAGACTTTGCAGCCTACATTTGGGTGTTGTCACATATTCTTTAAAAAAATTTTTTTAATGTTTATTTATTTTTAAGAGAGAGAGAGCGAGAGCGTGTGAGCACGAATGGGGGAGGGGCAGAGAATGAGAGAGAGAGAGAGAGAGAGACGGAATCTGAAGCAGGCTCCAGGCTTCGAGCTGTCAGCACAGAGGTTGATGTGGGGCTTGAACTCACCAACTGTGAGATCATGACCTGAGCCGAAGCTGGAGACTTAACGGACTGAGCCACCCAGGCATCCCTCTTTTTTTTTTTTTTAAACAACATTTGAAAATATAAAAACGATTCTAAACTATAGGCAGTACAAAAGAAAACAAAAATATGCTGAAGGTTAGATTGGGTCAGTGGGTCTTAGTTTGCTGAACCCTGTAATAGATGATCAGGGTAGATCTTCAGAAATCTTAATTTCAGAAATTTGAATTTTATAATTTATAAATGTATAATAAATATATATTATAGTGAATGTATAATAAGTTATATATAATTATATATATATATATATATATTTATATTTATATATATATATTTCACACATAATGGGTGAAGTTATCCTGAGCATTTCACCGTAGGACCCAGATTGGGTCTTTGTTGGAAGAATGAGGTCTCTGGGAATTGGGGGTGTGGAGAGGTGAGGACACTGAAGATGGGGACCTCAGTGGTAAATAAAGAAAAGCATGGCCTCAGGGCATCTTTTTTCATCCCTTAAAACAAACAAACAAACAAACAAACAAACAAACCGTTTTATTGAGATAAAATTCAGATTATAAAATTCATCCATTTAAAGTATACACTTCACTTTTTTTAGTGTATTCATAGGATTATGCAGTGATCACCACAGTCTAACTTTAGAACATTTCCATCTCCCCTAAAAGAAACTCATACCATTAGCTCATTTGCCTTTCCCCTGCGACCTGCCTGCTTTGCCAGTCCTGCCAATCCCTAAAAACCACTTATCTACTACTTGTCTATTCCGGGCACTTCATATAAATGGAATCATACAACATGTGGTCTTTTGTGACTGGCTCTTTCACTTAGTGTAATGTGTTCAAGGTTCCTCCGTGTTGTATCGCCACTTCATTTCTTTTTGTTGCCAAATAATAGTCCATTGCATGGATAGACCACATTTTGTGTATCCATTCATCGGTTGATGGACATCTGGGTTGTTTCCAATTCTCGGCTGCTATGAATAATGCTGCTGTGAGGGGTTTTGTACAAGTCTTTGTGTGGATATATGTTTTCATTTCTCTTGGGTGGATGTCTGGGAGTGGAGCTGTTGGGTGATGTGAGTGGAGTTGTTGGGTGATGTGGCGACTTCGGTTTAACATTTTGAGGAAATGCCAAACTGTTTCCCAAAAAGGCTGCATCATTTTACATTCTCACCAGAAGTCCTCGAAGGTTCCATTTTCTCCATTTTCTTGCCAATATTTGGCTTTTGTTTTTGATTATAGCCATCCTAATGGGTGTGAAGTGTATCTCATTGTGGTTTTGATTTGCATTTCCTTAATGACTAATGGTACCGAGCCTCTTTTCATGTGTTTATTGGACATTTATGTATCTTCTTTGGATAAACATCTATTTAAATACATTGTCCATTTTGAAATAGAGTTGTCTTTTTAGTACTCGTTTGTAAGTTGTCTAGATATAAGTTCCTTGTAAGATATATGATTTGCAATATTTTCTTCTTTTTTTTGGGGTTGTCTTTTCACTTTGAAGATGGTTTAGTTTGCAGTACAGAAGTTTTGATAATTTGAGTAAGTACAATTTATCTATTTTTTCTTTCGTTGCTTGTGCAAATTCAATAACATTTACTGTTAAGTTTTCTTCTAAGTGTTCTATAATTCTAGTTCTTGCTTAATTTAGGTCTAATACATTTTGAATTAATTTTTGTATATGGTGTGAGGAAGACGTTTAACTTTATTCTTTTGCATGTGGATATCCGGCTGTCCCAGCACCATTTGTTGAAGAGTTTAATTGTCTTGGCATCCTTGCTGAAATCAATTGAACATAAATGTGAGGGTTTATTTTTGAACTCTCAGTTCTATCCCATTTATCTGTCTCTGTGTCTATTTTTTTTTTTTATGTCAGTGTCACATTGTCTTGTATACTATGATTTTGTAGTAAATTTAAATTGGCAAGTGTGAGTCCTCCAGCTTGGTTCTTATTTCTCAAGATTGTTTTGGCTCTCTGAGTCCCTTGAATTTCCATTTAATTTTAGGATCTGTTTGTCAAATTCTGTTAAAATAGCCAGCGGGGATTTTGGCAGGAATTGTGTTAAATCTGTAGATCAATTTGGGGAGTAATACCATATTAACAATACTAATTCTTCTGATGTATGAACATATATGGCTTTCTATTTATTTAGGTCTTTAACTTTTTCATCAATGTTTTGTGATTTTAAGAGCATAAATATTGCACCTATTTGTTAAATTGTTCTTTGGGATTTCTTCCTTTCCAGTCTGGATGCTTGCTTTCTTCTTCCCTCGTTCCCCCCTTCCCTTCCTTTCTTCCCCCCTCCCTTCCTTCTTTTTCTATTTCCTTGGCTTCCTAGAACCTATAGAACAATATTAAATAGAAGGGTGACAGTGGATATCCTTGTTTTGTCTCTGATCTTAGGGGGAAAGCATTCAGTCTTTCACAATTAAGTATAATGTTACCTGTGGGTTTTGTATAGATACCTTTTCTCAGGTTGAGGAAGTTCCCTTTCTCTTCTTGGTTTGTTGAGTGTTTCCATTATAAAATGCTACTGGATTTTGTGAAATGCTTTTCTTGTGTCTATTGAGATGATCAAATGATTTTTGTTCTTTATTCTATTAAAGTGATATATTACATTAATTGATTTTCAGATGTTAAGCCAACAATGCATTCCTGGGATAAATTCCACTTGGTTGTGTTGTGCAGTCCTTTTTATATTTTGCTGAAATTTAGCTTGCCAGTATTTGTTAAGGATTTTTGCATTTATATTCAGAAGGAATATTGGTGTATAATTTTCTTTTCTTGTGATATCTTCATCTCATCTGGGTATCAGGGTAATAGTGGCCTCTCCTCTTCTGTTCTTCATTCTTTTTTTTTTCTTTAATTTTTTTATTATGTTTCTTTGTTTTTGAGAGGCAGAGAGAGACAGAGTGCCAGTGGGGGAGGAGCAGAGAGAGAGGGAGACACAGAATCCCAAGCAGGCTGCAGGCTCTGAGCTGTGGGCACAAGAGCCCGATGCGGGGCTCGACCTCACAAACTGTGAGATCATGACCTGAGCTGAAGTCGGACGCTTAACCGACTGAGCCCCCGGGCACCCCTCCTGTTCTTCCTTCTTCATACTGCTGTTCTAGGTGCTTCAGGGACAAGCACAGATGCAAGATGGGAAGAGGAGGGAGTCAGGGGTTGTTGTGGATCCCAGGCGGCAGCACGGGTATGGGGAAGAAAACCCCAATAGAGTCTATAGAAGACACAGGATTCTTGGTTGCCACATGGACGCCAGGCTGGGGGCCTATTATTGGGGATATCTTATGTATAGGATGTGTTCTATTCTGTTCTTTTTATCCATATATTCATTCGGAATAGTCATCACCTACTGTGTGATAGGAAGGGCATTTACTACTGATAAGTTTCAATAGATGAAACTCCTTTCCTATGAGAATGCACAGTTTAAAGGAGTAGGCAGATTCAATAAAATAATCACAAATTAAATGTAGCATTACAACTGTGTGTGTTCAGGATGATAAAAGGGAGGTTCCTGGTGTCTTAAGAGTATGTAATCAGAGGGGCACCTGGGTGGCTCAGTCGGTTAAGCGTCTGACTTCAGCTCAGGTCATGATCTCGCGGTCCGTGAGTTCGAGCCCTGCGTCGGGCTCTGTGCAGACAGCTCAGAGCCTAGAGCCTATTTCAGATTCTGTGTCTCCCTCTCTCTCTGCCCCTCCCCTACTCATGCTCTGTCTCTCTCTCTCTGTCTCAGAAATAAATAAACGTTTAGAGTATGTAATCAGAGAAGTTGGTCAAGTGTTCTGGTGAAGGCTCCGCCTCAAGAGTGAGTCATGGGCGGCCAGTGTGGGTGGAGTGCACAGAGCAAGGAGGAGGCAGAGAGAAAGAGCCAGACCACTCGCGGCCTGCAACTCCAGGCTACAGGCCTGCACCATTATCCTGACAACTAGCAGTATGTTTCACTTTTTAAATTTCCCTGTCTGGATTCACCGGTCATATTTTTGTTTCACGTTCTCCTTAAAGAAGGAAATATCACTCATCATTGCTGCTATTTCCATTTATTTTAGGTGTTTACTTTTATGGGGCTCAGAGTGGAGACAGACGGTGGGGGGGGCGGACATGGAATAGAATGAGGCATGGAAAAAATGGCTTTAGGCTGGTCCTTGAGAGAATTAAGGGAGAGAAGAATACGACAAGGTTATGTTTGTTGAAGGGCGGGAGAAAAAAGATGGGAGCTGGAAGGATGATGGGCATGCACCTGGCCCACTCCCCTAATTTTATAGGTGGACACACAGGCCCAGAAACACCAGGTGACTTCTCTGCTCACATCGCCTGAAACAGCAGAGTCGAAACACCTCTCTGCCGGCCCACCTCCCTTCTGAATGCTCTTCCTTCTGGCCAGCACTAGTTCTCAAGCTGAGCTCTAAAGGAAAAGAAGCCGCTGGTCAGATAGAGAATGAAGGGAAGGAGGCTTCAGGTAGTGGGGCTGATACACCAAAGTCCTTGAGGCGGGACAGAGCTTGAAGGCAGACATTCAAGATGGCCGCTCTGCTTGGAGCACAGGTGGTGAGACATGAGGGGAGAAAAGAGGTCGGGGCTTCCTCACAAAGGGTCTTGTAGGTTGGTAAGGAGTGTGGATCTATTCTTAGCGCAGCGTGAACAGTTTTTTTAAGGAGGGGAGTAACATGAAAACACTGACGTATTAGGAAGATGATTTGCTACTTTGTGGAGAAGAGGTTAAATGGGGCCAGAGCAGAAGTGGACAGGCTAAAGATTTGGTGGGAGTTAGAATTTACAGGGCTTGATGATGTTACTACTAAGACATTGGGGGAACTTCCAAGAAGTTGGATATGCTTAGAGTAGAGGAAGGGGCAGTGTGGATCCTCCCTAGGGATTGGGTTATTCTTGAAGCAGATGTATGGGCTCTCACTGAAGCTGCCCCACTAGCAGTGGGGAAAAACTCCTAGAGGAAAAGAAACTTCGGCCCACCTGAAATGTTCTTCCTTCTTTCATCACGGACAAATGTTTACCAATTTTTTCAAAGTCTGTCTCAAATATTACCTCTCCTGTGAAACTTCAAGTTGGTTGACATTTATATAGCATTTATTATGCCTATCTAGCCCTTATTACTATGTCTATGTAGCCCTCATTGTGCTTAAAGTGCTATTATTATTTCTGTTTAACACACAGCAACATGAAGCACAGAAAGATTAGTCACCAAGAGGCAGCCTGGCTCCACAGACCCATGCTTAGCCGCTTTGCTGTGTGGCTTCTTGCTGGGAGCTCTCTGTGCACAGTGACTGACTCCTTCTCTTGCTTCCAGTGACCTCTGTGACAGCACTTTTCGTAGCGTGTGAAGCGTTGATGTTTTGAGTGTTTTTCTTCTCTGGTAGAGAGTGAACAAATTGAAAGCAGGGACTGTGTATTGTTGACTTTCACGTCTTCAGTGCTGGGTACATAATAGATGCCCGATGCGTGAATGAATGAATGAATGAATGAATGGACTTGAATGAATGGATGGATGTCTGAGAGAATAAGAAAGGAAAGTAGCAGGAGTAGAATAGGGCTTTCTGTAACCTTCTGCAGCCTGTATTTTTCTAGGCCAAAGAATCCCTGAGCTGCATTATAATTCAGGCCAGTGTCATTTCTGGCTTTGCCATCATATTGTTTTAGAATTTCCATTAGTGCTTTGTTGTGTTCTAATCAAATAATGCTATTCTCAGTTAAACAGATGATGAAGCTTCTGCTCTGGCAGGTATTATGCTCTTTAAACAGTTGCCGTGTTGTCACCAAGGACATTTCTGCATCTGATATTGATTTAAATATTCAGTTATGAATGTCAGGAAGACAACTTTATTTATAGCTAATGAGGATTGTATTGGCTGAAGAAATCGGCAACGTGAACAAGATAGTACATGCTTGTTAATTCAGTGTGAGTGAAGAGAATAGCCTCGTCGATCAGCATTCACAAGGCTTTTTGTTCTGTACTGATATAAAATTGCAAAACACTGGTGTTATGATTTTACTGTACTTTAGTGTCAAATAGTGAAAGTATTTTTGGGAAGTTTATTGTATTTTGCAGACGATTCACGTCGTATTGAACTTTTACTCAAATGTGGATTTATACAGGTGTGCCTTGATTTTGAAAAGTTTGTTTCACAAAACCCGAATTGCAGAACAGATAAGTTGGAAACAAAAGAGTATTTGGGTAGTTCATTGAATATCTATAGAGTAGATATGATGAGTTTAGGGGCTTGGGTCCCCATCTACTCTTCTCATTCTCCAGGATTCCGATCGATAACGCAAACCAACCAGGCAAGATCGCTAGCCAGATGGAAAATATAAATAGGGATTCTGTTTGTCTGTATAATCTCCCGTGCAGGATTTTGTGAAATCTGTATTAGGTGTATGTGCTTTAGGCTTCATTCCAAGCGGGACTTTTTACTCCTACTTTTTATTGAGAATTGGGCCCCACAAACTCGAGTGTGCTTGCAAAGGGAGAAAGGGACTAGATGTTCAGAGCAAACCCTATACCACTTGCTTGGATGTGGAAGGGGCTGGCAGGCTGCTCCGAGAAGGTATGGTGGGTAGAATAACGCACCCCACCCCCACCTCCCGCGTCCACGTCCTAATTCCCAAGAGCTATGAATAGTTTATCTTACATGGTGAAAGAGACTTGGTGGATGTGATTATGTTAAGGATGTTGAGAGAGAGGTATTATCCTGGGTTATCCAGGTGGGCCCATTGAAATCACAGAGGTCTTTATAGGATGGAGTCAAGAGGGCCACAGAAAAAGGTGTGAGGACAGAAGGACACATTGAAGTGATGGAGGGCCACAAGTTGGGGGATGTGGACCATCCATAGAAGATGGAAAAGGCAAGAAAACAGATTCTTTCCTAGGGCCTCTCGAAAGAGCACCGCCCTGCTCACACCTTTGATTTTAGTCAGCCCCATGAGACTTCTGACCCGCAGAACTCGAAGATAACAAAGTGCTGTTTGTTTAAGCCCCTCACTTAGTGGGAATTTTTTACAGTAGCAATAAAAAACGGATACGGAAGGTTCGGGGACCTGTCCAGATGTGCTTACCACATGGAACAAGAAACTAAAGACAGCCCTCTGGGTCCAAGCGAAAGATGAAGTACCCCTGCCCACTAGTAACACATCGTCCAATTAATAGCAAGCCTGGACAGATCAAACCAACCAGTCTTCTGCCCTGGGATACAGTGAGCGAGAAAATGGAAGCCGATGAAGCCATCTCAGTGGGGTGAAGTTAACTCGAGGAATCAGAGACTTACACAACCGTCGGATGCTGGGAGAGCCACGCCCAGGATGCCCACTTTCAAGAAATCTGGAAGTGTGGGAGTCCTAGAAGGGTGCCAGATCTCTGGGTCAAACCTCTGTTGTCTGCTGACACCCGGGAGCCTGCCTGTGGCTCATCCAAAAACAACAACTTGCACCTTCCAGATCTCACACGAGGCCCTCTCAGTGGTGAACTTTTCATAGGGACTTTGCAGGTAAGGGAGAAGTGGAGTTTCTGGACTTAACCTCTCTGAAGGCCAAGGGCTGAACCGTACAAGGTGTCAACACGTTGGCAGGGATGGTGGAGGCAACATGCTGGCAGAAGCTTGTTTGCTTCTCTATAGTTTGAGGGAGGAATGTGGCAAAAGGAACTTACACATCCCTCCCTCCAACCCCTCAGTTCCTTTGTTCTCTTAAGCTATTGGGGCTGTAGCCATCATTCTGGGCCCAGTCAGCGGATGTGCTGGCAAATTCTTTAGGTTACTGCAGAGCTGTGCTGGGGAACCCCATTCTGAAGAGAGAGGAGATAGACGTGAAATTGAATGGTCGTGGATACATTTAAAATGACTGTGTCCTAATGTAACTACAACTTACCACGTATCTGTTTTGAAGCTACATTATTTCAAGGGCATTTTTCTTTGAAGCTTTTAACAAATAATTTAAGCCAATTAATATTCATTGCAAATGTCAGAAGCAGTTGAATTTTATTTTCATAGGGCCTTTGAACTTCTGTGTTTATTGTGAAAGATCAAATGTTACGCCGTTATTTCCACTTTGAAAATTTGATGAAGTTGCACATGTAACTGTAATCTAATTATTAATAGTTATAAATGCCATTTAATTAAATAATGCATGCCTTATTTCTTTTTTTTAAACTTTATTTATTGAAAATGTTTGTTTATTTTTGAGAGAGAGAGAGAGAGAGCGAGCGAGCACTGGTGGGGGAGGGGCAGAAAGCGAGGGAGACAGGACCTGAAACAGGCTCCAGGCTCTGAGCTGTCAGCACAGAGCCCAATGCGGGGCTCGAACTCACAAACCGTGAGATCATGACTTGAGCTGAAGTCGGACACTCAATTGACTGAGCCACCCAGGCGCCCCTGCGATATTTCTTATTGCTCTCAATCGAGTATTTTTGGAAGATTTGCACATTACCTGTTCAATCTTTAATTGCCTCTTAAGTGTATAGAATTGCTTCTGATATGCCAAAAGCAACAAAAAGGGGTGGTTGGAGTGGAATGCAGCGGGCAGGCATTTGGTTCTGTGTGTAATCTCAGACGATGGAGACGGGGAACAGCCAAAGTTAACAACAGGAGGTGAGTTGGAATCTCTATAAATTGAGCGGCGAGGGAAGCCACATCAAGCCAAGGTTTCCAACTGTGATCTAAGAGTTTGGAAAAGAGCGAGGGAGGGATATGTCATGGATTAATTGACATAGCAGATGACAGGAGTGCGGAGAGCAAGTTGGTAGGACATCGCTGAATAGAAACCTTTGAAGCTGTCATACTTTGGACTGCGTTTACCGGCTCAGGTACCCAGGATGGCTCTCGCAAGCTCATCTCGCACAGGTTCTGGTCTGTACAACTGTGTTCGTTTGGCTTTTTGCCCCCTGGTTATCATACTGAGTCATTTCTCCATTTCTAAGACCATAAGGCCAATATCAAGAGCGGTCACTAATATTTCAGTTTTATTTTATCATCAGAAATTGTGTTTTTGTGCTTCCAACACGTTAGTTTGATTCCTACCCAGACAGACTATCGTGGACCAGAAGGCAGGTGCAAAGCCCTTTTCCTGTTTACCAGCATCATAGAAATGAGAACTTCAATAGTAGTGGCCATTTACAGGTCACATTTTTAGTTAATATGGAAGTTCTGCTCTTCTATGGTCTAATTATAAAGGTTCTGCCTAATTTTTCTCTGTCTAGGAGCTTGTGTTGATTTGCATGGTGATATTTTTATCATTATTATTAGTAGCAGGAGTTATTCTGACACAAGACACCCATTAAAATTCTTCAGTATCTCTGATAAGTTTGGCTCTAATTCCCACTAGAATATGTGATGTGATTCTGGAGTTGACAATATTCTCAGAAATAGTCAATTTGGATTACTCTGTTCCTCAGCAAAATTAATGCTTAATGATCTCCCATGTCTGGTACTTCTAGGCAGTTTCCTTTATGTCTTGGTTTTCAAACCTGCTTTCAAATCTATTCAGCTTAGAGTTCTCTTCTGAAGCCAAACCTGCATATACACTGGTTATTAGGTACCCCAGCCAGCTATTTCACAGGCAACTCACACTTAATATGTATGAATAGGCAATATAACCCCTTCTTCCATTTCTCCAGATCCACGTTTGCTTATTCAGAGATAGACACCAGCTAGGTGTCAAGTCAGATATCTGAACTTATCTTGGATTTCTTCTTTGACCTTGTCTGTATATAATCAGCTGCTGGGACCTGTCAATGAAGGCTTGGGTGGTCCTTCTGTCCTCAGGATAGCAGCTTCTCCTGTGCTCTCGTAGCAGAGGCAACTGCTTCTATTATAAGTTATTTTATTATACTGTAACTGTTACTTGCGTGTCTGTCTCTTGCTTTTGAGGGTAGAGGAGAGAGACGAGATCTTTCTTCATGTTTATCCCTTTGGCGGTTAGCCCAATATTTGTTTAGTCAATGAAGTGAAGGAAGGGGTAAATAAATTTGATGAAAGTACTATGACCAGGGTTGGTACATAAAATGTCCTAAATAATTTATGTATGATGAGCCTGTGATTCCTTATTTGACTTTACTTCCTCTTTACTATTGAATATTATGCGACCTAATGGTAAAAGCTGTATTAATTTTGGAGTCTCTTTGATGTAGTCATAAGATTTTACATTCATTTTACGCTTCGCAGTGTGAAGTTTCAAATATATACCAGGGAGATTTAAAATGAACATGAAGTAGATGACTAACATGTAACTTTGGGAATTTCAGTGTCAAAACATATATATTCATTTTCTGTCATCTACAGACATTATCTTTACAAAAAAATAAGGAAGAACTGATTCCAAAGGAAGTAATCCCATTACCCAAATTTTAACAATTGAACTTGCCCATGAAAAAAAAAAAAAAAAAAAAAAAGCTTACATGGCACTTTAACTTTTACATCATTTTATTTAAAGGATAAATGTCATTGCTATGTTCACCAAAATGATCTTTGAAAGACATGATCTTTTTTTTTTTTTTTTTAAGTTTGGTTTCCCCCAGTTTGCAAGTTGATGGTTGTATTTTTGCTTTAACAGTGATAAGAAAGCAGAAGTTGTGACACAAATGATACGAATGGTGTGTTTCAGTTTTGAAAGGCATTATCATTCTTCTCACTCTTTACGTAAGCTTTTATGGGCACATTCTGAGTGATGTCATACGTAGGAAATTTACGCTGATACTTCCATTAGATGAGAATATATCATTAGAATATATGAACTAGTAGACCGTGCACACAAAATAAAGCAAAAGTATGGTAGGGCACTTGGAAAGTTTCTCCTTATGAAAGAAATGAACAATACCTTTATTTAAATCCACCTAAAACGTAACTCTGACTTACAGCGTGTGGCTTAGTTTGGGGTCATCAAATTCCCTTTGCGTTGGATTCTTATGCATGCATTTTGTAGTGGTTCTAAAGAAGTAAACTCATCATCCTTTTCTGTTAGGCATCCCTTGTGCTGAATAAACTCAATATGTAAAAATTTTGGAGCACAAATTGCAAATTAAAACAAAATTAGCATATACAATCGGGATTTCCTGCACTTATAGGGTGAACCTGCTTTGTCTTTCCCTGAATAAAATTAAGTTTGTTAGACCTTCCCAATTATTACATTTATAATTCCCTTCTCCATCTGGAGACTCTCCCCTCCTTACCTCCAGCCTGGCCCAGCACCGAACACACCAAAGATGATTGCACGATTTGATTGTGTGAATCATTGGGGAAACCTGATCCAGCTTATTAGAAGCAATTTTTTATATCTGCACCTATTGTGTAAATTAAAAGATACTTAGGGGCGTCTGGCTCAGTCGGTTAAGTGTCCATCTTCAGCTCAGGTCATAATCTCATGGTTCATGAGTTCGAACCCTGCATTAGGCTCTGTGCTGACAGCTCAGAGCCTGGAGCCTGCTTTGGATTCTCTGTCTTCCTCTCTCTCTGCCCCTCCCCTGCTCTCTCTCTCTCTCTCAAAAATAAATTAACATTAAAAAAAGATATGTGCACAACAACAAAGAAACATGTGGCTTTTTTTCTTTTTAAATCTTTGACATCAGCCATAGTTCTTTTAGGTCCTAATTTTTCATTTTCTTCACATTTTCAACGTCTCATCTGTAAAGTTTGTTTATACTTGTTATTGTCCCTATGCCTGTCTTGGGGGCACATGTTTCACCCATCTTAAACAGTCATACATACAGACACACGCTAAACAAGTAAACAAAAGCCATGCACAAAAACTGCATTCTCCTTCAATACTAAACCCATTGCCTACTTTGCCCTTCTTTTTACAACTTGTCTTTTTGAGAGAGTTCCCTGCACTCACTGTCTTCACCTCTTCACCTTATCTTCAACCTCCAGGTTTCTGAGAACTCTCAGTGCATCTTGGTATTAAGAAATACTTGGTTACCCCTGTGCCAGTGCATTTTAAAATAAAGTAAATGGGATTCTGCTTTCAGATTTTGTGTTGTTTTGTTTTTGTTTTTGTTTTTGGCTCTCGATTAAGCTCACAGGAGGACTTGTTGACATACAGCAGCTAATAAGAGCTGATTTTTATTGAACACTTAGTATGGTCCAGGCAGAGGGCTAAACTCTTTGCATGGATTGTGTAAGTTGTGCATCACAACCCCATAACTTTAATTTAACAGTAAGCATTTCTTTTTTTTTTTAATATAAAAATTATTGTCAAATTGGTTTCCGTACAACACCCAGTGCTCCTCCCAACAGGTGCCCTCCTCAATGCCCATCACCCACCCCCGCTCCCTCCCACCCCCCATCAACCCTCAGTTTATTCTCAGTTTTTAAGAGTTTCTTATGGTTTGGCTGTCTCCCTCTCTAAGTTTTTTTTTTTTTTCCCTTCCCCTCCCCCATGGTCTTCTGTTACGTTTCTCAGGATCCACCTAAGAGTGAAAGCATATGGTATCTGTTTTTCTCTGTATGACTTATTTGACTTAACATTTCTTAACCATAAGAATTTTACCCACGGATGACTGAGGAAAAATGAGGTCCATGGTCTTAAGCACAACAGTACAGATCACCCTAAGATCACCAACCTTGAATACTTTTAGATTGCTGAAAAGATACCAAATAAGGTTAGAGTCCTAAAATCGTAAGTCCGGTTGGGAGTGGAATGGCTAGAGATGCTGATTTCCTTTTGTTTTTACATTCTTCCTATTAGGTTTTTTTTTTTTTTTTTTTTTTTTTTTTTTTTATGTCTGTAAAAATTTATTTGAGAGAAACAGAGAGAGAATGAGCAGAGGAGTGGCAGAGAGAAAGGGAGACAGAGAATCCCAAACAGGCTCTGCATGGTCAAGGAACCCTCGAACCCACCAGACTGTGACCTGAGCCGAAATCAAGAGTGGGACGCTCAACCGGATGAGCCACCTAGGTGTTCCTTCCTGTTAGGTTTTAAGTCAAGGCAATACAGATATATACAATGAGAGTGGAGGCAGAAATGAGAAGAAAATGACCCTAAGAGGAGATTACTATACAAAATGAATGCTACAAAATCTTTCTCGTTGGAGATGTGGATCAGAAAATTGGGCTCTGAGCTCATTAACAGCTAAGACAATGGTAAAAACATCATTGGTGACATGGTTCACTGTGTCTCCAATCTAAAAACAAACCAGTTTTTCAGGAAAAATACAGCTAGTCCTCATAACGAGGCCCAGATCCCCATAGCAATGATCACAGAGGATTACATATAAATCCCTTTAAAATATGTGTATCTTCTCAAAACATTTTTCATACGGCTTTCTTAACTTTCTTGAGCTGTGTTTTAGTGTTAGAGCCATTATGATCCGGCTTTCCTGTTGGTTAGCATAAATCCTCTTTGTTTCCGTTTTAGCCTACTCAGGGTGCAGAATAAACGTGGGTGTTCTGTCCCTCCCCACCCTGCATCCCCAATAGTGTGGGTGCTAGTAGTTAATTAACATAAGTGACGGCCTCTGAAATGGCCTTTCCTCTGTTAAATACCTTTGTGCTTAAGAGAACAGTTGCCTTTTTCAAAATATTTAAATGTGCTTTACAGGATAGCAGAAACATTCTGAAGAACCATTTGTTTATAAGCAAGTTTTGTATCACAGGGGAATATTTTATGATTCAGGATTTGTCTTTCGCTTGTTTTTTTCCATGTTTAAGTAATTCTTTTTGTTTGCTTTGTTATTCATCACAAACTTCAAGCAGTTTTAAAACTGCATTATTTTTTAGTTACTGATAAATCCTTTATCTGGGGAGAAGGGTATGCGGGTCGAGAAGAATCAAGACTAATCCGATATGGAATCAATGTACAGAGACGGAAAGCAAGGGAATCTAACACTTTTCTTTAAACTGAAATCAGTTTAGTGAAAGAAGATAAATGATAAGATTTCTCTTTGTTAAAAAGGACCATATTCTTTACAATAGTTTCTTATAGCTATCTCTGGGTTTATGTAGATGAAGTAACTATTGAATAAGATGTTCTGGAGCATTGAGAGAGACCTATCAGGAACCATATAACTTGGAGAAAGAGAGAGGGAAGGAAGGAAAACAAGCAAACAAAATGCAAACTCAATTAAAAACAGGGCCTTCCCTTCAATTTACTTAGCTAGATCGAATGTGCACACAAAATAAGTGTCCGTGTTTGATGGCTCCTCCAAAAGCTAAACCTGGAATATACCACGCGGCCCTGCAATTCACTCCTAAATACATACCCAAGAGAATCGAAAACAGGTATTCAAACAAGTACGTGGATTTGCATGTTCATAACAGGATTATTCACAATAGCCAAAAGGTGTGGACAGCCCAAGTGTTCATCAGTTGATGAACGGGTCAACAAATGTGGTATATGTAAGCCACGGAATACTATACAGCCATAATAAGGAACAAGGAAGCGATACATGCTACAGCACAGACGAGCCTCCAGAACATTCTGGTAAGAAGTCAGATACAAAAGGTTATATATTGTGGGATTTTATTTATTTAAGTTAAAAAGAAATTTTTAACATTTATTCATTTTTGAGAGATAGAGACAGAGCATGAGTGGGGGAGGGGCAGAGAGAGAGGGAGACACAGAATCTGAAGCAGGCTCCAGGCTCTGAGCTGTCAGCACTGAGCCCGACATGGCGCTTGAACTCATGAACTGTCGGATCATGACCTGAGTCAGTCGGACACTTAACCGACTGAGCCGCCCAGGTGCCCCCTGTATTGTTTTATTTAAATGAAATATTTAGAATAAACAAATCCATAGAGACCAAATACAGATTTGTGGTTGCCATGGACTGGGAGGAAAGGGGAATGAGGAGAAATTGCTTAATGGGTAGGAGGTTTTATTTTGGGATGATGGAAATATTTCGCAACCAAATAGAGGTGGTGGTTGCCCAACATTGTGAATGTACTAAGTTTCACTGAAGTACTCACTTAAAATGGTTAATTTTTTTTTTTTTATTTTTAAAAATTTTTTTTTTCAACGTTTTTATTTATTTTTGGGACAGAGAGAGACAGAGCATGAACGGGGGAGGGGCAGAGAGAGAGGGAGACACAGAATCGGAAACAGGCTCCAGGCTCTGAGCCATCAGCCCACAGCCCGACGCGGGGCTCGAACTCACGGACCGCGAGATCGTGACCTGGCTGAAGTCGGACGCCCAACCGACTGCGCCACCCAGGCGCCCCTAAAATGGTTAATTTTATGTTATGTGACGTTCACCTCATTAAATCAAGAAATAGCCATATAGGGGTGCCTGGGTGGCGCAGTCGGTTAAGCGTCCGACTTCAGCCAGGTCACGATCTCGTGCTCCGTGAGTTCGAACCCCGCGTCGGGCTCTGAGCTGATGGCTCAGAGCCTGGAGCCTGTTTCCGATTCTGTGTCTCCCTCTCTCTCTGCCCCTCCCCCGTTCATGCTCTGTCTCTCTCTGTCCCAAAAATAAATAAACGTTGAAAAAAAAATTAAAAAAAAAAAAAAAGAAATAGCCATATATATGTATTATGTGGAAATGAGGACATAAGTAAATGCCAGATCAAACAGCTGAGAAATTCAAAAGCATTTGTCTCCAGGACAGAAGAATGGAGGTTTGGGGAGGGGTAGGATAGGGTCAGAGTATTTTTGTTTTTAAATTTTGCAATAACATTTAACCTATTTAACCTATGTGCGTGCAACTTGATAAACTTAAAAATTTGAAGAAGTGTTGCTCACTAAGATTTTATAATACTAGACAGTGATCAATAATGAAATATCTAAATTCTGCAGAAGCATTGAGTAAAGAAACCAATTAGAATAGTGAGGGTTGTTTTTTTTTTTTTTAATTTTTTTTTCAACGTTTATTTATTTTTGGGACAGAGAGAGAGCATGAACGGGGGAGGGGCAGAGAGAGAGGGAGACACAGAATCGGAAACAGGCTCCAGGCTCTGAGCCATCAGCCCAGAGCCCGACGTGGGGCTCGAACTCCCAGACCGCGAGATCGTGACCTGGCTGAAGGCGGATGCTTAACCGACTGCGCCACCCAGGTGCCCCTTGAGGGTTGTTTTTAAAAATGTCTTTGTGGAAATGAACTATGAGCTGGATTTTGAGGTTGAGTTGAGTAGCTTGATGAAATGAATTTCCAAGGGACCAGAAGGAGGTGGGACATGCAGAGGGACCCTGGGCTGAAGTAAGTATTGTGGCGTCACAGAAAGGACTTTCTGAAAGATGAAAGTAACGATAACAGGGATCCCCAAACCGGTTACCTCCTTTCCATTTGGTTTTTTACCTCCACTAAACACTTCCCTTTGCCTTCAATTTTCCATTTGGTTAAACAAGAAAAGATACTGGAATCTCACAGCTACATCTTGGAAATGCTGTTAGAATGCTCTGTTCTTAGGAATAGGAAAACCTGTCCTAAATTTCATAGATAAAAATTCAGTGTAAATACATTAACCACTTTAAGCCTAGAATTATTACACTAACATTCACACGTCACCCACATAGAAATGGCTCATGTCCTCTAAGGGATGAAAAACCCATGGGTCTAGGTTTTGCTTCGAAAATTAAAATGAAAAGGTATGAATTCCACTGAATTCCTTTTTAACTTATCAAAGACCCTAAGAATATTTTTGGATTCGGGGCATTAATAATAGCTTCTTCTAGCACCCAATTTTGTATAGGCTTTTGTTGTCTTTAAGTCCTAGTTTTTAAGGCCCATTAAAAAATCATTTTTAGAATGAAATATGTGAGAACTTCATAAAACATCTGGGAAATTAGCCAGTTTCCCTTGAAAAGTCAGATAGAACTTCCAAATTGCCATCGGAATCCACTCCTTCATCCCAGCCTTACCACTTCTGCCCAGAAAGTGCAACCACTAGATAAATTGGAAAGTGGGTTAGGGCTTCCTGTTCTCAGTATTATTTTAATTTAATGTCTTAGAGTTGTCACCTTTCACCCACCTGGCTCTGAAAGGCCCTGCACACTGCACAGCGTGTGGGTAAAATGATAGGTAAAGCATTATCATCCGTTGGAGTCAGGGTCACTCTTATAAATAACATCCTTTATTCCTTAAAACACACACACACACATGATGAAATCCTGGTATTGCTTTCACTGCTGGAATGTGCTATTCCTTTCCAGTGCTTATAAAAGTATAAGTAAGTCAATCATCCCTATTCTTGGTTACCTAAACCGATCCAAACCAACAAAGGTAATTACAAATGTTCTCTGAGTATGTTAAGTATTAATAAGGTGTTAAAAATCCACCCTCCCCCCATTTCCCTCATTTAGGAATCAGGGTGTTTGCCTTCTGAACAATGGAAGAAAGTAGTGTAAACCCACCTGTTCAGAGTTCAAAAGAAATCAACCCTAATGCCTAAAACACACACCATGAGTGCTTCTAGTAAAAATTTTGAAATTTTGCCTTTGCATTAAATCAGGTACTCAAGGTTTCTTTTATTATTCTTGTTTCTTTTCAGATTCCCTATTTTTTTTCTTTAAAAATATTTTGGGGGTGCATGAGTGGCTCAGTGGGTTAAGCATCTGACTTCGGCTCAGGTCATGATCTAGCAGTTTGTGAGTTCAAGCCTCGCATCAGGCTCTGTGCTGACAGCTCAGAACCTGGAGCCTGCTTCACATTCTGTGTCTCCCTCTCTCTCTGCCCCTCCCCTGCTTGCGCTCTGTCTCTCTCTTTCTCTCTCGAAAACAAAGATGAAAAAAATTAAAAAAAATATTTTGCCATTGAAATCCAAGCGTTCATTCACTGACGAATGGATAAATAAAATGTGTACACGCATACGCACACACACGTGCGCACACACACACACAGAGAATATTAGTCAGCCTTGAAAAGGAAGAGAATTCTGATAAATGCTAACAACAGGCATGAACCTTGGGACACTATGCTAAATGAAAAACGCTAGTCACAAAAAAAATCAAATACTGTATGACTCCTCTTATATGAGGTACCTGGGATGGTCAGATTAATAGAGAAGTAGAAACGTGGTTGTCAGGGGCTGGGGGAGAGTGGGGAGTTAGTGTTTAGGAGGTATAGAGCGTCAGTTTTGCAGGATGAGACGAGTTCTGGGAATAAATGGTGGGGATGATATCATAACAATGTGAAGGTACTTAATGCTACTGAACTGTGCACTTAAAAAATGGTTAAGATGGTAAAGTCTGTTGTGTATTTTACCACAATTAACATTGCATATATATGCATATATATATGCATATATACACATGTATATTTACATGTATACATGTATATATACACATATGTACACACATGTATATGTATATACACACATGTGTACATATGTGTATATATACATATATGTATATATGCATATATATGTATACATACATATATATGCATATATACATATATATGTATATAATTATATATATAAATATTTTTAGCACTTTTTCATTAAATCTATTATTAGCTCTTAGATTAGGATAAATAAATACTCCTTGTCATGTTAAAAAACTTCCTAGTATTTTTAAATTATCTTAAAATTAAAATAATTCTGGACAAAAATATTTTCTGAATGTATCTAGCTTCTTAAATATAGTCTCTTTATATAGTTTTGATTTCTGGGATGTGCCAGCCTTTGAAGGGACAGACCGCATGTGATGCGATAGGCTTTCGCTCTGTTTTCTCCTTAACTTCTCACAATCATCAACGAGGAAGCTTTTATCCACGAGGAAGCTGAAGCTCAGAGATGTTAAGTATCTTACTCTAAGTCACTCAGGGCTGAAGCCAGAGCTCGAGCTTAGTCTGTGTTAACAGGAAGCTTTGGACTGCATGGGTTGCCAACCCCAGTTGAAAAAGGCTTCAACAAGTAGATAATATTGCTCATATACTACAGCTCCTGATGGGTGGCTTTCAGGTCCTGGATCTCGGGTCGAGCTGCTCCTCTGTTCCTCATTTAATTCGACCCTACCCAGTGTGTTGGCACCATACGCAGTCTGTGGCAAAAGGCCGAAGGAATTCTTGGGGGTCATCCCGCAGGCTTGATCACACAACGCATTGGCCAGGATTGGTCCACATGCCCAGTATTAGACCAGTCACTGGCCATCAGAGAGGGATGAACTTAAGTTATAATTTGGGGGCAAATGGATACTGAGGAGTGCACCACCAGGTCCATCTCAACCTGCCTGATTCTCATGGACCATGCCACTTTCTTAGGGCTCTTGATGTGTCTGCTGTGAAGGCCCTCCACTTTTATACTTTGTCATGATTGTATCGGTTGATTGGCTTCTAACTCTTGCTGTCTCGCTTCCAGTTTATGTTAGTGCACCTGTTCCCAGCTGTATTCCCATTCCTCCTTTGATTATTTAGCTACATGCTTATTAGCTGCTGTGTCCTGGGAAAGTGAAAGAAATACCACCTTACCAGGGGTTTTTATACAAATTAAAAATAGACAAATAGTAATGGCACATTGGTCTCTTCTAAGGCAAAAATGTGTGAGCTTTAATGTATGTACCTGGCATCATCTCCTTTTGATGTTCACATTCCTTTTTGCACATTTCCTGCTGTTTCATGAGTTTCTCAGTAGTTGAGACTGTCTCATGGGTAACTTCTAATTGTGAATACTGGAAGTTATACAATAGGGAATATAATACTTGTACTGTTTTTATTTTTAAATATTTAATTTTAATAGAAAGAAAGAGAGACAGACTGAGACAGAGCACAAGCAGAGGAGGGACAGAGAGGGAAGGAGACACAGGATCCTAAGCAGGCTCCAGGCTCTGAGCTGTCAGCATAGAGCCTGATGCAGGGCTCAAACCCACAAACCGTGAGATCATGACCCGAGCCAAAGTCAGATGCTTAACCAACTGAGCTACCCAGGTGCCCCAATACATGTGCATTTTTTACACGGATTTAGTATAATTAGAGTTTTTAGCATTCTTTTTTTTTTTTTTTTTAAATTTGGTTTTTTTTTTTTTTTCAACGTTTATTTATTTTTGGGACAGAGAGAGACTAAGCATGAACGGGGGAGGGGCAGAGAGAGAGGGAGACACAGAATCGGAAACAGGCTCCAGGCTCTGAGCCATCAGCCCAGAGCCCGACGCGGGGCTCGAACCCACGGACCGCGAGATCGTGACCTGGCTGAAGTCGGACGCTTAACCGACTGCGCCACCCAGGCACCCCGAGTTTTTAGCATTCTTAAGATGTTGGCCAAGATTTTTTTTTTCAGTGTTACTAGATTTATCAATAGCGGAAGATAAGGTTGAAAGGTGGACAAGAAGCTGATTGTGGAAGGTTTTGATTCCCATGCTGGGTAACTTAGCAGATTTTTTTCAAATTTTGCCCTAAGTAAGTATCCCTAAAGGAGGAAGATAATGAAGACATAATCCCAAACTTGCTGGTTAGCCCTAAATGGTTTAAAAAAAATCAAAATTTATTTAAGCCCTTGTGTTGCAACTTAAAACTTCATGTGATTTTGTATTCCTCTCCATAATCTGTGTGTAATTATTTTAATATGCCTTATGCTTTGGTTACTTGTCATTAAGTTAATTTATGCACCAGGAAGTCATGCCATGTTTATCTGACAACTTTGCCTCCAGACTGTCCCACACCCAGGAGGACTTGCACATCTGGCCATGACCTTGGTGTGGGTGGGAGCTGAAGCCCTCCAAGCCCATTCTTCTAGCTTCTTGAAGCTATTGTGTCTGCCTCAGTTTTACACAGTGGGATTCCCTCCTACACCCCAGATTTTTCACCACCCTTTCTCACAAAGTGCTTGCCTCCAGCCTGCTGACCTCCCCAATCTTCCTTTGCCTCTTATGTCTTCGACTATAACCACTTCTATGTTTCTGGCTTTTTTCTACCCTTCTAAACCCTGGATTTGGAGTCTAGCTGCCTTGCTGTCCGCACCCTAACTCAGCCCATTCCATAGAGCAGGACTGAAAATTGAAGATTTTCATAAAATAGTGTGGCTGATTCAGAGTCTTTCTGTAAACTTGCCCTGAGAATCGTCTGTGAGAAGGGTTTAAGTGGGCAACTTCGTTGTTAGGGACACCAGTTGAAAAGCACATAGAAAGCCTCTTTGGCAGGAAGGCTAACATGATTTGATGTTACTATGTGAGGACTCTAGAGAAACTGTGAACTAGGTCTTGAATCAGACTTGTTCCCTCTTTAGATTAAAGATGGCTATGTGGGCAAATGTTGATTCATGTGAAATGTTTAGGTATTTCCCTGTGTTTAACTTTGTGATTGCAATCATGTGTGGGATCTATGAGAATAAGACATAATTAAATATAACACAGCATATGAACTATTTCCCCCTTTCTTCCAAGTGGAGTCGAATTAAGAACACTGTAGTTAATGGAATAACTAATGTCCACCCCTGATTAGACTGAATTCTTTGGTTCAGAACAATAAATGTCATCTGCTTACATACCAGGCTTGTTTATTCATTGAACTTTTGACTTGCGGAAACTAGCATTTTACTGTAATAAACACTTGGTTACATCTGTTACAAATTGAACACAATTGGTTATTCCAAGAATAGTGTTCCAACTCTAGACCAAAATTATAAGCAGCTGTATGCTAATAGATATGCACACCAACTTCCCACCTTTGTGTCCTATTGTTTTAAAAATGTGTGTACCTTGGGGCGCCTGGGTGGCGCAGTCGGTTAAGCGTCTGACTTCAGCCAGGTCACGATCTCGCGGTCCGTGAGTTCGAGCCCCGCGTCGGGCTCTGGGCTGATGGCTCAGAGCCTGGAGCCTGTTTCCGATTCTGTGTCTCCCTCTCTCTCTGCCCCTCCCCCGTTCGTGCTCTGTCTCTCTCTGTCCCAAAAATAAATAAACGTTGAAAAAAAAAATGTGTGTACCTCAAAAGTCAAGTTCAAATGGATGTAATTTCTCATTTGAAAAATATATTTTAGGGGTTTGTGTTCTTTTCTTTGCTCACTCTAAAATTTGAATCATTCTGTGTGGAGAGAAAAAGGTGGTTGCAACTTTTGTCTTTGTGTTTTCCTTTTATAGGAATTCAAGGAAATATTTCTTCATTAATTTTATCCACCATTCCAACGAAATTATTTTTCTTTTTTAACTCTTACGGGGTTTTAAATTAACTTTGTGAGGCTTATTTATTTTATTTTTTTAAGTTTTTTGGTGTTTGCTTTTCTTTTTCTTTCTGTCTTTTTTTTTTTTTTTTTTTTTGAGAAAGAGAGAGAGTGTGCAGGTGTGAGTTGGGGAGGGGCAGAGAGAGAGAGGGAGAGAATCTTAAGCAGGCTCCCTGCCCAGTGCAGAGCCCAACTCGGGGGGTCTATCTCAGGAACCATGAGATCATTACCTGAGCCTAAATCAAGAGTCAGTTGCTTAACCCACTGAGCCACCCAGGCACCCCAATGTGCTTGCTTTCCTTTAGTACTAATTTGGATACTGTTCCTATGACTTTGGGGAAAGTAAAACTAATTTATTTGTAAATGGTTGCCTAATATTTAAGCATTAGTTTTTCATTTTCTTATAATTTTCTTAAATTATTAAATAAATATAAGAATATTTTCAGATGCTGAAATGTTTTGATATTTGACTTTTCAGTTCCATCGTAGTATATGAAACTTCTAGGATTTTAAGTGTTCAGTAGAATTTTGACTATATAATAGCTGATAATTTAATGGGCAGTAATTTAGGTCTTCAATAATTATGTTTTTGGTTTGTAGGTAAGATTGAATCTTTTTCCAAGTTTTTTTTTCTGGTTGCATTTTGTCTTTGGTAAGTTGTTCTTTGTTTTTTAATTTTTTAATTTTTTTTATTTTTTAAAATTGACATCCAAATTAGTTAGTATATAGTGATGTAAGTTGTTCTTTGTTACCTGACAACAACTGCATTTCTAATATTTTTCTTATAGATCTGTATATTACTGCTCCTTACCATGTTTGTAAGTGTAAAATTTTTCTTTCAAATATATTTATCATGTGGCATTTGGTACATACAAAGTATTGAAACACACAAGTAAGTTATAAAAATAAATCTCAGTTATTATATTACTACCGTAACTGGAACCATGCAATTTAACTACAACTCAGCTTAGCCAGAACATCAGCATTCAACTTAATGGAATCCTACTCCAGTCAATCCCCTTCCTCACTTTCCCTTCATTGGTAAGCACCAGTCTTTGAGGTTTATCATTCTCTTAGGAAGAAACAGAAAATCTTAACAGATTGATCACTAGTAATGAAATTGAATCAGTAATCAAAAAACTCCCAAAAAACAAAAGTCAAACACTAGATGGCTTCACAGGTGAATTCCACCAATCATTTAAAAAAGAGTTAATATGTATCCTTCTCAAACTTTTCCAAAAAATTAAAGAGGATGGAGTGCTTCCAAATTCATTCTAAGAGGCCGGTGCTACCCCGAGACCAAAACCAGGCAAAGACACTACAGAAAAGAAATTATAGGCCAATATCATTGAGGAACATAGATACAAACATCATCAAAAAAATAGAAGCACTCTGAATTCAACAATACATTAAAAGGGATCATATGCCACAATCAAATGAAATTTATTCAGGGATTCAAGGATGCCTCAATATCCACAAATCAATTCATGTAATGCATCACAGTAGCAAAATGAGGGATAAACATTATATGGTCATTTTATTTTATTTATTTTTGGGGGTATTTTTATTTAATTAATTTTTATTAAATTAATTTTTATAAAAATTTACATCCAAGTTAGTTAGCATATAGTGCAACAATGATTTCAGGAGTAGATTCCTTAATGGCCCTTACTCATTTAGCCCATCCCCCCTCCCACAACCCCTACAGTAACCCTCTGTTTGTTCTCCATATCTAAGAGTCTCTTATGTATTGTCCCCCTCCCTGGTTTTATATGATTTTTGCTTCCTTTCCATTATGTTCATCTGTTTTGTATCTTAAAGTCCTCATATGAGTGAAGTCATATATTTGTCTTTCTCTGACTAATTTCACTTAGCATAATATCTTCTAGTTCCATCCACATAGTTGCAAATGGCAAGATTTCTTTTTTCTTTTTGATTGCCAAGTAATACTCCGTTGTATACACATACCACATCTTCTTTATCCATTCATCCATTGATGGGCATTTGGTTTATTCCCATACTTTGGCTATTGTGGATAGTGCTGCTATAAACATTGGGGTTCGAAACAGCATACCTGTATCTTTTGGATAAATGCCTAGTAGTACAACTTCTGGGTCATAGGATAATTCTATTTTTAATTTTTTGAGGAACCTCCAGACTTTTCCAGAGTGGCTGCACCAGTTTGCGTACCCACCAGCAGTGCAAAAGAGATCCTCTTTCTCTGCATCTTCGCCAACATCTGTTGTTGCCTGAGTTGTTAATGTCTGCCATTCTGACAGGTGTGAGGTGGTAAAAATTATATGATCATTTTAATAGATGCAGAAAAAAGCATTTGACAAAATTCAATATCAATTTATGATAGAACCTCAACAAAGTGGGTATAGATGGAACATACCTCACCATAATAAAGACCACACATGACAAACTCACAGCTAACATCATACTCAAGGACGTAAAGCTGAAAGCTTTTCCTCTGTGATCAGGAACAAGACAAGAATGCACATTCTTGCCACTTTTATTCAACAGGGTACTGGAAGTCCTAGCCACAACAATCAGATAAGAAAAAGAAATAAATGGCACCCAAATCAGTGAGGAAAGAGTAAAACCATCAGTATTTACACATGACATGATACTATATATAGAAAACTCTAAAGGCTCCAGCAAAAACTATCGGAACTAATAAATGAATTCTGTAAAGTTACAGGCTATAAAATAACGTACAGAAATCATTTGCATTTCTATACACTAATGAGCCATCAGAAAGAGAACTAAAGAAAACAGTCCCATTTATAACAGCATCAAAAAGAATAAAAAACCTAGGGAATAAATTTAACCAAGGGGGTGAAAGACTTGTACTTTGAAGTTACTATTTTTTTTAATGTTTATTTATTTTTGAAAGAGTGCAAGCAGGGGAGGGGCAGACAGAGGGGGACAGAGGATCCGAAACGGTCTCTGCACTGACAGGCTGACAGCAGCAAGCCGTATGTGGGGCTCGAACTCACAAACTGCGAGATCATGACCTGAGCTGAAGTTGGATGCTCAACCGACTGAGCCCCCCAGGTGCCCCTGAAGTTATTTTTAAAGTTTGTCACATGTTTGGATTTTTTAGCAATGTTTTGTTTGCTTTTGCTTTTTTCTTTAAATTTTTAAAAATTATATCCCACGCTGTGCAACTTCGGCAATATGGTATTTCTGTGAATTATCTGTGTTGTTGCATTTAGATATAGTGTATCCATATTTATCTTGATAAATTTTTAGTTGAGAGAGTACACTCTAATTTATTCATCTATTATCTTGCATTTGAGTTTTGTCCACTTTGTTACTGTTATAAATAATACTGTTATAAATGTTATAAATAAGGATCTACTAATGTACATGTGCAAGAATTCTCAAAGTGTTCTTCTGAAAACAGAATTGGTGGGTTATGGGGTATGAAAAGCTTCAGTTTTAGTGTTAAGGCTGCATTGTTTTTGGAAGGAGTGGCATATGATTTTAACTCTCCCCAGTGATGTGTAAGAGTTCTTATTGGTCTGCATCCTTGCCTGTACTTTGTATTGTTAGACTTTTAATTGTTTATAAATGTATGGAAGTCAAATGGGACATTATTATGATTTTCTCAAAAAAAGTTTTTTAATGTTTATTTATTTACTTTTGAGAGAGAGAGAGACAGCACGAGTTGGGGAGGGACAGAGAGAGAGAGAGAGAGAGAGAGACAGAATTCGAAGCAGCCTCCAGGTTCTGAGCTGTCAGCACAGAGCCTGATTCAGGGCTTGAACCCACAGACTGTGAGATCATGACCTGAGCCAAAGTTGAACCAACTAAACTGACTGATCCACCCAGGTGCCCCTACATCTTGATTTTAAAATTACGTTTTATTTAAAATTATTTATTTAAAATAATTTTATTTTATTTAAAATTATGTTTGATTACTAACAAGATTGAACATCTTCTTATTAGTTTATTTGCCATTTGTGGTCCTTCTTCTGTGAAATGCCTGTTGTATCTTTTGCCTGTTCTTCTACTGTATTATTTGCTTTATTCTCACTGGGTTCAAGGAGTTTTTAAAAATATATTATGAACCCTACTCCTCTAATGGTTGTATGTGTTGTATATAGTCTTCTTTCAGGTTTTGACTTGTCTTTTCATTTTATTTATAGTATTATTTTTTTTTAAATTTTTTTTTCAACGTTTTTATTTATTTTTGGGACAGAGAGAGACAGAGCATGCACGGGGGAGGGGCAGAGAGAGAGGGAGACACAGAATTGGAAACAGGCTCCAGGCTCTGAGCCGTCAGCCCAGAGCCTGACGCGGGGCTCGAACCCACGGACTGCGAGATCGTGACCTGGCTGAAGTCGGACGTTTAACCGACTGCGCCACCCAGGCGCCCCTATAGTATTATTTTTTAAACAGCTTAATTGTGGGGGAGGGCACCTGAGTGGCTCAATCAGTTAAGCCTCCAACTGTGGCTCAGGTCTGATCTCACTGTTGGTGAGCTTGAGCCCTGCTTAGGGTAAACATGAGCCCCTCTTCTCTCTTCCTCTGTCCCTCCTGGGATTCTCTCTCTCTCTCTCTCTCTCTCTCTCTCTCTCAAAACAAACAAACAAACAAACAAACAACAACAGCAACAAACAAATGGAATTATACAGTATGCATTCAGTTTTGCCTGGCTGCATTCACTCAGTGTAATTATTTTGGATTCATCCATATTGTTGCATATATAAGTAGTTCATTCATTTTTATTGCTAAGTAATATTCAATTATATGGATATATTACAATTTGTTTATCCATTCACCTTTTGTTAGATATTTGCATTGTTTGTTTTTAGGCTATTGAAAACAAAGACATTCATAGAAGCCTTTGTATGAACATGTGTTTCTTTCTGTCTTGGCATACCTAGAAGTAGAATGGCTTGGGTGTATGATAGGTGTACATTTAAATTTTTTTTTTTTTTTTTTTTATTTATTTTTGGGACAGAGAGAGACAGAGCATGAACGGGGGAGGGGCAGAGAGAGAGGGAGACACAGAATCAGAAACAGGCTCCAGGCTCTGAGCCATCAGCCCAGAGCCCGACGCGGGGCTCGAACTCACGAACCGCGAGATCGTGACCTGGCTGAAGTCGGATGCTTAACCGACTGCGCCACCCAGGCGCCCCGGTGTACATTTAAATTTTACGAGAGTGCCCAACTGTTTTCCAAAGTAGTTGTACCATTTTACACTCTCACTAGCAGTGTTTGAGGGTTTCTTCATGGTATCTTTTTGTGAACAGAAATTCTTAATTTTAAGTTAGTTGAATGCATTGATAATTTCTTTCATTACCTCTTTTTTCATGTTATTTAAGAAGTTCCTCCCTACCTGAGACCATAGTGATACTCTCCTTTATGTTAAAAGTTTTTTAGGTTTTGACTCTTGAGTTCAAGTCTTTAATCCTTTGGTGCAGTGAGCATGATATGATGTGGAATCCAATTTCATTTTTGCCAGATGGGCGACGAGTTGTCTTAGCACCATGTATCACATGTCTGTCCTTTCTCTTGTGGGCTTCAACACCACCTCTGCCCTACATCATGTTTTCATAGATGAGAGGCTCAGAGTGTCATCTCTGTTCTGTTTCATGTGTCTAAGTCAGTGCCGCACCATGGTGATCAATCACTATAGTTTAAAAAAAAATTTTTTTTGACATTTATTTATTTTTGAAAGAGAGAAGGAGGGAGTGTGCACGAGGGAGCACACGCAAGAGAGTGCATAAGTGGGGGAGGGACAGAGAGAGGGAGACAGAGGATCCAAAGCAGGCTCCTCGCTGTGAGTCCAGAGCCTGAGGCAGACTCGAACCCACAAACGGTGAGATCATGTCCTGAGCAGAGATCAAGAGTTGGCCGCTTAACTGACTGAGCCACCCAAGCGCCCCTATCAATCACTATAGTTTTATTATAAGTCCTAAGATCTGGTAGTGCAAATCCTTTCACCTTTTTTGTTTGCAAGGACTGTTCTTGCGTTTTGCTCTTCCATATATATTCTGGAATCAACTTTCCAAGTTCTATAAAAACAAAACAAAACAAAACAAAATTTCTGGGATTTTGATTGAATTGCATTTAATTCAAAGTTCAATTTGAGAAGAAATGAACCTTTAAAAAAATTAAGTATTCTGACCCAGGAACATGACATTTCTTTCTCTTTGAGCGTTTAGTGTCTTTCGGAAACATTTTACATTTTTTTCCATGGATGTTTCGCAGACATTTGTTAGGTTTATTCCAAGATTTTACATATTGAAGGTAGATAGTCTGTTTTAAATTCTACTAGTACTTACATTGAAATTTTAAGAAGAATTAATTTCTTGCTTTTCAAATTTCCCTCCCATTATCCTCTGTCTCAGTGCACACACGGGTTTACACTTCTACGAATTTAATATGGAATTCAACACACAGAAAAACAAATCTTTTCAAACGACATGTCTTCTTTTTCAATAAATGTACGTTTTGCATTCTGTTTCAGTTACTATAATGATAATAATTAAAATTATATTTGTTAGACTATATTATTTTTGTCACAACTATGAATAATGTATTTATTGAATTATCTCCAGGCAGTTAACCAGTTTCAATGCCTACTGGTTAGTTATTTCCTGTTAAACGCCTTCAGTTTTTGAACTTACAGTTTCATTAACCTCCTGGTGAGCTGGGATATGTCATCAGTCAATTTTTGTAAGAAACTTATTGGGTGGTAAATTTATCAGCCTTTTTCGTCCGCTGGCTGATGTTTTTTTATAACATTCTTCATTTGCAGGTGTATTTAACATATGTTGCCCTAACATATGAATAGCACATACTATTTATAAAATTCTTGAATCATAAACTCTCTTCCTCCATGTGTTATAAACTGCCTTGTCGTCTGGCATTTACAATTATAGAGGAGATATTGGAAAAGAAACTGTAGTTGGATTTTTTCCCTCAGTTTGGTTGGTTTTAGGACTCCTTAAAAAATTCTTTAAGTTTAAAATTTTTATGAGGCTATGTCATAATATTTATTTCTGCTTGTTAAGCTTTTCTGGAAGATGTTAAACTATCAATTTCTGATCTCAAGTTTGCTTTTTTAGGTCTGGAATATTTTATCCTCTCCAACCTCCCATTATCTGTTCTTTTACTCTTCGGCTTTCTCTCCAAGATCTGTCCTTCAAGTACACCATTCCCTTTGTGCGTATTTTTTTTTTTTTTTAACAACTTTATTCATTTGGCTCTTATTCTGGGGATGCTTCTCAAGTTTATTCCCTACAGTATGAATTGATTTTATGTATGCCTACTGATTTTGTTTCAGCCACTACATATTTCATTTTGCTACACTTGTGTCTTATTTCAAACAGTTCTTATTTAATCATTCTTTAATCATATTGGGCTCAGAAAGCAGATAGTGTTCAAAATTTTTTCTGTTTATTAAAGTCTGTGTGAAAGGAACACAATACGGGATTTTTCTTTAAGCCATATACTTCGCTTTCTCTTTTCTTAGACAAGAGAAGTTTACAAATAGATAATGGATTAATTTAGCACATATTTACTGAGCACTTGCTACATACCAGGCACAGTTCCAGACACTGGGGATACAGCAGTGAACAAAATAGGCACACGCACACACAAATCCCTACACGCGTGGAGGCTGTCGTCCTCAGAGCAGACACGGGGAATAAGCAAACAAATAAAACACTCGTGCATCAGGTGGAGAAGTGATCTAGAGAAAAGTAAAATGAGGTGCATGGGGGTGCGTGTGGGCTGCTTTCACACTAAGAAGTTACCAGTATTTGGGGGAGAAGACTCCAGGTGCAAAAAACTGCTAGTCCAGGATCCTTCGGCAGGAGTATGCCTGGTGGATGTGAGGACTAACAAGGATGCCCAGGTGGTTTGAGTTTAGCCAGCGAGGGAGGGGCTGACCTGTAGGAAGTGACGTCGGGAGGCACCAAGGACCGGATCACGTAGGGCTTCTTGGCTTTGACTTGTTTCTTCATGACATGGGTATGCAGCAGGGGATTTGAGAACGGAGATGTGACATGACACGATCTTAATTTTTTTTTTTTTTTTTTTTTTTAACAGCATCACTCTGGCTTCTGGGTTGGAAATTGACGACAGAGGCCGGAAGACCAGCTGAGAGGCTGCTGCAGTGACCCAGGTAAGGGATGCTGGTGACCTGGGCCAGGTGGTAGTGGTGGAGAAGTGCCAGCTTTAGATCTGTTTTTTATATATTTTGAAGCAGACGTAACATGATTGGCTGAAGCTTTGGATGTCAGGTGAAAGAAAGAAAGAGTTAAGGATGAGTTCGAGGCTATTTGCCTGAGAACTGGCATAGAGTTGCTACCTCTGAGCAGGAGAAGACAGAGAGAGGAGAAGATTTGGGAAGAGGAGGGCTTCTGTTTTACATGTCAAAGGTGTGAGAGGCCTCCCGGATATGGCAGCAGAGCCGATGTGTAGACAACTGGACACAGTAGTGTGAAGTTCAAGGGGGAGGTCAGGCTGGAGAAATGACTTGAGAGTTATCAGTGGCTGAACGGTGTTTGAAACCGTGATTCCGGTGACACCAAAGGGAAAACTGTAGATAAATAAGCGTGCTGACATTTCCACCTGTTTCATTCACTTTTGAGTTTGACTTGTTGGTCTTATTTCTGCAGTTGTCCTGGGGGATTGGCTTTAGGGCTTCTCCTGCGTCTGTGAGCACGTTGGGTTACTTTGTTTTGTTTCCTTTCGCCAGTGTGGAAGGTCCATCTGGGTCTGCGTGGGAGCAGGTACAGGGTGGGAGGTTTGCGCTCACCTCATCACTGCTGAGTGCAGAAGTTTTCTTCTAGACCTAGAGATGGTGTGCAGGTTGATAGAAAAACATCTTTGGTGCCTGGGATAACGGAGACATTCATCAGATCCTGGTTTGTTCTGTTGGATACGGATTTCCCACTCCTCCTTCAGTTTGGTTGCCTACCACATTGTCTGGCCCCAGCTCTGCTGTTTCTTCAGCTCACAGACCAGGGCGGTAAGCATGGCACTGAGGCCTGGGTAATCGTCGCATTCCCGGACAAGGAATTTGTCCAGTGGTGGACATGCAGGCCCATCGAGTCGTTCCTGGGATTGACACAAGGCTGTCGGGAGAAAGAAACCCTCTTTCCACGGGAACTACTGAACTAAAACAGTCCTGGAATTGATAGTTGTTACTCCTTTGCTGCATAGAGGGAGCATGTTTAGAGGAGGAGAGAATGCAGCTTTTATAAAGAGGAAAAGCCAGGTGAGAGATGGGAGAGAATATGTGCCCTAACAGCATGGTTTAAAGATCTTGCCCTGAGCTGTATCTGAAGTCACTGTTGGGCAGCTCCTTGCTTGCTTGCTTGCTTCCTTCCCGTATCTTTCCTCTCCTTCCTTTATTCTTTTCTTTCCTCCCCTCCTTCTTTCTGGAATATGCTTTTTGGAATCGGCTTTCTCTTCCTTTCCAGTTGGAATAGTTCTCATTTCATGCCTGTTCAATCCTTCAGGCAATCCTCAGGCCCAGGTATGGGAAATAAGGGTCTTTACAAATGGTTCATTGAACAAAAGAGGCACATTTAGATGCTTAGCTAAACTCTTTTTTTCTGTATCTCAGAGATGCCATCACTGTCGTTTCGGGATATGTTTTTCTACAGTCACATAGGCAGGACTTACAGAGCCAGCCCTGGACGTCCTGAGTTGCCAGCTGAGACTGGAATAAGGGTCAGTGGTGAATGAGTTCATTACAGTCCTTTCCTCCCAGTTCCTATTTTAGTGGAGGACAGATATCAAACAAATAGATGCAATTTAAATAGTAAAGCAGACAAGTGCAAGGGAGCCCGGGGTCAGTTCTGGAAAGGAAGGGCCACTCTGAGGAGGTATTTTCGAATATCATAGGAGCAGAGTAAGTGCACGAACATGTGGTGGTCTGGGTGGATGCAGTCCAGGCCGAGGAAATAGTGAGGGCCCTGAGAGAGAATGAGCTTATGTATGCAACTGCCAGAACGCTTTTATGGAAAGAACGGGGTGAAGGATGATGAGAATGGCAGTCAGAGTTGTACAGGGACCTGGTCCTGTCCAGCCTCGGGTGTGATGGCAAGGATTTGGGATGTTCTGAAGAGACGAACTCCCTGGGGGTGAAATCAGGGAGGGCTGCTGGGAGGAGGTGGCAGGACCAGGAATGACAGCCTGAGCTCTTCCCCCGCCCCATGTAAACCTCTTTCCCCTTCACTGCAGCCTTGGGGGAAGGAGGGCAGTGGGGGCAGGGTCTGCAAGCCACAGTAGGATTTTGGTATTTGTCCAAGAGCAGTGAGGAGCTATGGAAGGATTTTAAGCAGCAACGGGCTCAGGTTGGATCCTCACTGCCGTATTGTACTCGGAACCAGAGGAAGGGAGCGTTACATAGTAGAAATCTCGGTTATCCCTCGCTCCCCCCTCCAAAACATGTTTAAGATTGTCAACAACAGAAATAAAACTTCCTCTAATCCGCACCTTCCCCCCAGCCCCTCAAAAAAAGAAACCAATGAGTGTACTAAGGAACTTTGGGTTGGCTTTGAACAGGGAAGTGATGTGATTCAATGTCTGCTTTAAAACCGTCACTAATGTTCTGTGGCAGACTGACCAAGCTCCCTTTCACTTGTCTGCTTTACTATTTAAGTTGCATCTATTTGTTTGATATCTGTGTCCTCCACCAAAATAAGGACTGGGAGGAAAGGACAGGGAGACCAGTTAAGGGCTGACGCCGTGGTCCAGGGGAGAGGCCATGGTGACTTGGACCAGAGTGGTAGTGCCAGAGAGTCATCAGAAAGCAGGGGATAAAGCCGATGAGGTTTGCTGATGGCGTGGTCACAGGGTTTGAGCACATGACATAAGTGTCATATTGCCTGAATGAAGAAGTCCTTGTGCCACTTTACTGATAGGGGCAAGTCTTAGGGGCAGATTTTGAGAGAGGGTGCAAAAAGGTCTACGTGAGCTCTGTTGTATTAAGATACCGCCAGACATCCAGAAGGGGATGTGTGCCGCGTGGATTTGTCTGGAGCTCTGGCGAGAGGCCAGGGAAGGAGATAACTTGAGGGATTCAATGACATGCGGGTGGATTTAAGGGTGTTGTGCTTGGTGACAAGTCCCGGCGTGTGAGTGTGGGGAAGCTGGAGACCTGAGCTCTTGGAAGACCTAAAAGAAGAGGCTTCTAGACTTGAGAGGGGCTGTCACAAAGCAGGTCACCAGGGTGGTGTGGAGCCCCGGAGACCGTGTGCACCAGTGCGTTCAGGAGAAGGGGGGTGTGATAAGATATTGCTGAGTGGCCACGTATAATGGGGAGTGGGAAGTCTTTGCTGGATTTGCCTTCGTCGTCATAGAACATCAAGGCCGGGGTATGGGAGAGGTGGAGAACACTCTAGGCAGGGACTGACTCTTGACCAAGTGTAGAGTGGGCAGTCCCTCTTACGTGGCAGCCACTGAGGCCGACCAGGGTGTGCAGATGCTGCCCAAACCGTCTTGCCTCTGCTAGAGTATCATAAGCGACGGGCTGGATTGTCTGATGAAAAAACCAAAATGGCGCCACCACTGCTGTGGTGGAGAGAAAGGCAGATTGCTGGGAGTTTCAGCAAGATGAAGATTATTTTGTTATCTTTATGTGTGAGGTTTGAATGTGACCTGCACAGGAAACCCGAATGAGAAGCTCAGGACAGAACTGCAGCTGCAAGGGGCGCCTGGGGGGCTCAGTCGCTTGAGCATCCAACTCTTGATTTCAGCCCAGGTCATGATCTCACCGTTTGTGAGTCTGAGCCCCGCATCAGGCTCGGTGCTGACAGTGCATTGCCTGCTTGGGATTCTCTCTCTCGCTCTCTCTCTGCCTCTCCCCTGTTTACTCTCTCTGTCTCTGTCTCTCTCTCTCTCAAAATAAATAAACTTAAAACATTTGTTTAAATAAATAAAAAATAAAAATAAAAAACAAAACTGCAGCTGCTTCTGAGGGACTGCAGGTAATAGATGAATTTGGCAAAAACCAGTGAGTGTTTGTGGTTCTTAGCACAGTCTGTTGGTAATCCCATCCAACATCTATTTCCATGAGTAGCTCAGTTTTGTTTCTTTTGCAAATCACCTTTAAGTTGGGTGCCTGATATGTGCTAAAATCAACCTGAGGGAGAAAAACTTCTCTGGCATGTAAAAGGATTTGACATGTGCTAGTTTGGACAATTCCCAGCAAGAGAGAACATTTTATTAGGACATTCCACTGGAATAAATTGCACTCTTTTTTTTTTAATGTCTATTTATTTTTATTTTTATTTTTATTTATTTTTTATATTTATTTTATATACATATAAATACATTTTTTTATTTTATATTTATTGATATTTTATTTTTATTTATTAAACACTGATTTAAATGTTAAGGAGAGAAAGACAGAGTGTGAGCAGGGGAGAGGCAGAGAGAGAGGGAGACACAGAGTCCGAAGCAGGCTCCAGGCTCTGAGCTGTTAGCACAGAAGCCCGATGCGGGGCTCAAACCCACAGGCTGTGAGATAGGGCGTGAGCCAAAGTCAGACAGACGCTCAATTGACTGAGCCACCCAGGCACCCCAGTTGTCTGTACTCTTTTGAAGACAGTACAGTTCCATTCACTTTTAGGGGATTAAAGATCTAAAAAAATAAGAGGGAATGAGGGCCGTTCTAATATACACAGTTATAATTATGGAGTTCGCACCCAGCTGGGTGGAGAGAAATGATCAGGACCCACCTCATGAACACTTCACAGTAAGTTTTATATTTTGGAATTCTTATATTTGAGGGTCGTGTCTGATTAATGAGCTAACTCATCTCTGGAAGGTAGCCTGTCACTCCGAGCTATCCAATGCTGTGAGCCTCTGTTTACAAATTACATTTGTCAAGGTTGGTACTGAGAGAATACGATATAACCAGTAAAACTTGCACCTTCTCATACTTAGACTGGTTTTCTAGAACAGTTTTCACTGGGCTGATGTTTGAATATTTGGTTAACATGACCATGCTTTTTAACGTGTCCTTTCTAATCTTCAGAAGAAATTTGAATGTCTCTGGGAACACAGTTAAAGGAGTAATTAATTTTTCCTGGCAGGGGTCAGGAAAGACTTCGGAGCAAATGTAACATTTGAGGCAAGGCTGGAAAGATGGATAGTTTTCTGGCAGAAAAGGGAAGAAAGCGTTTCATGCGGAGGGGAAGCATGAGTAGAAGCAAGACCACGTGGAAATGCCTCAGGTGCTTGGATCCAGGCCAGTTCCAGTGAAAAAAAGGAATACTTTGGAATTAAGGGCTTTAAAGGCAGGAGCAGGCCTTTGTGGTGTCCAGGCTTTCTAGTTAGCAAGTGCATGAGCTGCTAGGCGGCCTGCTGTCTCTGGGGCAGGATTGATCGCCATTTCCTACTGTGGCACTTTCCTGCTGCTTTGACATTTGCATGAACCTGGCAGAGGATGCGGACTGATGTTGCTCAGAACTGAAGATTGATTTTCAGTCCTGGGAAGGTTTGTAGGTGACCTTTAGAGCCAGCTGAACTGGGTGATTGCTCAGAGAACAGACTAGAACGAGTGATGTTAAGGAGGCGCCAACGGTAGGTACCCAAGGTCCGACTTCCAAAGGGCAGGCTCTCCTTGATCGCTGTTAACCCAGGTGGGGTCCCACTCAGACTGTGTCACGAAGGCTGTCAGAGGAGGGGCAGTGTAACCAGTGCCTCCACCATCAGTGCTGGGAAGTATGTGATGGATGCCACCATGGAAATAGTATGAGTAAGGGTATGCTAGCCCTGGGTATCTTCCCCTCAAAATCAGGATACCCCTGTATTAGTCAGGGTTCTGCAGAGAGATAGGATCAATAGAGGGTGTGTGTGTGTGTGTGTGAGTGTGTGTGTGCGCGCGCGTGTGGCCATATCCATACCCATATCCGTGAGAGAGAAAGAGAGAGATTTTAAGGAATTGGTTCGTGTGATTCTTAGGGCTGACAAATCCAAAAATCTGCAGGGTGGGAGGGCAGGCTGGAGACTCAGGGCAGAGCTCATACTGTAGTTCAAGTCTGAAGGTTGTCGTCCACTGACAGTTTCTTCTTGTTTGGGGAGGTCAGTCTTTGTTCTTTTAGGGCTCCAACTGATTGGACGAGGCCCACCTATATTATGGAGGGTAATCTGTTTTACTCAGTGTCCGCTGATTTAAATGTTAATATTATCCGAAAAAACACCCTCACAGAAATATTCGGGATAATGTTTGACTAAATATCTGGGCATCGTTAACCATCACAACCTCTAAAGACTGCTGTAGAGTGAGGATTCTCTATTAGTCAGTGTCTGTTTATCATCATTTTGCCAACAAAACAGCAGGGAATTTTTATTATTTCTTCCATGTTGCTATATGCCCAGTACCAACAGCATTCCCTGGCATATAGTGAATGCTTAAGAAGTGTTTTTATAAATTGAATGAATAATAGAATAAACATTGACTTCAGTTATTTGGAAACACAGTACCTGGCACTCCAGTTATCTTCATCCTGGCCAGAATGTTTGTGCTAACATGATATGATTGCCCAGAGTTGCTCCGTATGTCTGGCTTGAGCCTCTGCATCTTCCCAGACGTAACGTAGGCATCTTTGGAAGTTGATTGTAACTTTTTCATGTTGCTGATTACCATGGATACCCTGGGAACAGCCTCCACTGTACTGTGATTTGGCGTGTTCCATTGGGCGGCTCTTAGCCGAGCGAGAACCCTCAATGAATGATCTGAGGAATCTCAGTTATTTTAGTTGTGTGTATATATATATATATATCATATATATATATGTGGTATGTATAATAGTATATACCATCTCTGTATCGGGAGAGGGCTGAAGAGAGAAAGTTCATCAGGGAGGGGGTGCAAATGCGAAGGGCAATGGAGAAAAACATCTGCTTCCGATTTTGTCCACAAGCGAGCGAAGACTGATCCATGCTTAGGTTGCTCGCAATGTTCAGATTTTCCTGTTGTTTCGCACCCTTTTTTCAAAAGCTTATTTATTTATTTTAAGAGAGACAGAGACAGCGCAGGTGGTGGGAAGTGCAGAGAGAGAGGGAGAGAGTATCCCAAGCAGGCTCCACACTGCCAGCGCAGAGCCCTGGCTGGGTCTCAAATCCACAAAGCTGTGAGATCATGACCTGAGCCCAAACCAAGAGCTGGACACTCAACCGACTGAGCCCCCCGGGCGCCTCTAGTTTGCACCCTGTGTAAACACTGGCATTATTCTAAGGACTGTGCTGGACATTTTTGCACCATGTTCCCTGCCCTCCATTAACCTACATCCCAGATAGGTGTCTGGGAGGCAGAGGTGTGTGTTCATCTTTTCTACCTGGTGTGCCAACATTATTTGTACGGGTTAGAATTTGAGTGAGAACTTCTGTGGGAAAACAGAGCGGTTGGGGTGATGGCGACGGGGATCGTTCTCTGCCAGCTGCGATGGGGAAAGAGGTCTAGAGATGGGGTTGGAAGGATTAAACAAAGTGCCAAAGAACATTTGCTTGGTTGGAGTGAAGGAAAGGGAAAGACCGTAGGAGGTGAAGAAGGAATCAAGAAAGCTGGCAGAAAGGCCTCAGGACCACCAGAAGGAGCCATTTAGGAAGCGAAGACTACGGGGCCCAGACAATCTTACTGACCCATAAGAATATCTCTTTTGGGGGCGCCTGGGTGGCTCAGTCGGTTAAGCGTCCGACTTCAGCTCAGGTCATGATCTCATGGTTTGCAGGTTTGAGCCCTGCGTCGGGCTCTGTGCTGACAGCTCAGACCCTGGAGCCTGCTTCAGATTCTGTGTCTCCCCACCTCTCTGCCCCTCCCATGCTCATGCTCTATCTCTCTCTGTCTCTTAATAATAAATAAATGTTAAAAAAAAAGTATCTCTTTTGAAAAACACTTTATAGTGTCTGACACTCAGCCTGTAGGGATGTGATATGATCAAAATATTTGGCAAGAAAAAAGACCTCTTTGTGTCTCTGCAGAGGAAACTAGCAAGAAACGGGGGGCGGCTGAGGGGCTAGCTAGGGTTTTGTCTTGAGGAATAAAAGAGAAAGGAAGGGAATGAAGGTGTTGGAGGAAGTATTGGCATTTTATTTCTTCTAGAATTTGGATGAAGACTGTGATGCATCTTTTACTTGCTGGTCTTCTGACCCTGGGTGATTGGGGTGACTCTCAGAGGTGATTGGAGGAGTTGAACAGTGTGGTGGGTTAAAAACTGCAGTCTTGAGGCAACAAGAAGGGAAGAGTTTGAGAAAATACAATATAGGCGTCTGGGTGGCTCAGTCAGTTAAGCATCTGACTTTGGCTCAGGTCATGATCTCGCAGTTCATGAGTTTGAGCCCCGCATCAGGCTCCCTGCTGTCAGCACAGAGCCCACTTGGGATCTTCTGTCTCCACCTCTTTCCACCCTTACCCCACTCATGCATGCATTCTCTCTCTCTCTCTCTCTCTCTCTCTCTCTCTCTCCCAAAAATGAATAAAACATTTAAAAAATATGTACTACCAACGCAACTGCAAATCAGCCTCTTGGGTCAGGGGAGAACATGTCAGGATGAGGCAATTATCAAGACCATGGGAGTTGAGAGAATTAAGAGAGCACATTCCTCATTAGGAAAGAATCAAAACTAGATCCCAGAGGAGGAGTCACAGATGGTGAGGGAAGTGATGAAGGTGACCATCCAAAAGTGATACAAAAGTTAGAAGGATACCAAGGTCAGGGTGGATTCCCTCAGAACCCTGATGTAGAACTGGCAGGCTCCTTTGCAAAAGGTCCAGCTTCCTCCTGACGCTTCCAGCTTCCTCCTGTACGTGTGACTGACACTGGGGAATACATCCTCCTGCCTCCCAGTGTCCTGCACTCCCTGGGCCCAGGGAGGCTGGTTTTGTAATGAGAACCAAGTCCCAGAAGCTATTATTGTGTCCCACGTTTGGATTCCCTGAGAAGCCCTACTAATCAGGACCTCCCCCTTTGGGGTGAATTCCACTGGAAACCCCAAGGCTAATAACTCCTCCAGATCGCACACCCCTGCTATTCTTAGTTCCTTCTCAAAATTAAAGTCCCTAGAAGGTATGTTACCTCTTCTGCATAGTCTGGCCTGCTGTGTACTTCTCCTCCTGACCCAGCCTCCACCACTGCCGTCCTCCAAAACCTATGCCCTGTGCCTTATGGAGAACTGGTTTCCTAGTGAACAACAGTCCCTTCTTTTGCCCTCTTCTTCAGTGGAAGCTATTACCTTTGAGTGTCTTTCTTCCTTCCTTCCTTCCTTCCTTCCTTCCTTCCTTCCTTCCTTCCTTCCTTTTTCTCTCTCTTCCTTCCTTCCTTCCTTCCTTCCTTCCTTCCTTCCTTCCTTCCCTCCCTCCCTCCCTCTCTGTTTCTTTCTTTCTTTCTTTCTTTCTTTCTTTCTTTCTTTCTTTCTTTCTTTCTTTCTTTCTCTCTCTCTCTCTCTCTCTTTCTTTCTTTCTTTCTTTCTTTCTTTCTTTCTTTCTTTTTTTCTTCTTAGAAAGAGAGAGAACACAAGTGGGGGAGAGGGACAGAGGGAGAGAGTGAGAAAGTATCTCAGGCAGGCTCCATGCTCAGCGAGGAGCTTGACACAGAGCTTGATCACATGACCATGGGGTCATGATCTGAGCCAAGATCAAGAGTGAGATGCTCAACTAACCGAGCCCTCTAGGTGCCCCCTGCCTTTGAGTTTTAATGGACATCTTCCTCCATCTCAAGGCTTCCACATTTGCAGCAGCCTCCCTACTGTAGGTTCTTTGAGAGCAGGAAGCACATGTGATGTGTTCACCAAGAATCTTCCCAGCATCTAACACAGTGTCCAAAATAGCAGCTACTCAAGAAATACTTCTTAAATGAACGAATGAGTGCACGCATGTAGAATCTGCTCTTTTGCCAGAGCGTGTGTACTAAGAGCCAGGAGTCCCTTTTCCTGAATTACTGTCAACGGCAGTCCTCACTTTTGTCCCCCGTGGCATGAAGCCTTTGCCCTCTGGCTCCTGCCTTGCTGCTACACCAAGTCTGGAGTAACTTCAGTGCCCTGCCACCACTTGGAATTATGCCACAACTGACATTTTTGTTCTCATTGGTGGAACTTTCTAGAAGTGGGTATTCATAGGCCATGAAAATGTTCTTTACACTCTTATCTCCAATTCCTCACCTCCAAGTGCATCCTAATTCAGTCCAGCTGAGCATTTGTACAACCAAGATTCCCGACTCCCTATCGTCCTTCTTCTTTTTATTAAATTCACTGCACTTTTCTGTCTTTAGTTCAGTTGACAACTTAGCAGCACTTGCCAATTTTGGCCATGATTGCCTTGAAACATTTGTCCTTGGCTTTCTCTAGACTTTTACAGTTTCTTCCTTCCTTTCCTTCTCCATCTGTCTTTATTCTCTTCTCTCTGTGCCCATTTCTAAAACATTGGTGCTTTCTTAGTGTTTAGTCTTTTTTTTAAGCTTATTTATTTATTTTGAGAGAGAGAGAGAGAGAGAGAGAGAGCATGCAAACAGGAGAGGGGTAGAGAGAGAGAGGGAGAGAGAGAATCTGAAGCAGGCTCCACACTGTCAGCACAGAGCTGGACATGGGGCTCGATTCCGTGAAATGTGAGATCACGACCGGAGCTGAACTCAAGAGTTGGATACTTAACTGACGGAGCCACCCAGGTCCCCTAGTGTTCAGTCTTCTGCTCTTTTTTTTCTTAACCCTAAATTTTCTACCTGTGCTGTCCTCTGCCACCCCCTGAATAATCATTTGCATTGGAGATGTCTTCCTAATTTAGATCCATCTCCTATCAGCTTATGAGGTCTAGATAGGTATCTTGCTCCTATGTACTAATTGTACATAAAGGGCTAAAATTGACCTCAAATTCAACGTGTTATAAATGGAACACACCATTCCCAACCAACTCTCCAACTTTGCTTTGTCCCCAGTATTTTCTTTTTTCATAACCTTCCTTGTATGCCTTGATTCCTTTTCATTCTCTTGAACCTCACTCCCACAGCCTTCTTTGCATCATTATTACTTATTGCCTGGGTTAGCTTGGTTCTTTCTGAGGCTGCTTTCCAGGTATCCTTTTTTTTAAAAAAAATTTTTTTTTTCAACGTTTATTTATTTTTGGGACAGAGAGAGACAGAGCATGAACGGGGGAGGGGCAGAGAGAGAGGGAGACACAGAATCGGAAACAGGCTCCAGGCTCTGAGCCATCAGCCCAGAGCCCGACGCGGGGCTCGAACTCGCGGACCGCGAGATCGTGACCTGGCTGAAGTCGGCCGCTTAACCGACTGCGCCACCCAGGCGCCCCATCCAGGTATCTACTCCTAACTGCATCCCATTTAATATCCAAACTGTCAACTTTCTAAAATAAAAATCTGCTCATGTCATTCTCCTGCTTAAAACCTTTCACTTCTTCTGCATTGCCCTTAGTGAAACTCGAAACTTTTTGGCATAGCCAGCAACAGTCCTTCAAAATCTAACCTAAAGTATACTTATTGAATAAATGAGTGACTAATTTAAGAGCTTGAATGAGAGGCCATGATGGACTAATGGTGGCATAAATGCAGGAGAGTTCCAATAGCAGCATCCTGGGAGAATGAACTTGGTCTTGTCTTATATTATCATTAATACGTTCAAGTACTCCCTTAGCTTGGAAATATTTGAAGTTTAGTGCATCATCAGGAAGCACACACCTTGTCTTTCCTACCCATAACAAGCTGGCCATTAGAGTGCCTTCTACAATGCTGTATGCGGTGTCCTATGCCCAGGAACGGATGTGTTGTCTGGGAGGGTTTTTTCATTCACAGATTTTAATAATTTAAACCAATAAGAGTTCTATGTGCTGAAGTATTTTGAAATGTAAGCGAAAACCGTGTCTTCTGGTTTTCAGTTCCCATATCATGCGTCATGAGGTCCTTACAGGAGCTTAAAATGTCTTTTCGATAATAGGATACTATTTTTCCACCTCTTCCCTAGTGTCCTTGAATTTACTTTCAGCATGAAAAAAATATTCAATTTCATCCCATTTTACTGTGATTGATGAAATTAATTTGTCAGTGTGGCTAATGGTCTTGCAAATCAAATAATTTCCTCGGTTTAGCAAATCTGGTTGAAGAAAAATGTGAAGAAGAAGTTTTAACCTCCTGGCTTCCTTTACTATATTCAGAGATGTCTCCAGGGGTTTCCTGTCAGATTATGTGTCTTGAAAGTATTTGTGACTAATTATGGGCAATGGAACCTCAGGTTCAGGTTTTGAAAAATGTTGAGATGAGGGAACATCAGCGGACATATTTTATTGTGTCTACTTTTTAAATAAATTTTCCAGAAGATTGTTTTCATAGGCAAAAAGTGGGTCTGGTGTGTTATTATGTGTTTTGTTTTTGACAGCCGATTCTGTATTTCACATCCCTCAGGTTAGAGGGAAGACAGAGGCAGTTTGTGGGTATTTGTGAGCTCTTGCTAGAGCCAGCTGGATGCTGGCTATCCTTGTTCAGTTATCCTGTGGTGTATGTTAAGCCCAAAATAGTTTTCATAAAGAAACAGATTGAATTTCACTGTGAACATTTTCATCAATTCCTGGAATCTCAGAATGTCATTAGTTAGCAGTTGGAAGTGTTGTGTTATGTGTCAGTAGTGATTTAATGAATTGAAATAGTATTAACTTTGCTTTTTTTTTTTTTTTTTTGGTTCTTAAGACATTTACATTTTATTTACTCTTTAGCTGTGGGCTTAAACAAGCCTTTATTTATTTTTTTTAGAGTGGAAATCGTTGAACAAAATATTTGTTTGCTTCAAAGTTAGGTTTATTTTATAGCTTTGAATAGCATGGGAAAAAATTGTACTTTGATCCAAATGTTAATTGAATGCTGAAGAATTGTTTCTGAAAATTTGACTATTTTTAACCACCTGGATATAAGTTCTAATTAAAATAACCACATGTGACATTCACCTTTATTTTCATTAACTCAGAATTAAGAAGCGTGTTATAGGTATACTTTTCTGCTATTTATGCAATATTGTACTTTCTCTGGTTCCCTGAGGTATTTTATGTTTGATTACATTTATTTTGAAATGATTTTTCTTCCTCTTATATCAAAAGCATTAGTTATGACATGTTACTAATGAATGTAAGCATAAAGGAGAGACATTTTTATTAAATCCTAAGCATTAGATTTTATTCTGTGCCTTTAGGTTCTTGGCTTCTTAAAAAAACTCATCATGAGATAAAGTGAATAAGTATTTGCTGAGTGCCTTCAATGGGTCAGACTTGTGCTAAGCTATGTATGCTACTTATGTTATTGCATTCAATTATATAAGAGCCTTATAAACAATCATCATCTCCACTTTCCATGGAAGGTAGCGGAGGCACAGAGGTTGAGTACCTAACCTAGGTTTTCATATTGATGGACTTGGGATGGACCTTTGACATTAGTGATAGATACTCTGCAAGCTTATTCACCAGTTTAATGTTTCTTATATTTTATGGGAACTCCAGTGTTATATAGAAAGTATTTTTGCCTAGTTGAAGAAAGATTCCAGATTTGATAAACAATGGTGCCAATGAGTAAATGTCAAACAATAATGGAGGCAAATTTGGCTAAAGACCAGTGTCACTGGTTATAATCAGAGTTTCCATGATCATCATGTAAAACCTTACAGAAAGAAAAGATAAAATCCTCCCTACAAGGAATAGGAGATCATTGTACCCAAAGAAGCATGGCCAATAAACTCACAATTAGTAGAAATCATTTTAGAGCTTTGGATTGAAATATGCTTTATCTGCTGTGCCTGCTTTATCTGTATATTTGCTTGTGAACATAATCAAAAGTCAAATAGCTATCCACCTATTTCTTGGTTGAAGTAGCTATAATAGTTTTCGAAAATTTAAGATGTAAGCTGGGAATTAAATTTGTACCTGTGGAGTATGTATGTGACTGAGTTGACCCAACTCTCTGTAATGGACTCTCAAAACATTTGAGTACAAGAATCCCATTCATTGAAACAAGAGTTATCCACACTTGCAGTTCCTGGAAGTATGTTGGAGAATGGAATGGTGGTCTATTCTATAATAAGCAAATTAATTTTTTTTAAAGGATCGAAAACACCATAAGTCCAAACTCCAAACTAATCTCAAAAATCTTTTCATAGGCCAACCTAATATGAGTTTTACCACATCATGTTTTAGAACATGAAGGAAATCCTAGATCGTAAAAATTTCTGACTTTCACTTTCAACTCTACCTTTGGAGCTTAATTATTCTGTTCCCTTCTCATCTTCCCTGACAAATTTCTACTTACCTGCAAGACCCAACTTAAAAGTGTCCCCATCTATGAATTCTCCCCCAACTGTTTGCTCACCATTCCCTCCTCCCTGCCCCTATCAGAGTTTACCTCTCCTGGATGTCTCCTACACTATCTAATGACCAGCCTTCCTAGTGTCTCCTCTGCTGAGCTGGGAGCACCTGGGGAGGAGTGGAATTCATTTCAGAATCCTCATGGTATGGTACGGTGCCTGGAACATAAGAGGCACGCAGTGTTTTTTGAACAAATGAATCAGTGACACAAGATAATCAAAGTGTGTGTATATTGGAGATAATCACATCAAAAAAGAGAGAGAAAGGGAAGGGGAAGTTAGTTTCCCAGAAGAACTCCAAAGACAGAAGAATCCCATCCCCGATTAATCTCTGTTTTAAAGGAAACGTGGTGATTGCTCACGACAGAGTGCTCCTGGCACCACGTGATCCATGTGAGGGGCTTTCTTTAGATGGAAACGTCACTAGAATACAGTTTTGATGTTCTGCCCAGGGACCTTCCCAGCATTTTTCCAGATAGTCTAACAGACACTCTCCCTCCTTTCTTGTTATGACCTTTGATGAATCTTGGGGGATATTCTGATCCTGGCGGCCTTTAATGGGGCACAGTTCAAGCCTAGGGATGGCAGAAGTCAAGGCTGCTGCTGCCGTATCACCCCCACCTCTCTTTATACCTTTCTTCCTTAGTATCCATGTATCCCAAGGATCTAGCATCCCTCCCCCTTCTGATTTTTCTCTCCACCTTCTCTTTGGGGCCCTTGAATTTTGACATTCAGCTTCTGAATGCTCCTTTCATGTTGCTTTCCCATGTTTCCTTAATCTCTGGGCATCCTCTGGGGGAAGGAGCTGTTAGGTCCATTGTACCATTTTCTACAATTTTTTTAATGATCATTGCTAATTTTTTCCATTTGTGAGCCGTAATCGGTGGTATTTAACTGCCGCATTACAAGGAAGGGTAAAATCAAAGGAAAAACATTTTAAAATCCCATTGGCAAATGACTTAGAACCACCGAATCATCAAAACAATAATTAAATACAAACTGAATTTCATCCTTATTATACAAATACTCCGGCAAATCACAGTCTGTGTAGCTGGCAGGGTTGATGCTTCCAATCCAGAGGTCTGCAGTGGTACTGCCCCCGTGCAGACTCTTGAAGTTCCAGCTGCCTCGGGCTGTGGCCCGCATTCTTTCCTGAGCTGCAGAGCAAACGGAACAAAAGGTCTGGAAGAGAAAATAGCTTGGATCCTTGGAACTGGCTAAGATAAATTAAAATCCTGAAGAAATCCTAAGAACCCAAATCTATGGATAGAGAAAGACATGTCTTGAAGTATATATGGCAGTTCCTCACCATGGATCTTTCGTCATGCTCCAGGGGATGAAGACTCCTGATTTAGTCCCACTACAGTTGACTAATTCAGTTTTATTACCCAACTGGCCATATAATTTTTACCTGAGTCTCTTAATCTCTGTCATCTTCCGTGACCATAAAAGTCCCTAACAGCGCTGAAGTTCAACACCTCTGTGATCCTATGGGTGAGAGAGTACAGGATGTGCAATGCAGAGATGAATGTAGGTTATCTTTTCTCCCCTGTGGCCTCGAGTGAGGAGTGATACGTACAACTACATGAATGCAAAGCAAAAACAAATGAGGAATGAAAAGAGAGGAGAAACAGAAAATAATAAGCCCAGAGGGAGAAGATTTAATATGTTTTGTGGGAGTACCAATGCCAGCAGGAAAAAAATAGAAAAGTCAATAGTCAACCCCAGAAATTTGGCCGTGCTGTGTGTCACCGAGAGCCTAATGGACTGATTGTGAACTAATGATTACAAAACGGATTTCGGTTTGCCTCCGGTCACCATCTACGCTTCCTGTTGTTTACAATTATGAAGCAGTATATTATTGCATTATTTCCTTTTAGTTTCTGTTGGTTCACATGTATTTGTATCATATTACCTGTGGTTATTATGTGAGTCTGAGGCCTGCTTCAAAGAAGTATAAGGTTAAAAAAAAAATGGAAACCTTTTGAATTAGTGTTTTCATTTTCTTTGGCTAAATACCCAGAAGTGGAATTACTAGATTGTATGGTACTTTTGAGTTTTATTGCAGCATTATTTATAGTAGCATGATGAATGAATAAATAAGATGTGGTACATATACACAATGGAATATTACTCAGCCACAGAAAAGAATAAAATCGTGCCATTCACAACCACATGGATGGACCTGGAGGGTATTATGGTAAGTGAAACAAGTCAGACAGAAAGACAAATACCAGAGGTTTCACTTAAATGTGGAATCAAAACAAATGAATGAACAAACAACCAAAAAACCCCCCAAAAAACAGACTCATAAATACAGGTAACTAAGTGCTGATGGCCGGAGGGCAGGGTAATAGGTGAAACAGGTAAAGGGGATAAAGAGGTACAAACTTCCTGTTATAAAATAAATAAGTCATGGGGATGAAAATTACAACATAGGGAATATAGTCAGTAATACTTAATAACTTTATATGGTGACCGATGATAATTAAACTTACCATGGTTAGCATTTTGAATATATATAATTATTGAATCACTATGCTATACACCTGAAATTAATATAATATTATATGTCAACTATACTTCAATTAAACATTTTAGAAAAGAACAAAGGTAGAAATCTGTAGATAAATAAACAGTAAATGATGTGGGTTAATATTTTGAAAAATAATATTAGGAATGCTAAAGATGAGTTTGAAAGTTAAATATATGGTGTTTTTAGCGTTTGTTTTTTTATTTTATTTAAAAACATTTTTCAATGTTTATTTATTTTTTGAGAGAGAGTTTGTACCTTTGACCACCTTCCTCCAATTCTCTCTCCTCCCACACTTCACCTCTAGTAACCACAAATCTGCAAATCTGACCTCTTTTTCTATGAGTTTGGTGTGTGTGTGTATGTGTTTAAAGATTCCACATATAAGTGAGATCATGTAGTATTTGTCTTTCTCTGTCTGACTTATTTCATGTAGCGTAATGCCTTCAAAATCCATCTATGCTGTCACCAATGGTAAGATTTCCTCACTTTTCGTAGCTGAACAATAGTCCCTTATACATGTGTACCACAGCTTCTTTATCCACTCATCTTTTGATGGACACTTAGTTGTTTTCATGTCTTGGCTATTGTGAATAATGCTGCTGTAAACAGAGCATTATTATAGGTGCAGATATTATAGGTGCAGAGGTACAGATATCTTTTCAAGCCAGTGCTTTTATATACTTTGGATATGTTCCCGGAAGTGGAACTGCTGAATCATAAGGCAATTCTAGGTTAATTTTTGAGGAGCCTCCACAATGTTTTTCATAATGGCTGCACCAATTTGTAATCCTGCCAACAGTACACAAGGGTTCCCTCTCCTCCACATCCAGGCCAGTATTTGTTATCTCTTATCTTTTTCATGATGGCCATTCTAATAGGCAGGAGGTGATATCTCACTGTGGTTTTAACTTGCATTTCCCTATGACTAGTGGTGTTGAACATATCTTCATATACCTGCAGCCATTCATATAGCTGCTTGGAAGAAATGTCAATTCAGATCCTTTGTTCATTTTCCACTCAGAAAAAATAAACTCAAAATGGATTAGAGACTTAAATGTAGGACCTGAATCTATGAAACTCCTAGAAGAAAACGTAGGAAGAAAGCTCATTGACATGGGTGTTGGTCATGATTTTTTAGAAATCACTCCTAACACACAAGCAACAAAATAAAATATAAACAAGTGGGACTACATCAAACTAAAAAGCTTCTGCACAGCAAAAGAAACCATCAGCAAAGGGAAAACACAACCTACAGAATGGGAAAAAAAGTACTTGCAAATCATATTTCTGATAAGGATTAATATCCAATATATATAAAGAACTCATACAATTCAATAGCACAAAAGTAGTACTATGTTGAGTAGAAGATCCCAACAGTGGGCATCTTCGCATTGTTTCTGATCCTAGAGAAAAGCTTTCTGACTTTCACCGATAGTATGATGTTTCCTGTAAGTTTTTCATATATGGGTTTCATTATGTTTGAAGTAAATAAATGCTTAATTTTGAATGTTACAGTATCTGAAGGCCTGATTTCAGAAGAGGTATCTTTATTGAGTAGAAGGCAATAACAGAAACAACAGTAATACTAATAATGATTACATAATGGTGTAGAGAGAGGATAATTATATCCGACAGACTGTGGGCTGATTCATAACTCCTCTGTTTTCTGGCTATCAGATTGGAAGCGAGGTGCTTAATGTGAACCACCAGTTTCCTGTCTGCGAATTTCTCTCAGAAAGTTGTATGCATGCTTTAAAAGTTCCAGGTTGCTTCTCTATCCACCTGCAATGTCTGTATGAAGGGTGCGTTTCTTTCCTGTGCTCCTTGACTAGCCGGAGGAGGAAATTATTTCCTTTGACTTGACACTATATCCCCATTTAGCTCCCTTCTCCCATTGCCTCATATATGCCTTATTAGGGCACTAGCCTATTTTATTTTATTCTGAGCTTTTTCTCTCTTCTCAGGCTTAGGGAAGTTTTAACTCACTACCCAGGCTGTCATGTATGATTTCAGGAGACGGCACAGACAGGTTAATAGACATACATGAATCCAAGTAAGTAGGTGAGGAGGTGCAGGTGTATTCTGCCATATACAGGCTCCTCCATTGGTCCTCCTTTCACTCGAGGCACAGGGGCTATAAGAACAAGGGAACTGGCCATGATGATGGCTACAGTCATGCACGGGGCAGGTGGAGTTCCTGGTTGAGTTAGACTAGTCTTCAGTGCTGGTTGAGTTAGACTAGTCTTCAGTGTTCCCATACCATCTGAATGGGACTGAAAGTGAGGTTAATAAGGAATTTGTGACATCCTAAGGTTGCATCAGTGTACCCTGAGATGGAAATGTTCAGGTTCATCAAATGTTTTGATGATCAAAAAAGGTTTGGAATGGATAGTGGTGCAGAGGTTGAATTCTAGCGGCCACAGTTGAATGTCTACACTGTTGTCCAAAGATTTTTTTTACACCTTTTTCCAGCAGTAAAGAGAAGAATAGCAGTAGAAAAAAAAGGCAGCAACATGGAAGGATGAAAAAAAATCAGTCAAAGGTTAGTAGTAAGACCATGTGTCTGCATACATATGCTTATGCTGAGACAGTTCACCAGTTGGTAAAGAAAGAAAATCTCAGGGAGTTGAGTAAGTATCCACTTTTAAAGCTGATCTAGTCCCAAACAGTCATTAAAACTTTAATGTGATTTTTCAAAATTTAATTGGGCTAGCCATGTACTTGGAACTTCCTTATTAATGCATCTCAATGTTAGTTATAATAAACACTATAGGACGGTTGGATAGAAAACTGTTTCCCTTCTTTTTTTTTATCACTTTTTTCAACCCCAGAAGTGTGCATTAAACATTAGAATAAAAAGCATTCACTTGCTATGCTACCTAACATGTGCAGCTTTCAAATCTCCATGTCTTATCAGGGTTACTCGGTAATTTAATTTTTAAAAAATATTTACATTTAATTTTAAAAAAAATATTTAAATATTTAAAATATTTAAAAAATATTTTTAAAAATTTGAAGGTGACTTACAGAAGAAAATGTGGCCAATAAGAAGGTAGACAGCAGTTAAATTTCTTTAGTTAACCATGATTTCAGTATTATTCTACTCGGTAGGAAATTTAAGTCAGATGACAAGTTGAAAATCATGTATTATAAAGGAACACTGGGTCCTTCTCCAAGAGACTTTTCCAGCTTCTAAATCACATGTGGCTCCATGCCCTGTAATTGTCACTTAGCGGCGTGCTACAATGAATACAGCAAACACTCGTTTTTGCTTTTGTAATATATAAAGAATAGTTCTTATTTATGGCAGTGATCTTGACATTCAAACAAACAGGTAACAGTTTGATCAAGTTTATCATGATCTGATTTCCTCTAGGCACCACTTAACAGCAAAGAACAATAATTTGTTTTCAACCCTGATGTTACTGGAAGTTCATGTGACAAATATGTAGGTTCACAGAAGCCATTTGACTGCAGAGTCGTGGTTATGGCTATGTGCTCATGTAGCCTCTCCAACAACATGCCATTCTTATTCTCACCTCTGTTCAGTCATTGCTTAAGCAAACATTCATCCAGGGCCTATCCTGTGCTAATAGACAAAGATACAGAGATAGGCAGATAGAGTCCTACCTCCTTAGGACCTTATGAATTAGCTGGGAGACACAGGAACGTTCAGGGTGCTGGGGGAGCATAAAGAAGCAGTGAATAATTAGGATAAGTGGTGGAAAAGGATGGTCAGAAATGGTTTCTAAAAAGAGGTGGACAGGGACGTCTGAGTGGCTCAGTCGGTTGAGTGTCTGACTTTGGCTCAAGTCATGATCTCGTGGTTCTTCAGTTTGTGCCCCATGGCGGGCTCTAGTCGGGCTCTGTGCTGACAGCTCAGAGCCTGGAGCCTGCTTCGGATTCTGCATCTCCCTTGCTCTCTGCCCCCACCCCTGCTACCCCACTTGCACTGTCTCTCTCTCTCTCTCTCAAAAATAAATAAACATTAAAAAAAATGGTTGACAAAGAGGGCAGTGAGTACAGTAGGGGATAGGTATGAACAGCTGTGTAGTGCCCCCTGATAATTTAGCTGGGTGTAAGAGAAGATGGGACAGGAGAGGCATGTCGCATGAAGGAGCTGGGCTTTGCTCTGAAAGCTTTGGAGAGACAGAAGGATTCCAAGCAGGAGAGTGATATTATCAAGTTTGCACATTCCTGGTGCTAAAGCCCCAACTAAGAAAACAGAGATAAGAAGGACATATTTACATTCTACTAGGAAAGAACTGGAAGGGAAGGTAACCAACTGGAAGGGAGAAAGGGGGCACTAGGACCGCTTGGAATGGGCACTTGGAAGGTGCCTTTTACTGAGAAAGGAAAGGGCTGGTGATGAATTTACATAAGGATGGCATTTTGATGCCCTTCTCTCTTCTGTATTTTCCTAACATAGAAATGTATACATAAGGAAAATACACAAATGAGACATAAATCACTGCTTTAGTAATAATCAGGTAAGCAACTTACACCCCAAAGTAAGCCCAGACATGAGGCCTAAGTCTGGAATTCCAAGAAGGGCTTTCTCCTTTCTTCTCCAAGAAGGCAGAAGCTGGGTCATCTAATTCAGGAGACCAGAAAAAGTACTCTGGCTGGTTGCCCCCAGGGAGTAGTAACCTTGGAAGAGCAAGCCTTGGGACAGAAGTTACCTCTGAATTAGAAAGTGATAGCAACGTGAAAGAAGCCTCATTTTGTCTCCAAAGAACAGTAACCCCATACTTTCTCAAAATGAGTCCTGATTAATATTTCAAGAGCCAGCCAATAAGGTTTGTAACTTTTCCATTAGGGAAGAAATAGTGAGGGGGGGAATAGTACAGTGGAGACATTATTTCTTCTATGGTCAGAGCATAGGGATGGTGACAAAAGCATGTTCCTTTTCCCCGAGCCATTCCCCAGTGCTGGACACAGTGACTCTAGAGGTTCTGAAACAACCAAGAGGAAATATAGCAGGGATTTTTGCTCTGGAGAGAAAGAGTTGCTTAGGAAGTCATCCGAATGTTGGTTGTGGTGAAGTGTTGGGATGGGAGGGGTCACTGGAGAAGAATGTTTCATGAATAAGAAGGGAAATGTGTGGAGGATGGAACATTGGAGCAACCAGTATTTAAGGGACAGACCAAAGAAGTGGTGTCTCAAGAGGTAATTAAAAACAGGAAGAAAACATCATCACTGAATCCAAGAGACCAGAAAGTGTCAAAAAGTCAAGAAGAAAGGGGCAATCAACAGGGCAAAGAGCTGTAGACAGATCAAAGGTGCCCAATGAAGTTTTCAAGTAGGGGCCACAGGTCACTGATACAGTCTTGATGAATAGTTGGAGGGAGAAGACAGATTCTGTTCACACAGAAGGAAAGGAGAGAGGAAAAGGCTGAAAATGCAGGGGGCAGTGGGGATAAAAGGAGAAGCAAAGTGTTTAGATGCTGGGAAACGCGGATGGGAGCTGGAACCTCACATGAACCAGCCTCCTTCCTGCCTCGGGGACTTGACATCTGTGCTCGTACTTCCAATTCTTCACCTGCCAACTCTGCCTCATCTTACACGTCACTTCCTAAAAGAACATTCCCCAGCAACCTCAGTCTAAATGAAGTACCTCTGTTTTATTCTTTCATCAACACCCTGCATCTATTCTTGTGTTTTAAATATTTATTTATTTTTGGGAGAGTGCAAGCAGGGGTGGGGCACAGAGAGAGGGGCAGAGGATCTGAAGCGGGCTCTGCACTGACTGTCTGATAGCAGTGAGCCCGATGTGGGGCTTGAGCTCACAAACCATGAGACCATGACCTGAGCCAAAGTTGGACACTCAACCGAATGAGCCACCCAGGTGCCCCAACCCTACATCTATTCCTGAATTTCAGAGCCCTTACCACTGTTGGCAATTATATAGTTTTCTCCATGCTTATTTGTTTAATGCTTACTTCTCTTATTAAACCAAAAGCCACATGTGGGCAAGGATCAGACCTGGTCTTGCTAAGCGTTATGCTTTTGGCTGTTAGCATGGTACCAGGCACATATTTCATGCTCAGTAAATATTTGTTAAATCCATCAGTAAAGTTTCTTGGACTACTCCGATCTGTTGAAAGAGACTTTGATTTTAATGTTCAGGAACCAAGGTATATTTGTGAACTCTTTATAAGGAAAGTATAAGCTGGCATTTTAAGAATGTGGGGAAAAGTAGTCCTGAATTTTTATTTTATTTACTTATTTATTTTAATCTTTAAAAAAATTTTTTTAAATATGAAATTTATTGTCAAGTTTGTTTCCATACAACACCCAGTGCTCATCCCAACAGGAGCCCTCCTCAATGCCCACACCCTCCCCCCCACACCCTCCCACCCCCCATCAACCCTCAGTTTGTTCTCAGTTTTTTTTTTTTCAACGTTTATTCATTTTTGGGACAGAGAGAGGCAGAGCATGAACGGGGGAGGGGCAGAGAGAGAGAGAGGGAGACACAGAATCGGAAACAGGCTCCAGGCTCTGAGCCATCAGCCCAGAGCCTGATGCGGGGCTCGAACTCACGGACCGCGAGATCGTGACCTGGCTGAAGTCAGACGCCTAACCGACTGCGCCACCCAGGCGCCCCTGTTCTCAGTTTTTAACAGTCTCTTATGGTTTGACTCTCTCCCTCTCTAACCTTTTTCTTTTTTTTCCCTTCCCCTCCCCCATGGTCTTCTGGTAAGTTTCTCAGGATCCACGTAAGAGTGAAAACATATGGTATCTGTCTTTCGCTGTATGACTTATTTCACTTAGCATAACAGTCTCCAGTTCCATCCACGTTGCTACAAATGGCCATATTTCATTCTTTCTCATTGCCATGTCGTATTCTATTGTGTATGTAAACCACAATTTCTTTATCCATTCATCAGTGGATGGACATTTAGGCTCTTTCCATAATTTGGCTATTGTTGAAAGTGCTGCTATAAACATTGGGGTACAAGTGCCCCTACGCATCAGCACTCCTGTATCCCTTGGGTAAATTCCTAGCAGTGATATTGCTGGGCCATGGGGTAGATCTATTTTTAGTTTTTTGAGGAACCTCCACACTGTTTTCCAGAGTGGCTGCACCAATTTGCATTCCCACCAACAGTGCAAGAAGGTTCCCATTTCTCCACATCCTCGCCAGCATCTATAGTCTCCTGATTTGTTCATTTTGGCCATTCTGACTGGCGTGAGTTGGTATCAAAGTGTGGTTTTGATATGTATTTCCCTGATGAAGAGCGACGTTGAGCATCTTTTCATGTGCCTGTTTGCCATCTGGATGTCTTCTTTAGAGAAGTGTCTATTCATGTTTTCTGCCCATTTCTTCACTGGATTATTTGTTGTTTGGGTGTGGAGTTTGGTGAGCTCTTTATAGATTTTGGATGCTAGCCCTTTGTCCGATATGTCATTTGCAAATATCTTTTCCCATTCCATTGGTTGCCTTTTAGTTTTGTTGATTGTTTCCTTTGCAGTGCAGAAGCTTTTTATCTTCATGAGGTCCCAATAGTTCATTTTTGCTTTTAATTCCCTTGCCTTTGGGGATGTGTCAAGTAAGAAATTGCTGCGGCTGAGGTCAGAGAGGTCTTTTCCTGCTTTCTTCTCTAGGGTTGTGATGGTTTCTGTCTCACATTCAGGTCCTTTATCCATTTTGAGTTTGTTTTTGTGAATGGTGTAAGAAAGTGGTCTAGTTTCATTCTCCTGCATGTTGCTGTCCAGCTCTCCCAGCACCATTTGTTAAGGAGACTGTCTTTTTTCCATTGGATATTCTTTTCTGCTTTGTCAGAGATTAGTTGGCCATACTTTTGTGGGTCTAATTCTGGGGTTTCTATTGTATTCCATTGGTCTATGTGTCTGTTTTTGTGCCAACACCATGCTGTCTTGATGATTACAGCTTTGTAGTAGAGGCTAAAGTCTGGGATTGTGATGCCTCCTGCTTTGGTCTTCTTCTTCAAAATTACTTTGGCTATTCGGGGTCTTTTGTGGTTCCATACAAATTTTAGGATTGCTTGTTCTAGCTTCGAGAAGAATGCTGGTACAATTTTGATTGGGATTGCATTGAATGTGGAGATTGCTTTGGGTAGTATTGACATTTTAACAATATTTATTCTTCCAACCCATGAGCACAGAATGTTTTTCCATTTCTTTGTATCTTTAATTTCCTTCATAAGCTTTCTATAGTTTTCAGCATACAGATCTTTTACATCTTTGGTTAGGTTTATTCCTAGATATTTTATGATTCTTGGTGCAATTGTGAATGGGATCAGCTTCTTTATTTGTCTTTCTGTTGCTTCATTGTTAGTGTATAAGAATGCAACTGATTTCTGTACATTGATTTTGTATCCTGTGACTTTGCTGAATTCATGTATCAGTTCTAGCAGACTTTTGGTGGAGTCTATCAGGTTTTCCATGTATAATATCATGTCATCTGCAAAAAGTGAAAGCTTGACTTCATCTTTGCCAATTTTGATGCCTTTGATTTCCTTTTGTTGTCTGATTGCTGATGCTAGAACTTCCAACACTATGTTAAACAACAGTGGTGAGAGTGGACATCCCTGTTGTGTTCCTGATCTCAGGGAGAAAGCTCTCAGTTTTCCCCCATTGAGGATGATATTAGCTGTGGGCTTTTCATAAATGGCTTTTATGATGTTTAAGTATGTTCCTTCTATCCCGACTTTCTCAAGGTTTTTATTAAGAAAGAATGCTGAATTTTGTCAAATGCTTTTTCTGCATTGATTGACAGGATCATATGGTTCTTATCTTTTCTTTTATTAATGTGATGTATCACATTGATTGATTTGCAAATGTTGAACCAGCCCTGGAGCCCAGGAATGAATCCCACTTGATCATGGTGAATAATTCTTTTTATATGCTGTTGAATTCAATTTGCTAGTGTCTTGTTAAGAATTTCTGCATCCATATTCATCAGGGATATTGGCCTGTAGTTCTCTTTTTTTGCTGAGTCTCTGTCTGGTTTGGGAATCAAAGTAATGCTGCCTTCATAGAATGAGTCAGAAAGTTTTCCTTCCCTTTCTATTTTTTGGAACAGCTTGAGAAGGATAGGTATTATCTCTGCTTTAAATGTCTGGTAGAACTCCCCTGGGAAGCCATCTGGTCCTGGACTCTTATTTGTTGGGAGATTTTTGATAACTGATTCGATTTCTTTGCTGGTTATGGGTCTGTTCAAGTTTTCTATTTCTTCCTGTTTGAGTTTTGGAAGTGTGTGGGTGCTTAGGCATTTGTCCATTTCTTCCAGGTCGTCCAGTTTGTTGGCATACAATTTTTCATGGTATTCCCTGATAATTGCTTGTATTTCTGAGGGATTGGTTGTAAGAATTCCATTTTCATTCATGATTTTATCTATTTGGGTCATCTCCATTTTCTTTTGAGAAGCCAGGCTGGAAGTTTATCAATTTTGTTTATTTTTTCAAAAAAAACATCTCTTGGTTTCATTGATCTGCTCTATAGTGTTTTTAGATTCTATATTGTTTATTTCTGCTCTGATCTTTATTATTTCTCTTCTTCTGCTGGGCTTGGGGTGTCTTTGCTGTTCTGTTTCTATTTCCTTTAGGTGTGCTGTTAGATTTTGTATTTGGGATTTTTCTTGTTTCTTGAGATAGGCCTGGGTTGCAATGTATTTTCCTCTCAGGACTGCCTTCACTGCATCCCAAAGCATTTGGATTGTTGTATTTTCATCTTCATTTGTTTCCATATATTTTTAAATTTCTTCTCTAATTGCCTGGTTGACCCATTCATTGTTTAGTAGGGTATTCTGTAACCTCCATGCTTTTGCAGGTTTTCCAGACTTTTTCCTGTGGTTGATTTCAGGTTTCATAGCATTGTGGTCTGAAAGTATGCATGGTATGATCTCAATTCTTGTACACTTATGAAGGGCTGTTTTGTGACCCAGTATGTGATCTATCTTGGAGACTGTTCCATGTGCACTCGAGAAGAAAGTATATTCTGTTGCTTTGGGATGCAGAGTTCTAAATATATCCATCAAGTCCATCTGAACCACTGTATCATTCAGGGCCCTTGTTTCTTTATTGATCCTGTGTCTAGATGATTTATCCAATGTTGTAAGTGGAGTATTAAAGTCCCCTGCAATTACCACATTCTTATCAATAAGGTTGCTTATGTTTGTGATTAATTATTTTATATATTTGGGGGCTCCCGTATTCGGCATATAGACATTTATAATTGTTAGCTCTTCCTGATGGATAGACCCCATAGTTATTATATAATGCCTTTCTTCATCTCTTGTTACAGCCTTTAATTTAAAGTCTAGTTTGTCTGATATAAGTATGGCTACTCCAGCTTTCTTTTGACTTCCAATAGCATGATAGATAGTTCTCCATCCCCTCACTTTCAATCTGAAGGTGTCCTCAGGTCTAAAATGAGTCTCTGGTAGACAGCAAATAGATGGGTTTGTTTTTTTATCCATTCTGATACCCTATGTCTTTTGGCTGGAGGATTTAGTCCATTTACATTCAGTGTTACTATAGAATTATATGGGGTTAGAGTCATTGTGATGTCTGTAGGTTTCGTGCTTGTAGTAATGTCTCTGGTACTTTGTGGTCCTTGCAACATTTCATTCACAGAATCCCCCTTAGGATCTCTTGTAGGGCTGGTTTAGTGGTGATGAATTCCTTCAGTTTTTGTTTGTTTGGGAAGACTTTTATCTCTCCTTCTACTCTGAATGACAGACTTGCTGGATAAAGGATTCTCAGCTATATATTTTTTCTGTTCATCACATTGGAGATTTCCTGCCATTCCTTTCTGGCCTGCCAAGTTTTAGTAGATAGGTCTGCAACTAGTCTTATGGGTCTCTCTTTATAAGTTAGAGTGTGTTTATCCTTAGCTGCTTTCAGAATTTTCTCTTTTTCCTTGTATTTTGCCAGTTTCACTGTGATATGTCGTGCAGAAGATCGATTCAAGTTACGTCTGAAGGGAGTTCTCTGTGCCTCTTGGATTTCAATGCCTTTTTCCTTCCCCAGATCAGGGAAGTTCTCAACTATGATTTGTTCAAGTACACCTTCAGCCCCTTTCTCTCTCTCTTCCTCTTCTGGAATTCCTATTATACGGATATTGTTCTGTTTCATTGCATCACTTAGTTCTCTAATTCTCCCCTCATACTCCTGGATTTTTTTATCTCTCTTTTTCTCAGCTTCCTCTTTTTCCATAATTTTATCTTCTAATTCACCTATTCTCTCCTCTGCCTCTTCAATCTGAGCTGTGGTCACCTCCATTTTCTTTTGCAGCTCATTTATAGCATTTTTTAGCTCCTCCTGACTGTTTCTTAGTCCCTTGATCTCTGTAGTAATAGATTCTCTGCTGTCCTCTATACTTTTTTCAAGCCCAGCAGTTAATTTTATAACTATTATTTTAAATTCATTTTCTGTTACATTGCTTAAATCGTTTTTGATCAGTTCGTTAGTTGTCGCTACTTCCTGGAGTTGCTTTTGAGGAGAATTCTTCCATTTTGTCATTTTGGATAGTCCCTGGAGTGGCGCGGAACTGCAGGGCTCTTCCTCTGTGCTGTCTGGAGTAACTTGCGTTTGTGGGCGGGGCCGCAGTCAGACCTGATGTCTGCCCCCAGCCCACCGCTGGGGCCACAGTCAGACTGGTGTGTACCTTATCTTCCCCTCTCCCAGCGGCAGGACTCACTGTGGAGTGGTATGGCCTCTGTCTGGGCTACTTGCACACTGCCAGGCTTGTGATGCTGCTTCGATGGGATCTGGTGTATTAGCCGGGGTGGATTGGCAAGGTGCATGGGGGCAGGAGGGGCAGGCTCAGCTGGCTTTGCCCTTGGTGGTCCCCTGCAGGAGGAGCCCTGCAGCTCCAGGAGGGAGGCAAACCCATCAGAGGGATGGATCCACAGAATCACAGCATTGGGTGCTTGCGTGGTGCAAGCAAGATTGGTGACGGGAACTGGTTCCCTTTGGGATTTCGGCTGGGGGATGAGAGAGGGAAATGGTGCTGGCCAGCGGCTTTGTTCCCCTCCGAGCTGAGCTCTGTCTTCCAGGGCTCAACAACTTTCCCTCCTGGTGTCCTCTCACCCTCCCGCTCTGCGAGCAGAGCTGTTGACTTACAACATTCAGAAGTTAAGTCCCGCTGGCTGTCAGAACTCACGCAGTCCTGCCCCTCTGCTTTTGCAAGCCAGACTTGGGGGCTCTGCCTTGCAGGGCGGGCTGCCTCTCCACCACCCTGGCTCCCTCCCGTCAGCGTGCATGGCCTCTCTGCCCTTCCTACCCTCTTCCATGGGCCTCTCGTCTACGCTTGGCTCTGGAGAGTCCGTTGTGCTAGTCTTCTGGTGGTTTTCTGGGTTATTTAGGCATATGTGGGTGGAATCTAAGTGATTAGCAAGATGAGGTGAGCCCAGCACCCTCCTATGCCGCCATCTTCCCCTCAAGATAGAATTCTTCTAGTCCTTATTTTTTAACACAACAGTTGAACTTCACTGTCATCAGTATCACAAGACATGAGAGGTTGAAAAAAATGCCTGGACGTGTCTCTTTACCAATTACTGCAGCCCAGAAATGGGTTAATTCATGGATCATTGACTTGCCCATGGGCAGTCCTGGACTGAACTTGCCTTGGGAGCGTTGTCTGGACTGAAGGGGGTGCAGGTCTGCTTGAAATTTCTGGAGCCACACAGAACTAGAGCAAACAATGTTACAATCTTCCAGAACCAGCCCAGACAGGTCAATGAGCATTGATCCCTCCACTGTGCTCTTCCCACTGCTAGGAGCTGAGTGTCCTCAGCTGAACAATGGGTAACCCCCCATTCCCACAGCATTTCAAGTCTGGTGAGGACTTCGGGTAATGGAGAAGGAGGTGAGCCAGCAAATGTGTTTTATCAAAGGAGTGGGACTGATTGCTACTATATCATTCTTTCATCCCAGCTCTCTCACAGGTTTTGTTTTAATGACTTTGGAGTCTAAGAAGCTCTATTCAGAACACCAGAGCACATTTGGCTCTGACATATGCAATCAGCGCATGCCATGGGAACTTGGCTCCCTTTAAACTCAAAATTAATTATAGGCATTTATATTTTCAGAAACCAAAATGGGTAATCAGACTTAATTAACTGGTAATCAATCAATGCTTCTCTTCCTCCCCATTTACAATGGCAAGTAAGTGAAGATAGTTTTGATTCTGAGAAGATTAAAAACCCTTTAGAGGGTGGGGAGAACCATTCTAGCATCATGCATGGGGAATCTGATGTGTGGTTTCCACTATTGTTAATGACATATGGTAGATACATAGCCATCTTTCTCATTATGCCCCCAAACCACTTTTGCTTGGTGGTTTTCATGTCTTCTGTGCTAGAGGCTGTACTAACATTTGCAAATCTCATTTCTCCAGTGGTTACATGCTGGAAGAGTCTTGATACTTGCTATCTCCCTTGTCTGGGCTTCAGTTGAGTTGAATTGAGTTGAATTGAGGTACACATTATTTATGATTGTTTTAAAGATCCTTTCCACCTAAGCTTAATTTTCACCAACTATGCACTGATGGGTAAAATCCAGCGAGTTCAGATGTGGTGATAGAAGGGGAAAAGACAGGAATTGGTGACATGCCACTTCAATAACAATAGTAAAACATTGCTACGTTAGCCCCCAAAGATGGAGAAGACTCTTCGAAGAAAGTTGTTATGTTTTAGCATCAATCTAAAAAGTCATTTCTAAAAGAAAGTCATTATATTGTAGCACCAGTCTGAAAAGTTTCTAAGAGGAGAGATCTTAAAAGTTCTCATTTCAAGGGGCGCCTGGGTGGCGCAGTTGGTTAAGCGTCCGACTTCAGCCAGGTCACGATCTCGCGGTCCATGAGTTCAAGCCCCGCGTCAGGCTCTGGGCTGATGGCTCAGAGCCTGGAGCCTGTTTCTGATTCTGTGTCTCCCTCTCTCTCCGCCCCTCCCCCGTTCATGCTCTGTCTCTCTGTCTCTCTCTGTCCCAAAAATAAATAAACGTTGAAAAAAAAATAAAAAAAAAAAAGTTCTCATTTCAAGAAAAAAATCATAACTATGTTTAAAAAAGTCAGTTTTCAGTTATCTTTTTGAGAAGGTGATATAGTAGTTTTCCTCTTATTCACCATTGAGTGAATCTAGATCCTCTAGAATCTCCATGACGCATAAGTTCTCCCAATTTCCCAAATTAAATGGAAAGACAGGATTAGTTCTGTGCACAGATTGTCCGTTGTGTATCTCTGGAGTCTCCCAAGAGCCCATCTGTTTTTCCAATGCCATGGAACTCAGCAGAGCAGGAAGCCTGATGGAAATAAGCAATATATTGGTTATAGAATATACGTCACCTTTTTATGACTGGTAATATTAGTGCTGCACATTCAAGGTGCAGCTTCTAGTTAGGTTAACTTAACTTCTACTTAAGTTTGAGGCACTTCCTTGATATGACAACATAAATTAGCATATTATCAACCCAGCATTCTTTTGGTGATGAACCTTTGATAGAAGTCCTCAAGTTTTTCAGTGTTCTAAGGAAGTGTACTCTGTAAAATATTTTTTAAAATGTTTAATGTTTATTTATTTTTGAGAGAGAGAGCGAGAGCAAGCAGGGGAGGGGCAGAGAGAGAGGGAGAGGCAAAATCCAAAGCAGGCTCCTGGCCATCAGCACAGAGCCCAATGTGGGGCTCGAACCCACAAACCGCGAGATCATGACCCGAGCCAAAGTCAGACTCCTAACCAACTGAGCCACCCATTAAGAGCTGAAGTATTGTTGTAAGTAATGATGCCTCTGGGCGTGTAACTGGTTATTTTTTATGCCACTGTTAGATCTACTCCAAGGGATGGTTTCCAAAGACATAGCTTTGCCTCCAAGTAGTTCAGGTTGAATAAAGCTCTCTCCTAGTTCAAATTACCCAATTTGTAGAGTTTCTGCAGTGAATATTAGAACTTAGTTTTCCTTCTCTTCATACAGTGTGCTTTTGAACCACTTCCTTGTGCTAGAGGTTTTGATTTAGGAAATGCAGGCAAATTGTTAATATTAGCATGAGTAAGATAGAATTGGAAAAATATATGTTTTACTACCAAATCCCCCACATCGTATTACTCTAATTCAGGCCATTAATTTGTGCAGCAAGGGTAATGATGCTTCTTGATGATACTTTGTAATGTTTATATTATATATATATAGCGACCCTGGCCACTGTATGAAAGATAAAATTGCAAATCTTAAGGGATGAACAGAATAAAGGGTATTTTTCAGTCACATAGCATGTGTTCCTGATTAGTGGATAGTACCCTTCTAAGTTATGATTGGGAGACTCTGTTTTTTTCTCTTTTGTGGCTTTGCCATTTTTTATACAAGGCTTCCGTGTTACCATGAAAGAGGAAAGGGCACGAAGGATTGCATGTGTTCAGGGACCAGGCTTGTGAGCAGCACACATGATTTCTGACTCACATTTTCTTGGCCAGAATTCAGTCACATGCAAGGAAAGTGACACTGAAGTCCAGCTGTAGAAGACACAGCTGTAGCCCATGACCATCCATCCTGTCTCTGTCACAGTTGTTTGCTCTTTTCCTTTATACCCGCTCCCTTCCTTTGCAATTTGTCTTTTTTACTTCTACAATGTAGGACTTGGCAGTGTAGCCCAAGTGTTGAAACTTTAAGAAAGCTTTTAAAAATATATACAATCTGTCAAATTTTATGAATTTTAAACTATGTGAATTTAAAAAGTGTGATTTAAATGTTAGTAAATATTAGCAGAATCTCATTTTATGTGTAAAATTTGAAAAAAAAAACCCGAAGTATACCAAATTTAAAAATAATCTAAATTGTATAATTTCAAAGTTAGCTGGCAAAGCGAATAGCAAAGTATTTACGCCGTTGACACAGTTGATGCTCTCTACCTTACGTGATAACAGAAATACCTACCATCCTTGGTAGGTATAACGCCAATCATACATTTCTTTGCGTGCATTAGAATCTCTGATGGTGGTTTTAATGACTGACCTGCTTTCATTTTAGTGTCCATGGTTTTCTAATATAGAATCTTTTTGATATTCTGTATATTCTAAAACAATGTTAAATACTCATCAAGTGGTGGTATTAGTCACAATGTTTGAAATGTGTTTAAGAGTCAAAACCATCGAAATGGAAGGTGAGTAATCATAGTCGGGAGGTGGAAGAGGATAAGAAACAAAGGAACAACAGCAGGAAAAGATTAGCTAAAGTTTGTGAGCCCTGGGCATTGTTCTAAGCACTTGCATTAGGTCGATTCTTTTAATTCTCACACTAACTCTCTGAGGGAAGGAGGAAGTTACCATGATTACTCTTGCTTTGTAAGTGCAGAAACATAATACTCTGGGTAGAAGGTCACACAGTACCTATTGTGCCATGCCATGTTGCTAATTAAATTTAGAATGAACATTCTATGAGCTATTAGGGATATCGCAGAAAAAAATGAAAAGAAGGAAAGCAGTCTTTTCACCCTGCCCCATTCTAGAATTAATCCTTTAGGATAATTATTTGTTGTGGCAATCTAATTCTTCAGGAGCTCATCCTTGGTATACAAGCAACTACCCTCTAACTTTATGTACAACCAAGAAGATACACCCTTGTGAGTTCTCCATACTTTTGGATCTAGAGCCCTAATTTACTATTTCTGGTTTCCCTTCCCTTCTGTGTCCTCATGTAAACAGCCTGCTTTGTTCCCATCAATGGAGTACGGTTTTATTTTGTCTTCCTGGAGCCCTAGATGGATTTAGAAATCCAAATTAGAGAATGGAAGTTAAGGAGGAGAACAACAGGGATGGGCTGAGATAGGGACATAATTGATTGATCTATTCATTAATTTCCTCATTCATTCATTAAACTGTTACCAAGGGTACTATGTACCAGGCATTGCTGTAGACTTGGGAGATTCAAAGAGGAGGGAACAGTCAAGGTCTTGGAGTCTAGTAGGAAAGAGGAGTGCTAAAACATAAAACAAACAAACAAAAAACAAGCAAAATGAAACAAAACAAAAAACCAGAACTACAAAATGTTTCTAACTTCCTTGGGAAAAGACTTTATGTACAGCTTGTCCAGACAGGAAGAGGTGGAAGGCCATGACACGTTCCAGAAACCAAGAGGCATTCCATGTGTGCTGGAGAACAGCAGTGCCCTTAGAATTAGGTGACAGACACTCTTCCTTGATTTGGGTTCTTGTACTTTAGAAGGTGTCACTTTGGCAAGAGGTTTGCGGGGCCGGGGAACCTGGTCAGGCCACCCTGGAGCCCGTGCCCTCTATACTCCAGGTACTAGGTACCCCAGAATGTCCTGCTCGGATGGCCCCCAAGCTTGCTTTGAAGGTCTGTGCTGATCTCCACTGGCGATTCTCCTGAGGGTGAGAATGCATGGTAAATGTAAGCATTTCTAGATCTAGGTGGCTGTATTCAAGGGTGTGTGGTTGAGTTCTGACATCAGCCAGGGGTGTCCATAACCTGCCCACAAGTTTCTTCATGGGGGGAACCCTGGAGTGGAAGCAAAGGGACATGGGGTAAGGGGATACAGCCTGGGGGCCCAGAGTCTTCCTATGCTGCTCTTTTCCATGCCAGACTCTTTTTCATGTGAGGGCCTCAAGCATTCTAAATTCACCCCTGGTATCCAAGTCCTTTAAGAAGTTATATTTGTTAGGATGGAAGCCTTGGGCGTATTTAACAGTTCATAAACTTGATTTATAAGTTTTAATCTTCATGCATATGGTATATGGGCCCCCATTTCTGGTCTCGCCTACACCCCACAAGTGGAAAGGGTGGGCTTCTGGCCGAGCATAAAGCTGAAAAGATAGATCGCCGTAGAATGACGATCTTATATATCTTGCCAAGTCGCAACACGGAGTCAACAGGCATTTTTAAGAAGATGAATTTTTGTAAAAATTCAACCCTGGGGGCAGGGTGAGGTGTGAATGGGGAAGACCTGCGGGTCATGAGCGGGTTAGAAGCTGTTTCAATTGATTAGCTCACAGACGAGGAGGAACTGAGTAAAGGCTAAGGAAGAGGCAGTGAATGTGAAGGTAGGATGATGCGGAGATTCTGGACTTGAGGGACATTAAGGAGGTGGACTCAGGGAGCACTGCTGATGGATTCATAGATTTATGGGTGGAGTGACAGAATGGGAGACGGGGAGTTAGAAAAACAGAGCCCAGGGGGAGTGAGAGGGCTTATTTTGTTGTTGTCTGCGAAACTGTAAGGATGACAGTGCCATTGGTGGATGTTGATAGGCACCTAAACCTCATCTTTACTCATCCCCTGAACCACACGTGTTGTAGCATGTGACAGTTGACCAACATTCCCTATAAAACAAATGACCAACGTTAATTATCACTTTGAGTGGACAAAATGCTTGAGTTAATTCAAGATTTTAAACTTAGTTTTTGATGGACTTAACATTTTAGGTCATGCTAGTATTTCATATCATACAGAGCTTCAGTGTGATTAAATTAACTGTCTATGAGTGTCGCATGAAAATGGGATACATCTGCATTTTCTTCCTTTGATGTAACTGATGTAATTGATGCAAGACATTTCCATCACAGACTTTTTCCCACTGGTCAGTGGCTTCTGTCTGTATTTTATACATTCTTAATTTAAACCATTTTATGTTGTAGCCCTGCTAACTTCTATAACTATAAAACATAATTATCCCTCAGACATATCAGATAATGTTATAAAAGTAACATTGAATCAAAATGACTTTGACTGAGTCAGGTAAAGATCTCTAATGATTTCTTTTGAAATTATAGGGCAGGTCATGTTCGGAAAAGAATCAAATATTAAGTAGAGGAATTACATTGGATCAGTGCCCAGATTCTTAAGAGAGACCACTGAGGATGATAATCTGGTTTCCTTTGGAGCCTGAATCCAAATCATTTCTCCTTGATATAGCAGTCCCTGATGGCAAGCTTAAGGATAAGTCTGATTCTCCAGATGTTTTTCTGTAGTGTGGTTTATAACCTGATTCTTTAAGGAATTTGGTCAATGCTAAAGATATGAACTTTGAGGAAAGTTCATATTTATATGTGTATGTATATATTTATATGTGTATGTACATACATACACATATAAATATTTATAAATCAATATATATTTAAAACTTTCACCTGTGAAGATTTAGATGATGCTCTTCCTATGCTTAGCTCATTATTGTTTTATTCACATATTTATTTCATATGTTTATTCATAATATTCTCTTATGTCAGGCTCTTTTTCCAGGTGACAATTATATGCACCATGAGGGGCATATTTGGCTATAGATCTTACCTCGGGCTGATATCTCAATAAAATATTAATATTCATAAACTCTAAAGACCTGTTAGTATTTTAAGATGTATAAATAAAACTACTATAAAAATATATTGGAATTATTAGTATGTATACTGAAGAGAATGGCAATGGGTACGTTGTTTTTCCTTTATATAATATCCCGTATTTTCCAGAATTTCTCCGATGAACATAGTGTTCTTACATTTGGGAAAAGGCAGTCTGTCATTTTTAAGAAAGAAACGAGATGCGTAAGGGGCATATATGGTGGTGGAACAGAGCGATGAGGTTACAGGAAGTCATATGAAAGCCCATGTGCATCCCTACTCATGCATTCACTAAAAGGAAGTAAAGACAAGAAAAAAAAAAGGAACAACTAGAAATATCCCACCATACTTGTAGAATGGAAGGGAAGTTGAATACAGAAAATACTTGCTTTCTGTCTTTAAAAGGTCACCAACTGCCAATATTAACTGAGGATATGTTTGTGGCAGGTAGAAGCATCAGTTCCTGCATGAGAAATATTTTCACTGCATAACTGGAAGAGTTATCATTACAGTTTCTTTTTGGTATCATTAAAGATTTAAGCACAGAAAGGTATGGAGAAAAATGTAAGCCATCAGCTCACAATCCAGCTTCATCAAAACTTGGCACTTGGCTAGCTTTGCTTCAGAGATTGTATTTGTGTTAAGTAAAATATTGCATCTTTATGGTGGAAAAGAGAGAAGACTTAGGGTACGCCCCAGTTCGAGCCTGCTGGCGTGGGGAAACTGTAGGTGGGCTGAATACAAGTGGGGCATCCTCTGTGATTGGTTAGGAGTGTCTATTTGCCTATTTCTGGTTGGTCCTAAGTTGGAAGCGGGACAAAAATTAGGGAAAGTAGTAATGAAATCCTGGTCATCGTGGAGTGATCGTTATAGAAATTATTGTGCAGCCTTCTGGTTTGTTGCTAATGATAGCAGTCGGGCTTCCTGCAAGTCTGACTTAACGCAGGCTGGCATCCTGGGCTGTTGGGTTGGTTCTCTGGGTTGCCTGTCAGAGTTCCATTTTTACAGGTGGTTTGGCCATTGTCTGTTGGTATGTTCTGTCCTCTCATGATACACAAGGCTCCAGTTCATTTCTGTTTACCTGGAGAATGATATTTCATTGTATGGGTATACAACAATGTTTATCCATCCTTGGGCCATCCATCCCAGCTTGGACCCCAGCTTTTTACCACTACGAACGCTGCTGCAATTCAGATTGGCGTCTGTTTGCGCAAGGAATGTTTCATACCATGAATTCCCTGCTATCTGTCTGTTTTTTTGGTTTTGGATGTGAAAGATATGATGACTTCTTGTCTTTCTGTTTGGTCAAATCTAATGTCCAAGATCGTTAGAGTTAGTAAACACTGTCCAGGACTTCTGGAACCTACAGAGGTAAGCCAGCAAATGATGTTTGCCTGGTGTTTACATATCTGATGATTAAAAAAAAATCACTCTTTCTCCTCCTTCTGCAAAAATATGAATTCCATTTCCTCTTCCTCCTTCTCTTCATCTGGAATTAATTAGGATGGCAACCCCACTACTCCACCAGCATGGGAAGCTCTTCAAGTTAGCCATTATAAATAGCCTGCAGTGTTGCGGATTCAGGACATTATCACATAAAGCTCACTCAGTGTGAATGTTTTCAGTCAAGGCCATGTGACTAATAGATACTTAACCAGAAGTTAAATTGACCGCAAGTTCTAAGATGAACCCTTGGTATTGAATAATTGTCAACACACTTATTTTATGCTTACCCTCTCCTTGAAAAGCTGTACTGTGTATTGAATATTAATATTGTAATACAACCTTTTATATGTAGCTGCTTTCTAGGATTTTCATAGTTTTTCTTTTCACTCCAGATAATCACTTAATGCACGCTCATGTGAACCGTAAATATTTGTTTCAAAGAAATAGTAAAAAAATAAAAGCATACCTGATAGGTAAAATATGAACTTACGATCCTTATTTATGTGACTAAGTGTTAAAAACCCTATCTCTTAACTCACAAACCGGTTCCCTTTTGTATATTCCACTGCCTCCGCTATGTCTTGCCTGAACTTTCAAAACAAAAGGACACTTTATAAGAAATCTCACTGTCGCTGGGCTTGTGCCCTTCAGTCAATGCTTCCAACTGCTATCAGAGTGATCTTTCTAAAATGAAAATATAATTATCCCCTACTGAAAATCCATGAAGACCTTTTATCATCTGTAGGATAAAGTAACAACTACTTAGTCTGATGTGAAAGGCCCTGTGCGACCAGAGCGCTTTTTCTGGACGCTCCCCTTCTGGCTCTCTCCAGCATGGCTGGACACCAAGCAGCCCCCTTCCCCAGCTACACCCGGGGGTTCCCGGAGGTGCCATAGGACCCTAGACCCCTTGCCTGGAATATTCCCTTTTCCCCTATTTGTCGGACTAACTCACCCTTCGGGACTCCCCTCCAGAGTGACTCGTTCTGGGAAGCTGTTCCAGAGTCCTCTCCCTCATCCACCAAGTCAGGGGCTCCCTCCCCCCTGTGCCTGGGTCTACACATGCCAAAGGGTTTTGTAATTAAGGACATGTTTGCATTCCCACACTAGCCTGTGGGATCTTTGAGGGCAGAAACTGCTCTTGAAATGTTCATCTATTTTTGGTTTTCAGAGTTTGGAGTTTAACGTTTTAAAATATGTACACATATATACATGTTTATGAACATGTACACCCACAAATGTACCTGGCTTTTAGCTCCTCTCAGCCACTTGGATATTGTTTCACCTCAAAACTTTGGCTTTCTTATGAGGAAGTCGAGCCCAGTTAGATTTTGAGACCTTGGAGGAGTCACTGAAAATTTCAACCAGGGCACCTGGGTGGCTCAGTTGGTTAAGCTTCTGACTTTGGCTCAGGTCGTGATCTTGTGGTTCATGGGTTCAAACCCTGCATCAGGTTCTGTGCTGACAATTTAGAGCCTAGAGCCTGCTTCAGATTCTGTGTCTCCCTCTCTCTCTCTGCCCCTCCCCCATTCACACTCTGTTTCTCTCTCTCTCTCTCTCTCTCTCTCTCTCTGTCTCAAAAATAAATAAACATTAAAAAAAATTCAAAAAAAATTCAACCAAAGATCTACCAAGAGTAAGGCCGTTTCTCCAGATTCCGTTTTTTATCCACAGCAACCAGGGAATATCTAGCCCAGTTAAGTGTTGACTAACCTGAAGGAAGAAAGAAATGAAAGAGGAAGGAGAGTGGGGAGGGAAGGAGGAAGGAAAAAGAGGGTAGGGGAAGGGGAAGGAAGGTGAAAGGGTGTGGGGGGAAGGAAGGGAACGTGCAACAATATGAAGCACTCTTTGAGATCTGTACGGGCAAGGGGGACACCTAACCGACGTTGAATTTCTGTTGGAACAAAGAAAAAGGAAGAAACTGATGCTGGGTAGGCAGCGAACAGTGTCGACACCAAAAATGTTTCTGGGATACAAAACTAAATCAGACAGGAAACTTGCCCCTGAGAACTTTCTCTCCAGTAAAGCAGATGAAAACATGTCTACATAGAACTGCAGAGCAGGTGGTGAGAATTGTCTGGCTCAATAGGCCTTCTGTAAAAATCTATTGAGTGTATAAAGAAGTGAGCCAACAGAAGAACAGATAAAGTTCTTCTAGGACTTCAGAGGAGGAATAAATTCTGCCTAGCTGAAAGGCTCCAGGAAGGGAGAAACAAACTTACCTTGGCCTTAGGGCAGGGAGGATTTGGAGAAAGTGGATAAGGGGCAAGGTTTGGGGTGAGTGCGGATGGGGAGGGGAACATTCCAGGTAAAGTGAAGAGTGGAGAGGAGTGTATGGGGCTGGGATGAATCCCATTTGGCCAAACAGCTCAGTTTTGATGGCTCGCAATGAGGATGGCCATGCCACAAATCCTGTAAATTAAGCATACATTATTCTCTTGTCTTGGCTTTTCTACTGTTATAGAAAACAATAGTAACCATCAGTGACCATCAGTCACCATTTCCACTCCTCCAAAATCTTAAAAATAATAATCTGAAGTAACGAAAAGAGTTCCATGTGAACAGTAAGTACTTATTTCAAAGAAATAGTAAAAAAGTAAAAACATACCTGGAGAAAGAATATGAACTTATGATCATTATCTCCGTGACTAAGTGTTAAAAACCCTATCTCATAACTCACAAACCTTTTGTCTACCAGACAGGCACAGGGACTAAGAGGGGAGTTCCCAAGTGGTGAAGGCGGCAGGGGTTTGCGCTGCCTTGGTACCTAATGGAGGATGGAAAATTCTTCAGCCAGAGTAAAGCAAAGGCTAAATGGGGTGCTGAGATCAGCAGGTGCAGTGAACCCAGATAGAGACGGAAATGTGACCACGCCTAATGACACGGCATTGCACTTTCTGCTTGTGCTGCTCAGAAGCCTGGGTTCCTATAGAAAAAGAATACTTCGCAATTATCAGCTTAACCTTCGACGGTCATGACAGCTGTCTTGATGTGCCGCTCATAGGTCCTGGATAGAGGAGGTTGCGTATGACAGTGAGAAAGGAAAAAACGTTTTGTTTTATAGACATTTAAAAAATGTTAACATTTAGTAGCGTGATCTTTTTCTTTCTAGGAACATTTTTTTTTAAATTTGAAATAGATCTCTGAATCATTTTGTATCGTAAGCAATTGTAGAAGAGACAGTAAAAGGGAACGTTCAATATATTTTTTTACATGGTGGAAAAAAAACCAATTTCCTGATTATCATGGAATATCTCATATTTCTAAGTGTTCACCAATCACATTGATTCTGTGGGGTAATTTAAATAAAGGGCTTGATAAATGGAAAATCGTCTTGCTTGACAATAGAATGAGAGTATATGAGATTCTAAGAGATTTATGTTACCTCCTGTTGTGTATGCTAGGAGGCTGGGTGTTGGGGGTATAATAGTACAGAAACTACCCTGACAGTGTCCTAGGAGGGCCACACAATCCTGAGCCATGTAGGCAAAGACAGTGGTAAACACAAGTTTTCAGGAGCTTGCAAGAGGGCACACGACCCAATCCTGAGGGTCAAGGAAAGATCCTGGAAGAAATACCATTGAGAGGGGATGTTCTGGGACAGAAAGAACAGCATGATTGGAGGCTCAGAGGTGAGGAAAAGCAATATTGCAAGGAGCTGGGAGAAAACCAAACCAACCAAACTGAAATCCATCATGCTTCCTGTGATCCACATTCAATGTGCCAGATACGTATTTCTGAAACAGAAATAGCCTTCCTGACTGATATTTTGTTTATAAACTGATAGGTGAAGCAATGACTTTACAAATATTAATCTATGGTGCGCCTGGGTGGCTCAGTCAGTTAAGCATCTGACTTCGGCTCAGGTCATGATCTCAGTTTGTGAGTTCAAGCCCCGCGTCAGGCTCTGTGCTGACAGCTCAGAGCCTGGGGCCTGCTTCTGTTCCTGTGTCTCCCTCTCTCTGCCCCACCCCCAGCTTTGCTCTGTCTCTTTGTGTCTCTCAATAATAAATAAACGTTAAAAAAATACAAATATTAATCTACTGTAATTCATTCCTTTTGGAGTATATTCTTTAGGACACAAATTTGTGAAAAGTCAGTTATCTTGTGTTTAGGGTTTTGTCATTGGTGAATCCTTTTTAAAAAAAATTTTTTTTAACATTTACTCATTTTTGAAAGACAGAGAGAGACATTGTGTGAGTGGGGGAGGGGCAGAGAGAGAGGGAGACACAGAATCTGAAACCGGCTCCAGGCTCTGAGCTGTCAGCACAGAGCCCGACGCGGGGCTCGAACTCACGGACCGCGAGATCATGACCTGAGCCGAAGTCGGACGCTTAACCAACTGAGCCACCCAGGCACCCTTGGTAAATCCTCTTTTAAACAAAATTGGTTATTTAAGAAAAATCAAGATCCCTTTCCTCACCATGGGCTGGTGGGGGAAACATGGAATATCTGTGCTGGAATTCTTTGTGGAATTCGCAGGTCTTGGTCCACTGAGAAGGCCACCGAGTTCCAGATGGAGGAAGCACCTTGCCCAAGTTCACTCAGCTTCGGCAGCTAGAGTGAGATCCGTCTACATACAGCCCCAGTTTTTACATCCCCGTCCAGTGCTGTTCCCCTAACGCCTGAAGTTTCGTCCCAAATTTTCCTACAAAGGCTTTGTAGGGATCTGCTAGTTCTTTTGTTAAGTGTCTGCTGTGATATAATCCTTTGCTTGTACTTCCCTCCTCCCCCATGTGGCGCTTTCAATTAATTAATGAAAGGTCAGGTGACAAATGACTTGCTTTCTGATGGGGTTTTGATAGGAATTGTTGAGCATGATTATGTGTGCACATTTTGGGGACAGCGGTTTCCTTACAGTGCTCATTTACATGGCTAATTAACCGCGCTCAGCACTGTCGGGTAGGGCAGGACAGGAACAGGGAGAAACCACCAAGGACATAACACAAAACACCCAAATTATGCTCTTTCATAACTGAACAATCAGAGGCACGTTTTCCATAAAGCCGAGTGACTTGTTATTACAATTCTCAAGGTCCTTTTACTTGAGGCTGCGGATGACCATAGAACTCAATGACATGAAAGGGATAAGCTGTAGGTCACAGGGGGCCACTTTTGATAAATTTCTTTGCAATGTGAGGGGGTAAATGAGCTCTCAATTACCAATAAAATGCAGAGCTCTTTTTACATCTCTCTAATTCTTAATAAAACTTACGGAGACCAAAGGAGAAAACCTTGTTTTCTCTCTTTCCCTTCCTTGAATTGCTGAATAAGGGAAAAGAGGAATGACTTATATTGTATTCTTTTTTTGGGGGGGGAGGGTGTATTTTTATTACACTGGACCTAGTTATCAAAATTAGAGCCTTGTGGTTCTTACCAGTGTTGGTGACCTTTGTTTTCAATCTTTTGTCATTAAACTTTGGTATCCTGATTTCTGAAGCAGACCACTGTGTGAGTCATCTGGGATTACACACTATTCTGACCCCGGGCAACAGAAAACTGCCATTTCTAAGCTTCTCCTTTTTCTGTAGACATAGAACTCACAACCTCCTTTGAATGCAGGCTTGGGAATCAGACATTTTTTCACTCCTCTCTTAGCGGAGCTTCTCAACTTCTGAAAGACACTAGGTAAGTTTACTTAAACTTGCCAAGACTCAATTGTCCCACCTATACATTTGGGATGACAGTAGTGTCCATATTGAAAAAAAAGAAAAGATTCCCTAGCATTTTGCTAAGCTGTCATATGAACACTTGCATATTGTTATATATAAACACATATTTTAAATATTTATTTATTTGGGGGGACAGCGCAGGTAGGGGAGGGGCAGAGAAAGGAGGGTAGAGGATCTGAAGTGGGCTCTGCGCTTACAGGCTGACAGCAGCAAGCCAATGTGGGGCTCGAACTCATGAACTGTGAGATCATGACCTGATCCTAAGTCGGAAGCTTACCTACTGAGCCACCTAGGTGCCCCTAGGCAGAGTGCATATTTGGGGTTTTATTTAGTTTGAAAGAACTACATTGTGCATATTGTTTAAATCGCTGTAACACAATATTGAAGACAAAATTTGAATTTGCTTTTTAATTAACTATCAGTCAATGAAATAAAATGGAATTTCATTTTCCTCTTTTGGTTAAAAAAAAAATGGTGTCCATATCACAGGGTCTGAGAATTCAATGAGATAAAGTGGGTAAAGCCCCTTAGCAAGGTACCTAGACTATCATCAGAACTCAGTAAATGCTATCAAAATATAAAGTGACTGGTAAGGTAGAATTTTAAAACCTCTCTAGATTGAATTTGATATTTTAAACTTCTCTAACTGCAGTGACCCTGAATTCCGAACTGAGAAATGGCCAATTTCAGTTACACGTGCTGAAGCATCTATTTAATATTTACTAAGTTGTCAGTAAGTGATCATATTGATGATATTTGTAGTAAATGTCATGCAGAAAATTTGGGGGTAGAAATTAGCTTATTGTTTGATAGATAATGTAAATCTCTTGATGCGTAGCTCTCTTTCAAGAGTGCTGTTAATTTGTTTTATTGTTGTAGATATCCTTAAGCTTAAGATATTCTTATGACTTCTGGTAATAATAATAGCCAAATCTTTAAATGCTGCTTTAAAATTTTTTTAATGCTTATTTATTCTTGAGAGAGAGAGAGAGTGAGTGGGGCAGGGCCAGAGAGAGACACACACACAGAATCTGAAGCAGGCTCCAGGCTCTGAGCTGTCAGCACAGAGCCAGAGGCGGGGCTCAAACCCACAAACTTGAGCCAAAGTCAGACACTTAAGCGACAGAACCACCCAGGTGCCCCTGAATGCCGCCTTTAAAAACTTTGTAATATGAAAAATTTCAAACATGTTAAAAAATGGACAGAATGGTATAATAAACCTCTATGTATATTTCGTCCAGCCTCTATAATTGATACATGGCCAGTTATTTTTAAATGTTTTATTCTATTTTTTCTAGCTTTATTGAGATATAATTGACATACAATGTGTGTAAGTTTTAGGTATGCAATGTGATGATTCGATGTATATATTGGGAAATGACTAGTCTAATAAGGTTAGCTAACACCTTTATCATGTCACATAATTATCATCTGAGTGTGTGTGTCAGAGAGAGAGAGAGAACATTTAAGACTTAAAATGTAAGTACATAATACAGTATTGTCAACTATAGTCACCATGCTGAACATTATATCCCCAGAACTTACTCGTGTCATAGGTGTACGTTTGTACCTTTTGACAACATCCCCCTGTTTCCCCAGCCTCTGCCCCCTGGCAACCTCCACACTACTCTCTCTTTCTATGAGTTTGGCTTTTTTAGATTTCACATATAAGTGAGAGCATACAGTATTTGTCTTTCTCTGTCTGACTTATTTCACTTAACGTGAGGCCCTCAAGGTCTATCCATGTTGTTGCAAAAGGCAGCATTTCTTTCTTTTTATGACTGAATAATATTCCAGTGTGTGTGTGTGTGTGTGTGTGTGTGTGTGTGTATGTGTGTGTGTATTCTTTATCCGTTCCTCTGTCCATGGACACCAAGATTGCTTCCATGTCTTGGCTTTTATAAATAATGCTGCAATGAACATAGGGGTGCATATATCTTTTGGAGTTGGTGTTTTTGTTTCCTTTGATTTCAGGTCTTGCATTTAAGTTTTTAATCCATTTCAAGTTAGTTTTTGTGAGTGGTGTAGGGTAGGATTCCAATTTTATTCTTCTGCATGCGAATATCCAATTTTCTCATCACTATTTATTGAAGAGACTGTCTTTTTCCCATTGAGTATTCCTGGCTCCCTTGTCAAATGTTATTGATTGTGTATGCATGGATTTATTTCTGTTCTGTTGGTCTGTGTGACTGCTTTTATGCCAATACCATTCTGTTTTGATTACTGGAGCTTTGTCATGTAGTTTGAAATCAGAAGTATGATGCTTCTGGCTTTGTTCTTCCTCAGAACTGCTTTGGCTGCTCAGTGTCTTTTGTGATTCTGTACAAATTTAGGATTGTTTGCTCCATTTCTGTAAAAAAAATACCTTTGGAATTTTGATAGAGATTGCATTGAATCTATAGATAGCTTTGGACAGTATGGACATTTTAACAATATTAATTTTTCTGACCCATGAACAAAGGGTATCTTTCCATTTTTCTGCATCTTCTTCAGTTTCTTTCATTAATTACTCTTCTAATTCTCAGTATACAGATCTTTCACCTCCTCGGTCAAATTTATTTATAAGTATTTTTCATATACATATATATATATATATATTTGATGGTACTGTAAATAGAATTGTTCTCTCTATTTTTCATATTGTTGTTAGTGTATAGAAAAACGACTGATTTTTGTATGTTGATTTTGTATCTTGCAACTTTACTGAATTTGTTTATTCTAGCAGGTTTTTGGTGGAGCCTTTAGAATTTTCTATATAGAAGGTTGTGTCATCTGCACACACATAAAATTTTACTTTTTCCTTTCTGATTTAGATGGTGTTATTTATTTTTCTTGCCTAATTGCTCTGGCTAGGGCTTCTAGTATTATGTTGAATAGGAGAAGTGAGAGTAGATAGTGTTGTTCCTTATTACAGAGGGAAAGCTTTCAACCTTAACCATAGAGTGTGTTGTTAACTGTTGGGTTGTCATATATGGCCTTTATTATCTTAAAGTACCTTTCTTCTATACCTAATTTATGGAGAGTTTTTGTTATATAAAGATGTTGAATCAAATGCTTTTTCTGCATCTATTGATATGATCACATATTTTGATCTTTCATTCTATTAATGTTGTGTATCATATTGTTTGATTTGCACATGTTGAACCATCTTTGTGTCTCAGGGATATCCCACTTGAACGTGGTATATGACCATTTTAATGTGCTATTGAATTCATTTCACTAACATTTTTTTTTCAGAATTTTTACATCGATATTCATCAGGTATATTGGCCTGTAGTTTTCTTTTCTTGTATTATCCTTACTTAGTTTTGGTATCAGGGAAATTCTGGCCTTATAAAATGAATTTGGAAGTGATTACTCTTTAATTTTTTTGGAAGAGTTAGAGAATAATTGGCATTAACTCTTTTTAAAATTGAAGTATAATTAGCATACAGTGTTATATTAGTTTCAGGTATTCAGTATAATGATTTAACAATCCTAAGTTACTCAGTGCTCAGCATGACAAGTATACTTTTATTCTTCTTTATGTATTTTACCTATCCCCCTCTATCTCTGGCAACTAGTTTGTTCTATCTATTTAAGAGCCTGGTTTTTTTTGTTGTTGTTGTTTCCTTTTTTCTTTGTTCATTTGTTTTGTTTCTTAAATTCAACATATAAATGAAATAATATGGTATTTCTCTTTCTCTGTATGATTTATTTCACTTAACATTATATCTACTAGGTCCATCCATGTTGTTGCAAGTGGCAAGATCTCACTTTTTTATGACTGAGTAATATTCCATTGTATATATACAAACAGCAACTTCTTTATCCACTCATCTATGGAGAGATACTTGGGTTGCTTTCATATCTTGGTTATTGGAAACAATGCTGCAATAGACATAAAATGCTGCATATATTTTTCAAAATAGTGTTTTCTTTGGGTAAATACCCAGTAGTGACAACTACTGGATCATATGATAATTCTATTTTTAATTTTTTTGAGGAATCTCCATTCTGTTTTTGTTCTTCGAAACAAATTGGCTGCACCTATTTGCATTCCAACTAATAGTGTGCAAGGGTTCCTTTTTCTCCACTGCTTGGCAACATTTATTATTTCTTTTCTTTTCGATACTAGCCATTCTGACAGGTGTAAGGTGAAATCTAATTGTGGTTTTGATTTACATTTTCATGATGTTGAAATGTCTAGTCAGGTCCTCTGTCCATTAAAAAAAATTTTTTTAATGTTTATTTTTGAGAAAGAGAGAGACAGGGAGACAGAGTGTGAGCAGGGGAGGAGCAGAGAGAGAGGGAGACACAGAATCTGAAGTAGGCTCCAGACTCTGAGCTGTCAGCACAGAGCCCAATGTGGGGCTCGAACCCATGAATTGTGAGATCATGACCTGAGCCGAAGTCAGATGCTCAACCGACTGAGCCACCTAGGCGCCCCGCTCTGTCCATTTTTTTAATCAGATTATTTACTTTTTTCTTTAGTGTTGCATTGTATAAGTTCCTTTTTTCCCCAACTTTTTATTTAAATTCTAGTTAGTTAACATAGTGTCATATTGGTTTAAAGAGTAGAATTTGGTGATTCATCAATTACGTATAACACCTAGTGCTCATCATGACAAGTGCCCTCCTTAATACTCACCACCCATTTAGCCCATTACCCGCCCACCTCCCCTCCGTTAACCCTCAGTTCGTTCTCTGTAGTTAAGAGTCTCTATGGTTTGCTTCTCTCTCTTTTTTTTCCACTTCCCCTATGTTCATCTGTTTCATTTCTTAAATTCCACATCTGAGTGAAATATGGTATTTGTCTTTCTCTGACTGACTTGTTTCACTTAGCCTAACACACTGTAGCTCCATCCATGTCATTACAAATGGCAAGATTTCATATTACTGATGGCTCAGTAATATTCCATTATATACACATACACCACATCTTCATCTTATTTATCCATTCATCAGTCATTGGACATTTGGACTCTTTCCATAATTTGGCTATTGTTGATAATGCTGCTGTAAACATTGGGGTGCATGAGCCTGTTCAAATCAATACTTTTGTATCCTTCGGATAATACCTAGAAGTGCAATTGCTAGATCATAGGGTAGCTCCATACTGTTTTACAGAGTGGCCGCACCAGTTTGCATTCCCACAGTGTAAGAGGGTTCCCCTTTCTCTGCATCATTGCCAACATCTGTTTCCTGCATTGTTAATTTTAGCTATTCTAACAGGTGTGAAGGGGTATCTCTTGGCAGTTTTGTTTTTCCCTGATGATGAGTGATGTTGAGCATCTTTTCATGTGTTTGTTGGCCATCTGTATGTCTTCTTTGGAAAAAGTGCCTGTTTATGTCTTCTGCCCATTTATTAACTGGATTATTTAGTTTTTGGGTGTTGAATTTGATAAATTCTTTATAGATTTTGGAGAGTAACCCTTTATCAGATATGTCATTCACAAATATCTTCTGCTATTCCATAGGTTGCCTTTTTGTTTGTTGCCTTTTTGTTTCCTTTGCTGTGCAAAAGCTTTTAAAAAATGTTTATTTCTTTTGAGAGAGAGAGAGAAGGAGAGAGAGAGAGAGAGAGAAGGAGAGAAAGAGAGAGAGAGAGCAGGGGAGGGGCAGAAAGAGAGGGAGAGAGATAATCCCAAGCAGGCTCTGCACTGTCCACTAAGAGCCCAACATGGGGCTTGATCTCATGAACCATGAGGTCACAATCTGAGCCAAAATAAAGAGTTGGATGCTTAATTGACTAAGCTACCGAAGCACCTCTGTGCAGAAGCTTTTAATCTTGATGAAGTACCAATAGTTCATTTTTGCTTTGGTTTACCTTGCCTCTGGAGATGTGTCTAGTAAGAAGTTGCTGTGGCCGAGGTCAAAGAGGTTGCTGCCTGTGTTTCCCTCTAAGATTTTGATGGTTTCCTGTTTCACATTTAGGTCTTTCCTCCATTTTGAATTTATTTTGTGTATGGTGTAAGAAAATGGTCCAGTTTTATTCTTCTGATGTTGCTGTCCAGTTTTCCCAGAGCAATTTGTTAAAAAGGTTGTCTGTTTTCTATTGGGTATTCTTTCCTGCTTTGTTGAAGATTAGTTGATCATATAGTTGGGGATCTATTTCTGGGTTTTCTATTCCATTGATCTATGTGTTTGTTTATGTGTGTTGTATCAGTTTTTCATATATTTTGGATATTAACTGCTTATCAGATACTTCAGTTACAAGTATCTTTTCCTATTAAGTAGGTTGCTCTGTTGTTTTGATGATGGTTTCTTTTGCTGTGCAAAATCTTTCTATTTTGGTGTAATCCTAATAGTTTACTTTTGCTTTCGTTTCCCTTGCTTAAGGAGATAAATCTAGAAAAAATGTTTCTATGGTCAATGTCAAGGAAATTACTGTCTATGTTTTCTTCTATAAGTTTTGTGGTTTGGGGTCTCATATTTAAGTTTTTAATACATTTTGAGTTTATTTTTTGTGTATGGTGTAAGAAAGAGGTTCAATTTTATTCTGTGCCTGTACCTCTCTAGTTTTTCCAATGCCATTTGTTGAAGAGACTGTCTTTTCTCCTTTGTATAGTCTTACCTTCTTTGTCATAGTTTAATTGACCGTATGAGTGTGGGTTTATTTCTGGGCTCTCTGTTCTGTTCTATTGATCTATATGTCTATTTTTGTGCCATTACCATACTGTTTTGATTACTATAGCTTTGCAATATATATTTAAATCTGGGATTATAAAACCTCTAGCTTTGTTCTTTTTTTCCCAAGATTGCTTTGACTCTTGGAGTCTTTTGTGGCCCAATACAAATTTTACTATTATTTGGAAATCTACAGGCCAATATCTCTGATAAACATAGATGCAAACATCCTCAACAAAATATTAGCAAGCCAAATTCAACCATACATTCAAAAAATAATTCACCACAATCAAGTGGGATTTATTCCAGAGATGCAAGGGAGGATCAATATTTGCAAATCAATCAACATGATACACCACAATAATAAGAGAAAGGATAAAAACTATATGATCATCTCAAAATATGCAGAAAAAACATTTGAGAAAGTACAACATCCATTAATGATAAAAACTCTCAACAGTGTACGTTTAAAGGGAACATGCCTCAACATAACAAAGGCCATATATGGAAAACTCGTAGCTAGCCTGATACTCAATGTTGAGAAACAGATTTTTTCCTCTAAGATCAGGAACAAGACAAGGATGTCCACTCTCATTACTTCTATTCAACATAGTATTTGAAGTCTTAGCTACAGTAACCAGACAAGAAAAAGAAATTAAAAAAAAAATCCAAACTGATAAGTAAAGTAAATTGGTAAGTAAAGTAAATGAAGTAAACTCACTCTTGCAGATGACATGAGACTACATATAGAAAACTCCAAAGACTCCACCAAAAAACTACTAGAACTAGTAAATGAATTCCTTAAAGTTGTAAGATAAAGAATTAATACACAGAAATCTGTTGCATTTCTTTACACTAATAATGAAGTAAAAGAAAGATAAATGAAGAAGGCATTCCCATTTCCATTTGTACCCAAAACAATTAAATACCTTGGAATAAATGTAACCAGGGAGGGGAAAGACCTGTACTTTGAAAAGTATAAAACACTGATGAAAGAAACTGAAGATGAGACAACAAAAAGATATTCCATGCTTATGGATTGGAAGAACCAGTGTTATTAAAATGTCCATACTACCCATAATGCAATCCCTATAAAATACCAATATTTTTCACAGAACTAGACCAAATAATACTAAAAATGGCATTAATTCTTCTTTGAATATTTGGTAGAATTCCCCTGTGAAACTGTCTGGACCTGGGCTTTTCTTTGTTGGAAGTTTTTGATTACTGATTCAATCTCCGTAGTCATTATTGGTCTGTTCAGATTTTCTGTTTCTTCATGATTAATCTCAATAGGTTGTATGTTTCTAGGAATTTATCCATTTCTTTTAGTTTTTCCAATTTGCTGGTGTGTAGTTGCTCCTAGTAGACTCTTAGGATCCTTTGTATTTTTGTGGTATCATTCGTAACGTCTCCTCTTTCATTTTTGAACTTATTTACTTGAGTATTACCTTTTCCCTATAGTCTAGCAAAGGGCTTGCCTTTCCATCTTTTTAATAAACCCGCTCTTAGTTTTGTTGATCTCTACTGTTGTTCTACTGTTCTGTATTTGCTTTAATTATTCTTTGATCATTGCTATTTTCTTCATTCTGCTAACTTTGGGCTTAGTTTATTCTTTTTGTAGTTTCTTAAGGTGTAAAGTTAGGTTATTTATCTGATATCTTTTTAAATTCTTTTTTTTTATTAAAAAATTTTTTTAATGTTTATTTTTGAGAGAGAGACAAAGCACAAGCAGGGGAGGGGCAGAGAGATAGAGGGAGACCCAGAATCTAAAGCAGGATCCAGGCTTGAGCTGTCAGCACAGAGCCTGATGCAGGCTCAAACCCACGAATTGTGAGATCATGACCTGAGCCAAAGTTGGACACTTAACCAACTGAGCCACCCAGTGTCCCGAGATCTTTCTGAATTCTTAATGTAGACATTTGCCACTGTAAGCTCCCTTCTTACAACTGCTTTTGCTGCATCCCATATATTTTGGTATGATGTATTTTCATTTTAATTTACCTCAAGATATTCCTTGATTCCCCTTTTGATTACTCTTTTATCTCAGTGTTTGCTTAGGAATGTGTTGTTTAATTCCATATGTTTGTGAATTTGCCAATTTTCCTCCCATTATTGACAATGGTATTGACTACATAACATTGTGGTTGGAAAAGATACTTGATATGATTTCAGTCTTCTTAAATTTGTTAATACTCGTTTTGTGATCTAACATATGATCTATCCTGGAGAATTTTCCTTCTGTGTTTGAGAAAAATATATATTCTGCTACTGTTGGATGAATTGCTCTGTATATGTCTTTTAGGCTCATTTTCATCTAAACTATGGTTCAAGTCCATTGTTGCCTTATTTATTTTCTGTTTGGATAATTTATCCATTGTTGAAAGCAGGGTACTGCAGTCCTACTGTTATCCTATCCTTGTCTATATCTCTCTTCAGATCTGTATCTTTGTTTCTTCTTACTATTCTTGGCTTAACATTTATTTTATTTGATATAAGTATAGCCAACCTTATTCTCTTTTGGTTTACATTTGCATGGAATATCTTTTCATCCCTTCACTTTGAGCCTATGTATGTCCTTAAAGCTGAAGTGATTCTCTTGTAGACAGCATATAGTTGAATACTGCTTTTTAATCCATTTAGCCACTCTGTACCTTTTGGTTGAAGAATTTAATCCATTTACATTTAAAGTAATTACTGATAGATAAGGACTTACTAATGATATCTTAATTGTTTTCTGGATGTTTTATAGTTCCCTTGTTTCTTTCTTATTTGCTTTTTTTTTTGTGTGAATTGATGATTTTTCATATCTCTCCTCACATTTTATGTTTTTGATGTCACAGTTTACTTCTTTTTATGTTATATATCCTTTAACAAATTATTAAAGCTATTGTTAGCTTTGATACTTTTGTCCTTTAACCTTTACATATAGTTAAATAGTTAACACACCACCATCTTATGGTATTAGAACATTCTGAATTTGACTATATGCTTACCTTCACCAGCATGTTGTATATTTTCATGATCATAATTAACATCCTCTTATTTCAGCTTAAAGAACTCACTTTAACTTGTAAGGCATGGCGATGAGCTCTTTCAGCCTTTGCTTTTCTGGGAAACTCTATCTCTCCTTTTAGTTTTGAAGGGCAACTTTGCCAGGTAAAGTCCTATTGGTTGGCAAGTTGTTTTGTTTTCAGCACTTTGAATATATCATTCCATTCTAATCTGGCCTACAAGGTCAGCTGAGAAGTTTCCTGATAGCCTTTTGGTGGTTCCTGTGTGTGTGAGAATTTTTTTTTTCTCTTGTTACTTTTAAACGTTCACTTTGTCTTTGATTTTAGTTATGTGTTTGAGAAGATTGTTTTGGGTTGAAATTTTGGGATGATCAATTACTTTCATGAACTTGGGTATACAGATGTCTTCCCAGATTTGGGAAATTCTCCTCCATTATTTCTTTAAATAAGTTTTCTGCCCCTTTCTCTCCCTCTTTGCCTTCTGGGATTCCAATAATGTATAGATTGTTTTGCTTAATAATACCCTGTATCCTTACTGTTTTTCATTCTTTCTTCTTTTTGCTCCTCTGATTGGATGATTTCAAATGACCTATCTTCTAGTCCACTAATTATTTCTGCTTAATTGAGTCTGCTACTGAAGCTTTCAATGGAATTTTTCAGTTCAGTCACTGTATTCTTAAACTCTAGGATTTCCCTTCAATTTTTAAAAAAGTTTTCTGTTTCTTTGTTGAACTTCTCATTTTGTTCATGCATTGTTTTCCCAATTTCTTTTGGTGGTCTATTTGTGTGTGTGTGTGTGTGTGTGTGTGTTTTGTAGTTAACTCAGTTTCTTTGAGATTATTCTGAATTGTTTGTCAGACAGTTCATAGATCTCCATTTCCTGATAGTCAATGGCGCTTTTTTGGTTTCCTTTGGTGTTTTCTTGATTGTTCATGATTTTTGTGGTCTTGTGTTGGTTTCTGTTCATTTGAGAAAGTAAGCATCTCTTCCAGCTGTTACAGACTGGATTCAGTGGGAAAAGCTCTTTACCACTCAGCCTGTCCAGAGATTCTAGGTGGGCTGTCTGGTGGTGTCTGTGGGCAGATTTGCTGCCAGAGTTCTCAGGTGGGCAGGTCTGGTGCCGGGGTCAGCAGATGGACAGGCCTGGTGCCTAGATCCGTGGAGGCAGGCCTGGAGCCTGCAATTACTGGAGTGGGCCAGGTGCTTGAATCTATGGTGATGGGACCTGGGCCTGTGTGGGTGGACCTGGACCCTGGGCCCATGGAGCTGGTCCAATGCTGGGATAGCCCTGGATCTGGATGCTGAGGCTACAGAGGATGGTCTGAAGCTGGATTTGTAGGAGCAAGTCTGGAGGTTAGATCTGTGGGGGCCAGCTTGGCACTGGGATGGACTAGGAACCTGGGTCCATGGGAGCTCCCTGGGGCCTGGGACTGCAGGGACTGGCTTGGAGGCTGGGCCTACTAGGGATGGCCTGGAGCTGCAGCAGGCTGAGAGTCAGAGTTTGCAGAAGCCGATTTGGAGGCTAGGTGTGTGGGTGCCAGCCCGGTGCTGGGGTGGGCTGTGAGCCTGGGTTGTGGGAGCCCCTGGGGCCTGGGTCCGTGGGGACTTGGCCTGGTGCTAAGGTGGGTTGGAGACTGGGGCTGCCAGAATTTGCCTAGAGCTGGTGTGGGCCTGGTGCTGAGGTCTGTGGTGAAGTCAGGTGCTTGCTTACTTCAGTCTCTTCCCCATGGGGACAGAATCTCCTTCCACACTGGGCTGGCTGGGCTTGGGGGAGAGGTGATGGGGGAAATGTAAACTTTTTCCTACCCTCTTCAAATGCAATTTCCTACCCTCTTCTTTTCTTTTCTTTCTACTCTTTTTCTTTTCTTTTCTTTTTTTATTTCCCTTTCCTTTCCTTTCCTTTCCTTTCCTTTCCTTCCCTTTCTTTTTCTTTTCTTTTTATATTTTATTTTAGAGAGAGAGAGCACATGAGTGGGGAAGGGGGCAGAGGGAGAGAAAGGGAGAATCTTAAGCAGGCTCCACGTTCCGCATGGAGACCAATGTGGGGCTTGATCTCATGACCCTGGGATCATGACCTGAGCCAAAATCAAGAGTTGGATGCTTAACCGACTGAGCCACCCAAGCGCCCCAATATTGTCTTATTTCTGTGCTTCACCCAGGTGCTATAATCCCTCACCTGGAATACTTAGCTCTTGGGAAAGTATTTTTCTTCATGGATAGCTGTTTAAATTGATGTTTCTGAGAGAGGATGAGGGCTAGAAATTTCTCTACCACCATCTTGCTGACATCACTCTACTATGCTGGGGTCTGTCTTTTTTCATCTAAATCCCCACTCATTTCTCTCCTGCCCCATCACACTGGGTTCTTTTCAAACAAATGTCAGACATCATATCATTGCATTGTAAATAATTAGGAATTTATAACTAGAAGATGAAAAGTCCTTGATGGTAATATAACTATAATGCCATTATCACACCTTAAAGCCATTACATTTTAAATTCCTTAGCATTATTAAATATCCAGTCATATCTCAAATTTCTCCAAATTGTTTTATGCATATTGTTTGATAGTTTGAGAATACCACTTTTGAATAAAGGAAAATTGAAAAATATATTAAATAAAAGTAATTTTCCTGTGAATTTATGTTCATGTGATATACCTTAGTGATTTCTGGCAATTGCCTCTGAAAGAGTAAAACTATACCACTTGAAATATTGAAAGATATATCTTAGTACATGAATTTTACAATTCTGTGGAAGGTTTCATGACCTTTATCTCTAAGAGTGCTGAGTATCCTAAGGATGAATTAAACACAAACTTTTATCATTTGGGTGATCATTTTCTGATGTCTTATCTTTGCAAACTATGACACGAGAGGGCAAAACAAGCATTTAACCTGTCCAGCAGGGTTAGGAAAAGGGCCAACATCTTCATTTTCTGCCATAGGTATTCCAGAATGCTTGCAGGTAAATCATATTTCCAGAGCCAAGCCATGCTTTCAATGCCTACAGAAGCTGGCTTCCTAAGGAGAACTACAGAGAAATCTTTCACAAAGTGAGGAATACATTGTCCTCAGCTTTGAACAAATATTATCAATTTAATTCTCTTCTAGTAAGCTTTCATATATTAGGCTTTTTCAATGGATCTTATTTGAATGGCATTACTATTATCTATTCTTAGTCTTTTTGTCTTGAAGCGAAAATGGATATGGTTAAAAACTCTAAGCTTCTTTGGCACTGTAACTGCTGTGTTTTTACAGAATTGCATTTCCCTGGGAACAGTTTGCTTTCTTTCCTCTTGGCCAGTGTTAGGCTGAAGGGGAGCCAGTGCATATTCTTTAACCATGTTTCTCAGTGCCTCACAGATCATTAGACCCATGAGTTGACTGATTGTCCAGAAACCATTACTTCCCATGTGGGAGAAGTGATGACAGGAAGGATGTAAGTTCATTTAGGCTCTAGACCAAGTCATGGAAGAAATGAGTGACGTCTTGTGCACAGTTCTCTTCTGTTTATTAATAACTGTGTGTATTGTATTCCCATCATTCTACATATTCTACCATCAGAACGAGACCTCTAACTCTTCAGTCGTTCCACTGTGGTCATGGAGAGAACCCCACAAGTGAGCCTAGCTGGCTCAAGGAACCCATTTCCACGCCTGGGAAAGCAGCTTACAAGGTGTGCTAATCAGGCACTGGCATCACCTGGATTTCGTGTGCCGTTCCCAGATAGCGCGTGTCCAATATCTGTCTGGTGCTTTTGCTCATTGCTTATTCCATGGAGCTAATGATTCCCTCATTAAGGGCTACTGTGTGAGCCAGTAGCCACATTCCCTTTCTTGCCTTCTTTCCTCTTTCCCTTCTCTTCTTCCAGCGTGGCATCGTTTCCTTCCTCGATAGTATCCCTGCTTCCAGCAGAAAATTCACTCAGGGAAGGTCTAGCACTGGTGAATGCACTTCTACTGAGAACATTCTTGGCAAGGGAGACAGTGCCTTGGCCGGCAATCGACTGCCTGAAACACTCTGATAGTTCCTAACCGTGCACACAGTTCTGCATACGAAGTGTCTAGTACGGAAGCACCTGCTATCTGGGCCTGGATTCTTTGCCCTGTCTGGTGCTGGAGCTGCGGCCGTCACCGCCCTCTGACCTGTAGCACAGGCCGGCCGTGGACAAATATGGTGCATATGCCTGTGTGAGCTGTGGACTCCGAGCCGGCAGAGATAATTTAGGCTGCTGTCAGTAAAAGCACTTAAAAGCAAAGGAGATGATTTCATGTTGACCTTTTCTCCCCACGGTTCAAATCAGGTGAGATTAATTTTAATAGTCATTCATCAAAGGCATTTCGGCTATTATAATAAAATCATTGCTTTTAAAAGTAAGCAAATGCCTATTAAGAGGAAATTAATGGGCTTTCAGATAGTCTTCAATTTAAAAAACATCCTTTAACAATGTAAAACCATAGAACTTCTAGACCTTCTTCAACTTTGCTTTGCAACTTGCTCTTAAGCCATTCATTTATAAACCAAAGTGCAGAGAGAAATACATCATTTCTTCCCACCTGTTTGGGAGGTTCCTTTTTAAAGTGGATGCTTATCCATTGTCTAGTCCTTCTGAGGTGCCGCTTCCTTGTTGATGGTCATTATCACTAATCAGAAAGTACTTAAATATTTTGGGGGAATATCTGAACACATTTGAAATGAATGTTGCGGGATGGGGGAGGTAAAAATCTCTTCTACAATAGCTTGACTTGTGGGTAAGTTGAATTGTAAGGCAGCTGCTTGGCTGGTTCTTCTTTCTACCTTCTGCTTATAAGGGACCAAGCAAAGCTCAAGTTTTCACTGAAGAGGAACATACTTTCCCTCAAGCTTTTGCTTACAAAAGCAGAAAAAGCTGTTGTTCGTGTTTTCAGTTAGCTGACAAAATTGCAGTTAGTCTATTTTAGGGAGTATTTGATTTTTGTTAACAACTGTGAGTCATTTCATATATAATACATGCTTTGGTTTTCATTCTGTCAAATTTCAGAACAAAATTTTAGATTTCCTGAAATAAACATGCAATATGCAATTTATTGAATGTAGCATAAACCAGACACGTAAAGGTGATTGAGCAAAATAAATGCATAATTGCTTACCTTCAGCTGGGAGCTGAGGATCCCTGGACAATCTGAAAAATGCCCTGGAAAATGAATGCTGATTTTAATGGGTATGTGCATGTCTTTTTTGCTGAGAAAAATATAAAGGCATATTCTTTCATCTGATTGTCAGAGGACACTTGACTATCACCTGATTTTACCCCTCACAACACGATGTCTGCTCTCTGAAGAGCTGGTTACACTGCCTGACTCACTCCCCAGCTTGTGACACCCCAAAGTCTTTGGGAAAGCTGGGAGGCCTTGGGGCTTCCTTCCTCAGGGCACTCTCAGTCTTGGAGCTCCCAGGTGTGTGCAGCAGTTTCTGCCTCACAGATCCCAGCCTCTTCCCCAGTCAGGTTTTATGAGAAATCCCATTGATAACATTTCCTGATTTTGGTACCACTTCTTGGAGATTTGGGGGACGTGGGGAGGGGTCATTCAGGAAGTGACCTCCCTTTGATGTCTCCCTAGCTTCACCTCCTTCTCTCCCAGTCCCTTTCCTTGGCACTTACTAAAGGAGCAGATTCCTACACTTAGGCCTCACTAGTCCCCTTGAAAGTCTCAGCCTCTATCCCTAGTGCTTATCTAGATATTTTCCAAAGGAAACGTGGGATATGAAACGACCTCCATCTTGTCATAGGCTGCACAAAGATATTAGCTTAGGTTCCCCAGGGGCACAGTGGTGGGTTAGGGAAGAGCATTTCATCTCTCTAAACCTCAGTTTCCCCATTTGTACAGTGGAGGTAATAACACCTGCTTTACCTTCCTCAGAAGCTGCCTTCCATGTTTGTATCTCCTGCTTGACCCTTCCCCTGCCCCTGCCCTATATCCTAGAGGGTTGAGCTGCTCTAGAATCTTCTCCTTCAGCCCAGTGCCCACTGGATTACAGAACGGTATCCTTGAAGGCCTCAGGACAGGAGTCTTCTTTGGAGGAGCAGAGTACTTTTAGTACAATGACCTGAGCACTTTGTAAAATGTATATTTTAGCACAAATATTGGCCATGCTATCATGTATGTCTGGAATATTCAGCCCTATTCCCCTTCCCTGTGAGGGGAGGACATAAAGGTATTGTTAGACTTGACGGGCTGAGAGGGAAGAACCTTGTCCCCCTGGATGATGATAGAGGTGTCTTTATTGAACAGCTCTGGTGCCAGTGGCACTTTATATTCATTATGCATTTACTACTCACAACTACCTTGAAGGTAAAATATTTTTATCTCTAGTTCAGAAACAAGGAAACCTGAATTTCTGAGGGATTAAGCAAAGGGCTCAAGGCCACACACTTGAGGGCGTATGTCTGATTCTGAACTTATGTATGCCTGACTCCAAAACTCATGGTCCTCGTATTCCAAGTTGGGGTAGAGGCTGTCATTTATCTTAGCAGACAAAGCATCTGTGCTTTCTGCAGCCACCTGTTCTCTCAAACCATACAAGGAGATTTAAATTCAGAGGAGCTATATATTCAAAGACCTTTCGGGTCACTGCCACTGACAGCATTCTGAGGGGTTATGAATCCAGTTCTTTGGCCACAAGTTAAACTGGGCGCCCATGAAAGGGATTTCTTTATTTCTGTTTTGTCTTTTCCTTCAAAACCATGCTGTTTGGAGTGCGATGTGAAAAACAACCCACAAGAGCAGGGTGTGGGAAGAAAATACTAGGCAAAAAGAGGAAGTTGCTAGTCCCTTAAGGCATGGCCTGGAAACCAGCATTCTGTATTCTGTTGTCAGACGGCCACAGCACTTGTCCAGACTCAAGAGGAGGAGGGAGGCCCACCTCTAGATGGAAGCAGTTTCACAGAAAGTCTTGCAAAGAACTATTTGTAGGACCTATGTGCTGTGCTCCTGTTCTCCAGTACCTCCATGTATGAGTTGGAGAAATTGACCTTCTGCCTACTCCTTGTCACTTCAGGGTGTTTTAAAAAGGTGCATCCAGTGTTGTTGGAGCTAAAGCTGTAGCTACCACTTGAGTTTAGCGAATTTTAGCTGTGAACCAAACAGAAAACTTAGTGGTGTAGTGAATGTAGGCTCCCTAGAGTTTGTGGTCTATCCCATGATACTGTAAAGAAAAGGTATAGATTATGTCTCCTCATGTATTCTGAAACATGCAGTGATCCCTGTGGAGCAACGGATTCTACTTCTATGGATTAACATCATAATAACAGGCAGCAGATTCCTGGCAGACAGAGCCCTGAGTAGGATGTTCAGTTACAAAATTTTTTTAATGTTTATTTTATTTTTAAGAGAGAGAGAGAGAGAGTGCACAAGCGGGGGGAGGGGCAGAGAGAGAGGGGTACAGAGAATCCGAAGCAGGCTTTGTGCTGTCAGTAGAGAGCCCAATGTGGGGCTCCAACTCATGAACCGCGAGTTCATGACCTGAGGCCAAAGTTGGGTGCTTAACCAACTGAGCCACCCAGGTGCACCTAGGATGTTCAGTTTAGCTAGAATCCACTAGAGTCCACTGGAAGGAGGGATGAGTAATGAGGCCAGAGAAGAAAGAGTGGCAGATCAGGAAGGACCTTATATTAGTTTGCTAGGGCTGCTGTAACAAAGTACCACATAGAGCAGCTTAAACAACAGAAAATCATTTCTCATGGATCTGGAGGCTACAAGTCCAGAATCAAGGTGTTGGCAAGGTTGGTTGCTCGTGAGGGCCGTGAGGGAGAGTCTGTTCCCTGCCTCTCACTAGCTCTTGTGCTGGCAGTCTTCGACGTTCCTTGCCTTGTAGAAGTGTCACCTTGATGTCTGCCTTCATCATCAGATGCATTCCCCCTGGGTATGTCTCCGTCCCCAGATTTCTCCTTTTGGTCTGGACATCAGTCATATTAGGTTAAGGCCCATCCTGTTGACTTCATGGTAACTTGATTACTTCCCTAAAGACCCTGTCTTCAAATGAGGTCACATTCAAATGAGGTACTGGGGGTTAGGATTTCAACATATGGATTTGGGGGGTGGGGATGGGGAATTCAACCCATAACAGCTTTGTAAACCAGAAAAGAAGTTTAAACTTTGTCATCAGAGCTTTTATTAAGATTACGTAAGATAATGTTTATGAAAGCAATTCCCAAACTGTGAAGTACAACACAGATGGGAGCTATTGCTATTGTAATTGCTATGTACTTAACAGTTTTTCAGCCTTTTTCTTCTAATTTCCCTCTGATTTTTGGACCTTGTAGAGCAAGCTACCACTCTCCAGAAAATGTGACGAAGGCAAAATGCTTCTGCTACTACAGGATTATTAAGAGAGAGGGAGAGAAAAAGCTGCTCTTAGCATATTCTTCTAAGGAATTAGGATCTACTAATTAATTTCTGATTTTCTGAAGGAATTCAAGAAACTTCCTCTCGAATTTTTATTGGACTTATTAAGACTCACTCTTGTATTCAAGGCCACTGGGCTTATATATGAAATTGAAATGTTCTGTTAAAGGAAACCTAGCGGCTTCCATTCTCTGTTTAAATGAAAAAGCCTCAGGACCACCTTCTTTGTAATGTCAGATTGAATATATAGCAAAGAGCTTATATTAAAAGAAGCGGCAAAGAGGATAGGGTTCTAGTAGACTAAGAATTAAGAATATATTAGCCCTACAAGAAATGCCTTTATAAGATATAAACAAGATTAATTTTCAAGTGATTTCTTTTCCTTTGCCCGTATAATATTTTTCTGGGAACAATTTTGTTTGCTTTGAAAACCATTACCCCCGGGTGTCTTAGAAATCTCTTCATTGCTTTTTCATCTGCTTATAGCCCACCAATCCTCAACTCTAGCCTCTTATATTTGCACAATAGAAGATCAAAATTCATTTAAACAGGATGGAGAACACCCATAAAACAGACAGAGCAAATAGCATAATAGGAAACAAGACACTCACCCATTTTATGTAGATTTGTTGCTCTGTTTAGGTGTATAATGCCTTTATTACTTAATGGATTTGATGTGGTTCATAAAACCATATAAATTACAACAAGATTAAATAACAGCTGAGGTAAACAAGGGCCAAGGATGGAACATGGGTGATGATATTATAAAGTAGGGGTAGGTTTAATACAGTGAAATGCATCACACGTGGTCATGTGTCCTTGCTGGAGCTGGCCTCAGATGGTACCCAGCTTCGCAGAGACCATGGCATTCCTCAAGGCGGCTGGACTCTCTAAGATAATAAAACCAGTGAGCCGCTTTCTTGTCTCCTTGCGGACAGAGAGATTGCTTCTGAAGACGGGCAGGACCAGTAGATAAGTAGTGAGTGCTATGAGGTTGGCTTCTTGTATCATCCCTCAGTGAAGGCCAATGACATTAAAACCTAATTCAGGAAGAGCAAGGTCCAGGGGCACGTGGCTGGCTCAGTTGGTTGGGTGTCCAACTTCGGTTCAATATATGATCTCATGGTTCATGAGTTTGAGCCCCACGTCGGGCACTGTGCTGACAGCTCAGAGCCTGGAGCCTGCTTCTGATTCTTTGTTTCCCTCTCTCTCTGCCTCTCCCCCACTCACGCAATGTCTCTCTCTCTCTCTCTCTCTCTCTCTCTCTCTCTCTTTCTCAAAAATAAAGAAACATTAAAAAAATAAAGAGAGTCTCAAAAATAATGAAACATTAAAAAAATAAAGAGAGAGAGAGAAAGTCCAGAAGAACATAATCCAAATCAAAACTTTCTGATGGTATGACTTCATCGAAGGTTTTAACTGAAAATATCTAGAGCAGTGTTTCTGAATCCTTTTGGGGTTACAGACTCCTTCAATGAGAGAAATAATGGCAAATCTAAACTGAGGACCTACTATAGTCAGGCATTAAGGTGGCTCACCCAGATACCTGAGATTATCTTAAATCTACACAGCAATCCCAAAGATAGGTACTATCGTAACCCCGCTGTTATGATTGGGTGTGTGAGGCCCTGAAAGATCAACAACTTGCTCAAAGACTCACAGTAGTGGAAGTAAGGATAATCGAAGCAGTCTGAGTTCAGCCTGCCCTTCACTGCCATACAGAACTGCCTGTAAAAGCCCTTTGATGACCTGATTAAAATCATCACAATATCTCTCTGCAAAAATACATACAGACACATAAACACAAAAACCCACATTTCATGTTTACAGTGTTCCCATGGGCCCTGAATTTCTTCCAAATACATGAAGAGCTCCTGCTTGTAGAAACTGAGTAATGAATGTCATTCAACGCGTTCTTGGGAGTATTGGTCTTATTAGGACTTTGTGACTGGGGAGCAGAGAGCTGAGCGCGCTGGTCAGCGGCAGCCCCCAGGAAACGGACATGCTAGGTTGCTGCTTAAGGACAGGTCCACAGGCTTTTCCAGTTAGGTAAGATGTGGGGAAGGCGAGAGTTCTCTCATGAAAGCTGAGGACGGTGGCCGAGTGGACAGTCTCTCTGGCCGCCCAAGGAGAGAAGTTGGTCCAGGAATACCCATAGAACACTGCTCAGTGTCTGCCTCAGTGCATGGATAAATGAGTGACTGAGGCCTGGCAGACATGTTTTTTTCTTTTCTCCCCCTACATAATCATTTTAGCCAGGAAATATTGCTCCCGTAGCACAAGGCAGCCATATGAGAATTTCAATAAAGCAGCCACAGTGTATCTTCCTTTTAATTGGTGGCGTTCCCTGGCAACCTCCCTAGATAACTCTCTCCAAATTGGGCCCCTTGGTATCTGGTTGACTTGACCTGTTGCATAAAATTAACGCATATGAGCATTAAAGGTTGGGGGACAATCTGACAGTGATGATGGGTTTTGGCTTTAAAATAGCTGATGATGCTATCCTTGCTACTATTCTCAATTGTCTATTGAAACTGTGTCTTCTGACAATGAAACCAAAAACAGGGGAGACACTTACCTTTTTTCTATCAGTGCCATGGACGTCAACCAAAGGGAACGTTTACTCATTGGGTTACTACCTGAAAAGAGGCGGCTGGGAAACGCATCACAAAGACTGAACAGCCTTCTGACTCAGACTCTTGAAGTGGCTTGTGAAGCATGTTCTGAATAAGCATGAGTAACCATGAAGTGATACTGAGCTCAGAGGGTTTTCCAAAAATAATAATGATGGTTGTAGCTAATTGTGTGACAGGTGCTCTTGTAAGACCTTTGCACGGATAATTTCATTTATTCTGCCCACCCCATGTGGTAGGTACTGTTATTACCATCCCTGTTTTGCAGTTAAAGGAACTGAACCCCCTTCCACAAAGCGGGTGAGCATTTTATGCCAGTCAGATTTCTCTACAAAGTGATCGAAGGCACTTTTCCATGTGGAAAAGCTGGATTACAATTGACTCACTAAACTAAGAAGTGAGATTACCAAGAGGAAAAATCATAAAGTTTAGGAGGGATATTTCATAGAAGAGTGGACTTATAATTTGGGGTAAAAAGTAATGGACTCCCTAAAAAATGTGGTGCACTTTGAATGTCTTGTAGTGACGCTGTGGTCCACCGCCCGTGCCTCTCCCCCTCTTCAGGCCCAAGTCTTGCATTTTCCCAGCTGCTTGGAGTGGCACTGCCAGTGGCTCAGAGCTGAGTCTGTCCCCAGGCATCGCCAAGGTTGTACCACTTCACCAGGGGCAGCCAACATCCTAAGACTGGTCAAGGCAGGGGGGCAAGGACCCGGCCCCCTTTTGAAACTGAATAGCCATCCACTTCCAACCTCTGCCCTGTTCTGCTGCCTTCACTCCCTGTAACGATGCTGCTCTCCGGTAAACAGCATACAGACACATTTTAATCTCAAAACCTGCTTCTTGGGGAACCTAAGCTATGACACCTGTCTTTGTTTACAATAGTCCCTTCTTTGATTCTCCAGCAATGAAAGATTGCTTTCTCATTTCACATAGGATATCTGTGAAACCAGTTTTTTATGCATGGATTTATTTTTCTTGTGTTCCACTGCTTTGTGGAAGAAATATATCTTAATAAGACTACCATGAGAATACTGTGATTTCACTTGGTGGATTTGTATACACACGCACACACCCCTAAGGACCAAAACAGAGATGCAGGTTAATACAAATATATGTGTGTTATAGAAAATTAAAATACTATATGTGACTTAATGAAATAGCAATTTAAGCATGGACAAAAATATAGATACAAAATGAAAATATTTTGCAAACAAAGGCATTATGCGTGGCTCTGTAGACATGTAGATGTAAATATACACAAAAATGTAGACTCACGGTTGAGAACATAGCCAGGGATATAGATGTGGCTTTTGTTGTTGGGTCATGTTTTTAGCCCCACACTCCTTTTTTTCTTCACTGCGGGGATTTCACCTGTATTAGGACAACAGGTGAAGTGAAACTGCTCAAATATAGCTTAAGTCAACCACTGGGCTACTTCAGGGAAGAGTGTAATTATATGCTGCAGATATGCTGCAGAATTCTGCAGGGCAGTGAGTAAATCTTCCTGAACCTCTTGTCAAGTGGTTGCTTTCTGTAGAGGTGAGTGTGGTGAGAGGTGCCTTTAAACATTCTGAATTTCTTCCCTGTGTGAGTGCAGGCCAGAGGAGCCACTGCTCAGATGCTTTGCCTTTGTTAACATGACACACAACCAGATTTCTTGCCCGTGTGAATAAATGTTGGACTTTTCCCCTGGACAAACTTACAAAATTTAAAACAGAGAATATATGCATAGGGAACATGAACATGAGTCTTGTGCTTGGTGCTCCTGTCAGTCAGCTTTGTTCTCTGAATTACTTTTCCAGGGCAGTAATGGAGGTATACGCCCTCACCAGTGCCTCCTATGGTGTATGTTGAGAGGTAGCTGACTGGATGAAAGTGTGTAGTTGCAGACAGCAGACCAGATGATGTCATTCCTGTAAGCCCTCTACTCAACTAACCGATCCTCATGCATTAAATGAAACCTCAGTTTGAATTCAGGACCAGGGCTCTGGAAGAGGACACTGTCAGGCAAATACTTTTAGTTTGATCTCTGACCATCTAATTAGATAGAATCCCCATCTTGGTCATTCCCAAGACATTCAGCCCAGAGATGTCTGACAGTTGATTGAGGCGCGTGTGTGTGTGTATGTGTGTGTAAGAGTGAGAAGGAATGGAATGGGAAAGGTGTGTTGAAAATAATCTTTTCATTGATAAGTTAAATGACAGTATTTCCACACGTGAAAAGCATGCATATCTATATACAAATTAAAAGTGATGGATAAAGAAGTCCACGTAGAAAAATAAATAATGAATGAATGATAAATGGGAGTGATTTTTTTCCTACACGAAATTGACTATATTTTTGGGTAATAGCATAAAACTGGAGACTCAGTAATTTTTCATTTCTTCAGAATCTGCTCTAATTACTGAAACTCTGTTTACCTTGGTGATGACCTTCTATTTTAACATTCATCAGCTTTCCTAAGAAAACCATCCTGCATTCTTATGAATCATACTATGAAAAAAAATTCTCAAAACAAACATCTGGGTGTTTTTTTTTTTTTTTTTTTTTTTTTTTTGGTATTCACATTTCATATTCTATTACGGTTCTCTGTCATCTCTTCTAGGAATAACAATTTTTTGCTGGCCTAGTTGAATCTTCTTAGGTTTGAACCAACTGTCTTTCCTCTTTTGAATGAGTTTAATTTGCATTGCTACTTTTTCTTTATGCCGACTCTTTGAAGATTGCAATCAACTCCTTTTTGGCCTTCACTGTACATTTTCAAGTTATTGATTCACTTGCTATGTTGGTATATAAATGAAGCTTACAAGTGCAATTTCTTTGGTTCCGAAGGTGTTTTTTTTCCCCCCCTTCAGTTCTCTGATGTCCCAGCACTCCTGCCTTCACATTCACAGTATCTTGGCCCATTAGCAACTAGGATTTGTTTGGTCACAGTGAACTATATTTCCTTGCTCTAATGAAGCACACAAAATATAGCTGCTATCTTCTCAGCAGGCTCACCTTTCTAAGGAGGCCAGAGAGAATATTCCCTGAGAGCAGAGAGCTAAGCCCTGAGAACTTAATGAACTCCAAGGTACTGTCTACATGAGACTATTGCATTTGAATGAAACTTAGCAGCTCCCTGCAGCTGGGTCTACTGCTCCTGAGAGCACACAGCCTTCCTGGCCTTTTGAATGGACCTTCTCACTGTCCTGTTCGGGTTTTGTTTGGTTTTAGTGTACTGGTGGCCTGGATGACATAGTCTGCTGTGCTTTCAAATCCCATTTTGTACTTTCTGGAATGGAAGATTCACAGAGTTTGAAGGTGCACAGTCTTGATGTAGGTAACAAATATCATTATTAGAAATAGAATTATAAATAGAATTTAGACCTAGAAGCCAGCCTTAAATGACATTTCTTAAACTAAAAACGTGATGTTTCAAGGAATATGGGGGAATGAGCCCTGGGTTCTCAATGCTGTAGTATGGGGAATGGGAATTAGAGACATGACTGCAGGTGAAGTTTGGGAGCCAGAATCCCACCTGCATGTGGAGTTTTAAAAATAGCCAGATAAAGAGGTTGACTTTATTCTTCAAGCAAATGGGTAACCATTAAAGGCAATGTGATCACATTTGTGTTTAGAAAGGATGAATATGACTGAGTTGATATGAAACAGCTTCCTGGCCTTTCAGTTCAACACCTAGGAATGTCAGCAAAATATAAACATGTAAATACCTAGCCCAGGTTCAAAATCAAGAAATGGAAATCTTGAGCTGTCTGAAATGAAGAACTCAGAGTCAGATCCAGTGAGCAGGAACTGAAGCTTACATGGACCATGAGAGAAGGCAATAAAGCTGTAGGTCTTACCTGTTGGCAACTGCAGTTTTAAGTCCCAGGGAGAAGGAGGTGAGACCACAGTCTCAGAGCTGAGCTACATACACCAAACCAGGAATCACAAAGGGGTGCCTAGCCCGTTAAAAAACTGAGCAAGAAAACTGTGCATGCACTCAGAGAATTGGTGGCAAAGTTTGTTGTACATTTAGGGCCATAGAGAAAAATATCACCAAAGAGAAATGAGAGCTCCAGGCTATTGTTACTGAAGATTTACACTATCCATGGGGTAAGGTACCCAACATTGAGAAATTACCATGAAAACTTCTGGAGCAGGAGGAATTAGTGTACCTCTGACAGAAGCATCCTCAACCATCCCATTGGTATTCTTCCCAACAGAACTCTGATTGAAAACCGCTCACACTGAAGATGAGCTAATAAAAAGTACAAGTCATACAAGTAACAAAGTGCCACAGAGAAACCAGAAGACCCGACAAACGCAGCAGTGCAGATTCCAAAAACTAGACATGATAAAATAACCAGGAACATCAGCACAAATATATTTAGAATGTTCAAAGAACTAAAGGAAATCAGAAAAACCATAGGGCAGGGATAGAACTATATATAAGTAGGGTGTATTTTAAAATAACCAGTAGGATTTCTAAAATTAGAACTGCAGCCATTTCAATTAAAACGTGGGTTGCATAATCAACAAAGATACAAGAAAGGAGTGAACTGGAATATTAATCTCAAGACATTATAACGAATTCTGTGTAGAAAGACAGAGATGGAAAATATATAATAGAAGTTAAGAGAAATGGAGGCCACGTTGAGAACAATCAATACACATTTAATACAGGTCCCAGGAGGAGAAAAATAAAGAAGGAGAAAGAAGCAATATTCAAAGAGGGAGTGGTGAGAATTATTCCAGATTTAAAGTGAAGGAGCACGGAATATGGTGAGTAGATAGTAAAATAAAAATATAAACCCACACAAGTCACGTAACTGTGAAAATACAGAACATCGATAGCATAAAGAAAATTTTGTAAAGTCCTAGAGAGAAAAGTAAATACCTAACAAGGAAGGGCAGTTAGAATAACAAGACATTTTGCATCTGCAATAATACATGTCATAAAACAATGAAATAATATCTTCAAAGTGCAGAAGAAAAATAATTGTCAGCTTAGAATAATATAAAAATACCCAGGTAAATTATTTAATAGTGATGATAAAATAAAGATAATTTCTGATTTGCAAAGAAAAATGCATTTACTACTCTCACTCTGCAGTTGAAAGATGTCGTTCAGAAAGAAGGAAATTAAATCCAAAAAAAGAATGGTGAATGAGGAATTTTATAAACAGGCATGGAAGTAAAGTAATGTTTAAAGCATCTAATTATGGGCATTTAACAAAAAAGGCAGACATTAAACAATAACATAAGATGTTGGGGGTGAGCAGAGAGTCAAGTTTTTTGTTACTCAGAAGGAGATTTAGAGACACAGGTTAAGCAGAGGCATACGAAGATTAAGATCATATCTAAAACCTTTAAAGGTAAATGTTGCAAGAAGTGGAATGCATACATTTGGGAAACAAAATATTGTAGCAGAAAAAAATAATAAAGAAAAAATTCAACAAAAGTGAGGTAAGGAAAGGAAAAGAAAGGAAAGGAAAAGCAAGGTAAGTTCAAAACAAAATAAAATGTCACAGTAAGGCTAAATGTGTAAGCAATCACAATAATTATAGATACTTTAAGCATTCTTTATAGAAGATAAAATCTCTCACAGAGAATTATAAATGATTAGGAACTTAAAAGGTCGCTAAATTGAAGTTCAGTGTAGAAAAACTGTATTCATATAATATATAATGGCAACAAAATGCGTTTTGCCAGATAATACAGACAATGGTTGCTGGGACGATGGCAGTGTAGGGAGCAGCACCAAGAATGTGTCTTCCCACCCAGAGGACAATTGCACTAGTAAGATCTGTCTAATGTTACTATTTCGGAACTTTAAGGTCTGTTGAAGGCTTGCAACTTCCAGGGGAAGGCTTAAATGGTAAATTGTGGTCAATTTTGGTCAATTTCATCTCTTGGCACAGAAGCAGCTACCTACTCCTCTACCCAACCCCCACCACTGCCCCATGGCAGGCAGCTGTGCCTGTGTTCCAGGAGCAGCTTGCTTCCAGTTTGTGGCCACCAGTGTGGCTGGAAAAGAACCCGGTCCTCCAAATATCAGGGATCCCTGCTGTGATGCTGATTGCTGCTTCTTATCTCAGAGATGCAAACAAAGAGGCAGGCAGCCATTGTTGTTGTATCTCTTCCCACTGTTGCAAACCCCTCCTTTCTGGTGAAGTGACCCCTTTTATTCCCCTTCCCTTGGTGTTTCTCTTTTTTTCCCTTTTGGGAACCAACCATTGAAGACCAGGACATTCAAAAGTAACTGCATACAGAGGGGAAACTAAAAAGTCACTATACTTGCCTGTGGAAAGGCACAGGCTCAGAAAAGACCCGAGAAGACCTTAAATTTCATCCCTGGCTAATCCTCAGCACAGAGAGGTCCTCCAACAAACAAACAAACAAACAAACAAACAAACAAACAAACAAAAAAGATAACCAGAAAACAACAAGCCCTGCAGAAGTTTACCCTTGATTGATATGATTTCTAGACTTACCATACTATTAGATGAAAATGTCCGGTTTTTAACAAAAAAACACAAAGCACACAAAGAAACAGGGAAGTATGGCACATTCTAAAGGAAAACAAATAAATTAATGGCAATTATCCCTGAGAAAGACCCGATGGTGGGTCTACTAGGCAAAGACTTACAAACAATTGTATTGAAGAGGCTCAAAAAACTAAGAGAAGATGTGGAGAAAGCCAAGAATAATGATGTATGAACAAAATACATAGAGAGAATTTGTATGAACAAAATACATCAATAGAGAGAAAATTTAAAAAGAAACCAAAAAATAAGTTCTGGAGCTGAAAATGGAAGTTTCACTAGAGGAAATGAAAGGCAGAAGAAGGGATCTGCAACTTGAAAATGAAAATGGAAATAATCTAACTGAGGAATAGAAAGAAAAAAAATTGAAGAAAGGGGAACAGAACTGAAGGAACGCATAGAACACCATCAAGTGGGTCAACATACACATCGTGGAAGTCCCAGAAGGAGAAGAGAGAGAGGAAGAGGCAGAGAGAACATTTAAAAAAAATAATGGCTGAAAACATCCCAAGTTTGATGAAATACATGAATATAGACATCCAAGAAGCTCAATGAACTCCAAATAAGATGAATTTAGAGACTCACACTGACACATTTTCTTAAGTTTATTTATTTTGAGAGAGACAGAGCATGAGTAGGGGAGGGACAGAGAAAAAGGGAGACAGAGAATCCCAAGCAGGCTCCACACTCAGCATGAAGCCCAACTCAGGACTCTAACTCGTGAAACCATGAGATCATGATGGGAACTGAAATCAAGTTCAACTGCTTAACCGACTGAGCCACCCAGGCACCCCACACTGAGACACATGTTAATCAAACTTTTAAAAGCCAGAGACAAAGAGAGAATCTTGAAAGCATCAAGAAAGAAGTGACTCATCATATACAAGGGATCCTCATTAAGATTATCAGCAGATTTCTTCTCAGAAAGCCTGGAGCACAGAGGCAGTGGGCCAATATATTAGAAGTGCTAGAAGAGAAATCTATCAACCAAGAATCCCTTATCTGGCAAAATTGTCCTTAAAAGTGAAGGAAAAATGAAAGCATTCTCAGATAAACAAAAATTAAGGGACTTCATTACCATTAGACTACCCTGTAAGAAATGCTACAAGGAAGTATTGCCAGTTGGAATGTAAGGACACTAGACAAAAAACCTCAAAGCCGTCTGAAGTAATAAAGTCCTCATAAAAGTAGACACATGGGCCATTATAAAAACTGGTCTTGTAACAGTGGTTTGCAACTTGTAACTGGTTGTAACAGTGGTTTGCAACTCTACTTTTTGTTTTGTTTTCTACACAACTTAAGAAACTAATACATTTTTTAACAAAATATTTCCTTTTTTAAAGTTTATTTATTTTGAGAGAGGGAGAGAGAGAGAGAGAGAGCGAGAGAGAGAGAGAGAGAGCGCTTGAGCAGGAGAGGGGCAGAGAGAGAGAGAGAGAGAGAGAGAGAGAGAGAGAGTAAAAGAGAATCCTAAGCAGGCTTGGTGCTGTTAATGCAGAGCCCAATGTGGAGCTCGATCTCAGAACTGTGAGATCATGACCTGAGCCAAAATCAAGAGTCAGGTGCTTAATCGACTGAGCCACTGGGTATCCTTAAAGAAATATTTCTAAAGCAATGTCTTCTTTCTTTAAAGAAAAATTTTTTTAGTGTTTATTCGTTTTTGAGAGACAGAGAGAGACAGAGCGTGAGCAGGAGAGGGGCAGAGAGACAGGGAGACACAGAATCTGAAGCAGGATCCAGGCTCGGAGCTGTCAGCACAGAGCCCAATGCGGGGCTCGAACCCACGGATCTTGAGATCAAGACCTGAGCTGAAGTTGGATGCTTAACCAACTGAGCCACCAAAGTGCCCCAGCAGTGTCTTCTTTCTTTGAGTTCCTACAAATTACACAAACATTTCTGCTTTGTCAGATCCTTCTGAAATGGTTTATTCCTTCTGCTTAGCTCTCAGATTCCACTGAATTCTACCCCCACCAAACTCCTATCTCTGCTTTTAAACTCTTAGGAATGTGCCCCTTTCTTTGCCCTGGCTTTACTGTAATATAAAACTCTACTTCTTAGCCACCCTTTATATGTACTATTCTTATTTTCATCCCCTCTCACCCAGGCAAAACTCATTCTTTTTCTTTGTGAATGAAGTTGTTCTGAACTTTTATCCCCTCTTCAGAACTTACTACAATTTTCCTCAATACTTTCTTCAGACTTCCTTATTAATGACACTGGCTTCCTCTTTTTTTTTTTTTCCACCTCTGAAAGGTGATTCTAGTAACATTTAGTCATTAATTATGAATCTAGATTTCAAATTCATTTCCCTCCATGTTTCAGTTTACAGGTTCTGGTGGAAAATGCAGACCTATTTAATAATATCATTGTTTATATTTTACATGTCTAATCTGAAGAACCAAAAGCTCTCTACATGGAGATATTTGCACAATATCGTGAATGTCATTAATGCCACTGAGTCATGCACTTAAATGGTTAAAATTGTAAATTTTGTGTTATGTATATTTTCTTACAGTAAAAAATACAAAAAGGTAAAAAAACAATTTATAATAGTATCAAAAAATCAAATACCAAGGAATAACTATAATAAAGGAATGCTTTACATCCACTCAGAAAATTATTAAACATTATTTAGAAAAGTTAAAGAAAAATTAGGGGTGCCTGGGTGGCTCAGTTGGTTGAGCATCCAACTCTTGATTTTAGTTCGGGTTATGATCCCAGGATCATGGGATTGAGCCCCATGTTGGGCTGTGTGATGTGCATGGAGTCTGCTTGAGATTCTCTCTCTCTCTCTCTCTCTCCCCCATGCCACTTTCCCCCACTTGACACTCTCTGAAATTAAAAAACAAAAAATACAAGTTAAAGAAAAATTAAATAAATGAAAAGCCATTTCAAGTTCATGGGTTTGAAAGTTCAGTATTGTACAGAAGTTAGATCTTCCCAAACTGATCTACAGATTCAATGAAATACCAAATAATAATCCTAGAAACTATTTTTATGGAAATTGATTAACTGATTTCAAAAGTTATATAAAAACTCACATGGAAAAATATATTCAAGACAGTTTTGAAGAATAAAGTTGGAGGACTAATAATGCCAGATATCAAGACTTTTTATAATAAAAGAGCTTAATGTTGGTGCAAAGATAGACAAATAGACTAATGTACAGAATAGAGAGTCAGAAACAGATTCTACCTATCAAGTCACCTGATTTACACCTTCAGTGTAGTGCAATAAGGATGCACCTGACTTTATGGAAGAATAAACACTGGTCTCATACTGTATACCGAAATGAATTTTAAGTCAATCATATATCTATGTAGTATAACAATAAAATTTCTTAAAGAAAACAGCTTGATCATATAGATGAAAAGTTTTTGAACAGGATACAAAAAAAGCAGTGTAAGAAAAGATAGATTAGACATCATTAAAATTAAAAACTTCTCTTTACTCCTGTCATTAAAAGAATGAAAAAGCTGGCATTAATGTGGGAGAAGATGTTTGTAATTCACCTATTTCTTAAATGTCTAATATCCGGAATGTATAAAGAATGCCCACAAATCAATATGAAAAGGAAAACGACCCAATAAGTGCTGAGCAAAAAAGACACTTTGCCAAAGAAGATCAAGATGGCCAATAAGTATATGAAAAGTGTTCAATATAATTTATCAGGGAAATAAAATTAAAACTATGAGATAGATGCACTATAATGGTTTTTTAAAAATTTTTTTTAATGTTTTATTTGTTTTTGAGACAGGGAGAGACAGAGCATGAACAGGGGAGGGTCAGAGAGAGGGAGACACAGAATCTGAAACAGGCTCCAGGCTCTGAGCTGTCAGCACAGAGCCCGACGCGGGGCTCGAACTCACATACCGTGAGATCGTGACCTGAGCCGAAGTCGGCCTCTTAACCCACTGAGCCACCCAGGTGCCCCATTGTTTTTTTTTTTTATAAGGGGAGGGCAATACCAAGTATTGATTATGATGAAGAGCAACCAGAACTTTTATTTACCACTGGTGGGATTGTAAAAGTGGAAACTGTAGGTATCTGCTAACGCTGAGCATGTGTAGACTTAGTGACGTGCCAGTTGCATTCTAGGTATATGCTCAGCAAAAATATATACATATATGTTTCAGAAGATATGGATAAGAATGTTCATGGCAGAGTTTTTTTTTTTAATTTTTTTTTCAACGTTTATTTATTTTTTGGGGGACAGAGAGAGATAGAGCATGAACGGGGAGGGGCAGAGAGAGAGGGAGACACAGAATTGGAAACAGGCTCCAGGCTCTGAGCCATCAGCCCAGAGCCCGACGCGGGCTCGAACTCACGGACCGCGAGATCGTGACCTGGCTGAAGTCGGATGCTTAACCGACTGCGCCACCCAGGAGCCCCATGGCAGAGTTTTTACTTATAGTTCAAACTGGAAACAACCCAAAGGTCCATCATGGAATATATACCTACAGTGGAATACTATACAGCAATGAAAAACAGGTACTAACTCCTACACATAGCAACATGGATGAATCTCACAGACTTGGTGCATGAAGGAAATCAAATACAAAAGAGAACAAATACAGTTTATTCACTTATTTCTGTGAAGATAGCATTCAAAAACAGGCAAATCAGGGGTACTCGGTGGCTTAGTCTGTTGAGCATCTGACTCTTGATTTCAGCCCAGGTCATAATCCCAGGGCCATGGAACTGAGCTCCATGTCTGGCTCTGAACTGAGCACGGAGCCTGCTTCAGATTCTCCCTCTGCACCTCTCCCCTGCTTGCTTGCCTCCTCTCCCGCCTCTGAAAAACAAAACAAAGCAAGACGAAAAGAAACCCAGGCACAGTTAGTCTATGGTGATAGAGGTCAAAATAGTGGTGATGGAGAGTAATGGCTGGGAGAGGGCACAAAGTGGGTTTCTGAAGTTCCTGATCTGAGAGATGGTGATACGACCGTGTTCACTTAGTAAATTCTCAAGACGTACCCTTAAGGTATGTACCATTTGTTGTATTTATGTTATACGTCAATGAAAAAATTAGCAAATATAAAACAAAGCGGGGTGTCTGGATGGTTCAGTTGGGTGAGTGACTGACTCTTGATTTCAGTTCTGGTCGTGATCCCAGGTTATGGGATGGAGCCCTCATCAGACCCTGCACGAGCGTGGAGGCTGCTTGGGCTTCTCTCTCTCTCTCTCTCTCTCTCTCTCTCTCTCTCCCTCCTCCCCTCTCCCCCACAAGTTCTCTCTTTCTAAAAAATAAAATAAAATATAAAAAGCTTTGAAAGAAACAAACATACAAAGCAATACATATAAAGCAATATATATACATATATGTGTGTATTAAAAGTGTCTATACTGGAATTATGCACCTATATTCATAAAAATGTCTTAGGGGCAGGAGAGAAAGGAGAGAGACTGGAAAGGGAACAAAAGTAAATGTGGTTTTGCCTGAAATGTTTCGTTTCTTCTTAGGAAAAAAATTGTATTTACAGCAATAGTTACATTGTGTTAAGATGTGTTACTTCTCTGGTGTTTGTATGATTTTCTGTTTTTGAGTGTGTTTTGACCTTTAAAAACATACAGTTTAAAAGAAGGGAGTTAATTGTTACTGTGACCTAGGAATGAGATTTGGAAGAGGAGGCTGGAATTAGAGGAGTGATTTAGGAAATGGTTGTCCTGTTCTAGAAGAAGATGGGGAAGGCATGAACTCCAACCAGGGTTGGAGTGGGGGAGACTGGAGCATATACTCCAGCAACACTTAAGAGGTAGGACGATAAGACCTTGGTGATGCCCCGCATTGGAAACCCAGGTAGTGAGCAGACTCAGGTGACTCTGAAGCTTCTAGATCTGATTTTTGAGAGGACGCCATGCCATGCTCTGCCTGACAGGTACAAATGGGAAGAGGTGTTTTGGTAGAGCAAGGAAGGGGCAGGTATGGAGCATTAAAAGATTGTCTAACACTTATGTTTGAGATGTTAGCTGGACACCCAGGTGGATATCTACATAAGACAACTGGAAATACAGTTCTGATTTGGTAGAAACCTACAATAAGTGACAAAGTTATATATGAGAGCTTAGGAAAAGGCAGTGGAGTGAGAAATGGTCATTGCCATTCCTTGTTCTTTGTAATGTTGTGACAGAACATATGTATAATCTGTATAATTAGGAATATATATACCACAATGCTGTTACTTCATTAATTCATGTAAACTTGCAAACAAGGGGTTCACTGTATTTGTGTATCTTTCATTGCTTTTAGCACAGGCCATAGTAAGAGCTTGGTATAGGACTGACAGATGAAATAATGAGAATAATTAGTCCTGCTCCCTTTGTTTTTTAAATCAGCTTAGTTGAGATGTAGTTCACATACCATGATTTACTCATTTAAAATGCACAATTCAGAAAAAATGTATAGAGTTGTTGAGTTATTATATTGTACTAGGTACTGTATATTGTACATGAAACTAATACAATATTGTATGTTAATTATACTTAAATAAAGTTTTTTTAATACTAAAAATAATTAAAGCTAAAAAGTTGCAACTCAGAAAAAAGACAAAAAAAAAAAAAGTAAAGTGCGCAATGCACTGGTTCTTCATATATTTGCAAAATTGTGCAACTTTCATCACAAGCAATCTTAGAACTTTTTCATTACCCCACAAAAGAAACCCCATTAGACCCCATTAGACCCCATTAGGTCTCACCAACCCCAATGTCCCTTTCCCCCATCTACCTTCCACTCTAACCTTAGTTAACTACTAACCTGTTTCCCATCTTTCTAGATTTGCCTATTCTGGATATTTTGTTTTGTTTCGTTTTAAGTTTGTTTATTTATTTTGAGAGCGAGAGAGAGAGCACAGGCATGTGCACATGAGAGAGAACGGGGGAGGGGCAGAGAGAGAGGGATGGAAAGAGAATCTCAAGCAGGCTCTGCACTGAAAGTGGAGATGTGGGGCTCAAACCCATGAACCCTGAGATCATGACCTGAACCGAAGTCAAATGCTTAACTGACTGAGCCACCCTGGCGCCCCCTGGATATTTTGTGTAGATAGACTCGTGCAATGTATATAGTTCTTTACGACTGACTTCTTTCACTTAGCTTAATGTTGTAAAGATTTATCCATTTTGTAGCAGGTATCATTACTTCATTTCTTTTTGTTGTCAAGTAATAGTTCATTATGTGGATATGTCGCATTTTATTTATCGATCATCATTTGATGAGTAAATGGATTGTTCCCACTTTCGGTTATTATGAATAATGTTGTTACAAACATTCATGTACAAGTTTTTGTGTGGACATGTGTTTTTATTTATTCTGGGTAGATACCCAGGAGTGGAATTGCTGGGCCATATGGTAACTTACTGTTTAAGCATTTCAAGAATTGCCAAATTGTTTTCCTTAAGGAGCTTCATTCATCACTTAACATTCCCACCAGCAGCGTATGAGGGTTCCAGTTTCTTTACACCCTCCCCAATATTTGCTATTATGTGACCTTTTTTAATTTCAAAGCTTATTTGTTTATTTATTTTGAGAGAGACAGAGATAGTACAAGTGGGGGAGGGTCGGAGAGAAGGAGAAAGAGAATCCCAAGCAGGTTCCACTCTACCAGCGCAGAGCCCAATGTGGGGCTTGAACCCACAAAGCCGTGAGATCATGACCTGAGCTGAAACCAAGAGTAAGATGCTTAACCAATTGCCACTCAGTCACCCCTCTGACTTTTCGATTATAGGATCCTTGAGTGTGAAGTGTATCTCATTGTGGTTTGGGTTTGTATTTTCTTGATAGCTAATCTTGTGCATATCTTTTCATGAGTCTGTTGAACATTTGTATACTTCTTTGGACAGCTCGGTTTCTTTGGCCATTTAAAAAATTGTCTTTCTTATTAATGAGTTCTTTATGTATTCTAGACGCATTTCCCTTATAACACATGATTTGCAAAAATTTCCTCCCATTCTGTGGGATGTCTTGTCACTTTTTTGATGGTATTCCTTGAAGCACAAAATATTGCTGATGTTTGTTTTTTTATTTGTTGCTGATGCCTTTGGTGTAATATCTAAAAAACTCTTGCCTCATCCAAGTTCACCCTCCTTTGGGTTTTTAAAAAATAACTTTTATGACTTACATTTTTTTGTTTTTGTTTAATTATAGTTCTTGTCTTAAACATATGAACCTTGTACTTCCCCCACTTTCTTTCTGAATAATCAGTCTTTAGAAAAGTTCTTCATGCGGGGCGCCTGGGTGGCTCAGACAGTTAAGTGTTCGACTTTGGCTCAGGTCATGATCTGACAGTTTGTGAGTTCGAGCCCCGCATCAGGCTCTGTGCTGACAGCTCAGAGTCTAGAGCCTGCTTCAGATTCTGTATCTCCCACTCTGTCTGTCCCTCCCCTGCTTGCACTGTCTCTCTCACTCTCTCAAAAATAAATAAACATTAAAAAAATTAAAAAAAAAAAGAAAAACTTCACTGAATATTAAAAAGAAGAAGAAGAAAAGTTCTTCATGCATACAGGGGCACGTGGGTGGCTCAGTTGGTTAAGTGTCCAACTCTTGGTTTCAACTCAAGTCATGATCTCATGATTTGTGGGTTCAAGCCCCACATTGGGGCTGTGTTAACAGCTTAGAGCCTGGTTGGGATTCTCTCTCTCTTTCTCTCCACCCCTCTCCTGCTCTTTCTATCTCTCTCTCAAAATAAATAAACTTTAAAAAAAGAGAAAAGTTCTTTATGCATACAGTAGTTTGACCCTATTTTTCTCACTTAAAGTTTTATAGTATTTTCCCATATCATTAAAACTACTTGGAAAAGATCACATAAAATGCCTGTCAACCCTGCTGTATAAATTATGTATTATAATGTATTTAAAAATTTCCTTATTCTTATTCTTAACATTTATTCTTATACATTTATAAATTACTTCCAATATTGTGGTATTTCTGTTAAGGGTTAGTGAACATGCATATAAATATATCTTGGTCCAGGGGCGCCTGGGTGGGTCAGTCTGTTAAATGTCAGACTTTGGCTCAGGTTGTCATCTCGCGGCTCGTGGGTTCTAGTTAAGAGATGGAGTTATTGGGTCAAAGGCCTGAGCATCTTTCTAGACTGAAGGCAAATTGCTTTCCAGAAACTTGTGTCAATGTGCCCTCTCCTAGTCAATGCCTATGTCACCGTATCTTTGTCTGTATACGTATTACTTTTAAAAATCAAGTAGTGACTATAGGTTACTTCTCCCCTCTGCAGTCCCTTCTTTTCTTTAAAGCTGAGAATGGAGCTGCCAGTTCCAGTATGATGTAGTCCCCCTGGGAAGCCATAAATTCTGCCGAGGCTTTTACAGTATTTCCATGGCTTTTTGGTGACTTCACACTTCATTTAAAAAGGCATAAAACAATTACCAGGTCATTAGCAAGCGCTTTTTTAAAGGAGCTTCAAAAAAGCTTTTATAGAAATGGCTAGTGAGCTGCTGATTTATTTTGGAGGGAGAGGTGGAGGATGGGACAGGGACAGTTAACAGAAATGAACAATTTATATATGTATGTATGTATGTATGTATGTATTTTGACAGAGCATGGGTGGGGGAGGGGCAGAGAGAGCGAGAGGGACAGAAGATCCAAGGCAGGTTCTGCGCTGACAGCAGAGTCCGATGCGGTGCTTGAACTCATGAACCATGAGATCATGACCTGAGCCAGAGTTGGACACTTAACCTACTGAGCCACCCAGGCGCTCCCAGAAATGAACAATTTAAAGGTAAATATCAGATTATGGCAAGAATGAGTGGGTCTTGCTGCTCGCTAGATCTGGATGATTCTTCTCAGGGCAGGGGTTCTAGTTGACTCTTATAATGGAGACCCTTCACAACGTAGCCTCTAGGCAGGCGGATCCGTGTCAGAACCCAGGCGCAACCATTTTCTGGCTGTGCGACCTTATGCTGTACACAAAGCACTTAGCATGGCTAAGCACATACCACATTCTCAATAAATATTAGCTATTTTGATTACTCTTCATCTCTGTATCCCCAAAGGACAGCAAGCACTGGGGATGGCTGAAATCAGGGTAATTATTAAATGAGTAAATAAATAAGTTATGGGAAAACTAAAAAGTGTGTATGGAAGAAACCTTCCAATTTCCATATTGTAGGCCACTCACGGTCCTCCATTTCAAATTTGAGCCATCTCAGGCTTGAAACTTCCCTAGGCTATTATCCACTTAGGTTCCTTGGTGAGATTTTACTCTGAAATAAACCATTATTTGTAGCCTGTCATGTTTCTGTTCTTGCAAGGATATGCATTGTGCTTTGGTTCTGCTATTTTAAATCATTTAGCAGATAACACCAAAAAAAAAAAAAAATCACTTAGAGTCTGATTTAATCAAGAGGTGCAGGATGAAGTGTGAAAAACCCAGTGTTGTTCTGAGCCTTGGCTTTATTGAGGGCTGCAAAAAGGTATAAATTAAGTGACCTTTCCAGGTCAGGATTTTATGACTCTGATAAATTCCCCAGGCTTAGCAGTTGTCAGTGAAGACATGGGAATGAGAATATGAAGATCCTTTCTCCCCAACCACATCTTCCCAAAGAGTAGTGAGATAATGGATTTGAAAGTGCCTTGAGAAAAGAAGTTTTATAAATCTAAAATATGATTATTATAAGCACAACAGAAATATGAGGGAGTTAGAATTGAGGCAAAGATTTTTTTTAAGTTTTTTAATTTATTTTTTTAGAGAGAGAGAGTGTGTGTGTGTATGAGTGTGTGGGGGGACAGTGAGAGAGGGAGAGAGAATCCCAAGCAGTCTCCACTAGACTCCAACATGGGGCTCAAAGTCATGAACCATGAGATCATGACCTGGACCAAAATCAAGAGTCGGTTGCCTAACCAACTGAGCCACCCAAGTGCCCCATCAAAAAAAATTTTTTAACCATAAGATCTTATAATTAAAGGGATTGTTAGGGGTTTTGTGATCCAAATCTCTCATTTTTATATATGAAAAATGAATAAAGTTACTTTGTCAAAATCATTGTGTTTAAAACTGAAGTCCTATTACTAGATGTAAAAATAATAGATAGTAAAAATTAAAATTGAAAGTGTTCCTAAAATACTATTTATTTATCTTCACAATATAAGGAAATCTAATCTTACATTAATGTGATTTATTTATGAGTTTGAACGCATTTTAAATGTTATTGACCAAAGGTAAATTTAAAAACCTGAAATGAGGGGCCCCCTGGGTGGCTCACTCAGTTGAGCATCCAACTCTTGATTTTGGCTCAGGTCATAATGTCACACACCATGAGATCGAGCCCCGTTCTGGGCTCAGCGCTGATGGTATGGAGCCTGCTTGGGATTCTCTCTCTCCCTCTCTCTCTGCCCCTCCCCTTTATGCTCTGTCTCTCACTCAGAATAAATAGGTGTACATTTACAAAAAATCTGAAATGAGAAATTTCTTTTTAAAAAATTTTTTATAATGTTTATTTATTTTTGAGAGAGACAGACAGCAAGTAGAGGAAGGGCAGAAAGAGAAGAGACACAGAATCCGAAGGAGGCTCCAGGCTCTGAGCCATCAGCACAGAGTCCAATGTGGGACTCAAACACACAAACTGGGAGATCATGACCTTGGCTGAATTTAGACACTTAACCGACTGAGCCACCCAGGTGCTCCTGAAATGAGAAATTTCAATTCTGAAGGCTTCATTAGAATTGATTGTTTTACTGTTTTGAAAAGGTTTTTTGCTTCACAAAAAACACAAAGTTTAAATTCCCAGTCTCCACGCTCATGGTAAGTTAACTGAACAGCCTCTTCCTTGGCGAATTGCTTATAAGGAGGGTATGATCTTCCCTGGAGGTTAATTTACATTGGAATTAATAAAGGTTAATGAAGTCTTTTGGGAACTCCCTTTTCCCCCCCTGGGGTCCCATATTTAAAGTCAAGCTGCTTCCCTTCAGCAAAACTTTAAGAAAGTTCTCTCCTAGTAGGCAGCATTCACATTACCTTCAGCTATAAAAGTCCTGTATGGAAGGTATTGAGTGACATTTTGAATGCACAAAAAGAAACACTAAGTTGCAGGGATTTTTTTTTTTTGGCAAATATTACTTGGATCCTTGGATTCCTACACTCACTTTTGCATGGTAGTCTATTTAAAACACATTTTTTTTTTTTTTTTTGTCCAGCTCTATTTGGAGGAAATGAAGAGTGTGGGGTGGGGTGGGGGTGGGGCGAGAGATCTAAACCACTTTAGAGAGCTCTAGAAAAACTGCATTTTACCATGGTAGTTTGAAGGACAAATGGACAAGTGGTTGGAGGTTAAGGCTTTTGTATCCCTTGTCATTAACTGGAGAGGCCTATTCAAGAAGCGGACAGTGGAAATGGTCCATCTGGGCATTATTCTTTCTGCAACTGGGTGGGGAGCACTCACAGATTCTGGAAAAGAAGCAAAAGCAAAGAGAGGGAAATGGGAAAAAAAAAAGATGACTCTGCTCTTCTCAGGCTACCACATATATTGCTATCCTTGCTCTTTGAACTTGAAATAATGAGTACTGTAGAGTATGTATTGCATAAGTGCTTGACATCAGATTATCTTGCATAGTTGGGAAGCAAGATGATTCTTTTCCCCTTGCAAAAAGACAAAGTACTTGTTCTTCCGAAAGCAGTACTCTGAGACTATTACATAACACTCATTTTAAATGATTTGAAATAATTTTAATTGGTACTTACCTGGGAGCCTATATCACTTTCATTTCACCAACTCTCCCAAAATGGCATAGAGAATTGCTGCTCATCAGCAGCTGTGAAAGTACGATAAGACAGGATGATGTATACAAACGATTTCTTCTTTAGAAGAATTCATCCAGAAGAATTGTCAAATTATTTTTAAATGGCTGTAGTTCTTATTGAAACATTGCAAGAGAAGTTTAAAGCTTCACTCGCATTCTGTGACCTTGCTATTTGGTAATCCTACTAGAGAATCATGGGGTACCTTTGAGCTGGGACATGCTTTAGGGACTGTCTTTTGTAAAGCACTCAGTTTTTTTTTTTTCAAATGAGATAGAGACCAAGGGGAGTTAGGTAGCTTGAAAGCTATAAAGTAAATTCGAGGCTGAAAGGAGCCTTCAGAAACCAAAAGATCGGAGTCACTCATAATTGATTCCGAAGTAGAATGAAGGAAGTCTACAGTTTCCTCAGTATTGACAAGAAGACATTGGAGACAGGAGCAAGAGAGAAGGAACTAGGTTAATATGAGAAATGAGTACTTCCTTGATTTTGGTTACAGTGTTGAAATAGTACTAGTCTTGTTTTGAGATGGTATTTCAGTAGTTTTTGGCTGGTAATACCGTCAGGTTTTTGTATGAAATACAGAGGTCAGGCTGTTACTCTGAACAGCTCTCTAGGAAGGGCTTTACAAGAACTGATTAAGTTCAAAGTGAAAAAATACTCTGCATTCATTTAAAGCCTAAATTTTGAGTAATATAGTTTCCAGACCCCCTCTTGGTAGGGCCCCAGCATGCGGGATAGGAAAGAGGAATCCTCAGTCTTTTTTTAAAAAAAAAATTTTATTGTTTATTTTTGAGAGAGAGAGAGACAGAGAGAGAGAGAGAGAGAGAGAGAGAGAGAGAGAGAAACAACATGAGTGGGGGAAGGGCAGGGAGAGAGGGAGATACAATTCGAAGAAAGCTCCGGGCTCCGGCATGTCAGCACAGAGCCCGATGTAGGGCTCGAACCCATAGACCGTGAGATCATGACCTGAGCTGAAGTCAGACTCTCAGCGGACTGAACCACCCAGGTGCCCCCAAGGAATCCACAGTCTTAATGTCTTTGGTTGGATATGGACGCTAAGACACAGGGCATTCTGTGACAGAGGCAAAAACCAAACCTCAGTCTGTGACTTCTTGCTTTGAAGTGCTTGTGTGATCTTAACAACGGAGACCAGAATCAGCTGTGGGGAATGAGGGCCTCGGTTGCCTTGACAATGATTTGGCCTTAGGCAGGGTGGAAGGGAATAGGAAAGAGGCAGATGAGGTGGGTGGAAGGGGCTGGCCAGACTCTTGAAGAAATTGCCCACTCTTGTAAACCCTCTTGACAAACGTCATGACCTGGTGACTAAATTTCTTGCCCTAGGAAGGATTTTCTAATAGCTCTGGGACTATTGTTTTGCTGTTGTTAGTATCCATAAGGCAAAGATGTGAGCTTATAATAATTGCATTTTAATAAAATATTCCTTATGAAGTAAATGTGTTTAAAATGATTGTCATTATGCTGGATATTACTTTATCCATATAAATCATAGCATTCTATTTTAGTATCTGGGATTATTTGCGTAATATTAAGGCATTCTTTGAATTTATTAAGAGGGGGATTGTTGAGCAGAAATTCTGTGAAAAAGGATGCTCATAGCTCCTCATTTATTCTTTCCCTCTTGCCTAGTAACACAATCCTGATATTAGTGGGGCACATGGCTATCGTGATAAAAGATTACATGGTCCAAGGTGGGGCCTGGTGACTAGCTTACAGTGAAGATGATGTAAAGTGGAACTTTTTTGTTCAGGACCTCCAAGAGGTCTTCTAAAAGAGCAAGGTGTGTGCCCTTTCTCTGCCCCTTCTCCTTGCTAGCTGAATTCAGAGGACATGGATGAAGCTCCAGGAGCAACCAGAGTTCAAGTATAATATGGGAAAGACCTGGAGCAGAAGGGACATACCAGTCTTGGGTGCCCTGCTGCTGGATTTCTTTAGGTGACAGAAAAATTAATGTCGTTTTTGTTTAAGCCACTATTACTTGGGAATCTCTGGATATGTTCAACCAAATATAATCTTACATAATACATATCTTAAAATATTATGCAAAATATTTAGCTCCTATAAAAAAAAGTCATCAAGCAAAAGGTTTTGCCAATGAACCCCAAAACTATGATGTCCCTTAAATGGCAATTTGCCCTGGTGGTTTGAAAGCTTTATGTCGTAAGACAGAGTTTTTGAACCTGATCTCCCCTTACATGCTATAAGGGGAGTCTTGAGAGGAACACTGGACCAGTGTTTAGGAGCCTGCATTCTGTGCCATCTGAGTCACTTTTTTTGTGCTGTGATTTGAATAAACCATCCTGACCTCAGTTTCTCCCTCTATAAAATAAAAATTCTAGGCTAAGTAGTCTCCATAATTCTTCCAAGCTCTGTAGGCTATAAATTTATAAAATTGCTTATTGCCTTTTAAAACCATTGAAACCAATTGGTCCTAGCTACCTATGCAAATATGTGGTGACAAAATACTTATGGCGTGCCTGGTGAATGCAGATGGTCAGCCAGCTTTGCATCGTATGAGATATGTGTGTGCTGGGAGAGGTGGGCCACAAAGCTCATTTCCAAGGAATTTACTTCCTAATAGTGTAGAAAAACTAGGTGGACACCAAGTCGCAGGATTTTGAAATGGCCTGTGTCTCCTGGCCCCTAGTTCAATGCTATTTCATGCTATCTTATCTCAGGGCTAGCTTGTCTCAGGACTATCTTGTCTAGTCCGTGTTAGAACTCCACGTATTAGATTGACAGGGGCCTACTAGCTAAGTGGTTTATGGAGCTCTTATTAAACTCCAAAAATTTTATTTAATGTCACAAAATGCCATTTTACTCTATTATTACTCATCTAAGACTGGTCTGTTTGCCATGAGAACAGTCATTCAACCTCTCTCTAATCAACATTAGTTGTGCTTCATCTCGCTTATAAAGCTACATGTCAACAAGGGCAAAATATTGTTATCAACTGGGTGCCCACGTGCTGAATGAGTTCATGGGGCAGTAAAATCAGAAAAGGCTTTCTGGAGACTGTGAGTTTTGATCCAGAGTTCTAGAAAGGTGACGTTGTGAGTTGTTAGAGAAGCGAGGCTGTTTTGATTTTTTTAAAATGTTTATTTATTTATTTTGAGAGAGAGAGAGAGACAGAAATGGAGAGAGGAAGAGAGGGAATCCCAAACAGGCTCCATGCTGTCAGCACAGAGCCTGATGAAGGGTTTGAACTGATAAACTGTTAGATCATAATGTGAGCCGAAATCAAGAGTTGGACGCTTAACAGACTGAACTATGGAGGTATTCTGCTAGGTCGTTTTAAAGGGGGAGAATGTTATGTGCAAAGAGACCGAATAAAACTAATCAAGTGGTTTGGGTAGATGGCAGCCAGGTTGGCTGAAGTGGAGTGTAGGATGTAGCTGGGGGGAAGCCACCTGAGAACTTCCCTGCCGGTCTTTTTCTGCCCGGACTCTCTTGTTGGCATGAAATACTCCCCTTAAGCCCGGTGTTTGTTTGGAGTATGGAAGGAGCCCATGTAGAAGGACATGAATGAGAGTATGACTTTGGTGGAAGTCATTTTAAAGAAACAGAGGGAGGGATGGCAAAATCATCACTGCAAGAAAGTGTCCCCTTTATACAAAAGATATTCCATTTGCATATTTAGATTTCATGCTTCACTGTGTGCTTATTTGGTGGGGATGAGATAAAGTTGTAGAAGGAACTTAGAATTTCCTGACTTTTGAAAGTTAAGTCAGCTGTGACTTCCTATTAATAAAGTATCTTCATGGGCTTAATTTTCTTGAGGGTGTGTGTGTGTGTGTGTGTGTGTGTGTGTGTGTGTATGTGTGATATTTAATGAAAAGAGAATAAGTAGGCAGCTGATTGATTGCAAGCAGTGTGTTTACCTGAGTGTGTCATTACTGAAATTACCATCGACATTAGAAGTGGAAAAACACCATGGTGTTTAGCGTCAGCTCTGACCTCTTCCGGTTGCAGCACAAACCTATTCAACAGAGTCATGACACTTCCTGAGCATTGATTTGGACACTGTCATGGGAATAAACCACATAGCCACATTTTACAGAACATACCACAGATTCTCTCCAGCAAACTGGATTGGCCAAATGAAAAGGATTGCACACACACTACAAATCAATGTTAGTACTGGTTTGTGTTTTCTAGCAGAGCCATGGATGCAGCTTTCCTTCTTTGGTCTTCTTCCGAGCTTCTCTGCAGTCTTGCTTATTTGTGCTTGTAAACGCCCATGTACATCAACAGATACAAACAACAGAGAAAACCTTGAGAAGAAGAAGGAAGCAGGGCTCTTTCTGCTTTCCTTTTTTTTTTTTAATAGCTAATTTCTTGGATTCCTTTCATTTAGTCTCTCTCATCTACCCAACCATGCATACACATATAACTGACATGAATTTCTCTGTAACAATCTTATACAAAAACACCACATTGCTTTATGTTTCTATTTCTAATTGCATTTATTGCCTAGGGTAGCTACAGACCCAATACAAGGCATCATTGGAGGCCTCTGCAGTTGAGAATTGCCCAAGAGTCCAGTGGTATTTTGCAGTTTAAAAAAATTGGGGAGGGCCTCCAATTGTTTAAGCCATTGTGGTTACTGATGAGATGCACATTGTTCAAGCCCTTGTGGTCTATTCCAAAGCAGAGGTCCCTCTCTCAGTACCCGATGTGGTCATGACATCATTCTCCATGCCAACCAAGGCCATAGCTCCTGTGCTCAGGCTATAGCATTCCAGACTATCCCATCAGACATCCTGGGCAGAAAATAGGAATTGGGGGCAGCTCCTTACACTTCCGGTTTCTTCTTTTAGTTTTGATGTCTTTTTCACCATTTACACTGAAAGCTACATCCATCTTTTTGGCTAGTAACAGATTCCAAGGCCTGAGTAGGGTTTCTGGCCATTTCTGTTTTCATCTTCTACACCTAAAATTTCTGAAAGCCCTAAACTCGAAACTCAAGAATTTGTTTTATTTAGAATGGTGGGGGGGGGGGCAAAATCTGTCTTATTTCTCCTATGTCCTATTGAGAATATGGATTCATATTTTAATAGACTACCTTGCCACATATCTATTATAGGAATTTGGGGCACATGGGAATAAAAACAGGAAATTTTTTACCAGAGAGAATTGGCAAAACTTTAAATTTGTTTTTATTATTGCTGTTGATGTTGCTTAATGTTATAAGGTGCAAGAATTTTCTTAAGGCAGTGTGGCTGAAAAATTGAGTCAATAGGCAGGATCAACTAGCTGTTTCTGCATCATGAATCTTCCAGCCTGTTGTTCCATTTATAAGTTATTAATTATTCTTCCATTCTGGTAGTGTGGTGGAGGATAGTATGTCCCTTGAATGCTTGGAGAAGCAAAATGTTTTGCTTACTTCTCTTATAAGAATGAAGAGGTATTTAGAAAAAAGCAAATGGGGAAGTGTTTCCCAGAGAATTTTGTGAGAATGAGAACCAACTAAGTGTTGACAGTAATGATGTGTGTTTTGAGAATGAGTCCCTTTAGATGACTAAGTTTATCCTTTGGTCTGAAAAATGACAGTGATTGTACAATTAATTAGCATGTGCATCATATGTCCAAACAGCCTAAAATAAAGATGAGAGAGGCAATTTTTAAAAAATTTATGGGAGCCACTAACCATGAACCACTCCTCCCCAAATTAAGCAGAGTAAATATAACGTATATATAGTGTATTAGCTTTCAATTGCTGCTGTAACATACTGCCACAAACCTCACAGTTCTGTAGATTGGAGGTCCTGGTGGTACAGTATGCCTCAACTCGGTCGTCCACTTAGAGTCTCACAAAGCCAAAGTCAAGGTGTTGACAGGGATGTGTTCCTTTCTGCTTTCAAGTACATTCTTGTTGTTGGTAGAATCCAGTTCCTTGTGGTTGCAAGACTGGCATTTTGTCTTCTTGCTGGCTATCAGCTGAGGTCTACCCGTGGCTCCTAGAAGCTCTCTCTGGTCCTTGCACATGACCTCCATCACATGACTCTCTCCAGCAAAAGCTCTGAATCCTTGTCAAGCTTAGAATGTCTTTGAGTCTTTCTTTTGCTGTGTCTCTTCTGTCTCTTGCTGGAGAGATTTCTCTACTTTTTACTGGCTCAGTTAGGTGAGTTGGGCTTACCCAGATAATCCAACATAATCTTTTAAAACCTATGGCCTTAATCACATCTGTAAAGTCCCTTTTGCCATGTAATTAAGCATATTCATAGGTTCCAGAGATAGGGGTGGATATCTTTGGTGGGTCATTCTACCTACCCAAAATGCCATTTTTTTTCTTGTGAAAAAGAAACACGAAACATTCAATTCAGCTGCTTTTAAATTAAAAAGCAAAGAACACAAAACTATCCAATATAAGTAAAATTTGTAAACTTTATTTCAGTCTAATGAATGAATGGCAAGTTGGGATGGGCTTGGATGAATGGAGGTAACACAGAATCTAGAAGCGAGAATTTGTTTCAAAAGAGGGAAAAGGAAAGAAGGAGAGAGCTTTATAGATTTAGAAGGGCAGAGCCATAGAAAGAGAGGGGGGGAAGGGAAGGAAAAAGAAAGGGAAAGGAAGAGATGGAACTAGAAGTAAAGGTGGAGAGAAGATGAAAGGGGAGGAACAATATATAAAGGTTAAGAAAGATACAGAATTATCCAAAGGAAGTAAAATCAGGATTTCAGGGAGCTATCTGAAATCCCTGTCCACTGCAGCATTATTGTAAATAGCCAAGACATAGTAACAATCCAAATATCTGTTGACAGAAGAATGGAAAAGGAAAATGGAAAGGAAAATGGAAAAAAAATATATATATATATATATTTAAAATGGAACACCTGGGTGACTTAATCTGTTAAGCATCAACTTTGGCTCAGGTCATGATCTCACGGCTTGTGAATTCGAGCCCCACATCAGGCTCTGTGCTGACAGCTCAGAGCCTGAAGCCTTCTTCAGATTCTGTGTCTCCCTCTCTCTCTGCCCCTCCCCCACTCACGTTCTTTCACTCTCAAAAATAAATAAACGTAAAAATTTTTTTAAAAAAGAAGGAAATTCTACCATTTGTGACAACAGGAATGAACTGAAAGAACATTATGCTAAGTGAGATAAGCCAGACAGAGACAAATACTGCATGATCTCATTTATACATAAAATCTAAAAAAGTCAAGTTCATAGAGCTAGAGAATGGAATAGTGGTTGCCAGAGGGTGGGGGATGGGGTGAAGAAAAGGGGAGAGAGGTTGGTCAAAGGTCTAAACTTTTAGTTATAGGATGAAAAAGTTCTGGGGATCTAATGTACAGCATGGGTGTTAATAATACTGTATCATATATTGAAGTTGCTAAGAGAGTAGGTCTTAAGTGTTCTCTCCACACCAAAAAAAAAAAAAAAAAAAAAAAAAAAAGAAAAAAAAAAGAAAGCTATCTATGTTAGGTGATGGATGTACTCATGAACTTGATTGTGGTAATAATTTCAAAACGTATACATACATCCATCCATCGTGTTGTACACCTTAAAAACATACAATATGTATTTGTCAATTATACCTTAATAAAACTGAAAAAAAGAAAGGTATATAAAATATTTAAAGAGGAAAAGAAATGTATGAGGACATGTAGATAAGTTCAAGTAGACTGTAAAGTGAAGGTCAAGTGAAGGTCTTTAGGACATTTAGGGCCTTGGTTGTCTATTAGGGTGACCATATGAAGACAGTTCCAGGTTACACTGGTTGTCCTAACATATTTGTTACTAGCAGCCCTTCACACTCATAAGTGTCCTGATTTGGACCATATATTATAAAGTAATCCTCCCTTAATAGGGTTCCATCTGGAAGGCATTTTTTTTTTTTTTGTAGCTTTTAACATGGTATCAGGACATCTGCTTCACGTGCATTTGGTCTTAGAATTCTGGAAAATGCATGACATTCATTAATGACTGACTCAGGTCTCTGAATCAAGTTTCTAATTCCTGAACTCATCTCTTGTTTGTTTGTCTCCAACATTCACATCTGTAAGCTCTATTAATGGTATTAGAAAATGGCTGTGTTTGTTTCTTTAAACAAATTTCCTTTTTCCTCTTGATATATCATCATATAACACACAGTTTACAATGTAATCTTATGCTTTTTGCAAAGAGAAAAATGAAAACTTATTATCTCTTAGATATTAAAATATGATTTCTAGTATTTTAGTTTTTCCACATTAAAACCTCAGCTTTTCCATATCATTTGGATGCACTTTAAATGATTTAAATTCTTAGAAGTCATATTCATGTTTGCATGCTAATTAATTAAATTAATGATTTAAATGATTTAAATTCTTAGAAGTCATATTCATGTTTGCATGCTAATTAATCTGTATTGATGAACACATGTATAAATAATGATGATAAATAAAAGAATGGGTGACCAACAGAAAAATTAACTCTGGCTTTAATGAGGCTGTATTTCATGCTTTTGGTTATTACCCAACATATAAAGCTCTTGCCTTATAGTTATTATACTCAGCAAGGCTGGTTATTTGATTATGAGATAGTTTCAATATTGGTTTAAGTAAAATTGATTTTCACGGACTACAGTTTAGTTCTGAATAATCTGTGTATTATTCTGAATTGTAATGCCTTTAGGAAATAGCAGATAAAGGAAATACCCAATTTGCCATAGATTACCATGGCATGCTTTTCCCAGGTCTAGTAACATGGCAAGGTGGTTAACAAAAGCAATCTTGAGAGTCAGGCAGATGGACCTTGGTCCTTAGCAGCTGTGTGTCCTCAGACAAATGGTTCCTCTTGTCTGATGCTTAGTATCTTTATGTGGAAAATGAGGATATCATTATCAACCTGGGCAAGTGGAGTTGATATGCATTAAATGAGATTAATGAGAAATCCCCAGTACAGTCGCTGATACTCAGGCAGACTTCAAAAATCTTGCCTTTTGGGTTGGCTAGTACTCTAGTATGTTAACCTCAATCTTTGTCACTCAACCTGAAATGAAACCTTAATTTTGTGATGAAAAAGTTGGTCTATTTAGATTTCACATCCTTTTATATTGTCTTACTTTATTTGAATTTTTTAAGTTACACCCTCAGGGTCTACTAAAAGAAGTTTAAGTGTTTTATAGGATCATAAACGTAAATGTTTGCTAAGTGAATAAAAAATGTATTTTTAAAAAGATTAGGAATTGAAATTTCATAACAGGGCCAGAAACAATAGAATTTTATTATTTACATTAGATTTGTCATTTCAGCAGCAAATGCTCGCCATCGAAAGGCGAAGAGCCTAATGTTAGTCATTCTTCTCAAGAGTAGCAAAAATCTCTTTATGTTACATGTTTTTTGGAATAAAATAAAATAGTTTTGATTGGTGATTTGGGAGCAGAGTCACAGTTTCCCTACGGTTCCTTTGGTGCCTCCTTTATGACTCCTTTGAGATGCCATTGTCCATGGTACTGACCTCTAGACAGGCTGTGCTCCATCCAGTTCAAGTATTTGTGCTGGTCCAGGGTGCCAGGCTCATAAAGAGTGCCCTCTGGTTTGTAGCTGCTGCTTTTCTGTGTTGGGTCTGTTGTCATTTTAAAGCTCTTCTTAGACTCCTCAAATGCTCACAGGGCCCATTTGTTCCTGGGTACAATTTTTTAAACCCTCCTATTCAGTGTCTTGTTTCATGCTGTGTTCAGAGTTTTTTGAAATGTTTCTTGGCCCAACTCACTCCTGGTTGTTGAAATTCTAGTCCCCTACAGTGGTAGCCATTCCATAGAATTTTAGTGATCACCTCCTCTTTAGTAAAATCTCAGTCTTCCTCTTGTGTTTCTCTTTTACTCTCACAATGCTACTATACTCACAACACTTCAGATGCCAATGGCAAGTACAGATTGTCCCTGTGCTTCTAACCAACTGGCTACAGATTCCAGGTTCCAATGACTCCCCTTCTTATGTTCTGTTCACTCAGAGGAAAGGTATAGATTATCGTTTTATTGTAAAAGGATATGGCTCGGGGATGGCCAAATCGAAGAGATGCACAGGGAAAGGTATGGGGAAGAGGTAGGGAGCTTCCGTGCCCTCTCTGAGCACATCACTCTCAAAGAAGCTCCATGTGCTCACCAACTTGGAAGCTCTCCTAACCTTTCTAATTGGGTTTTTGTGGAGGCTTCCTCACATAGTCACGATTGAATAAATCACTGGCCATTGGCATTTGACTCAACTTGCAGCCCCTCTTCCTTTCCTGAGGTCAGAGGTGGGACCAAACTTCCACCTCTCTATTCACAGGCCCAGGCAATTAGTTACAGTCCTCAGGTTACCTAGCAGCTCTCCAAAAGTCACATCATTAACATAACAAAAGATACATTAATCACTCTCATCACATAGGAAATTCCAAGGGTTTTAGGGGCTCTATGCCAGGAAAGAGATGACGACCAAATTTGTATTTCTCCTTATAAATCTCAATATCATACCTCTTAAGTATAGACTCCTATTGTAGGCACTATAGGGAAATAAAGTTGAGTATGATTTGATAACTGACTTCAAGAAGCTTAAAATCTGGTGGGAGATGGAGGGGAAATTAGTAAACAGATTTGGGAACGTGAGACGAATAAACTAAGTATTGTACGAGAGATACAAGTAATGTGCTGAGTCTACAGCAATGACTCAACCCTGGCTACCCAGAAGAATCACCTGGGAGAAGGGAAACTTTTTTTTTTTAATGTTTAGTTATTTTTGAGACAGAAGGAGACAGAGCACGAGCGGGGGAGGGGCAGAGGGAGAGACACAACCTGAAAGAGGCTCCAGGCTCTGAGCTGTCAGCACAGAGCCCGATGCAGGGCTCGAACCCACGAACCGTGAGATCATGACCTGAGCCGAAGTCGAACGCTTAATGGACTAAGCCACCCAGGTGCCCCAAGAAGGGAAACTTAAAAATCTTGGTGCAGGGGTGCCTGGGTGGCTCAGTCAGTTGAGTGTCTGACTTTTGCTCAGGTCATGACATCCACGTTCGTGGGTTCAAGCCCCACATCGGGCTCAGTGCTGACAACTCAGAGCCTGGAGCCTGCTTCAGATTCTGTGTCTCGTTCTCTCTCGGCCTCTCCCCTGCTTGTGCTCTCTTTCTCTCCATCAAAAATAAATACACATTTAAAAAAATACTGGTGCAAATGCTCAATCCCAGGTATATTCGGAGGCTCTAGGGCTGGAAGTCAGGGTGTCAGTGTTTGAAGTCACCAGGTGATGCCAATGTACAGATGCAGCTTAGAAATACTGGCTTAAATATGGACCTCACATATTCTAACTGGCTGTGCAGCAGGGCAGTAGTGAAGTCTTAAACACCTTTGTTTTTGTTGGTTTCTTGTAGTCATCTTCATGCTCCATATTGGATTTTGAGGGCTTCTTGTTTCAGTGTTGTAGCCATCAAACCTCGTATAATTAGTATATATTTGTTAATATACATATTAAGTAAATATATACACTTAATAAATATTTGCTGTTGTTATATATATATATATATATATATATATATATATATATATATAACTAAATATATATACTTAATAACTATTTGTTGATAGAGGAATACCCACTTTTTAATGCCCCCTCCTTTTAACAACAAACATTTATTGAACAGCTGCTATGTTTGGGGTACTGCACATACCGGTGGTGGCGATAGGGCAGCAGTTGCAATCCAGTCTCTGCCTGGATATTTTCTGTTTCCCACACCATGCTTTCCCTTCCATCAGAACCATCTGGGAAGCTTGTGAATGCAGCACACTTTTGGATCCCTATCCAGCCTATTAGTGAGTCTCTGAAGCTCAAGTCCAGGGATCTTTCCTGTTCGCAAGCTGTCCTGATGATTCCTGTGCACATGAAAGCCCAAAAGCGCTAAGTTATGGTGTTTGCAAAGACACAGTGGCTGGACAGAGCTGGGTGGAGAGTGCTGTGGGGGCTATCCCAGAATGGCTGACTTCTGGGGAGCCAGGAGACAGTGCTGGGAGGGGGTGGCCTTTGGACTGGGTCTTCAAGGATGACTGTTCATATGGAGGGAACAGGAGAGAGAGCATTTCAGGCAAAGAAAGATTCTGAGTCAAATTAGAGACACATGAAGGAATAGGGCACATTGAGGAGATTGGAGGCCAACTGTGAGGTGCCTTTTGTAATTTTAAGTTAATTAACTTTTATTGATTCCCTACAATGCTCTAAGTATTGAGCACAAAGAGGGTGGTAAACTGCTCTAGGTACAAGGTGTTCCTAGGTCTGGCTCTGAGCTCTTGTTTGGTTCAACAGAGTGGTGCCAAAGCTCTGGAAGTCCCTCAAGAGCTCAGAGGCCTTCTTGATTTATTGTTCTAAAGCCACACCCTGGTGTGGCTTTATCTTTAAAGGAAAAGCACAGAGATCTAGCTTATACAGTCAAGATCACCTCTCCCTGATGCAGCCCTGACAGATGGGGTAGAGACTTCCCATCTTCAAGCATCTGGAGGCTCTAGAAGGAGGCAGAGTCTGGTTGGGCATGGGGGTTGGCTCTTGGAGATCACAGCTGGTGATCCTAAGAAATTGGTAGGTTGATTTTATAACACCATTAATGTCAGGCTATAAGCATTATAAGTAAAATAGGCTGGAATTCTAACCACCACTTACAACTTGTTGTCTAAGGGAAAGGATAAACCATGTTCCAAAAACTAAAAATTGTAAAGAAACAATAGTAAATGCTCTGAGTTTTATAGTCACTTCTCATTACTACTTATCTACTTTTCTCATCAACCCTCTGAGAGATGCCATATTATTATAGCTGTTTTACAGATTGTGTGGCTTATAAACTGACAGAGTTAGGATTTGAACCCAATGTGTAGCGTTGGAAAGCAAGTATGTAACAACCATGCCAGGCCAATTTCGGAATGAGAATTTTTTGATTTAATTGATAATTTTCTCTGCCTTCTTATTTTATATACACATCTCACAGTGTCTGTAAAGGTTTGGTGAATAGTTAAGGTAAAACAGATGAAAATAAATAAAATGCCCCAAATAAATAGAAAGAAAAATGCTGCCCCCTTTCTATTTTTCTACGTTGTTCATTGCCATATACACGAAATCTTTCCTCCTGGGTACTCTTGCTCTAAGAATGCCAGATAAAGGGATAAGAAAATGTAAAGTTATTCATTTTGGCAGGAATTTCAGCTAAGGCTGCATATCTATCAGATTCCTCTGCTCCAATGAGTGTTTTCAGCTATAGTGGCCATAAGATGACTATGATTCTGTAAAATAAAACTTAGAAGGTTAGGATGAATTCAACAGAGTTATGAAAACAAGTGCCGGGATTTGCTAAGTATGTTCCTTGATCATCTACTTTTCCCCTTGATACCTAGATAATTGCTTGGGGCTTGAATCAGTTTACACCTAGCTATTTGATTGTCTGCAGTACCTGAAGGAAAGGGTTAACTATTGGCTTGGTGGAATCTGTTTGAAGGTATCATCTCCACAGGAGAAAAACAGAGGCTGCCTTGGTGAGAACTTGTAGTTGAAAGGGGAGTACTGCAGAAACAAAATTCCTTCACAGCCATCTGGAGTTTCAGGAATATTCAGTTACGATATATTTGCTCCTTTTTATTCAAAAGTTGAATTATTCACACATTTACGATTTTCTGCATGGTTTGACATCTAATCCAACTGTTTTATGTTTATTCATTGGATAGTCTAAACATGCTCTCTGTTTCTAAACTATTGCTAATCTTTATAGTCATTTGATATGGTTAAATTATATCTTGTAATTTAAATAATACTCTACTGAGTGCCTTCTATGTACCAAGTATCGTATTTGTAATCTTTTTTGGTACATGTATAATTTCAGGTGCCAAAGGGTTAATAAACCATTGCATAGTTGTCAGACATTTCAAAATATTTTTTAGTAAAGATATGAATTTACACAGCCTCTTAGTAAAAAGAAATTAATTGAGCTCATGCTGCGAAACTAAATAAATCAGTAGGAAGAAAAATGGCAGGGTTTACTAGCGGAAGTAATTAGATCAAAGGATTCTTCTCCATTGTACTAAGTTGCCTCTGTTTGTTTCTGAACGGCTGCTAGTGTTTAAATCTCTGGGCTGCCAGATTTTTACTATTTTGCCAACAACATTTTCTCTACTCCAAGTGTTACTGGAAAACTAATCAGATGCAGTAATTGATTTAACGACAGAATGATTCAATAGCTGCAATCTTCTGTAAAAAATCTCCTCTCTTCTTTATTCTTAAGGTAAATTATCAATTCATGGGTCTTCATAGAAGAGCAGTTCTCTTTGCTCCCTTAAAAAGAAGAGTTGTCTGCACTCAAATTTGTCTGGGGGTAAAATGTTCCAGCTATGGAGCCCTCTGCTGGGGTGTAAATGCCTCATTAACAATTGAGTCAAAGATGGTAGTCCCATGCGATAATCATATGGCTGTTTAAAATTGCATGTAATCAAAATGATGTGGCCTTGATAGACAGATGACCTTGTCCGGGGCTGTCTGAAAAGAATTCAGTTATAGAAGTTGGTGTGCTTGCCTGTTTCCGTGATAAAGGGTCTAGGGTTTTGCTTTTAGGAGCTTTTGCCCTGTCTGAATGGCACACCTGTGCCCCTAGTGCCTGTCTTCTGATGGACAACACACAGTCTTCCCCTTACAAGCGTGTGTAATGTGAAGTGTTCTATACACACATATCTGCATAGATGTATATGATTTGTATATACGTATATATGTTTAATGACCAGAGAAAGTACCAAACAGACATGACAATTGCAGATTTCATATCAAGGCTTCTCCATGTCAAGTGTCCTCCAACGCCCACAGGTCCTGAGTGTGGCACAGGGCTTGTAGTGAGTGGGCAGGAGGCACCACTCTGTAGAGCCCTAAGCTTAATTGAACCCTGTCCCCCACCTCCCAACCCCCTATTTCTAGAACTTGCTTATATGATGATTCCTGGGTGACCAGCATCTTCTCTCCCTTCAACTGGGGACCCTCTTGCTTTCTGCATGCCTCCACTGTTGTCCCGTTCTCTCCACAGATGCCATTTCATACCCCACTTGTACACTTGAGGGATTTTTTTAATTATGAATGTAATGTGTATACTAATAGTAAAATTTGAACAGTACAGAGGCAAGAATACGGAAAGTAAATATCCCTCCCCAACCTTATCCTCCGTCTCCTCCCATTTCTTTTTTTAGTTCTTCTTGCGGTTAAATCTATAATGATCCCAGGTAATGTGCTGATTTAACAACTTTAAACAGTGGATATTGACTCCTTGCTATGAAAGATTAGGAATTTAGCATACTGGTACTATTTCTTCCACTTCTAAAAAGGTTTTATTCATATTAGTAATCCATTTATTCCTTGACTTTATAATTTTAAATAATACAGTTAAATCTCTTTTTCTGAATATATCAACCTTAGGCACTATATCTACACTCCTCGATATATCTATAAAACGGGGATAATTACTCTTTAGGGCTGTTATGAGGATAAAATGAATGAATCTGTGTAAAGTGTTTAGCAAGGGCCTGGCACTTAGTGCATTCTCAATATATTTGGCCAGTATTCTGTTAGGGCAGTTGCTAACCTTCAGCTCTTCACTACCCTCGCTAAATATCTGCCTTAGTCAGCTGTGGAGCGTGACTTACACATTATCAATGTGAATGTCATTTACATTCTCAACTGCAGCATTTCTTGTTGACATAAAAACAATCATCTGCCTTCATCTGATTTCTAGTGTCATCCAGCTCATTTATAGCCCAGTTTGTTACATTTGAAGACATTTCCTTTGGGTCCTTTACTTTCTTACTCGAGTTTGGATTGATAACTTTCCAGGTCTGCTGGATGCTCATCATCTTGGTTAGCTTTTATAAAATGATTAGGGAATGCCTCATTGGAAAAGTGATATTTGAGCAAAGACCTGAACTAGGAGGAGGAGGAGGAAGGGATTCTAAACAGAGGAAGCAAATTGAGAAGACCCTGAGGCAGGGGTGCCTTTGCCTACTTGGGGCAAGGAAAAGGGGCCAATGTGTCTAGAGTGGTGTGAGCAATCAGGGTGGAAGCAATGAAGGTAGTGAGAAATACTTTGAAGACAAAACTAAATGGATTAGATGTGGAATAAGAGAGGAATCAATGACAATTCCAATAATTGCATTCTAAGCAATTGAAATGATGAGGTCGCTGTGTATTATGAAGACCCCAGGAAGAACAGATTTGGGCCATGTGGGGTAGGGGCAGATGTGGTAGGAAGGGGCGTAGAGCAAGACCTCCATCTTGGAAATATTCATTTAGAATGCCTACAAGATATCCAGCTGGAGATGGGACATGCAAGGTTGGATGTGTGCCCTGGAGTTCAAACATGTGATAGTTAGGCCATGACATGAGAGAAGCCACGGAAGGAGAGAATGGGAAGAGAGATGAGAGTAATTAGGGCTAAGTGTCAAGCTCTACACTTAGGGTTATGCCTAAGTGTATATAGGTGGACGAGGTACAGGGGAGCCAGTAAAGAAGAAGATAAGGAGAGGCCATTGAAGTATGACAAGTAGGAAGGAGTGATTTTGGGGAAGCCAAGTGAATAAAGCATTTCAAGAGGAAAGAGGGAAAGAATTGCAAAGAGGATTCGAAATGGGAGAAGAAGAGAGAGTGATAAAACAAATCGAATGCTAGTAAGAGGAAAAAGACTGAGAAGGATCCCTGAGCACACTGCTGGATTTAGTTAAATGGAGCACATTGGTAAACTTCATAAAAGCTAAGTGATTTTTTTTTAACTTTTCTAAGGAGAGAAGGGGGACCATCCCCAATCCTTGGCACATTTTTATTCCCAGGGATGATGAACATCCCACTGCCTGCTAACATGTGCATTAGCACTCAGCAGGGCTGGGCTTTAGCCATTGATGTTTCTGCTCTGTTCCTGGTCCAGAGTGAGATTTCTTTCCTCAAAAGCCTGTCTCTGCTATCTTTGTTTGCTCTTTTTCTATTTGATCACATTGGCATGTGTGTAGGGAAGTGGGAGTATGAGAAAGTATGAACCTACTAGACTATTTTGACTGAAGTTTCTTTCTACTAAATCTTTAACTTCTTTACTACATGTTCCTTTCATTTTCTGGCCTTACCTGCCTCACCATGGAGGATGTGATCTTTGTGGCCACTTTCTCAAATGGAGATGCTTTCTGTTCCCCGCTCCACATACAACTGGATTAGTGAAGTTTGTGTCTCATTGCACCACAGTACCACTAGAAGTCCATTCTCTTTCATTTGATACTCCCCTCTCTGTTCCTCCTAGTTTTTGTCACTTACCAACCTCCTGGTCACTGCCTGTTGGGCTGTATTATGTCTCCCTCCTCAAACTCAAATGGTGAAGTCCTAACCTCCAGCATTTCAGAATATGACTGTATTTGAGGGTACGGTTTTTAAAGAGGTAATTAAGGTTAAATGAGGTCATTCAGGTGGGCCCTAATCCAATATAACTGGTGTTTTTATAAGAAAAAGAGATTAGGACACAGATATACAAAGAGAAGACCATGTGAAGACCATGGTTGATGACAGCCATCTGCAAGCCCCAGAAGAAACTTGCCCTGACAACACCTTGATCTTGGACTTCTAGCCTCCGGAATTGTGAGAAAGCAAATTTGTGGGTTTAAAAAAATTTTTTTAATGTTTATTTATTTTTGGGAGGGAAAAAGAGACAGTGTGAGTGGGGGAGGTGCAGAGAGTGGGGGAGACACAGAATCTGAAGCAGGCTCCTCCAGGCTCTGAGCTGTTAACATGGAGCTCAACACGGGGCTGGAACCCATGAACCACAAGATCGTGACCTGAGCCAAAGTTGACCACTTAACCGACTGAGCCACCCAGGCACCCCAACAAATTTGTGTTTTTTTTAAGCTACCCAGTATATGGTACTTTCTTAAGGCAGCCCCCTTATTTACAGAAGATTTTGGTACTTAGTTCACAGACCTTCTTTCCACCCAGTGTCCTCCTGGCTGACTTCAAGGGCAGTAAAAATGACTCATTCAATACCCTGGTAATTTAATCATCTCCAAGGCCCTCTTCCACTCTACTCAAGCCAAGTACTAACAAGGCTAGTCCCCAGTTTTCACTTAGAACTGTTTTGCCATTGAATTGACATGTTCATTTTTCCAGCAGTCTCATTCGACTATTTTTCATATACTGGTTCTTCAACCACTTTATCACATAGTCCATGAAAATCTTCTAGATTTTCTCCCTATTTATCAGGCAACTCTTTCCATGACTTCCTCCTTGCCCTCCTTAGCCTTCATGAACCGTTCCTTCAACCAAAGTCTACTGCAAGCCTTCACCCTCTTGTTTTGTTGTCTTTCTGTTGCATCTGCTTAGCAAACCCCAAATGTGGATGGATCTGAATGCCTGTGTTCTCCATGTCTGCAACTGGGATGCATTATGATGATTGAACATAGGGAGATTTTTTTCCCTTTTTACTATTAAATGAGACTATGATGAATATCATTCATTGTACACATATCGTTGTGTATTTCTTTGATTACTTAAACTAAATTCCTGGAAATGTAGTTGCAGGATTGGAGGGTTAAGACTTTCGAAATACATCTGATTGCCTTTCAGTGAGTTTGTAGTGAGTTTTCATTGATGTATGAGAATACATGTTTCACTGTAAATTTCTGAGAGTTGAAGAAGAGAGAGTTAAAATTTTTTAAGTCAACTAAACAAATGAAAAACATGTTTAGTATATTATTTCCTTTATCGCTAGGAAAATGATAGATTTATATATTTATTGATAACTTGTTCTCTTGTTTTTTTGTTTCATTCTTTTTCAGGTGTGTGTTTGGTTTTTTATTGGTTTTACAAGAGACCTTTTTCGTATTAATTACTGGATATAATTGTTAACTCAGGACTTTATCTTAAACTCATAAATGTCCTATTCTGTTATGAATTTGATTATTGTTTTAAAAATCTATTTTTTTCTTATAGTGCATCTTCAGAACTACAAATTATACATATATAAGGGATTTTTTCTATTTCATATTTGTCATACTCTTTATCATTATATTCATCTCCATTCTTTTCCTCTATATTCTGGAAGATCATCTCAATTTTTTCACATTACATTGTTTTTCTCTTTTGTATTTTTAGTCCTTTTTTAAATAATGTCACAAGCAGATATGTCTTATAGCTGTTTATTAATTTCATGATGTCTTACTCTTTTCTTGTTTCATGGCATGTTTAAATTTTGACAACACTAAGCTGTATTGCTGGCAATCTTGTGAATCTTACAGTAGATCTTTTTCTGAAGCATGTAGTTTTTCTTCCTCTTAAATATAAATTGCTCTCCTTTTGAGTTGCAGAATTTTTAATTTTTATTTTATTTTATTTTTTCCTGTTTGCTCATCTTTAATGAGATGGTCACTGTTTAAGTCTGATTTTGTTAAGGTTGGGTGAATGAATTCTTTTGTTGTCCCACACAGTTCACTTGGTTGGGCTTAGAATTTCTCCCTCATATAATTATAGCCTGGATTATTTTACACAGTTCCTTTTCTAACTTCCTGAGTTTGGTGGTCATTTATACCCAGTATGACTCTGTGTACTGCGAAATGGTCTTCTGCTCTCCCATTGTCTATTAATGTGAAGGAGAAATTATTCTCAGATTCTCTGATGATCATCCCTTTCCAGAAGTAGTGTGAGAAAACTATCACCTCCCCAGCTTGGATGGCTCCTTCAAACTCTTTCTTCTCCTCAGACAAATAGATTTTGTTTCCCAGGACTGATGCTCTGCAAACCTGTCTTTTTCACCCCAGTCAGATAGTTTTTTTGAAAATGCATGTGTCCAAATGTGTGTGGAAAAGCTATACTTTTAACTGATAGAAGTGGGGGTGGGGGAAAGGGTCCTGACTGCTGCATACCACAGCTTCTGCCTTAAGTTGGTGGCTTCCCTCATTTTGGCCAGAAAATGTTAGCAAACTTCCATGGGCAGTGGTAGAAATCATCCACTGTTCTGTCCTTGGGTTCTGTTAACACTTGGTTAGTATATCTGATATGTTATTAACCAGTATTCCATATTGCTGGTGCTCTTGTAATTCTGTCTCTCGTCCAGTATTGTTGCATTTCAATGAGAAAGTAGGAAAGGGTGATGGGGAAACTGCTAACTATTCCTCATCTTAACATGGAAGTCTGTGTTTTTCTTAGAAGTTGTAGAATTTGGTTTTAAAAGTGTAAGTTTAATAGAGGGAAAGAAACATAGAATGAGGAATTAGTGATCCTTTTAAATTAGCTTCCATTACCAATTTGACAATAAATTGTATTTAATTAAAAAATTAGCTTCAATTATATCATGTAAGAAAAAACTTAAATATGATTGAACTTTTACAGATAAAAGATTTTCACCTATTTAGTACATTTTGTTTTATTTTATTTTAATTCCAGTGTAGTTAACATATAGTTTTATATTAGTTTCAGGCATACAATATAGTGATTCAATGATTCCATATATTATTCAGTGCTCACCAAGATAAGTGTACTCTTTTTTTCTAAGTTTATTGGTTTCTCTTGAGAGAGAGAGAAAGTGCTAGTGGAGGAGGAGCAGAGAGAGAGAGAGAGAGGGAGAGAGAGAGAATCCTAAGCAGGCTCTACACTGTCAGTGCAGAACCCAATGTGGGGCCTGAACTCACAAACCGTGAGATCACGACCTGAGCCAAAGTCAGAAGCTTAACTGACTGAACCACCCAGGTGCTTCAAGATAAGTGTACTCTTAATCCCTTTCACTTACTACATTCTAGATTTTTTCTAGTTGATGAAGATACATTTATTGTAAGTTATAATTCATTATACCTAATACTTAACTATTTGCAAATCATCTTCCATCTCTAAGGAAATTCATGGAAATGGACATAATCATTAAGACAATATGAAATATTTAAGTTTCCTAGATCGGAATAATTTAATAAGACTGATAATAGTTGACCTTCTTTATATTACTCTACTGGTAGTTGCATTTTTGCCATATTTCATTTTAAGAGGAAATGTAGCATTGTGGCGAAGAACATGATCTTAGGAGCCAGATCTCCTGAATTCACCTTTCGAGTTCACCAATTGCTAGCTACAGGTCTGGGCAATTTTACTTAACCATGTATATTTCCATTTACTCATGTACAATGTGGGAATAATAATGGTACATATGCATAAAGTTGATATGAAGATTAAATAAGTATATGGGTAGAGAATTTGGCTATGGTAAGCACTATGTATGTGACTTTTATTAGTATTAGTTCTTTGTAGTAAATGTAGGACTATTTGCAACTCTTGTAAACCTAATTTTTTCCTATGGTTGTGCAGAAACCTGAATGTTGAGAAGGAGTCTGTAATATGAGAGTAGAGGGAAGACCATGTCTAGAAGAAGAAACAGCTTCAAAAGCCTTGAGACAGAGGTGGACTTGCCAGGTTCTTGTCTACTGTGTTCTTTAGTGTAGGATAATATTAGTTGACCTGTTTCCTTCTGGAAAACCAGTTTCAGTTTCTGTGAGTCTTTTTTCTTGGGCTGGGCAGATTTCTCAAAGAAGGCTCAACTAATCTCTTCCTAAGCATATAAGCCTGGCAACCATATATAAATAAAGGAAGGAGGCTTTCAGAAATTTTGATTTAAGTCTTCTGTTATTCAGCATGGTTCTCTATCTTTGATTATGACTGGAGTCTATCAGTCCAGAGGTCTTATGTTACTTTTCAGAGAATAAACATCCCTGTGTGTGTTGGCATGGGGGAGGGACAGTATATAGCTATATGTTGTGAAAATGAGCAAATGAAGATTTAATTGCTTTTAAATTATTTCCCACCAATTCTTCTATATTTAACAATCCTTCCATCCTCACTTCCAAAGGGACCCGGTGTCACAATTTCTTGAGACTTCTGGTATGATCTGAAATCTAATTTATGTTGTTCCTTTGCTTTTCCTACTTGTTTAGGATCCAGAGTTTTAGAGTATTCAATAGTTTCTATTTTTTCTTCCTTTCTCTTTGTCGTTTATACCTTTTTAAAAAATTATTTTACTTTTGTTTTAGTGGGGTTTTGGAAGAGAGTGGAATAAAAGTCTTGTTTCAACCCACCATCTTTAAGTGGTGGTCTCTCACTTCCCTTCAACTTATTTAAGATACAGTTTCCATCTCCATTATACCACTAAAATATCCCTTGCTAAGTTACTAATGATTTGTGTTGTCATATCTAAAATAAAGGCCTCCTTCTCATTTTACTTGATATTTTAGCAGCATTTTATTATGTTGACTGCTCCTCTTTGAAACAGTCTGTCTTCTGAATTTCCAGATAGCACCCTCTTCTGGTTTTCTCTCTTTGATCACCTCCTTGTCAATATTCTAAGTTAGTAAATGTTGGAGTGCCTCAAATTTCAGTTTTAGGCCCTCTTCTGAGCTCACTCTATACCATTTCCATAGACATCCTTATCCATGGTTCTGTCCTCAGTTTCCTCCCATTTCCTCATGACTTTCAAATTTATGTCTCTAGCTAGGTATCACCTCTGAACCACAAATGCCCAGCATCTCTACTTGAATGTCTCAAAAAAGAACCTCCAAATCAACATGTTCAAAACTCAACTTAGCATCTCTTCTAACATGCATGAAACACACGCACTATATGCCCCAAATCATAGGTATCTTCTAAGCATTTCATACTTTAGTAAACGACAACATCAGCCATGCTGCTTGTTTCTCACCCCATGTAATACATCTCCATTTCTCTTGCCTTTACCTCTGTGTAGTGAGTTCCCACTTGGAGGACAACTGCTGTCTTTCCTGGAGAATTGAATGGTTCCTTAAAAGATTTTTTGTGAACAAGAAATATACCTTGGTTGTTGCAAGCAATGAGATGTTGAGATTGTGGTCACAGCATAAGTTAGCTCATTCTGACTAATACAATACATGTCCTAGTTTGTAACTATACATTCCTTCCAGTTAATAATTTACTGTCTTCCTCCCTTTCAATTGTTAGCTTGAGTAGAGGAGAAATTGTTTCTGTGTTTTATGAACCTGCTACCGTCCTAGCACATGGAAGGACCTCAAAAGTATGCGTTCAATGAATTAATATATTAAAAGACAACATTAAGCCTAATGTTATTGTTGACTCAGTTCCTCAAATAGGTAGCCATAAGTGTTGATAGAACAAATGAATAAAAGAGTTGATATTTTTGTTATAATTTATGACATTATACCAATGGAAGCCTTAAAATATGTAGATCTTCAATCGAGAAATAGGAATTAATGCTGGAAATGAGAAAAAAGCTGATATTGAGTTGTATTTTCTGAGAACCAGTTCTCATTTACACATGCAGTCAGCATCTATCCGAATTCTGATGTATAGGGAGCTTCGATAGCAGCTAGTTCATGTAAAAAGTTATTTGCTCACCTGCTTCTCAAGACAAGTGCTCTGGTCTGTGTTGAAATAAGGGGAAGTGAGGCAGTTGCTCTAAAACCATCTAGGGTAGCACTTGGTGAATAGCATGTTACTCCATCATCCCTCCTAAGGAATAATCTGGAAGTTCATATTTTAAGATAGCCTTCTCTGAAATACAGCTTAGCCTCACACCTCACTAATGCTTAAGAATTGCTCTTGCTGGCTTTTCTGATCTTTCCTGCTCTGGCTAACTCCCTGCTCATTCCCTAGATTAGTCAGAAGACTTTCTGTTCAAATTCACTCTCAGCTGTGATAGCTTAAGGTCTTCTGAGGTGAGAGTCTCTTCTTAGTTGACCTTTCTCTCTTCTATCAGGAGTCCTCTGACAATTTCCAGGCACTTATAAGCATTCATACATACAACAGACACATTGCAGTCTTGCTTGCTTTCTAATCTGAATAGTTTATATATCCAACCTTCAGGGACTGCTGTGAATTTTTTATTGTGTGCTCAAACCAGGAGGCTATTTTTAAACACAATTTACAAATTGGACTTTGGAAAATGAGGTGGACCAAATTCTAGCATTTACCACAAGTAAATGCCTGAAAGTCCATTTCATTAAAGAGTTTTTAATTAAAAAGAACAACTCACAGGTGCCTCATTGTTCTAGTGTACGGGATCATTCAGCAGCCTTTGGAGGAAACAGAAGAGTTGGCTCTGTGGTTATTGTCCTCCTGACAGAATTAACCTAGCAAAAAGCTGGTATGGCCATTAGAGGCCAAGGTAATTTTGTTTGAAGTGCTACCAGCCCCTCACTTTCATTTCTTTAAGTTTCCTAGAATAACAAAGAAAAGGGTAATTATGGCCTCAATTCTTTTATTTTCTTCAGACACCATTTTAATGTGAATCTCAAAGAATACCAGGTGAAAATATCACCATAGGAGAAAACCAGATGCAGAAGTGTAAATAAGGATAGAATTCTCTTTACTCCTAAACTGTAATCTGTGTGAAGGAAGGGGCAAAGATTAACATGCCTGATAGCGTACATCAGACGTAACAAACTTTCAATCAATGTTTGTTGAATGAAATTCACAAAAGATTTTTCAGTGTTTTCAATTAGTAACTTATGATCTCAGAAAGATAAATTCCCAATGCTTTGTTAACTTATGATGGACTTCAGGTGTTGGTAAATTTTCTTCTTCAGGCTATGAGAGTTTCCTCTGTCTCAGGTACTGAACATATTGTCCAATAGAGCTGATCAGTTCACTCAATTTATTAGAGGAAATCAATGACAGGACTGAATAGGAGGCTGGAGATAGAAAGCAGTGGGGATCAAATGGTCAACTGAAGAAGGCAGTTGCTAGAAGCAAAACTCTGTCAGTAATAATGATGAGCTTTACTTGAAATCAAAACTGCTTTGTAGATTTATTCATGCCTGTGTGCCTTACAATGGAGGTCCCCACGCCTGTGTCTGCATCACAATAACCTGGGCAGGGATGGGGTCAAGTAAAAAGTGTTGATTCAGACGCTCTAGTGCTAGGACCCAGGAATCTGCATTTTATAAGTGGTTCACATGTCTGTGATGCACAGCTAGTCAGGAAACTCCATGCCTCTCAGCCTGTCCGGTATGAGTGGAGTGTCATGCCCTCCCCTTTGCGGAAGGAGGAGAGTCTTTTCTCAAGAACATCCATTGATGGATGAATGAATAAAGAAAATGTGGCATATATACACAATGGAATAGTATTCAGGCATAAAAAAGGAAATCTTGCCATTTGTGATAACGCGGATGGAATTTAAGGGCATTATACAAGGTGAAATAAGTCAGGCCGAGAAAGACAAATGCCTTACAATCTCATTACATGTGGAATCTTTAAAAAAAGAAGTCTTGGGATGTAATGTACACCATGACTATGGTTAATAATACTGTATTGTATATTTGAAAGTTTCTACGAGTGTAGATCGTAAAAGTTCTCATCACAAGAAAAAATATAATTATGCGAGGTGATGGATGTTAACTAGACTTATTGTGGTGATCATTTTGCAATATAAATAAATATGAAATCATCACACCATACACTTGAAACTAATATAATGCCATATGTCAATTATCTCCAACTAGAAAAAAAAAAACTTCACAAAGGATCAGTTGTAATACACTGAAAGAGAGAAGCAAGTTCATGATTGACTGAGAGAAAGCTATAGGTGTTCTTAAAATTCTTCTGATGTAAAAGTTGGGGGGAAACAAAATTTTATTAAGTCTATGTCAAAAACATTTTAAATTTTAATGTGGTTCTAAGAAGGTAGTAGTTGAAAAGGCTTCAAGCGGGAGGCAGCAGAGAGGAGACAGGCCAGGAGAATCTGATAAGAAAGTGGGAGAAAACAGAAGGTATGGCTTGGGTCACGTTCACTTGGACGCAGCAGGAGAAACCATCAGAGAAGGATCTCGCTGACCACTTACAGGGGGGCAGCCAGGGCCAAACCCCTTCTTCCCCTGGCTCTACCCATGATATGGTGGGACCAGCTGCCTTCTGCGACAGCTCAGACAGTAGTTTGCCAGGTTGACCAGAGAAGGTAACTTAATCTTGCCAAGACTCTGCTGCCTCCTGCTTGAAGTCTTTTGCACTTAAAGTTGTGTCCTTTGCTGGTTCTCTGGGAATGGTAAACTTTGCCAAGCCTAAAAATCCTGGTGGTCGGTTGGTGTGGTTTCCCAGACACACCAGGCATACTAGAAAACTAGAAAATTCCCTGCCCCATTGACTCTATTGCTCTCCCAGTCTACTGTACAATCTCAAAGGACTTTCATATCTTTATCAGGATAGAAAACCTTCCTTTGATTTAAAGCTTCCACCTCTCTCCCCTGCTTACAACTTAATTACTTCAAGCAGCTTAGGGTTTCAGAAATAAAAAAACCTGAAAGAAATTCAAACTTACTCTGAGCCAGTGTTGTACAAAAAGCCTGACTACCACCTTGGAAAGGAGAAGAGAACATAAATGATTTCGATGAACTGTAACTGAAAACATAGTAAGCACGTGTGGATGTATTTGTGTGTATGTGCACACGTGCTATTTATGTGAGGTTTGTTGCATTTATAGATTTATGGTTCCTTTGTTATGAGAGCAGCTGGAAGCCCATGGATTGAGATCCTCTGGACTAGAGGATCTGAAAGATCCATTCCAGCTCTTGTGTTTTGTGCTTTTAGGATCTCTTTGCCCTTTGTTATCGACCTTGATTGAGAGCTTCGGCAACCTATAGCTTCTACAAATGGGCACTAAACTCTCTAGGTGCAACGACAGGAGTAACTTTGGATAGAATTGTCATTGTTGGTTGGTTGATTGGTTTTTCTAACCTGAGGTGAGATAAAAATACTTTCAGAGTGCTCTCTGGACAAGTCATGGCAACAACCCTCCACTAACCACATGCCTTGAGGCATTTCTTGCTCAGGTACCCAAGGGATAGCCAGTGCCTACAACAGCCACAGACTGTATTTCATGAGTTCTTCCACATAGAAGCAGCTGTTCTTTAATATTTCACATTGAAACCTCAATTTTATGACTTTTGGCCATGGCATGTTGCAAAGCTTTCAATCCAAAACACAAGTACAGTGTGTACTTCAGAAAAGGTTATATGCTTACAGCAGCATTTCTAAATACACCTGTTGACAACATTTTAGAGATGGGTTTATTAGCCTCATAAAAGCATCACTGTGGTTAGACCGAAGTGTCTAAAATGACTTTCCTCTGATTTTTTTGGCAGCCGGTACAAAAACAATTACTCAGGGTCCCAGACGTATCAGACTCTTGCTTCGGACTTAGGGTAGCGTATGGACTTTCAATGGCATGTACAGTCACTGCCATTTGCTCATTTGCCTAATGGCATTTGCAGCCATTGTGCTGAGTGTCACTGGTCTAATTATAAGAGGGGTGAGGGTGAGCTGGAGGCCTGAGGTGCACAGCAGCTCTGCCTCTCCCGCGTGCTGACGTCAGTGGCCTTTTCACGTCAACATAGGAAGCAGCACGGCACAGACTAGGCCTCACAGCCTAGCGCAGGGCCCTGCTTCCTTCTGTTCTGTGCTGCGCGACTTCCTTCTCCTGATGCAGCTGGAGTAAACACGTATGTTTTTACCTTCGAAAGCAAACTCTAAGTGACCCTGATGGTGAAATCTTTAAAAGTGTGTACCTCTGGTTTCCTAGGTGATAATTTAATATCATTCCTCCTTGTTTCCAGCCTACCTGGAAACGATTCCATTTCACTTTGGTCCTTTTTTTAGCCTGATTTCCGTGATATTGGCCCCATCAAAGCTGGCAGGATTCCCTTACCATCTGTAAGAAGTGTATCTTTAGTGACATTAATATTACATGTAGTAATGGCATGCCTATATGCAGGACTAACCATGTTTAAAATAAATAGATGAGACAAATAGAGTTTTGGGATTAAGAATTGTTATTCTTTTTTTTAATTTTTTTTTTTCAACGTTTATTTATTTTTGGGACAGAGAGAGACAGAGCATGAACGGGGGAGGGGCAGAGAGAGAGGGAGACACAGAATCGGAAACAGGCTCCAGGCTCCGAGCCACCAGCCCAGAGCCCGACGCGGGGCTCGAACTCACGGACTGCGAGATCGTGACCTGGCTGAAGTCGGACGCTTAACCGACTGCGCCACCCAGGCGCCCCAAGAATTGTTATTCTAAGTACTTCCTCTGCTCTTTTATTTAGAAACAATTTAAGCATCCATTTTTTTTTAAAAAAAAAACCATTCAAATACATTACTGCTATAGTAATAAAATAAAGAAAGGAATTGTTATAGCGCTAATCATGCGGACTATAACTATGTTTATGGCTTACTTTCAACTTGCTATGGGCAAAATAAAGGTCAAGAACCATTAATTTTTTTTAAATGTTCTTTTGTATCTTTTTTTTCCCCTGGGGAAGGGTTCACTATTTTTGTGTTATACAAGGAATCTGACTCTTAAAAGTTCTTGCTAGGAGACATAGACGGAATGTTTGTGTCCCCCTAAAATTCATATATTGAAAGCTAACCCCGCTGTGATGGTATCTGGAGGTGGGGCCTTTGGGAGGCGATTCCTCATGAATGAGATTAGTGCTGTCATAAAGGAGACTCCAGAGGATGCCCTCACCCTTTCTGCCGGGTAAGGACACAGATAACAGACAACAATCTATGAACCAGGAAACAGGCTGTCCCTGGACACTGAATCTGCCATGGCCTTGTTCTTGGACTCCCCAGCCTCCAGACTGTGAGAGATCAATGTTTTGTTATTTAGGCCACCCAGTGTATGCTATTTCTTTGACAGCAGCCCTAACAGAAGGACAGTGGGACGTACCTTGTCTGATGACATAGGCATGCCACTGGCATGAAGGAAGGCAGACTTTGCCAAGACTTCAAGTTAACTTGGATTAAATGATGAAATATATAGACACAGAGGTTATGGTCATCATTTTATAGGCTAGAGCGGTGAGGTAGGCAGAATGGATTCCAGAAATGTCTCTGCTTCAATCCCTGGATTCAAGGGAAATTACCCTGGATTATCTGGGTGGGCCCAATTTAATTGCATTAATCTTTAAAAGCAAAGGACTTTCTCCAGCTGGAGTCAGAGACATGTGACAGAAGGGAGATTCAAAGTATAAAGAGAGAGCCTGCTGTTGCTGGCTCTGAGATGGAGGGGGTTTTATGGTGAGGATATAGCAAGGAAAGGAGGACCCGAGTCCTGCAGCCACATGGAAATGAACTCTTCCTATAACGGGAATGAGCCTAGAAGTGGATTCTTCCCCCCAGAGCTTCTGGATAAGAGCCCACACCAGCTGACATCCGACCTTGATTTCCACCTTTGGAAACACCGAGCAGAGAATTCAATCAAGCCACCAGGATTTCTAACCATAAGAACCAAGGGAACCAGATAGAAGCACGAGAAACAAAACGTGTTGTTTAAAGCACCTTTGAGTGCTCAGGGATTCCATTTGGGGTGAATGTCCTAGCTCGATGGTTCTCAGTCTGGATGCATTCTATAAGTACCTGAGGAGCTTTGTGAACCTGTCAGTGCCCAGAGCACACTCTCAAAGTTTGTGAATTACTTAATTATAACCACTGCTCTTTCAGTGACTATAAAGTGAAATTAGAATTGATAACTAGTGGCTAACCCAACAACTAAGGCATTGGGTGACACAGGAGTGACTGAGACGGGTTTTCAATGCCTCCTAAAGACAATTGGGGTAAAACTTCATCAGTGTTTTTTAAATCACACCAATCCTGAATGATCTGCTATAAAATTTCTTGAAACTTGTTGGAGGAAGGCATATACAAATAAAACTAAAGGCCAAACCCTAGTTTTACTTGAGGAATTTCTTCAGTGTTTTGTGTGTGAGAGAGACAGAAAAAGAGAGAGAAAAATCATTAATAATGTATTTTGAGCCCTCCAGAGAATTGATGATCTCCACATGAATTTCTCTTTTAATCTTCCCTCACCCCTGTCTTCAGAGAAAACCTTACTCATTCCTCACTTCCTTCCGTCTCTTCTTGCAAATGCAACTTTCTGTCCTCTGCCCCACAGATCTCACTTGAACCTCTTAATTGGTGCAAAATGTTCCCTAATTGACCTCAACCCACTGTCTATTCTGTAGACTTGTGTGCTCTGTTTTTGCACTACCTTAACTTGTGGTACTTGAATACTGTGTGTGTGTGTGTGTGTGTGTGTGTGTGTGTGTGTGTGTGCATGCACAAATAAACAAATAAACTCTGGGCTTTCTGAGAAGAGGTACACATTCTCTCAGATTAATTTAATTCCTTTAACAAATTTTTATTAAACTCCTATCATGTATCAACAACTCTTCTAGTTGCTGGAGATATAAATAACAAAGTCTCACTTCTCATGGAGCTCACATTTGGTATTGGAAGGCAAATGCTAAGCAAGTAAATATATGGTGATAGTGATGAAGAAAAATAAAGGCAAAAAAAATGGAAAATGAGGGGCATAGAAGGAATGCTGCTTTGGATAAGCTGATCTGGAAGGTCTCTGACAAGGAGATACAACAAACATCCTGGGGAATAGCAGTTCAGGCCAAAAGGACAGTGGAGTGTAAAGTCCCTGTGACATCTGGAGAGCTGTGTGTGTGCCAGGAACAAGGAGGAAGCCAAAGGGAGATTAGCAGGTGATGGAACCAAAGAGATAAGTGAGGCCAGATCAGATAAGACCTGTAGGCTAGTATAAGGATTTTATTTTATTCTGAGAGAGTTAAGGAGATTTTGGAGGGTTTCAAGCAGAGAAAAGACATGATAACTGTCTTCTATCTGTCCCCTGTCCTTGGATATTATATTCCTTGAAAAAAAAATGTCACTCTTAACCATTTCCTTGTATGTATGCTGTGCTCTTCAAACTATCAAACTCAGAGCCTACTAAGGATAAGTTTGCCTCCCAATTGCCAAATCCAGTGCCTTTTTCCCCAATATTTATTTTTCTAGACTTTTGGCAACCTTTAATGCCTTTGACCATGGCCTCCCTTCTGAAACTGAGAGCAGTCTGAAAATGCTCCTACTTCACTCTGAAATAAACTTACCTTGGCATGTGTGCTTCAAACCCTTGATGACTTTCCGCTGTGTACAGGGTAAGTCTGTGCTCTTTAGCCTGGTGTGAAAAGCCCTTCACAATCTGGTCCTAATTTATCCTTTCAAAAAAAAATTTTTTTTAATGTTTATTGATTTTTGAGACAGAGACAGAGCATAAGTGGGGGAGGGGCAGAGAGAGAGAGAGAGAGAGAGAGACAGAATCCAAAGCAGGCTCCAGGCTCCGAGCTGTCAGCACAGAGCCCGACGTGGGGCTCGAACTCACGAACCATGAGATCATGACCTGAGCCGAAGTTGGATGCTTAACCGACTGAGCCACCCAGGCACCCCCAAATTTGCCCTTTCAAAATTTAATTGATGCGTCTTTATTTTCATGCATGTTCAATTTTTATATACTTGATATTGTATTCTACTTTTTTTCACATCATGCTATTTCCATTTTGCTCTAGACTCCCCCCCCCCCCCCCCCCCCCATTAACCTCTTCCTCAATATACACACACACACACAAGTCAGTATTTTTAGTTTGGTGTAGATTCTTTCTTAATTTTCCCCATGTGCGTACAAACCTATACAAATAGAAATATGCGAGCATAGGATATTTGTTTGTAACTATGGAAATACCATGTGTGTATATTAGTTAAGGTTATCCACAGAAACAGAATTAATAGGATATATATATATATATATATATATATATATATATATATATGACTTGAAACTGCAGTCATGAGTTCCAAGGCATTCTGGAGGCAGAATTCCTTCATTCTTTGGGGAACCTCAGATTTTTTTTGTCTCTTAAAGCCTTCAACTGATTGGATGAGGCCTACCCATACTATGGAAGGTAATCTGATTTACTCAAAGTCTACTTACCTGTTAATCACATCTTAAAAAACCAATATCTTCGCAGCAACATCTAGACTGATGTTTGACCAAATATCCGGGCACCATGGTCTAGTCAAACGGGTACATAAAATTAACCATCACCATGCATTTCTTTACAGCTGTTTTTTTTTTTTTTCTCACAAACAAGGTATCATTGACATCCTTCCATGTCCATACCTACAGATCTTACTTATTCTTCTTAATAACTACATAACATTTCATATTTTACATATATTTTTAACAAGATCATGTACTACAGTTTATTTAGCCATTTGCCAATTGATGGATATTCAGGTTATTTTCAGTGGTTTCTTTCCTCTATTATTTCCTATTATTTTCCTCTATTTTCAGGGAGGTCACTACAAATAATGCTACACATTGCAATTATTTTAGTGGATAGCATTGGATTACTTTTTCAAACTGTAGTATCTATCTTTCTACCAGCTGTATGTGAGAGAAATGTTTCCTTTGTTCTAGCTGGCACAGAAGATTAGTATTCTGTGTAATTACCCTGTACACAATGGAAAGTCATCAAGGATTTGAAGCACACATGCCAAGATAAGTATATTTCAGGGTGAAGTAGGAGCATTTTCAGAATGCTTTCAGTTTCAGAATGGCGGCCATGGTCAAAGGCGTTAAGGGTTGCCAAAAGTCTAGAAGAATGGATATTGAAAAAAGACACTGGAGGGGCGCCTGGGTGGCGCAGTCGGTTGAGCGTCCGACTTCAGCCAGGTCACGATCTCGCGGTCCGTGAGTTCGAGCCCCGCGTCGGGCTCTGGGCTGATGGCTCAGAGCCTGGAGCCTGTTTCCGATTCTGTGTCTCCCTCTCTCTCTGCCCCTCCCCCGTTCATGCTCTGTCTCTCTCTGTCCCAAAAATAAATAAACGTTGAAAAAAAAATTAAAAAAAAAAAAAAAGAAAAAGAAAAAAGACACTGGATTTGGCAATTGGGAGGCCAATCTAATGTATGGAATGTGGCATATTATAATACCTTTAATTGGTATTTTCCAGACTATCAGTGAAGTTGGGCGTATTTTTTTATGTTTACTAACCATATGGATTGTTGTTTTTGAATTTATTTTAAAAATTGGATTGTATTCCTTTACATTTTTTGCCTTGATTTCTATGCCTTTTTTAAAGATCAATTTAACTATTATAGAATTGAACTTTCGATCTCTCGTGTGGTTTGCAAATAATTGTTACAGCCTGTCATTTGTCTTTTTGACATTGTGGAATCATTTATCGTTACAAATATTTTTCTTAAGTTTCTTTTTATAATCAGAACTGCCCTATGGATTATAGCTTTGGAGCTCCCCATTTTGCTAAAGAACTCTTTCATCTTGTTTTTCAATTCTTAAACATTTAAGTCTTTAGTTTATCTAGACTTTATTTTTGTATTTGGTGTGGGATGAGGTCTAAATTTGTTTTCCTCAAAATGGTTAGTCAATTATGCTAGCCAAATTCGTCAAAAAATTACTACATTTTAATTTAGAGGAGAGAGGGCTAAGTAAGCCATCCTTTCTCCTCTAACTTAAAATACCATTTTTGTTCCGTGTCAATTTCCCAAGGATACTCAGATCTTTTTGTGGATTCTCTATTGATTTTTCTGCCACTTCTATGTTAGTTTGATCAAAGAAACTTTAAAATAAGTTTTTGTGGCTGGTAAGGAAAGTCAACAACTTCTTCAGCCTCAAACACAATATGCTTTATTCCTATTTCTTTTAATTTCATAACACTATTGGAGGCTTATTTCTCCATGCAAACATCAAATTACTTTACCCAAATTCCAAAAATAAAATAAATAAAATAACTCCTACTGTACTAAATCAAACACGCAACCCTCTAAGATTTACTTATAATTGCATTATATGTTATTTCAGGGAGGAACATTGCTGTGTTCATGATATTAAATCTTCCCATCTCAATAGAAAGTGCTTATTGGCTGAACCAATATCATAATAGTTGCTTCAAGTTGATCGGGCCTCAAGGAGAACTCGCCCATTGGGTCTGGATGATAATACTTCACTGATTTAAAAGCACTAAGATAAAAATAGGTGAAATTTAGTAGAGTAAAATTTCATATTTTCGCAAGTTTCTCTCTTTGCTGGATAAGGACCTAATATTTCCCATCAGTATATCCACCTTTAGTATTCCAAGGAGCAAGGAATCCCCAGGAGACCAAGAGAGGTCAAGAGAGGGTGCTGCTGATTCCTATGGGCAATTGCACCCTTGCCCTACACATGTCTTCCTGTGGTGGGAGGAGGGACCCAGTCCCCTGTGCACCCTACCCAGGCTTAGGAGGGAAGGTGTCACAAGAGGTTCTCTGGGGCTCCTCTCCCTCACCTGAGCCTCCCGGCCTGGCCACACTGTTCTCAGACCTTTGCATCCTGTAGATATCCAGCAATTGTGCCATGGCCGGGACAACATGAGCGGGCCTGGCACTCTGCAGCTCTTGTCCTTCGTGGCGGCCTGGTATGCAAGTTCTCGTGTTTCCTCATTTCCCTTGAGTTCAGGCCTGTTTGTTTTGTGTTCTTTTTGCCCTTTCTCAACCCGTAAAATAACTCCAGAGCACATGGTTTTCTTCGCCACTGAGAAAGCAGCCCAGATAGATGGCTGTTCAGTTAAGCCAGTCCAGGCATGAAGGATTCGAAGACAGACCAGTGAATAGCCTGAGCAAAGCCAGGGCAAAAATCGCCCTGGCCCAAGGGCACAGTGACTGTCAACCCACTGCTCACATTGTGCCCGGGGCTCTGGGAAGAATGAGCAAGTATATTTGCCTGAATCTCTGTCCTTGTCTGTATTCTCTCTGTATGGATATTACAAAAAAAAAAAAAAGAATTGTCCATCTGTCACCAACCCATGGCTCTCCTGGCAGTCTGCCTGAGTCAAGCTGCAGTAGTTACTTCCTTGTTCCTTCTGCAGGTTGACATTTTCCAACATCTGCAGCCTCAATGTTGAGCAAATAAATGGCTGTCAATTCGCTCAGAGGGAATAGTCTTCATTTCTCTTGTGACCTATGTCTAGAACACATGGCAGGGCCTGAGCTGTCTGTCCTCTTTATTAGCAGAGTCTCCCAGCTCTCAGGTCTGGTGCGTGGTCGGATGTTTGCAAAAAAGCACTTTATTGGACGTAGTAGCTAATAAAAAGTTAGCATTTGGTATCACAAGTTGGGGCTACACTCTGAGTGCATATTTTTGAATAACACTTGAAGAAAACATCTTTCCTTTGGAAAAGCTAAGAATGCCTTTTTTAAAAATAGACCTATTCTAATGTCAATTTGCTGCCTGAATAAAAGTGAATGAATATTAAACATTGCTGCAGGCCATCTTGTCAGTGGCATTAAAGATTCTCTGCTATAATAAATAATTCTGTAAAAGCACAAATTTTGTCTAAGCAACGTTCAGCCCCATTTTTTATAATGTATTTTCAGTCCAGGGTACATATATTTGCAGCTTAATGTGGGAACATGAAATGTAGGTTTGCAAATGAGTAGCATATATTTTGAAATAGCGGTATACCCCTGTAGAAAAGGTGGGCCAGTGGCTAAATGGAGAGCAGCTGATTCCTCCTAGTAGGAAGGTAGTGTATGTCATGGAGGAAAAGTGAGTCACATCCGGCACTACTGAATTGTTATTCACTTGAGTAACACATTAGGTGTCTGCTGAGGGAAATGTGATGTGTCGTGTAAAAAGAGCATCGGGCTCAAATCAGCAGCCTTGGTTTCAAGAAGGTGGCGGCTTTGCTACTCATCAACTGTGTGACCTCAGGCACCTTATTTATGCTTTCTGAGCATCACTTTTTATTGACTACAGAAGGGAAGTATCCGACTATGTGGGAGTTCTAAACCGCATTATTTCACACATTGGCGTGTCTCAATCGATGCTGAGGTAAGTAATTTATTGCTACTAGAAATAAAGTCCTGACGCTTGCAAACAATTTATGGTTGTAGCACAGATAAGTTTAGTTAGCCCTGTGATGTCATTCTCACCAACTTGGCTTCTGAAGTGGTTTCTTGAGCAAGAGAGAAGGTGTGAGTTGTGGCCGCCACCCTGGTAAGACAAATGTCACTGCCACCAAAAACTTCCAAATGACCAATTTCATTATTTACATGCCTAGAAAATGTTTTCATGGATACCATTCCCAAGAAGTTTCTGCATATTTGCCTCGCTTCCATACAAATATTTCTTGTCGGTGTTTTCTCAGGATTTTGCCCACATCTGGACATAGCATGAAGAAGCCAGTATATTTTGTAATCGTTTTATTTTAGAGAGACAGCATGAATCGGGGAGAGGGGCAGAGTGGGGAGAGAGAGAGAATGAATCTCAAGTAGGCTCCATATTCAGCACAGAGCCCAATACAGGGCTCTATCTCAGGATCCTGGGATCGTGACCTGATCTGAAATCAAGAGTTGGATGCTTAACCAACAGAGCCACCCAGGTGCCTCAGAAGGCAGTATCTCTTAAATGTGATCCACCTTGTGTGAACTACTGGGCTGGATTTTCCCCCCAGCATTCCCTCCAGTGAACTACCCCTTATGCAGTTAACAAGGGAGGACTTTCACACATGCCGAGTGGGGTGGCTGAGGGAGCAGATGCTAACTACATCCAGAGGTAGAAATGTATCTGGAAGCAGAAGCATCTCTGGAATGTTTCTGCTGCTCTTCTGATGCTGGGTATTTGCTGCTGGCTGCCTGATCACAGAGCCTGACTTCCTTGCGTTTGAGGACTTGGAGTTTCAAGCTCCATATTTGCGTCTTCTAGCTTTTCTTTGCCTCAAGGCATCTTAATACAGGTATGTGATATGGGTTGAGCCGTAATGAATCTCCTTTCTTCTCCTGCCTGCTCCACCCATAGCCCACCTGCTCCCACTGAACACACAACTTAAAGAAACACCAATAAATGGACGGGAGAACACCAAAGAATGGTGGAAACAGCCAAGGTAGTGAGGACTCCGCCAAGTCTGGGGGCTTCTTTAGCTGCTTCTTCTTTGCCAGGCAGGGGGTTAAATTTTCCATACGTTGATTTGTTGATGCACATGACTCCGTGAGGTAGGCATTAATATCCACATTTTGTAGGTGAGAATGCTGAGGCTCAGAGAAATTAAGTAACTTTTCACCCAACTGGTAGCCACTGGATAAGATTCACAGGCAGGCAATCTGGCTCCAAAGTCAAGGCTCTTGACGACTCTTCTTACCACGTCATCTGTACTGCGAGTTAACTGAGCTTCAGCTATTTTCGCCTAACTGTCCCATGAAGTCACTCTTATTATCCAAACGTTCCATTTGGAGAATCCAGGGATCCGTGAAATTAAGTAATGTGACTAAGGTCACGTGGCTGGAAATATTGACAGGCAGTGAAGGAGCTGGGATTTGAATGTAGGTCTGGGATCTGACGTAGGAAATGTAAGAGGAACACAAGAAAGCGAGCATCAGCACCTTCCTTTTGGAAGGCCAGGACTTCCCAGAAGCAGATGAGAGGAGACCACTCCTAGGACGAACCTGGAAAGGACGGATAGATTTTGTCTAGGAGAAATACTTAGAGGAAGTCGATAGGAAGCTAAAGAAGTTCAGACGTTAGTACTAAGCCCCATTCTCAATGTACAGAAGAAGTTTGCTCTCAGCTTCTGGAAAGCAAAAGCTGCAGCAGCTGACTGTGTACCCTCAGCCTCGCTGGGACAGTCCCCCGCCCCAAGACTGTGTTGTGCTAGCCTCGCTAAGACTGCCAAGAGCTTCATTTACCGCTGCTACAATATCTCCACTAGCTAGTGTTCACATTAAGGGAAACAATTAGAAAGTTAATTGGTTCTTTTTTTTTTTTTTCTTCTTCCTTGCTTCTCTATTTCCGAAGCCACTCTGCCTTGATCGGGAGCCTAAGCGCTTTTATGCGCTCACCAACCTTGCTTCCAGGGTTTCGATGCAAGGTTTGTAAAGACATAGCATTGCAGAGAAGCCAGCCCATGAATGTGAAAGTTTAATTTCTAATGACTGTCCTCAGTGGAAGCTCTTTACCCATTTATATACAATTAATTTTTAGAACAGAAATAAAGATATCTTGTCAATTGCTCTTTTTGGAGTTTGTCAGTGACATTTGTATTTGAGACCACATTTCCAGCATTTTCAGAAGGAAGCAAACCCAGAATAAGCAAGTGGACAGTCTGAAATGAAGGATCAGTAAGTGACAAAAGTCTGTTACAGAGTCCATGCGTTTTGTCCAACCAGAAATGTGGGAGTCTCAGGGGCTCCTGGGTAGCTCAGTCAGTTAAGCGTCTGACTCTTGATTTCAGCTCAGGTCATGACCCCACAGTTCATGAGTTCAAGTTCCGCTTTGGGTTCTGCGCCGACAGTGCGGAACCCTCTTGGGATTCTGTCTCTCCCTCTCTCTCTGCCCTTCCCCTGCTCGCTCTATCTCTCCCCTTCAAAATAAGTAAATAAACATTAAAAAAAAAAAAAAGAAATGTGGGAGTCTTTTACTGGTTAGAAATTATTAAAAAAAACGGAAAGAGCCAAATTAGAAGCAGGATATTCTGATAGTGGAAATCAGACTCAGAACGACACAGGGTAAGGACAATCATGTGGGGCCATTAAATGTAAGGACAAATAATTTCCCATACCTTAACACACTTTCACAGTACCACATTTTTTAAATAAAATAATTGCTAGTTATGCTCTTCTCAAGCATAAAATCAAATTATGTTTAGTACAGACTAACAAAAACAGGGTCACAATTAATGTTCTTTATAAATAATTCAATAAAAATAATAATGTTTTCCTGAAATATGACTCAAAGGAATGTAATTTATCTGAAAAATGGATTTGTGTGGAGTAGTTCTTCTGCAAAGATGCTAGGTGATACGTTAGTTTATATATATCAGTGAGTGTGGTGCATCTTATCTTACTTATAAGTTTGGCATTATACTCCTAGTTTTAGATGGGGCCATGAGTTATGGCAAGGGGCATGGACTTAACCAGTGTTTGAGTGTGCCAGGGCCGATCCAAGATGCCATCCCCTCTCTCCGCTTACTGGTTTCATCCTATGCAAGTTCAACCTGGAAGGTTGGAGGGAAATCATGGAGAACCGTACTGCTATCCTCTTTTGGTCCTCCAAACAATTCCTCCCCTCCCCTCCTCTTCCCTTCCCTTCCCTTCCCTTCCCTTCCCTTCCCTCCCCTCCCCTCCCCTTCCCTCCCCCTCTTTCCCCCCCTCCCCTTCCCTTCCCTTCCCTTCCCTTCCCTTCCCTTCCCCTCCCCTCCCCTCCCCTCCCCTTCCCTCCCCCTCTTTCCTCCCCTCCCTTCCCTTCCCTTCCCCTCCCTTCCCTTCCCTTCCCCTCCCTTCCCCTCCCCTCCCATCCCCCTCCCTCCTTCTCTTCTCTCCATTTCCTTCTCTCTCATTAAATTGAATTGGAAGTTAAAGTATTCTTTGCCTTAGGTAAATGGGAGATTACAAAATTTCAGCCTTACACCAATGTTAGGCAAGAAAACCTGAGTACACACCTAGTACGATATTAAAGCATTCCAATGATATGACCTAGCACCATACAATTCAGTTGGATTTTGCATAGTGGTGGCAGTGAAGTGAAGTAGCATCTATCATTAATTGAGCACTTACTGTTTGCCAAGCACTCCATTTTACACAGTAAGAACATATCCAACATGAATTTTACTTACATGGTGAGAAAATATGCAATGTTTATGGAATCATTTTTGTAATTCATCCAAATCTATACTGTTTGATATTAACCAAATCAGGTTTGTTTTTTACCCTGACTTTTACCACTCATGTTTGCTATCATATGTCAAGCCCCTAGCCTCTCCTACAATCTGCTGTGAGCCATAATGGATTTATCTAGTAATATGTCCTTTTTTTTTCTAGTAATATGTCCTTGAATGACATAATGATGTTCACCTCTTGATTGCCATATGTTTTGTATTTTCTGAGTAAAGCTGTCACTTCCTTTTATTTATATTCTAATTTTTCTCTTATAGATGTCAAGTAATGTTGCTTCACTATTTTGTCATTTCCTGAGGTCACGGGACCAGAGTTCTGGCTCTGCCATTAGTTAGTTTTGAGATCTCCATTTATTCAGTTAGTATCCCTTGACTTCAGTTTTCTCATCATTAGAATAAAGAGTGGTCCTTAAGCTTCTAATGTCCCTTCCAGCTCTAAAAGTGTGTTATTTTATGATTCAGTTTACACCCTTCATGATCCATAATCCTTGCTCATATCTCCTTTATCTAGAATGGAACTGTAATGATGTAAACCATCATTTGGACAATACCTGATGCTCCGTTCCCACCCCCGACCAATTAAATCTGGGGGTGGAGTCCAACATCATATTTTCAAAAGTTCTCCGGTTTATTCAAATCTGCAGCTAGAATTAACAACTACTAGTCTTCACTAAAGCATCCTGATTTTATCTTGGTGTCTCTACTGGTCACTGCTACAAATCAACAGACAGAAGAGAAAGGGAAAAACGTTCTAAGATCCTTCTGTATGGAAGCAAGGGACCAGGGGTCTGATAGAAGGAAGGTAACCAGTAGCAGAAGAGGTATTCATGGCTTTGGAAGATATTATAAAGGAGCCATTCTTATTCAGGTACAGAATATAATCTTTCAAAGGCTTGGCTGGTGGAATTCGAGAATAACCAAGAAAAAGAGTGTTTCGTCCTCCATTTTAACCACTGTTTAAATTTGAGTTTTCTCCCACAAAAATACATCTCCAGTTTTATAAGGCACAGCAATAGATATAGAGTATGCTTTATGGTATGCTTTGGGGTCAGCATTGCAGGCATGGAGCTCCACAAACACGGGTCCATGCACACATCTGTTACAAATCTAGCCTGTGTCCCATGTCACATGGCCTCCCCGTTCATAAAGTCCACTTCCTTGGAAAGCTGCCTTGGAGCAATCGAACTGGAATCGATAACTCAGAGCTTTTTTTCTTGACTGAAACTTCTACCTTTCTTCCCATAAAAAAGAAATGGTTGAATTTAAAGCAATACGTGCTCAGGGCTGAGACCACCATGAAATTCTACAACTACATTTGATGACGACAACAATAAGGGTGAGTTATGAAAAGTTAAGTGTAGGGTGAGAGGTGGCACAGAGCAGTAGAGACACTGGCTTATGTGCCCCTGCGTCTGGAAATTAGACTCACTCTGCTACTGAGTGATTTGATCCTGCAGACTTCTTTTTAACTTTTAAAAGTTCTCCGTTTTCAGAAATGTGGAACGGGAGCAGGTGACAGGATCCTTTCCAGGGTTCCTTTCATCAGTCAGGTTCTACAGTTTTCAGCTTATGTGTCACTAGCTGTACTTTCTTTGGCTAACAAATGGATTGTCTAATTTTCCTCTTTAATTGGTACTGAAGTTTCTAAGACTTCTACGAGATGGGGTCACATGGAAGGCAGAGAGCCCAGTGGCTGTCTTCTCCAGAGGAGGTATTAGACCAAGGGACTTCATAAGTCCCAGTGACAGTGCTGCATCCTGATTGATTCCTCACTTTAATTTCATCTAGGCTTTTATATCTGCAGGAGAAAATTTGTTTTTTGTATGCCCTGATGTGTGAAATTCTATTTATCATTTTTAACATTTCTAGAACAGTTCCCTTTGACCTTCAATCTAATGCTTTCCATCCATGAGCAAAACTCTTTCCATAGCTAGAGATATCGAATACTGGGTGAGCAAGACAACTCCATAATTGACATGTTTGTATTAACAGTGTATATGCCTTGATATCTTGAGAAGTTAATATATTTTTGCCTGAAGTAATTACAGTTTCCCTGCGAGAACATGGACAGGTTTCACTGAGCTATACATCTTTTTCCCTGTCAGATATGTACAATTGTCTTTAAAAATTAGGAAGCTAATTCCCTTTGATAGCTTCTGAATAAATGTTCACTATCAAAGGCTTTAACATTAGATGTAAATTGACACTTGAATATAAAATAGGCTTTAAAAATCTCTCTTCTTCCTTGGCTATCATCTGTTTTGTTATATACCAAATAAACACTGGTATATAAAAGATTCATATTGTGATGCCAGTGTTCCTGATAGAGGAGTTCACGGATACAGGAAAATCTTCATTTGCAGCCACATAAAGACACTGGTTTTCCACTGTTTCTTGTCAAGCTCCCGCAGGGGCACCATGGGAACCAGATTGCCCAGGGCACACAGTTCAGCTGCATCTACAGCGGGTGCAGAAGAGTTACCGGTAACACAGATGCATATTGTCACAGTAAAGAGCCACAAATGCCCTCCTCTTTTTCCCTGGCAGGAAGGCTCTAAAACATGACGACTGACTTATGAGACAGCTTGGCTCTGAGCAGCGTGAGACACTGAGTCAGATCACAGCAAGAAAAAACCCAGACGTGATTTATATGGAAATAACATACTCTTCACATACAATATTTTTTGGAGGAGGCATAGTTATGTGCCAGAGTGTTTCTTCTGTTATCTCCAAGCCACTGGATAGCATCAAAAGGTGGTGTTCCAGCCACAGTTTGGGTCAGCTCCTCTTGCTTAAAATGGTCATGCTATTTTTCTCTTGATTCAGTTACGTAAGTTTATTTCCAGAAGAGTTTTTTGGCTAGGATGTAAAAGATTCAGTCTTTCATTCAACAAGTATTTATGTTCATGCTCTAGGCTCTGTTTCAGATGCTGGGCCTTCTTGAGTCTATATTTGAAGGGGGTGACAGAATTAATAAATAAATAAAAGATGTCGTATGTCACACTGTGATCGTTGCAATGGAGTAAAATAAAGCAGAGCGCAGGATAGGACATACAGTATGGGAAAAGGTGCTTTTTAAAATAGTGTGGTCAGGGAAGGTCTCCATGAATAGACGATATTTGGGCAATGAACTGAAGGAAGTAGGATGCAAGCCATGAGCACGTCTAGGGGAAAGTGACGGGGTTTGGAGCAGGGTGTTAGTAACAGGGGTAGTGGGAAGTGACAGCTTCTCCAACTATATTGGAGGTGGAAATGACAGAATTTCCTTTCAGATTGCATGTAGGGTAGGAGAAAATTGCTCGGGGATGACTCCAAGGATTGTGGCTGCAGCAGCTGAAAGATGGAGTTGTCCTTCACTGGCGTGGAGAAGTCTACAAAAGCAAGTTTGGAGAGGATGGTATTAGGCATTCTGCTTTCGATCTGTAAAGGTTGAAATATTTATTATACATCCAAGTACAGAAGTCATGTGGGCAGTTGGATATTCAAGTGTGGAGTTCAGGGGCAAGACTGGTGATGAAGACGTATATTCCAGGGTATCCATTCTTAGATGACATTCAACGCTATAAAGCTGGATGAGATCATCTAAGGCAGTGATTTGCAGTCAGTGCCCACATCCAGCCTTAGAAATTCTTCTCTAATCGGCTTGTAATGGATCCCAGACATTGGCATTTTTAAAAATCTCTCCAGATGATTAGTCTATACAGATTGGGTTAAGGAGTAAGTGTGGTTAGAGACAAGAAGGAGGCTAAGACAGAGCCCAGGGCATGCTAACATGTAGATGCCAAGGAGATGAGGAAGAGAGTAAAGAGAAGGAGCTACTGTGAGGCAGGAGGAAAACCAGGAGAGTGAGGGGTCCTGGAAGCCAAGTGAACAGAGTTTCGAGGAGGAAGTGACCAACTGTATTAAATGCCGTGGGCAGGTTAAATTAGTGAAGACTAATAATGGACCATTAGATTTCGCAATGTGAGGCCACTCACTGTGGCTTTCAGAAGAGCTGTATTGATGGCCCAGTGGGGCAATAGCCTGATTGATATGGCTTCAAGAAAGAACAGAGGAGAGAAATTAGAGCGAGTCCTTATAAAACAATCCTTTTGACAAGTTTCTCTATAAAAGGGAGCAGAGAAGTGGGGAGTTAGCTGGAGGGAGAGGTGAGAGTAAGAGAATTTCATTGTTTTAAGATGGGAAACATAACAGCACACACAAATAGTGCATTTGTAGGCTCTTAAAAATGACCCGGTAGAGAAGGGAAATGATGCAGGAGAAAGAAGGAAGAATTAGTGGAACAATCCTATGGGGTAGGGAAAAGGGGTGTGTGTGCGGTGAATGGTTTACTCTGGATGGAAGTGTGGCTGGTTGCTCCATGGTAACAAGGAAGGCTTGAGTTCATGAACCATTTGCAGAGAGGTGGATGCTTTGGGTGACAGGTGTGAAGGAAATGGGAAGCACATTCTTCAGATAGGAGAGGGAATGGGAAGGAAGGGTGAGAGGCTTAGGGAGAGAGCAAAGCATGAGATACACGTAGGGAAAATAAGTCAATGGACAAGGGAAATGACTTGATGGGCGGTCCAGGGATCACGGGTTTAGGGTAAGACCATCGGCACCAGCAGTGTGTTTGTCTTCCAGCCACGGTCAGCTGTGTGCCTGGTGCAGAGGACCTGGAGCCCTGGACTCAAGCAGGGTGGAGTCTTTGCCAGGTGCATAAAATGAAGGGAGAGTGGGCCACCGAGTTGAGTTATTTGCAATGGCATGATTATAATGACGAACGCTGCAAGTTAGGCTCGTTGGGGGAAAATGAGGACACCCTGGAGATGAAGAATAGTGAAAAGGTGGTAGGATTAATGGATGGGAGGTCTGGGATAGGGTTAGGAAATTGCTGAAGACATGTTTCTAATAATTCATTTATGCCATGAAACCACTGTCTATTTCGATGAAAGGTAAGCACATTCATCACTGAATCTGATTTCACTCTGAATCTAGTTAATTAAGTTTTCAACCATTAAAATTAGTTAAGTTATGCAAAAAGGGCCACAGCTTTGAACATTAGTATGCATTCTTTCACTTACAATTATGAAATGAATATATTAGTGTATAATCTAAAAACAATTAGTGATTGCTAGAATACATCTCAGTAATCTGTCTCTTGTAAAGTAATAAATTGCCAAAGACAGAATTAAACTATCCTGAGCACTTTTTAAATATTTATGCTTCTTTGTAACCCCAGTGGTTTGGGGAAAAAATGATGACAAACAACATAATGTATCTCTCCGTCTGTTTTGTAAATCACTTTAATTTTGCTAAATTGCTGGAAAGGGATTTACTATGGTTAAGAAACACTTTTCAAAAATGTAATTGATAAAATTGTGTTATAAAAGACCGATGCCAGAGCTATAAAGTGCTTGATTTTGATAAGATTTTGTCCATTACACTTTAGAATTTCTATGTGTGAATGGGGATTTAGCCGTCCAACAACCAATTCTAATCCTATTCTAATGACCTTTCCATTCCACTGACTGGAGGGGGCAGCGTAGGTGCCTTGCTCCATGCCCTGGTTCCCTGATTGGATGAAGAGAGCCAATTTCTTCTAGCATGAGGACCCAGCATGGTGGGCCCATGTACGGCTGCCCTCCTCTGACACAGCCTTGTGGCCAGGTCACTTTCCACCAATCCCTTTTTGACTGGCAATGGCTTATGTTCTTATGTTTGCTGCTGGAACCCCCCCCCCCCCATCTGCCCACCAAGATATAATCACCTTACAAGTGTGAGGAAAACACGAATTTGTGTGGTTTATGTCTTCATTTAGGATAAAATATGGTTTCTGATCCTGAAAAATGGAATGCCTCTTCATGGTCTCAACAGTGTTATAATTTTCACCACCATCAAAGTTAGACTAAAACTTTGAATAAATTTTAGAACAACAAAAACACGTACAAAATCCCCCACAATTTTGAGGTTTACTGGATTCCTGGTTAGGATGAGATGATTGATTCAATGTTTGCTTCTTTTTCTCCATTTGGGAGTTTTGTGGCCTCAAGCTTCTTCCACACTCAATCTCTTGGTCCATCCATACCAGTGGCACTAAGTTCTAGATGCAGTTACAAGCACTTGCTATTGTGCTCTAGGTTGTCAGGTCCAGACCTAATGACCATTCTCGTATCTTCAAATAAGATCAGTCTAGAGCCTAAATGAGCCTATGACAGTGACTCTGGGTTCCACTACACATCTAATCTTCGATTGACTCTGCTTGAACTTCTACCTTGACTTACTATTCTTAGATACAGGTCTTCGACGAAAGTGCTAACGTGGGTTGTATATCTAAAGCTTTCCTATACAGATTAGGATAGAAGAAAACTCACAAGCAGTCTTCACACGTCTAATGTGTTCCTGAAGATATGGAAAATCAAGTGCCAAAAAGTCGACAAATAGATTTGTATGTTACAAGGGATTTCCCTTTCCATAGAGATTTAAAAAATTAAACCCCTAATTATAATTTACCTATAATCCTCCATGAAATGGTTTTATTTTTTATTTTTTAAGCATTTAGATAAATTTTATTTATTTATTTATTTATTTATTTATTTATTTTAATATGAAATTTAGTGTCTAATTGGTTTCCATACAACACCCAGTGCTCATCCCAACAGGTGTCCTCCTCGATGCCCATCACCCACCCTCCCCGCCCTCCCACCCCCCATCAACCGTCAGATTGTTCTCAGTTTTTAAGAGTCTTTTATGGTTTGGCTCCCTCCCTCTCTAACTTTTTTTTTTCCTTCCCCTCCCCCATGGTCTTCTTCCATGATATGGTTTTAATATTCAGCATGTATTCTTCAGTTTTGTTCATTAACTAAACAGGTATCTTCATCGTTCTAATAAGTGTTCAACTGAGACTAGAGATTTTGTTCTGTTGAACAACCTGTGCTCCTTATTGGTAGTACCAGAGCTTCCGTTTCTCTGTTTTCCCTTCACTCCTATAACATGATCTGGGGAACATGCAATGTGATAGTCACATTCTCACATAAACGTCTCAGTACAGATGGAGATGACAATGTCCCACACTTAAGCTACTGTGCAGCAAGATATGTGCCCTACACTGTGATCTGGGAGTTATAATCATCCTGAGTATCAAAGTATGGTTGTGTAGATGATCAGTGTTACATGAAACCAGACATATCACCAGTAAGGAAGAATCACTTCTACATTTTCTTTTTTTTTTTTTTTAAGTTTACTTTGAGAGATAGAGTGAAAGAGAGAGAGCAGAGGAGGTGTAGAGAAAGAGGGAGAGACAGAATCCCAAGCAGGCTCAGCGCTGTCAATGCAGAGCCTGACATGGGGCTCGAACTCACAAACCGTGAGATCATGACCTGAGCTGAGATCAAGAGACAGATGCTCAATGGACTGAGCCACCCAGATGCTCCTCACTTACACATTTTCTAAAGCAGACCCATGAATAAAGGAGAGGAAAGCATTGAAGGGGAACTAGGACACAGTGGGGGTGGGCGAAGAGGGTCCAAGATACTAAAAATTCGCCTTATTTGTCCATTGAATCGTGGTTGGGAAACGTGATTCAATACTCCCTCACATTTGAATTATCATTTTGTTTTGTTTTGCTTGGAATAGCATCTGGGAGTAGTCTGTACCCATTTTATTGATTTATGCTTACCTATTGATTGATTGATTTGCAATTAGGAAACAAATTGTCGTAATCATTAAAAAGAAACAGAACCTGGGGGTGCCTGGGTGCTTAGTTGATAGAGCATCAGACCCCTGATTTCGGCTCAGGTCATGATCTCGTGGTTGTGAGACTGAGTCTCTCATCGGACTCCATGCTGGGTAAGGAGGCTGCTGAAGATTCTGTCACTCTCCCTCTGCCCCTTCCTCTCTCTTACTCTCTGAAGTTGAAAAAATATTTTTAGAAAAAAGAAACAAAACCTAAACTTAAATCTATGTTCACTACTCAAGGCAACAAATGACATTTTTGGGGGGTTCCTGCCAGAAATATTTCTCATGCTAAGTATTAAGCACTGGAACACCTTTTTCTTCATTTTGGACTTACATGTTTACAAATTCTCTCTTTGTGAGGCATCATATCATTTGAAAAACGTGTGTTATTCTTCATGACGGGGCTAAAGAATGAAAAACTGCGACCAATGCCACAATTAATAAATTAATTAGAAAATATGGGGTGCCTGCGTGGCTCAGTTGGTTGAGCATCTGACTGTTGATTTCTGCTCAGGTCATGATCTCACAGTTCATGAGTTTGAGCCAGGCATCAGGCTCTGTGCTGGCATTGGGGAGCCTGCTTGGGATTCTCTCTCCCTCCCTCTCTCTCTGTCCCTCCCCACCTCAAGCATGCTCTCTCTCAAAATAAATAAATAAAGTTTTTTAAAAAAGAAAATAATTCAAAAAGTTTGGATCCCAGATGATGAAACAGAGTGACAGTTGTGTTGGGAGAGTTTTCTCTTTTAGAATGGATTTCTCCAGAGGGGTAATAAGCCATATGAAACTTTTACCTACAGTGTTTTACGTTGTAATAATAGCTGCTTTAGCTCATGCTCCATTAAAAACAAAAACAAAAACAAAAACAAAACAAAAAACAAACAACAAACAAAAACCCAACTCAAAGCATTGAAGTCAGGGACAGATGTACTCCTTGAATTATTATTATGGTCACTTCAAGAGCCAGTCAAGGGGTGCCTGGGTGGCTCATTCAGTTAAGTGTCTGACTTTGGCTCAGGTCATGATCTTACACTTAGTGGGTTTGAGCCGCACATCGGCCTCTGTGCTGACAGCTCAGAGCTTGAGCCTGCTTCAGACTCTGCTTCTCACTCTCTGTCCCTCCCCACTAGTGCTCTGTCTCTCCCTGTCTTTCAAAACTAAATAAATGTTAAAAAAATTGTAAAGAGCCAATCAAATACTACTATGCATTATGAAAATTATAGCATCCTGAAGAGAGTAAAATTGGGGTAGCACATTGTCCTGAACCTTAAGAGTTGAATTCTAGATCCAGTCGATGTCGTAACTCTCTCTTGATTTTAGGCAAATAACCTGAAGGAAGGGCAGGAGACTAGATAATATTTCATATTCTAGATGTTATATTTTAAATTGTGCAGAATAGGGACACCTGGGTGGCTCAGTTGGTTGGGCGTCTGACTTCTACTCAGGTCATGATCTCGTGGTTCACAAGTTCGAGCCCCGCGTCGGGCTCTGTGCTGACTACTCAGAGCCTTGAGCCTGCTTTGGATCCTGTGTCTCCTTCTCTCTCTGCCCCTCCCCTGCTTGCATTCTGTCTGTCTCTCTCTCTCAAAAATAAATAAATATTAAAAAATATATAAATAAATCGTGCAGAATAAAAGGTAGGAGGCAGGTGACCTATTTTTGCCTCTTACTGACAATAATTAAATAAAAAAAAATTGTATCTGAGTGTCAATTGTTGTATACAAAAGAAAATATTGGTGTACTTTTCTTACCCATTCTTGATTATTCTTGAAGTCCGAAAGTATCTCTGTGGATACTCAAAGATGCCTGACCATCGGACACATGATGACAGCAGGCAAGGGGAATGTGCTGTCAGTGTAGTGACTGTCTACTTGTCCCTTCTCAGAGCAGCACTTGGGCATGCCGTGCGTAGCTTTTGTCCACTTGGTCGTCCTATAAGCCAATTTAGCCTGCTAATGTATTGTCAGTTCTATAGTCTCAGAAGCAAAATTATTTTTCAGTGTAGGGGGGGCCTTTCTCTCACCAGTAGCCAGACTGTAATCCAGGGAAAAATAAAATTCAGCCACTATAGCACATACTATCTTGGTTTTCCAGTCACCTCTCGAATTAGAGGAATTATTTCAGCAGATTTGCCCTTCACTGCAGGCTTCAGGTTTGTTCCAAGTAACTCGTGTATTTTATGTCCTGTTGTTTGGAATAGTAAAGGTCCTGGCACCTGCTGGTTTCCCCAAGATGGTAATAATCCCAGGTCTCTATAGGTACTCGTTAACCCTACCACTCAGTCTTCAGCTCCTTGCCTGGAAGTTTAACTTAGAACAGAACGGTTTAGGGTGGGTCAGCCCTGCCACCCTGCCTTCTCTCCTATCACGCCGCGCTGTTTTCTCCTGGTTGCCTAAATTGCTGTTTTCTGGAAAGAAGCATTTCTGCTTCCTCTAGTCAAAGAATCTGGGTGGTTTCTTTCTTTAATTTTTTTTTTTTTTAGTCTTATACTTTTCAGTGTACTGTTTTCAAGCACCTAAGCTGACATCTCTAAATGAGGACAAGGATGGAGAGTCGACTTGAAGAGAGGGTCCTCACCAAGGAGGGAGGTCAGGAGGAAGCAATATAGGGAGCCAATCACAGTGACAAATGCTTCTCTCACCAGCTCCCTTATAGATTTGAACTCCGTAAGTTCAGGAAAAGCGCTTTGCTCATCTTTGTATCTTCAGCATGTAGCCCTGTGTTTAGCCCTCAGGAAGTACTTGATAAATATTGGTTCCACTGAATAGAACACAAACACACACTGTTGAACCACGCATGGCGGACAATTGGTGACTGAGTACAACTGAAGATGGACCAATGGGAGAAGAAAGGAAATAAATTTCTCACTCTGGCTTCTGTCCCCAAATATCTCTCTGCCATGTCCCTGTTTGAAGCTGTGTTCTTATATAACCCATTCGCGTAATCGGCTCTAAATTTTAGAGCTGTCTTTCAAATCATTGAACTATTAACAACTGTTGTACCCATGTTTAGTGGATTCTTTGTGTAACCGAAGGGGCTCAGAGAAAATAGCTATTTCCCAAGATCGCTTCACAAATGTGAAGCCTTGCCTGCTGTTTGTATTGTAAATGTAACGGCGTGTATTGTTGATTCCATTCTGGGTATGATTGTGTGGGTGAAGCCTTCTGTGCCAATGGTGGCTGTAGAGTCTGCAGCTGTTAGTAGATAAATCATTATCCTGATGTTGGCTTCTGTTTATCATCTGCCTAGATTTTACAAAGAGTCAAAAAAAAAAAAAAAAAAAAAAAAAAAGGACAGAGAGAGAAGAAAAGTTGACTCTTTAGCGACACTGTAGTGACTTTTCCTGATTTCCAATAGCCCGGAGCACCAAGTATCACGTTTATAGTTTTTATTGCTAACTTAGTGAATGTCAACATAGGTAGCTTTGTATCTGCATCAGAAAACAGTCTTTCTCTAAAACACATTTCATTGAAAATCTGGTGGATCATATTTCATTTAAAAGGATGTCACCGGTTTACACGGATGCCTGATTCTACCAATCACTGCTATTTAGTCAAAACTCTGCTCAAAAGATAAAAGCTCTGTGTTAAGCATGCTTGGGAGAAGTGATTGCAGAAGTAGCCCTACCAGTCAGTGGGGTCAGATTCCTGGGATCAGACCAAGGAATCTTCCAGGCTTTGGTAAATTTATTTCATTTTTAACACGCCCACTAGGGTGCAGCAGCGAGAAGTTGTGTGTGCTCTCTGAGATTCAATCTATCCACCACTAGAAGCCAAATAACTGACTTAAATCAAGGACAGCAGAGTGAACTGGAGAGACACCAAGTTCAGATTCAGATTCATTTTACATGTGTTCATTATCTGAAGTCTTCTGTTACTAATTTTACTTCTCTGAGACTGGGTGGTTATATCTTTATTATAAAGTATTTTTTCCCCTAAAAAAAGGTAGTTTGTTAGCAAATTGATATTATTAAGGTACCACGAGCTAAAATAACTCTTTTTTTTTTAAATTTTGGACTCAGGGCGCCTGGGTGGCTCAGTCGGTTAAGCATCCAACTTCAGCTCAGGTCATGATCTCACGGTCGGTGAGTTCGAGCCCCGCGTCGGGCTCTGTGCTGACAGCTCGGAGCCTGGAGCCTGCTTCAGGTTCTGTGTCTCCTTCTCTCTCTGCCCCTCCCCAACTTGTGCTCTGTCTCTCTATGTCTCTCAAAAAATAAGTAAATGTAAAAAATAAAAATTAAAAAAATTAAATTTTGGACTCAAATTCCTCAACTGCTGTACCTGTAGAGAGCACTTTTTCCCAGCCTTATATTATAAGCCTATGAGTAGTAACATAAGAGATTTCAGGTCTCTCTTAACTGAATCTTTGCCATTAAGATATTTCTGACTATATTTGATAGAGAAAGACAGTAAAGCTCAGGAATCCTAGATTTTAGGTTTGATATTGCCAGCTTCTAGCTTTCTTACCTTGGGGACACCATTTAACCCCACTGAGCCTCAGTTTCTCCAATTGTAAAAAATAAAAGGATCATAGTATCTCACCCATTGATGATTATATCCAATGCAGTATGTCAGAGTATTTCTAAAAAGCGTAAAGCATATGTAAGTGTTTCTGTTTAAGACAAGAGATGCATTCAAAAAATGGAGTGTGTAACTGCTAGGGGGTGGTGTTTGTTTTTAGTCTCTAAATCACATTCCCTTCAAATTTTTCCATTACTGATGTTCTTATAACAGAGTTTCAAAAAAATAAAAAAAAAGAAACACAGCTATAGGCAACCATTAGGATAAATTAGAATCTGTGTCTAAAGAATATAAGGCTTTCCCATCTCTGTCCTGAGGGGTCAATATCTACAGTTACACAGGAAAAACAAAATTATATCTGCGAAAACAACCCAGTCATGAAATTTACTTATACTGATTATAATCAGGAAGTAAGAGTACTCATTTTTAGTTATCTTTTTTGTGTCACATTCTTGGTTTCCTTTTTTAAAAGAAATTCACCTGGTCAGGCTTCTGTGAAGATCAGATGTGATTAGCTTATACGAACCTGAAATTTAAAGACAACTAAGAGATTTTACCAGTGACTTGGATTTTATTGGCTTTTGGAAAATCTGAAGTAAATATTATCCAGTCACTATTTAATATTTTTCTATATCTCATGAAGTAATTCTCTTTATGATGTTGTATAAATCACATTCATTTTTTATAAATTTTTGGTACATCCTTAATGACAGTTTTCATAGCAAGATTGTGTACAGAGAGAACCATGTGTTATCTTGGTAATATCTTTCGCAGAATTTTACATTTACAAAACAGAATACAATCAAGTTTGAAATTGTGTTTGTGTGGCTTTCCAGGTATTTCCACCTGTCTCACATAGGATGTCTGGGTCGTACTCAGGGAACAGTTTACTATCTATTACTCTTCTACCAGGCTCCCACCTTTCTGGCATTAAACCTTAGGACCAAGTTGATGAATTTGAACTAACACTAATTATATATCATTCAGTAACCATCAAAAAGGAGACCAAGACTGAAATTAGGATAAACATTTGCTTGGATTGCTTTTTCTCTCTCCCCATTTTATTAACATCACTCCCATTGATTGATTGGTTGATTGATTGGCATTTCCTAGGGAGAAATAAGTGGGATGTACTACTCTTAATTTTTTTTTCTTTCTTTAACTGAGGTATAATTGACATAGAACATTATATTAATTTCAGGTGTACAACATAATCGTTCGATATTTGTATATACTGTGAAATGATCACCACAATAAGTCTAGTTAACATCCATCACCAACACATGATCACAAAAATTTCTTTCTTGTGATTAGAGCTTTTAAGATCTATTCCCTTAACGCCTTTCAAATATGCAATACTTAGTTCCCATGCTGTACAAAATTTACTACTCTTGAATAGGTAGTTATGTATATGATCATGCATCTAAAATCATCTGTCTGGATTTTGAAATTTAGGGATAATATTTAATATGTTGTTTCACATTCAACTTTCAGCTAGACTTTCTTACAATTTGGGTATAGAAAGCCAGGTAATGAACAGAGACAGATGACAATGAAAAGCCTATTTTTAAATGTATAATTTAATGAATTTTGCCAACTGTATATATAGGCCCATGTAACCAATACCCAAATCAAGATATAGAATGTTTCTATCACCCACAAAGTTCTTTCTTGTAGAGTTTCAGTCTACTGCCTCTCCCCACCCCCAAGCAACTACTGATCTGATTTCTAGCACTATGGATTAGTTTTCCCTGTTTTAGAGCATCATATCATTGGAGTCACATGTTCAACTGTGTCTGGCTTCTTTTAGTCAGTATTATGCTTTCGAGATCCATCAATTTTGTGGCATGTGTCAATAGTTTGTTCCTTTTTATTGCTGAGTAGTTGCTATAGATTGAATGTTTGTGCCCTCCTCCCCCCAACCCCGCCCCGGCCAATTCACCTAATCCCCAAATGTGATGATATTAAGAGGTGGGACCTTTGGGAGGAAATTAGGTCATAAGGGTTGAATCTTCATGAATGGGATTCGTAATTTTATAAAAGAGGCCCTGAGAGCTTTATTGCCCCCCCACCCCCGCCTTCCTACAGTTGGAGGTTGCAATGAAAAGAGGGTGGTCTGTGAACCAGGAAACGGTTTCTCACCAGACACAGAATCTGCCCAACGCTATGATCTTGGACTTCCCAGCCTCCAGAACTATAAGAAACAAAGTTCTGTTGTTGTTGAGCCTGTTCTGCTATAGCAGCCTGAACAAACTAAGGCAGTAGTATAGTTATTCCCCCTTACCTATAGTCTTGCTTTCTGGGGTTTCAGTTACCCATGGTCGACCATGATCCGGAAGCAGATGATCTTCCTTCTGACCTGTTGTCAGGTCACTAGTAGCCTAATTTTACATCATGATGCCTATGTCATTCACTTCATCTCATCATGTAGGCATTTTAGTATCTCACATCATCACAAGAAGGGCAAGTACAGTTCAGTAAGATATTTTGAGAGAGAGAGAGAGAAAGACCACATTCATATAACTTTTATATTGTATACCATTATGATTGTTGTGTTTTATTATTATTATTGTTTAATCTCTTATTGTGAATAATTTATAAATAAAACTTTATAATATGTATGTAGGTATAAGAAAAACATAGTGTATATAAAGTTTGTACTATCCAGTTTCAGGCATCCACTAAGGGTCTTGGAGTGTATTTTCTGCGGATAAGGAGGGGGACTACTGTATTCCATCGTATGAAAATAGCACAGTTTACCTTTCCTGGATGTTTGAGTAGGTTACAGTTTGGGGCTGCTATGATGAAAGCCACTCTGAATCTTCGGTATAAGCTATGGTTTTAACAATATGCTTTTACTTACATTGGGCAAATACTCTTGGTCATACATTACCAAATTGTTTCTAAAGTTATGGTACCATTTTACACCCCTACTTGTAACGTGTGAGGGTTGAGTTGCTCTGCATTCTTGTCTATGTTTGATATTGTTAGTTTTTTTGATTATAGACATTCTAATGAGTATCTATTGGTATCTCACTGTGGTTTTATCTTGCATTTCCTGATGACTAGCGATCATGGGCATTTTTTTAAGGTTATTATCCATTTACAAACCTTTTTTTTAAATATGTTTTTGTTTAAGTTTATTTATATTTATTTTTGAGAGAGAGGGTGCATGAGCAAGAGAGGGGCAGAGAGAGGAAGAGAGGGAATCCCAAGCAGGCTTCTCACTGTCAGCATGGAGCCCGATGTGGGGCTTGAACCCACGACCCATAAGATCACAACCTGAGCCAAATTCAAGAGTCAGATGCTTAACAGACTGAGTCACCCAGGTGCCCCCAAACCTTTTGTGCAATGTCTATTCTTATCTTTTCTCCATTTATCTGGTTGTCTTCATTACAGATTTGTAAGAGTTCGTTCTATATTCTAGATACAAATTATTTGTCATATATGTGTTTTGCAAATACTTCCTTCCAGATTGTGGTTTGCATTTTAATTTTCTTAAAAATGCTATTTGAGGAGCAGAAGCATTTAATGTTAATGAAGTTCACTATATCAAGTTTTCTTTTATGGCTAGCATTTTATTTTATTTTTTTCCTATCTAAGAAACATTTGTTCACCTCACACAAAGTCAAAAGGGTTTTGACCCCTTTGCTTTGTTCAAAATATAGTTGATTTTTGTTTATCTTGTATGATTCAAAGCTACTAAATTCAATAATTAAGTCTTATTAAATATTTATTTGGAACTTTAACATTTTTTTTCTATGAGTCCAATGACACATATATTAGACTGTTTTATATTGTTCCATGGGTTCTTGAAACTGTTCATTTTTTTTTACTTAAATATTTTCATGCTCTGTTCTTTCAGTTATCATTTCTACTGGTCTTTCTTCTAGCTCCCTAACCCATTTATTCTTCCATCTCCAATGCTGTGAATGTCTCATCTAGTGAATTTTTCATTTTGGTCATTGTAATGTTCAGTTCTAGATCTTCCCTTAACATATAATTTCCGTTTCTCTTCTGACATTCCTCCTCAGTTGACTTATTATGACCATTTTTTTTTCTTATGTGCTTGAATGTATTTTTAAAAAGTGGTTATAAAGTCTTTATCTTCAAATTTCAACATATAGGTGGCCTCGGTCTGTTTGTATTGGTTATTTTTTCTCTTGACAATGGGAGTCATGTTTTTTCTTTTTTAATATGTACACGGTCAATAAATTCTGACTGATACTGGAAATTGTAAATGAATGATATGTTGTAGAAACTGGATTCTGTTTTCTTTCTCTAAAATATATTGATTTTTGGTATGTACAAAGTTTAATTTTGAATAATCGTGTCGGACTTGTATTAAGCTTTCTTACACTTTGTTAGATTAGATCTTTGGAAAGCCCAAAATGTTTCCTAAGCGATTCAAGTTGACAAATCTTTGAACTCTGTCTCCCCTGTGGATCTTGATGAGTTATCGTGTTAGCTTGTAAAGGCAGATAGTGGAAGCCTTAAAGTTTTGGTACTTTCTCCTAAGACATGGCCTTTCCAGTGTTTCAGCAGTGTCAATATTGTATATCATGATGTCACTGAGTCTCTCTTATCTGATTGAGCCAGAATGCCAAAATCTCCCAACACTGCTTGAATCTCACTGCTTGATCTCACTGTCCATGTTTGGCTCTCAACCTGGTAGCAATGGCCATCTGATAAGCCCTGAGTTTTGCTCTGCACATACACAGCCCAGTCCTGGGCAAAGGACTTGTGGGAAATATATATTTAGACTTCTGAGTCTATTTTTCCCACATGCTGGCAGCTCTCTACCCTTTAGGACCCAGCCATTCAACTCTCAGCAGCTTCAACAACCTCAGTCTCTGATCTTTGCCTTCTCAGATCAGCAGAACTGCTTTGCTTTGCTTGGGCCCCAACCCCTCATATAAGTAGGAAATTGTTCTGAGGCAGAGTTCCAGGGTAATTATGGGGCTCACCTCATGAGTTTCTTTTGTTTCAGGGATTGCATTCTTTTGCTTCCCATTGTCCATTGCCTAGAAATTATTGCCTCATGTCTTTTGGTTAGTTGTTAGAAAAAAAACCTGGTTCTGTTGAGATTAGAAGTTGAGGTCCCTAAATTCTTTCTATTAATTTCTTTTACCTGTTTTTCCCTTACCTACCTCCAGGTGTTATTTTTCTTTTGTTACTTTTCCATTGTTTTTCTATTCTCAGAACTATTTCTTTTTACTTTCTTAATTTAAAAATTCATTTCCCTTTGAATTCTTACTTGCTTGATTTTAAAAATGAAAAACCACAGGAGTATGTGTGTGTGTGTGTGTGTATAAAATTTGATGTTTAGAAAGTAAATGGCATTCATTTACACAAACCATTAATCAAAATATAAATAAAATATAATTATTAAATGCTTTAATGTCTGTTCACTTTGAAAATTACCTTTTAAATATTGCTTGTCAGGTAGTCATTTATAGAGGTTTCTTTTAGGAGAAAATGGGTAACATTCAAGCAAACAGAACCTTTTATGAGATTTTTCCCTAGTCTGGTTTCTTCTAACTAATGGAAATAAAATTATCATTACAGTAAGCTGGAAGGCTGCTTCTCGTCCCCGATGGCATGCTTCAGAAGCCTTGTTGAGTTTTGTGGTCCATCTGGTATAACCAAGTGAATCATCTTTCATAACATGTTCAGTGTCTGCTGGCCTCGGGACTAGGAGTCTGCTGATGAACCTTAGCCTTTCAAGTAACAGAAATCAGCCTTTGAATTAAGAGTTATTAATGACATGCATTAAGCATCAGTTTTCATTTCCTCCAGGGGGAGAAATCTCATGGACAATTTGAACAGGGTACCTCATTTATGGTGTTAAACGTCTTTTAATAATGATGGCTGAGTTCTTAATTTTATTCATTTGTTCAGTGTTATAAAGAAAAGAAAAGATACCTCAGTTAAGAATTTTGATAGAACTGGGGGAAAAAAATAAACCTACAACTGAAAATAAGTATTGCCATCATCAACAAACCATGACCTGGCGGTAAGAGATATAGAATCCTTGTTCCTCCTGGCTGATTTATGGGGTAGAAAACATAACATGATGTTGAAATCTCTTTGAAAAGTGGAAGAATAATCAAAGGCAAATGGCTCTATATTTCTTTCTTCGATTTACAGGATCTTTTGTGTCCAGTTTCCAATTCACTTTCTGTTATTTTTTGTTCATTCTATAATCATGATCCACATCATCCAGTTTACCTTAGATGCATCTTTAGATTTTATTTCAACAAGTGAAAAAAAACTTCTGAATTAATTTGTCACACTTTCATCAGCACTCAGACTCCACATACTGTAAGGAGTTCTTGCTTTATACCCGTATCCTCTTCCTCCCCCTGCCCCCCCCCACCCCCTAGGGAAGTCATTATGTGACTACAGTGTCTTAGCTTCGGGTGGTGAATACTGATGTTGCCCGTGACCTCTACAGTGCTATTTCATTCTTTGGTAAATCAGATCTAATTCCATTTTGGCCTCTTGATATTTTGGCCTATTATACAGTGGGTAATGTGTGATAATGAGGACTTGTGAAGAATAATTTTAAAACAAACTCAGGTTTTACTGCTGCAGTAGGTTATTTTGGGGGTAGCATCTCAAAGATTGGGGGGAAGGTTTGAGTAGCCAAACCTGGATGACACTTGCATTCTCTGCAAAAACATCTTTGGACTTGAGATTCTTTCCTTATCAGTTATTATTTTTTAAGTTTTTGAGGTTTTCTGACAACTGTTTTTTTTTTTTTCTTTTACAAAGTTGAACCAAATGAGAACAGACTTTGTACATTGAAGCTTTGATTGAGGGTGGGTAGTGATTCATAAGTTATAGAGGTTAGAAACTCAAAGTGGACACCTAAGAACTTTGCTGCTTTAAGTTGTTGGCTTAAAGTTGATTTTGGAGAAGAGTTGTCTCTCTCCATTTGGATAGAAACAATTGTGGTCAGTCTAATACTTTAGATACATTCCTACATTTCCTTTATAACATTTTTTGGAAATAAGTGGCGAATTTTTCAAAGGTATGTATATGAACCTCCCTAGACATTCATGTAGTTAAAATTATCAGGATTGATTTTAATGACCTCATTGGTAGAAATACATTTCTAAATGCTACTCTTTATTAACAGATACCATAGATTGAAAATGACCTTGTCAGCTCATCAAATCGGGTGTTTATATGGGGGTCTCCATCAACTTCCTTCATTCTCATTTTACTTATAAATGAAAATAGGGGCACCTGGGTGGCGCAGTCGGTTAAGCGTCCGACTTCAGCCAGGTCAGGATCTCGCGGTCCGTGAGTTCGAGCCCCGCGTCGGGCTCTGGGCTGATGGCTCAGAGCCTGGAGCCTGTTTCCGATTCTGTGTCTCCCTCTCTCTCTGCCCCTCCCCCGTTCATGCTCTGTCTCTCTCTGTCCCAAAAATAAATAAACGTTGAAAAAAAAAAATAAATGAAAATAAAAAATGTTCTTGCTCCGTTATTTGCAACAGTGTCCCAAGTTGTCTGAGAAATTTTGTCAGTACCACTCCTTGGTTTGATTTTTCCCTCGTATATCTGCTGCCTCGTCTTTGTGCTCTTGACTGCCCTCTGAACCATCCCCAGGCTTTGTTAGTGCTCAGTGATGTAGGAGGAACAGCGGACTTAGGCTTCAGCTGAAGAACCTTTCATGGCGGCCAGGGCTGAAGATAGAGGTTGCGAACACGCGGATTTGACCGGCTAGGGAGCCAGGGTGCGTGAGTGGATCATAGTCCTTTCCGCATTGAAGAGGTTTCTATTCAGGCCCTTGGAACCAAGAGACATGCAAGCTAACTGGCAGCACGGAGCTCTGTCATTGTCTTCGACCTTCACTAAACTCTGAATAATAGTAGGGCAACGACTGTTAGTTTTATTTGACGTGAGGGCAAATCACTGTTCTATGTGCAACCAAGAGGTTATTGTTTTCTAAATAAAAAAAAAAACTTTGAATTTCTACGGAGTATTACAAAAATCTAATTTCCTAAAAGAATCTGACATGACATTAGATTTTATGGAATAGTAAACAATTTTTAAATTGCTTTAAAAAAGTTCTCTCTTGGATCCTCAATTCCCCTTCTTTTACAAATAGAATTCTATTTTGGGTGCGGCTAATAGTAATAGTTTGGAGAGAAAGTGCCAGAGCATCTGTGATATGGCTGGGGTTTTTTTCAGTGCCAGTGCTTAGCTGTTGCTAAGCGAGTATAGGAAAACAGTGGCTACTCGTATTTTATTGAACAAGCTGCACATAAATTCTGACTCTAACCAGGAGATTGGGTGCTTTATTGCAAACAGAATGACTTCCGAACCTGGAACTTGGTTTCATATACTCCATCATACTGATCTCAATTCTGACACTCAGACCACAGCTTTTTGGCTTGAAAAAGTTTATATATTTATAAGATGTATGTATGATACACGTGCAACCATAAAACTGGATCCAACACCCAATTCAAGACTTTGAACACAGCTATCATAATTGAAGACCCCATATGCACTCTTCACTATTTCCGAGCATCACCTTAACTCTTTATTAAAGCTTTACCATGAATGTTTGTATCTCTAAGAATGATGTGGTGAGTCTCCAGGAGTCAGAGAGTCATAACAATCGAATTATGCCCTGTTCATTCTTCTGAAACTTAAAAAAATTTACTTGTGGTAAAAGACACATAATGTAAAATTTAACATCTTAACCATTTTCAAGTAAACAGATCAGTGTTCTTAAGTATATTCTATTCATATTATCGTGCAACCAACCTTCAAAACTTTTTCATCTTGTACAACTGAAATTCTGTATGCGTTAAACAACTCCTCATTTTCTCCTCCTTCTAGCTCTCAGCAAGCAGCATTCTACTTTCTGTCTCTATGGAATTCACTACTTTATATCTCTCATATAAGTGAAATCATACAGTATTTGTCCTTTTGGGACTGACTTGTTTCACTTAGCATGATACCCTCGAGGTTGATCCATGTTGTAGCATGTGTCAGAATTTTCTTCCTTTTTTTAAAAAAAATTTTTTTTAAATATTTATTTATTATTGACAGAGAGAGAAACAGAGCATGAGCAGGGGAGGGGCAGAGAGAGAGGGAAACACAGAATCGGAAGCAGGCTCCAGGCTCGGAGCTCTCAGCACAGAGCCCAACGCGGGGCTCGAACTCACAGACCGCGAGATCATGACCTGAGCCAAGTTGGACGCTCAAACGACTGAGCCACCCAGGCGCCCCAGAATTTTCTTCTTTTTTAAGGTTAAATGTAAATTTCTTTTGATCCACTCAGGATTATATTCACAGACTAAACCATGTTGATAAATATAGTTCTTCTTGATTTATTTTCACTGCTGTGTGTTATTCCATACATAACCATTTCATAACTTATTTACACGTTCTATTTTTTCTGGACTTTGAGTTGTTTCCAGAGGTTTTTTTTTTTTTTTTAATGTTTATTTATTTATTTATTTATTGAGAGAGCGAACAAGCCAGGGAGGGGCAGAGAGAGAGAGGAAGAGAGAGTGAATCCCAAGCAGGCTTCACGCTGTCAGTGAAGAGCCCGATGTGGGGCTCGAACTCAAACCATGAGATCATGACCTGAGCCAAAACCGAGACTTGGACACTCAACTGACTGAGCCACCCTGGTGCCCCTCAGAGCTTTTGAATTTACTTTATAACCAATTATCCTGGAGCACGGTTGCTCATGGCTCTTGTTCATGTTATGTGTCCCTGTGCAAGAGTTTCTCTAAAGCATAAATCTAAGAAGTGTTGAGTGACAGGGTATATGCAAGTTCACTTTACTAGACAATGCCAAATTGATGTCCCAAAATGTTTATACGGATTTTGCAATTTTATGTGAGAGTTCTTGTTGCTTCATAGCATTGCTGGCACTTGATAGTGTCAAAATTTTAATCTGCCAATTTGATGAGTGGGAAATAACCTCGTTGTGGCTTTATGTTGCATTTCCTTGATTGCTAACAAGTTGGGGTATCTTTTTGTACATCTGATTTGAATCTTTGACTTTATTTTTGGATTAATGGAGAAGAAATGTAAGTCAATGGAGAAAGAGAGTAAGTACTTTATATCCAAACCTTTACTCTATAACCAGAACTTCATAACTGATCATAACTCTGGTAGCTTTGTTCCCCATTGCAGCAATCTAAATATATAAAATGAGCACTGCCCTTAAATCCTCTGTTGAATGACTTCTTTTTTTTTTAATCCTTACTTATTTTAGTTTTGAGAGAGAGAGAGAGAGAGAGAGAGAGACAGAGCATGAGCAGGGGAGAGGCAGGGAGAGAGGGAGAAAGAGAACCCCAAGCAGGTTCCATGCTTTCCGCACAGAGCCTGAAGTGGGGCTCAAACTCATGAACCGTGAGATCATGATCTGAACAGAAATCAAGAGTTGGATGCTTAATTAACTGAGCCACCAAGGCACCCTTGAATTACTTTTTTTATTGAGATATAATTGACATATAAAATTGTATTAGCTTCAGGTATACAGTGTTATAATTCAGTGTTTGTATACACTGTGAAATGATCACCACAGTTAAGTCTAGTTAACATCCATCACCATATATAGTTACAAACATTTTTCCTCTTGTGATGAGAACTTTCAAGATTACTCCCTTAACAACTTTCAAATATGTAATATAGTATAATTAACTAAAGTCACCATGTTGTACATTACATTCCTATGACTTATTCATTTTATAACTGGAAGTTTGTACCTTTTGACCCCCTTAACCCATTTCACCCTCCCTGCACCCCTACCGTCTCGTTCTGTTCTTCTGATGCTGCTCAGAACCTTTGAAAGGAATCACATGGTCTACCAGCCAGGCCGCAAGAAAGCTCAGAGGACCAGAGTCTAACTTTTTTGATTATATGTGAATGTGTGTGTATGCAAATGCGTGTAAAACACATAGAAAAATAACACAAATAAAACAAAATAAAAAATAAAACAAAATTTCATGAAGTAATACATTTACTAAGTATAATATAGCTTAATATTCTTACTTTAATTGATTCTAGCCTTCTCTTTTCTTTTCCCCTTTCTCTTTCTCTCTTTCTTTTTTTCCTCCCTCCCTCCCTCTCTCCCTCCATCCCTCCCTTCCTTCCTGGTTAGCACCAACTAAATTGATTTCGCAATCCAAAAAGGTGGTAGTTCTCCGTGAGGACAATGCTGCTTCCAGGGAATGTGTTGGATATTTGTGAGTGCTTTCATGGATTTACTGGCCAGGAACCAGAGATGTGATGCATGACATAGTTCCAAACAATGAAAACTTACTGCCCATATCACAGAACTTTCATTGGATACTCATGTAGGTTTACAGAAAACTGTTTACCTGAGAATGTCCTTCCACAAAATACATTTCGCATAGTTTCCATATGTCAGCCTCACAGTAGAAGTCAGACTTATATCAGTTTGTCTTGTAAAATTATGGTCTGTCACCTGCTGGAGTGGAAGCTTCTTGAAGGCAGGAGTGGTATAGTATTCTTCTGGGTAATGTCTACAAGTGCATGACCAAGGGCCTTATATCTAGGATGTAGGGAGGAGTGAGTACGCAGGCTTCTGTTAGAGAAAAATGTGGTTTAAATTCCAGCCATATCATGGGGCACCTGGATGGCTCAGTCAGTTAAGCGTCCGACTTTGGCTCAGGTCATGATCTCACAGTTCGTGGGTTCAAGCCCTGCATTGGGCTCTGTGCTGGCAGTTCAGAGCCTGGAGCCTGCTTCAGATTCTGCGACTCCTTCTCTCTCTGTACCTACCCTGCTCACACTCTGTCTCTGTCTCTCTCTCTCAAAAACGAATAAATATTTAAAAAATTAAAATATAAATTCCAGTTCTATCATGTCTAGTTGTTGTGGGTAAGGGTAAGTCATGAAGCTTCTGTAACCATTAATCAGTCATCAGCAAAATGAATCAATAATACACATATCACAAAATTTCTTTGGGGGATTAAGTAAAATAAAGTTTGTATTATCATAACTATTATGAGTGATAACAATTATTTCCCTTGAAGAAATATTTGTTCCATTGATTTAGACTCCTCTTATTCTAACATTTTTTTAACCACCACAACAAGCTCTAACATTCATTGAATGCTTGCTTTGTTCCAGACAGAAAAGCTTTCATAGGATTATTTTCCTTCAGTTAATATTTGCTACAGCCCTGTAAGGTATAATTTATCTAGCTGAGAAATTTTAGGTAAAAACAGGCTCAGTAACTTGCACAAAATCTCACTGCAGTGCACCAAAAGAGGGTTTGAGCAAGGGAGTCTGATACTAGCGTATGTCTTAACCATTTTGCTTCTTGTTTGCTAATATAAATATATGTTTTAAAAATTCCATAATACAATCTTCAATTCAACTGGCTTCAAGTTTGACAGATCTTTGATATTGTCCTTTAGAAATTAAAGTATACTGACCCAACGCAGGAAACAAAGCCTGGGCCCAATAACACAAACATGAGAACGTGTATGTAAGCGTTGCAGAACTTACTTACATCGGAAATCAAACATCCAGTTTCAAAATTCAGTGTGTGGCTTAGGATTGAATCTTTCATGCAATCCTGTTTCTCTAATTCTGCTGTTTCATTAATCAACTAAGAACGGAAGTATTAAAGAGCTGGCATATTTATGTGTGAATCCAGATAATGGAGTCAACCATAAGGGTAATATGGTTATAATATTAATTATATTATACATAATATGATATAGTAACATATTTATCTTAAATTAATATTAATATGATTTAGTGGATATGGTTTACAGATATAGATTAATGGCAACTGGTGAATATATAGAGCTTCTATACTGAGTCTAACATGAAGTTCAGTACTTATCGGGCCCAGTATTTCTCTTCTCAGTTCTCTGTGTGCCGATCTATGGGCCACTATTCCGTGGCTGTGAGGGAGTTGTATTTTTTTTTTTTAATTTTTTTTTTCTTTTTTCAACGTTTATTTATTTTTAGGACAGAGAGAGACAGAGCATGAACGGGGGAGGGGCAGAGAGAGAGGGAGACACAGAATCGGAAACAGGCTCCAGGCTCTGAGCCATCAGCCCAGAGCCCGACGCGGGGCTCGAACTCACGGACCGCGAGATCGTGACCTGGCTGAAGTCGGACGCTTAACCGACTGCGCCACCCAGGCGCCCCGAGGGAGTTGTATTTTTAACCACAGCTAAGTATCAAATGCAAGCCTCTAGTTTCATGGGGATGGAGTGAGAAGTCAGGATGGGTTAACGTGAACACATCATCACTACTGGAGGCACAACTCGGAGTACCTTGCCATCCTGACCTGGGGTCAGGTGACGCTTCCTGTTTGTGATGTGTTCTTTGTATGTGAGGAATTTATGCATGAGGGTGAGAAGGAGCGTGTGGATGCCATGCTGAGCTCCTGAACCAGTTCGTAGCATTACTTAAGAGGCCGCCTCAGACGGCAGGCAATGCTGTGCCTTCCACTCCGTCCGAGAGTATTGCAATAGAGCTCATCACAATTTAATTTTGCTGACAACACATGACCAGCTGTCGAAGCGCAGTGAAGTGACGACGGGAGGAAAGAAACAGTAAGCAGAGCTGAGGTCTGGGTATAGCTGCAGAACCGCCCCACTGGTTTGACAAAAGGTTCTTTGAGCTCGGCTTCATCGTAGGGCACAAGAGGCCCATAGAAGAGAGGGTATTGTGGATGGAGGATGTTAGCAGAAAAGCTCAGGGAAAGACTGAAGTTGTGCCAGAGAGGAAGCCTCGAGGGGGACGGGTGGGGTGTTAATGACAGGAGGGATCCTTAAGTGATGTGGAGCGGTTGAGATCGGAGCCGGATTCAAGGAAAGCGTTTTAGCTGCTTTGTGCCACTTTGAAAGAATATATGTGAGGCGCCTGGGTGGCTCGGTTGGTTAAGCATCTGACTTCGGCTCAGGTCATGATCTCTCGGTTTGTGAGTTCAAGCCCCTCATAGGGCTCTCTGCTGTCAGCACAGAGCCTGCTTCAGGTCCTCTGTCTCCCTCCCTCTCTGCCCCTCCCCCACTTGTGTGTGCTCTCCCCACCCCCCCTCAAAAATAAACAAACACTTAAAGAATATATGTGTATAAGAAAAGGAATACCCTAAGTTTCTTACTGGACAGTGACTTTTGTCATGAGCTCACACAAGTGCCAGAAATAGGAACGAAGATAAGGAAGATTGCTCTCCCAACCCTTTAGTTTGTTGCTGTTTTTGTTAATTTATAAACTTGAGTCATTGAAAGTCTTGGTGTTCCTTAAAACTTAGGTGCAGTGAGCTTAGTTTCCATCAAGTGTGGAGGATTCTTTGATGGATGTTAGAAAAAACATCCAGAAACTCTTTCTAGCCCTGGGGTTTGGGGACGTAGGATATGGTGCCTCCCTCAGACTAAATGAAGGAGAAATAACTCCATACAAAATCAGCCTGGTAGCTTCAGATTATTAAGAGTTGGCAGGGGCGCCTGGGTGGCTTAGTCAGTTACGCTTCCAACTTCAGCTCCGGTCATGATCTCACAGTTGGTGAGTTCAAGCCCCACATTGGGCTCCACACTGATGATGCAGAGCCTGCTTGGAGTTCTCTCCATCTCTCTCTCTGCTCCTCCCTTGCTTGTGTGCTCTGTCTCTTTCTCTCTCTCAAAATAAGTAAACTTTTTTAAAAAACTAAAAAAAAAAAGAGTTGGCAGTCTAAGTTGCACCAATAAAGTTTAGAATTCCTGTGCTAGAATATACAAATTCATTTCCACGTAGCTTTTGAAGGAGAATGTTTCTGCACATTCGGAAGTATTTTTATTCAATTCTTCTCCACCCAACAGTAACCTGGAATGTTCCACAAAGTGAAGGTCTTTTTAGTGTGAATCTTCGACTTGATGAGGACCTTCGCCACATTTTCAAAGGCCATGCCAAATGTAAATGCAAGTGGTATTTAGGGTATTTTGACATCAAAAATAAAATATTGAGTATATATTGCCTAGAATAGTATCAGAAACACGGTGGGTGTTTGTAGACCTTTGATGATGGCAATGAGATGATGAGAATGAGCTACCTTAGCTAGAGTCCAGATATATTCTAATGCTACCATATGTCTTCTACTAAGTGTTTCTAACATGATCTTCATAGATACCTGCAATAACCCAATTGACTTTTTACAGCATGTTGTATTTGGCAAAATTTTTCTTATATGTATTTGCTAGGATAAGCTAAGTTTTGCTGTACTTACAACAATATCCAAAATATTCTGGGCTTAACACAATAAACGTTTATGCCTCATTCTTGCAAAGTCAGTGATATGGCAAGACGGCCCTCTGGACAATTGGTCCGGACTGCTTTTGCTTGGGGCACTCCCATATCAACGTGTGCTCCAGTGGTCACTGCAGAGAGAGAACATGAAAAATCCTGCACTGGCTCTTGAATGGTTCTGCCAGGAAGTGCCACATAGGCTTTCTATTCAGATTTCATTGGCCAGAGCAAGTCATGTGGCTACATCTAACCTCCTGGAAGTGGGCAAGTACAATCCTGTGACCCAGAAGGAAATGAGAAAATGAAATATTGGTGAGCAGCCATGACATCACCATACCTACATTACCATATCTGTCACTTAGTCTTTCAAAGAGCTCTGTGAGTTTCAAAATTCTAGCAGTCTTGCCTTTGCAGATGAAAGAAAAAAGAATCAGAAAGGTAAAGTAACTTACCCACGGCGAGCCAACTAGTAAGAAATGGGCCAGCCCATTTGACCCCAGCCTTCAAACTCCAAATTTCTTATTTTTTTCCATCCAACGGACAGTGATGAGTCTACTGCTAAGAGTGTGTGTTTAGGAACAGATTTCACATCACCGTGGGGTTTTTGGAGAGTAGCCACGATATTGCCATGTTTTTAGTTGCACCCAAAGTATCAGTATGTGACCTGCCATCTGAAATTGCTGACGGGAAGGGGCTGCTTATTATGTTGTTGCTGAGAAAGTTCCTTGGTGGAGTGGGGGGAAATGTGCCCTGGACCCTGAACACATGCTCTGTCTGCTGAGTGGGCCCTAAGGGTCTGAGCAGGGTGAGTACTTAGAGTTTGTCTCTGTAGGTCTCCCCACTTAGACACTGGCTTTCTGCGTGTCTTGTGTCATGACCTGCTCTGCTCACACAGCCAAGGAGCCTGGAGATGAAGGAGTGTAGCCATCAGGTGACCTTCCTGGCCTTCTTCAGGGGCCTGAGGTATGATTTCTGCTTTACAAAGGATGATAGCAAGTTCCTGAAAAGGTTCGGTCATTTGCCCAAGGTCAAATAACTAAGGAGCTTGGGGAGATCCCAAAACTCCACCAGCCTCTGGGAGATTCTTTCCATGGCACCACATGGGCCCTTGAAAGGACACAGACTTCCGAGAGCGGATAAGAGGTAGAGAGGGGGTTGTACCCATCATCTGGAAAGAGCCCATTCTTTGGTGAAAAGGGGGAGGGGTCAGTGACTATCTCATTAATCAGACAGCAGTATCATTATCATCCCCCAACAACTTTGAAACATTGAAAAGCAAACATGAGCCATTCGTCCAAAATTCCAAGACAGATTGCCATGGTAGGGAAGTCTGAACAAATCTGCACAAGTGCGCGCACACACGCGCACATACACACCCACCAAACATAATCAAGGCTTTTCTCATGATCTTATGTTCCTAATCTCTTCATTACTCACTACTTTCTTAGAATAGCCACGCGTAAAATGGAGTGTACTTAACGAATGAGAAGTGTAGAAAGAAATTACTTTTTCTGATGTCTGGGATTTTTTTATTGCTACGTGTGGTTTTAATTTTTTTTTTATTTGGGATAAAACTATAATTAGGGTGAAATTTTATCTTGATTCATGCAAAGTAGTCCTACTACCAAAAATATTTCATAAGCTCCCCAATTTGAAATTTCTTATAGTTCTGGGTGGACTTTTTAAGAAAGTTCATCTTCTCCACGACTAAATTCCAGCATACATTTAGTTTCGTGATTGAGGTAATGAGCCTGGAGCCTGAGAGTAATGTGTAGGCGAAGACAGGAAAGAATCCATGCAGTTCTTGTGACTGGAGCCCAAAAGGTGTGGGGACGTCAACAGAGGAGGGAAGTCTTGCTGTAGGGCTGAGGTCAGTTTCCCCAATGTGCTTCACTTTCTTTGTAATTAATAATTATACACACCAGTACCACCATGTTGGAGTTCCCTTACATTTTATGAATATCTTTTTTGAGAATATGTGCAATATATTGGGATAAATTCTATTACAGAGAGAATGTTTATGAGAAAAAAAAAAAAAAAACCCTGCCTTTCTCAATGACTCAAATACTTAGACACTGAAGTACTGAGAATGCCAGTGGAGGTGAAGCTGTCTGAAGCAGTGTAAAGCCCTTTATGGATTTCTGTATATAAATCATTGACATGAGAACTGCACACCAGTCCCCTATGTGTATTTAAGCAAATGGCCTGAGGGCCTTTTATTGGGCTGTGGCTTTGCTTGAGTTCTTCAGCAAATAGACTGCATCTGTATGCTTTTCTTTCTTTTTTTATCCTCTCTTTAAAACCTTCCTCCTTTTCTTCAACAAATAATGTTTGATTACTAAGAAGACTATTAAGAAGACCTGGGGAAGTGAAGGCCGGAAGGAGTGAAGAGCGGAAGCAAAGGCAGAAGGCAGGGGGGCAATGTTAGTTCAGAGCCTGTGCGGCTGGAGCAGAGACAGCAGCAATGACAGAGTGGTGTGAGGGGTGCGTGGGATCCATATCACATGGGGGTTGTCTGCTGCGAAGGAATTCAGGAGTTTTTTCCCTAAATTTAAGTTGGATAACATACAGTGTAGTCTTGGCTTCCGGAGTAGAACCCAGCGGTTCATCTCTTACATATGGCACCGGGTGTTCATCCCAAAATGCGCCCTCCTTAATGCCCATCACCCATTTAACCCATCTCCCCATCCACCTCCCCTCCAGCAGTCCTCAGTTTGTTCTCTGTATTTAGGAGTCTCTTATAGTTTGCCTTCTTCTTTGTTTTTATCTTACTTTTCCTTTCCTTCCCCTATGCTCACCTGTCGTATTTCTCAAAATTCCACCTATGAGTGAAATCATATGACATTTGTCTTTCTCTGACTGACTAATTTCGCTTAGCATAACACCCTCTAGTTCCATCTACATTGTTGCAAATGGCAAGATTCCACTATTTTTCATCGCCAAATAGTATTCCATTGTGTGTGTGTGTGTGTGTGTGTGTGTGTGTGTGTGTGTACTACATCTTCCATCACTCATCATCAGGGAAATACAAATCAAAACCACAATGAGATACCACCTCACACCTGTCAGGGTGGCTAAAATTAACAACTCAGGAAACAACAGATGTTGGCGAAGATACAGAGGAATTCAGGTTTAAGAAGCTCTTGGTACATTGTTTTGTTTCGACATTTTTCAACAATTTGGATTTCATCTTCTCAACTATACTACCTTTAATTTCAGAGCCAATACTCTCCCCTTCATAACTGGTGCCCCTACCCACCCTGATGGCAGTGACAACACTCTCTCTTTTTCTTTCCACCTCTCTGACTCTACCTCTGCCCTTTCATTGCCTTTCTTCCTTGACAAACCCCTTAGGTGTTGCTTTGCCCAGGTATTACCCTCAGCTACCTTCTTTCTCTAGATGCCGTTTCTGGGTGACATCTTTTTTTTTTTAAGTTTTTATTTATTATTTTGAGAGAGACAGAGACAGCATGAGTGGGGGAGGGGCAGAGAGAAAGGGAGAGAGAGAGAATTCCAAGCAGGCTCCATGCTGCCAGTGCAGAACCCATGAAACTGTGAGATCATGACCTGGGCTGAAACCAAGAGTCAGACACTTAACTGACTGAGCCACCCAGGTGTCCCTCTGGGTGACCTCTTTGGAACCATGGTTTCTACACCACTAATTCTCCAACCCAGTCTTGACTTCTCAACTGAGCTTATAGGCCATCTCCACTGGGAGATGTCCACTCTTTTCGTTGTGAACCTTTCTAATGTCCCCCTACTCCTAAAGGATGAAGCTAGAGCTCCCCAGTGACCCTTGTGCTCTGTCCTTGCTTCACCTCAACCCTACACCTTCCTCTTCCTCCCGAGGCCGTGAGACACAAGAAGAGCATCTTCTGGGTGACTGTCCCCAATCCAGCTTTTCCCCAAATGCAGCATCACTGAAGAGCTTGCTCGGTGAACTGCTGGCCACCTATGGCGTGTCAGATGGTGCCTCACGCTCAGCACATGATGGTGAACGGGACCTCCTGGATTCATCCTTGAAGTGGAGGAAGCCCAAAATGGGGGCGGCAACCAATAAGCAGTTTGGGGCAACCAGCAAGCAGTCAGAGGAAATAAGTGAAAGTGCAAATGTGCTCAAAAATGCAAAGGTCAAATTTTTTGAAAGAGAAGAAAGTGAGCAAAGGCATGACTTGGGAGAAGGGGGAGGGATAGAAAATAGTTAGAAGGTGTAAGGAAGGAAAGCTGAGGAAAACCCGGGTAAACTCTTTCAGAACCCTAGGTGAAATTGCCTTCTGAAGAAGCAGGGGAAAGTGGAGATTTCTGGAGAGGAAGAAAAGAATGGGGGGGGGGGGTACTCCCAAGGAAGCTTCCATATTGCCTTGACTAGACCTTTGGCCACGGGTCCAGCTGTAGTCTTGGCTGCAGTGGACCTTACAACCTTCACCAGGGACAGGAAAGTGATCTCCCCTAAGAGCAAGGCTCTAGGTTAAATGAAAGGAAATGAAATTCTCTAAGAAAAACATTAAATCCTGGGTAAAGGAACCTGAGGTGTGGCAGGTGACAAGGCATATAAAAACAACCTGAAGCTCTTCATTTCAGTAGGACATGAGGTTTAAGCTGGTCCCTCCACACACTGCTCTGAATAGCCACAGGCCTGAGGGCTGGCCCATGGTGGTGATTTCTGGCTCCCAGCAGCAGAAGGGGGTTTGGCTAGGAGAGCAACCCTGTGAGCAAGATGCCCCAAGCGGATGGGTCCACCAGCCTGGAGTTGCAGATGGTGGACTTCAGGACTCCTCCAAAGGTCTTTTGATGTGTACTGCCCAGGATCAGAATCAGAAATGTACAAATTAAAGATGGTCGAGAAGACTTGACTCAAGAGGATTATTGTGGTGGGGTTTTGCAGTAAGGGAGAGAGATGGGACTCAACTCCAAATGCAATAAGGAAAAGTGGGGATTAATGGCTAAGTAACAGGGTGGGAGGTTGGTAGATGGAACACTTCTTGTCATATGTGACCTAGAATGTCAGGGATTTGGATGTCCATCTCTGGTCCATGACACAATGTAGATTCAACCAACACTTAAAGAATATCTGTAATGGGCCAGGTACTATGTCAAGTACTTCCATTTATTATTTTATTTCATCCACACAAGTATCCTGTGATGCATCAGTATTCCTTTCAAAATTGAAAATATTGGAACTAGAAGAAGCAACCAGCACAAGGTCATACCTCTGGTAAGTGAAAAGCCAGGACTCAGGTCATCTGGCTTCAGGTTCAGAGATATTTCCATGGCTATGTAACTGTCAGCGCTGACCTTATTATTTGCCTGCCTCTGGGCCCTTTGTCCCTTTTAAATGGTAAAAAGACACCCCAAACAACCTCAGTTCTCCTCTCCTGCCCAGTGGTCATTTCAAATTAGAACTGTTTTTATCATTAGCAGCTTTATAGTCTGTACCATGGAAATGCACAGGACTCGCCGTTTTCATCTTACCTTCACATATAAGAACAGGTGTAAAAGGAGCAAAGGAGTGTGTGTGTGTGTGTGTGTGTGTGTATTTGGGGGTTTTGTGTCTCTGTCACACCATTCTCTTCCCCTCCTCCCCCCTAAATTGAAAATAAATTCATAGCAGGCTTGAGAAGGGAATTTTATCATCACAGGTTTGGCAAAACTGGACTGCCATCACCCGGTGTTTTAGCAAGCCCGGTCTTGCCTTCCACGGTGAGGGTGAATGGGCACGATGTGAATGATTATCCAGGCACATCAGCGGAGGCCGTGCAGAGCCTTCTGCTCTGACTCCTGTGGAGAGCAGCGCTTTGGCGTTGGTGGGCAGCTGGGCTGAGACTTCTTGGTCAGGAACCACCTGACTTCGCACACCCAGAAGCTGAGTTGAGGGAGCATCGGCTGCTCCAGGTGGTGATGAGCGACAGGCGGGTGGGCACAAATCAGGCCTCTGCCGGCCCTCTCACACCATCGTAGGAGGCAGAGCCTCCCGCCACCCCCATCAACCTGCTCCTCCACGCTGTGGATTCCGTTAACCAAGAACAAAGCCCCCCTCCTTCCTCAGTTCTTAGGAGAGCTTTAAGTACAGGTGCCCTCGGGGAAGGTAACACATTCACCTAAACTGACCACAGAGGTGAGGGTTCGCAGTGGATGAGGCCTCGGGGTCTGAGCCTTCGGGAGCCCTTGTCCGCCCTTCTGGATCCAAATATCAACGAGCCCATCAACGACGGTCTGGCGGCACCGGAATGAACTGCTTGGAGTCTTTAAAGGAAAATTTAAGGCAGTGCATAATGCAATAGAGAAGACTTCCCTGTGATTGGAGGCACATCACACACATTTCAAAGGAAAGAATTTGAGAATCAAGATAAGAGCAGCGGAAATACAGAGCAGGCATAGAGGCGCTGGCAGCCAGAGGAGACTGGGAATGCCAGCCCTCTTAGAGCCACTTCATTGTCCTTTGTAAATACGGTGACACAGTCTCGGCCTGCTTTGGCCAGTCTGTCACTGGCGTTTTCCCTAGAATGTCACTTTATCTCCTGAGTCGTCCCTGGCACATCCAACACAGCATGGCCAGCAGGAGAAAAGGAAAGCAAAGTGATTTGTATTCATTTATCCTTAGGAACAAAGGTCACCCTTGGTAACCGTTCTTCCCTAAGACAGCTTGTGTATTCACAATGACTCGTGACAGCCAGCCAGTCTTAATGGAGACCTTCCTTTTTACTGAGAAGAACTTCCCCGAAGGCTCTGCATTAGCCTCCCTCACTGCAGGGAAGATAAACGGGTTGTCCTACTGATTCTTGCCCAGAGAACAGACATCCTATCAAGTACACGAATGTATACTGGCAAGAAAGACCAGCAAAGCTCCATCGTACTATTTTTTTACCCAATGTTTTTTTATTCCTAAATGAAGACAAGGAGGCTCTCCCTGCTGCATTATTACCCCTGCTCCCACAACCTGCCTTATGACCTCGCACCGAGGCCTGGAGGTTCTTCTCAGATGAAGGTGGTGGGGGCGGGGAGAGTGGGGAGACGTATTTAATTAGAAGACCAGGGGCTGGAATGGAGAGATAAGTGAGGGGGTATCCAGAAGCTTCTGGAGACTCTAGGGTTGGTAGAGCAGAAGGCAGGCTGCCGGGGAGGTTCCAGCTTCCAAAATAGTGCTGGCACTCTTGGTTGGCATTCACAGGCATACCTCAGAGAAACTGGGGGTTTGGTTTTAGACCATTGCAATGAAACAAGTTGATTTTTTTTGCCTTCCAGCATATAAGAGTTATGTTTACGCTACGCTGTAGTCTATTAAGTGTGTACCAGCAATAGCATTATGTCTGAAGAAGCAAGGCACATATCTTAATTAAAAAATACTTTATTGCCAAAACATGCTAACCACAATCTGAGCTTCTGGTGAGTCATAATCATTGATAGCAGATCACCGTAACAGAATAATAACGAAAAGCTTGGAATATCGTGAGAAATACCAAAATGTGATCCAGGGACGTGCAGTGAGCAAATGCTGTCGGAAACGTGGCACTGAGAGACTCCTTTGATGCAGGGTTGCTACAAACCTGCGATTTATAAACAACACAGTGCTGTTGAAGTGAAGCAAAACGAGGGATGCACGTCCTGCAAGAGAGAAAAGAATCAGGAAGATTCTTTGGTTTTTTTCAGGTAGATTCTTCAAAGAGACTAATAAACATATTCTTTCTATCCCTCTCCTATTTCTGCGATTTACATACTGGGGAGGCAGAGAGTCAAATAGATGAGCATCTTTAGGGGAGCAGGTAACTGCTTCCTGCTCTTAGATGTATTGTCCTCACGCTGGCCAGTCTGTACGTGCCCATTTAGCCCTTCATTCATTTAACCACACTTCATTAGAACCTTCTCACATCCAGACATTTTCTTAGGTTCTGGTGACACGACAGTTAGCATGGACAGTTCCCTGCGCTGGTAGAAGGCTGGGACACAACGCTAACCCAGGAGTGCTAAGTTGGAGGAGAGGCGACCCAGACTTGTCTGGGGACTTCAGTGAGGCTGACTTGGGAAGGAGAAACTTGGGTCAGGGTGTGAAGGATGGGCGGGCCTTGGCCTGGCTTTCTGGCAGGGAAGACCCCCTTCCTGATGCAAGAAAACTTCTTAAAGGCAGAATGCAACTTACAAAGCAGGCTTGCATGAGGGTGTGACGGGGACACATCTGAGGCCAATCACCAGTGTGTACACTCCCACCCTTTTCTTCCAGCATGGTACAAAATCCTGATGTCACCTCTTGGCCACCATGGCTTTGTGGGCAAAATCAGACGCCACAGCAAAATCATCCACCTTGCCCTTCAGTTACCCCAGCCGGGGCTTGGGGACGGTGTGAACACCTGTGTCACCCGCTGTGCTTAAGTCCAGGAGGAGTCTCCTTCTCAGTCAAATCCATTCAAACAAACAGGAAATAATTCCTCGTGAGCTGCCTGTTTTGTTTCCTGTGTGGCAGTCTCTGTATCTAACTTCCATACAATCCAAACTCCCAAGCTAATCCAGGATAGGGCGTGGCAGGAAGTCTAAGGTAGGGGACCACGGGGCTGGGACCCGGGAATGGAGGAAGCAGAGGAGGTGGCAGAACTGGGCTGGGGCTCCTGGGAGACAGGTAGGGCACTTGTAGATCCGCTCTGATGCTGTGGTGCTCAAGGGAGATCGGGGGCGTGGAGGTAGGTTTGAGTCATTTGATTATTTATTAACTGGAGAATTAAGGAAATTCTTGCAGTGAGAATGTGTTGAGTGAGAAGAAAGGAAATTACAGATCAGACCTGAGATTACCAGCACTAAAGGGAAGGCAGGAGAAGGGGAGGCTCGTAAGAGGAAAGGGAAGGGGAGGGAGGGGAGAGGGCAGTGGGGAGGGGAGTCGGGAGGAGAGGAGGGGGGGAGGGAAGAAGAAAAGGAAATCCAGGTATCCCCCACTTTTTCAAAGTTCCCATTAGGCCACTTTGTTTTTACAAAAGGCCTGCATCAGTACCCATTTTCACAATCCAAAAGAAATCCAGAGAGGCTTTTTGCTTTTAGAGGAAAAGATGGAAAGCAAAACTAGCATCAGTGTTTGTTTCACAGCGAGCCATTACAGAGGCCACGTGCCCCCTGGACACCACTGAGCTCCTTCCCAGGGAGCTCCACTCCAAAGCTGCCACAGCTTTGACCAGTGTCTGTGGGCATCTCTGCTTTATCTCCATTTATTTTGTGCATCCATTAAAAAAATGTGTCCTAAGGTATCAGAAAAGCCTAAGAGAGGTTATTTTGGGGGGTCTTGGAACGCTCCAATTTTTTTCATAGAAATCAACGGTAATTGCTTTTTTGCTTTACCTCATTGCGGCTTACGAAAGCTTTCATAGAACGCTTTGCTTTCAGATAGCAGGGGAAACGTGTAGCTGGAACAGAGGGTGCAAACAGGGAGGGAAATCGCACAGAAACCAGAGGAAGTGGTCTATGTGGCAGAGAAGCCATGTAGATAAGGGAAAGGGCGTGTTCCTTGGATTTACAAAGACATGGGTCATTCGTTCATTTTAGTAGTTGCAGAGGGCTGAGGTGTGAACAGCAGTTAATCTGTGAGGGAAAAGGGAGACAACGTGGTAACCAAAGGGAGTCACAGATTTGGGACAGAGGTTTTTTGTTTTTTGTTTTCAATATCATAGGGACTTGGATATGCAATTGGGAAGGGGAAAAGGAGATGAGGGGAGACTGGCGAAATCCAGCCGAAGTCTGGAGTTTAGTTAATAGTGACAGACCAATGTCGGTCCCTTCATTGTGACAGACGTGCGGCTGTAATGTGAGCGGTTAGTGTTAGGGAAAGTGGGGTGAGGCGTATGTGGGAACTCTCTGCGTGATTTCTGCCACTTTCCTGGAACTCTAAACCTATTTCAAAACAAAAGGTGACTTTAAAAATGAGCTATTGGGAAATTGCCTTTAATGAGAGACCAAGAGGAGAAGAAGGGGCAAGACTGGTAGGCAGGCAGGGCCACCAGCAGATGGAGGAGGGAGGTCGGGGCAGTGGGAAAGGTGCATTTACAGACTTGGTGGTGGGAAATTCAAGGCCATCTCTTAGATGGCATCTTTCTCTGACAAAGAAAAGGTCCTACATTGGCTAAATTGAGAGAGGAAGGAAATGGAAGATTTAGGTAGTGGAGATTCTTTAAAAAGCCACAATGTGTAATGGAACAGAAAGAATGCCTAGGGCGATGTGGGGAATATCTAATTGCCATGGGTAGCTTTTAGGAACTTTATTGCTTACCGATTACTGATATTCTAGGCTGTCTCTTAAGAATATTCACCATCTGGGCACCTGGGTGGCTTAGTCAGATAAGCATCTGACTCTTGATCTCAGCTCAGGTCATGATTTCACACTACATGGGGCTCTGTGCTGACAGTGTGGAGCCTGCTTGGGATTCTGTATCTCTGCCTCTCCTCCCCCACCCCCGCCCCTCTCAAAATAAAAATAAGTAAACTTAAAAAAAATATTCATCCATTGGTCAGTCCAGGTTACTGTTGTCAGATTGTCTACTGGCTTAATTCTAATAAAAAAGTCATCTAAAAGTAGCTTTTATAGAAAAGCAGCATTATGTACAATAGCCAAACTATGGAAGCAGCCCAAGTGTCCATTGATTGACGAATGGATAAGGAAGATGTGGTGGATAGATAGATAGACAGATAGATAGATAGAAATATTACTCAGCCATAAAAAAGAATGAAATCTTGCCATTTGCAACAACATGGATGGATCTTGCTGTTTGCAACAACATGAATGGATAAAGATGTGGTGGATAGATAGATAGATAGATAGATAGAAATATTACTCAGCCATAAAAAAGAAGGAAATGTTGCCATTTGCAATAACATGGATGGATCTGCAGGGTATTAGAGTAAATGAAATCAATCAGTCAGAGAATGACAAATACCCTATGATTTCACTCACATGTGGAATTTAGGGAAGAAAACAAATGAACATAGCAAGGAAAAGAAAAAGACAGGAAAACCAAGAAACAGACTCTGAACTACAGAGAGCAAGCTGATGGTTACCAGAGGGGGGTGGTGGAGGGTGGAGGAAACAAGAGATGGGGATAAAAGAGTATATTTGTCAGGATGAAAACACTTCCTATAAAAAGATAGCTTTTATAGATCGACTAACATCTAATGAGGGTGAGCTGACCTTTCTTTCAAATGTCTAGATTCATAGTAACTTCAGCCATGGGTTTGAGAAAAACTCATCATCCTTTGCTTCTCTCTTTGACTCTGGGCAGTTCTGACCCAACCACACAGAGGGTCCCCCCTCTGACCTTCCCAACACCCTACCCAGGCAGCGTTAGTCACTTTCTTCACTGAGCACCACCACTTTAAAAAAAAATTAATGTTTATTTATTTTTTTTTCAACTTTTTTAAAAATTTTTTTTTATTTTTGGGACAGAGAGAGACAGAGCACGAACGGGGGAGGGGCAGAGAGAGAGGGAGACACAGAATCAGAAACAGGCTCCAGGCTCTGAGCCATCAGCCCAGAGCCTGGCGCGGGGCTCGAACTCACGGACCGCGAGATCGTGACCTGGCTGAAGTCGGACGCTTAACCGACTGCGCCACCCAGGCGCCCCTGTTTACTTATTTTTGAGAGATAGAGAAAGAGAGAGAGAAGAGAGGGAGCAGGGGAGGGGCAGAGAGACAGGGAGACACAGAATCTGAAGCAGCTCCAGGCTCTGAGCTGTTAGCACAGAGCCTGACGTAAGGCTCAAACTCATGAAGTGCAAGATCATGACCTGACCCGAAGTTGGACGCTTAACCAATTGAGCCACCCAGGCGCCCCAAGCACCAACACTTTATATGCCTCAACGAGAAGTCACATTTTCTCATTGCACTGCAGTCAACTTACATGTTTACTTAATACTTTGGAGGTAGATTAAAATAAATACATCATACTTTTCAAATGCTCAATATAAAAGTACTCATAAAAGTTATGAGAAATGGTGACTGGAGAGTTTCTTACCCATGTAGCTTAAAAACATACCCTTACACCCTAGTAAAGTAGAATTAGAAATGTTTGGCTTAATATTCTTTTTTTCTCTCTGTCTTCTCATAGAATAGGATATGTGTATACCAGTGGAACCCTGATTTTTAATATTTTAAATATTTAACAAACTTCCAGTTTGTTTCAGTGTGTTAATATTTGTTAATATGTGTTTAATATTTTATTTTTTTATTTATTTTTTTTTTAATTTTTTTTTTTTTCCAACGTTTATTTATTTTTGGGACAGAGAGAGACAGAGCATGAACGGGGGAGGGGCAGAGAGAGAGGGAGACACAGAATCGGAAACAGGCTCCAGGCTCTGAGCCATCAGCCCAGAGCCCGACGCGGGGCTCGAACTCACGGACCGCGAGATCGTGACCTGGCTGAAGTCGGATGCTTAACCGACTGCGCCACCCAGGCGCCCCTGTGTTTAATATTTTAAATATTTAACAAACTTCCAGTTTGTTTCAGTGTGTTAATGATCACGTGGTGGCGATCACGCCCAAATTAAACAGAAAATACTGGAGGAAAATGCAGATAAAGAGAGCATTGCACAGAGACCTTAAAATGGATTCAATATGCAGAATGAACGTCTTGCTGAATTGCACTTTCCAAAACCACTGTTACTCACCAAAAAGGAATCGCTATGATTTCAGTCCAGCCAGTAACCAAGTCAGCAGGACTTCCAGGACAGGGGGATGCACAGATCCTTAATTTCTAACTGTGAAATTCTCGGAATGCTTTTCCTGTGAGTATGTGCAACAAGCCTACAGTCCAGTCAAAACAGGGTGGTAGAAACAGGAAGTGGAGATTCTGGCCCGCCGTGAGGCGGGGACGAGAAACAGGCGTGTTTGAGAGCCTCCAGCCACAGAGAGAGAAGGGCAGCAGGGCCAAGTAGCAGATGGGAGATCGAGGGGACAGGACTCTGATTGTGTGAGGGGTAAGTGGCTTGAGTTTTAGCTATGAGATGTTATTTCCTACAGCTTGTTTGTCACAGGTAATATGAAGGGTCAACAAAAAAGAGCCAGCAAGAGAGTCCCAAGGAGCTAGCACAGAACTCTCCCCAGCTGTCCCCACAGCTGTCGCTGACAAATGATGTCTGGCACCTGTTCCCCCAGTTCACCCCAAGTATGATCAACAAGAGAGAACGAAGAAACCTATTCCATTACCTAAAGCTAGGAGGGGCCTGTGACTCGATCTTTTCTTTGGGCGAGGTTTGATTGCTTGGCTAATCTTACTTTAGCTTGAGGTGTTTTATATGTATATCTGTATAGATATAAGTGTGCGTATAATCAGCTAGACCAGGTTTAGCTTAAATGTTTTTAAATAGGATTTATTTTTTTCAGTTGAGAGGTAATACACTTTAGTCCTGCTATTCTTGGAGAAAAAAAACCCCAGAGGCTAATGAGAAATGTTTTGTCTTATCTATGTGAAAAGTGAATGGAAAAACAACCAGCCGTAAATGGATCTTGTTGTGATGATGTAGCATAACTGACCTTTGGCCAGTCCCGCCAGGAAGCTGTTTTTAGCCATGGTAACCTTTGCATATGGTCTGCTCCAGTGCTGGGTCATGGCTGAGACCCCTTGGGAAAGTCACCATTCCCACGGCGGCTTCAGCGGGAAGTCCACGTGGGTCCTTGCTCCATCGCCGATCTGCTGCCATCATCAGGCTGCCACCGGGTCCTGCTCCTGATGAAGACAGCAAAGTCCAGAGTGCTCCCAGCATTGAACGGAACATGAAAAACTTTATACCCCATAAATAGTGGTAGTGCGGTGATCTTTAGGAAGTTGAAGAAAAAGCCACAGTCAGTGTCAATAACAGCGTCAAAAAAATGCCTTCAGAGAGCAAGTTTTCTGAGAACAGATGTTGGGACAGTTGTCTTTGCACCAGTGGGGCTGCTGCAGAGTCAAAGCTGGGTGGCCCTGAGCCTGATTAGAAACCACCCCATACAGGTCTGCAACAAACTCATGGGGGTTGAAGCCAGGTCTCCAAGGAGTAAGGGAGCAGGGCTGTGTGGCCTCAGTAACTGATGGAAATGACTCATTTCCAGTCTGTGATGTTGAGAGAAATAGAAATGATTCATCCTCCCCCGTTACTTAGTGTTTATTGCCATTGGTTTGGAACCATCTGGGTGAAGATTTATGTCACTGAATAGTAATATAAGGAATCCCTAACCAGGAAGGTACCAAATACCAATGTCAACCTTGTATATTTGAAACTAGAGTCCCAATCTTTGTAACATTTTTTTACTTACCTTGGCTACAACCACCCTCCGCTAAATCCCTAATGGACTATGGCTATGCAGGTCCATTCACTCACTCATCAAATATTCATTCACGCTTACTGAGGGCCCAGGCTCTGTCCTGGGCTCCAGGCACAAATGACAACGTTTACTGACCAAGGCTTCAGTCCCAAACCCAATTTTTCTGGCACTGGCTGAACAGAGCAGATCTGAATCTAGAGGAGTCTCTGTGACAAGACTGGAAAGACCAAAAATTCTGGTCTATACCTCCTTGCCCCTTGACCACCTATTCCTATGTGGCTTCCCAAGGGCAGAGCACTTTCTAGGGGGCTCGTTGACATCTCAGAACCAGGTAGTTTTATAGAACACATCCCAGAATGAAAGACCAACCCAAGGCTTAGTCCTCCAAGTAAAGATTCTAAATAGGGTGACCTTAAAGAGGCCTTGCCATGTGGACCAAAAGTCATTAACCCCGCACTCCACACTCAACAACTCTAGCACAGGAAGGTTCTTGGCTTTGACCCTGCTTCACGCTAGTACTCCCACTAATGTGGTGACTCTCAGCCCTTTTTCTGCCACGATCCACTTTAGGGAGGACTCAGGTGTGGAGGAGAAGGCCTACGTGTCCTCTTCCAGGAGCTCGCTTAGGACCAACCTTGGGGTTGCAGATTCAGTTAAGACTCTTTTAGTCTTTATCCACCCTGTCCTACCTTATCCTCTCTTTTGGGAAAGTCCCTCACTGGCTGGACTGTTAATGTGCACTCCCTTTCTCGACTGGCATCTTGAATTTTTTGGCCGGCCACAGAATTCACTACTCTCTCTGAGGTCTTTCAGGTTGATACTAACAGTGAGTCATCAGACCCCTTTAGAGTCAGCCTTAGAATAATTAAACATCAAGCTGGCAAGAACCTTTGGGAGGATTAAAGCTGATCATCTCCTCCATCCCTTTATTTGTCAGTCAAATCACTTTCTGAGAGGTAGGGATCCGGCTTCTTTCTGAACACGGTCAGTGACGGGGGCTTTTCCACCTTAAGAAGGCCCAGTCCACTGATGGCTCTAATGGAATTTCTGTTATGGGAACCCAGGTCCAATTTACACTAAACTGACTTCCACTTTAAAGACAAGGTAATACTTTCATCTTTTAAATTTTTTTTTTTTTTTCAACGTTTATTTATTTTTGGGACAGAGAGAGACAGAGCATGAACGGGGGAGGGGCAGAGAGAGAGGGAGACACAGAATCGGAAACAGGCTCCAGGCCCTGAGCCATCAGCCCAGAGCCTGACGCGGGGCTCGAACTCACGGACCGCGAGATCGTGACCTGGCTGAAGTCGGACGCTTAACCGACTGCGCCACCCAGGCGCCCCAATACTTTCATCTTTATGTAGGGCCATTTTAGCAACTGGTACATTTGGTCACTGGTGAAGTACATGTGTTGGGATTCCTGCACCCAACAGGAAATGACTGATTTCTCTAAGGGATTGGGTCAGAAAGACAGAACACTCCTTCTCTGCAGCTGGAGCCCCCAAAAGACAACTGCAGGCTCCTTTTGGCCCGATTTTCGGATCCAGTGAGCAGATTCCATCAGAGGGAGCGTTTGGGTTTTTCCTAGCTCCATCTGCTTGAAGGAGTTGGTTTGAGATTCACGTCCATGGTTGTCACTTCCTTCTCTCATGGTTGCGATAGTGTTGCTTATCTGCTGATATAGATAATTCATGTATAGTGCAAGGGTACCTCTTGAACTTTGCCAGGGAAATCAGAACCAGTCGCCAGAACGTTCAAATAGCCCTGGTTTAAAATATGTGATGTTTTGAGGTAGGTGCCCAGCATTGTTTTTGGTGATTTTCTTCTGGGAGAGGATGCCTAAGGAAGAGCAGATTCTCCCAGCTGGCTGTTTGGTTACAGAGACATGCCCGTTCCTTTCCAGAACAGCTGCCAGAGCACTTGGTCTGTAGCACTGCTCCTAACTTGTAATTAGCTAAATGTTGGTATTTGCCAGGTTGTGACTGTGTGCATCCTTGACTCAAGAGATGAGAACATGAGAATTTCACAGGTATTAAAGACTATCAGGGGGTTATTTTAATGACAGAGAATGTTGCTAAAGAATATGCCAGGGTAGGGGTGCCTGGGTGGCTCGGTCGGATAAGCGTCCAATTTTGGCTCGGGTCATGATCTCACAGTTTGTGAGTTCCAGCCCCGCATTGGGTTCTGTGTTGACAGCTCAGAGCCTGGGGACTGCTTTGGATTCTGTGTCTCCCTTTCTCTCTGCCCCTCCTCTGTTTGTGTTCTATCTCATCTCTCAAAAAATAAATAAACGTTAAAAAAATTAAGAAAAAAAGAATATGCCAGAATGGGGTAAAGATAAACAGCCAAAACTCAGGGTGTCACCTACAATAGAGAAGGGATCTTAGTCCATTTGGGCTGCTATAAAAAATACTGTAAACTAGTTGGTTTATAAAGAGCAGAAATGTAGGGGCACCTGGGTGGCTTAGTCGGTTAAGCATCCAACTCTTGATCTCAGCTCAGGTCTTGATCTCAGGGTCATGAGTTCAAGCCCCCTGTTGGGCTCCACGCTGGGCATGAAGCCTACTTATAAAAAACAGCAGAAATTTACTGCTCACATTTCTAGAGGCTAGAAACCCAAGATCGTTATAACACAGTCATCCAGGTTGCAGAATGCTGACTTCCTCTTGTGTCCTCTGTTGGCAGAAGGGGCAAAGGAGCTTTCTTGGGCCTTTTTTTATAAAGGCACTAATCCCACGTATGAGGGCTAATCACTTCCCAAAGACCCGACCTCCCAATACCATCACCTTGGCAGTTAGGATCTCAGTGTATGAATTTGTGTGGGGGTAACATTCAGACCGTAACAGAATGGGTAACACAATACTTTTGAAAATGGTGTGAAACACTTAGTTTTGATGCACATTATCAGGTAAACTGAGTAAGGCTTTTTAAAATAAGAACTCTGCCAGAGTGATGGGAACAGCCTATTCTGGCAGTCTGAATAATGATCCCTTCAGATGTCTACATCCTAATCCTGGAACCTGTGAACGTTACTGTAGATGGCAAAAGAGACTTTGCAGCTATGGGTAAACTAGGGATTTGGGGATGGGGGAGATTACCCTGGATTATCTGGGTGAGACCTAACTGCAATTTCCAGGGTCCTGTAAGAGTGAGGCTGAGGAGTATGTGACAACACAGAGGATGTGCAGAAATGGGTGATGTGCTTTGAAGATGGAGGGAGGGGGTTACAGACCAAGAGATACAGGTCACCCCGGAGAGCTAAAAGGCAAAGCAATGGCTTCTCCTGTAGAGCTTCCAGAAGAAGCCAACCCTGCTGACACCTCGACTTTAGCCCAGTGAAACTGATTCCAGCTTCTGACCTCCCTCCAACTGGGAGAAAATAAATTTGTGTTCGTTTAAGCTACTGAGTTTGTGGTAATATGTTCCAGCAGCAGTAGGAAACTCATACACACGCCTTCATGTACTTTTCTCGTGATTAGAGGAAAGTTGAAAATCTTGGAGACTGATCAAAGGAAATTATAATTACCAGAATGGCCAAATGGAAAATTCTGATCATGAACATAAGGTGTGCAATGTGCAAGTGAATTGAGAAGCTTCTGCATGAGAAGAAAATGTAAGAATGGTTAATACCTGTGCATTGTAAGAAGAAGGTGTAAGCATTATACAAACTTTGTGACAAAACGGGAACAGAGAACAGGTGTAGAATCGGAGTGCTTCATAAGGAAAGTGACCTTGAAAGTCACCTTGTCCATCCTCCCATATTGAGGATGAAGGAATTTGGACAGGGAGAGCTTTGGGAAATAGTCCAAAGTCACACAGCGAGGCCGCTGTGAGCTGGGACCACACTTCTGCTTCTTGGCTCCAAAGCCCTGCAGGGATTTTTCTCCTGATCCATGACATTTAAAAGTTTGCGAATAACCTGTAATCAAAGGAGAAATGCTATCGATGAGTCAGTGCGCAGTGCTTGGGAATGGGCACCAGTCTTCATTATTTTTCAGTCTTTATTAGGACTTTGTTATTATGACTATGAGAGGGAGAGGGGCAGGACATTATTGCCCTTTGCAAATGCTACTAGATCAGGGCATGAAGTTTGCTGTTACAGAAAAAGGGGATAACAAAGCATTTAGAAGTATTCTTTAAATTTAGACCTGAAAAAAAAAAAGCAGATTTACTGAGAGAAAACTTTTTGTTTTTAATTTTTTTTTTCAACGTTTATTTATTTTTGGGACAGAGAGAGACAGAGCATGAACGGGGGAGGGGCAGAGAGAGAGGGAGACACAGAATCAGAAACAGGCTCCAGGCTCTGAGCCATCAGCCCAGAGCCCGACGCGGGGCTCGAACTCACGGACCGCGAGATCGTGACCTGGCTGAAGTCGGACGCTTAACCGACTGCGCCACCCAGGCGCCCCAACTTTTTGTTTTTAATCTGGTAGGTGAAATGGCATTATTCTGAGAGATCTGGAAACTCAACATGTTTTTTCCACTCCCTTGACCTGAAGTGTCTTTGGGATAAAATATCTCCCAATTTTTTGCCCCCCCCCCCCGCTAGATGTTAAAATTATTGAGAAATGTGGAAAGAGAGAAAAAGAGAGAGAGGGGAGGAGAGGTGGAGCAAGAAGAAATCGAAGGAACCAACTTATAAAAGATGGTGTTGCCCACTTTCCTTCTTCTCCAGCAAACATAGGCACACACTACTTATTCAACAACTAATTATTCAGCCAATGCCAGGCCCTGGGCCAGGCACCAGGGAGACGTCCAGGAGCAAAATGCCTGCAGCTTCTCTCCATTTACATGCAATAAATTCTAGAGGTGGGAAGAGAAGATAGATACTGAGTCCTTCCTTCTTCTCCCCTTCCTTTCCCCCACCTCCACCCTCCCTGCCTTTTGCCAGGATTGCTGTCTTCTGACTGTCTCTGGCTTTTCCCAGTTTGTTTAATAATTTTCTAAGCTTTTGAAAGAATTTCCTGAGTGAATTGCAGCTGAACATCAGCCTCGATGCTGTTTCTTGTTTTATAGACGTCAGCGTTGTCTTTTCACGAATCCCGGACAATCTTTCAGAATTTGTCATCTCTGAGAATGCTGCCCTTGCCTAGCCCTGAAGCGAAAAAATGGAAGGAACCCTGGGCGAGTGTAGACAGGCTCGATTCTGATCCCTGTCTATTTTTAGCTGTGTGAACTTGGACAAGTTATTGAATATCCCTAGGATTAAGGTTTGGGATTCGAGGAGGGCCCATAAAAAAACATGCCTCCTTTCTGCTTGAGCTTTATTTATTTATGTATTTATTTATTTTTATCTTTTCATTAAGTTTTTTTAAATATTTATTTTTGAGACAGAGAGAGAGACAGAACACGAGCAGAGGAGGGGCAGAGAGAGAGGGAGACAAAGAATCCGAAGCAGGCTCCAGGCTCTGAGCTGTCAGCACAGAGCCTGACTTGGGGCTCGAACTCACGGACCGTGAGATACGACCTGAGCTGAAGCTGGATGCTTAACTGACTGAGCCACCTGGGTGCCCCAGTGAGGTTTTTTTTTTTTTTCTTTCTTTTTTTAATGTTTATTTTTGAGATGGAGAGCGAAGGCAGAGGAGACACAGAGAGAGGGGAACAGAGGATCCGAAGTAGGGTCTGTGCTGACACCAGAGAGCCCAATGTGGGGCTCGAAGTCACTAACCATGAGATCATGACCTAGGCCACAGTCAGAAACTTAACCAGCTGAGCGATTTAGGAGCCCTCTGCCTGCATTTTGATCAGTCGAGCATTGAAACCAAACGGTAAAGCAGATGGGTGTCAAAGTAACACCCACATTCTGGATAAAGACGATACGGGACAATCTGGCTTCTATCTGCAGGCCAGGAGACTGTCTGGTATTGAATCTCAGAATTCCCCACACGCTGTCAGAGCAGCACTGGGGCTCACTCAGCCTTCTCCCACCAGGACAGAGCCTGCTCCTGGAGAAGCAGAGTAAAACCTGTGCTCAGGCACGTGGGTCCTCAGGAAAGAGAAGGAAGGAGGGACAGATCCAGACAAGCCTAGTTCTCCTCCCTGCTCTCAATGGACTGAATCACTTCTACTTTCCATTGGCATGCTGGGGGGAGGATATGGGGAGAGAGGGTGTCATAAACCATCAGAGCCCCCGGCATGTAGAAGGAAGCAGTAGTTGACAGAAGTCTAACACCTGAGTTTCTCATCTTTAAAATGAGGTTAACAGTCCTCTCACACGGATATCATGACAGTGAGGTGCTCAGGAAATACCCTGTATCAAAGTGCCTCAAAAATTGTTACTTGCCTGCCTCCCATCCCTGCTTCTTCTGCTCTCCCTCCTTGCTTTTCATTCAATTCCTCTCTTTCTCTGTTTTAACTGTAAGTTAAGGTTCTCGTCTTGCAATACTACTGATAATTATTTTATTTAAAGTGTAACATGGAAATCAGATGACCAATAGTGTTATATAAAACTTCTAATAATTGAGAGATAGAATTTTGAGGCATGAAAACCAAATTTTATTATGACAGACGGATGGTACCAGGCGGTGAGATGCTCACATGTGATCCACTGTAAGTATGTGAGTTCACGAGAGTAAAATTGTAAGGAAGATAAAATGGTTATTCATGAAGCTTTGGGGCAAATCTTTTCAAGATGGGATTTACAAACCCTCTACCTTTTCCTAGAATAAATACTTTTGAATGTTTTCTTGCTTTGCGTCCCCTGAATGTCACCTGTTTTTGGTGTCGTGGGTCCTGGAGCACGGATGCAGGTATAAACAGAGGTGTTGTTATGGCCTCTGGAGACTGTGAGGCTCTTTTTCAGGTTTAGTTCTAAAACTATTGTGCAATAAACCAAATGTCACATTTTGAGACTGGGAACTCACATATAAAAATAAATATCATGATAATCACTAATCAAATGGTAAAAAAAAAAAAAAAAAAAAAAAAGTTAACCATAAACCCACATAATCCAATCACCGGGGACTGGTGCTGCTAAACGTTAGGTCAGAGGGCAGCAGACCAGCCAACACGTGTTCCTGACGCACTCTCTTGCTCTCTGTTTAAAAGCGTCACTTGAAAGAAAAAATGGTTGAGCTGCCCACCTCTGTAGGCTTCGCTGGCTTTTGCGTAGTCATCGAGCCAGTGGGTCCCTCTTTGAGACACTGTGCTTTTGTATTTCGCAAACCAGCCACATCTGGAAGCTCTTGCCGAGCAGCACGGGGTCCCAGGAGAGTAGGTTAAGCTTGGGAGGGCCATGGTCCAGGCCTCCGTGGTTTCTAGCTCTTCATTTTTGAAACAAATAACCCATTCTAGTTGAAAACATTGCCCCGAAAACGAAGTACCTGAGAAAGTAACTTCCCAGAAATCGTAGTGTTGCAATTCTAGTTTTTATGACCCTGATAGATCTTTCTGTTCACAAGTGACCACGCATTCAGCGGGCAGTTTGTCCGTGGATTAATTTATTTATAAAAGTGTGTACAGTTTAATTTACTAAGTAGTCATGCCTACTACATGCCAGGCATTATTCCAGGCCCTGGGGATAGAGTATTGAACAGGGCAGAAGAAGGTCTTTGTTCTCATGGAGCTTCAGAGCCTTCATGTGTGGAAAATAGTCAATGAACCATGAATTATACACACACAATGTGTCATCTCCCAGTAACTGTGAGGTAGATGCCATCATTGTCTGCGTTGTAGGGGTGGAGAAATGGAGGTCTTTGTAGCTCAAGGACTCACAGAAGTAGTGAGGAACTTGAACAAAGGTGGTGAAGTTTCAGTCTGTTTTCTTCACCTCACGTGGAAAATTAAAGCAAGAGCCACTGAGTGGCCACTCTGACTTGAGAGGTCTCAGTAGGCCTGTCTATCTGAAGAGTCCACTGAGGTCTGAATGACAAGAAGTCAGCGGCGCATGGCTGGAGCAGAGAACACCATGTGCAAAGGCTCTAAGGCACAAATAAGCTTGGCATGATGGAGCATCACAAAGACCCGTGTGGCTGGCATGTCGGAGGAAAAATAAACACAAGAGGAGGTGGTTATGCAGAGGTCAAATCAGATAAGGCTTTGTAGGCCCAGAAAAGGAGTGTGGACATTTTTTAAATATGTTATGCCAAAAAAAAAAAATAAATAAAATTTAAAATACAAAAACTTGGGGTGCTTGGGTGGCTCAGTCAGTTGAGCGTCCGACTCTTGGTCGGTCATGTCAGCTCAGGTCATGATCTCACGGTTTGTGGGCTTGAGCCTCTGCACTGGCAGTATGGAGCCTGCATGAGATTCTCTCTCTTCCTCTCCTCTGCCCCTCCCCTGCTTGCGCCCCCTCCCCAAATAAATAAAAACCTTTCATTTGCTGTTGATTTTCCATACAGGTTTTCTTCATGGCTAACCACCATGAATTCTGCATTGGTGAGAAGGGGTAAAAAATGGACACACTGAAACAAAACATTTTAAAACCAACGCCTGGGGGTGCCTGGGTGGCTCAGTCAGTTAAGCATCCAGCTTCGGCTCAGGTCATGATCTCACGGGTCCGTGAGTTCAAGCCCTGCGTCGGGCTCTATGCTGACAGCTCAGAGCCTGGAGCCTGCTTCGGATTCTGTGAACCTCCTCTCTCTCTGCCCCTCCCCAACTCGTGTTCTGTCTTGCTCTCTCTCTCAAAAATAAATAAATGTTAAAAACAACAACAACAACAACAACAACAACCCTGATCTTTACAAATAAATGGAGGAAAATATCAGGCTTCTGTAACGTCTGCTCCTACGTCATCTTACATAGTTATTATTTAAATATTCAAACTGAAAGATGGTTAGAATTCCTAGTACATGGTGGAAGTGCTTCAATGACAGCAGTTGTTCTGTATCAAACACTTTGTGCTCTCGGTTCTATGGCAGACATTTTCTCACATTTGAATGTTTTCAACACTGGTTTGCATCTTGCAATCAAGATGCGCATGTAGAGACTACCAAAGTGATTGTCAGGGTCTTTCGGAAGTTGCAATTTCTGCGGTCTTGCTGGCCAGAATGAAAATTGAGCTCTTCACAGTTTCAGCAGGAGCCAGAGTCGGTGAAATAGATCTTTCCAGTGTATTCATGACTCCTTGGGAAGGAGTTAGATGCTTAAGGATGTTCTGCCTTATTCTTCATTACACTCTAGCTCTGTCTGATTCATGAAAGTTAACTCAGTGTGATGATGGTGTTCCTAAAATTAGGGCCTGGATTCCATGCCTTCAACAGTCCCTTGACTTGTGTGTTTCGCAACCATCCATGGGCCTCAGTATTGACCTTGTCTTTCCCCAGATGTGCCCCTCCCTTTGTTCTTCTGAAGGATTCAGCCAATTATATGGAACTTCTAGCTTAAATGCCTCACTGTCTTTTTCCAAATTAAAAGACACAGAACATGTCTTAAATCTTGGGGGAATATCATTGTTGTATAGAATGTAGCAGCAGAATATTATATTAAATGCTTTTCTATACTTTTCTACAGTCCTTATTTCTAGACTGTGAGCTAACTCATTCTGTCTACTCCTATTAGATATCACTTATAACAAAAAGTAGTATTTATAGAGTGCTTATGAGTCAAACACCATGTTAAATTCTGTACTTGGCTGCCTCGAGTAATTCCTACAACATCCCTGGATGGCATTAGCATCTCCATTTTATAGATGAACAAACTGAGTCCCAGAGAGAATGAGTAACTTGTCTTTGGTCACATAACCAGTCAATAGCAAAGCTGGGATTTGAATCTAGACAATCCTAGTCACCTGATGTTCCTGCCTGTCATCCGTGTACCTACAGATACCAAGAGAAGGAAGAGTCACTGTGTCCAGGCCACTCTAACACGCATCTAGACCACTAACTAGACTATAAACTCCTTAAGACAGAATTATGTGTTACAGTTTTCCCGTTTCCTGTGCCCTGCCCAGTGCCTGACACAAAATCTCTACCTGGTAATTATTGGTGAATGGATTATCCCTGTTCTTCTTTTTTTCTTTTTTTTTTTGAGAGAGAACATGCTTGTGCATAGGTGGGGGAGGGGCAGAAAGAGAACAGACGATCTGAAGCAGGCTCTGCACTAACAGCAGAAAGCTTGATATGGGACATGAATTCACAAACCATGAGATCATGACCTGAGCCAAAGTCGATGCTAAACCGACTGAGCTAACCAAGCACCCCAGATTATCCCTGTATGAGAAGGGTTATGGGATTGACCTGAAAGTGTTAGTTCATCTATAACAAATGAGAGCTGTTTTCCTTTCTCATGGATGATGTGAGATTTACCTTCTAATATTTTATTTGACTATATGGCAGATTGGCAAGGTCTTAGAACTCTTGGGCATCAGTCAGAGTCCTGGCAGGAAACAATTACTCAAGCTGATTAATTGAGGAGTGTTTACTCAAAGGCTCTTTGCAAAGGGGTGGGCAAGGTTTCAAGGAATACCGCGAAGGGTCATGCAGTCCTCCAAAGCTAGAGGCTTGAGGGGAGTGCCATCACCCCTTCACCTGAAAACGCAAGTGGGGGAGGGACTGTGACGTACTGGACTCCAGAGAGAGAGCTGAATGGAGAACACCAGCTGACAAGAGCCATGGCGGGCCACTGATGGAGGAAAACCACCACAGTAGCCCAGCTGGGAAAGAGCAGACGAATAAACACCTTGGCTTCTCCCGTCTCTCCCCTCCATCTCCTGCTGCATCTCCTATTGGCTGGAGGCAACCAGAAGCCAAGGCACAAGGGAGCCCTCAGTGCAGTTGTAAAGTCAGTCTTCTGGACACAGAGTGCAGAAAGCTGATGCTGTACCTGTATAGTTCAAGACTATACTGATGATGATAGCTCTCACTCCATACAGTATTCATTCATTCAACAGCCAATTGTTGATGGTCTCATATGTGCTAGGCAAAGTATATAAGTTGAGCCAGGTTCTTCCAGCCTTTAAAGTGCAACTCAAGAGGATTTTGGAAACATTAACTCTTCAAAGACGGTTAAGTAATATAATGCATCATCAACTCCAGGAACCTAACATGCAACTTTGAAGAAATTTATACATGGGGAGTGTGGAATAACTATAAAATTTTACATACACGCAGAACTCTGTCAGAGACCATTGAATCCCACCATGATGGAAAACTCTCTTTATGATTTTGGGGCACCTGGGTGGCTCAGTTGGTGAAGCATCTGACTTTGTGACAGGTCATGATCTCGCGGTTCATGGGTTCGAGCCCAATGTCGGGCTCTGTGCTGACAGCTCAGAGCCTGGAGCCTGTGTCTCCCTCTCTCTCCCCCCTATCTCTGTCTCTGTCTCTGTCTCTGTCTCTCTCTCTCTGTCTCTCTCTCTCAAAAATAAACATTAAAAATTAAAAAAAAACAAAAAAACTTTCTTTATGATTTTAGATAATAATATTTTAGCATTATTTTTACCTTATACCTTTTGTATAATTTTTTTCCACTGAAAACCATGACTTTTGAAGCCAGTAGGTGTTATTTTTCTTCAAAGTGGCCAAATAGATGGTATTAACAAATACTGTCTGGTTTTCAGATTGTTACACTTTGAAATGATTCTCTTTAATGTGTGTTAGTCTAAATTAATACTTGTGATAACGATTAAGCAAAAATAAATGAATGAATACAGTTGCTTAGAAGTAATAAATGTTAGGGTAAAATTCAGGCCACTTATAAGTAATGCCCTTGTTTTTTGCTTGTTACTTTGACAGGCAAATTGAATACCATAAGAAACCGTTACAAACAATTAGTTAGTCGATTACCTAGAACTACAGGCGGTTTTTAATGTAAATGCTGTAGAGACATTGTATTGGCATTTCAACATTGCTTATGATTGCGATTATTTTGCCCATTTCACTCCCTGTATAATAAAATCAGCATATTCCTTGCTGAATATTGTGGAGCTAGGGTTTGTTAGCATATATTCTGTGTTTACATCTTCTCAGCAAGCTGTTTAATGACACTCTGAAGGGAGAACTGACGATTGAAGTTGATAGAATTTCAGACTAAAGAATATTATTTGAAAAGCCTCAAAGGGCAACAGTCTCTTCATGGGATGGCTGAGTTAGTTTCTGAAATGAACCTTCTACTTCGGAATAGGGCTCCGGGGATACAGGACATTCTCTTTGCTATGTGACCAACACTTTTGCCCAAAGCAAAGTACTCATCTCTGTGTCTTCAGTCGTAAAATCACTCATACTAACTTTTAGTGATGGTCAAGTTTCTTTCCGATCTCAAGTGCCATAAATTTCTGCTAACCAAACTATTAAGTCATTTTAGACTGTGTGTTTTGAGTTCTGTAGGAGAAAGCATATTCAAACGAATGCACAGTAATCCATCCAGCCTCGAAAGCTGATGTCTACTGTGAATATTGACCAGACCATGGAACTGATCACTCTAAAAATCCATAGGCTGTCCATATTTTCCTCTGTCACATTAGTGGCCTATCTTGTTAAGGTAAGTAAGGTCTGTGTTCTATAAAGAAATGAGTGACGGCACACAGAGAGGGATGGTACCTCTTGTGTGTTGAGATCTTGGCCTGTCTTAAAGCTGAGAAAACCAGAAGATGGATGGTGAAGCATTTAATGACTATGGGTGTATTGCTAATTATTCATCTGACTTCAAGTCAACATAAATGGACATGTGTATCCAACTATCAGACTCCTATAACCCCACACCATTGCGGGAAAAATATTCTGAGTGTTTGGGTAGTTGCCAGAAAACATCTGCATCAAGCATCGCACTGTGTGTTGCCCTTTATTTTGTCTGCCTTTACTCATCATTTATCAAGTCCAATTTAACCTGGAATTCTTTTTTTTTTTTTTTTTTTTTAAATTTTTTTTTTCAATGTTTATTTATTTTTGGGACAGAGAGAGACAGAGCATGAACGGGGGAGGGGCAGAGAGAGAGGGAGACACAGAATCGGAAACAGCCTCCAGGCTCTGAGCCATCAGCTCAGTTCGACGCGGGGCTCGAACTCACAGACCGCGAGATCGTGACCTGGCTGAAGTCGGACGCTTAACCGACTGCGCCACCCAGGCGCCCCTAACCTGGAATTCTTAATTTAACATGCAATATAACCTGAAATTCTATAAACTAGAGTATTTGCTCCTTCAGGCCAGAATATATTAGCAACAAACTAGGAGTTGGGTAAAGGAAGACCCAGAAATGCATGTAATAGAGGCAAGGGAAGTGAAGCTTCAGAGCCTGCATCTGAGGAATCAATAGAATAAATAAAAGATAGAAAACTGTATAATTACAACTACGACGAATATTCATAATCAGCCTCCTGTATCATTAGCTTTGTTACTTGTACATTAATTATATATGACATTGTTCTATTACATAACAATATGATATACCATTAATTATATATATATTTAAACTTTTTAATGTTTATTTTTGAGAGAGAGAGAGACAGCAAAAGCATGAGTGGGGAGGGGCAGAGAGAGAGAGAGAGAGAGAGGGAGACACAGAATCCCACACAGGCTCCAGGCTCTGAGCTGTCAGCACAGAGCCCAATGCAGGGCTCGAACTCACCAACTGCAAGATCACGACCTGAGCCTAAGTCGGATGCTTCACCGACTGAGCGAGCCACCCAGGTGCCCCACCATTAATTATATCTCAGGTGATTTGCACCAGTATTCATGTAAGACACAGTATACAGCATTATCTCTACAGGCTTTCATCAAAATGGTTAATTTTTCTTTTACAATTTGGTGCTCTGAGAGATGAGCCGCAAACCCATTTTTAAAAAGAATAATCACTTATTTTAGAAGAACTGAAGCCCAACTGATGTCAGGGTCCCAACGGGAAACAGATGGCACACACAAATTAGGATAATTCTAGATGGCTTGTTAATAAAAGGACTGATTACCAAGGCGACTGTAAGATAGATTGCAGGAGCTAAAGAAGCCAAGCTCTTGGTCCAAAGAGCAAGAGGAAGAGTTTACTGGAGCTGGGAATGAGACAGTCAAGTAGAGCAGGAGGCCTGCCCACCTTCTGTCAAGGCACACACAAGGCTGGGGAGGGAAGCCAGGTAAATAAGTTCTCTGGCCTAACTCTTCTCAGTCTGTCCAGTCTATTCCTGGGGCTCCCTATTTCACTAGACCAAACTAGAAGCCAGAGGTTATGAGAATCCATTGATGTGGCCCACATAAGTCAGCCTCCAGGGGCTGAGAGAACAGTGGAGAAAGGTGGAGTGTAGAACTGAAGGTCGGTCAAAGGAAGATGTCTGTCTGACACACCACGTGTAGTGAGTTGAACCGTATCCCCCAAAAGATATGTTAAATTTTTAAAAAATATTTATTTATTTTTGACACAATGCGAGAGACAGAGTGCAAGCAGTGGAGGGGCAGACAGAGGGAGACACAGAATCTGAAGCGGGCTCCAGGCTCTGAGCTGTCAGCCCAGAGCCAGACGCGGGGCTCGAGCTCATGAACCGTGAGATCGTGACCTGAGCTAAAGTCGGACACTCAATCGACTGAGCCGCTCAGGCACCCCCCAAAAGGTTTGTTAAAGTCCAAATCCTGGTACCTGTGAAGATGACTTCATTTGGAAACAGGGTCTTTGTAGACGTAATTAAGTTAAATTAAGTAAGATGAGCTCTCACTAGATCATAGTGGTCCTCAGTTCAGTGACTGGTGTCTTTATACAAGAAAGCAGAGGGAAATTTGGACACAGAGACACAGAAAATACACACAGGGAAGAAGTCTATATAACAATGGAGATAGAGATTGGAATGATGTGGCTAAAAAACAAGGAATACCAAGGATTGCCGACTACTACAGAACCGAGGAAGAGGGAAGGAAAGAGTCTTCCCCAGAGCCTTCAGAGAGAGTACAGCCCTGCTGATAGCTTGATTTCAGACTTCTGGACTCCAGAACCACGAGGGGATAAATTTCTATTGTTTTAAGCAACTCAGTTAGTGGTGATTTGTTATGGCAGCCTTAGGAAACTGACACACATAAAGCATTCCTATCGTTCGGTACCATTACAACACAAGCACAGTTGAATTAAACTTCGTTTGATTCTTTTTGTGAAGTGATCGTAGACCCCAAAGTTAGGTTACATGTGATGGAATTACAGGTTTGGAAGTGTTTGGATGTGAAAGAGGGGAGTGTACCTGCAAGTCTAAAAAATGGTGTCCTTGGGTGGATAACTCTATGATCATAAGTCAATCAATCAATCAATCAATCACAACAAATGCTCTCTTACCCAGCAGCTCTGTGGCACATTGACCGGCTAACTTCTCCTGGTTTCCCTGGGACTCATTCCTAGAACCTCTCCTCCCACTTCCGGTGGCTGACCTGGCTTGTATGTGTCCCTTCAGATTCCACCCTCTTCATCATATACATTAGGCAGCAATGACTCAGTTCTGTTCACCAGAATCTGCACCTCACCCAGCTTCACCATCCAAGGTTTCATATGCCTCTTTGAAAACAAACAAACAAACAAACAAACCATCACCAACAAAAACCGGGTTACAAAAGGTTGCTGACAGGAAGATCCGTAGAACAACCAATTAATCCCTTCTTTGTTTCTTTAGAGCACATTGTTAAATTTGGCATCATCATAAATAAATAGAAACTTCTGCTTTAATCCTGCTTGGAGTAACAGGGCACAAGTTTTCTTTCTCCTCTGAAATAACTAATAGACTGAGGAAAATATAAGAAACAATGGTGTTTAGACATTAAGCAGCAAGCAATGTAGGACAGTAATTCCTGAGAGAGGAGAAACAAATGAAATGAGCCCTTTGTTGCCCCAGTTTGTTTATCTCCTGGACTGAGTTTCCAGACTCCAGCACAGAGACAGAAACCCAGGAGAATCCCAGAGGAATCCCTGAGCTGAGAAAATAAAGTTGGGACTTCAGGGCAGCCAAGGTGGCCAGTGTTTCTGGGGCAGGGTATCAGAGATGTAAGAGTTGCTCAGAGACAGAGCACGGAGATCTGGGAAAGTTCCCTCCCAAGTCCTCTACTGAGTATATTCAGCACATATGTGTGAAGAAACTTCCGAAGATTGGAGAATGAACCACTCACAACAGCAAACAGAATTTTCTTCAGAGCTCACATAAAACTTGGGATAGTTGATGTTCCCACCAGGCAGGGTAGGAATATCTCATAATTGGGGAAGAATTATACACAGTGCTCAGATGGGTATTGACTCAGTAATGGGGGGAAAAATCAGCCCTACATTAAAGTCTTCTCTGATTTTATTAATTAATCTTAACTGTAAGCCTCAAAAAAAATCAAACTGTTCCAAATTATGAAAATTTATTCTTAAACAAAGCTCGTATGTGTGTGTGTGTGTGTGTGTGTGTGTGTGTGTAAGTGCGTATAGCACTCAACCCAGTAAAATCGCAATGTTTGGTATTTAATAAAAAATTAATAAGCATACAAGAAAGTCAGAAAATATGACCTATAAGAGGGGGAAAAGGCCAGTTAAGCTGAATGACACAGATTATAGAATTAATAGATAAGGATATTAAAACAGCTATAACTGTATTCCATAAGTTCAATAAAGTAGGGAAAAACAGAAGAATGTTAAGGAGAGATGTGGAAAATACCCTGTGTTAGGTTAACAGTATATACTATAAACACTAAATAGCTACTTAAAAAATAAATATAGTTAATAAGCCAGCAAAATAGGAGAGAACAAAGAACAAAAACAAGTGAAACAAAGGGGGAAAAAAGTAAGATGGTAGATATAAACCCGCCTGTATCAAAAGTCACATTAAATGTAAATTGTTAACTATTCCATTAAAAAAACAGACATTGTGGGGCGCCTGGGTGGCTCAGTCGGTTGAGCGTCCGACTTCGGCTCAGGTCACGACCTCGCGGTCCGTGAGTTCGAGCCCCGCGTCGGGCTCTGGGCTGATGGCTCAGAGCCTGGAGCCTGCTTCCGATTCTGTGTCTCCCTCTCTCTCTGCCCCTCCCCCGTTCGTGCTGTGTCTCTCTCTGTCTCAAAAATAAATGTAAAAAAAAAAATTTAAAAAAAAAAAACAAAAAAAACAGACATTGTCAAAATGAATACTCCCTGTAGATGCATATGTGTGTCTGTATAATTTAAATTTAAAGACACAAGTAGATGAGAAGTAAAAAGATACACCATGCTGACACCAATCAAAAGAAAACTGAGTGGCTTTATTAAATATCAGATGCAGTAGATTTCAAGGGAAAGAATATTACCAGGAATAAAGAGATTCACTTCTCGATGACAAAAGGGTCAATCCCTAAGAGAAGTTAATTATCCTACATGTGTATGTAGCTAATATTTGAGCTTTAAAATACACAAAGCAACTTCTTATACAGCTCAACGAAACAAGTAGACACATCTGTAATTATAGCCATAGATTTTAACAGTTTTTGCTCAATTAGTGAGAACACAAGTAGACAGAAAGTCAGTGAGGATACAGAAGACTTGAAGAAGACTTCAACTAAAATGACCTAATGGACATATTTATAATACTCCACCCAACAGCAGAATATGTGTTTTTTTATAAGTGAACATTGATCTTTTTACCAAGACAAACCGTGTTTTAGGCCATTAAACCCAGCGTCAGTAAATTTTGAAAGATTCCGTAATACAATGTATGCCCTGCGACAATAATGGAATTAGATTAGAGATCAATAACATATATTTGAAAACTCAGCCAAGTCATTGGAAATTAATAACTCTGGCCAAAGAAGAAATCATAAATGTATAGGTATTTTATAAAGTCTTTATGATCCCTGTCATGACATTTCAGCTTCTCATTTCTATTTGTTTCAGACTGTGCCAAACTCAATGAAACAATGAAAACATAATAATCGTCTAAAGAATAAGTAAGCAACTTCTAAGTATTTTTTAAAATTTTTTAATGTTTATTTATTTTTGAGAGAGAGACACACACACAGAGTGTGAGCAGGGGAGGGGCAGAGAGAGAGGGAGACACAGAATCCAAAGCAGGCTCCAGGCTCTGAGCTGTCAGCACAGAGCCTGATGCGGGGCTCAAACTCACAAACCACGAGAGCATGACCTGAGCCGAAGTTGGACACTTAACCAACTGAACCACCCAGGCACCCTTCTAAGTTTTTTGACAAAGCAGATATGTATGTCTACAGGTGTCTGCATAAGGAAATGGTTCAGTTGCCTACAGTCTTCCTGGAGGTATAGGCAGTTACATCCCTGTTATTTAGGCATAGACAAATGTCTGGAGGTGAAAACTTCAAATTTTTAACAGTGGGTGTTTGGGTAGTGAAATTATAGGTCATTTTTTCCCCTTACTCTATATTTTTATTTCAACATTACCCTATAATTGATTGAAAATATATTTATAAAAAAACAAAGGAAAAATCATCCTTACTAAACTTATATATGGAAGATTTCTGGGTCTACTACTGGTGGAGTAGATTAGATTGAACTAATCGTACAATTCGGTAACAAGTTTCACTCCTGACAAGCTATGAATATTAACTATTCAGAGTCACTGCAAGCAGGCAGAAACTGGAGATTCAGTCTTGGATAAAGGGAACCATGTTGAATCAGACCAACATTTGTACAGCTTTTGTCCTAAGGCTACCCCCTGGCTTTACAACACTGGGTGACTAGAACTCAAATTTAGCTGCATTCATACTGGTTTGATTTGTTACATTATTTGGAAACAGGGAGAAAATTCCGGGAGGAAGCGGTCATAGGATGTGGAACTTTCATATTTGCACATACAATCTCCTTACGTTCTTGGTTGACTCCCAACCTGAACATAGATAAAGGAAATTCCAACTATCCCAGCAGAAAGTAACACCAAAGGTTGAGTAGTTCAAATAACTGCTGGCACAGAAGTGACAGTTAGAAACTTAAATTCAGTAATATTAGAGGGGTTTGGTAAATATAAAAAAGTTCTATTGAAACTCCAGAAGAGTTTCAAGCCTTAGGAATCAAGTCTATGTCCTAAGACTAAAGATTCATCCTAAGAGTAAGAGTAGACACTAAAACAAACCTGTCCAAAAAAAAAAAAAAATTAAAAAGCCATGCTTCATAATGTCAAAACAGTCAACCAGTAATGTACCATCCACTAGAACAAAGACTTACAGTCTACAGAAGAAGAAAACAGAATTCAGAGCCTCCCTAATATGTCATTGGCAATGCCTAGTGTATAATGAAAATATACTAGACATGTGAAGAAACAAGAAAATGTCATCAGGAATCAAAAGAAAACCTGGTGAATGGAAACAGTCGCTGAGACAATATGGATTTGAGGATATGCCGAAAAGGACTTTTAAACAGCTTTTATAAATATGTTAAAGAACATAATGGCAAAGATGGTAATAACGAATGGGTAAACGAGGACTATCAGAAGAGAAGTGAAAACGTAAGAAAAGAACTAAATGGAAATGCTAGCGCTGAAAACTGTAATAACAGAAACAAAAAATACACTTGGTAGGCTTACCAGCAAATTGGATACCAAAGATGAGATCTTTTAACTTCATTTCAGATCAGCAGAAATTATACATTATGAAGAACAGAGAAAAAAAAAATAAAACTTTTGTGATAGAAAAAATGGAGCAGAAACAGTATTTGAAGAAATGATAATTTTAAAAATCCCTAAATTTATGAAAAACATTACCTTACAGATCAACAAATTTCAGGAAACACAACTCTGATAAATAAACACACACTTAAGTTCATCTTAATAACATTGTTATGTATCAAATGTAAAATTCTAAAAGCCACCAAAGGAAAATGATACATTATATACAAAGGAACAAGGATAAACAGGAATGTTTACTCTGCCCACTTCATTGTACTGGAGACCCTAGCCAAAGAAAATTTATTTATATATGTGTGTGTTATGTATAAGCAAAGTAAGGCAAATAAGAAGTAAAAACTGTACATCTGAAACTAATATAGTTATATGTCAATTATACTTCACTAAAAAATAGGGAATGGAGCAGAATAGTCCAGAAGTAGATCTATGCATATATGGTTGGTTGATTTATTTTTAAATTTTCTTACCAAGGTACCAAGGCAATTCAATAAAGAGAGAAAGTTATCCACATATGATGTGGGAGAAGACTGGATACACAGTGGAAATTATACTCTGACTTCTACTTTATCCTACTCAGAGAAATTAATATTAGAAGGATCTAAAAATAAAGGCTAAAACTGTAAAATATCTAAAAGTAAACACGGGTCAATCTCTTTATCATTTTGTTCGGCAAGAATATTTTTAGAAAAGACATTGCAAGTTCTAAATGCGAAAGGAAAAAATGACAAATTGGGCCTTATCAAAATTAAATTTCTGCTCATCAAAAAATAACAAGCATTAGAAAACGAAAAAAAACTATATTCTCAATATATGACATACTCTAGAAAATGATAATAAAAAGACAAAAAAGCAGTTAAAAATTGGGGCGAAAATTGAACACATAATTTCATCAAAGATGGTATACAAATGACCAATAAATACATAAAAATTGGTCAACATCGGTCATCAGGGAAATGCCCAGTAATTCCACAGTAAGAGATCACTTCACACCAACAACGATTGCTAACCATGGAAGGGTGGAGGGCACCAACCGGTAGTGAGAATATGGAGACGTTGGGACTGGCATGCATTGGTAAGAGATGCCAGTCGGGCAGAGAGTTTTCCAGTTTCTTATAAAGTTAAACGTCCATCTAGTCTATGATCCAGGAAGTCCACTTCTAAGTATTTAACCAAGAAAAAAATAACATATACACAGAAAACATTTCTACGAGAATGTTCATAATGGCCTTATTCATTATACCCCCAATATTACTGTTTTCATTAATAGAAGAACAAACAGGTAAACCAATTGTGACACATTCATGCAGTTCAGCAATGAAAAGGAATGAAGTATTGACACCAGCAACCCCATGCGTGATTGCCAAAACCATGCAGTAAAGAAGCCAGGTGCAAAAGACTGAATTCTATATTAATCCATTAAGGTGAGGTTCAAAATGAAATGAAACAAAACAAAACAAACAAACAAAAAAAACAAAACAAACAAAACAAAACAAAGCAAAACAAAACTAATTTGTGACGTAGAAATGAGAATAGTGGCTGCTTATGGGAGGAGGTGGGATCAACTTCAAAGGAGGCATAAGGCGATTTCTGGGGTGATGGAAATGTTTTATATTTCAGTTGAGGAGGTCATTACAGGAGCATATACATTTACCAAGACACGACAAATTTTATAGTTAAGATTTGTGCAGTGTAAACTCAAGAAAAAAAAAAAACCCACAAAAACCTCATCTCAGGGAACTCTAAGAAATTATGAAAATTCTTTCAGGATGCAGGATATATTTTTTAAATCACATATTTCTTAATTGGAAGTAAGTGGTGCATTTGCTGGAATTTGGAAATAATTCTCTTGCACATTTAGTTTCTGTTAGTAGTAGTAATAGTTATTATTTTAGTTATTATCTTACCTCCGTAAGATTCCACACATAGGACACGACAGGACTATTAGCAAAAAAGGAGCAGAATATCTGTTGTGATGGATGAAGGCTCTTCGCAGCTGCACAAGGGCTCTGCAAATTTTGTACCTATTTTTAGCTCTAGGGTAAAGCCTGGTTTTCATACCCTGAGAATATTTGACTATGAGACTTAGTCTCATGGTTAGTAAATCTCTACTTAGATAATAGTTGTAAAGCACACAGAATTCATTTTGGCCATACCCACGTTATGAAACCCAGCTCACACTTCTTCTGGGCAGTTTCCCATCTTTCTTTATAGATTTCTGCCTGCAGCCTGTGTGTTTCCAATGTCTGTTCTGTTAGGAAGGAAAAAAAAAAAAAAAAAAAGGAAGGAAGCTGTTTGGCATGTAGACAAAAAGATCATGTAGGAAAACAACCTGACTAAAATCTCATTAAGGCTTACTGATTTATTTCAGGGGCTCAGATTGTGTAAGTGTTTCTTTAATTATGTATGTATTTATTTTAAATTCATATTTTACCCATATACACAGCCACTGTCGAGTTTAAATTCACTTGCCCATAACAAACAACAAACTTTCAAGCAAACGCAATTGATGTCTTCACCTTCTGGAGAAATTAAAAAGCAGCAATGGAGAAGAGCACGGTGCAGAAATGATCACTGCTGAGTGTTGCTTTTCTCTTTCTTTTCCTTTTATTAGTCTAACGCTTACCTGCAGGACCAAATTACCATCAAATAATGACAGTCTACATACAGACTCTTCAAGATTCCATAAGAATCCATCTTTCCAATGGGTGAAAGGTTTGGATGGGATTCTACTTGGAAGGGATGGGTGTAAGAGGAACTTTAGAAAGACCACTTTCTTTATTCCTAGTAGAATTGGAATATAAGGATCAAAGTATATATATGTATCATGAAACATTTATGACTAGAAAAAAAGTAGTTTCAAAAGAGCCTTTGTTTATTTAGCTGGCCAAAACCAGGATTATGACTTTTAAGCAATGAATATGTGCAATGCATAGATGAACATCCCAAGCTTTTCTTTTAGCCAATCCTATAAATTTCATCCTGTACCGAAGCTCTTCACCTAATTACTTAAAGCTGTAAAAGTAGCCTTCGTGCAGTTTATAACCTTTCCTTTCCTCCTGTCTTTTTTTTCAACAAGTGATATTAATAGGTGGTGACTCTAGTAAAGTTACAATTGTAGAATTACCATTAAATTCCTTCTTTTATTCAATAAGTTTTTATGGCGCGCCTTCCTATGTGGATGTGACAGGCACTGTTCTTGGCGAGGAGATCCAGCAGAAAACTACATAGACACAAGTTCTGCCCTCATGAAGCTTAGACTCTGGTGTGGGATACAGATTATAAACAAGATAGGCACATATATGACATCACAGATGGTGATAATTAACAAGAGGGAAAGTGAGGAGGAAACACCTACATCGGGGGAAATGAAATGTACCTAATCCAGTTTTGAATAACTGAGAAATTACTGCGTTTCTACCAACTCCCAGCCCTGACAGGAAGGAGGATCATTTTCCTTAGCTCATCCACTTGGATCCTTCCAATCCTGGTCATTTCCTGAGTTACCTTTCACCCATTGCTGGGTGGGTGCGGAGACTTTCCAACATGTCTGTGACCTAATCTGGTACCTGCCTGAGTTATGCATGCCTTGTTTACAAAAACTACATACTGGCAATTTGTTTGCCTTCGGGAATTTAGTTGGGCTCAGTGTTGGCTGGTGATGCCCATGGAAACCCAGTAGAAACATGGGAAGTTAGTTTGTTAGTAGATAAGGGCATAGACTCTAGAGAAAACTGCCTTGGCTCAAATCCCAGCTCTCGTTAGCTGTGTGACCACGGGCAATAGACTCAGCTTCTCTGCGCTTCATTCTCTTCAGCTATAGAGTGAAGATGATAATGATATTTCCTTCACAGAGCTGTCCTGTTAAGTGGATATAAAGCACTCAGAACAGTCCTGACGAATTGTTTATTAAATAAAACAATACAAAGGAGACCACTTGGGGCATCTGTCCACCAGGGTTTCAAATTTGGGTTGGGTTGAATGCTGTGGTTGACGCCACACCCCGTGCTCAGACAGTGCAGGTAAATACCATTTTGTTTAGCACCTGGGAGTGACACTGGATTTAGTGAAGTTTTCTTTGAGACTTAAAGAGAGGGGAGAGGCTGGACCTCCAGGGTATGCTGTGACTTTGAAAAGAAAACGGAGCCCCTATGTATCAGAAACGCTGCATTTGTTGTTTACTCTTTATTGTCATTTTTCTTCCAACAAAAAGTAAGTTCCACGAGGGTAACTTTTTGTTTTGCTTTGACTTTGCTTTTTGTCGTGGTTGTTGTTTACAGATATATTCCAGGTGCCTAGAGTAGTGTTTGGCATATCGGTACACATCTAATACACGGCATAAGTAAATGAACAAATGAATGAATGAATGAATGAGAGTACATGGGTGAATTACAGTGTAAATAGAAGTCTCAGGAGTCGGGTTTAATTCTGGTTTAGTCACTAATTTCACTAGGGCTTTGTCACTTACCCATCTGTAAACCAGTTTCCTTTTTTTGGAACTTTTGTTGAATGCCAGTCTGTGAAAGGTAATCTACTAGACTGTGAGCCTTCAGCAAGTTCACAATTGAGTAGCATAAATAGGAAAGGGACATAAATAAATAACTAAGGTAGAAAAAGCTAGGTATTCTAAAAGAAAAAAAAAATAGAAAGTGGGAATTGTAAAGTGAGCAAGGGACCTGGAGAACTCAGAGATTTCTTCCTGGTCTTTTATCTTTTAGGGGCACTTGGGATGATTCAGGCCATCCTTCTGTGAAGTCTTCTTACACAAATCTTTGGAAAATTAAGATATTTGTCAAGCTTAGAAACCTTGTGAAACCCTGACAGAGAATGCGTGGGGAATTCTAGTGAAACAAGATACCCTCGTGTATAAAAGCAAATCAACAGTGAGAGAGGACAGTTGTTCTCCAGGGGGCTCTGATGAGATTTTCTAAGTCTGATTATTTTTTAGTTGATTCATATATACATATATTTACATTTCCAGTTGTTTTGTTGCTTCTCAGAGTTATGTGTGTCATTTAATTTGTAGAAATACGTAAGATGGTTTGATATATGCATAGTGAGAATTTGTTTCTCTGACAATGATTACTTATATTTGTACAGAATAACATTACAAATGCATTAAATCCAGATACCCAAAAGAAATTGCAGCTATAAATTTCATTTACCAGAAAAGTAGACATCAACGGTTCTTTATTTTTTACCATTTTTAGATTTAATCTTTATAATATTGAGGAAAAGATTGTCTGGTTTTTTAAAACCAATTCTACTGAAAGTCATTTATGATCATGATGATGCAAGTACTGTGAGTGAATTTTTTTATTTTAAAAAGCTGAAAAGTGTTCGATTTTGTATGTATAAAGTCATTGAGAAGTATAAAAATGAGAAAATAATAGCTTCTTTGTAATTAAAATTCTCTGGTTTGTTTGCTAAAGCGTCTCCAGTCTCATTATGAAGGGAAGACAGTGGGATAGGATGGCAGTCTTGAATCATAACAATAACAGCCAGCATTTCCTGAAACCCACTCCATGTCAGACTCTTCTAAGACTTTTGCATGTTTTAACCCATTAGATCCCTAAAATAACCATGGGAAGTTGACTTGATTATCTCAATCACCTAGGTTAACAAATCCAATGAGAGGCATGAAGGGAATTGCAATCTTCAAGGTCAGGAAGTGGCTGGGCAGAAATTTGAAGCAAGACCCCTCTTCCTCCAACCCCACAACCCTGAAGGACCCTGGACCAAGTGTGTTGGCCCATCAGGCAAAGAGCAATTACATAGTAATTGTAACCACGGCATCGATCCAGCCTCTGTCTCCAATGCTTTGGGGCTTGTTCCCATATGATTACCACAATTTTTTGATAATCATTACACTGCGGAGCTATGAGAATTCTCTGCTCCAAAAAAAGATAGTAGCTAAGATAAAGTTCAAATGCTTAATATTGGAGTCTTTCAACATTTTGTCTTATACGTTTTCATAATGTTAGGTTTATATCTCATTATTTCTGACTCCCTGAGGGTTTTAAAGAAGTAAATGACTCAATCGCAGACAGGCGGATGAGGGGAAGAAACATTTATTGAGCACACAATAGGGCCAGGCTTGTGCTAGAGCCTTCCCTGGCATTATCTCCAACAATATACAAAGTAATTCTGTTATTCATTTATTCACGAATTCATTCATTGGGGATAATGATGGAAATGAATTTCAAGTTGGAGAAGTGCAGACAAAAATGGGGTAGGGTTAGAGACTGGGGTGGGAGCTGAGGTTGGGCCCAAGGATGTGGAAAAGGATGGAATGGAGATAGCTTTGAGTTGGGGTGGAGATGGGATGATGTTGGACACAGTGTTTGACCATGGGACATACTAAATATTTTACTTACTCATTGATTGTCTCTTTTCCCCTACTAGACTGTAGACTTCTGGAGGGCTCAGATTATTTCTTGTTTTCTTTACTATTGCATTTCCAAGGTCTAAAAAAAGGCTTGCTATATAGTGGGTGTAAATACTTATTTACTGAATGAATGAATGAATGCAATTTTCGTAAGTATTCATTTTGCTGTGCCAGTCACTTCACTAGTGCTGGGGTGTCCGTGATAAAAAGAAACTTTCCTTGTTCTTAATAAACTTGCAGCTGAAGGTTGAACACATAGGCAGGATACTACCACTGATGTGAAAGGTACTGCTGTGAAGGAGGAATTCAAGAAACACTTGTGTGATCCTGTAAACCTAATCCAGTCCTGGAGGGGCTCAATGGCCTCCCTAGGAGAGGCAAGATCATCTAAGCTAAGACCTAAAGTAATATAGGAGCAGTCAAAAAATTGGGGGAAAGGTTGTTCCAGGCAAAGGACATAATAAGGAAGGGTTGTCGGGTAGAGGGTGCATGGCAGGTTCAGGGGACTGTAAGGTTGTCTTAATGTCCTTGTTTTAGTTTTGAGAAAATTGAAGGTCAGACAAGTAAAAATAGGGGCGCCTGGGTGGCTCAGTCAGTTAAGCGTCCGACTTCGGCTCAGGTTATGATCTTGCTGTTCGTGAGTTCGAGCCTCACCTTGGGCTCTGTGCTGGCTGCTCGGACCCCGGAGCCTGCTTCGGATTCTGTGTCTTCCTCTTTCTCTGCCCCTCCCCTGCTCTCTCTTTCTCTCTTTCTCTCTCTCTCAAAAATAAACATTTAAAAAAAGAAAAGTAAAAATAATTGTCCCCAAGTCACACTGAATCAAAAGTCCAATTCAGTTCTGTCTGCATTCAAATGTCAGCTTTTCCAATCTGCCATATGTATATGACCTCACAGACCAGAGTGTCCTCGTACCAAATGCCCTCCTCCTGCTTATGCGGCTTTAGCATTTGGAAAACATTAGTCTCATTTCTTACTATTTAACATATCCCTCAGAGAACCACAAAACCAATAACTTTTCTATTTTTTTTTTTTTCTCACATAATATAGACTGGGACGAAGCAAAACGTACAGGAAGTTGTGTTTACTTTCTTAGGACTGCAGAGATTTATTGTATGGACTCGTATGTCCATTTAATGAACAAAGCTTAAAGGGATAGAAAAATTCATGCACCATCCAAAACAGCTCATTTTCTCCTGGGGAAATAGTTTTTACGCAGGGATTATCATCCCTATCCCAAAAGAAGGAATTGCTCAATAATTGTTGGAGCAAATTCTGTACAGTCATACCTCAGAGATATTGTGGGTTTAGTTCCGGACTACCGCAATAAAGTGAATATTATAATAAAGTGAGTCAAAGGAATGTTTTGGTTTCATGGTGCATATGTAAGTTATGTTTACACTATACTGTAGTCTATTAAGTGTGCAATAGCATTATGTCTGGGGGAAAAAAAAAACATGTCTATATCTTAATTAAAAGGGGAGCCTGGGTGGCGCAGTCGGTTAAGCGTCCGACTTCAGCCAGGTCACGATCTCGCGGTCTGTGAGTTCGAGCCCCGCGTCGGGCTCTGGGCTGATGGCCCAGAGCCTGGAGCCTGTTTCCGATTCTGTGTCTCCCTCTCTCTCTGCCCCTCCCCCGTTCATGCTCTGTCTCTCTCTGTCCCAAAAATAAATAAATGTTGAAAAAAAATTAAAAAAAAATACTTTGTTGCTGGGGAGCCTGGGTGCCTCAGTCAGGTAATGATCTCACAGTTCGTGAGTTTGAGCCCCGCACTGGGCTCCACGTTGACCGCACAGAGTCTGCTTGGAATTCTCTCTCTCTCTCCCTCTCTCTCCCTCTCTGTCTCTCTCTCAAAATAAATAAATAAACTTAAAAAAGTACCTTGTTGCTAAAAAATGCTAACCATCATCTGAGGTTTCAGCAAGTCACAACCACTGATCAAGATCCTGTAACAGATGTTAATTGTAATGAAACGGTTTAAATATTTTGAGAATTACCAAGATGTGATACAGAGACACAAAGTAAGCAAATGCCGTTGGAAAATAGCGCCGGTAGACTTGCTTGAGGCTGGGTTGCCACAGATCTTCAATCTGTAAACAAATGCAGTATCTAGAAAATGCAACAAAACAAGATATGCCTGTAATAAGCAGAGACTAACTGGTGGAAGTGTGGGCTTGCGTCCAGCCAGTATCATCTGCATATAGAGCACTCCTCCCACATTACCTGTTAGCCAGCTTTGCCTTCTTCCAGAGACTTCCATTGGCTCTTGCCCATGGAACCACATTTTTTTTTTTTTTTGAGTTGGAAATACAGTAAAAACTTGGATTGTAAGTAACTTGTTCGTGAGTGTTCTACAAGACGAGCAAACATTTCTAATAAATTTTAACTTGATAAACAAACAATGCCTTTCAATACGAGGGGTTCGTGACGCCAGACATCACATGATCACAGCTGAGCCAATGGTTCTTGAAATTCACCTTGTTATACAAGTGCTTTGGATTACAAGCATGTTTCCAGAGCAAATTAGGCTTGCAAACCAAGGTTCCACTGTATTTCTATCCTCTCATATTGCATTTCTGCTGTAACCATTACCACTCATGTGCTCTAGACCTCCCTGCCTCCCCTTCATCTTTGTGTGCACAGGAGGAATCTCACAAAGGTAGATCACGGTGGACTTCATGTCTATAAAAGGCAGCCCCTTGTGTGGTGATCTGTTCTTGAAACCAATGTCCGCCGATGGCAGAAATTGCCTCTGACAAAATGCTACAAACAGGGCTGTTGTCAATATGGGGAGTAACCTGGTGGTGATTCAAGTGCTATCGTGACAGTATTAACAAGACTCTTCAACACTCTTCTTGACCATATTCTTCTATCTAGAAACAAGGTCCCAAGGTTGGGAAGAATCTGAGTCTCAGCTTTAGCTCTGCAGTTCAGAATCCTTTAGTGTTTTTGAGCCTCAGTTTGCTGATCTGTGAAGTAGACACAGTAATACTGGCCTTCTGTCTTCATAGTGTTGTCATGAGGAACAAATGAGAAGATATGTGTGGACGTAACTTGTAAATCATAGACATTCCGTAATTGTAAGCTGTTATTATTATTATTATTTATTATTATTATTATTGTTATTACCATTATTTTTATTATCATCCATGGCTTGAGATACAATTAATTGGGTGTTTTCATTGCAACTCACTATAACCAGCCATCCTTTCAAGTAGGAGGACTTGGTTCAATGATGTAGAAGTACATTGTGGAGTGCCTGGAGCACCTCCCATTTCACTTGAACTGCCTTCATTCACAAAGTGCAAAAGGGAAGGGGCGCCTGGGTGGCTCAGTTGGTTAAGCGTCTGACCTCCGCTCAGGTCATGATCTCATGGTTTGTGAGCCCCGCGTCGGGCTCTGTGCCGACAGCTCAGCACCTGGAGCCTACTTCAGCATAACAAATTTGTGAGATTAGGGGGCGCCTGGGTGGCTCAGTCAGTTGAGCGTCCAACTCTTGATTTAGGTTCAGGTTATGATCTCATGGTTCGTGAGTTCAAGCCCCGTGTCCGACTCCAGACTGACAGTGTGGAGATTGGTTGGGATTCTTTTTCTCCATCTCTCTCTCTCCCTCTCTCTCTCTCTTTCTCTCTCAAAAGAAAGAAATGAACTTTAAGAAAATAATTTGTGAGATCAGTACTATCCCTCAGTTTACACACAAGAAAACTAAGTCTCAGGAGCCTCCAGCAACTGGCCCAAAGTCTCAAAGATAGTAATTGGCAGGGCTTAGGTTTGAACCATGCTTTGAGGGAAAGGAGGAAAATAATAGAAAGAATATATAGTTTGTAGTAAGAAAGAGATGAGTTCGAATCCTGGCTTTACCACTCATCCAAGCAATATCTTGATTAACTCATACAATCCAGTTCATCCATCTGTATAGTGAAGATAATAATAATAACGCTAATAATAACAACTAACACGTATGCGAGGCTTTTGGGTAGGGATTTTTACATAGAGCTTACTGCATCGAGTTCTCTTGATGTACTTTATGTATGTTAACCCACTTAGTCTACACAACTATTTGACTGAGGTGGTAAACATTATGATCCTTATTTTACAAAAGACAAAACTGAAATACTCAATGATTAAGCAGCTTGCTCAAGGTCATACAGCTAGTAAGGAGCAGAGTGTGAATTCAAACCCAAGCACTCTGGCTACTAAGTCTGACTCCTTAGCTAATAGCTGGCCTCTGCTCAAGATAATTCTATGCGGAACAGATGAGAGAACACATAAAGTGCAGTGTTTGCCCACAGTAGGACATCATGATCATCATCACTTTTGCAGTCTGCAATACTGAGATGACTCTCCCAAGGGGGTGTCTTCTCTTCAAGAAGGGGTGATCTAGCCTGGGGACCTCTGACCATTGGCTCAACTACGAATGGCTCCTCACTCCTTTTATTCACCCAAAGGCTCCTCTCCCACCCTTTATATTGTCTTGGATAATGCCTGTCTGTGGAACAGACATTTGCAATTTCTCTGATTTAAAGGAAATCAAATTTGGGATGGGACCGTCCAGTCTCCGTCGGTCTGTAGTAGGTAAATAGCCTACTGTGGGAAAAGTGGGTGATGACCTATGAGGAGATTAAAGTCAAAGCCTGGCATTTGAGGAGACCATCCATCAAGTGTGAAGTTAGCTGGATGGTATAATTGCTTAAAGATTTTATCATATATTGTGTTTTTGCTAATGGAGAGCTTAACTGTAATCCCTTTAAATCGATTAGCCATTATTCCAGTTGTGAGGCCCAGTTGTTAAGAATGGTTCTCACTTCCTTTGAGTTCGTCTTATCACAGAAATCTAAGAGATGAAGAGAAGTTCTATTTTTGGATGAGCAGTTAAATGCTTAGGAACAATAAGAGAAAATGTGAAAGGCTTGAAATCTTTAGATTAGATACAGCAGCTAATGAATTTGGAGGAAACACTGGAAGAGGGAACTAGTTGTGAGCTGAACAGAAAGATGATGAACTATATTGACTACAGAGAGCAGTCATGGTAAGTTACTACGAAAATATTTTCCAGACCTCCAGGCAAAGAGCACAGACTCAGTGAAGACAAATAACTCTCAGAGTCATTTGCTATGTGGATCCATGAGGGAGCTACAACTTACAAACATTCTCTAATGGCCCCATTTTAATCTTCTTCCTTCCGAACACTGAATAAAAGTAGTAAAAGTCGGGGTTAAGTGACAAAGTGGTCTTTCATGATACTTTTGTGTGCATTTATCTTGACATATTCTTACCCCAAATTTAAGATGTAAACAAATATACAGTACCCACACACACACACACACACACACACACACACCTGTTTTAGCATTATTACATATCATATGAGCTGCTGGGTGCCCTTGGTGACATGTGGGAACATTATAGTAGTTTAATTAAGTATCATTGAAGATGTATTAGGTTCAAGGCAGTAGGTTAATTACCTGACTGCATCAGAAAAGATGTCTGCAGCAGTCACTTTGATGCTCCTTCTAAACCTTACCTAATCAGTTACCAAATCCCGCGGACTCTACTGAGTGGATCCCCACCCCCCCCCCCACACCCCCTGTCGTGGCCACCTCACTGCTTTCCAGTCGCCACCATCATCTTGGGCCTGCGGTACCACACCAGCTTCTCACCCACCTCGTCCCTTCCTTCACATAGCAGCCTGTCCCTCAAAATGGAAATCTCCTCATGCTGCTCCCCCATTGAGAACTCAGTTGCGCTCAGCATAATGCCCAAAGTCACCTCTTACCTCACAGGGCCCTATGTGTGCTGCTCCGGCCAGCATCCCCATGTTCCCCTGCCAGCTGCACCCTTCTCCAGTCCCACTGCTCTTGGATATTTCTTCACATGAGGCCCCCCGCCCCCCACCTGCTGCTTTCCTGCCCCACAGCCCTCACATGTCCACTGCTTTTGCCCACACAGTGTTCCACCCTGGCCTCACCTGGCTACTCCCATTCTCCTTTGGAGCACTCTGTGTTCTTTGTTTTGTTTTTTGTTTTGTTTTGTTTTGTTTTTGCCTGTGACTCTATCTTCAGAGTTCATTTACATACTTAGTTGTAGTATGTACAACATCCACGTCCCACAAAAGCAAACTCACAAACCTTCACGAGGAGGTGGGAATTGCTGTATCCTCAGCGTCAAGCACAGTGCCCCACCCGTAGAAATGCTACATATTTGTTGAACGAGTAAACGAAAGAACTTACTATTCGCAGACAGAAGGCTATTTGTGGCGAACATAAATCAGGAAGAAAGAGATAATGTGGAGTACAGATAACACAGCCATTCACTCCTTGCAGTGGGACTGGGGAAATCTCTGTAGATTAAAGTGGATTTTGAAGGATAAGCAAAATTAAGATACGCAAAATAGAGGGAAATTCCTTCCCATTCAGAGAAAAGCACATGGCACTTTCAGAAATGGTGAAAAAGCGGGTAGAGCTCAAAGCTAAGGGACGGTGGTGGATATAGAGCTGGAAGGGAAGGGGAGACGGAAGGTAGCCTTGAATGCCACACCAAAAAGTTGGAGCAAGCCTGGAGACGAAAGCCTTCATTGTCTTCGTGAGGGAGAACCGCATGACCCCAGATGATTACAGCAACACTTTACGGCTGGGTAAGAAAAATCTAGGCTAAAAAATTTAAGCCTGAACTAGAGAAACAGTGAGAAGAACAAAAGCAGGGAACAGATTCAAGAGATAGTGCAAAAATCAAGTTGTCTTTTCACATTGAAATCAAATACAAGTTTCCTATAAGAGGTTTTTTTCAGAACAACTGTTAACTTCTCCCTCGTGAGTGATTCATTCATTTGAAATGGCTCTTTCTAAATTTTATAGGAAATGAGAAAAAAAGAGACAGAGTGTGTGTTTGGTGGATTGTTTTTGTTGCAAGAGAGATGAACTTAACCCAACCAACTAATTTAGGAAAAATTGGGGATTTATGGGCCGTGGTGCCATATAAAGACCAATTTGCTGCCGGAGGCTCTCTTCTTGTCATCTTTCATGTTTGCTTTACTTTCGGTATCGGTTTTACCTTCTCAGACACGTACTTTCTGAGCTTTTTCTTGCAAAAGTTGTCATTGTGCTTCCTTTAGATGCCCTTAGAAAACTCCTAGAGGGGGCGCCTGGGTGGCTCAATCGTTTGAGCGTCTGACTCTTGGTTTCTATTCAGGTTATGATCTTGCGGTTTGTGGGATCGAGCCCCATGTCCGGCTCTGTGCCGACAGCACGGAGCCTGCTTGGGATTCTCTCTCTCCCTCTCTCTCTCTGCTCCTCTTCTGCTCGCGCATGTGTGTGCGTGTGTGTTCTCCCTCTCTCTCAAAATAAATAAATAAACATTAAAACACAAAAAAGAAAACTCCTAGAGAGGGGCTCCCAGCGACATGGTTGGGGAGCACATCCACTCCTGGTGCCTCGGAGGTGTTCTGTGCCGGCTCCTCCTTAGAACCATAGACCTGACATTGTCTGCTGGGATGGATCTCTAAATAAAAAGGGGTTCCATTATAGAAGGAAGGAAAAGTTCTGGGGAGACAAAACAGTAGATGTCTATTACATACACCATGGGACACAGAGTATATGAAATGCTGAATATTGTCAATATTTGGGGACCACAGATCAAGCATGGCTGTTCACATAGCTCTTCCTTGGATTCATTCATTTGTCTTATAATAACCCAAAATATCATCTCCAGCATGCCCTGTTTGCAATTTGAAGAAAATAGAGAACTTTGTTTTTCCATCTTAGGGATCTTGGGCTTGGTTAACTGAAAGGTTATGTTCTTCTAATGAAGTTGGAGAGCACTCTTTTCATTCCAGAAATAAAAGAATATTTGTGTAGAAAAGGAAATAGCTGAACACAATGTTTTTGCTTCTTCTGAGCCTACCTTGCTTCATGGTTGAATAATGTCCTAGATAGCCAAGGGGAAATAAATAAATGGAACCAATATTTCTCTTAAGAAATTTAAACAAAGCAAAACAAATACCCATTACAGTTCTGGGAATCGAACCCAGTTTGACACACCCTAATGGCTTCATTAAGTCTTTGTTCCAAGTGAGTTCAAAATAATCCATTAAAAAAAACACACACACACACAGATGAATATGGGTTAACTGCTTAATAGTTCGTCTTATATTTCCTGTAACTACCTTACATTATTTATTTTATAATAGTAAAATAGGGTTCGACAGCTGTGGATTTGAGCAACTATAATCTGATGGCAGATCATTTAAAGCATATTATATTTAAAAAAGATATCTTGATATTCTTAGGAAATCAAAGCCACTAAAATATGAAATTACAGTGCATTAAGAACATTCAAATTATATTTTTATGGATTATAAATTGTAAGATTTTTACAAAGCCTCTGGGGAATTGTAGAATTTGCATTGGAAGCCACTCTGTAGAATACCATAAAACATTTTAAAGGTAGGAATTTTCATGGGTCACTAAGGACTTCTGTAGAGCCCCATAAAAGTGCAATTTCTATAAAATATTATATTAATACATTTTAGTTTATTTATCTTTGTGCCTTTCCTCCAGCTATAACCTAACAATCATCTCATCTTTTATTTTTTATGTTACTTTCTTATGGTTATATTCATGTATAAATCTGTGCATTCATTATATTTCACGTGGCCTTTTGAGGACCATGTTATCCAAAAATAATATTTGAAATGGCACCAAGAAACATTTTTGTGAAGCCAGCAACCAACAGTGCCATGGGTTGAGAGCAGGTTGAAATGGAGACTTCCAAACATTTCTAAATAAGATTACATAGCAACAAATTTCATGACAGCCTCTATAATTAAAAAAAGTAAGAACCTTTTGGCAAGCATTGCATTCCTGGTTCCCCCTGTGTGTAGCCCAGGTTGGCTGGTGAAAGCATACCTTCTCATGTGCTATTATACCTATAATCTGTCTTTAAATAACCCTTATCCTTCTTATTTGAATACAGTGGACCAAATTAAACAGACCTAATTATGCCTGGAAAAACTGTACAGTTTGCGAGCAGTTGAGCTAGGATGGTATATTAGTTTACTAAGGCTGCTATAACAAAGTAGCACGGACTGGGTCGTTTAAACAACAAGGATTTATTGTCTCAGTTCTGGAGGGTAGAAGTACAAAATCATGGTGCCAGCAGGGTTGGCTCCTTCTGAGGGCTGTGACCAAAGGGTCTGTTTCTGGCCTGTCTCCTTGGCTTACAGCTGGTCATGTTCTTCTGTCTCTTTGCATTGCCTTCCCTCAGTTTGTCTCTGTGTTTGAATATCCCTTATTATAAGGACACCAGTTATACTGGGTTAAAGGTTCCCCTTAATGACCTCATTTTAACTTGATTACCTCTGTAAAGACCTTATCTGCAAATACAGTCATATTTTGGGGTACCAGAGGTTAGGATTTAAACAGGAATTTAATCCATAATAGATAGGTTGACCTGCCTGCCTGCCTGTGCAGACAATGCTCAAAAATGTTGTTTCCATTATTCTCATGGACAGTGGTTAAGAGTAGAGGTCCCAGAGCTGGAGGCCTGGATTGAGGTATTGCTTCTGACACTTGTTACCCGTGTGACGGGAACTAATACTTAACCTCCCATGATCTCAGCGTCCACCTTTGTACACTAGGGGTGAAAAAGAACCTGCCTCAAGGGGTGTATTGGTGTATTTCAGTATTTGTAGCTTGGATATGCCTCAAGGGACTTTGGATGAAAGGTACTACGTACAGTGGTTAAAATCTGACTATATTTAGAAAATTAGTGGCAGACTCAACCACTAGTTCCCTCCCCACCCCCCAACCCCAGGAAGTACATATAAACAATTCTGATTCCATCTGTGACTTAAAAAATATTTTGTGCACGCAAGACTGGACCAGAAGTTAATTGGACTAGAAATTCTAGTCTAGATTCTACTACTTCTCTGTGTCTGTTATCCTTCTGCACAGAACAGGATGCCTGGCTTGGGGTTGATATTTTGTTATTTAGATCTGAGAAACAATGGCTACCCTTCAGACATGCCCACTGGTTGCCTATCATCAGACAAGAGCATATGAGGAGGCAGCGCCCAGGCTCTGATCTTGCCTCATTTGTACTATTTTATCGATAAAATTTTATTAAAATATAAAATCTCTAGGGGTGCCTGGGTAGCTCAGTTGGTTAAGCATCTGACTTCAGCTCAGGTCATGATCTTGCTGTTTGTGAGTTCCAGCCCCGAGTTGGGCTCTGCACTGACAGCTCAGAGCCTGCAGCCTGCTTGGGATTCTGTGTCTCCCTCACTTTCTGCCCCTCCCCTGCTTTGTCTCTCTCTCTCTCTCTCTCAAAAATAAATAAACATAATTTTTTAATATAAAATGTTCTTAGAAAAAAAAGCAGAAAAGATTTTCAGGTCCCAGGTAATAATCTTCTTCATTCAAGTACTAGCTTGAACTACAGTGAAACTTACAGTAGTTGACCTACAATGATTGCCGCTTCATGGTTAAGTGGGATCACTTTCTTTTAGTGGCAAAGGGACAAAAAATGGTTTCAGCCCCAGCTGTATGTTAAGGGGAAAATATACGAACATGAACTATCACTATTGTGTTTGAAACATCTTCAGATTTCTACATATTGTGAAAAGTATTTCTGTGATCAGGACCAACCTGAATTAGTAAGGATGAAATGGCAAACACACACACACACTCACACACACACACACACACACACACACACACACACACGTAGTTTTTAGAAGATCTTTTCAAGAAGAACTTAAGCTGTGCCTAGAAGCTTGAGCAGCATCACACCCCATCCAGGAAAGAACCTTGCACATGTTGTCTGGGAACGTGTGACCTGTACATGCTGAGGGCTGTGCTGATGCGTGTCTCATATCCACCTGTGCCTGGTCTCATGGGCACAAACCCTACACAGTCTTCTGCTCCAACCCAGTCAGTCCATGAGAATGGACCAGGAGAATACAGGCTGGTTGAGTCATTGTGAACCTTGTATTTTGGGTGCTTTTCCTGGTTTCCAGATAATTTCCAGCTTAGCTCTGGGCCTGGATATCAACCTACAGCTGTGTGTGAAAGGGGCTAGGATCACACTGAAGTATGAGTAGCCAGAACTCTGCAACATACGGGCACGATCACATCATTGCTATCTCAGCGGTGCTTATGAGGTCTGTGGGGACACAGGGAACAAAGGAAGAGAGCAAAGGCAATAGTAGCAAACTGACTTTTACCATAATCCACAGTTAGACGTCTTCAGCACCATGGTAGGTGGGAGTGCTGCCTTCCAGAGTGAGTGCAGTTACATAAGGCTAAGTATATGTGGGAAGGAAACACCCTGCATTGTGCCCACAGGACCTCTGCAGAATTTGCCATCCTGTTACCCTAATGTCTTTAAAAGATGCCGATTCACGTACAGCAAGGCAGAGTAACAGTGTCCCTGTAATTGACACTGATCTAATGGCTTGTCCTTGACATGCCATGATCCTTTCTGAACCATGGCATCAGGGCACGTTTTAGCCAACATTGTTCCTAGGATGCTGGTTATTAGCGGGGCAGCTGGGGAGGCCAGTGGCGGCAGAGCTGGCTTCCTGGGCATGTGGCCCGAACGGTCCCACAGAGCCCTGTGCTTAGAAAGGTTCCGTGCCGGGTTTAATGCTCTACTGTCTCCATCTGAAGATTCTTTTTTGTTGTTGTTTTTAAGTTTATTTATTTATTCTGAAAGAGACAGAGACTGCGTGAACAGGGGAGGGGCAGAGAGAGAGGGAGAGAGAGATTCACAAGCAGCCTCCACACTGACAGAGCAGAGCCTGGTGCGGGGCTTGAACTCACAAAACCATGAGGTTATGACCTGAGCCAAAACCGAGAGTTGGCTGCTTGACTGACTGAGCCACCTGGAGAGTCTTCTGGAGCCATCTGGAGAGTCTTAATTTTTTAACAAGGTCCTCACATTCTCCTTTTCCACTGGGGCCTGCAGATGATGTTGCTGATGCGGACTGACAGGCACCGAGGCTCCCCGGGCACCATGTCTAGGGAGGTGTGAGAGCCTGAACAAATGCTAGAAGCCTTGTTTATGGAATTGAAATGAATCTCAAAGATGAGACATATGGATAATGCAACTCGGAAGGCTGTACGAGAGCGATGGTTTCTGGAAGCTTCACAGAAGAGCTCACGGGGGGGGAAGGAAATATGGTCAAGGTATCCACAAAACCCATCAGAAAGGACTGCTACCAGCAGGACCCCCTCGAGCCTCCTCTCCTTTCTCAACAAGTAGCAGTCAGACTGCCCTGGTGCCCTAGGCTTACAGTGGACTCTCCTGCTGCCCTGTCCCACTGTCTGTAGCCTCCATTCTTGCTAACCATGCGGCAGATGTTTGATGCCAAGAGAATAAAAATGGCGCTCTCGTCCCTTCTCCTATGCCGTAATGACTGTTTACCCAAGCTCCATTCTTCCCTAGACTTTTTTTTGTAAGTTTATTTATTTATTTTTGAGAGAGAGAGAGGGAGACACGGAATTCGAAGCAGGCTCCAGGTTCCGTGCTGACAGCTGAGCGGGGCTCGAACCCACGAACTGTGACATCATGACCTGAGGCAAAGTCGGACTCTCAACCAACTGAACCACCCAGGTGTCCCTTCCCTAGACCTTCTTGAGGCTTCCAGAGAAAGGTGAAGAAGGCTGGACATTATAGATTTATGATAGAGACTGGTGAAATCCTCTCTGTTTATCCCAATGAAAGCTATCATGTAGTACAAACCTTATGAAATGACTACATAATTATATAATTAATCCTCTCTGGGGCGGCAGTACATTGAATAATATTAAGCCATCACCGGGCAGTTTCATTTTCATTCCTTTCAATAGGCAAGCTGTGTACTTCTTCAAAAAATGTATTCCACTTGATTTGGCAGATGACCACCCCTCTATTTTAAAATGAAGTAAATATCAAAAAAGTCATCAGTCTGGTGTTTTCACAAAACTTTGATTTCATGGAATGCTTTCTTTGCCAAGAATCATAAGTTTTTGAAAGAACAGCTACTTGAAAATGCGGAAAACCCTCTTCAAACAACTCTTCAAGGAAAAAAAAGAAAACAAAATGTGTAGAAAATAAAAACCACAAAAACATGATGTGAGAATAAATTTATGATCCTAATGCTCACACATATAGGTCAAATAAAGGAAAATTAGTGAATTAAGAGTCCAATTCAAGAAATAGAAAAACAACTATAAGTAAACCTGAGAAAATGGTAGGAAAGCAGAAACAGATGAATAAGAAAACAGAAAATAATAGAATTAATAAATAAAGCCAAGGGTAGATTTTATAAAAGAAAAAAGAAAACGATAAAGCAATGGCTGGTGTAGTAAAGAAAAGAAAGAAGAATGTATAATTCAAAAGATTAAAAATGAAAAAAGAAATAAAGCACCCAGCAGAATACCCAGCTAATCCAAAAGCAATTTATATGACTTTACAAATAAATTTGAAAACTAGGATGAAGTTTTCTAGAAGAATAAATGTTACCAAAATTGACCTCAGGAAAAATAGACTGACACACCCAGAAGAAATCAATATTATCAAAGCATCTCCCTCTCCTCCAAACACATACATACTATCAATGCTAAATTTGGATGAATTCACAGGGATGTGCTTCAAACCTTGTAAGAAATATTTAATTTGGAAGCTCTGTAAGCTTTTTTTTTAGAGCATAGAATAAGAAAGAAACTTCCAATTCTTTTCATAGGGTCAAAACTAAAACTTGCATATAATGTCATATCTCAAGAAGAAATCTGCAGACCATTTATGTTTATACATATGAATGTACAATCTTATGAAATGTAAGTCAGTGGTGCATTAAAGAAATAACTCACCATGAGCACTTGGCTGGCGCCGTTGGTAGAGCATAGGACTCTTGATCTCAGGGCTGTGAGTTTGAGCTCCATGTTGGGTGTAGAGATTACTTAAAAATAAAATCTTTTTTTTTTTTTAAAAAAGAGGAAATAACTCACCACCATCAAATGAAATTCATCCTAGGATTGGCAATATGATAACATTTAAGCAAACAAACTTAGTTTTGCCTTTTATCATATATATGAAAAGCTGTATAGATATTTACTGAATTTAAAGGGCATGTTTGGGATTGGTATGACTAACACATAAGCTACATAGTTCCAGGGAGCTACCCCAAGGAGAAGGTGATCATCTTCCAGAACAGTTGTAAAAACAAACAACGGTTTCAAAAATATGCCTCGTATCAATGCAAAGGCATTAGAGCAAAAGTTGTATCTCGTTGGGCAACTTTCTTATGTTCTGCAGGGTGAGAAGCTACAGTTTGTATAATAATGGTTGTAGATTTTCCAGAACAATACTGAGGAACCCAGCTAGATATATAGAGATGTAGATATATGCTGATATTATGATTAATATAATATGTAGTGACATTTTTATTGAAGACAGAAACAACTCAAGAAATTCCACAGTCACTTTTACTTTTATTTAACATCACTTTAGAAAAATTACTCAAGGTAACTGGACAGAAGACACAATTTATAAATACATATATACTATATATTATATATGAATAGTATATATATTAGGACAGAGAATAATTTTTAATTATTTACAGATGTATGATATATGACTGTAAAACTTGATTACACAAGAAAGTCAACAGAAAGACATTAGCATCAATAAGGTAATTCAGAAAGAGGATTGGTTGTAATTTAACCTTTAAACATAAGTATGTATGTGGTTTCCCCATATTCAAATCAGTCATCAGAGGATAAATATAATGGATAAATTGAAACTATCTCATTTACAATAACAACAAGAACTATTTTAAGAATAAACTTCAAAAGAAATATGCTAGGTCTACAGGAAGAAAACCCCACCAATTCTATTGAGGGATATTTAAGAAAATTTGAATGTGTGAGAGGCACACCTTGTCTTTAGGACAAATCATTATTTAAAAATACCAACTCTTCTTAAATAGCAGTCTGCCAACAAAATACTTTTCTGTGACCTTAAGAAAATGAATCTGGAGAAATAAACATGTGTTCTTAGCTAGGATATCTTTGGAAAAGAATAATGAGACAAACAATGAGATATTCATATTCTGTAATTAAATAATTGAGTAATTAAAATTAAATTGTACTTAATTTACTTGATTTCAGAATATGTAAGTGATTAAAATAAGTTTAGTGCCAAAACCAAAACTGTTAGAAAATCATTGGAATAGAATAGTCTAGAAATAGACCCAAATTTATCAGTTTGTGAAATGTTCTTTAGACTAAAAGTTAATTAACATTTCAAATAATTGAGTAAACTTGAAATAGATGTTAGCCATTTTTTAAAAATAAATAAAGCTGAGTGTCCCATTAGTTATATCAAAGCAAACTCTCTGTATCGTAGTTTTAACTGTAAAAAGTAAAACCTAAAGTATTAATAGAAAGTATAGGTTTGTTTATTCCTAATTTTATTCTTAATTCCTAAATTTGAAGTTAAAGAAGATACATAACTCACAACCATAATGGAAAAGATCAACAAAAATCACAAAATAAAGTTTTAGCAATTCATGTGGCAAATTACAAAAACAAAAAACGGGAGAAAACAAAAGGAGACATATTTGCAACACATATACAGGGAATGCATGGATTTATTTAATTTTCCATAAAAAATTAGTTAAAAAAAACCAAGAAGTTTACAGGAAAAAGTAAATACAAATGGTCAGTAAATAAATGGAATGATGCTTGGACTTCTTTATAACCAGAGAAATTCCATTTAAAAGAGAAATATATTAGATTTCACTTACTAGAATTCCAGGTAGCATTGACAAAGATGTGAAGAAATAGGCGTTCTCCTCTAGTGCTGGTAGGAATGACAATTGGTGCAACTTTGCAGGACAATTTGGGATTATAAGTCTTCAAAGAACTTATCGTATAGGTATACTTATGAATAGATACTCCCTAAGGTATACCAAAGTATATATGTATAAATGTATAAATATATGTAAATACAAATATGTGTACACACATATTTACTGCAATGTCAAATTCAAGACTGGAAGCATTCTATGTCCATGATGAAGAAAATAGTTAAATAGATGATGATTCATTTATGGAGAAGAATACCAAAACTGTTGGGGCACCTGGATGGCTCAGTGGGTTAAGCTTCTGACTCTCGGTTTCGGCTCAGGTCATGGCCTCGTGGTTTCATGGGCTCGAGCCTCGCATCAGGCTCTGCACTCTCAGCACAGAGCCTGTTTGAGAGTCTCTCTCTCCCTCTCTCTCTGCCCCTCCACTCCCCGTGCTGTCTATGTCTCTCTCAAAATAAATAAATAAACTTTAAAAAAAGAATACGAAAGCTGTTTAACAATGAATAAAATTGATATGTCTGTACTTAATGGGGAAGGCTCTCCAAGAGGTGTGGTTCATTTCCTTTCATTTCTTGGCTCACATAGATTGGCCTTATGTAATTTGGCTTCTGGAAAGCATCCAACACTTCCTTCTTTTTTGTCGTTCTCAACAGCTTTACTTTAGGTATAATTCATATGTCATACAATTCACTCATTTAAAGTGTACAATTTGGTGGTTTTTAGTATATTCACAAAATTGTGCAACCATCACCACAATTTTTGTCTCCCTTAAAAGAAGCCCTATAGCTATTAACAGTCACTCCCCTTACCAAGCAGCAGCCCTAGACAACCACTGATCGACTTTCTGTCTTTATAGATGTGCTTATTATGGACCTTTTCAACAAATGGAATTATACACACATAACTAAGAGTGGAATTTTGGGGTCACAAAGAAACTCTGAGTTTTGAGGAACTGGGAAAATATTTTCCCAAGTGGCCATACCATTTTACACTCTCATCACAATGCATGAATGTTCTAATTTCTGCACATCCTCACTGACACTTACCATCTCTTATGCTTTATTTTGGCAGTTCTAGTGTGTAAGAAGTGATAACTCATTGTGGTTTTGATTTGCATGTCCCTTATGTATGTTGAATGTCTTTTCATGTGCTTACTGGTCATTTTTATGTGTTTTGGATAAATGTCTAACCAGAAACTTTGCTCATTTTTTCCATTAGATTATTTATCTTTTCATTATTGGATTGTAAGAGTTCTTTATATATTCTGGATACAAGTACCTATCAAGTATATGGTTTTTAAACATTTACTCTTATTTTCTGAGTTGTCTTTTTGCTTTCTTCATGGAACCATTTGCAGCACAAGAGTTAATTTTGTTGAACTCCACTTTATCTATTTTTTTCCTTTTGTCATTTGCGTTTTGATGTTGTATCAAAAAAGGTTTAATCCCTGGTTAGAAGGATTTGCTTGTACGTGTTCCTAGATTTTATACTTTTAGCTGTTTAGATCTATGATCCGTTTTAAGTTAAGCTTTACTTATGGGGAAAGAAAGGGGCTCACCTTCATTCTTTGAATATGAATATCCAGTTAATCCAACACCATTTATTGAAAAAAATCTTTCCCCCAACTGAATTATCTTGCCAGTATTACCTGTGGAATATTCTAGAATCAAATGTTGACTGATGGTTGATGCATTTTTATGACCTTTGTATTAAATAAAATTTTTCTTCTTTGTGAATGGATTTACATAGAATTTATATTACATTTCATGAAAAATTTACCACCTAACTTTTTGTTAACCCTCCAGTTAGATAGAGATGTTTTCTCTATCATTGTGAAATTATGGTATCGCTTTGTTAGCTGGTGATGAGGATTTAAACGTTACCTAGATACTTGTCATTTAGGTATGTGGAGAATTAAGTGTAGGAGAAAAAATAGCTCTAGAGAAGGAAAATGGAATTACTGAATTTTACCTTGACCATCATAATCACAGCTACCATTTACTGAGTACCTACTCTTTACTACATGTATTATCTGATTTAATCCTTGAAGCAACCTATTTTACAGATGAGGAAACTGAGATTAGCAAAATGCAATGATATCCCCAAAGTTACACTATGTATAGATGGTAGAGCTGGGGTTCAAAGCCAGGTCAACCTGAATTTCAAGTTCAAAGACAGCTTACTGCCCCTTCCTGGAATGGTGCCCAGCATCCCAGATGGCTCATGCTGAAATCCTATAAAATGGCATCATGTCCGAGGGGGAAAATATTCATGTGTTTGTCCAGATAAAAGACGATTATTTTGTCCAGAATGAGGAAGAACAGTTAGCAAATTCATAACTTGTTAAATGTACTCCAAACAAGCACAGTGCTCCCTTCTACAAAGGTTTTTTTTTTTCCTTATCCCAGGCAATCAGAGGTACCGAGAAACTGTGGTTCATGTTGAGAGCCCGTTTGCTTCTCTCTAATCTTAGATTTCACACCAATCTCAGTCAGCAATTTTTTTTTTTTTTTTTTTTTTTTGTATGGGACCAATTCTGATGAAGACAGGAAGTATGACTTGGAAAAAACTCCTGTTTTACCTCTGGAAAGGAATGCAGTCACGCTTCTTACTGGCCTTGCGTGTTCAACTCTGTGAAACAATCCTAGAATCAGATGCTAATCAAATAGCCTCCAAGTGCATAAAGCAATTTTTTAAAAGTTGAAAATGAAAAAATATGTGACTGACTATAGAAGGAAGTTTGGGTTATTTCACTGATGAAAAGGCGGAAAAGCGTTTGTGTTGACTGTGTGAATGACCCAGAAAGAAAAACACAGACAAGTGTCTGTGTTACAGCCTAGCCCTTGGCTTTAAGGCGTCTCAACGTTAAGGGCACTGCATAGCGAAGATTTCGTATTGGGTGGAGGGGTGAAAAGCATACGATGTAAAGGACTGGGTTTGAAGTCTATGTTCAACAATTTCCAAGAGGCTATCCTTGGAGAAATTACAAAACTCCACACTTCATGTCTTTGTCTATAAAATGAAGATGGTTTTAACTGTTAAATATGTAGTCCGATGTAGAGCTCGGGGGCCTGGGCTCCGCGCTCGTTTACATCAGGATCCAAATCCCAACTGTGTGATGTTGGATCAACAGCTAGCCTCTCTGAACCTCAGTTTTTCCTTCTATAAATGGGGTTATTAATACAGAGGGTTTGTGAAAATTAAGATAACATGTACCAAACACATAAAATTGAACTTGGCTTATACTGCATGCTAAAGAATACACGCACCTTTTGTTTTTATGATCATTGTTGCACCTACTGTGTGAGCCACCTTGTCAGTACAAACCATGAAGCAGGAATTCTGTACATATTACTCCTCTTTCCTCACTATTAGTTTGAAAGAATATTCATGTTTTTTTTTATTTTTTAATGTTTGTTTATTTATTTATTTATTTATTTTTATTTTTTTTTCAACGTTTATTTATTTTTGGGACAGAGAGAGACAGAGCATGAACGGGGGAGGGTCAGAGAGAGAGGGAGACACAGAATGGGAAACAGGCTCCAGGCTCTGAGCCATCAGCCCAGAGCCTGACGCGGGGCTCGAACTCACGGACCGCGAGATCGTGACCTGGCTGAAGTCGGACGCTTAACCGACTGCGCCACCCAGGCGCCCCTTAATGTTTATTTTTGAGAGAGAATGAGAGAGACAGTGTAAGCAGGGGAGGGACAGAGAGAAGGAGACACAGAATCTGAAGCAGGCTCCAGGCTCTGAGCTGTCAGCACAGAGCCTGATGCGGGACTTGAACCATGAGCTGTGAGATCATGACCCGAGCTGAAGTTGAACACTTAACCGAATGAGCCACCCAGGCGCCCCAAAAGAATATTCATGTTTAATAATTATCCTTTCCTGTGGGGACAAGCATTTCCCCTTTGGCCATAATGTAAATGTAGAAAACTTCTGGCTCTTTTTCATGAGTTTTGGGTGTAGCTGTGTTTATTTTCTCCTTAGAAGTGAACTTCAGTGTTTTAGTTTAATTACTCAAAAATCCATTGCAGAAAGTATGCCTTTCCTGGGTCAGTGATTCAGAGAGCTGATGCACACAGAAGTGTAGGAGCTGGGGTGGGGGCTCTGGCACCCCTTCTCCTCACACAGAAAGAGTGCGTTTTCAATTAAGAATCTCCATGGAAGCCACTGGCTCCAGAGGCACAGACTATTTTTATCAATAGAACTTGGCCCCTGCAACTTTCTTTGCCAGCTGATCTTACCACAACTTCACTCCTCTTGTCTGGTTCCCCACAACCCTTTCCAACTGGAAACCAGAACAAGTTTCAAGGAAATGCTTGGAGGCAGGCAGGCAGGACACGTTTTATCAAAAAGCAAGTATCTGAAATTAAGATTTCAACCTGCTGTCCCTGCAGCAGCTTCTTCTAGCTTTTACTTTCTACTCTGCAATGAAATTAGAAATACTGAACGTGCCTTTCAAAATAAAAGGAAAAGAAATGATGCACTTCCTTGGTTCTCTTACTTTTTTTTAATGTTTATTTTTGAGAGAGAGACCGAGACCCTGTGAGTGGGGGAGGGGCAGAAAGAGAGGGAGACACAACATCTGAAACAGGCTTCAGGTTCCGAGCTGTCAGCACAGAGCCCAGTGCAAGGCTCGAACTCACAGACCAGACTGCGAGATCATGACCTGAGCTGAAGTCGGACATTTAACCCACTGAGCCACCCAGGCGTCCCCTCCTTGGCTCTGATTAAAATACACAGGCCAATGCTTCTTTAACTTCCTCTTATGAGTCCAAAGGAACTCACAAAGAGGAACCTAGATCATTTGCCAGGGTAGATGTGACTTCTCATGGAAGATGCTGTTGGTGGGAGACGTGAAGGTCAACTATTCTTACCTAACTTTGAGGCTCCAACAATTATACTCGGAGTCTCCCATGCGCAAAGGCCCCATGCTACCAGTGAACAACACATTGTGCTGTCTTTGAGTTCCTGGAGTGAAGGATTTCTGTACCTTTGGCTTTCCTTCACTTTTGAAAATGTTACAGTCGATCCCTGTAGTATGAATTACTTATTTGGAAGTAGAGATCGTTTCACATGATTTGTTACCATCCAATGCCCAATCCCTTCTTTGACCCATATACCAGCCTTGCAAATTCTAGATACTCACCAGTCTATGTAGGGGCTCCTTTCGCTAGCTGTGTGTGCCTATTTTTTTTTTCTCATCCTCCACAGATCCAGAATGACCTCAGAGACTCTCCACTTCATGTCAGAACTTAACCAGATCACCCGATTGCAGTCACTCGTTTGTAGATGCAGGATTGAATTCAGTATTAGGGAGATAAAGCAGTTAATCCACATTCGCCCAAGCAGCTTGTGGCAAAGCCGAGACTAGAAATCAAGACCATTTTTCCTCCTTCCAGACTGCCCCTCTTCCTGTTGGTAAGCATTGGGAGTTTACGGAGAGGCAGCTTAGCTGGACATATTCTTGCTCTCCAAGATTATAAATGGTCTATTCTCAAATGAACTGCAACTGTTAAATTGTTAATAACAATTTAGGTATATTAAAATATGATAATTTGTGCCCAAAGGCACAACTTCTATTTCTAGGCAGATGACACATACATCTATGCCAAAACTCTCCCTCTTGACTTAGGCTCACATAGTATTTTGTATACAAGATAATATTCCTTAATACTCGATCAGTGCATATTTAATGAGTATTTCCTGTATGCTCAGCACTCTTCTAAGTGCTGTAGAGATTAGAGGGAAAAATTTTTTTCAGTACAGATTTAGAAGACTAGAGGTGCCTGTCGGAGGAAAGTTTGAAGAAGGAAGTCCAAAGGCTTTTGACTTCCAAAGACATGCTGGGTCCTCAAGTATCAATGGCTGCTGGGGGACTTCTGGGAGTTGGGCAGAGATTTTATAGAGAGTCTCACCGAGACAATGTTACATCACATTGCCCAGGTCAAGGGAAAACTCTTAATATTTCAAGATGAAATATGCTTTACTTTGCTTAAATCAAGACTGTGTGTGGGTTTAATTTGTACGAAAGGAATACAGGAGCTAAGTCATTTGCAGTCAGAGAGCTAATAAAACCCCACGAGACATCACTTTCTTTCTTAGCAGAATAATAGCTAAAAGTTAAAGATGATTATGACTTTTATTCTGTGAGCTTTTCTGCTGACAGAGATCTTTTTCATGTGTGTGTTAGATCTAAATGGAAAGATGGGTGTCCTTGAAAAAAATGTTGCCTCCAGAATTAGGTTCTTCTTGGTTCCATAAGGATGATTTGTGATTCAAGGTTTGAAAAGAATTTTGATTTAGTTGTAAGAAGAGAAGCACGTCTTGAAATGGTTTCCAAGTTTGTCAAACTTCCTTTCTTTAATGAATTAAATGCCATCTTCCAGCCCTAGTTGTTAGGATGTTAGAGATTTATGTAACACTGAAGTTTATAAAGGACTTGCATTCTCTTCCTAGGAGAGGAAGAGAGAGCAGGTATCATTACCTTCATGTTATAGATGAAGAAACTAAGCTTCAGAAAGGTTAGTGACTTGTCCAAGGTTATACAGCTAATACATGGCAGAGTTAGATGAGAAGAGAAGTTTTCAATGATTCCATCGAATGCTCTTTCTGTCATACTCTAGTGGCCTAGCGTTAGAAGGAAGGAAGGACAGAGTGAGTAAGATAAAGGCAAGGGTTAGGACTGATGACATACTTTCTAAGGTAATCCAGTTTCCCCCAAAGTAAAACAGTTGGAAAAGAAAATTGACTCCATTTTTATATGTGTTAAAGCCCTCACCAGTGTTATATAAGATGAAAAATTAATGAACACCTGTAAAAGATTTCATTGCCCCACTCTCTGGGGCCACAATTTAAAGTTAATGTTATTTTCTGTATTAATAGCTGCTCCCAGTGATGTCTCCTTTTAAATTAATGCAGATGCCAGGTAATTTGGAAGAGACCAAATAGACCAAGAGGAACAACTCGCATTGCTCGCTCAGCAGCCCTCTCATTTGAAAAGAGAGCTTCAGGACCAGTTATTACCATTGGGACCTTGTTGGCGGTCATTAGATGCACACAAGCTACTCCTTAAGAATAACATCCTCTATTTCTTATCCTTTAGAAAACTTGCGGGCTCCTAGTAATTGTAGAATAGAATTCCATTATCACAATACTCCCACTGAGTTTCTCTTCCCCTCTTCATTTTTAAAACATTTTTCTTAAACATGACTGCTTGCTCCAGCACCGATAAGGGAGTGGGTTGACACGTTCTGTTCATAAAATGGTAATGATCATCATCGGGGTGATTGCAGATGAAGAATGGAAGAGTCCTCAGTCTGAGAGCTTAAGCTTAGTATTCAGAGGCATCATCAAGATTTTACAAACTCTCCAAGCCATGCCTTTAGTCTGGAAGAGCTGAGGCTGCAGCCCACCCTCCTTTGACCTTCAGTCTGACCTCCCTCAAGGAAAGAGAACCTCTGGTATGTTCCCAGGTTCATGGCTCACCCCTTCTCATCAGAGGCACAATCACTTCTCTGGACAGGAAACAAGAGAAACGTGTGGGTGTCTTTTCTGACACCAGTTTGAAGTTATCCTGATAAATTCTCGTAAAGTAGAGTGTAATTCCTCAAGGACAATGAATGCTTCATGTTGAATTCATGTCAGGCCTTCATATGTACCTGCCCCCATTCCTGTTAGTCTCTCAGTTTGCTTTTGAAGCATAAAAATACAGAGTAATAATGAAGTAGCTGTAGAAATCAGACTCTAAATATCACCAGTAATATATGTGCCCTGTGTGTGTGTGTGTGTATATATAATATGCTACTGTATAAATGCGCAAAATGCATTTTCATACATGCATAGGAAATGCAAAGCAAAGGTGAGATAACTATAAATAGGAGTTGTATTTTTCCTTTACTCGACAGAATCATCTTAAGTCCTTTCTTAACCAAGGTTTTAAAGTCTTTTTATGAGGTCACTAGACTTAACCATCAGGTTCCACTCACCATTTTCTCTTTAGTCGCCTTCTTGGGATATGGTAGGGAAAACAATCTTCATGTACTTTATAGACAGTCCCTGACTTAGGGGATGGTTTGACTTACAATTCTTTTGACTTTACATAGTGGGAAAAGTAATACACATTCAATAAAAACTATACTTTGAATTTTGAATTTGGATCTTTTCGTGGGCTGGTGATATGTGGTATGATATTCTCTCATAATGTTGGGCAGGGGCAGTGAGCCTCAGCTCCCAGTCAGCCCCGCGATCACGAGGGTGAACAATTGATACACTTACAACCATGCTACACCCATGCAACCATTCTGTTTTTCACTTTCGGTGCCGTAGTCAATAAATTCCGTGAGATATTCAATGTTTTATTATAAAATAGTCTCTGTGTTAGATGATTTTGCCTAACTGTAGGCTAATGTAAGTGTTCTGAGCACATTTACGGTTGGCCAGGCCAAGCTGTGATGTTCGGTAAGCTAGGTGTGTTGAATGCATTTTTGACTTAATATTTTCTATACTTGAGTTATTTCTACTTGCTTGTTACCAGAGTTGCAAAGTGTGCTGGACACATGAATGGTGGCCGAGCTGATACCCCAAATTGATTCCTCAGATACCTGGAATGTTAGGCAAAAAAACAGTGGGATTAAAGACCCAACTGTATCTTTCCCTCAAAGGCACATCTCAAATGAATGACTATACATCTTGATTAAAATGCTCTTAATATAAAATCAACTTGAACCACAGAAAATAGAAGAGGAGAAAAAAATATTATTCTTCTCAATGTTCTTTGGACTTATGGATTCATTTCAGTGGAATCTTTGAAGTAATTTTGCACATGTTCTCACTGAGTCCCAGAGAGATAACATGACATGCCCAGGTTGACATAGCCAGTCCCAGTGGGCGGCAGGTCTGATGCTAAACCCTTCTGTGCTCATTCTCATTCTGGAAGAATTTATATTTTAAGATGGAGAAGTGTTGGATTCCTGGGGCATGAACAATCTCACATTTTATGCCCCCTTAAATTTTTCTTTTCGTGCTTTTCTTAAGGGAAAATATACTGAAATAAAGCTTCATATGTGCCTTCCCTTTTTCTGATTTGAGATTATTTTTTTTACCATTTTATTGTGAAATGAAATGTAGATGCAGAAAACCCCACCAAACACATGAAGCATTTGGAAGGATTTGGAAGCATTCCTGCCAGACCCTCAACAGGTTGGACGTGCTTGTCTTTGCCCTTGTCTGCCCTGTCCTCTCCCCACACTTCCCTTTTCTCTCCCAACTGATGCTGTACTGGGAAGCCAGCTTGCAGGATTGCTATGGACCCCACTCCCTCCTGGGCCCGCCCAGACACTCTGCAAAGCTCTCAACCTGGGACATTCCTTTGCTGATCTCAACTGATATTTTATTTTATTTTATTTTATTCAGTTAATTTACTTAGTTTGAGACCGTTGGAGAGAGTGCGAGCAGAGGAGGGCCAGAGAAGGAGGAGGAATCCCAAGCAGGCTCCTCGCTGTCAGTGCAGAGCCTGAAGGGGGCTCAAACTCACGAGATCATGGCCTGAGCTGAAATCAAGGGTCAGATGCTCAACTGACTGAGCCACCCAGGTGCCCCTGATATCTTTTTTTTTTTTTTAATATTCTTTGTTTCTTATTCCTCATCTCTTTGTTCCACTTTCTGAAATATTTCTTTATCTACCAGTTTGATGATAGTATTTTTAAATGCTGAGCATTTTATTTTCCAAGAATTATTTCTTGCTCACTGATTGTTTCTCTTTTATGGCATCCTGTGTTTGTTTCGTGGATACAGTATTTGCTCTTTCTGTCTGATGATAGGTTCAAATACATTTCAAGTTTTCCTCCATGCTTTGCAGTGTCTCATTTTCCTACGTGATATTCCTTCCTGGTGTTTGTCTTGGTCTGTCTCTCTTAGACAGGAGGCTTTGCTTGGGGTTTGATGACCTTTGCTGTCTGTCCTTTTAGAGAGGGGGGCCCTGCAGACTTGACAGAGGGTTCATGTTGGGACGGTTGGCTGTGCTGACAGGTGATCAGGGGACTCATCAAACAAGTGACAGATGGCATTATCTGGAGACTGTCTCTGTGAGGTCTTAAGTTTCCTCAGAGCAGAATCCTCCAACTGAACCGGCTGCCAGCATTCTGGAAGCAGGACAGGGAAGGTGTCCAAAGACTCCACCATTCAACACGTGGAGTTTCACTTCATCCTGTTTTGAGTCCTTTTCTCCCTGACAGTCCTCAATCTGCCTGGTGCTTGGAGTCCTGACTCATCCAAAGGGTGCACGTCAGATTTCTTGTGGGCAGGGTGTGTTGTGGGGTGGATAGAGAAGGAAGGGGATAGACATGTTGTCAGGCCTCAAGGACACCCACTGTTCTTCCAGCCATCCCCCTGCTTTGGCCCTGTTCCCTTCTGTATCTCCCCCAAAACCCACTCCTGCCCTACCTTCCCTGTAACTGATGTTTCCGAGAGCTTCGTGGTTCTGCAGCGAGAATCAGCGGGCTGTTTATTGGCCTGCCTCTTGGTGGGTTCTTGGGCCATAATTCTCCTCAGCTCAGTCTGTTATTACTCCTTCTTTTTCCCTTCCCCATTTTGTGTTAAAACTTCTCATCCATTGCTGTGTCCTCCAGTTCTCCATGCCCATATGCTTAGTGCCTTTTTAGGTTTTGAGAAAGAAAGGAGATAAATGGGAGTAGTTATCTTGCTGTTGTTAAATCAATAGGCTTCATTTGCCTTCTCAGTATCTCCATAAAGTCACTTCAGTTATATGATCCATTGTTCACAGTTGCTTAAAAATTTTTAAATGTTTATTTATTTGTTTTGAGAGGAAAAGGAGAGAGAGAGAGAGAGAATGAGCAGGGGAGGGGCAGAGAGAGAATCCCAGGCAGGCTCCATGCTGTCATTGCAGAGCCTGACCTGGGACTTGATCCTACAAATAGTGAGATCATGACCTGACCTGAAATCAAGAGTCAGGCACCTAATTGACTGAGACATCTAGGCACCCTGAGGTTGCTAAAAAGTTTTAAGCAAAATTATATTTAGAGCAAAGTAGAAACTTTATTTATGTACCAGTGGATCCTTAAAAAAAAAAAAACAGAACATTTATTACTTGTGCTGACAGTAATGATTTTAAACTGATGAAGACATCTATCAATAACATTTATATGAGGTTTCCTTTGCTACTTGTTTGAAATTATAATGAAACTTTAACTCAGATATTCATTTTCAATTATAGCTTTTTATATTATCTTTATTTTAGAGAATATTTTCTTGAAATAATTTTCTTTGAAGTTTTAACAATCTCCTCTCAGAATTACAGCCATAACTTTTCTCTTTAGAAAGCCTCCACTAGATTTGGTCAGCCCAAATTTATCTCATGGCCCCTTGCTCTGTTGTGAAGTCCCTGTGTCCTTACACATAAAAGGGCCACTGGTGACCTTTTAATTCAAAGGTTAATTTTGATTTTGCAAGGCTTTGCCACATCTATAAGCAGGTGAGGGTCATTTTCAGAACAGATAATAATTTAATAAGGAAAAAAACCCCTATGTGTTACTCCCTGCAAGGATTACAATATTAATTTTTTATGGTCAGAGCAAAGGACTTTGTTATTCTGCCTGAATCGCCTACATTTTCCTCCTGGAAATTGATGTCTTTCTTCAACGCATCAGGACCAGCCCTGCTTGCACGCAATCTGTCCTCTAAGGTACTTGCAGGCCTCCTAACCCCACAGAGATGTGTACATGGCCCTGAAATTTTAATTGCAAGTCATTTCTTGGGGTGCCATGAAAGTTCCAATCAAAATGCAAATATGTTAGTAGCGTTTTCATCTACTAGTATTTTGGGGTAATTAGGACAACTGAATTCAACAGGTCAGAGGATAGGTAGGTATTAATGGGACCAAACCAAAACTCAGTGCTGGAAAGCACTATCTAGCACTTACAGAGGTGAGAGGTGGAGAGGAAGTCGTAGGAATCCCCCAAAGCTACTTGAGATGGAAGGGGCTGCTTTTTTAAACTATTTATTTATCTATCTATCTATCTATCTATCTATCTATGAGAGAGAGAGAGAGAGCACATGTGAGTGAGGGAGGGACAGAGAGAATTGCAAGCAGTCTCTGCACTGTCAGGGCAGAGTCCAATGGAAGACTCAAACCTACAAACCATGGGATCATGACCTGAGCCGAGATCAAGAGTCAGACGCTTAACCGACTGAGCCATCCACGTGCCCCTGGAAGGGGCTGCTTTTAAGGGTAGTGAGTCATGCTTCTTATTCATGTAGACACCAGAGGAAATCTGGCAGAGGTCCTATAATAACTATAGCTCCCCTAGTTATGTTGCTACTACTGTTTTCAAAATGCTTTCATATCCATTATCTCCTTTCCTTTCCTCTCAATAATCCTGTGAATCTTCTGAAGTAGGATAACAAGTTATAATTTATAAAGAGGGGAAACTGGGACCAGAAAAACCATGCAACCATTCCCAGCATCACACTGCTGATGATAAATATATGGAGCCAACATTCGGACCTAAGTCTCCTGACTCCAGGCCCGGGCTCGTTGCTAGACGGTGCTTTTCAAAAGATCCCCTAAAATAACCATAACTGCAGTGAGTGACTAGTGGGCCCCAAGATCTAAAAGGATAGTCTCAAAAGGTCCAAAGTAAGTGTGACATTTCTCAAAGTCTAGTTTAGTCTTACAGAATAGTGAAGGTTTGTGTTTCACTGTGTATTACTCTGGTTTTCCTTTGTAACAAGCAACCTCAATGATCTCAGGGCTTAAGATAGTCAGATTTCTGTTCTCACTTATGGGGCTGTGGGTTGGCCATAACTGTGCAGGCTTGGCTGTGACAGGCCCGACTTGACCCTAGGCTGTGTGTTGGGTTCACTCTGCTCCGTGGATCTTCTCATTGTCCTTCAACCGTCAATGGCCCAAGACAAGTCAGAGGTACAAGTGGAAAGAGGCAATGACTCTTAAGGCAGCTGTCTCCTCCCAACCTCCTTCTGATGGTTAAAGCATGCCATACAGCTGAGCCTAAAATCACTAGGGCAAGATGTATATTCTGTTGCTCTACTGTACTGCAAAGTCACATGACTGTCAATAAAGAATGGAGAAAAGCAATCTGGTTGACCACAGCGTTCCTTCTTGACCACAATTATTTACCCCCACCTATATGTTCACCTCCACCTTAAGACTCCCCAAAGTGTCTTCTGATCCCAACAGTAAGCTTAAAATCCTTAATCTCATGATTGACATTGGTCTAGATGCAACTCTAGTTATGGAGACTTATAAATTAAAAAGACAAGTTACCTGCCCATCGCCTATGCCCATATGCATACCACTACATAGTCAATATACAATGGTAGAAGATGAAGAGGTTAAATGTCAAAAACATTTGGCCGATCAACAATGGGAGGCACATAGTAGTTACTAATCCCCTGAAATTTTGAAGTCCCAATGGGAGAAAATTATCAGGCAGTAGATAAGGGAGTGTGCCTTGATTGGGCCCAGTTCTGCTCCCTGGGAACAGTCCCCAGTATATTGTTCTCCACTGCTCTTGGCTCAGCCTGCCGGAAGTTGATCATCTTTCATGGCCACATTTGAAGAGGGGTGTAGTGAATATGTTCTTCTTAGTGGCTGTGCAGCTAGCTTCCTCTGCCTGTTTCCTGCTTATGGACTGTTAGTTGTCCTTAAGTCTTTTATAGGCAACTATAAGTTTTTTAAGTCTGGTGGTAGTTCTGCTAATATAATTATCTCAAAAGCTTTGCAAGTTTTCCATGTATTTGATTCCAGCCAATTCCTTGTGCGTAAGCCGTACCCACCATTCTTTTTGGACATGGATCTCTCTGTAGACTTAATTATCAGTCCTTTGAGCTTAATAGATTTCTAGGGGACTATACCTTTAATCTATAATCTTTTTCTGTAAGAGCCTTTGGGGCACCTGGGTGGCTCAGTCGGTTGAGTGTCTGACTTTGGCTCAGGTCATGATCTCATGGTTTGTGGGTTCAAGCCCCACATCAGGCTTTGCACTGACAGTGCAGAGCCCTGCTTTGGATTCTGTGTGTGCCTCTCTCTCTGCCCTCCCCTCCTCCCCCCCCCCCCACCTTTTTCTCAAAAGTAAATAAACATTAAAAATTAAAAAAAAAACCCTCTGTAGGTGCCATTTTAATCCTTCCTGATGTCTTGAAAGGTGTGACTACCAGAGTCTTGAGTTAGTGTTTGCCTTGAGCCTGTATTTTAATGATTATGCCCTGGATCACATCTTTTCCTGAGGTAGCTTCTTAATGGCTTCATCTCTGATTTGATAAGAAACAGTTTCATTTTCCAACCCTACAAGTCCTCAAGTCTCTGGACTCTCTATTCTCTTTGCAAACTGGCCTTTTCTGAATTTGTATCCTTCTTACAGTACCTTACCAAAGGAGTCAGCTCATTCTATCAAGACTTTGCCTCAACACACCGTAAGTTATTATGAATATTTTCTGTATTCTGAGTTTTACCATAGAGGACAGTTTAGCCAAATGGTTAGTCAATTACATATCATAGGTCACAATTTTTCTGTTCTCCTATGATTTCCTTACTTCCTGTTCACTAATCTCCTAGCCAATGCTGCAGAGATTTGTTACTAGCATTCTTTTAGGTACCAATTTTTGTATTACCAGTGTTTTCCAGGTAACAAACAAAATCAAAATATCCAGGGGTAAAACAGCAAGTAAATATTTTTCTTGCTTATGGTTCTTCAGTTTTGCCTGACATGGCTGCAGGCTTTAGGTTGGGTTCAAGCAGAATCCACAAGTCTTTTCCTTTGGACGAACAAGGGTGGATAGCAAGAGCGATGATCAGAAAGGCATGATGCCCCATAGGCTCTAGATAAGAAGGTTGCTGTCACTTCTCCCCCATTCTCTTGTCCAAAGCGTGTCACATGGCCAAGCCCCAAATCAAAGCCTACTCTCTGTGAGTCACGTGGCAGAAAGAGGGGAAGAATAACAAATAAACCAATGTATCATGCACTTCATAGTGTATCTTGTTTAATGCAGCTATTTAAATATTGTTATCCTGAAGACTTCAAGTAAAATCAATATTCCAGGATTATTCTTTCCATTTATTATGGCTTTGAATACTCCTGTCAGTCTACCAAGTGCCCCCCCAGAGGTACATGCTGTCCAATTTGGAAAGCAGAGCTTCATAAAACCATGCCTCAAGCGTTGTGAGGAACAATAGTTTTGCAGGTCTGATAAGGATATTCTGATTCTGTGACAAGGGACGGGGTAGAGGGGCGTGGAGGCCGCTGAACACTTTATTTAATTCATAATATTGCCTATGGCTGGTCTGAATCAAATTATATCACTTCTGAAATGTGGCCTCGTGTGCTCCCTGTCTTCCAGCAACAAAGTTACATTCTCTTGAATGCAAGAGAAAGTCTTCCTTTGAAAACTTGTACAGATTCACTCTACTAGAAAAGGAATCATACATGGGGCACCTGGGTGGCTCAGTTGGTTAAGCGTCTCACTTCGGCTCTGGTCATGATCTTGCGAGTTTGAGCCCCGCGTCGGGCTCTGTGCTGACAGCTCAGAGCCTGGAGTCTGCTTCTGATTCTGTGTCTCCTTCTCTCTCTGCCCCTCCCCTGTTCACGCTCTGTCTCTCAATAATAAATAAACGTTAAAAAATTTTTTTAATGAAAAGGATAATACAAGAATACAATGTGCTTTTACTCATTCATCCAAAAAATAATTTTTACATATCTATCACGTGTCAGTAATGGTGCTGGTGGCTAATGATATGATTATACGATGGTTAACAAAGTGTAGTCTAGGGACCTTGAGTGTCCTGAGAAATTTCCAGGGGGTCTTCAAGAGCCATACTAATTCCACCACAATACCCGAAAGTTATTTGCATTTATCACACTTGTTCTTAGTATCTTGATAAAAGATAGAGAAGCTATTGTCTGTTATGCCAGACATTTAAGAATATATTCAAAAGTGTAAAACAATGCCACTCTTCTCACTATCTAAAAAAATTTTTTTTCGGGGCGCCTGGGTGGCTCAGTCAGTTGAGTGTCCGTCTTCGGCTCAGGTCATGATCTCATGTGAGTTCAAGTCCCGCGTCAGGCTCTGTGTTGACAGCTAGAAGCCTGGGGCCTGCTTCGGATTCTGTGTCTCCCTCTCTCTCTGCCCCTTCCCCACTCATGCTCTGTCTCTGTCTCTCAAAAATGAATAAAAAGTTAAATTAAAAAAATTTTTTTTTCAAATGCCCAATGTGGGGCTTGAACTCACAATCCTGGGGTAAAGAGTCACATGCTCCACCATCTGAGCCATTCAGGTGCCCCACTATTTTTTGTTTTATTTTGGAAAAACACAGTCATTCTTCCTAAGAAATATTATATTTACTTTAATATGTAAGACTTTATTACTGTGATTTTTGTATGAATTAAGAAATTAACACTGTTCAAATGTTCACAATTTTAATTTCCCTCATGGTATATATAGGTAGATATAACCCACATAAACAAAAGTTCTCGTTGGTATCCTCAAAAAGTTTTAAGAGTGTAAAGGATCCTGAGACCATTTACCGTGAGAGTAAATGGAAACATCATGGCTCCTTCCCATTTGGAGTTTGTACCGGATTATCTGCCGACCACCCAGCAACACTCACTCCCTCTATGCACCACCCACTATCACAGGGGCTGAAAGCCTGAGAACTCGTTTCCTAGAACCCCTTGCCAGGAGGGTCCCAGATTAGATTCTGCCAATGAGACGCATTCTCACAAAATTTGGAAACTGGAAGCCAAATCCTTACTTTATGGGCAGGTGTCCAGGCTTCAGCAGATGTGGGATTTTTCAGCAGCTCTGGATATTGCTATAATCACTGGTTTCAGTAATTCATGCAGCTATCTATGATTATCACCAATAGTTTCCTGTTGTTCCAGAAATTTCCTAACTCTCTTACAGCTAGTGGCAAATTTTAATTGTTCTTCTTCCACTCTTTCAACATTTTTGTAACCAGGAAATTCCCTTATTTATAACCCTTTCTGCTCGGAATACCTGGAGAGATTTTTGTCTTCCTGAACCTGTTTATTTTGTAGTTGGAGAGTCCAACAAAGACCACACCAACAAATAAATTACAAAAGACACACAGACTCTGATAAATACCACAAGAGAAATAAATGAGTGTTGTAATATAGAGTAAGAATAGAGGCTTTATCTTAGGTTTTATTTTAGATTACAAAATGTGTACATGAGACCTATATGTAATCTGTTTATTTATGTTGGTGATTACAGACTTTTATTTTCTAAGGAGGTGTGCAGTTTTTTTTTTAAGTTTCAAGGCATGAGGAAATAAAATCATGAAATTATATTGGCAAAATGACATTGACTTTAAGAAATTAATACCAGTGTTCCTTGTCACAATGATTTGTGAACATGTTACAGAATTTTACAGATCTCACCATATGGAAATGTTTTACACAGAAATTCTTGGGAACATAATTTAGAATCTTGTTACATAATAGCTTGACATAAAACATTGATTTGCTGATGTGATTAATGAAAAGCAAAATTTCCATTAATTTTTATTTTCATCTCTGAAAAATATTCTACTTCATTAACTCTTCTAGAAACACCAGCACAATATAAAACACAACTTCTAGTGGACTGGAGCAGAAACCCTAGGTTGTAGCAATGAAACATATCACACCTCAGTTCTGCAGAAACAAGCAATGTTCACCATCAGTGATTATTGAATTAACATATTTTACCAAAGTTGCAAGGAGGACATAAAAGTTGCAGTTATATTCATCAGGTAAAATGGATATATGTGTGTATGTGTGTGTGTGTGTGTGTGTGTGTGTGTGTGTGGTGTAAAACTAGATTTCTCTGGGACTTAAGGCTGTCTTTTTAGGTCTATGACACAAAAAAGAATGTGACACAGAAGGACACGTTTTTAATTAGAATGAACAATAGAAGTCAAATACCAACCTAGTTCATTTTCCAAATTTCAGAAATCAGGAGGGCTAGTGACTTGTCTAGGGCAGACTTATCCCGGATGCCTCACTGCCCTGGCTTTAGAGCTGTTAATGAAGCCCAAGCCCCACTGGCCATGGAGAATTCTCCGAGCTCAACTCTATGGAATTTTCATTATGAAAACAATAGATCTTTGAACCTTTTCCTGAATATAAACTTTACTATACTGTTGGAAGTACTTTTGAGTAACTGCATATTCTTTCCCAGACATGATTGCAAATTTTTCCAATCCCAGTCTTAACACTCAAGAGAGAATTTCCCCCAGGAGTGCCTGAGTGTCTCAGTCAGTGAAACACCAACTCTTGGTTTTGGCTCAGGTCATGGTCTCACAGTTTGTGAGTTCAAGCCCCATGTTAGGCTCTGTGCTGATGGTATGGAGCCTGCTTTGGATTCTCTCTCTCTGCCCCTCCTCTGCTCTCTCTCTCTCTTTCAAAACAAATAAATAAACTTAAAAAATTAAAAATAAAAGAAGAGAATTTCCTCCACTTGAAACTTTTAGAGGAAACTGCGTTCAGAGAAAGTGAAGATGAGACTTCTAAGTGTTTTCCTTGGGGCGCTTGGGTGGCTTGGTTGGTTAAGCATCCGACTCTTGATTTCGGCTTAGGTCATAATCTTGCCATCATGGGATCGAGCCCCACGTTGGGCTCCATGCTGAGCATGGAGCCTGCTTGGGATTCTGTCTCTCTCCCTCTCTTCCTGCTCCTCCCCACCCCTCTTAAAATAAATAAATAAACACTTTTTACAAATACGTGTTTTTCTTGCATGTTTAGTTAGGGATTCCTGTATAGGAGGCTGTAATAGAAAGAAATCTGGTACTAGATCTCTCACATAACTGTAATTTATTAAGCAAGTAACTCACATCCAGTTTATCCTATAGACCCAAGAAGACAGTACTAAGGGTCAGGGAAATCTAATTCTGTTGTACACATGAGTAACTGCCAGTTACTCAAGCTTGTTGAGCCTCAGCTTCCTAATCATACCTAATTGCTAAGACTGTAGCAGAAGCTAAATCAGTGAATGAGTAAATGAATGAATGAATGACGAGTATGTGCCTTGGTCCGTATCGGCGCACAGTAGATACATAAAAATAGTAGTTCCTTCACACAATCACCTTCGGCACAAGCTCTGAAAATAAGTTGATTCTATGTCCCCCTTCTTATTTCACACATAATAAGGTTTAGAAGTTCTGAGGACTTGGGCGTGTTGCAAATTTATTTGTTGGTATTAATTCATTGGCTATGAGCAATACAAAGAGGAGAGAAGAGCGGTTTGATTAAGCTCACTGTCTCCTAACCTCAAGAGTGAATCATGGCGTGTATTTCCCAACCAAGCAGGTGCTATAAAAAGCACCACACAAGTCAAGGGACTGGGTTTTCCTCTTTTCATTTGTTCATTCTGTTTAAATCTTTCCCTTCTCAACTTGCTTTCATTAAAGCCTTAAAAAAATCATTTTTATCCTTTCCAGTAAATATGAATATAATATCCTTCACCATTATTAATAACCTTTTTTTTTTAAATTGGTGGGTTTTTGTTTATATTCAGTCCACATGCTTTCCTTCATTTGGTTTCTATGGGTACCTTTCTCCTCTTGTAATGATGAGTCATATCTGTGGGTGCTTAAAAAAAAGAGGTTATCTAAAATATATTGAAGAAAAGCACATACTTTATTTTGTTCCCCTAAGTTTTCTCTTTTCCCAGAGGAGGCACATTTGTTTGAAGTACCACTAGCTTTGTAAAAACTAAGCTACAAGAGGGGAGCCTGGGTGGCTTAGTTGATTAAGCGTCTGACTTTGGCTCAGGTCATGGTCTTGCTGATCATGAGTTCAAGCCCCGCATCAGGCTCCGTGCTCACAGCTCCGAGCCTGGAGCTTGCCTTGGATTCTGTGTTTCCCTCTCTCTCTGCTCCTACCCTGCTTGCACTCTGTCTCTGTCTCAAAAATAAATAAACATTAAAAAAAAAAAAAAAACTTAAAAAAAAACTAAGTTACAACAGAGCTGTGATCAGATGAAAACTAAGGAAGTGTGTTTTAATTATTTTTAAATTATTGCTCTCTATCTTTTTACAAGAGGTCCTGATGAGCAGATAAGATAATTGTTTGTTTGTTTTTTAACCTGGTAGCAGAGGGGGTTAATGGGTGTTAGGTGGGTGTTAATCAGTGTATTAACCGATGAATAGAGTGAAAGCCAGAGAGAAAAGAAGGGCCTTCGGGAAACAAAGTAGGTAGTAAGGTGTAGGATGCTGGAGGTGGAAAGAATCTTGGAGAATAATCCAATATTCCAAATCCCTTGCTTTATAAATGAGGTAGTCGCAAGCAGGTGAGACAAAGTGACGATAAAACCTGCCCCTGGCAAATCAAGAGTTTCATATGAATCTGCACATGAAAAGCAAAGTGAGAAAGGGAAGTCCTTCTCTATTTAAATTAGGTTTAGAACTAGAATTGTCAAGTTGCGCTGTCTGTTTTGATTGGGTCGTCAAACCCCTCGGGAATTTTTCTAATCTCTAGTAGAAGTTGTGCTTTGCCAACCCAGTGTGTGTCTGTAGGAAAGTAAAGGTCAGCCCCTGCAACCCTGTGGCTACCTGAACAGCTTTTAGAACCGCATACAGCTCAGTTTTGTGCTGAGAAATTACCTTCCTGCAATCCATTTACCTTGGCTTCTATTGCTTTTCATGTAGTCCGCAATCTAGTCACTAAGCATCCAAGATATGCATAGCTCCAGGTTCCTAATGCTTCATGAGAATATAAAAGTACCCAGCAAGGTCCTTTAGGAACTTACAGTCTAATTAATTAGGAAATAAATAGATGGGTGACAAAAGTGACAGATCACATGCCTGCGTGTACGAGAAGCTGGGATTCAGCAAAGGGGATGGCGTCAAACATTGTCCTGAGTTGAAGCTGGACCAGGAAATGTGGACAGCTTCTAGATGTATGAGGGAGACAGGGAACTGCATTTTCAGGAAGGAACAGCATGGGTACCCACTTTAAGTTGGTACCAAACAGCATATAAATTAGGATCAGAAAGGAAAATAATCAGTTGGGGGAGCAGGGATTCATCATGAGGAATAGATAGGTCTGTTTTACAGGGTCTTGAATACCAACCTGAAGCACTTTATATTTATCTCATTAAGTACAAGAGTCCTACCCTTCACAAGCCTATTAGGAAATAACCTATTCATGGTAGAAAGTGGAGAAGATAACTTGCCTTGTGATCCATTAAAATAAGGACACCAAGCCAAGTTGCCTGATTTCCCCCAAAACCCAATTTTATGAGCTACTCCTCTGGTAAAATTCTCTCCTGACTCTGCAACAATATAAAAGAATACTTTCTGTGCCATAACATTGAAACAGATCAGTGCTTTGGGTTGTGCTCCTCGTGTGAATTTATAAGTCTTTATTGTTATTTCATTGTGGAAATTGTTTGGGCAAATACATATTCAGAAGTATGTTCAAAAGGCAAAAGCTTATGAAGGGAAAAAAACTAAAAATGTAATGGATCTGACAGGACAGCAAAGAAATAGAAATGATGAGGCTTGAATTTCCAGTGCATGTATCAGTATTTTGTGTGACTGGACCAGAAGAAGACACCATACCTTGCCTACCCCTTTAGCAACACTTAAAGGTCAAAATGAGGACTGAGAAAAACAGAAGTGATGAAGGCAGATGAAGAGGGGGCAGGGAGGGGAATGAAGCAGTCAGCACCTTCAGGAACTCCGAGTAAGGCTCTGGTGACTGGGTAGCTATCTATCCATGTCACAGCCAATGGTCTGGAAGTAGCCTTTGATGTTAGGATGGGAGGTGTCATGGGGTCCCATCATTCCCTATCAGTGTTAAGCTGGACATTCTTGTTTGCGCCCTCAGGTGGACCAGAAGAGCCTGTTTGGGGGTTGTCCTCCTCCGCTGAGTTTACAACTCCAGAAGTGACACATATGGAGTGCAGAGGGCAGTGGGTGGGGAGAAGAAGGAAGGATAAACCCATTTAACCAGCCAGACCAACAGAGTCAACGCGGCTGGGCAAAGGTATCAGGAATGTCACTGCAGAGCCACTTGCAGCCATTCTTCTCCATGGACTCTGATAGCTTCATTTTCAGCCCCACCTGGGTTAGTTGATGAAATAGCAAACCTCAGGGTTCCCTTTATGACCTTTTCTCTTTTCTTGTTCAGGGCTATTCACCCAGCCTCCTCATCTTGGCTAGAAACACTCAGCATCTTCGGAAGCTCCATGTGAGGCTCTGGTAACGAGGTAGCTATCCAGCCATTCCAGATGTCTCAGGGTTCAAGCCTTTGGCTATGTGTAGGCAGCCTTTTCTAAAGAGATGCTGGATGGAAAAGAGTCTTCTGGGTTTACCTGGGTCTCAGCCCAGGCTCCTAGGCATTCAGGAGACCAAAGAAATGGTGCTGAGGTTCAAAGCCCTCCTGCTTTTCTCCATCTGGCGGATGGGGGCATATGGAGTTCGACAACTGTCCCAGCTTGTGATCAGACCTGGGGATACTTAGAGGGAAAAAGCGATGTGAGTGATATAACCAATTCCCTTTGAACTAACCTGGTAATAAGTGTGTTGCGTCCTTAACCCAACCTAGCCTAGAAAAACCATTTACCTTTAAAACCTTTTTTTTTTTTTTTTTTTTTTTTTTTTTTTTTGATTTCCAAACCACAAGTTCATGACTACTGAAACTACACATGACCTCAGTGGTCTTTCTGCTGCCATTTCATACCCGGGATAGGAGTCTGAGGAATGGGGGCTCAGGGATGGCTGATGATACGGAGGTTCATCTGTGCTGATTTTCAGATCTAGGACAGTCCCGCTTCCCAACACCATCTCACACATGGGTTCTCAGGGTCGTTGGTTCTACACTGGACTCCCAACATTCCCCTCATGGTTAGTTTGCCTTCCTCCCTGCTACTCAGAGCAAGCTTCGGAGAATGGAACAGAGGCAGTATATGAAAGCTGAGTTGGTGCCTGAGACTAAATTCTTTTCTAAGACTAATCTCAGAAGCCTCTCTTGAAGGTGTTGCTACAGAAGCCAAAGGAAAAGCCAATCTTTCACGCCAAGATTGATGAAGTTTTATAGTTGAGCATGACACCACCAGGGGGCAGTATGTCCACTACTCATTATTTCAGTCTTGACCAAAGTCGAATCCAAACCACACAACCTTTTCTGTCCCTGTACAGGAGCTTCACGAAAGCCCTTAGGTGGCATTTAAACTTTAAAGTTGTGGAAATGTTTAGTAAATCTGACAGTATCATTAAGAGTAGGTTGGATTTTTCCCTTAAAACCAATACCAAATTCAATTTTACTGGGAGTATGTCGCCATTCATTTTCTCATCTGAAATGGCCATTTTTCACTGGTTTCACCATCTGAAATAGGAATGCATTATTTCAGATTATGTGATTCCCCGCCCTACGCTGTAAAAGAGAAAACTTGCTTTCCTGTGTCTTGTAAAACTTTGCCTTCAGTCCATGTTATTAAAATGTAGTAATATACAAGGATACCGTGATATACCAAGACAGCTTCATATTCAGATGAGTTCAGCTCTGGCCCTGGGAATGGCATAGCTCTTGCCCTCAAGAGCTTACGGTCCCCCAGGGGGTCAGCCAAAATAACAGAAGGGCCAGTTTCCTAGCACTCTGTTAGCTTTTAGGGAATAACTGGTCAGTTTGGAAAATGGAAAGAAGAAACAATAGGGTCATTTCCGGGACCATTACAGTTTAAGGAACCTGTCATGTTCATAATCTCAGATTTGGGGGTAATACCCATCAAGTGCCAAATATATGTTGTGTATTATAACCAAATTAGGGCAAACAGCTTCCTCGTTATTAAGAGAGGGTTTTGCCTTTTTCTTACAGTTTTCATTACTTCCTAAGAAATGTTTTCTTAGGAAGTTTTGCAAATATATGATGCATGGGAATAGACACCAGTTGAGTTGATAATCCAGGAACTGCCTCATAAAAGCACTGAAGAGTTTGGAAGAACATTGAGCTTTTAGATTGAACCAGCAATAAAATAATGTCATTGCTCCATGAACCAGGTGCTATGTTCTTGCCTAATGTGTCTTAATTCTAATTAGTTAAACAGCAAAATTGAGCCCTTATTTTTTGGCAAGGTTAAGTGTATGGTTGAGTGCGCTTAGCACAGGTTAGGGATTTATAAACTTTTAATCCTGTCCCAGGTCTATTATTGACTTTGGGAAAGTCATTTAACCTCTTGTTTCTTATTTCTCTGGAGTAAAATGGAAGTAATAAAAAGGCCCATCTCAATGGGATGCTGTGATGAATGTCACAAATGATGAAAATATATTTTGCAAATTCAACTGGTATTGCAACACTGATGTGAACCCTCAGCATAGGGGCATGTGTCCTGTTTCACAGAGAAGGAGCCCCTTGACCTCATTCTTTTGCTCACCTCCACCTTTGAATGAGTCCAGAAGGTCACCCAGCCCTTCTTGCCTTTATGTGAAGCAGACACAATCCGTTCAAAGACGTTCAGAAAGCATCTTATCTTTATGTTCTTCAGGAAACAAGGAATGCCAAAGGCAAATTATTATCATTTTGTTTATACCCCCTTCTTGCCTTAGGGTGACGGGAAGGTATAGGGTTTGGAGAACAAAGTGGCTTTATTATGTAGGATGCAGATAATTCTCTTTTTTATTGTGAACACAACAACTGGCACAGTGCCTGACACAAAATAGCCACACAGTAGTTTGTTAAAGAAAAGGTGGAAGAGGGATGCCTGGGTGGCTCAGTCCGTTAAGCGTCCGACTTTGGCTCAGGTCATGATTTCACAGCTCTTGAGTTCGAGCCCTGTGTTGGGCTCTGTGCTGACAGCTTGGATCCTGGAGCCTGTTTCGTATTCTGTATCTCCCACTTGTGCACTCTGTCTCCTGTCTCTCTCAAATAAATAAACTTTAAAAAAAAAAGGAAAGGTGGAGGGAAAAAATCTGTTGGTTCACCTGAAATGCTAACGGCCACGCCAGAGTGCTTAGAAGCTGCATTTTTAAGGAAGATCTAAATAATAAAATAATCATGAAATAACAGGAAGTAATACTAATCAATTTTGTCTCAACTTGCACATAAAATAAAAACTTAAGACATTAAAAAATGAATTTTAACTTTCCTTTTGGTTGGTTTTATGGATTTTTTTTAGTAGTCAAATTTTTCTATAGGCCCAAGTGCCCAACACACACAAAAACAAAGAGATGCCAGTTTAAACTCACACCGTGGAATGTCTAGCGACCCTGAAGTTGCTCACATGGGAAAATGTAATTTCGGCCAGATGGACTTTCTTCATGCTTACTCCTAAGCATCCAAAATATTTGGAAATGTAAAGGTATAAAGAGCAGATGCAAATAAATGCCTTTAAAACCCACTTTTATTTTGTGAAAGCTCAGTGTTCCTTGTGAACTGAAAAACAGCACACCTTAGTGGTCTAAGCTTTTTCAGATTTAGAAGGATTCCTGAGGCTCACCTCTATAGATGGTTTGTACTCAGATTTCAGCAGTTTTGTTCTTTCATTGCTCTGTTACGAAGAAGCACCCACATTTCAAGATTTTTTACCAGCTTACAGAAAGTTCTACCATGAAAGGAGAACTTGGTATTATTTCAGGAGAAGAGTTATATTCTCTCAGATTACCACATGTCCCCAAAAAGCTATTGTGGAAGGGAACACAGATTATTGCTTGGAGGAAAATGTAGGTTGAAAGCCATTTTCAAGAAAGAAATGCTTTTTTTTTTTTTTTTTTTTTACATGACTTGGATCCATTTTCAATAAAGAGCTTTGCTAATCATTTTTCCTAATTACTTTGGCTAACTCATATTTGATGAAAAAAAATACTGTGAAAACTGCAGTGAAGTATAAGTTGCTCTCCCATGTAATTAGTTTGTTCTCAGAACTCATTTTTATTATGAAAATAATTTGTGGTGGGTAGTTATAAGGGAGAGGCTCAAGCTGGAAGGCTTCAGGATAATATTCCCTATGTGAAACTTTCTCTACCATGACAATTCATTTTATTCACTGGAAGTCAAATGTATATTTTACATCTAATTCCTGATATACAGAGTACACAGGCCCAGGCCCTCAATTGTCTGACAGTGTTTCTATGGCACTTTCATGGGGGGAATTAAAGTCTTCAGGCATCAGTGGCCACATATTTCCTTCCAGAGAATCTGTTTCTGGGGCCCTGTTTCTCTTTCCTGTTCTCACTTCCTCCCCCTGAAAATTTGATTGCATGGGAGATACAGGGACTAGTGGAAGAGGGAAGGGGGGAAAAAACCATGCCCATAGACACCCAGAATGACTACCCTTTGGGCACATTGACTGGTTTTGTTTATGGTTCCCTAAAGCCAAGAGGGGAAAGTAGGGGGAAGGGGGGCTTTCATTTTCTTTTCTAAAATAAGTCTCTCTGCCAGTGTTCTGGATCCTATCCCTGCCACCCCTCTGCACCCCTAGGAACTGTCTCTCAACTTTTTAAAAAATTTATCCTCCATTTGGGTTTTTCTCCTTTGCCTCCAAACTATGATGAGTAAGTTCATTTGTATTTAAAAAAAAAAAAAAAAAAAGACTTACCCTTAACAAAGTCGTCTTCTTTTTTGTTTGTTTTGTTCCAAAGTTTAACAAATGTCCTTTCCCTGGTGATTTAATTCAATAAAATAAACTTCAAGTCTGTACAGTAGAGAGAATTTCCCAAATATTTCAGGGGCCTTGAATTGTGGACAGCTCCCCCTGCCGCCCAACCCCTCCCTCCCATATTCATTATAGAGGGGAAATGTATTAGAAACTCTGGCTAATAAAAATTCCACGTGCCCTGCACCGATTTATTAAGGCTACTGCAGATTTCATAACACTGCTGCGAGCGTGGTTAGTGTATTGTAATATTTTCTAGTATTTTTTAGTTCAACTCAGTAAAGTATTCCTTTGTGAGGTTGCCATCAGGCATTGAGGAATACAGCCTGCATGTTGGATGGGATGGTGTCATTGTTTTAACTTCAGATATTACCCATGCTTCCCATGGAACCAGCAATAACTAGCAAAGGGTTTATATGAGTATTTAATAGCAACTAAATTAGTAAGTCTCTCTGACCTTTATACTCTTCAAATGTTTTTTGTTTTGTTTTGTTTTGTTTTTAACTCTGAATAGCATCAATTGTTTCCCATTTAGGAGAAATCTCACCTTACACTCTCCTATTGTATCTAGTTATGCAGCCAGTTTGGATTTCTGAAATTAGAAAATTTGACTGGTAGCCAGTGGATCAGAGGGAGAAATCCTGTTGCAAAAAGAGGCAAGTTTCACAATTGCTTTTCTTATGAAAATGGGACAGCATAGGAGGACTCTGGTGATTAACATGTCCCTCTGAGTCATAGGTGTTTTCCATAATTCTGCCACTAACACAAACTTGCAGTAGTCAAACAACAAAATTTCACTCGATCAGACTCAGTGGTTTTGTCTCGAAGTCTTTAAACTTTGAAGTAGTAGAAGGTCAGCTGGTTTGAAGTTAATATTTACTTAAGTAAAGCCTCTTTTCCAAAATCTTACAAGTTCGGTATGAATATTCAAAATATTTCAGGGCCTTTTTAATTTTATTTGAGGATGAGATTTTTCAAGTAACACCAGGTACCTTCAGTGCACTCATTTGCCCTTTACAACCAAATGGTTGCCAATGTTCTTATTCATTCGTTATAAGAAAATCCATTAAGGGCTTCTACTCGGCCATATGTAGTAGTGTAATGGAAGTTACTTTGGGTAAAAGAAATAAAACTATACCTATTTGAAAGCAAACTAGAATCCACTTTTTAATTATCTACTCCAGTTAGTCTGAATTCACATTTGACCCTGGAGAACTTTTCCTCTGTGAGCGCCAGCGTGCTCATCTATGAAATGGGGCTAATAATGCCTAGCTTGTGGGGTTGTCATGTTGATCACATGAGCTGATATGTGGGGAGCAGTGCATGGCTCTCGGAATAAACTAGTACTCGTCTTTATTATAATGAAGCAATTAAATAGCTATGTTAAAAAAATTTATTTAGTAAAATAATCACTCCTTGGCCTGGCCTGTGGTTTATGCAAGTGGAAGGATCTTGGATTTTTTTTTTTTTTTTTTGAGAGAGAGAGAGAAAGAGACAGAGTGCACATGCGAGTGAGGGAGGGGAAGAGGGAGAGGGGAAGAGAGAATCTTAAGCAGGCTTCGTGCCCAGAGCAGAGCCTGATGCGGGGCTTGAGCTCATAACCGCGAGATCATGACCCAAACCAAAATCAAGAGTCAGACACCTAACTGACTGAGCCACCTAGGCACCCCAAGATCTTGGATTTTGAAGTCAGTCAGACCTGAGTTCACATCCTGGGTCTGTTGTTTGATAAGAGTATAATTTTTAATGTAGAGACTCTCATTCCTTGTGAATAATGGGGGATCCATTCTGCCTGTCTCTGAGAGTTGTTATCAGGATTAATAGTGATACTAGTGGGCTTAGTAGGATTCCTTATTAAAGGTAGTTGGCATAGTGATTTTCAGCTCTTGGCATTTCATAATTTTTGTCATCCAGTGGCTAATGGAGCTTAGTGTGGTGAGTCGAGCAAGTATTAAAAGGAAGAACCCAGACTAAGTAAGAATGTTCATAAAGTCTCATGATAAAACAGTAGTAGAACCATCATGAGAACCTGGAATGTAGATAAGCCAAGTTGGAAGACTATTCTCCATAATAGCATTTATAACTATTTGAACTCAATACAAGAAAGAATCTAAGTAGTGTGAACATAGCCAGTGTTTTAAAAACGTACTAACATGGCTATTTCAGGGTCACAATTCAAAAATGTTTGTGATATATTTTAATTGTGACATAGTTCAAATTTTAATAACATGGCTATTTTAGTATGTGTTTGTGATACATTTTAATTGTGTTCAATGACTTTTTCATAGTTTCATCCATGATTTTTTTTTTTTTCCATTTAGAAATGTGTTTCTCTGGATTTTAATAAGGGTTGATATAAACAGATTTCCATTTGGGGAAATGTTCTAAAGGGCTGTACTATCCTGTGTGCATTCATTTCACAGATATCAACTAAACTCACCACAGCTTCTGGAAGTGTAGGAATCTGCTGACTGTAGGGGAAGATTACAATGTCAAGTTCAATTTTCTGGGGCTCCTCAGGGATCCTGGGATAGTCCTTCACAGAAGAGGTCCCTCTTGGCCTTGCCCATGATTGCAAAATCTGTATGTAGAGCAGCTCATCTTCTTTAGTGGAGCACCCCCCCCCACACACACCCCTGTCTTCCCACAGTGCCATGGTTATTTCCCTCTGGGCGCAGCAGGGCTAGTGGAACCCAAGCATGTCAACATAGCAGGCTCTTACAAGGATACAGCAATGGTGCCTGACCATCACTCCCCAGCAAAGGGAGCAAAGAGGCGAATCAGAGATCGTTCAGCCTTTCATTCAGGCTCTTCAACTCGTAGTTGGCCTCCCCTGATTTCCTTCCACCCTCAACTACACAAACTTGCTCTTATTTTTTTTAATGCTTATTTATTTTTGGGAGAGAGTGAGCACAAGCTGGAGAGGGGCAAAGAGAGAGGGGGATAGAGGATCTAAAGCAGGCTCTGTGCTGAGAGCAGAGAGCCTGATGCAGGGCTCGAACCCAAGAACTGTGAGATCATGACCTGAACTGAAGTCAAATTCTCAAGACTGAGCCACCCAGGTGCCCCGTAAACTTGCTTTTATTTTCACGGCTAATCTAGCTTCACATGTTTACTTTCCTTTGTAGTGCGCAACTAATGTTTTGTGGAAAACTAGAAGTCGAAACCTCTAATTTGGGGTATCTTGTAAAGGCCTTGTACCTTGTATGTGTGATTACAAGGCATTCTGTGCTACAGGTGTATATGCATTTTATTTTTTGTTCTTCCTTGTTTTTTTAATCAGCATGAATTTCTAGTTACTCAGCAGTTACTTGGTGGAAACGGTGACATTATTATTTGTATTTTTCAGGTGGAGAAACTGAGGTCCTAACTTTGTACTGATCGCACTGTGTATGCTGTGTCTCAGAGACAGTTTGAGCCCCAACCAGAATCCCTGGGTATTGCCCCCAAAAGACTGCATTACTTATCTGTGGAGGACTTCTCTTCATTTTCTTTTTAGGTAAGGTCTTTCTTTTTATTAAGTCCTAAGATAAACATTCATCATCTTAACAGTGAATGAATTACGAGCTAAAGGTCTATCTGTAAAACTTGGCTTTTTGATTAGTTCCTCCCAGAGCCCAGTGGAACAAAATGTCTGAGTTGAATCTTCTGGTCTTCCTCCAATATGTGTTTACTCTGATATGCAGCAGTTTTCTTCTTGAAGCTGTCCTTTCTCTGGGCTTGCAGTCAGTGCCATCCATGTATGTAATACTTTTCAGGGCATGTTTTATATTCACATATATACCCGTCTTTGCATTCAGACTCTGGCCTAAAGCCAGCATAACGACTAAAGAATAAGAGAATGTTGAAAGAACGTGAACTTTTGGCAAATGGTATGTGGACCTTTGTAGGTCTCTAATGACTTTGTCTATGGACTGAATAGAATGAATAAAAAATAAGGCCCTTTTAGGCCAACCCAGTAATCTGATTTTGTTCAGAGTCAGGCTCCCACAAAAGTAGCAAAGTAAATTTGCCAATTTCATTGAGGTTCTTTTGCTTTGCCCAAAATAGCCTCGTATAGGTAGGTAGACTTGAGGGTTTGGAATGAGTGAATGAGATGACCAAACTGACTCCCAGATTTGGCTATGTTTATTTGGCCCAAATTCATTAGGTCAATATTTTACACCAATAAAAGCAATTTCCATTTTGAGTTTTCTCCCATTACGGGGTTTTCATCCAGCCTTCCCCATTCGGACACCATATTGTGAAATTTTGATATCTGATCAGAAGGAGTTAGGAAAGAGAATACATCTATCCTATCGCAGTACAGTCTTTGTTCAACTTGAGTTTTGCTTTATTGAGCAGTGTGAATGAATACTCAGCCATGTTGCAAAGCACCTAAGAACATCATGATCTGAGAATCACTGACAAGAAGTCACCGAACTTAGCTTCAGTGACTCCACAATTGGGAATTCATGGCTCCCATGTTTGTACCAACTCCGCCACAGAAAGTTCGCTCAGTAATGCAAGAGTCAGACTTGCAAAATAGCCTCTGAATTCGAGGAACCAAAGAGAGCATTTCTTTTCTTTCTGTAAAGTGACAGTGTTGGTGGAACACTGTCTTATCCGACATGTGGCATGTGGATGCTGGATTTGGGGCAGCGAGGTCCTGCTTTTTCTTGTCCGGAAACTGAAATGGCCTGAGAAAGGGAATTCAGAAGTCCTCTTAGCTCCTGGTGATTCACTCTGATTTCCCCTTGTAGGCATATGGATTCGATTTTCTACTGTCTCTATAAATACTGTTGTGTCTGTCTCACTGCCAAGCCAGCTACCTTTCTCACCCCAGAGAGAAGCCAGAGATCAGACATTCCTAAACTACAGTCCCATCAGACACCATAAAGGGAGGGAGCAGATCTGGCAGTCAAAATGATGTGTGTACTTGAATCTTGAAAGAGCCAGGCTAAACTTAGAGTCAGTGGGCTCCCATAAATAACCTGTGTTCCTCTCTCTTTGTGTGGTTTGGACTGGAATGCCTTTCTCTTTACAGTTGTACAAGCAGCCAGAGATCAAAGAGTCAACCGTTTATGGAGGCAGAGTTCATTACAAAGTCATTGTGCTCAGCCGGAGGACTCTGGCTAAAGCACTAATAATTTTCTCCCATTACTATTTTGTTGCATGGATTGGGGTTGGAGGACACTAAAAGACCTTGCAACAACTTTAAATAACGTAAAAAAGAGGGAGGGAGAAATGAAAATTCACTTTCAAAAGAGGGCTAAAACTTAACTGGCATCTTTATAGGGTATGGTATGTGGTAGGAGGAAAGAGGAAGTAAAGAAATTGACCCATTGCCGCATGGAATGTGGTTCAAGAAGAATCAGAGAAGGCAGAACATTATCCTGTGTAATTGACTTACCCTCGGGTAAGCATTATGGAGAGCCTTTGATAAGCGGTGCAGAACATGTACGTGGATTTTGTTTAAGCCCAAACTAGATAATGTATTTGAAAAACAGGTTTTGAACTAGTTTGCTAGCATGTGAAGAATACATGTGTTTTAAATTATAGCTTTGGTGATGCCAGAAATCCCGGGGTTGCGGATAATCACAATAGTACAGAATAATAACTACTACTTATTCTGTGTCTCCTATGTGCCGCGTGCTGTGCTGCATATGCCGTATCTTTTCATCTTCCCAAGCTCGCACAGGGAGGTGTTGTTAGCTCCACTTACACACAGGGAAATGGGACTACGCAAAGTTTAAGTGCTGTGCTCAAAGTCATGCAGTCATTAAGGGGTGAATCCAGGATTTGAACTGACTCTAGAATGAAGCAGAAACGTAGACTAGTCAGCGCATCTGGCTCCGAACGCCTCCCCTGGCCTCTGTTGCAGGAGTTATTGGGAGTTCTGTTTTCCAAGCTTAGGAGTTCTGCTCACGAAAAGCCGCCGGGTCGATCTGTGATGGCAGCTCTTCGGGCCAGGATAGATCACCTCCAAGTCCTGCTTTGCTGTGTGCCTTATTTCCCTTATCTACACAGCCCTCCTCGGGCTTCTAGAACTGCCATGGACCGTACACGTGCCTCCTGCCGGCACCTAGAATGTGTGATGAAGAAATTGCCTAGAGGAGATATTTGTCAGGTCTGTTGCCTACTTCAAGGGCAATAAAGGACCCTTGTTGGACTTCTTGTTTAACTTGTATACGATGTGAAAAATACTTTCTTTGAAAGAGTTTCTTTTGAAAGAAAACTCAAGGCACTGAATGAGTCTCTCTGTGTTAAGTGCTCTGTCAGAGTGTTGTCCATAGGTCGTCAGGCTTGATCACTGACACCCCATCCACCATACTGCACCATTTGATCTGGTGTTTTCTGCATGGAAGTTAGGGACTGTATATCTTGTAAAGGATCTGTCACATGCCTGATCAGTTACAGTGATAACTGAAGACCATTTCCTCAAATGTATTATTTTAACAGGTATCATGTTCTACTTTATGTTAGTTTAATTTTCATCAAAGCTGAACTGTGTGAATCTTGAAAAACAAAAAAAGCGTGTGATATAGTGCAAAGAACTCTATGCCTAGAGTCAGTAAAATTCTAGTGGCTAAAGTCTCAGTAGCTTTGTAATCCCTGGGAGACTTGTTCCTTGTCACTGATAAAACCTGCATCAAAAGGATGCCATAAGACCAAATAAATAAGATGACTGGAAAACTGCAATGCTTTACAAATGTTACCTTTTTTTCTGTTCTTCTCAGTGATATGACCTTTTGTTCAACCCATCTCTTTATGCTTCTTTAAATACTAGTAGTTTAGGTGGGCCTGGGTGGCTCAGTTAGTTAAGTGTCTGACTTTGGCTCAGGTCATGATCTCACGGTTCATGTGTTTGAGCCCTGCGTCGGGCTCTGTGCTGACAGCTCAGAGCCTGGAGCCTGCTTCGGGTTCTGTGTCTCCCTGTCTCTCTGCCCCTTCCCTGCTTGTACTCTGTCACTGTCTCTGTCTCTGTCTCTCTCTCTCAAAAATAAACAAAATGTTAAAAAAATTTAAATACTAGTAGCTTAAAAAAAGGTCAGAAATAGAAGCAATCAATCAATTCTTTTTTTGCTAGTTTAATTGAAAAGCAATTGAGAGTATCATCCAAAATCCTATGGCTCTTTCTCCATCCATATTTTTCTGAAGGATTTCACACGTGCAGTGTAAGAAATTGTGAGTCATCCTTCTCCAACCCTGACTTTAAGAGTTGCAGAAATCAGCTGCCAGGCAGCACATATGTTCTTAGTTCCATGAGAGGAAGAAAACACATTTGCTGAAAAGAAATGGAAACCTTAAAACCAGAGGAGTTGTAATAAAGACACTTTGCATTTTGCTAACTTCTTTTCCCCTCTGGTTCCTGGCTGCTTTTCTGGCCCTGGACAAGTTCTCTTGCTCCTGAGGCATCTGTCATCCCAAACACTCCTTCCCTGGGATGTGGGCTCCAGCTGGCCATTGTCTATGGGGGAAGGCACAGGAAGTGCAGAATGACCAAAAGATGGGATTATGATGCAGAAATAATATATCAACAGTGAGTACTTCTTGAATGCAAGGCACTCAAAGGCTGTAAATCCATTCTCTTATTAAGATCTAGTAACAATTAAATGTGGTAATAAACTTCAGCAATAAATTCCAGTCTGCAGTTGAGGAGACAACCTTAGAAGGCTAAGTCACTTGGCCAAGGTCACACAGCTAGTAAGCCAGGCAGAGGTGAATCATACAACCTCTTAGCAGCATTACACATGGGACCTCCAGACATTGGAAAGGCATTTTCTTCTAGGCAGTTGTCTTCATCAAGCATGCCCCTGAGCCACTAAACATCCTGAGGTGGAAGACTGTGACAAGTTGACATGGTCGAAACGAGATTCCATGTTAACATGGTAGAAATGAGATTCAAACTGGTTGTGGACTTCTCTTGAAGCAAAAGAAATCAATTACAAGGAAAATGAAACTCTCAACTTAGTTCTCTGACTTAAGACATTATTTTTAAGCTCATTTCACGATCCTTTGCCCTTCTTCACTTCTCACTGAAGCAGTTTTGTTCTTCACTTGGTATTCCGTTGTTCTCGTGCATTGTTGGTCAGCGTGTTCTTATTCATTAAACTGTATAAGCAAAAATTGATGTGATGGGAGAACCATGGCAGCCTTAGCCGCAGAACAAAGACTTTTCCAAACCAGCATTTCTCCCCTAACATCTGGGTAAACATTTCATGTGGGTTTTCTTTCCCCAAGTATCTGACGGCATGATTCTATCTTCATAAAGAATTGACGGTGGCATTTCATTTGACCAAAAGAAGTAAAGAAAACAGAAAACATTTCTACATTGAACAAAACCTAAAGGCAACTTGAAAAACACTTTGAAAATTTATTTTCATTTTGCAATCTAAAGCAGATCTAAGGTGTTTCTGCAGACAGGTAGTGTTGGTGGTAGTTCTTCTGAGTCCTTGTGAAAAAGATCATGTTGACTTTCTGAGAATATTCCAGGATTCGTCATTAAAAGGGACTTTGAAACATGGTTTTAAACTCCCATTGAAATGGGTCACAATGTAAATCCTAAAGAAAAAACCAATCCAGGTAAACCCAGGATTTTGGCTCCACATCCAACTTCACAATTTGAAACCCCAGCTCACACCTCCAGAAATTCTCCAGCACAAGTTTCTTTCTCCATGCCCATGCTCACCACAGACACCAATCCTGTGCTTTCCTTGACCCTGCTAAGACTCAGCCAAGAAAAAAGTTCAAAGAATGTCATTTTGCATAAATCTATCAGGATGAAGAGAAATCCACAAGAAAACCGAGTCACAGAAAACCAAGGTGTTGGATGGTAAGATAGTTGTCTCTTCTTTCAGGATTAGTGGGAAAAAGTCTCCCTTGTGCCTCTGAATGAGGGATTTCCCTAAAGACAATAGTGAACTCTATGTTTAGTTGCTAGAACTCTGCAGGCCTGGGATTTAAAGAAAGGTCAGATTTCAGAGAAAGTTGGATGATAATGCCCATTATGACGAACTATAATTTAGAAGCACTCTATAGAGACAAAGAGAATGCAAGGCTTTTAAAATGCGGTTTTAACAAAAATTTAAACTGGTTACATGAAGCTGTCACTGATTTCCACATGCCTTGGTCAGTAGAATATGCACCTTTTATTGCTTATGATTTTGTTTATTTAAAATGTATTTGTTTTGAGAGAGAGATCGCATGCATGTGCGCACACGTAAGCAGGGGAGGGCAGAGAGAGAGAGAATCCCAAGCAGGCTCTGCGCTGTCAGTACAGAGCCCGTTGCTGGGCTCGATCACAAGAACCGTGAGATCATGACCTGAGCCAAATACAAGAGTCGGACGCTTAATTGACTGACTGAGCCACCCAGGCACCCCAAAAATGTACCTTTTAAAATGGAGCCTTTTCTGGGGTCACTGATAACATTCTGGCCCCTAACATTTTTATGATTTAAATACAGTGGATCTTCATGGAGTCTGTATTTGCCCATTCTCTAACTCACTAATATTTATTTGTAATCTCAACGTCAATGCTTAAGAGTGTTTTTGTGGTCCATTCACAGAAAGCACAGAGTGGCAAAAAATCTGCGTCACCCCAAGTGCGTGTTGCCAGCTGAGGTCAAACAAGGCAATACTGTGCCTCCTTGTTTCAGTTCATGCAAGTGTCCTTTTCGCGGTCTGTTTAGTGCCACATTTTTCTCAATTTTGTGCTATTTGTTGGTGGTTTCACTGTTTAAAATGGCCCGAAGCATAGGGCAGAGTGCTCTGTAATGTTACAAAGCGCAAGAACTTTGATGTGATGTGCCTTGTAGAGAAAATTTGGGCGTTAGATAACCTTCATTCCGGCATGAGTTATAGCACTGTTGGCCGTGAGTTCCATGTTAATGAATCAACAACATATATAAAAGGAGGTATCCTTAAACAAAGACACATAAAACAAGGTTTTATACTGATCCGTTGATGAAAATGTGACAGGAGGCTCTCATAAACTGTACCTTGTATTTCTCCTAGGAGTAGTGGTTCAGTACGTGCTAATTCAGTGTTCTCGTGGATCTTATAGACTGAACCTACTGTAAATAATGAGAATTGGTTGTATTTGGCTGAAAGCTCTATACCACCGGCTCACTTGAGTGGCTCTGTTGTTTGTAGATAGCGTCCACTTCTCATCTCATCTCCACAGTCACCTCAGCAAGGTCCTGTGATGTTCAGGATGAGGTTTCAGATAAGTTCAGGAGTTACATAGACCAGATGAGGATCCGGTGAGTTTTACACATGGGACAAAGACAAGGAAGCTTGTACTGGTGTGTAGGGAGAGGAGAGAAATTTGGTCATAGGTATGGCAAGGGTTACCCTAAGGGGAGGGAAGTAGGAGTTGAGGAAGAGGCTGAAGAAAGAAATCCGAAGCTAGAAAAGAACATGAGTGTGCTCATAGTGAAGTAGAGAGTCAGCCCCAAGATAATGCTGTTAATCCTTGGATGTGTCCCTGTCTGAGAGGATTCAACCCACTTCTCCCACTTAAGTATAAAACAGGCGGGTTAATGTGCCTAAAATGTTATTTGTTGTATATATTTTTTGAGAGGCAGTAGATGAGATACCACCACATCCTGCGGAGCTTAATGACATCATTTTTATGTAAATTGAGTTTTGTTTATTTGTTTTTCCTTCCTTACATAAGGGTCACGACTCTTTGATTCTTTGTTTCATGGCCACCCAGAAAAGACAACTTTGATTTTGGATAAATAGCATCTGTAGAAATGTTTTGTTTTTTTTTTTAAGCCAGAGGCACTTGCATGCACGTAAGTAAATGGAATTTAATAACCTATTTAATACACTATGGCAAGAGAGAGATTTTTACTAGCTAACTTAGAGAGACTATGTGTCCTCATATTCATGCAAAAGGAAATTTGTTTTATAGGCAGAACATAGAGTTTACAGTTTGAAATAAACAAATCATTGCTTTAAACAGCATAGGAGAAAGTACACTACTTCAAAAATAATTGCTTGTTTACATGCATTTGCTGGTTGGAAACAAAAGACCGAAATGAGAACTCCTCTATCATCAGCCTGTTATGTAAAAAAATGAGAAAATATATACAGGGACCCAAAGCAGTAGAGAGAATGTCCCACAATTCCATGTGGGCATGATAAATTGTACTATTTTGCCACTTAATGGTCTATTAGATCAATGCAGCATCTAACTCATGAGCTTCAGCAACAAATCTCAAGTCTGATAGAAAAGTAGTTTTTAGTATTTCAGGAAAGATTCTCAAAACTTTGCAAAAATCAGTGCTGATGAAATATGGCCAAGTTATATCTTCACACATGAAAAATGTACTATGTTTTTTTTTTCCAGAAGTTTGAAAATCATTTTGAGTACTAAGAGTTTTTTTATAGCGGTGTTAAAACCACATTGAACTGCTGCTGAAGAGTAATGGTCATGCCCATCTTATATTTTTTGAAAGTTAAACAATGTAAGGAACAAAAATACACAGAGCAAAAATTAATACAGATTGTTCAATGAGTATTAACGATTATAATAATGCTTCTGTTATAGTACATATTAACCCTAAAATAGTATATGATTATCAAAGTAGCCTTAAACCAAGTTTTTTCTTTTGACTTGCATACAGTTAGCGTCACTCTCGAAAATCCCCAGAACCAACAAAGAAAAAGATAGGAAACAATGAGGCAAAAGGAAATTTTGAGGGCTACAGAGACACTTTCCTGAATCATCCAAGACACTTCCTATAAAGGACTGTATGATAACTTTGCTGATCAGCATTCGTGTGTTTCATTAGTCAGGGTAATTAAAACTAACTGCTGTAACAAGCAACCCCTACATGTAGGCAGCTTAAAACAATCATCCGTTTATTTCTCTTATCGTAGTTACATAACAGTCAGGTGGCTCTTCTGGGGGCTCTCTTTTAAGTAGTTTCTTTCTTCTTGTAGTGTCACAATCTTCTTGGAAGGAAAAGAATTTGTATAAGTATTTGGGAGGTTTATGGCCAGGTATAGAAACTACAACGTAAGTCCCACTCACATCCTTTAGACCAGAATATAGTCCCAAGGTCACGATGTAACTGCAAGATGTCCTGGGAAGTGTTGTCTTCCTGTTTACATGGGGAAAAGAAACAGGATATGCTTTCTTGAATCTTCAGAGATAAAAAGGTTTAAACTTTCTAGTATGCTCAGTTTATTTCTTAGCATGCCATTAAAAGGGGCTAACAATTTATTAAAAAAGCAAAAAGGCGTAATGTGACATCAGAAACTATGTGCCTCCGCACACATGGTTGAGGTCAGTCTTAAGGACAACTTAAGTTCCAAGTCTTTCAGAAGCTTCCCTGACCATCTGACCACACCCTACAGTGATCTTCTTATCCATGCTGTTGTAGTGAGATTTAGCAAATATTTCTTCATAGTCTTTATTCTTTCGTTCTATGTATTGTATCTGTTATCTTCTTATTAGACTCTAAACTTCCTCTCTATGATAGCATAGTGTGACATTACATAGTATCATGTCATATAGTATGGACATGGGCTCTGCAGTCAGATCGCAAGGCTTCAAATCTTGCTTTCATTACTTACTAGTCTTTATGTTATCTAATTATTTAACCTTTTTGTACCCCAGTTTTGTCATTTAAAAATAAGCATAATAGCTAAAGCACATGTTTTATATGTTGCTTATGAAGATAAACATGATAAAATATATAAAGCACTGAGAGTGGTAAGCATTTAAAACACATGTAATGAGTCATGAGGAGATGTTTAATATAATTACTAATATCATCAAGAACTATGACTTTGTTTTCTTGAATTCTCTACTGCCACTAGTATATAGGCTTGACCAACAAATGTTTATTAAAAGAAGTAATGGGTATTTTTTAATTGATGAAATAAAGAGTCTTTTACTACAGTGTAAAAATCTTTCCCAATATATTTCCTCCAATTCCACACAGGTGGCAACATTAAGATATAATCTCAGTACAAATATAGAAATTGTTTTTAGAAGAAAAAATTATTTATGTAAAAAATCCCAAAGAAGCAACAAAGAATTGTTGGAACTAATAAGTAATTACAGCAAGGTTATAGGATACAAGACTAATATAAAAAAGTGAGTTGCTTCTTTATATACCAGCAACGATCAATTGGCATTTGTAATTAAGAACACAACACCATTTACATTAACATCAAAAAATTGGAATACTTAGGTATAGTCTAACAAAGTTTGTACAGGGTCTATATAGGGAACCTCTCCTGAAAGAAATCAAAGAAGATCCAAATAGAGGAAATGAGGTTCCATATTCATGGATATGAAGATTCGATACTGTTAAGATGCCAGTTCTCTTGAACGTGATCTGTAGATTCAGTGTGATCCCAATCAAAATCCCAGTAAGTTGTCTTATGGGTATCAACAAACTGATTCTAAAGTTTACACAAAAAGGCAAAAGACGAAGCAAAGTCAATACAATACTGAAGGAGAAGAACACATTGGAAGACTGATACTACCCATCTTTATGACTTACTATAAAACTTCAGTAATCAAGACAATGTGGCATTGGTGAAAGAACAGAAAAATAGACCAAAGGAACAGAATGAGTAGCCCAGAAATAGACCCCAATAGTCATCTGATCTTTGAGAAAGGAACAAAGGCAATTCAATGGGCAAAAAATAATCTCTTCAGCATCTGGACATCCATATGCCAAAAAATGAATCTAGACACTAACCTCACACCTTTTACAAATATTAACTCAAAATGGATCAGTATCCTAAATCTAAAACCCAAACTATAATACTTCTAAAAGATAACATAGGAGAAAATATTTTTTTTTTTTAATTTTTTTTTCAACGTTTATTTATTTTGGGACAGAGAGAGACAGAGCATGAACGGGGGAGGGGCAGAGAGAGAGGGAGACACAGAATCGGAAACAGGCTCCAGGCTCTGAGCCATCAGCCCAGAGCCCGACGCGGGGCTCGAACTCAAGGACCGCGAGATCGTGACCTGGCTGAAGTCGGACGCTTAACCGACTGCGCCACCCAGGCGCCCCTAGGAGAAAATATTTTAATTACTTAAGATTAAATCTTAAAATATTTAAATCATTTAAGATGTAGTACAGGGGCGCCTGGGTGGCTCAGTCAGTTGAGCATCTGACTTCGGCCCAGGTCATCATCTTGTGGTCTGTGAGTTCAAGCCCCACGTCAGGCTCTGTGCTGACAGCTCAGAGCCTGGAGGCCTGCTTTGGATACTGTGTCTCCTCTCTCTGCCCCTCCCCTGCTCATGCTCTGTCTGTCTCTCTCTCTGTCAAAAATAAATAAACATTAAAAAAAATGTTTTTAAAGATGTAGTACTAAAAGCATGGTCCATGAAGAAAAAAATCATAATTTGTACTTCATTAAAATTAAAAACTTCTGCTCAGTGAAAGACAGTCAAGATAATGAGAAGACAAGCCACACACTGGGAGAAAATATTTGCACAACACATATGTGATAAAAGATTTGCATCTAAAATATACAAAGAACACTTAAAACTTAACAGTAAGAAAACAAACAACCCAATTAAAAAGTGAACAAAAGATCTGAACATACATCTCACCAAAGAAGATACATAGATGGCAAATAAACACATGAAAGGATTTTCAACGTCATTTGAAAATGACGTTAGGGGATTACAGATTGAAACAATAACAAGATACCAGTACACACCTAGTGGAATGGTTAAAACTAAAAATACTGACAATATCAAAGGATGGCAAGGATGCGGAGCAACAGTAACTCTTATCTGTTGCTGGAGGGATCATGAATGGTACACCCACTCTTGGAGGCAGTTTTGTAATTCCTTACAAAGCTACACATAGGCTTATGATGTGATCTAGCAGTCACACTTCAAAGTATTTTCCCAATTTGTAGATTTATGTCCACACAAAACCTGCAAATGAATTTTTATATCCTTTTCTTCATAATTGTCAAAAATTGGAAGGAACCAAAACGTTCTTCAGTAGGTGAATGGATCAGCAAATTGTGGTATATCTATACAATGGAATATTATTGAGCAATTAAGAAGAAATCAGCTCAAAAGCTATGGAGAAACATGGAGGAAACATATTAGATAAGAATGTTTGAGGAAACTGTATGATTCCAATTGTATGACATTTTATAAAAGGCAAAACTATAAAAACATTAAAAAGATCAGTAGTTGCCAGGTTCAAGAGGGGAAAGAAGCAGAAACTCTGGATGAATAGGTAGAGCACAAGGGATTTTTAGGGCAGTGAAGTTATTTTGTTTGACGCTAATGGTGGGTACATGACGTTATGCATTTGGCAAAACCCATAGAACTGCACAACATAAGAGTGAATCTTATTGTATGCTGTGGGCTTCAGTTAATAATAATGTATCAATATTGGTTCATCAACTCTAACAAATGTATCACACTAATGCAAGATAATAATACAGAAAATCGTGTGCAAGGGGACAGGGGGTATATGGGGAGTCTCTGTAGTTTCTGTCTAATTTTTCCATAAACTTAAAACTAAAAGTTTTCAAAAAAATTTTTTTAAATAATCAAATGGAAATTCTAGATTTTAGAAAGTAATCAAAATGAAAAAATATTCTGAATGGATCAATAGCAGTTTTGAGGTGGTAGGAAAAAAGAATTTGTGAATTTGAAAATAGATCAGTAGACATAGTCCAATCTAAATAGCAGATAGAAAAAAAGATTTAAGAAAAACAAACAAAACCCAGTGACCTGTTGTACCAACATACATATAGTGCAAAACCTAGGAAGAGACAAGAGAGTGAAACAGATAGAAAATTAAAGGTCAATATTTCCCAACTTTGATGAAAACTACAATGAACCCCAAGTAGATGAGAGAGAGAGAGAGGAATATCAATCCACACCTTGATCTATCATAGTCACCAAAAATGAAAAACTCTAAGATGAAGAGAAAACCTTGAAAACAGCAAGAGAAACATAACATACCACATACAGAAGACTGATGAAGTGATTGACATATGACATTTGATCAGAAGCAATTGAGACCAGAAATTAGTGGAATGACCTTCAAAGTACTGAAAGAAAAAAATATTAACCAAGAATTCTACATCTAGCAAAACTATCCTTCAAAATATTAGTTTAATAAAGACATTCCCAGATGATCAAAGACAAAAAATGCATTGTTCACAGACACTAATTATAAGACATGATAAAAACAAATTTTTTTCATCTGAGAAGAAATGACAGCCAATAGTAATTTAAATTCAAAGGAAAATATGAAGTAATCAAATATTCTTAATATGTATATAAAGACTTAAAATATTTCCTTTTTCTTTTAATTTATGTAAAAATCATTAAATTTTATGAAACAATAATTTAATGCTGTATTATTGGGATTATCACATATATACAGGCAATATATATGACAATAATGGTTCAAAGTTGGCAGGGAAGGTAAAGCTAGATTGAAGCAAAAGTGCTGTATTTTCCTGGAACTTAATCAGTATTAACCTGAAGCAGATTGTGATAAATTAAAATGAATACTGTAATCCATAGAACAGTCCCTAAGAAAATAACTCAAAAGTAAAGTTTAAAAATAATAAAAGAGTTAATAATAGTACACTAACACTTCTTAAACATTAAAGATAGTAAAGGAGGAAAGTAGGAAGAAAAAATATATGAAACATTTAGAGAACAAATAATGGCAGGCATAATCCTAACCATATTAATAAATACACTAAATATAAGTGGACTAAACACTCTAATCACAGGGTAAAAAAAGTGAGGATCCAACTATATGCTGTACGTAAGAGACTTACTTTAGAATCTAAGACATAAATTGACTGAAAGTAAATGAATGAAGAAAGATAGACCATGCAAATAGTAACCATAAGAGGTCTGAAGTGACTGTAGTCATAAAACACAAAGAAAACTTTAAGACAAAAATGGTACTAGAGAAAAAGATGGTTATTTTACAGTAATAAAAGAGTTGATCAGGAAGATCTAGAAATTAAAAATGCATAAGCTTCTAACAACAAAAACCCAAAATACATGAAGCAAAAATTAGCAGATTAAAAGGAAAAAGAGACAAATTCACAATTATATTGGCAAATTTCAAAAAGAAATACAGTGGCATATTTCATGGGAAAAAGACAGATCATCCAAAAAATATTTGACTATGCCTGATATCTCAACAATAGTGGGAGACATAAACAGTATAACAATATCTTTAGAGACTTTAGGAAAAATAAGTGTCATTCTAGAATTTTGTACTCAGCAAATTATCTTTCAAGAAAAAGAATAAAAGCACTAAGTTAAAAAGAGGGCTCTCATAAATAAAATTAGAAATGAAAGCAGAGACATTACAACCAACACCACAGAAATACCAAGGATCATAAGAGACTACCATGAATACTTACATACCAACAAATTTGGGCAACATAGAAGAAATGAATAAATTTTTAACAACCTTCCAAGACGAATCATGAAGAAATAGAAAATCTGGACGGACCAATTACTTGTAAGGCAATTGAATCAGTATTAAAACCCTCGTTACAAATAGAAGTCCAGGAACAGATGGCTTCATAGGTGAATTCGACCAAACATTAGAAGAAAAATTAATACCAGTCCTTCTCAAACTCTTCCAAAAAACAGATGAGGAGAGAACATTCCCAAACTCATTTTATGAGGCCAGCATTACCCTGATACCAAAACCAGACAAGGTTACCATAAGAAAAAAAAAATTATAGAGCAATGACCCTGATGAACATAGATGCAAAACTCCTCAACACAATATTAGCAAACTAAATTTAACAACACATTAAAAGGCTCATACACTATGATAAAGTGGAATTTATACCAGGGATCCATAAATCAATCAATGTGACATACCACATTAACAAAATGAATGATAATAAAGATCATGTGATCATCTCAATAGATGCAGAAAAATCATTTGATCAGATTGAACATCTTTCCTGATAAAAAATTCTCAACAAATGGGTTATAGACAGAACATACCTCAACAAAATAAAGACCATATATGACAAAGCATCAGCTACTATCATACTCAGCAGTGAAAGCTGAAAATTTTTTCCTCTAAGATCAGAAATAAAACAGGAATAAACGTTCTAGTATTATTCAACATAATACTGGAAGTCCTAGACAGAGCAATTAGAAAAGAAAAAGAAAGAAAAGGCATCCAAATTGGAGAGGAATAACACTGTCTCTATTTCAGATGACATGATATTTTGTGTCAAAAACCCTGAAGACTTCACCAAAAAACCTGTTAGAACTAACAAATTCAGTAAAGTTACAGTATACAAAATCAATTTTAAAAAATCTGTTGCAGGGGCGCCTGGGCCGTTCAGTTGGTTAAACATCCGACCCTTGGTTTCAGCTCAGGTCATGATCTCACAGTTGATGAGTTTGAATCCCACATTGGGCTCTGAGCTGCTGGTGCAAAGCCTGCTTGGGATTCTCTTTCTTTCCCTCTCTCTCTGCCCTTCCCCTACTCTGTCTCTCTCTGTCTGTCTCTCTCTCTCTAAACAAATAAACTTAAAAAAATCTGTTGCATTTTTATACACTAAGAATGAACTATCAGAAAAAGAAATTAAGTAAATGATCCATTTACAATAGCATCAAAGGTAATATCAGGGCACCTGGGTGGCTCAATTGGGTTAAGTGTCCAACTCTTGATTTCAGCTCAGGTCATGATCTCACACTTTGTGGGATCGAAAAAGAAATTAAGGAAATGATCCATTTACAATAGCATCAAAAATAATATTATCAGGGCACCTGGGTGTCTCAATTGGGTTAAGTGTCCAACTCTTGATTTCAGCTCAGGTCATGATCTCACACTTCATGGGATCGAGTCCTGCATCAGTAGCACTCTGTGCTAACAGTATAGAACCTGCTTGGGATTCTCTCTCTTCTCTCTCTGCCCCTCCCCCATGTGTCTTCTCTATTTCTCTCTCCCTGTCTCAAAATAAATAAACACTTAAAAAATTATCAAAAATAACATCAAAAATATTTAATGTTTGTGGAGTAGAAAAATTAATATTGTTACAATATCCAAACCACCCAAAGCCATCTACAGATTCAGTGCAATCCCTATCAAAATCACAGTGGCATTTTTCACAGAAATAGAAAAAGCAACCTTGAAGTTTGTATGGAGTCACAAAAGACCCCAGATAGACATAGCACTCTTAAGAAAGAAGAAAAAATCTGGAGGCATCATGCTACCTGATATCAAACTATATTACAAAGCTGTAGTAATCAAAACAGTACAATATTGACATAAAACACACACATAGATCAGTGGAACAGAGTAGAAAGCCCAGAAATAAACATACACATATATGATCAATTAATTTACGACCAAGGAGCCAAGACTATACAATGCAGGAAGGACAGTCTCTTCAGTAAATGATGCTAGGAAAACTGGACAGCCACATGCAAAAGAAAGAAATTGGACTGCTGTCTAACACAATACACCAAAATCAACTCAAAATGGATTAAATGTGTGAATGTAAGATCTGAAACCATAAACCTTCTAGAAGAAAACATGTAAATCCTTGACATTGGTCTTGGTTGTGATTTTTTTGGATTTGACACCAAAAGCTAAGACAACAAAAGTATACAAGTGGGATTGCAGCAAAAGAAATGTTTTTGCACAGCAAAGGAAACCACCAACAAAAAGAAAAGACAGCCCACTAAATGAGCAAAAATATTTGCAAATGATATATTTGATAAGAGATTAATATCCAAAATGTACCAAGACCTCATGCAACTCAATAACACACAAAACAATCTGATTTAAAAATGGGCAAATGATCTAAATAGAAATTTTTCCAAAGAAGACATACAGATGACTATCAGGTATTAGAAAATATGCTCAACTTCTTTAATCATGCAAATCAAAACCACATGAGGTGTCACTTTACATTTGTTAGAAAGGTTATTATCAAAAGACAAGAAATAACAAGCACAGAAAAAAATGTGGAGAAAAGAAAAACCCTGTATACCATTGGTAGGAATGTAAACTGGTGCTGCCAAGATGGAAAATAATGGAGATTCCTCAGAAAATTAAAGATATAACCACCACATGATCCGGCCATTTTAATCCTGGATATTTATCCAATAAAATGAAAAGACTAACTCAAAAAAAATTCACCCCCTTGTCCAATGCAACATTATTTACAATAGCCAAGATATGGAAACAATTTAACATGTCCAGCAGTAGATAAAGGGATAAGGAGGATCTGATATATACATATATATACACATATATATACATATACATATATAATATATATGTATACATATTATGTATGTATATTATACATGCATATTTTATTGCATATTATATATGTATATGTACATATATAATATGTATACATATACATATATACATATACATATATATAATATATATACAATATGTATATATAATATCCCATTGTATGCATGTGTATATATATGTATACATTTATATACATATACATATATATGTACATACATATACATATATATACATATATATACATATATACACACACACATATAATGGGATATTATTTGGCCATAAAAAAGAATGAAATCTTGCCACTTGCAACAATATGGATGACCTTATGCTAAATTAAATAAATCAGACAGGAAAAGACAAATACCATATGATCTTACCTATAACTGAAATTTAAAAAACAAAAAACAAACACAAACACAAAACAAGTTCTTAGATACAGAGAAAAGATGGATGGGTGACAGAGGTGGCAGGGGTGGGGATGTGGAGATGGGCAAAATTGGTGAAAGTTGTCAAAAGGCACAAACTTCAAATTAAAAAATAAATCATAGGGATGTAATAAACAGTATAATGACTATAGTTAATACCGTATTGCATATTTGAAAGTTGCTAAGAGAGTAAATCTTAAAAAGTTCTTATCATAGGGAAAAAATTCCATAACTATGTATGGCAACAGATATTAACTAGACTTACTGTGGTATTCATTTTATAATATATAAAAATATAGAATTATTATATCATACACCTGAAACTAATATAATGTTATATGCCAATTATGTTTCAATTGTTTAAAATGATTGTGACGGTAAATTTTATGTTATGTATCTTCTACCATAATTAAAAATAAGTAATTTTGGGAGCAGCTGGGTTAAGCATCTGACTCGTGGCTTCAGCTCAGATCATGATCTTGCAGTTTGTGAGATTGGGCCCCAAGTCAGGCTCTGCACTGACAGCATGGAGCCTACTTGGGATTCTCTCTCCCTCCCTCTGCCCCTGTCTCACTACCTGTCTCTCCCTACCTTTAAAAAAATAATAATAATAAATGAACTTTAAAAATAAGTAATTCTTAAAAAATAGAAACAGAAAGAATAAGAGTAAAAGGAAGACTTTTATCAAAATAATAAAAAACTTGAAACATATTCTATCAACAGGACCTCTAAAGGATTACACTTTGCATATCTCAGAATGATAATTTGTGATACGAAAAGTAAGATTTGCTTCTTTTAATCATGTGTGGTTTACTTCAGGAAGTTTGAAAGTTAATTATATTTCTATATGACAGCGACAAATAATATCAAAACTGGTATCATTCTCTATAGTACAATTAATATAGGCTATCTGTGAATAGAGCAGAGATGCATAATATGAAACATGATTAACAGAATTTAAGTCTTAAATTAACATGGAAATCATCTAAACAAACCAACTGTAAACTGTTAAACTGACAATTATAATGATAATAATTTTAACTTGTAAGTTTTTTTTTTTTTTTTTTTAAGATCAAGGGATAAATTAAATCTTGGACCTCACTAGCATATAAGTAAGGAAAGGAGGATTGAAATAGTAATGTCTGGGGCTTTGTACTCGTTCTAAATAAAGGGAGAGGAAAACATTGGTTATTTTTAGAATTTCTAAAGATAAACATTAATGTCAAATGTATAAACATAAAAAATAGAATGCATATTCCTAAACTTAGAGAAGAAAAAGTTAGAAGAAAGGAGGAGAAAAAATGTAGGCGGAGAAAAAGGAAAAAAAAAGTCAAGCTAAATAAGGACAAAATATGAAAATAGAAATAAAATATGTCCTTAATCACAATCAGTATAAATAAACTGTTAATGTAATTTATTATATTAACAGCTTAAAGGGTAAATACCATATCCCAAAAGACTTAAAATGGAAAAGAAAATTTTGCAAAAGCACATGATAGGGGAGCCTGGGTGGCTCAGTGGGTTAAGCGTGGGACTCCTGATTTCAGCTCAGGGCATAGTCCCAGGGTTGGGGGATTGAGCCCCATGTCTGGTTCCACACTGGGTGTGGAGACTGCTAAGATTATCTCTTTCTCTCCCTCTCCCCAACTTGTGCTCTCTCTTCCTTAAAAAAAAAAAAAAAAAAAAAAAAAAAAAAGACATGATAAATTTCAGCAATCATTAATGGTCAAGACTTTTAACAAGGATTTAAAGGAGGAAATATATTTAAGCTGAAAAAAGAAATATCTACAAAAAACCTAAATCAAATATTTTAATGGGTGTTGAAATATTAAAAGAATTATCTGGGGCGGCTGAGTGGCTCAGTCAGTTAAGCATCTGACTTTGGCTCAAGTCATGATCTCATGGTTAGTGGGTTCAGGCCCCGTGTCGGACTCTGTGCTGACAGCTCAGAGCCTGGAGCCTTCTTTAAATTCTGTGTGTCCCTCTCTATCTGTCCCTCCCCTGCCCTCTTTCTCTTTCCCCCTCCGTCAAAAATAATAAACATTAAAAAAATTAAAAAAGAATTATCTTTATATTGAAGAACAAGACCAAAACACCATTTGTTCTCAGCATTGCATTACTAGTGAGCTTAGCTATCACAGTAAGACAAGGCATAAAAGTTAGAGAGGGAGAAACAAAAACGTCATTATTTGCTGGCTATCTACCTAGAAAATCCAAATGAACCCATATGTTATTAGAGTCAACAGGCAGTTTAGTAAAATTGCTACATGTAAGATCAAGCTACAAAGTTCGCTTTTAACACCAAATATAGTTGAGCAGGTGAGGAAACTGGCATTCTCATACTTTATTGAGTGCATAAAATTTTACAACCATTCAGGCAAACTAATTGTCAGCATCTGTGGAGCTAAATACAATAGTCTTTCAACATGAATGTGTTAGCTGTAATATTTTTTATCAATGTATTGTATCAGATGGAAGCGGTTCCCTTTGGTTCTTAGTTTATTAAGATTTGTTACTATGAATGAGTGTTGACTTTAGTCAGATGGTTTTCCTGGTTCTATTGAGGTGGGTGATTACATGGGTTTTTGTTGTTTTTTTTTTTTTTGTTAGTCTGTTAAAATCGTGAATTACATCAGTTGATTGTCAAATGTTAGAGTAACTTCGCATTTCTCGGATGTATCTTTCATAGCCTTAATATACTATCATTTTATATATTGCTAGATTTAAGTTGCTAAAATTTTCTTAGAGACTTCTCCATATATGTTCATGATACATTTTGATGCATAGTTTTCCTTTAATGTCGTCTAGTTTGGGTATCATAGTAATGTGGCCTCATAGAATGAGTTATGAAATATTACCTCTGCTTCCATTTTCTGGAAGACTGTGGGTAGCATTTGTGTTCTATTTTCCTTAAATATTTGGTATAATTCACCGATAAAGCCATCCCAGGCTGGAGTTTTCATCATGGTAAAGTTTCAAATCATCAATTGAGTTTTTGTGGTTTTTTTATATGTATATGGGAATATTGTGTATCTCCTTGAGTGGGTTCTGGTAGTTTATATCTTCAGAGCCATTTATACATTTCATCTAGGTAGTTGAATTTGTTGGTATAAAGTTAGTCGTCACAGTTCCTTTCTATGGTGATGCCCTCTCATTCCCTGATATTGATAATCCGTGTAATTCTCCTGTTTTGTTGGCTAGACTCTTATAAATTTTATTGATCTTTTCATAGAATTAGCTTTTACTTATATTGATTTTTCTCTATTGCTTTTCTCTTACCTATTTCATTGACTTTTGTTCTTTATTGTTTTTCTCCTTGTTCTTATGTTTTCTTTAACTTTTTTGAAGGTGGAGACTTAGATCGTTGTTTGAGACTTTTCTTATTTTCTGGCAAAATACCTGTAATATAAGCCTATCTAAATTCTGTAATGCTACAACATTCCCTTTAAACTTGCCTTAGCAGCATCACTCAGATTTTTAGGTCATATTTTCATTTTATCCAGTTCAAATTATTCGTATAATTTTCCTTGTTATTTCTTCTGTAAGTTATTTAGATGTTTATTGTTTAATATTCAAATGTTTGGGGATTTTTCAAATATCTTTCTGCTATTGATTTCTAATTTAATTCTGCTGTGATCAGAGAAAATACTCCATGTATTTCCATAACTCTGTGCAGCACCTTCCTGTGATTTTTTTTTTTTTCCCTGAAAATTATGCCTTTGCCTCCCTGAACTTTGAACTGTGTTTCTTAAACTCACAGACAGTCAGCCTCTGTGTGAGTGTCCCTTCTTTTCACTGTGGACCGGAAACTCTCCCAAACCGTAACCTAGGTCATTTGTTGTGCTTATCATATTTGTTTTTATTCTTCTAAAACTCAGTCTTCTGCAGTCTATTGTACAGTGTCTGAAAACCATTGGTTCATATATTTTGTCTATTTTCCTGGGTGTTTGGAAAAGGTAAATCTAATTCCTTTTATTCAGTGATTGCCAAGAAACAAGGCAGTAACTGTTTAAAGTCAATTGTGTTTCTACATAAGGCAACAAAACAAAAAATGTAACTTTAAAATGATATCTTAGTAGCAGAAACAAGATAAGGTACCTAGGAATCCATTTAAGAAAAGCCACGCAATTTTTAGAATATAAAACATGGCAAAAAAATATATTCTATAATGCCTAAATAAATGGAGAAAAATAATCATGTTCATGAATATGAAGACTCAAATACTGTAAATTTATTTGTAGATTTAACACAGTACAAAAGAAAAAGAGTTTCCAGCTTTATTGAGATAAAATCAGCATATAAAATTGTGTAAGTTTAAGGTATACAATGTGTTCATTTGACAGACTTACGTGTTGCAAAAAGTTATCACCATAGCATTTCCTTTGTTGTGCAGAGGCTTTGTAGATGATGCAGACTTGCTTACTTATTTTTGCCTTTGTTGCCTTTGCTTTTGGGATCAAATGCAAGGCCCATGCCAAGGAGCTTACAACCAGTTTTCTTCTAGGAGGTTTATGGTTGCAGGTCTTACATTCAAATCTTTAATCCATTTTGAGTTTATTCTTGTGTATGTTGAGTCCAGTTTCATTCTTTTGCATTTGGCTGTCTCATTTTCCAAGAACCATTTATTAAAGAGATGGTCCTTTTCCCATTGTGTATTCTTAACTCCTTTTTCATAAGTCAATTGATCATATATATGTCAGGTTGTTTCTGTGCTTTCTATTCTAGTCCATTGATCCATGTGTCTGTTTTTATGTCAATATCATATTGTTTTGATTACTACAGCTTTGTAACATAGTTTGAAATCGGGAGCATGATGCCTCCAGCCTTGTTCTTCTTTCTTAAGATTGCTTTGCCTATTTGGCATCTTGTGTGCCTCCATACAAACTTCAGGATCGTTTTTTTCTATTTCTGTGAAAAATGCCACTGTAATTTTGATTGGGCATTTTGCACTAAATCTGTAGATTGGTTTGGGTGATTTGGATATTTTAACAATATTAATTCTTCTAATCCATGGGCACAAAACATCTTTCTGTTTATTTGTATCTTCCTCTGTTTGTTTCATTAGTGTCTTAATATTTTTCACTGTGTAGGTCTTTCACCTCCTTGGGTAAATTTATTCCTACATATTTTATTCTTTTTGATGCCGTGATAAATGGGATTATTTTTTAATTTCTTTTTCTGGTAGTTTAGTGTTCGTGCATAGAAATCCAATAGATTTTTTTAAATTGGTTTTGTATAGTGCAACTTTACCGAATTCATTGATTAGTTCTAGCAGTTTTTTGTGCAATGTTTAGAATTCTCCACGTACGTAATATCGTGTTGTCTGAAATGGAGACAGCTTTACTTTCTTCCCGACTTGGATGGTTTCATTTCTTTTTCTTTTCTAATTGCTCTGTCTAGGACTTCCAGCACCATGTTGAATACAAATGGAGAGAGTGGACATTCTGTTTTCTTTCTGATCTTATGGGAAAAGCTTTCAGCTTTTTATTTTTTTTATTTTATTTATTTATTTTTTTTTAAATTTTTTTTTTCAACGTTTATTTATTTTTGGGACAGAGAGAGACAGAGCATGAACGGGGGAGGGGCAGAGAGAGAGGGAGACACAGAATCGGAAACAGGCTCCAGGCTCTGAGCCATCAGCCCAGAGCCTAGGACTTCCAGCACCATGTTGAATACAAATGGAGAGAGTGGACATTCTGTTTTCTTTCTGATCTTATGGGAAAAGCTTTCAGCTTTTCACTGTTGAGCATGATAGTAGCTGAAGCTTTGTCATATATGGGCCTTTATTATGTTGAGGTACATTCTGTCTATATCCAGCTTATTGCAAATTGCTGTCATGAAAGGAAGTTGAATTTTGCCAAGTGCTTTTTCTGCATCTATTGAGATGATCATATGATTTTTACCCTTTGTTTTGTTAATGTGGTGTGTCGCATGGTTGATTTATGAATGCTGAACCATCTTTGTATCATCTGAATAAGTACCACTTGATCCTTTTAATGTATTATTGAATTAGGTTTGTTAATTTTTGTTTCTATGTTTTTTTTTTTGTTTCTATGTTTAATGAGGGAATATTTGCCAAATTTTCTTTTCTTGTAGTGTCTTTGTCTGGTTTTAGTACAAGGATAATGATGGCCTTGTAAAATAAGACCCTCCCCTTCTCCTTTTTAGAAGAGTGTAAGTTAAATTGGTATTAAGCCTTTTTCAAATGTTTCGTAGAATTTACCTATGAAGTCATCTGGTCCTGAACTTTTTCTATGTTATGACCCATGAAAAATGTAATGGGGTTTTTGCTTTGTGTGGAACTTAGCATGATGTTTATAAAATTTGCATGTTAGGGCAGAGGTCTAAGAATACCCAAGACGCACCTTAAGAAGACCCATTGACCTAAGTGAAATAAGTCAGATGGAGAAAAACAAATCCCATATGGTTTCACTTATATGTGGAATCTAAAAAGCAAAACAAATGAATAAACCAACAAACAAAAAGCAAAATCAGACCTATAAATAGAGAGAACAAACCAATGGTTGCCAGAGGGGAAGGCAGCAGGGATATGGTCAAAATGGGTTAAAGGGAGTGGCACATGCAGGCTTCCATGTATGAAATGAATAAGTCAGGAGAATGAAAGGCCCAGCATAGGGAAAATAGCCAATGGTATTGTAATAGGGTTGCATGGTGACAGACGGTAGCTACCCTTGTGGTGAGCACAGCATAACATATAGAGTTGTTGAATCACTATGTTGTACAGCTGAAACTAATGTAACATTGTGTGTCAACTATCCTCAGATTAAAAAAAGGCTCATTGCTCAATGAGATATCGTGGTTTATAATGAGTCAGATTTGAACAATCTCTGTGGATAGACTGAGTTTATCAAGGGATCTAGATACCTGTGATTTATTTATCTGATCCTCAGTTTTCTCATCCATGTAATGATAGTGCCCACTTCGCAGGGTAATGATGAGGAATAAAATGGTTACCATGTGAAAAGTGCTTAGAACAGTATCTGGCATGTCAGTGTGTATTAGCTATTTTTATTATGATTTAGCTCTGATTAAGACAGCCCAGCACAGAGATAGATAAATAAATTTAGAAAATGTTCCAGAGCCCATTAAAGACTCACACAAAAATGGAAACTAATAAATGACAAAGCTGATTCTTCAGATCATGGCAAAAAAGTGGATTGTGGTGTGATGTAATTTACTGATTGATTATCCATATGGACAAAATGAAAACATATCCTTTTCTCACACTGAAGACAAACAAATGTTCAACAACGGCAGAACGTGATATGCTTGTTCATTGCAATATATTCATGTCGTGGACCCCTATGCAAAGTGAAAGTGAGTGAATTACAGTATATCAGATACATACATATATAAATTCCAAGAAAAATAATGCTGAACTCAAAAGAAAGTCACAGAAGAGCAAATTCTATTTGAAGTCATTGACATAATATAAAAACAGAACTAAGCAATATATTGTTTAGACATACATACACATTTGTAAAAGTATGAAGAAAAACAAATGAATCATTGAAACTAAGTCTAAGGAAGCTGTCACATCAAGGTTCAAGGGGCATGTGGCCAATTGGAAGCATGTAGAAGACTTCAGATTTTTCAAAGGTGGTGTTTTGTTTCTAGATCATGGCAATGGGTACATGTGTGTTCTGGTACTATTTTGATTTACACACTTTAGTATATAGCCTCTTTATGTTTGCTGTACTTAAAATTTATTTTCAATTATCCGAGGAGTACCAAAAAATCTAAATATCACTTTTGGCATTATCAATAATTTTTTGCTTCCGTCAATAAGTATTACATTTGTTATTTTAAAATTGCCTTAACCTAAAAAAATATTCTAAGTTATGAATTTCCCATGAAGAGCCTTCCTAGAAAGCAAGCTTTCAGTGGGGTAAAATTAGGGGTCTCCTGAGTACATAAAAAGAGATGTCAAGGAAGAAGCAGGAAGTGAAGGGAGCCCAGGGCTATGAAGTGACATTACAATATAATGGAAAATAAACTTGCATTTCTCAGTTTTCTTAACTGCCCATAAGTGGATACACTTTTTTTTTGTCTATGAATTGTTTTAGGGAGGAAAAGAATTATCTGAATAATCCTTCCTTCAAATGAAGATGGAAGGTATTTCACAAAGAGATCTTTAGAGCCTCATCTGGTTTTGTAAATTAGAAGTGTTAAAAGAGGAAAACACCAAACTTCTCTTTAAGATATATGCTGCTCTGTTGTCTACATAAATATCTATATTGCCTTGTTTGAGAACATGAGTCTGCAGAGATATGAAGGTTATAGACTGTTCTCGCTCAGCATGGAGTAAATTCTTCCTTTCATTCACTCTAAAGAGTATTCAGAGTCTGGTGTGAACTTTTGCTTCATAAAAACAAGTAGAGGATGTGCAATGGGTCTTTAGAAAAAACGGAACACTCTTCAACAGGAACTTCTATTAAATAATTCACTGCAAATTTTGAAAATAGGGGCCAAGGGATATGCTAAGAAGGATTCTGAAGCCGTGGGGGGAAATTTGTTCCCCATTTTGAGGAGAGTTTGCTGTGCCTTTCAAAGAAAAAGAGATGCTCTTCAGGGAAAGTGAAAAGTCTATGCCAGAGAACCAAAGAGTCAGGAAACAAGTTCCGGAAAGGTAGCTTCATAGTCTTTTTGAGATGAATCCATCTCTAGCCTTTCTTGCTCATCACTATTAGAATGATAGCTTGCATTCATCTTTTAAGACTGTTGGGGGGAGAGAGAATGTGATTAAATTCCCTTACAAGGGTTTTGTATCATCTGCTTTGCAATGTGGCTGATGTGACAGCACAAGGAGTCATGTCGGGTCTACTAGGCAGCCGTGGTTAAGCCGCAGTGACAAAATCACATCTCTCCTCTAGTCCAGAAGGACTCTGGACATCTCCTGAAATCTAGCTTGTGGAAAAAAAAATTTTTTTTTGCATTGCCCAAGCTACAGAATGTTGGAGAGAAGGAGAAGGTAAACCAACATCTAACCCTAGGTTCACAAGGGGAAAATAAAGTATCCACTGTTACCAATATGAATTTGAATTCTTTTTCTTGCAAGAAAATATACATAATATTAAATTTACCATTCTGACCATTTTCAGATGTATAATTCTGTGGCATTAAAATGCATTCACATTCTTGTGGAACTATCACCACCAGCCATCTCCAGAACTTTTTCACTTCCTCTGCTGAAACTCTTCACTCATTAAATTCTCACCTCCATCCCACCCTTCCTCCAGCCCCAGTGCTCTTTCTTTCTCTGTGTATTTGACTACTCTTGGTACCTCATGTAAGTGGGATCGTGTAATATTTGCCCATTTCTGACTGCTTATATTACTTAGCAGAATGTCCTTAAGGTTCAGTCATGTTATAGCGTATGTCAGATATTTCCCTCCTTTGTAAAGGCTGAGGAATATTCCATTATTATTATACACATACGCCACATTTTGTTTACCCATTCATCTATCACTGAACACTTGGGTCGCTTCTACCTTTTGGCTACTGTGAATAATAAATTGCTGTGAACCTGTGTGTGCAGATATCTGCTCAAGTTCCTGCTTTCATTTCTTTTGGGTGTATCCTCAGAAATGGAATTGCTGAATCATATGGTAAATCTACGTTTATTTTATTTTTTTTAATTTTTTTTTAACATTTATTTATTTTTGAGACAGAGAGAGACAGAGCATGAACGGGGGAGGGTCAGAAAGAGAGGGAGACACAGAATCTGAAACAGGCTCCAGGCTCTGAGCAGTCAGCACAGAGCCCGACGTGGGGCTCGAACTCACGGACCGCCAGATCATGACCTGAGCCGAAGTCGGACGCTTAACCGACTGAGCCACTCAGGTGCCCCTGGTAAATCTATGTTTAATACTTTGAGGAAACACCAACACCATATGACACAGTTGGCTGCACGATTTTATATTCCCACCAAGAGGGCACAAAGATTTCAGTTTCTCTACGTCTTTGCCGATACTTAGTGTTTTCTGATTTTGTTTTGTTTTTGTTTCTGCTTATCATAATTATCCTAGTGGGTGTGAGGTGGTTTCTCACTGTGGTGGTTTTGATTTACATTTTCCTAATGATTAGTGATGTTGCATCTTTTTATTTGCTTAGAGCCTTTAATTTTTCAAGCTGTGTGATCTCATATTCAAAGAAAATTTTGAATATGATAATAATTTCACTACCTTTTTGTATAAATTTTGTGTAAATTCACTGTGGTTTTAACAAAGAGAAAAAGGAAATGTATTCTTTAAACGCCTTTGAAACCAACATTTGTGCTGCCTTTGTGGGTGGATCATATGACCTTCACCGTGTTGAGTGGATGCACTTCCTCTTAACTCACCCTTTATCAAAAGTTAATTGAACAGAACCCTACAATGTTATTTTATCTCTATATTTTGATGAAATATTATTAACAAACTTTTTAAAAAGTTAATTGAACATGTAGAATTTCCCCAGAAGGTTTAGCACACTGTTAGCTTGACCCAATTTGGCTCTTTCACATCATGGTTAGTTTTTAACCCCCCTCCTGCCACTAAATCAAAGCCTGCGGGAACCAGAAAGGTATCTCAGAAAAGCATCACATGTCTATTGAGCTAAATGTCATGCCATAATTACACAGGTGCCTCAGAGTTCTGAAAAAGCCTTTTCTTACTTTTTTTCTATTTTAAAGTTTGGCTTTTATTAACCTTGAAAATTCAATATGGTGGATGGTTTATACGAGTTAAGAACCTGAGCAAGATAATTTGAAATTATATAAATGAAGCTCTATCACCTTTTTAAGTTACAGCAAGAGAATTGATAAGCTCATCCCCTTGTCAAGTAATCATTGTGATGTTGCTTCCCTCCCAGAAGCCTTCAGTTTTCTCTGTTGTTTTCCTTCACAGAACTATGTGGGTCTAATTAGGATTCTTTTAAAAGGAAGGGGGCAGGAGGAGTCTGCTATCAGCATCACCTCATTTGCAGTTTGGAGTGAGTAAAAGGCACTAATTAGAATCACAGGTATTTAAAACTTTGCAGGTAAATGTGAACACACCGTTATTACTAAGTTAGTCAGAAGAATGACTTTTAGATTGTCCAGTGTTTTCAAGTTGTTCTGCTTTTTAAGTTATACCTTCAATACTATCACTGAAGGCCAGCCTAATAAGAAATGGATTCTCTTTACTTCAGGATTCTACTCTTAAATATGAAATTTTAACTTGCACTTAGAGCTGATATAATTCTTAAAATAGAACATGGAAACCTTCTGTGACTACAAAATTCCAGCCTCCGTCACACAACCTGGCTGTCTCACACATTTTTTGTACAACTTTTTAAAACTGTTTCCAAATCTACTGTTGTTTCAGATAAGTCATTCAGTCTTCTATGTATGGGAGTGTTTTGCAATAAAAACCACAGAAATTCTTCTTGGCATTGACAATCATATAATTTTGAGACTCTTTTACAATCTAGAAGTGCAGATGGGTGACATCATGGTGTAAAGCAACTTTTATTGGACTCATAAGAAATGCCTTTTAAAGGATTCTTAGAAATTAGAGTTGTTAAACCAAGAAATCTTTGCAGCATTTAACCAGGAAAATGAGGAATCTCAACTTACAAGCCTTTGTCTTGAATCTGCGAAGCATGAAAAATTTTACAAGTAACGTTCAGACCCCAGATTTGGTTACCCTTGTGCTCTAACTATGCCTCCCTCCATGTGGCAATCTATATATGTTAATATTGGTACAAAAAATGGCAAAACATGATCTAATCCAGCTAGCCAAAGAGGTGGTTGCTACTCCTATCCTCCTGTATTTTGCAATTAAGTTAGAATCAATATTGGCTGTTCATAAAGTCCATCTGAGACTCTCCTCAAGTCCCAGAATGTGATGTTAGGTTCAAATAGTAGAGTGAGGTAATATGAGAAAAGGATCACGTCTATATTTGGAGCCAGAACGTGAAGTGTACTCATCTAGACATAGAGGAAGGCAAAGAATCCAGACGGTAGGTTTTAGTCAAGGAGACAGGAATTTTAGTCAAGGAGACAGGAATCAGAATGATACTTTCATTCACAAATGTTTAATTAGTTGCTATAGCGCAGGGATCAACAAGCTATGGTTAGCTTTCTCTGAGCAGCTATTTTTGTAAATAAAGTTTTATTGGAACACAGCCTTGCCCAATCGTTTGTGCTTTGTTTGTGGCTGCTTTCACATTCCGTTTAGCAAAGTTGAAGAGTTGCAACAGGGATCATATGGCCCATAAAGCTGAAAATACTTACTGGCTGGCCCCTTACAGAAGAAGTTTGCTGATCACAGCTGTGGAAGATTTTGCTAGGATACCAAAACATCATTTAGTCAGGACAACTAAGAAAAGTGGTCACTTACCACCATGCAAATCACTACCTTTAATTCACGTGTCATTTTACAACTGTCCAAGTGCTTTGATATTTATTATCTCACTTGATTGTTACAATAAACAGTAGGTACCACAACGCCTTCTTCAAGGTGATTTGGCCTTGGGGGGTAAAGTGTCTTCTCTGTGGTTACAGAACAAATTGGGATATCTATTCCTAGGAGTATGCGCAAGATGAGTTTAGAAGGCAGACGGATGTTACCAACTTCTTTCCTTGACACTTGGCCAGAAAGCGAGATCAGGAGGCAGGGATGGAAAGGGCCAAGAGGCCTGGGAGACGCTGAGGCTTAGCCACCTGTACTCCTCAGGAGGGTAATGGTACCATTGTCAAGCTCTTTCACTGACATCCATGGCTTGTGGGTTCCATGTGCAAATGCTCGCTCACACCCTCCAGACTGCCAATCTCTCCATCTGCTCCCCAACACGGGATGTTGTGGTTCTAGGTTGGAACTGCTTGATCCCCATGACACTAAACTCAGACACGCCTCCTGTCCCCGGCTCTTGTAGGTGTAGGGTTGCGGTGCAGTGGGCGTCTGGCACATGACATCTGAGAGGCAGAAGCACTTTTCCCAGGTACCTCTGTGACTGAACGATCACTGACTATTCACACTCAGTGCGTAATGTGGATTTGCAGCCAGACTTTTTGATTTCTGGAGAAGAGAGCAAACCCTGGGGACAGATTAGCTGAGTTCAAATCCCAGCTTCAGTATTAACTATAAGTGAGATCTTGGGCGAGTTTCTAGGCCAGTGAGTACTTCAGTTTATTCATCTGTAAAATGGGATAATAATAGTCCCTGTACCTACTTCTCAGGGTAACTGTGAGGGATAAATGACTTAGCACAGTCTGGGTTTATAATAAATACACAGTAACTGTTAAGCATTGCTATTAACCATCATCACTGTCTCAAGGAGAGCTGGGGCCCTGCAGCAGCCTATAGATTTTTGTCTACGGTGGCACCTTTCTTGTCCTTATTGTACATGTTGCCTTTACATCCTCGGTTGCATGTCAGTTGTCATCTGCGTCTTTTCAGTCACCTAAAGGCTATCCTGCAGGTTGGAAAGCAGATAAAACTTAGGAAAAACCACCACCGCACTGCAGCACCAAGGTGCACCGGGAATGCACCCATCATTCCAGCTTCTGAGACAGAGTGTGGCTGACTGTAGGTCTGTGGAAGGACAGGGTAAAGAAACTCACATTCGTTGAGTGCTATCATGTGCCAGACAAGGTGCGGAGTTGTCACATGTTGATGAGAAAAAACTTGCCCAAGGCTGAGCCCAATTTAGAAGTTAGAAGTAACTTCATGTCCAATTGATTCCAAAATTTTATACTCTTTCCAGAGCATAATTCTGCCTCTGATAAAGTGCTAAGTAGCTGTGCATTTATCAACTATAAATGGGGAATGGCATGGTATTTACACTTGGAGTGGAGTCGGATGATCACATATTCACAGAACCTTTTTATAGTTCAGAGAGAGCTGGTGAGACTCTCCCTAAGGGAACACAGAATAATTGAGGTTGGAAACAGCTTAACCTCAAGTCATAAAAATCACTGACAGGGGAAACTAAGAGGAAACTGGTTACCCTTGGTGGGGAAGGGGTTGTGGGCTCCTGGTACAGGCTATGTGTTCAGTTGGTCGAAGCAATATTTTCAGCCTAAAAAAATATTACCCCTTGAACACACTTTATTTTTATATCACTGTTGGTCTTTTAGAAAGCCTGGTAATAACAAGAATTTAGTCATTGATTAGAATAAAGTCTAAGCTCTTTAAAAAGCAAAATAATTTCTATCTCTTCCCCCGGCGCCCCTCCTCGCCACACACGCGTGCACGCAACTCACACAACATACACACACGTCCAATGTCACAAGGACACACGACACTTCTTATCAATCAGTAAGTACCCACAGCAGCCCAAACGGGTATGGAAATTCTATTCTTCTGTTTCCTTCTTTTCCATGGTGCTATGCATGTTCTATAAACAGCAGGAGAAGTAATTATGTAGGTGGGCATTCGTTACACGGTCAACTTTTGGAATATAATAGAGGAATGTGCTAAGGCGAGGAAATATTTGCTTGAACTAATGCCTGGAAACCGAATGTGGTATGCACTTCATAGTAATATAAACCGCACATCTGGATCATTTCTGTATACTGTACCTGAGTGGGTGGGGTAATATTTACATTCATTTTCCACTTCTAGGCTGTCCGTCCGGTGTCTCGTCTGTGCATGCCAGGAAGTTCCGTGTGTGTGTGTGTGTGTGTGTGTGTGTGTGCGTGCGTGTGTGTTCTGCATTTCATATTCCAGCATCTGCCGTTCACTCCGAGTTGGAGCATTTACCATCGCAAAACTGTCACCAGGGTCTCTGAAACACACATTTACATTCCACAGGTCTAGTAAATGGGCTGTGTGGCTGCACGATGCCTTTTGTTCAAAAGAAATCCAAGTGGCAGCCCGGCACTTTCCATCCAACTGCACTTTAGGCTGTAACTGTGGCAGCTGGAACGTGAAGCTCAGAGGAATAGAATCCGCTGCCCCAGCAGGTAACATTCTGGGGTTGGTTCCTTTTATTGTTGTTTTTTGCTGCTGTTTAAAATGTCCAGACCTTCTCGCTTGGCCAGACCTTTCTTTGCCAACGCAGCTTCCAAGCTGCCATCACCTAGAAGGGACGATTTGAACAGCAAACAGAAAAAAATCAGTGTAGGTGAGACGATTTTGAGAGCTGGAAGTGAAGGGAATTTGGTCAAACAGCAGCAGGTGCAAACGGCAGCCGCTCCTGCTCAGTGGAAGGCTTCTCCACACAAAGGTAATGTTTTAAATCGGCTGCTTTTGTCAGCTTGTGCTTAGAAACTTCTTTCTTAATAATACTGCCAGACAACTTAAACGAAGGAGACTTTTAATGGTTTCGAAAACTTGCCCCTTTGTGTGAGTGTGACATTTTCTCAAATCCTTGAGGGTGTTGCTAAAATAACTAGTAATTAGGAAGATGGAGGTAATAGAACTTTCCTTCATTAATTAAGGACGGGTAAAAGAAAAACTGAGTGTTTTCACTTCTTTTTGAGGATGACAGACTTTATTCCTGGTTGATTCAGTTTCTCGTAATCCAGTTATATTCATATGAAGTTTCTTTTTTATTCCTCGTATATAAGGGAAGAAATGAAAAGAAAGAAGGGACAGGTCCTAAAACCACATCATCACTGGCCAAAGAGTTTTTGCATGCTTAATATTTTGCAGTCTCTTTTAAAAATGAATTTATTTCTTTTTTTTTTTTTTTTTAAATTTTTTTTTTCAATGTTTTATTTATTTTTGGGACAGAGAGAGACAGAGCATGAACAGGGGAGGGTCAGAGAGAGAGGGAGACACAGAATCGGAAACAGGCTCCAGGCTCTGAGCCATCAACCCAGAGCCTGACGCGGGGCTCGAACTCACGGACCGCGAGATCGTGACCTGGCTGAAGTCGGACGCTTAACCGACTGCGCCACCCAGGCGCCCCTAAAATGAATTTATTTCTGAAATGATAATCTAATGACATGATTCCCTGCCAAGCATGACAAAGATCTCTGCTACCATTGTCACCTGGAGCATTTAAGTGACCAAGGATATCGTTGAATGCGTGACCTGGAATTGAGAAATGTGGTAACCAAATCAAACTATTATTTTAGGGTCCATATTCACAGAAAGCATGAAACCACCGCTTAAAATATAATAACAATTGTCTCCATTATACCAAGAACTACATATTAAACCACTAAGCAACATTTATAATAGTTATTTTTTTAAATTACATTTTGAGCTATCACAAAGGTAATTTTTGACACTGTGATTTTAAGGTAAAATAAAAAATGGTTTTAATATTCTCATTCTTATCATTGGAGGTTTTTATTTTCTAGAACAAAATAAGTTCATACCACATTATAATTTTAATCCTGCTCACTCTTCTGTTAAAAACTATTACAAATGAATATCCAGTAGTACATTTTTGCACCATGTACTGCTTCAAAGATGCAAATTTCTGTCTGGAAAATTTTAAGTTTTTTCTTAACTTGGTTTCTTATTACTTTAGCCATGTCTATGAAATGCTTGTACAGTAAGTATTTTATTGACCGAAATACTTCACTGAAGACACACAAAGTGAACACTGAAGGACTTTGGAAGTATTGATGAAAGTTGCTGAATAGAGTGAATTTTGGCTGCTTAAAGGGAGATTTCTCTTTGATGTTATATATAATATGCGTTAAGGTCTAAAAAAATTTCTTCTAAAAAAGGAATTTCACCCACCTCAACTTGAAAAGTATCCAGACATTTAATGGTTACATATCTGTGTCTAAGTAAGGTATGCCCAGGGAGGGAGTTTTTATACAAACAATCCAAGACTAGATGCTATTCCAAAGATTTTTCAAAATATCTTCTTTTGGCAACCTGTGAAGATATCTTTGAATACACTTAGTGTATGAAAATAGTTTTTCTTTGATAATCTATTTGTTTTGGGGGTTACTTAAAAGTCACTTGAAAGCAAGGGTGATTATTGAGTTGCAAGGTCAGTATAGATAATGCATCGTTTTGTAAAACACAAACGAACGAGCAAACAAACAAAACACTGGGAGTAGATTATAAAAATAACAAGGTGGTGTTTCCTGTGCATCACTCTGAGAGGATTCAGGCTGTCCCAAAGGAGAGTTCTACCACAAGAGTTTTGAAATTGGCAACAGGACTACATCATTTTGAAAGACAACATTCATCAGAATATGTCTTTTATTTCATTAACATTTTAAATATTTTTTTAAGTAGGCTTCATGCCCAGTGTGGAGCCCAGTTCAGGGCTTGAACTCACAACACTGAGATCAAGACCTGAGCTGAAGTCAAGAGTCAGATGCTTAACTGACTGAGTCATTCAGGCACCCCTTATATATTTATTTTTTACTCAGAATTCTTTTTTTCATAGCCACACATCATATCACATAGTACCAATAGAAACCTTTCATTGTTGGAGAACAGGACTAAGACTCTATAGTATAGCTGTGTATTGTGTTAGGCTTTTACTTAAAGTGGTTGTCATTAAGATCAAGAAACCCAAACAACAGTCTCGCCATCTCAGGTTCGTATTGAGTTTGTGTAGGTTCTAGCCCATCACATTAAGATCTCAGTGTTAGTTCTTTAGAATGCTTATTTCATTGGGTCCACAGGGTTTAAGTTAGTCTGTATAGTTTCTCATGTATCTGACTCTCATTCCCTACCCACCCCCCTTGTGTAATTTGTTTATTGGAGAAGTATATTCTGGTACATTTCATTTATTTTTTGACGTTTGTCTCTTTAGTTGATTTCCTAAATTAATGCAGTGACATTCGCTTCACCACTTTTCCATGTTGCCCCTCTCTTAAAATTTATCAACTGTACTTTTGTTTCCATACGAAAAAGGTTAATAGTAGTTATTTTTTTGGTTAACACAGTTCAGTCTTCCATGGTTTATCTACAGGTTAATTCTGTAAGTTGAAAATCAATAAAGACTGTAACTAATGAGACCTCATATTTTTATTGGTAAGCCAAAGAAGTGGCTATAACCATTTATCTTGTAGTCTGTCCTTCCTCAGTGCTTCAGATTCTCCCAAGGATGGTATAGATATGACCACATTCCCAGAACTCCCTTTTCTTCCTGGTGCTTCTGTCTGTATCCCTCAATCCTTCTGCCCTACTCTTTCCTGACTGATTTGTACAACACTTGGACAGGTCTCTCTTAGATTATTTCTTTTTTTTTTTTAATGCTTATTTATTTATTTATTTATTTATTTGAGAGAGAGAGATTGAGAGAGAGAGAGCGAGCATGAGCAGGGGAGGAGCAGAGGGAGAAGGAGACACAGAATCCAGAGCAGGCTCCGCACCATCAGTGCAGAACCCCATGCAGGGCTTGAACTCATGAACCGTGAGATCATGACCTGAGCTGCTGTTGGGAGCTTAACCGACCGAGCCACCCAGGTGCCCCTCTCAGATTCCTTCTCCATTTGCCTGAAGCAAATCTTCCTAAGGAAAGCAAGGTTGAAAATAAATTTTCTGAGTTTTTACGTGTCCAACAAATATCTGGACTCTCTTTTCACATCTCAGTGATAGTTGGGACAAGCATTATTTTTAGACAGAAAATAATTTCCCCTCATAACTTTAAAGGCCTTTCTCCATTACCTTTTGGGATCTAGAAGTGTTGAGGAGAAGTCCCATGTTGTTAACACGTTCACACATTCCTTTGTAGGTGACTTTTTGTCTCTCTCTTGAAGTTTTGTGGATATTCATCTCATCCTTGATGTTCTGAAATTTCACTGATGTATCTTAAAGTGTGAGCCTTTCCCATTTATCTTGACTGAATACTTTGATGGGCTCTTTCAATTTAAAGAATCAATGGGCTTCAGTCTTGTGAATTCTTTTTGTTAATTCTTTGATAATTTCTTCTTCTGTATTCGCTCTGATTTTCTCGCTACAGTGTTCCTCGGAGTTGGCTTTCAAATCTACTACATCAGTTTTCTGATCCTATCTTTTCTTTATTTTTGTTAGCCCTCCTTTTATGTTATCTAGATTTTCTTGACCTTGTCTTCCAACTCTTCTGTCTAATTTTGATCATCCATGTATTTTTAATTTCCAAGAAGCTTTCCTTCCTCTGATTATTTTGAGACCAAAATACATGGTATTATATTCTGTCTATAAGCAATATATCTTTGTGCTTTCTTTGCCTCTAGTTCACAGTACCATATACTCATGTTTAAAGATGCAGCCACATCCCTGTAATATTGGTATGCTTTCCGTTCGGAGCCAATGGTCTAAATTGGACCTTAGAACCAAAGACACTGGTAATCAATAAGCTTTAGGATAGCAGCATTCATATCTAATTCTCACCCATGAAGAACTCTCTTCATGATGACATCCCAACAAATGAAAGGTGAATGTTGGTGTTATGTGTTGATATGTGCCAACAGTTTTATTCAGGATGAGGCTATAAGTCAACAGTTGAGAATGTGGCCTTTCTTGCTGAGTGTTCTGTATTCTTCTGAATTCTGTTTCAGGTATATTTCCTCAAAATCACTTTGTCCTGATTTTATGTATTTATTTAGTTGGCCTCTTAACTGTTGTTCTAAATTTTAAAAAAGCGTTTTTTAAGAAAGTGTACATGAACATTGACCACTAGCTTAGTCTGCAAATGTAGTTGCCATATATTATATGTTTGTAAGATTATGATATCTGAGCTCTAACAAGCTCTTCTTATATGCCCAGCACACTTCTGAGTACCTTATGAATGTACTGTCTTGTATAATCCTCACGGCAATCCTATGATGTAGTACTATCACTATCCCTATTTTACATGAGAAAACTCACACAGGGAGCTTCAGTTATTTTCCCAACATCATGCAGACAGGAAAAGGTGGAACCAGAATTCTAGTTCTGGAAGTTTGGACTCCCGAACTGGCACGCTTCACTTGCTACAACACCTTTTTATAAAGAAAAACAATTTGTCTATCCAAAAAGTTAATATAATTAAAACCTTGTGATTGGACAGTCTGGTCCCTAAAAAAAAAAAAAAAAAAAAAAACAAAAAACTGGTGATATTCTGTAGTTCAGAGCGTGCTCTTCTGGTTTCAGCCTCTTTATTTGTTGCCCCAGATTTCTGTTTCTTAGACAAAAGAAAAGGGAAGCGAACAGATTTCAGTGAATAAATGTATCACAATACGGTAAATATTTTTGTCATGTTTAGAAATTAAAGGATACATTGAAAATAGGACCTTGCAGTTCCAATATGTACACTCACTCCTACAGACTTGAGCGTGCCTGTGCGTGCGCGCGCGCACACACACACACACACACACACACACACACACAATTCTCTGCATATAATTCGAGAAAGGCTCTTCCATTACATGTGACCTGGTGGTCCAAGTACAAGCCTGTAGGCCAAAAATCACTCAAGTCTAATTCTTTTCTAACACAAGCTCCCTCTGTGGCCTTGAGCAAGGCCATTATCCTTCTTGACTGAGTTTCATTAACCATTAAAGAATAATAATACGTGGTTTATGGGGGACGTAGTGGTGAGGATTGATGACTTAATGTCTGTCCAGTGCTTTCAAGAGCACATGTACTGCGTGCACGCTCTGACTTCAGCACAGTGGGGTCTGTATTTATCTTCAGTTGCTGTGGAAGGTAAAAACTTACCCTCTCACAATATCACCCATGTATCTAGACCAGGGAAACTCTGCAATAAACCCCTGACCGCATGCTCTGAGCTATTCTTTATGCACAAATGTAATCTCACATGCACCTGATTGCCATCCCAGGTGTTGATTGAGATTGTCTGTGGATACCTGGAACTCAGTTGTTCCTGTCTATAAGTAGAAAATATTAATAACTGGAGCACAAAAAATGTGTTTTCTCTCTAGGAGGCTCAGATTCATTCCGGATGCTACTGACAAACGCAGGGACATTAGGCCCTTGCACAGTGAGGTAGTGTGGAAGGTGATTGTGCCTATGGGTAGGCGGTGCCTGTGAGAGGTACACTCACTATACTGCTTTTCCTTGTAACAAACTGATGATACCAGGGAATAGTCAATACCCACTGGTGGGGCCTTCACTTTTGTCTAGTATTTTCCAGAAGCAGCAGTGGGTTTGTACAGATCGTGTACATTCCTGTATCTGACTGCCCTTTGTGACCAATCCATTCATTTTTGAGGAGAGCTAAGGTCAAGGGCATAGTATTTCTTCAACATAAAAGTGGTAGATTATGCTTACAGTTATTAAGTTCATAGTTTTGGCTCCTCATTGACACCAGGTATTCCAGAGTCACGCATACACATCTGTATAGGCCAATAAGTTTCTCTCCATCCTATTACTAAAAGTCACATGGCTTACCCTGGACATTTGTTTTACAAAGAAAAACAAAACATATTTCTTTATCCATTCATCAGTTGATGGACATTTAGGCTCTTTCCGTAATTTGGCTATTGTTGAAAGTGCTTCTGTCAACATTGGGGTGCAAGTGCCCCTATGCCTCAGCACTCCTGTATCCCTTAAGAAGATGTGGTTTATATATACAATGGAATACTACTTGTCGATGAGAAAGAATGAAATCTGGCCATTTGTAGCAACGTGGCTGGAACTGGAGAGTATTTTGCTAAGTGAAATAAGTCAGGCAGAGATATGTTTTCACTCATATGTGGATACCATATGTTTCACTCATATGTGGATCCTGAGAAACTTAACAGAAGACCCTGGGGGAGGGGAGGGGAGGAAAGTTATAGAGAGGGAAGGAGACAAACCATAAGAGACTCTTAAATACTGAGAACAAACTGAGGGCTGAAGGGGGGTGGGGGAGAGGGGAAAGTGGGTGATGGGCATTGAGGAGGGCACTTGTTGGGATGAGCACTGGGTGTTGTATGGAAATCAATTTGACAGTAAATTATATTAAAAAAACATACTTAATGCTGCTTACCAGTATTTAATGGGAAATTTCCTCCAACTACATATGGTCTAAGCTAGGTATGAGTATTGAAAATTAACATTTACTTCTAGAGTTCTCCTTCTTTTCCTTTATTAATTTTATGTATATTTGTCTTGTACCTAGTAATAGATGAGAAATAAGAAATATAAGTAACGGGTATTCTCATATTTCTCATATTGCTTACCTGATTCTGTTAAAAATCAATGTGTTGGGGAGCCTGGGTGGCTCAGTCGGTTAAACTTCCGACTTCAGCTCAGGTCGTGATCTCACGGTTTGTGAGTTCAAGCCCTGTGCTGATAGCTTAGAGCCTGAGCCTGCTTCAGATTCTGTGTCTCCCTCTCTCTCTCTCTCTCTCTCTGTCCCTCCCCTACTCATGCTCTGTCTCTCTTCTTCAAAAATAAATATTAAAAAAATTAAAAAAAATCAATGTGTTGGAAAAGGAGTATGAAAGCACCTCTTTAAATTAATCTGGGGTTTTCTCTGAACTAATCTCTGTATTTTCAGTTACTTTGACATAGTCCACTTAGCCTGGAGAGGTCAATAACTCACAAATCTGATCAAAAATTAAATGCATGTGCATCAGAAAAGTCTGGACCACTAAGGAAAAAGAATTCACAGTCTTAGAATTTTATAGAATAAAAACTTAAAGGCCATCTAATTTATCTCTCTCTTTTGATATATATGGAAAAAGTCTAGTTACTTCTTTTGATCAAGACTAAAGGTATGCAGTTTTGAGCCAGTGTCTTCTAACTTGGTGCTTTTTATCCTTTCATATATCCTTTTTTTTTTTAAACATATATTCTGGGGCGCCTGGGTGGCTCAGTTGGTTAAGTGTCCGACTTCAGCTCAGGTCATGATTTCACAGCTTGCGAGTTTGAGCCCCGTGTCAGGCTCTATGCTGACAGCTTAGAGCCTGGAGCCTGCTTCATGTTCTATGTCTCCCTCTCTCTCTGCCCCTTCCCTGCTCACTCTGTCTCTCTCTGTGTCTCAAAAATAAAATAAAACATTAAAAAATTTTTAAAAAATAAAACATGTATTCATTTTTGAGAGACAGTAAGTGGGGGAGGGGCAGAGAGAGAGGGAAACACAGAATCTGACGCAGGCTCCAGTCTCTGAGCTGTCAGCACAGAACCTGAGGCGGGGCTGGAACTCATGGACCATGAGATCATGACCTGAGCTGAAGTTGGACACAACCGACTGAGCCACCCAGGCGCCCCATTCCTTTCACATATCTTAAGCAGAAAGGCACAAACTGATAGACCACCTTCAGGTTTCCCTTCAAATATTCGCTTCCTTGACATGGGCTCCTATGACCTCTGATACACAGCACAGCATCCCTTGTATTGTGCTACCTACACTCTTATTGCTCTGTTGTTGCTTGCTGATTCCAAGTTCAAGATGACTGGGCATTGAGTAGTGTGGTCACAAATCACTGGTTGTGCTGGTTCTTTGTCAGATTTTATCTATGTAACTAAATTACAATCAGGGCTCCTTTAATGCTGAAAAGTTGCAAATGTGTCTGGTGTTATGTTTCTAACACAGTGTTGCTTTTGGTTGCTTATCTTAATGGGCCTGATACAGGAATAGATTTCTTAGCTCAGTAAAGTTTTAAAAAAATCACAAGATGTTTTTCTGTTTCTCCTTTAGACTGAAAGCTAAAGTAAGACACTTTATTTGTACAAATATTTTTTCTAAAGTTTGTGTTATTCAGTGCCTTCCAAAATTGACATCTGTGTGCCAATGAAAAGTTCCCTCTATAAAGAGCTTAAGAGATTGTATATGATCACAAATGAGGGATTTTGCCAACCTTACGAGAATATTTTACTGCCTGAACTACTTAAACTTTCATTCCCATACTTGGATTTTCACTTTGCTGTGTAGTTGTTTCCAACTTTACGTTTTCAAGTATAATGAGCTTCCTTATCTTCAAAATACTATATTATTGGATTGTTTACAATGATCAGGACCATTTGAAAACTAATCAGAATGAGTATCAGTGAACAAGTATGTGCTTACTTTTTTATTTGGGGATATTATCAACATTCTCCCAAGCAAACAAATCATGTCCATATATCATTACATGCTGTATATGTTCTAAACAATAGTTTCATTGGTCTTGCCCATTTAGGAGCAAACTACCATGAGCCTCCACCTGTCTGGTTGCCTAGAAGGCTACTTGCCTCTTTTATAATCACATCATACCAACCTCTTAACTCATGGCCAGATAAGGGCAGGATAAGTGTCTGGGAATTTGAAAATCTGGACAAAAGAAAAACCTTTTTCTTAATGATGCTGTTGTGCCAGGTTAACTATTATTGCTTCTTGAGTTAATGATCTCTAGGGTCTTAAATTAAGTCAAAAACTCTACCTCTGTGGTTTTGTCCCCTTTCTGCAAGGGGAAAAAAAATCTCAGATGGGTTCAGATTAATTTTATTTTTCATGTTTCCAACATGTACAATGACATTACCGAAATAAACTAGAGAACACCACAAATAGGTGAAGAATCCTCTCATATACAAGAAACATCAGTCGAATATAATCTGTCAAGGGTACAGATTCTTTTTGTTGTTATGTTTTATAACAATTCATGCTTATAAATATAGCACACAAGCTAGACTTCCAAGGAAATTCAGCTTTAAACAATTATTTATTCAGACTACAGAATGTCACATCTACATCTGACAGCTTATCATATGTATTATGAATATATATATTATACTGGTATTTTGATCATTCATTATTTTTAAATTCATAAACTTAAGAAGTTACATTTGAATATAAATTAAACATACATTAGATTGACTTTTTTGAGCCAATATTTTAATACTTGATCCTGGGGATTAGGTTGTTTTCCTGAAAATGTAATTGGTACCATGACTATGCTGACCACCCCACCCACCCCCCAAAAACTCATTGACCATCTACTATGTATCTGTCATTGTGCTAAATATTAAAAAGTTAAAAAAAAAAAGTTAAGTAAAACATGGTCCTTGTCCTTGAGGAAGATTTTGCAATGGGTGGGATATCCAGATTATCTGGATATCTAAATATAATTTTCCCAATGCTTTATATACAAACTTGTGCATGGAAGAGGCAGAGCAGGGGGCACCTGGGTGGCTCAGTCGGTTAAGCATCCGACTTCGGCTCAGGTCATGATCTCCCGGTTCGTGAGTTTGAGCCCCACATAGGACTGTGTGCTGACAGCTCAGAGCCTGGAGCCTGTTTCAGATTGTGTGTCTCCCTCTCTCTCTGCTCCTCCCTGGCTCTCCCTATCTCTCTTGAGGGGCAGGGGAGGAAACATTCCTTGTTGTGTTTAGGAAATGACAAAGTAGAGCAGATGGAGTGAAAAAAAAGCTGGTGAGAAAAGAGGAAGTGGGGAGAGGTCTATTAGTGATGATTTGAAAAGAGAAAAAGGTTTTCATTTTTTCATTCCTTCAACAAATATTTATTGGGCCCCTACTATGTGTCAGGTGTTGTTCTAGGCTCTGAGCAAGTGGAAGCAAGTACTGGGCTCTAATCCACCAAGGTTATGAAGGCTGTGGCTCAATGGGGTTTACCCATTCATGTGGGTTCTAGAACAAAAAGTAAACAAGGAAAAGTGATACCAAGTAATGGGAAGCAAGGCAGGGGCAGGTTCTGGGATTTGAGAAAGTTGAAAGGCCTGTTTGTGGTGGTGCATGTGGTCCAGCTATGAAGAATTCAAGAAACAATGTCAGATAGGAAATTAAAAATGGGGGTCTGCAGATTAAGTCAAGGCAGAGGCTACCAAGAACAGGTAGGTCACCAGTTATAAATGCTATTTAAAGCCATGGGACTGGACGAAATCACAAGGTATAGAAAAGAGAATTGGCCCATGTCTAAGAAGCCTGGGGCACTGCAACGTTCAAGGGTCAAAGTGGGAGCAGAGGGAGGGGCAAAATCTTAAGGTACAAATATATCAACTCAGAACTTTCCTTTAGAACTCCAGGCCAGAGTATTCTCAACATTGCCTACCAACAGAAACAAATATATTCATGCCCCTTCTGTAGTTGCAAACAAAATACTCCAAGTATGAATTTTTTTTTTAAGTTTTATATTTAAAATGATGCAAATCTGGTAATCTAGCCCATAACATACTGTTTATTTAATATAACATGGCATATAACTGAATTATCATCAAAATTAAAATGTTTCCTACCATGTTTAATGGGAGCTTCAGGTATCCACAAAAACCTATCACGTTTCACTGGGGGCAACTCTTCCGACTCCAGTTGAAGAAGAAAGTCTCAGAAATGGGAACTATTTGGAAGCATTCAACATCCTTCTGTTCTTATTTGTAATTTAATATTTGCATCACATAGCTATTTTTTATAGTTTGTTAGTGTTTGTTTGACTATCCTTCATATATCCCTGAGAAGGGAGTTTTCTGGTTTTGATTAAGAACTTCTTTCTCAGGAGGTGAAGACTAATTTGTTACTTCGATTTCTAACACAACATAATGTGAATTTTTTATGATGAAACTTCTATTTACATTCTTAGAGATTCATGAAGAAGCATCTTGAATATTTAAAGATAATACACTAGGAGAACCTCAAATCTATTCTATTTGTGCCCTTTTATTTTTTGTGTGTGCCCTGTTTATTAAAGTTATTTCACAAGGATTTTTAAGTAGCTATAACCAGAAGAATCGTCAACAAATAATAATGGGAAAGTACCTAATAGATATTCAGACAACACCTTCCCAGGAGACCAAAGCAAAAAAAAAAAAAAAAAAAAAAAAAAACTAGAGTTTTAAAAATTATATCTATCATGGGGCTCCTGGGTGGCTGAGTCAGTTAAGCGTCTGACTTCGGCTCAGGTCATGGTCTCACTGTTTGTAAGTTCGAGCCCCGCGTTGGGCTCTGTGCTGACAGCTCGGAGCTCAGAGCCTGCTTCAGATTCTGTGTCTCTCTCTCTGCCTTTCCCTCCTCTCAAAAATAAATAAACATTAAAAAAATTAAAAACATATATATATATATATATATATATATATATATATATATATATATATATCTTTTGATTTGACAGTAAATTAAAGGAATTCCCCTGGCGGGGGGGAGGCAGAAAAAAAAAATAAGAAAGCTTCAATGCAAAGAAATAAGTGAAAATTAGAACCATCATTTGGATAGTGGTCTTTGTTAATTCCTTGTGGTCTAGGGAATTTTAATAGATACGTTCAGGGGAAAAGTGACTCCTGATGCCAAGAAGAGTGGCCATCATATTAGAACCGTCTGCAGGCAGCAAAGGTAATATCTTTAGTGAATGACACAAGGAAGAATGCCTGCCCTGTAGAGGGACACCTTAGAGAAAGCTCTAGACTCAACCTCAGTTCTGCGTGGAGAAGAATAAAAGAAAGGAATATCCTGAGCATGCCTAACCTCATGTCTTCACTCACATAGTCTTGGGGCTTAAAGTCATGTTATTGTAGAATGGGGGGAAAACCCAAAAGCCCCCTGTCTCCCCAAAAAAGCCAAAATAGTACTTAATCATCCTAGATTGTCAGTGTCTCTGGCTGCCTGGTGGCAGAAGATGACCGTCCTCTCCATCCTCTTAGTAAGAATGTGCTTTATAACCAGGCCTCTGAGAAGTACCACAGATAAAAGTCCAAAATGTGAGCTCACAATAAAAATTCACTATGTTGGGAAACAAGTGCCCATGACAAAGAGCCAGCAAGGGAAAAGAATCACAGAACGAGATCTACCTAAATTGCCAATATTAGAATTATTAGATTCAGAATAGGAAATCATTTTTTTTTACGTTTATTTATTTTTGAGACAGAGAGAGACAGAGCATGAACAGGGGAGGGGCAGAGAGAGAGGGAGACACAGAATCTGAAACAGGCTCCAGGCTCTGAGCTGTCAGCACAGAGCCTGATGCGGGGCTCGAACTCACGGACTGTGAGATCATGACCTGAGCTGAAGTCAGACGCTTAACCAACCAAGCCACCAAGGCGCCCCTAGGAAATAATTTTTTAAAAAAGATTCTAACAGCAGCAGCTTCTAATATTTGAACAATAGATTTTCTAGAGATGGAAACTGTAATAACTAAAGGTACAAACTCAGTGGATCTGTTAAATGGCAATGTAGATCCAATGAAGAAAGAACTGGTAAACTTTGGCAAGACAGACTTTTAAATTCCTAATAATACAGCACTGAGAAACAAAGTGATGGAAAACACAAGAGAGTTTAAAAGATATAAACAGGAGAGTGAGAGGATCCAACCTAAGTCTCATTGGATGTCCAGAAGGAAACCATGTAGACACTGGGAAAGGCATTATTTGAAAAGATAATGGCTGAGAAGATTCCAGAATTGATAAAAGGACATTAGTATCTGAAGTCAGGAAGCCTAGTGATTTCCAAGATACACTGAAAAAAAATTAAACAAAAAACCCCCACAGCTAGACATATAATAATAATAAATAAGTATTCAATTTTTATGTCTGTATATATTTTTTTATTTTTATTTGAGAGAGAGAGCAGAGGAGGGGGGAAAGGGAGAGAGAGAGAGAGACAGACAGATAGACAGAGAGGGAGAATCTTAAGCAGGCTCCATGGTTAGCACACAGCTCAACACAGGGCTCAATCCCATGACGCTGGGATCATGACCTGAGCTGAAATCAAGAGTCGGACACTCAACCAACTGAGCCACCCAGGTGCCCCTCAATTTTTATGTCTATATGGTGGGTTACGATCAAACAGCATTTAATAGATTGGTATATAACACTTCATCAATTTTGACTTGAACTCTGTAGACATGTCTATGGATGACACATTAATATGTAAATTAGCTACCAATTCTTGTTATAACTGGGCCAAATACATTTCAGAAGTATGTGTTTTATAGCCACATCTTGCGTCTTTAACCAACCAGAAATACAATAGTTAAAACTCTCAGTGTGAAGTTTAACAGCTCTTACCTGTTTTCCCATGACGGGAGAAGGAGTAATATCTGTGCTAAATTGTTCAAGTTTTGCTGAAAATGTTCAACTCACTTCCAGTTTTATCTTATCAGTTTTGAGAAAGGTTGAAGAAAAAGAATAGTTATTTGAAGAATAATATTCAAATGGGCATCAGAAAATAGAATTCTAGGAGATCATTGTTTGATATTTAGAGCATATGCAATAGTCCCTTCCCCTTATCTACGGGGGATATAGTCCAAGACCCCCAGTGGATACTTGAAACCACATATAGTACCAAACCTTGTATATACTATGTTTTTTCCTATACATATACCTCTATGATAAATTTAATTTATAAATTAGTCACAGTAGGACATTAACAATAACCAATAATAAATAGAACAGTTTAAACAAGAGACTGTAATAACAGTTATGCGAATGTGGTCTCTTTTTCAAAATATCTTACCGTATTGTACTCACCCTTGTTCTTTTGATAATGCGAGATGATAAAATGCCTCCGTGATGAGATGAAGTGACATGAATGGTGTGGACTTGGTAATGTAGTGTCAGACTACTACTGACTTTCTGACAATATGTCAGAAGGAAGATCATCTGCTTCTGGACCGCAGCTGACCACGGATAACTGAAACCACAGAAAGCGAAACCACAAGAAAGGGAGAACTACCATATACGTACTACTTACGGGACTCAACAAGTATTCGTGTTGCTTAGTTGATGTGTAGTCTTGGTACTATTTTTAAGGATATCTCTGTAATCATTTCCTCAATAGTCAAGAAAGTAAATACTATATATACTAAAAAAAAAACATTGTAAATGTTAGTATGCCTACTAACTAGTATGTCTGCTAGTATGCCTAGTGAATTCTCCAATTAAGGGGAACATTGTGCCATCGTCAAGGGAATTAGAACTTGACCTAGGTGATAATCCTCAATTACTGGAGATAATATAAAACTTGTTTCTTTTCTAGGGGTGCCTGGGTGGCTCAGTCGGTTAAGCATCTGACTTCGGCTCAGGTCATGATCTCATAGTTTGTGAGTTCGAGCCCCGCATTGGGCTCTGTGCTGACAGCTCAGAGCCTGGAGCCTATTGCTGATTCTGTGTCTCCCTCTCTCTCTCTGCCCCTCCCTGGCTTGCACTGTCTCTCTCAAAAATAAATAAAACATTAAAAAAAAAACTTCTTTCTTTTCCAGTTATCTATCTAAACAGCTAGAAAATTTAAAAACCATGCAGGTAACTATATAATCCTCTTCTCTATGACTAAATCAGGTGTGGACAAAAAACACAAGTTTGTTTGTAAAGGCTTCCTTGGGGAAAAAGTAATAGTTTGAGAAGTCCCTCTGCACCCACTGGTTCATTTAAACATTTAAAACTTTATCCAGCTACACTTAATACACCTAAGATTGGCTCTTCTGGGGCTAGCTTTCCTCTTCCCACTTACACACAGATATTCTTTGCTCAGTGAACTCAGACAAGAGGGTCAGTATTTTTAAATCTGTCTTTAAACCTTAATATGTAATTAAGTAGATACCAAAATCAATGATTTCTGATTTTGAAGCATGTTTTAGGAAGTCTCATTTCTGCTTCATCGATCTTAGAATGCCAAATGGTGAATGAAAACTCAAGTCCAGCCCGGTGTGGACTTACATAAGATGAAGAGTATATTTACACCGTGCTGAACACTTAACTAAATGCCATCGGTTACCAGATGACAATAAATATGAACTATAACTGCAACAATGACCCTGAAAAGGCATTATCACCCATCATTGTCAGAAAGTAGGAGAGAAGTATGGCGGGTTTTAAGGAAGGAATGGGGAGTATGGCACCAAGGGAGAGAAGAGAGGTGGGGAAAATATATTTGGAAAATGACAAAAATAATAGAATATCACTGTTTATTATTTCACCATCTTTTAAGTCAGTATACAGAATCCTTGATTATGCAGTACTTCCTCAGCATTTTTTAATGGATGTTACTGAAAAACAGAAACTTTGGAGAGATCTTCCAAAGCACAAATTTAGTGCAGACATTTTAAATGGAAGCTTTATCGGTCAATCAGGAAAGAAGAAATGAATATTGTTCTTTCCTAAATTTATTTTGAAGGTAAACATAAAAATAATCACATGATCAGTTGGGTGCTACTCTTTAGAAGCTTAAACTCAGGTTCTCAATTATGTTCTGCCTTTATAGGATCCATGGAGGGGATGTCTGGCAAATGTGGTCAAATAGCTTCAAAGGCCATTATGTCAATGACAAGGGTCACTATTCAGTGGCCACAGAAGCTCTGAGCCACTTTGCCTCAGAAGCCCAAAGTATGCTGAGAACATGGATAAGCTGGCAAGACTTGGGGGACTGTTGAGTGGGGAGTGAGTGACACAATCAAATTTACACTACCGAGGTAATTTTGGAAGCAGTTTGAAGAAATGGAGATAGAGATTGAGAACACAGGCAGAGAGGAAGTGAACCTAAGAAAGAGGGACAGAATCCCGTCAGAAAGAAGAGTGTTCTTCAAAGGCTTGGCAACCTTAGGCACACAAAATCAAGCACTGCATAGATGTTCAGCAGGGGCCTGAATTAAGGAATGAGATGTAGGGTGTAAGAAGGGAAATCTAAAGAAAGCCTAGTTGATGACTTTGGATGATGGGATGCGGGAGGTGTCTTCCCGGGCCCACCAAGTGAGTGGTGAGCCATCTGTGCAGCCGCCGTGGAACAGGAAGTACCTAGCAGCTGTGGAGGAAGTACTAGAAATAGGGCGTACTGAGCTTGAGGTGTCTGAGGAGCACTCGAGGAGACAGATGTCCAGGAGCCAGGTGAATATATGGAGCTGAAATGTGAGGGAGCCGTCAGCTTATTTGAGCTTCGGATGTGGATAAAATCGCCCTGAAAACATGTCAAAGGCTGGGGACTGGAGGCTGGGGATTTGAGACGGCCTTATTCTAGCTGCCACACTTTGGAAGAGGCAGTGATAAACTGCAGCAACCTTGCGATATGGGAAATGGTTGGGAGGACAGGAGAACGGAGAGGGGGAGGCCACCCCAACGTGAGTGTGTTCCCTAAAGGCTTGGGCTCCCCCACTTCCGGAGCAGAGGGGGGCCAACCGGGGCAAGTTAGTGGCGGGTGCTTTGCGCTTCATAGGAAGGAGGCCAACTGAGTAACCGACCGCCACAAGCTGACTGCCTGACCAAGCAGTGAGCTTCGGATCCATCCGCCAAATGGGGGGGGGGGGGGGGGGAGGGGGAGAGCAGAGCTTAGAGGGGGAGGCAGAGCAGAGCTTAGGTGGGAAACGTAATTATACGGATCTTCCTGCTTCTTTCCACATTCGGGCTCTGGGATAGACAGTGCACTGATAGAACAGAGTGCAGCAAGATTTCAGCGTAACAGAAAATAAGCAGACTGTCCCCAGAAAGGAGGGTTCGAGGTGGTTTTTAAGTTTTCACCTCCATTTCCCCATTCTTCTCTGATGTCTCCCCTCTCTTCAAACAGTTCTCCACAAGAGCCTGTCAGTAACAAACTCCGTTTTTGTCACATAAAAAATGTCAAAGAAACCAAATAAGAAAGAGAAGAGCAAGGAGAGGTGGGTCATACGACATTTCTTTGAGCCCTAAAGTCTTTTTTTTTTTTTTCTTCCTGTTCAGATTGTCTGAAATTCCCATTTCGTCTCCTGCACTGCGTCTCAGGGCGTGCTCTGCATTTCCACATCTGCCTGCCCCTCTGGTGGGCTCAGGTAGCAGAGAACATCCTTCCTCTCCTCCTAACACACACGCGTGCGCACGCACACGTACACACACGCACGCACGCAAACGCACGCACAACCCCTTCCTCATGTGCTGAGCACAGCCTGAGATTCCAAAGTAGGCATTTCATTCCCCGAATTAAGCCAGCCCTCGCACTAAGACACACACCGTCTTGGGTGACATATCATTCCAAATTATTACTGGCCTTTTAAGCCTTGTGTGAATATTCCATCTCTTTAAGAGCTGTTTTCTTTGATTGTTCGTTTGTTTACATGGGAGATGATACAAGGACGTTGAAGCCCAAGGAGAGGGGAAGGAGAGGAGCCTGGAGACACAGGACTGGAGCCTCTCTGTCCTTCCTCGCTGGTCTGCCAATGCCACCATTGCATGTCTCCTAGGATTTTTGCCTCTGGCAAGAGGTTATCTTACCAACATTTTTGACAACTTCTTTTGAGTTTATCCTGGCTAATTTCTTCCTCCTCCCCTTATTTGTCACAACTGTGGTTCATTTCAGTCAGAGATGTATTATTTATCTTTATTGAATGTAAATCCTCAACCTGGTTATTTTATGTTCATATTAATGTCTCTTTCATGGTTTCCCTCGTGATCTGAAAATTTGGTTCCGTCCCAAATCTTAAGGCATTTCATCCATTCTCATTACTGTGCTTAGTAACCAACCTTAACTTTAAAAAAGGAAAAAAAAAAAATCTGAGGGTCATTACTAAAAATGGTTTAGCCTCTAAGAGAAGCCTGAGAATTCTTCTGTCATTCCAGGCACCTGGAGACATTTTCCATGGGCAACCACCTGTGGGAAGCAGGCCCTGGAAGGCAAGACTGGCAGTGAGTGGGACCTTATCCATCTACTGGTGTCATCAAGACGTGAGACAGAGATTGGTAGCCAGCTTGTGACATCCTTCAGTCCCTTCAGACTAGCATGGCTGGCCTGTGAGTCATATCAGGCCATATGCTTCTTTTCCTGCTGAGCACATCTGAAGATTGATACTGAGTGATTACACCATGTTTAATCATGAACGCCCAGCATCTAGTACTTGAAGAACTTACTGATATTAAGCAGAGTAGAAACATAGGGACTACTCCATTATGTGGTGCGGCTAACAGTAGATATACAGATCCCTTTACTTTGTGGCCATAAAGAAATGGCACTTACCCTAGAGATTTGTTGTCTGGGCCTCTTCCCTGTACCCAGCCAGTTCATCCTTGTGTTTCTGGAACTGAAGGCCCAAGAACTTTGGGATGGTGGTAGGTGAATCCTCTCTTTTTCTCTCTTAGGGAACTGTTTCTGCCTGCTGACTCTTCTAAGGATATTTGCTTCCATGGGTACAGAATAGCTCTTTCCATCCCGACAGCAATCTCATGTACAACTGAAGTTTAAAAGACTTAAATGCCAGGGGTGCCTGGGTGGCTCAGTTGGTTGGGTGTCCGACTCTGATTCAGGTCATGATCTCACGGCTCGTGAGTTCGAGCCCCATGTTGGGCTCTGTGCTGACAGCCCAGGGCCTGGAACCTGCTTTGGATTCTGTGTCTCCCTCTCTCTCTGCCACTCCCCTGCTCATGCTTTCTCTCCCTCCCTCACTCTCTCTCTCTCTCTCTCTCTCTCTCAAAAATAAATAAACATAAAAAAAAAGAAAAGTTAAATGCCTGAACTAGGGGTCTCAAAACTGGAGAGTTGTGACCCAAACTCAGGGTCATCTGTCTCCAATACCCTATGTTCCCCTGTCGTGACCAAAAACATAAAATAAAAGCCTGTTCTCTTTACTATGCTAAGAGAATACTAGAAAAAGTAGAGAGATTTGAATTCCTAGGAGTTCAGATGCTAATATACTCTGACCTAATAAGCTAAAACCACTATTTAAAAACTGATAGTAAAAATACTACTTAAAGAAGATTCAGATATAAAGTAGTAGGAAAGTTAAGGGGGGGGGGGATGTATTAGGGGAAATGTGGCCCAAGGATTTGAATTGGCTTTGGGGTTTGGGGCTGGCCATTGTGACAGAGAAGAAGGCCAGACAGAATGGTACTCTTGGGTCCCTGAGAAGTCAGGGAGTCTGGAGAAGGGCTGAACAATCAAGTGGGAAGTCTTCTAACCATGAGCTCTAACTTAGACCAACAGCTTTCTAGGATTTTCCCCCAGCAAATCCATTTGCTTTATACTGCATTATTTCTCTCTCAAGGAAGTATTTTCACACCGGACATTCACCAGTGATGCTGATGTGTGAGCAAGTGCTTGGGCCCTAATCTCAGCGTTTCCCTTTATTAGCTGAGTGACAGTTCACCTCTCTGGACCTAACATTTCCCTATAAAAATGCAGGGACACAGTAGCTAATGGGTTTCTAGGTTGCCTTCCTCAGCTTTCTTATTCCACGAGTGGTCAATGCCATGGCATTTTGGGTTCCTCTTGCACTTGGAACACACTGGGGAGTTATGTTAATCCACTTCATCCCTCCATTAATGGACTTATGAAAGGATTTGTCAGGTCAACTATGAAAGATACATGAGTAAAGAAAACAAATACAGAAAGCAGAGAAGAAGAGATACTCTGTGATGTATAACTGTGAGGTTCGGAGTAAAGGCACAGTTTAGAGGCAATGGGAGAGTGGCAGTCACCCTCACTGTAATGGAGGGCCATATGAAGCTATAACAGGGCCAGGAGGCAGCTCTGAGCACCAGAGTTGGGTTTGGGCACGTTCTGTCCACACCATTCAGCTCTGCTGGCACACTGTTTATCAAACATCATTTCCTGTCTGTATGAGCAGGGTAACAATCTCCATTTCCCTTAGAAAATAAATGGAATAATACCATCTACTCCTTCATGGTATTATATCATCCCTAAAAGGAAATAAGATAAGCCCATTTAAATATAAATAAGGTATATGATTATTCCCATTTCTTTGAAATACTGACACATGTTTTCTGTAAAAGATCTATGATCAATCTTATATAAGAAATAACCTATTCCGGGGGCACCTGGGTAGCTCAGTTGGTTAAGGGTCTGACTCTGAATTTTGTCTCAGGTCATGGTGTCCCGGTTCGTGAGTTCGAGCCCCACATTGGGCTCTGTGCTGACAATACAGAGCCTGCTTGTGACTCTCTCTCTCTCTCTCTCTCTCTCTCTCTGCCCCTCCCCCACTTGTGTGCACGCTCTCTCTCTCTCTCTCTCTCTCTTTCAAAATAGATAAATAAACTTTAAAAAATAAAAAGAAAGTACCTATTCCATGAAGGACATTTTTCTTGTGCCCAGAAAATGAATCATTTGCAAAGAGGAGAGCCACCCTGGCACAGGTCGTAGATAAATAAGTGGGTGGCATAGCCACTTGTACATCCCCATCACCCACAGACATGGCCCCTGTAGCAATGTTTGCATCTGCAAAGCCAGGCTGTACGTGGCCCACCTGTAGTGAAACACTCGTGTAACAGATACTCCCTTCTGAAAAGTTAGAATCAGATCTGAGAGATGGTAGGAAGTTTCTGTTGGTACTTAAACCAGAACATCCTGGCACATCCCAGTTTGGCCCAGTGCAAGGAGTAGCTGAGAAAACAATAAAGAGATGAGCGGGGAGATGAAGTATCGACAGAGACAGATGAAGCTGCTGAGGCCAGACCATCACGTGGCCCTTCTTTGCTTCCTGCCTGTGTCTCGAATGCAATACCCTCGCATCCCATAAGTTCTACTGTTTTGCTTACACAATTGTGAGTAGATATCTGTTACTTAAACCCAAAGGATCCCTAATTAAATCTCCTGATTTCCAAGACCTCTTTCCCTTTCTTATTTTTGTTTAAGACTTCTCGTAGGTGTGTGAGATCTGGTGAAATATCAGTGGAGTGGGAGATGAAAACAGGTTCATTTTACTAGTAATGGCTGCTGGTCGAGCAAGCCCCTTGCAAGTCTGATGATACTATAGGCTGCTTGGTTGTTTGTCTGGTCCTCCTAGGTCAGTGTTTATCCTCGGTTTTCTTTTAGACGTTGGGGGAGGAAGAAGGGACACTCTGTCCTTGGCATGACTAGTATTGCTCAGTGGTACATCTGTTGACCTAAGTCATTAATGGGGCCTTCCAGAAGCAGCCAATCCTTGCTCAAGCAGTAGGTCAGCCATTCTGATTAGAATCAGCATCAACCACCCATGAAACTAGAAGCGTCCCCCGTGATTTATTGTTACAATAAAGCCTCACTAATTAACTATAATTGGGAGGAAAAGCTTGTCGCAAATTTAAGACTCTGAAAGAAACAACATTTTAATTTCTTCCAACTTTGCACAGTGATTTAAATTAGGTTAAGCAAGTATACTTGACTTAATGTATAAATAAAAATTATTTCTAGATAGCACCTCAACTTAATAGGTGCATTTTTGGTATGTAAATGGTCTTTGGAACAGCTTGTTGTTTTAGGCAGGCGATTTAAGCATTCCACTTATGTTCTTATAGTATTAATAGTTTAGAACGTGCTTTTCAACACTGAAAAATCTATAAGTTAATCTTTTTTAATGTTTATTTATTTTGAGAGAGAGAGAGAGAGAGCACTCATGTGAGAGCAGGAAAGGGGCAGAGAGAGAGAGAGGGAAAGAGAGAGAATCCCAAGCAGGTTACAAGCTGTCAGTGCAGAGCCCAACACAGGGCTTGAACTCACAAATCATGAGGTCATAACCTGAGCTGAAATCAAGAGTTGGACGACCGAGCCACCCAGGCGCCCCTGATTAAGTTAATCTTAACACTTGTCAAAATTATTTTTAAGCAAGTAGGGTCTGAATGGCGGAGATTATTGTTATTTTTGGATCAATACGACAACGATTGGGGGAACAATGGTATGAGTTAGCGTGTCATGAAAATCTATTTTAAAGCTTCCTACATCTTTCATAGGGTTTACATTGCAGTTGAAAATGAAGTGATTTATTTAAGATTCCAGTGGAGTGATTGTACTGTGGATGTGCTAAAAATCATTTCTCCTGCATATTTGATGACGCTGTGATCTTTAGACCACGGTTCCAATTTATAAGGAGATGAAGGTACATGCAAATAAGCCTGTGATGGGGTGTTTGGTGCCCCAAATCATTTCTCCCGATTGTTTACTTGCTGTTTATGAAATCTAACGAAAATGAACTGGGATACCAAAACTGGTGTGGTGAATAGCGATGTCTTAAATGGCTACACTTAATTTTAAGACTGCAAGAATGTCTCATCAGATCACCTGATGTGAGCTGCTTTGGGCTATCAAGGCACAGAATTTTTGTTTCTGTGGGCGGGGGTGGTGGGGGAGGGGGGGCCGGAGAAAGCCTGACTCATGCTGGCCATTCATTTTCCAGGGAACCCTCCTCCCACCTGGTCCCTCTCCTTCCTGTTGCACTGGGTGGTTTCAGCTTCCTGCCTTGCTTTTAACCTGAACCCATAACAATCACCTACTTCAGTAGAATGGAACATGCCTGAAAACTAAGGCAAGTTTTAGAACCCCTTGGAAACTGGGTACATTCTGGTGTTCCTTCCTGCAGAAGTAGGGGCTGCAGCCTTGCCCCACTGGGCCCAGAAGTACATCTTTGACTCCATGGGGTCAAGTCTGCTGGAGGCATGCCCTTGATAGATCTCCCCAGGCAGTCGAGATGGGACTAAACATGGCATTATCATTGCCACTTAGTAAAGGAGGATGAAAAGAAATGTTCTGTTGTTGAAGGCCATGGTGTGTGCTTTGTTCCCACTTGTACTTCAGCCTCTGGACAGGAATGACTGATGGGTGTGGGTAACTTCACCCCCGAGGAATTCACTGCACTTACCCAGGGCACCAGCCTTTGTCCCAGTTATTATGGGCTTCAACATTTTTTTTATTTAAAAAAAAATTAATCTTTATTTATTTTTGAGAGAGAGAGTGTAAGCAGGGGAGGAGCAGAGAGAGAGGGAGGCACAGAATCAGAAGCAGGCTCCAGGCTCTGAGCTGTTAGCACAGAGCCTGATGTGGGGCTCGAACTCACAGACCTCGAGATCATGACCTGAGCCGAAGTCGGACGCTCAACCGAATGAGCCACCCAGGCGCCCCAACATTTTTTTAACGTTTGTTTATTTTTGAGAGAGCGCAAGCCAGGGAGGGGCAGAGAGGGGGGAAGGGGGAAGGAGCCAAAGCAGACTCTGAGCTGTCAGCAGAGAGCCCTATGCGAGGCTTGAACGCACGAACCACGAGATCGTGACCTGAGCCTAAGTTGGATGGTCACCGGACTGAGCCACCTTGGTGTCTTGGGTTTCAACATTTTTAAGTGTGTCATTGGTTTGGCACCTTTGCTTCCTTTCTGCAGTCTTTCATCTTGCATAAAAATAAAGCACGTGTGAGATACCAAAATCAAATTTTCCGAAAGAAAGATAGGAAAGAAGCTGGCGCTGATGACATAAGCAAGGCCTCCCTCCCAATGACTCTGCTGTTGCCTCTGGTGCCACAGCCAGTCTCTGTGCATACCTCCAGTGGTGGCCTCCTGACCACAGTGTGCGTGTGGCTTGGAGCAGATGGCTGGGGCAGAGTGCTAGGCATCCCTCTGCCTGACTTCTCATCCAGACCCCGCTATTCACTATTTCTATAACCTCAGGAACATTACCGCATCTCTCCAGGCCTTGGCTTTATGAAAAATAAATAAGAGTAAGTGCTCAATAATCGCTAGCTAGCTTCGTGACATTAGGTGTAGGGTTCTGTATGGGCCTCTACGTATCTTGGGACAGAATTAGTCTCCATGTCTTATCTAGCACTTCTTTGCAATAGGGGAATAACGCTTCACATTTTGAAGTACTTGGACCCACATCTGTTGATATTTTGTCCAATTGAATGTTAATTAAATGATGCTTGCTTAACAGGTGAGGTGATACAGTACATTTACAGCCAAATGTCAATCTAAAATGACTACGGTAAGGGGGCGGCCAGATGGCTTAGTCACTTAAGTTTCCGACTCTTGATTTCAGCTCAGATCATGATCTCACGGTTGTGGGATCAGGCCCCACATCGGGCTCTGTGCCGAGCATGGAGCCTGCTTAAGATGTTCTCTCCCTCTCTCTCTGCCCCTCCTCCTCTAGCACTCTCTCTCTCTCAAAAATAAATAAATAAGCATTAAAAAATAAAGAGACAAAAGAGACAAAATGACTACAGTAAGAAGTTTCAGCTAGCTAGATATAGGGGAGAGGCCGAGGGAGGAGTTTCTGCCTCATGCAGCGGGTGGATGATGGTACTATTTGCCAGGCAGGGATCACAGGGGAATGCTCCTCACACCGCTAGATGATCAGTCTCCTCGTTTTATTGTGCTTCGCTTTATTGCACTTTGCTGATTTTGTGTCTTTTTACAAATTAAGGGTTTGTGGCAACCCTGCGTCGAGCAAGTCTATTGGCACCATTTTTCCAATAGCATTTGCTCATGTGTCTGTGTCACATTTTGGTAATTCTTGCAAAATTTCAAGCTTTTGCATTATTATTATATTTGTTATGGTAATCTGTGGTAAGTGATCTTCGATGTTATTATTATAATTGTGTTAGGGCGCCAAAATGTAATGATTAGGTTAATCAAGGAAGGCAAGTCAAAAGCCGAGATAGGCTGAAACCTAGGTCTCTTGCACAGTAAGCCTAGTTGTGCATGCAGAAGAAACGTTTTTGAAGGAAGTTAAAGGTGCTATTCCAGCCAACACATGGATGATAAGAAAGCAAAACTGATTTACTGCTGCTCTGGAGTAACTCTGAGTGGTCTGGAGAAAAGATCAAACCAGCCATAGCGTTCCCTTTAGCTGAAGCCTCGTACAGAGTCAGGCCCTACCGCTCTTCAAATCTTCAGTTCTGTGGAGGCTGAGAGAGGTGAAGAAGCTGAAGAAGACAAGATGGAAGCTAGCAGAGGTTGGTTCATGAGGTTTAAGGGAAAAAGTCATCTCCATAACATAAAAGTGCAAGGTAAAGCAGCAAGTGCTGATGTAGAAGCTGCAGAAAGTTTTCCAGAAGATCTAGCTAAGATAATTCATGAAGGCAGCTATACTAAACAGATTTTCAATGTAGACAAAACAGCCTTATAGTGGGAGAAGATGTCATCTAAGACTTTCATAGCTAAAGAGGAGAAGTCAATGCCTGTCTTTAAAACTTCAAAGGAAAGGCTAACCCTCTTTGTAGTAGCTAATGCAGCTGGTGACTTTAAATTGAAGCTAATGCTTATTTACCATCCTAAAACTCCTAGAGCCCTTAAGATTTATGTTAAATCTCTTCTGCTTGTGCTCTATAAAACCACAAAGCCCAAATGACAGCACATCTGTTCACAGTGTGGTTTACTAAATATTTTAAGCCCACTTTTGAGACTTACTGCTCAGAAAAAGGATTCTTTCAAAATATTACCACTCATTGACGATGTGCCTGGTCACCCAAGGGCTCTGATGGAGATGTACATGAGATGAATGTTGGTTTCATGCCTGCTAGCACAACATCCCTTCTGCAGCCTGTGGATCAAGGAGTAATTTTGACTTTCAAGTCTTCTTATTTCTTATAATAAGATTTATTATAGAAATATCCATTTTTATAGTATTTCTTATAGACATATATTGTGTAAGGCTTTAGTTGCTATAGACAATTCCTCTGATGGATACAGAGAAAGTCAATTGAAAAATTCCCAGAAAGGATTCACCATTCTGGATGTCATTAAGAACATTTGTGATTCAATAGGAAGAGGTTGAAAATATCAACATGAACAGGAGTCTGGAAGAAGTTGATTCCAACCTTCATGGATGACTTTCAGTAATTCAAGACTCGAGTGGAGGAAGTCACTGCAGATGGGTGGAAATAGCAGAGAACTAGAATTAGAAGTGTAGCCCGAAGATGTGACTGAATTGCTACCATCTCATGATCAAACTTGAACAGATAAGGAGCTGCTTCTTATGAATGAACAAGGAAAGTGGTTTCTTTGAGATGGAATCTACTCCCGGTGAAGATATGTGAAGATTGTTGAAATGACATAATGGAAACAGCATGATTTGAGAGGATTGACTCCAATTTTGAAAGAAATTCTACCGTGGGTCAAATGCTATCAAACAGCACGGCATGCTACAGAGAAATTGTTTGTGAAAGGAAGAGTCTATTGATGGGGCAAACTTCATCATCTTATTTTAAGAAATTGCCACAGCCACCCGAGCCTTTAGGGGCCACCACCCTGATCCATCAGCAGTCATCAACATCAAGGGAAGACTTTCCACCAACAAAAAGAGTATGACTTGCTAAAACCTCAGATGATGGTTAGCATCTTTTAGCAATAAAGTATTTTTTTTGAGTTTATTTATTTATTTTGAGAGAGGCAGAAATAGCATGAGTGGGGGAGGGATAGAGAGAGAGAGGGAGAGAGAGAGAGAATCCCAAGCAGGCTCCGCACTGTCAGCACAAAGCCCAATGCAGGGCTCGAACTCACAAAATCACAAGATCATGACCTGAGCCGATACCAAGAGTCAGACATTTAACCACCCGAGCTACCCAGGTGCCCCAGCAATAAATTATTTTTAATTAATGCATGTGCATTGTTTTTTTTAGACACGATGCTTTTGCACACTTAATAGACTACAGTATCCTGTAAAACTAACTTTTGTATGCCCTGGAAAACCGAAGAATTCGCTTGACTTGCTTTATTGCTACATTTGCTTTATTGTGGTGGTCCGGAACTGAACCCACAATATCCCCAAAGTATGCTTGTATTTGAGGAGCTGTTGAGTTTCATGTGTCCATGGAACATCTAAAAGAGATGTCTCATTTGAGGCTGGACCTTGGGAGAGAAACCTAAGGGCTAGTAGGTTATAGGTAAGAGTTGCCAAGTCTTTGCACCTGCCAGTCCTCCTGTCTAGAAGACGCTCCAGCTTTGCTCCCTGTCTCCCTAAGATCTTTGTTCAGATGTCACCTTTGCAGGAGGATTCTCCTGGCCCCCCAAGTTTAAGTGGCAATTGCCTCCTACCAAAGTACTTCTCATCCACCTTCTGTGTATCACATTTTCCCCATAATACATAGCATTATCTAAACTACCATGTATTTTACTTAGCTTTACATATTTATTTCACTTATGATGTTCTACCTATTAGCATGTAAGCTCCCTCCATGTGGGCTGGGGTTTTTGTCTGTTTTGCTTCCTTCTGTATGCCCAGTTGCTATAATGGGGCCTGGTACATAAAAGCACTCAACAAATGGTTGTCAGGTGAGACATTGAGCCCTTATGTATGCCTGACACTCAGTACTTTATTGTTGAAATGACACAAAGGGTTTAGAATATCACATAAACTTAGTTGATAAAGAAGCAGCAGGATTTGAGAGGATTGACTTCAATTATTTTTTAAGTTTATTTCTTTTGAGAGAGACAGAGAGAGAGTGCCAAGCAGGGAGGGGCAAAGGGAGAGGGGGACAGAGGATCTCAATTAATCTCAATTAATCTTTGTATGTTGGATCTCAAGTAAACTACATTTAGGAGATGCAGCTTTATAGCTGGTACCAAGAGCCAGGAGGATGCATGAGATCTGTAGGGAGAATGTTTAATGAAAAATAACAGGGGACCTATGACAAAGAAATAAAGCATATCATCCTTTTAGACACGGGCAAATTTGGAAATGGACCCTACATCGAAAAGCAAGAAAAGCCAGTCAGAGCAGGAGGAAAAACAAGCTGCTGTAGAGCAGACAGACCAATAGGGAGGAAATGTCCAAAGCTGTCAGATGCTACAGAGAAGTTGGCTTAAGTAAGAAGCAAAAAGTGATCGAGAGAGATTGTCTGTGTAGTCTTGCCACCCTGTGTGCTGCCCCTGATTCAGATTCACTGCTGGCAAGCCTCTTACCAAAGTAGGTATTGTTATATAATAACTAATTATATCATAATTGCTTTTATTACTATCTCCTCTGATAAAGCATACTGCAAGGATATAAACGGCAGAGTTTACTTTTAAGCAAAAGGTTGATGATTAATCTACAGTTCAGTGGTTCCCAGACTTTGGAATGTCATGAACTGGTGACATTTGAGGGAGGGGAATGGGCCACTGAAATATTAGGCTGCCTGCCTCACAGTCAGCTGGTCGTCGTGCTCAATTCAGATAGGGCAGTCCATCCATGGGAAGTGAATAAGTTAAGAATCATTTAGGAGACATGAAGCCCAGACAATAAGATCACTTGTGTTGGTTTGACTTGTAGTCCTCATTGCAAGTCAGAAATCTTTTTGGAAAAGGTATGACTTATGGTCCTTTGCCACCAACGACTTGCCCCATAGTGGACACTCTTACCATTTACCATTACATTTACCATGACTCACATTTCTGAAAGTCTGGATTGAAGCAGAGAAAGCACTGTTCCCAGTGGTGCCAAGGAGTAGCCTGGGCAGTTTGTAGCACCTTTGACTAGTAATCTCCATCAACCTCCCCACCCCATGCCACAAATAAATATACAGTCATATAATCTCAGTTTTAAAATGTGTTTGTTAGGTCACTGTCAGGCAAATGCCCAGCTGCCCTCACTGCCCCCTCCCTTCCCTCCCACCCACGACACACACACCTGGCACTGGGCAGGTGAGAGTCTACGCGATATGGTTGTCTGATGTTGGTTGTTAATAGAGTAAAGCTTTAAAAGGAGGAAATTACTAACAGGATGGAAGTAACTTTAAAAAGGAGCCTCAACAAAGGAGGCTTTTTTCCAGGGCCAAGTCTGCCTTCGGCGATAGAGCAAATTAGGCATTCCTTTTGCTTCTGACAGTATTTCAAAACTGGATAGCCTCCCTCAGTTATGGAGAGTACAGCTACTCATTCATTATCAGATTGACATTAGCCAGAATATTTTAATGTCAACAAAGACATTTGAATGATTGTTAGCCTAATTATTTCATTTATCCCCTTTGGAAGTTCCCGTGTGTACAAGATTTTAAATAAGGAGTATGTCCAGATTGATTCTTTTTTTTTTGTTCTTGTGAGAATCCTGAATTTTATCAAGGGTGCAGTCTAATTGAACTTGGAATAAAGCTTTAGTTTCATATTTTCTGGCTAATGTTCCATAAATGTCATAACTTTGCTGTTTAATGGGGAGTGTGTTTTTATGTAATAGATATGCCAAACATTAATGAAGGGAAGAAGAGAGGGAATGACTGAGAAACGCCATCTCAAGCTCAAAAACATCAAAATTAGCAATAAAAATAGAAGTTTCTTAGCTCCAGGAATGGGAGGGAGATAGTCACAGACATAAGAGAAGACACAGCCTGATCCTTGCTTCCAGTTTGCTAGGAGGGGACTCACAGGGTGACCTTGACCCAGCAGTTCAACTGCCTTGTGCCTGTGTTTCCTCCATGTATTCACGGGGAACTGTAGTGCTCCTTTGCTTAGGTGGCAATGAGGTCTTCAGTGGGCATGGGAGTATCGTAGCGATCCTGCAGTGACATGGCCCTGGGTCCTACTGTCCCCTAAGGCTTTGGGTACAGACATCTAATTTGGAGATTACTGAGGGGTATTTGTGGTATCCAGACTCAGCAAATCTGTTCATCGTTAAATGAAAAGGCTTAATATCAACTGGGACTTAACGTAGCAGAACCAGCTTGAATTTAGTTGGAAGTATGAATCAGAGAAGATTTTCAAGAAATGTAGTTTCATTTAAAAGATTTATAGTAACTAGGATCAGGTTAAATCTGGGCTTAATAGCAAATCTTTAAGAAGGTACTTAAACAAATCTTTAAGAATGCCCTGTTTTTAATATATTGTCTCCTTATGCTTCTAAAAGGTATATCTACGGTGAGGATTCTTGGAAAGTACTGTCTTACGTAAATTGAGCATTATTGTACAACTATTATTTATATTCCTCATTGACTTATTAAATATTTGTTTCAATGTTATATTTTACATACTTTCCAAATCATTCTCAAATTCCTTACTAAATGAGTCCAAATAGATGACATTTTATTACTGTTATCTCTTACCCCAGGTTTTCCCTGCTCACACAGTGTTTGGCAAACATCATACATGTTTGAAAGAATGAATTAGCAAATGAATGAATGACCAAAGGCCATAGATTCAATCTTCACACCCTTTAGCTGGCCTCGCTTTATTCCATGTACAGAGACAGAATCTTGAATACTGACTATCTCTTTAATGCCACCTGCGGAGACAGTTTGTACAGCGTAGGCCACTGTCTTCGTCAGTTGAGGCTGCTGTTCAGAATATATACTGAATGGCTTATAAACAACAGATATCTATTTCTCACAGTTCTGGAGGCTGGAAGTCTGAGATTTTTGGTGAGATCCCTCTTCTGGGTTGCAGAGTCCCTCCTTTTCATTATATTTGTCTTACGTGGTACAAAGCAGAGAGCTGCCTAGGGTCTTTTTTACAAGGACACTAATCCCATTCATGGGGGCTTCAGTCTCATGACTGAGTCACCTCCCAAAAGCCTTACCTCCTCTGCTACCATCACACTGGGGCTTAGGATTTCAACATATGAATTTTGCAGGGACGCAAACATTCAGTTTATAACAGCCACGGAGAAGGCATATTATGCTCTGTGACAAGGGGCTCATTCCAACATGGCAGAGTCTTCTTGCTCACGGTGACAGACCGTAGCACTGTCTTCACACCTGCACATTTAGGAGTTGGAAGGTGATGTGCTTCCTGGCTTCACAGAAACTAGAAAGAGTCTGTTGTGAGTAGTTTTCTCTCTCTATCAGATCAGAGCTGTGTCTAGCTCCCAGGGCTTCCCACAATGGGATAAAAAGGCAGTGGGGCATCTGCTGGCCTCCCAAGCCAAGTGAATGGATTGTCCATGGGTGACAAGGTGACCCAAGCATCGTTTCCCTGGGCTCACTGGTCCGTGTCCGTTCTACATCTCTCAGCAGCCCTGTAGCTGTGTGGCACAGGACAAAGTCCAAGGATTAGGTAGAGAGTGCTTTTTCCCCTGAAGAAAGGCTTATGGCTTTGGGAAGTCAGGGATCTCAGGCTCAAGGAGTCATTTCCCAGCCCGTGTTCTCGGTGTCTCTGTGTCAGTGCATCTTGACCACTCTGTCTTTGCCTTGTTCTGTGCCTCCTCCATCAGGGAGATCCTGCTCATTCACTGAGATTCAGTAGACTCAGATGCCTTCTTAAAAAGGTCTTCTCTAAGTTTCTACACAGAGCTAATCTTCCTCTTCTTGTGTTCCCAGTGATACAGATCACATTGGATTCTAGTCTCTGCTTTCGGATCTCTCCCAGAGAGCATCTGTGGGGAGGGACGGTAAGGGTTGTCATGGGAGGGACACTTCTAATTCACACTACCCCCAGTGCCCAGCATAGAGCGGCTGCCCTCTAGAAGTCTGTGAGTGATCCAAAATCAGGCAATGACCTTATAATCACAGAGCTACTTCCAAACTCTCTTAGCCCTGTTATAAAGATGCTAAGTATTCTACAAGGAATTTCTCAAAAGTACACATAAATTTATTTAGAGTATGGCCACCCTGAGATATGTAACACTGTGGCTGAGAAAATAAAAACAATAACCAAAAGCCATTAAAACACTAGTCACCTGTGTAGATTATTTCTGGATTCAGAGCCCAACCGGCCACCTAGAGAATTCTTCCCTGATTGTTTTAGACTTATGGTTGTCTCCAAACCTTTTTCCAAAAACAAGAAATTCTGTTTCCTGACTTTAAACCCCTCGCTTTTTCAGGTACATTAAGATGAGATTACCATAGCCAGTTCTTTTGTATGGGACTATTCCACAAAACATTTATTGGTTCCTATGAGTTTTTAAGGTGTTAAATCTGATATCCAACAGCTGACTGTGATTATCAGTCTTGGCTCACAAATTGCTCTGCTACATATCAGCATGAGGCTTTCTGGAATCCGAATGATTGGCTGGAGTCATTTCAGATATTCCCAGAAGGTCTGAAAACCTTCATTTCCTCAACAATATGCCCAGCAACTTGCATTGTAATCATGTAAACTAATATAAGTGCTGTTTTTCTTATTGTGTCATTATTGTTACAATGATTTTCTTTTTTTAAATGTTTATTTATTTTTGGTGGGGGGAGGGGCAGAGAGAGGGAGACAGGAGATCAGAAGCCGGCTCTGTGCTAATAGCAGAGAGCCCGATGCGGGGCTCAAACTCACAAACCATGAGATCGTGACCTGAGCCCAAGTCAGACGTCTGACCGACTGAGACACCCAGGTGCCCCCCATTTTCTTTTTAAGAGTAGAAGGAATACATCCTGCTTTACTCATGAATGAGTGAGAGGAGAAGGCAGCTGAGCTTCTAATTATCGGGGGTCAATGTCAGGGTGTGTAGCAAGGAAAAATGTTTATGTTGCCAAGAAGGCTGACTAAGATCCCAGATTGTACAAGGGGAGGGGAATTTTCGTGACTATGCCACCTGTCCCTGAGTCCTGTGAATCCCCAGGTTTTGTGACCTAGAGGCGATTTGGTAAACTGGTGGTTATTTGTGACATGGAGATCAAACTTTGAAAATCGTAAGTGTATCTTTGTAGAGGATAAGGCCAAAATACCTCGGTGGATAAATGTTAACGATGCACTGAACTGGGAGCTTGGCTTCTTCTGAGCACCTGCTCCATCACAGGCAATGGTGACGACTGTCTCCCCCACACACTGACTGGCTCCTAAAGAATGGTATGAGCATGGTGTAGTCAAGAGACTGTCTGGTTGGGTTGAGGGTTTGTGCAGGCTTGGAAGGTCTGAGGTTGTCTTCTACTGTCCCCTATGAGATCATGTTAAGGTCAGGCTAGGGCTTTGAGACGCTCACTGCTTTCCTGATCTCTCAGTAAAACAGAAGGTCTACTTCCTTGTAATCAAAAACCAGTCCCTCCTACCCTCTCAGAAACCTTACTACCCCTTCCTCCCCCACACCCTGCTCTTTTCCTTTATCTTCAACCTCTCCCTGTCTGCTTTCTCCTTCCCGCCCTCATTAAACATGTGCCAGCCTTTTTTTATCCTTGCCAAACCCTCCCTCCCTTAACCTGGCGGCCACCTCCAACCGCAGCCCTGTTCACTATCTCCATGTTGGCCAGAATCTTCTTAAGTGCTGCTCTCACGTACTGCATGTGCCACCTCACTTCCCTCTTACTTTGTAACCCTCTCCAATCCTGTTTTGATCTTACCACCTCTCCAAAACTACAAAGTCAACAAGATGTTAATGCTTGTAAAGTTAAACATAGCCTCACTCTACAACCCGGAAATCACACTCCCAAGAGAAATGCAAACTTGGGTTCAGACAAAACCTGTATGCAAATATTTGTGACAGCTCTGTTCATTATCGACAAAGACTGAAAATAACCAACATGTCCTCTGACCTATGAACAGATAAATTGTGGTCTAGCGGCACGATGGCAATGGAAAGGAATGAGCAATTGATTCACATAGGAATCCATAATAACACGAATGATCCCTAAATATATTTTGCAGGGGTGCAAAAAGGCTGCGTGATGTGTGATTCCACACATGGCATTTTGAAAAAGACAAAACTCTAGGAATGGAGACAGAGCAGTGGTTTCCAGGCATTGGGGAGAAAGGCTGAGCTAAAGGGACAGCATGAGGAAATTTGGGGGGTGCGGTGGGGATGGAACTGTCCTGTGTCTTGACCGTGGTGGTGAATGCAAGACTTTGTGCATTTGGCAAAACCCAGAGAACTCTAAAGCACAGAGTGTATTTTAATGTATGGATTTTTACGTAGCAACTAGGATGTGGGGGATTCCCCCAAATGGAATACAAACTAGCACGTGGGAAAATAAAATGATGCTCATGACTTCCTTAACCCCATGGGGACGTAGTTGTCTTTATTTAGCCATTTAACACTACCATCCTTTGACACACTCTCTTCCCTTAGTTTTCCAGGTACCACCTGCTCCAACTTTCTCCTACTAGACTAGCTTCCCTTTCTCACACTCCCTTGCAAGGTCTTCCTTCTCAACTCTCCCTTCTACCTTGCTGGTTCTCCCTGTCAACCTCATCCACTCCCACAATCACAAGTACCGAATATTCCAATGACTCTCCAATTTGCCTTTCCCCTGGGGACCTCTCTTCTGAGCTCCAGACAGTCATATGCTGCCACTGTGGACTAAACCCAGTAGTACTGTGGACTAAATCCCAGACTCCAGTTAGCATCCAGGCCTTCCCTGCACCCACATCTGCTTCCTCTCCTGGGCCCCCAACTCACTAGAGACCAAGAGCTTGGCCATCATCCTTGACTTCCCTCTCTGCCTCCCCTCTCTGTCCCTCACTGCTGCTCGCTACATCTCATTCCCTCTTGAACCCATGTATTTGCTCCTTTTCCACTCACTTCAATGGTGCCACAATGGCCCAAGCCACCACCATCTGTCATCTATACTGTGGCACTTCTATTTAGTCACCAGCAGCATCTTCTTCAGACCTTCTGCACTGTGCAGCTGGGGTAATTTTTTTTTTTCAATATATGAAGTTTATTGTCAAATTGGTTTCCATACAACACCCAGTGCTCATCCCAAAAGGTGCCCTCCTCAGTACCCATCACCCACCCTCCCCTCCCCCCCACGCCCCATCAACCCTCAGTTTGTTCTCAGTTTTTAAGAGTCTCTTATGCTTTGGCTCTCTCCCACTCTAACCTCTTTTTTTTTTCCTTCCCCTCCCCCACGGGGTAATTTTTTTTAAACAAAGTGAATTGCATTCCTCTGCTTCAAACCTGCCTGGGGTTTTATAATGCTTTTTTAAATGAAGCTTAAGTTCCTCAACACGTCCCACCAGGTTCTGCCTGGTTTGCACCCCCCCGCCCCACATACACAGTGACCTTCGCCCTTTCTTCTCCACTGTGCTTCCCCGCCAGCCTTTTTTCTTCCCACAGATACATCAGGCTCTTTCCTATGTCAGGTCCTTTGCATGTGCTGTCCCCTTCACTCACTGATCCATATACACCCTTCAGGCCTCAGTTTAAATGTCACTTCTGGGGAAGCCTCCCATGACCCTAGAGACTAGCTTTGCTTCTGTCATGGCATGTTTTCATAGTTTTCTTTCTTTCTTTTTTTTTTTTTTGGTAGGTTTATTTATTTATTTTGAGGTCTGGGGGGAGGGCAGAGAGGACGAGAGAGAATCCCAAGCAAGTTCTGTGCTATCAGTGCAGAGCCTGACCCGAGGCTCCATCCTATGAACAGAGAGATCATGACCTGAGCCAAAACCAAGAGTCAGACACTTAACCCACTGAACTACCCAGGTGCCCCTGCATTGTTGTTCTTTCTGAGCATTTCTCTTTAGTATCAACAGCCTTCTCTAAAAAGCGAGCAGGAAATGGACCTGGCTAGTTCACTGAAGTCTCCTCAGAGCTAAGGCCAGTATCTGTTGGAAGGAAATAAAAACCAAGGTAATAAGTTTAAATGCACAGCACAATACTTTGTAGACAGGTAATGGGGAGCCACGGAAGGCATCAGTGCATACAAAGACAAGGAGAAAAATGTGTTGAATGGTACCAATTTGGTAGTTGTGTGCAGGGTAAGTTGGGGAAACCTAAACCATGGAGAGTATAATGGAATGGGCCAGGCATGGAATAATAAGGGTCAGGATTAGAATGGTGACAGTAGGAACAGGGAGAGACAAAAAAAATCATAGGATTTGATGACTAATTTGTATTTGGAAGTGAGAAGGGAAAGAGTAGATTCTGAAATTAGGGTCTAGTGATTTGTGAAATAAAAATAAATGAAGAAAAGAGAACTGGGTTTCAGAGGAAGCTAATGATGTCAGGTCAATAAATTGTCATGGGGATGGTGACGCTTACACAGTAAGAATTCCAAGTGGCCTAACACATAGAAGTCATATTTCAAAGACCGTCTGCATACCTTTTCCAAATCAGGACCATCTGCGAGGAAAGCTGATGTGAAATCATTGTTTATGCAGATAATTTTCTCTGCAGGTCGTCTCCTTTTCTTCAGGGAGACTTGTGTGAAGCCAGACCACATTTCACACATGGTCATGGCCACAGCATCATCGGGGAGCTGCCTGGGACTGTAAGCTGCAGATTGTCTTATTCCAAAGGCATCACACCTTTTTTTCTGCTGTGTTCCCTCCAGTTGCCACCCATGTTTGGCACAGGTGACCCGGAAAGAAGGGCAATTAGCCCCAGACAATAATGCAGTGACGGGTGAGTGTGTGGCTTACAGACCTGGTGAACTCTGCTTTGCTGAGCATGGGCAGGGGAGTAGCTATCAATAAGGCCCATGGGATTCTACGGAAACAGAGACACCAAGAGGGCCCTGGGCGGAGGGGGGGGGGGAGTGGAGTGCGGGAGAGGTTCTAGAGACAGGTACCACTCAGGGGCCAAGATCTCACCCAAGTGTGGAGGAGATGGAATTATTTTTGCCTAACTTAAACTGGGAAGAAAAATAGAGTGGTTTTAGACTTCAAAGCATAGGGGAAAACAATGGCCTGAAATATGGGACCAAGAGGAAGACATTGCTGCTGCTGGCACTCTCGTGGGTGGGCATCACTGGGATAGCTTTGTCCTTCTCTCCTTGCCTTCCTCATAACAGCAATCAACCTTCCAGGTCTCTGTGCCTTATTTCAGTGGTCTTCAAACCTTTTAGGGTTTTCTCATCATGCCACCAGGACACAGGGGTATGAGGCTGCTGTTGTGTTGGTAACAAGCCCTATGCTGTTACTCTACTTGGCCAATAACTTGAGGGCAGCAGGGTGCACATCCATGTCGCGGACTAGGAATAAAACTTTCTCTGCAGATGACAGCCTTTTGGGTGTATGTTCTAATGGTAGTTAGAACTCTCTGTAACTCTTAGCACTAATCCAGGGAGGTGGGCATAGTGCACTAATAATATGAACAGAATTCTCTTCCCCCAAGTATATGCCATCCTTTGGACCTGAAAATTATCCAAAAAAAAAAAAAATACCAACAACAAAATAAACATACCTCGGTGTTGTCAAACTATAATATGTTCCTTCTCTGCTCTGTCTACCGATCTTCAAATTTTACCATAAATAGGATGTGTTTTCACTCAGTGTCTTACATAAGGCTAGCACTCAATATATAAAGTGAATATTGCTCTTAGCAAGCCTGTCATTTAGTTTGTGTCCTGGCCCAGTTTAGAGAGTTGCCTGAAAGGGAAGAAATATCATTAACTCTTCTCTTCTCAAACTATTTTTTAAATATACTAATTTTTTAGGGGCACCTGGCTGGCTCAGTTGGAAGATCATGTGACTCTTGATCTCAGGGTCATGGATTCAAGCCCCACATTGGGTGTAGAGATTACTTAAATAAATAAAAATTTAAAAAATTAATATATATGTGTGTGTGCGTGTGTGTGTGTGTATTAAGATTTATAACAAAGAATATATTTCTAGCAAAGTGAAAATCTGTATTATTTAGATGTCGATTACCCCAGATATTTTGCTGCTCCATTTTCTCCCTTTTAGTGTCAATTTTTGGAAACTGTTTTTCTGACATTTTCCTCATGAAATGGGCCAGGGAAAGAAAATTTCAGCTAGGTAGCCCTGTTATCAGCTGCTCTAAGAAAATGCATGCAAAGGACATGTCTAAAGGAGCTGCGTGAATTTTTAGTATCAGGAACTTCCTGGCCATTTTATTTTCGACATTTTAGCCCTCTAGCAAGGATTCTTTGAGCTTTTATGGTTTTTCTTTTCCTCAAACAAACAAACAAACAAAAACAATGACAAAAAAAGCAAATCCACATATTAACTCTTGCCCAAAAGAAATAACGCACACAAAAAGAGGAATTTGCCCAAACAACTCGCAATAACGGCCAAGGTCAAAATACAGTCACAGCTTGGTGAAAACAGTACCCGTGCATTAATAGCATACTTTGCTGCAGAAACCCAGCTGATGGGATGTCTGAGGAGACAAGGGCTCACAGTGGGCACACAGTCCTGCCACAAGTCCCATGTTTCTTTTCTCTGATGGTGATTAGTGGAGTTTTAAAATATGTAAGTTATTCATGAATTTCTTTGATAAGTTTAAATACTATACAAAGATTTTGTTAAAAATTTTTTTTAATTTTTTTTTAAAATTATTTATTTATAGAGAGAGAGAGCAGGGGAGGGGCAGAAGAGAGAGACAGAGACAGAGAGAGAGAGAGACAAGACCAAGTAGGCTCCAGGCTGTCGACGTGGAGCCCAGCATGGGGCTCCAACTCACAAACCATGAGATCATAACCTGAGCAGAAACCTAGAGTCGGACGTTTAACCGACTGAACCACCCAGGAGCCCCTGAAATTACTTGTATTTGGGTCCCGTTTCTGTACATGTTTAGGAAACTGCCCAAGCATCTATTCTCATGGAGATAGGTCAGCACTGAAGGATGCTTAAATCCAAGATTCGAGTGTGGTTTTTAGAACATTTGCACCTTTCATTTATCCGTGTTTTGCTTACACATTATTGTTGCTATGCTTGGGAACTAAGTTAAGGTAAACACTGTAGTCGTGAAGGTATTCTGAAACAATTCAGTGATTCAAGTATACCGATGCAAACATTAGGCTGAGTCATATGAAATTGCCACCAGTAGGCGATTTTGCTTATAAAAATGACAATTTCATAATGTTTAGTCTAGGGTTTTTCACTTGGAAATTGGTCATGTTGTGTTTTGAATTGTATTTTGTTTTTTATTTTCCTTTCGTACTTTTAAATTTTGTCACAATAATTTATTTATCTTGGATGTTGGATTCTTTTGTAAAATGCAGTTCATCTAGGGAGTGGGGAAAGAGGTGATAATGAGTATGAGGTTTCTTTTTGAGTGATGAAAATGGTCTGGAATTAGATAGTGGCGATGGTTGCCCATTTTGTGAACATAGTAAAACCCACTGAATTGTACCATTGCAGAGGGTCAACATATGGTATATGAGTTGCATCTTCATTTTTAAAAATTATTCAAAGGTGTGCAGACTGAAAGGAAGAAATAAAACTCTTTGTTTGCAGATGACATGATCATCCATGTAGAAAATCCAAAAGGACTAATGACAACAACAACAACAGCAACAAAACACAAAGTCCTGGAACTAATAAGCAATTATAGCAAAAATACAGAATACAAGGTTAATATATAAAAGTCTATGGCTTTTCTATGTACCAGCAACAAGTGATTGGAATTCAAAATTTTAAAAATCCCACAATGCCATTTACATTAACACCCTCTAAAATGAAATACTTAAGTATAAACCTAACAAAATGTATACAAGGTCTATATGAGGAAAACCACAAACTCCAATGTAACAAATCAAAAAAAAATAAATTAAGAGATATGTCATGTATATGGATAGGGAGATTCAATACCATCAAGATATCAGTTCTTCTCGATTGATCTATAGATTCAATGCAATCCAAATCAAAATCTCACCCGGTTATTTTATGGACATTGATAAACTGATTCCAAGGCTTATATGGAGAGGCGGAAGACCCAGAAGAGCCAATGCAATATGGAAGAAGAACAGAGTTGGAGGACTGACACTACTTGCCTTCACGACTTACTCTAAATCTACACAAATCAAGACAGTGTGGTATTGGCAAAAGAAAAAACAAATAGGTCACTGGAACAGATAGAGAACAACTGATCTTTGATGAAAGAGCAAAGACAATACAATGAAGCAAACAGATGGTGTTAGAACAACTGGACATCTGTGTGCAAAAAATAAATCTAGACACAGACCTTACACCCTTCGCAAAAAATTACCTCAAAATGGGTCATAGACCTAAATTTAAGCTGAAAAACTGTAAACTTCTTAGAAGGTAACATAGGAGAAAATCCAGATGACCTTGTGTTTGGCAATGATTTTTTTAGCTACAACACCAAAGGCATGATCCATGCAAGAAATAAGTGATGAGTTGGGCTTTATCAAAGCCGGCTTTATCAAAAACTCCAGCTCTCTGTAAGACAGTGGCAAGATAATGTAAAGACAAACCACAGACTAAGAGAAGATATTTGCAAAATACACCTCTAATAAAGAACTGTTATCCAAAATATACAAAGAACTCTCAAATACAATAACTCTTAAATAAAATAAACAACCAGGATAAAAAATGGGTAAAACAGAGGCACCTGGGTGGCTCAATTGGGTGTCCAACTCTTGGCTTTGGTTCAGGTCATGATTTCATGTTCATGAGTTTGAGCCCCATGTCAGGCTCTGTGCTGACAATACGCAGCCTGCTTGGGATTCTCCATCTCTCCCTCCCTCTCTGCCCCTTCCCTTCTCTTTCTTTCTTAAAATTAATAAATAAAAAAATTTTTTTAATGGGCAAAATATCTGAGCAGACACCTCACCAAAGAAGATATACAAATGGTAAATAGGTATATGAAAAGATGCTCAACATCATGTGTCATTAGAGAATTGCAAAATAAAACAATGAGATGCTTATACATCCCTTATTAGAATAACAAAAATCCAAAACACTGACCACATCAGACCACATCAGATGTTGGTGAAGGTGGAGAACCACAGGAACTCTCGTTCACTGCTGGTGGGAATGCAAAATGTACAGCCACTTTGGAAGAAAGTTTGGCAATTCCTTACAAAACAAAGTATCTTCTTACCATAAGATCCCACCGCTGTACTGCTCAATGTTTTCTCCAATGACTTAAAAAGTTTTATCCACACAAAAACCAAATGTTTATAACAGCTTGGTTCATAATGACCAAAACTTGGAAGCAACCAAGATGTCCTGTAGTAGGTAAGCAGATAAACAGTGGGATGTCCACACGATGGAATATTATTCAGCACTAAAAAGAAATGCACTGTCAAATGGTGAAAAAAAAAACCAACATGGAGGAATCTTAAATTTTACTAAGCGAAAGAAATCAATATAAAAGGCTACAAAATATATGATGATAATTATATGACATTCTGGAGACAGTAAAAAGCTCAGTGGCTGCCAGGGGCTGGGGAAGGGAGGGATGAATAGACAGAGCACAGAGAGCCATTAGGACATTGACACTGTTCTGTATGACGCTATAGTGATAGGTATACCACTGTCCAATCATACATCTGTCCAAACCCATAGAATGTACAACACCAAGAGTAAAGCCTGATGTAAACTATGGACTTTGAGTGATAATGACGTGTCAGTGTAGGTTCACCAGTTGTAACAAATACCCTACTCTGATGCCAATGTTGATGGTAGAAGAGGTCATGCATATAGAGGCAGGAGGTATATGAGAACTCTGTACTTTACCTGCTCAATTTTGCTGTGAACCTCACTGCCATAAAAAGTAAAGTCTATTAAAATTTTATCTAGCAGCCATTTTGGACCATGAGCCAACTTGGCGGCTGAAAGCCTGTTCTCAGATACCAAATTCTAAAGATACAGGGGGACTGTGTCTCTAATTATATGGCTCTCCCATCCAAGCCCTCAACTGCCTATGAGCTGACATCTTTTGTATGCCATAAAACTTGTGTGTTTATGCTCCAGTTATGGGGGTCAGACAGAAAATGGTAAGCTTGATTTTTTAAATCAGTAAAGTAACATGTTGTTAAAGGTGTGTGTCTCACTTTATTCACTGCAGAATCTTGCCTAGAGTAATCAGAGGGGCTCCCCTAAGACAATTCTTTTTTTTTAATCTTTTTTTTTTTTTAACACTGATTTATTATTGAGAGACAGAGAGAGAGCATGAGCGTGGGAGGGGCAGAGATAGGGGGAGACACAGAATCCAAAGCAGGCTCTAGGCTCTGACCTGTCAGCACAGAGCCCGATGCAAGGCTTGAACTCAGAAACTGTGAGATTATGACTTGTGCCCAAGTTGGAGAGTTAACCAACTAAGCCACCTGGGCACCCCTCCTCTAAGACACATTCTTATCATTTCAAATTTTTGGAGTAGTTTTCTACTTGAAATTTTATGAAGACACCAAGGAAAGTGTTGACAATGACTAACCTCCCACCACCATAGAATGACGGCGACACATTTTATCGTATAGTTATGTAAACACAAATATACGTGGCCAACTACATCTATAAAGTATAGCATACATCTATGAAGTGTGGGTCGAGGTTGAAATTCTAGGGGCTCATAGAAGCAATAAAAAGATGAGTAGCAAGAGGAAACCTGAGATAAAGTCCCAGAAAAACAGACTCGGGAAATATCAGGATAGTAGAAAGCATCAAGTCCCAGAGAGCACTAGCAGACAGCCAAAATAGAAAATCTCAGTGTAGACGTCAGATGGACTGGGTTCAGGAGAGGGAAGAGTAGGTAGAGCAGGGGGTTTATGTTCAGAGACATTCATGTACCAAAGATAGCCGCTTTTTAATTTTTTTTTTTTCAACGTTTATTTATTTTTGGGACAGAGAGAGACAGAGCAGGAACGGGGGAGGGGCAGAGAGAGGGAGACACAGAATCGGAAACAGGCTCCAGGCTCTGAGCCATCAGCCCAGAGCCCGACGCGGGGCTCGAGCTCACGGACCGCAAGATCGTGACCTGGCTGAAGTCGGACGCTCGACCGACTGCGCCACCCAGGCGCCCCGATAGCCGCTTTTTAAAGAACCCTTTCTTTAGCTTATCCCAGAGGTGAGGACAGTTGCCTTAAGAGCAGTGAGCTGGGCCAGACACAGATAGGCTTCTAGGCTCTCCTCATGCCCAAGAGATCAGTAGGGTCTGCTCTCATGTAGGACTGAGATTCTTCTTATTCCAGACCCACTGAAACTGCAGTTCTGCCTGTCTCCCTCTGAGCAGAGTAGGTCCTCAAGAGGGTTGCATTGCCTCTGTGCAGGAGTCTGATTTCATTCTTCAGCAAGTCTTTATTGAATACCTGCTATGATGCAGGCGCTCTTTTAGGATATGATGGTGAGTAAACAAATGAGAAGACTAAGTCCCTGCCTTCGTGGGGCTTTCAGCCTGAGATGGAAACCAATGTGGCCATCAAACCATGAGGCACATGTGCAAATGGAAAACCTCCACTGGACTGGGCACCAGGGAAAGAGAGGCACATAGGTTTTGCAGTGTGGTAGGAAGGCAGAGAAGACCTTCCCAGGAGAGTGGTGCGGAGCTGAGGCCTGAAGGAAGAGTAGGAGTCACTAAGGAATTGGAGACCAGTTCTTGGCACGGGGAACATTGTGATGAGATGGTGCTTTGTGGCACAGTTTTACCAACACCCTCGCCACTCATCAGATGATGGCAGTTTATGTGAAATGCTCTTTGTAACCACTTCCAGGACAGGAGGGTGTCAGAGGCAGTTAGTTACCAATCTATCACTGCATTTTGCCTCCTTGGCAACAGAGCTCTGGTTCTTGGCTGGGCATAATGGCATCTGGAGAAAAGATTCCCTTTTCCAGCCTTCCTCGCAATTAGTTATGGCCACGTAACTATCATCTAACCAATGAGATATACATGGTCTATTGTACAGAACTTCAGGAAAACGTCTTTGAAGGTGGGGGGGGGGGGGCGGCGAGGAGCCAAGAACATCTTCCTCCCTTTCTCCTTCCTCCTGCTTAGTATATAGTTCTAATGGATGGAGCTATAGCAGCCATTTTGGACCATGAGCCAACTTGGCGGCTGAAAGCCTGTTCTCAGATACTAAATTCTGAAGATACAGGGGGACTGCGTCTCTAATTACATGGCTCTCCCATCCAAGCCCTCAATTGTCTATGAGCTGACATCTTTTGTATGCCATGAAACTTGTGTGTTTATGCTCCAGTTATGGGGGTCAGGAATCTCAGTTACCTTTAGCTTAATGACAAGTGAGGAAATAGGTTGTCACTGAGTATCCCAGCTTGTCTTGCCTTTCTTTTATCATGTATTCTATGCCAGATAAACAACAGAATACATCCCAACCTCCTTTAACTTACTGACATATTTTTCTGCCTTGATGTAGAGAATAGTACCAAACCCTCTTGTAAAATCCCCACTAGCTATCTCATCAGTACTTGAACTTGGAAATGAATGTCTTGCCACATCAAATCTCCCAGCAATCCTTAATAACATCTCAGAATCCTTTTCCTTTTAAAAGTCCCTTGGGGCGCCTGGGTGGCGCAGTCGGTTAAGCGTCCGACTTCAGCCAGGTCACGATCTCGCGGTCCGTGAGTTCGAGCCCCGCGTCGGGCTCTGGGCTGATGGCTCAGAGCCTGGAGCCTGTTTCTGATTCTGTGTCTCCCTCTCTCTCTCTGCCCCTCCCCCGTTCATGCTCTGTCTCTCTCTGTCCCAAAAATAAATAAACGTTGAAAAAAAAAAATTAAAAGTCCCTTGCACTTGGGGTGCCTGGGTGCCTCAATTGGTTGAGCATCTGACTCTTGATTTCAACTCAGGTCATGATCCCAAGATTGTGGGATTGAGCTCTGCTTGGGGCTCCACACTGAGTGTGGAGCTTGCTTAAGATTCTCTCTCTCTCCCTCTGCTCCTCTCCGCCACTTGCCCCCCCTCTCTAATAACTAATTAACCAAACAAATAAAGTCCCTTGCACTCATACAAGGAATGAAGAGTATTGCTTAATGTTTCCAAGGGGAAGAACAGTACTGGCCAGGTGCTGGCTGGGATAGCAATCTATAAGTCCCTTATAGATCATGGAGCTATACAGTAAAAGAGAAAAAATAAACGAAAAATTAATGGTTTGATCACATATTCCACAACATAGTAGGTGGTGGAATGGAGTTGCCCAAGCAAAGACAAGTCTGGGGGGGGGTGGTATCTAGGAACGGGTTCAGAGTGCCCAGCATACCTCACATGTCAAGGCAGGGAAGAGGGAAGAAGAGAGAGACGCTGTAGGTATAAACAACCAGGAAGGTTCTGGAAAGCCTGCAGGTGTCAGATATCACCTCTCATCCTAAGGCAAGGTATTTTAGTTTATCTACTAGGTGTGAGCAGCTATGTAACCAGAGAATTGTTTAAAAAAAAATACTAACTTCATTGAGTCAGGGAATGACATGCTAGGATTACCTCACAGCCAAAAATATTTAGGTGGCAAAAATGGATAAGGACATCTGACAGTAATGTTATTAACTAGAATCCAATGACTGAAGGGTTCTTAAGAATAAAAAGACATAGTGTTTGGATAATAAATAAGAACTAGAAGGAAAAGGAAAACTGCAATACTTTCAGTTTTAAAAGATGTTTGCCAAGTATGTCTTAGAATTTACTGCCCAGAGAGCGTAGCTTAAATCCATTGCGAAATAGTTGAACAAATATTAAGAGAAGAGTAACCTTTAAGCCAACTAAAGGTTAGAAAAATGAGGAGCAGAAATCACGTTTTACTAACTCAGTTGCTTTTTTATGGAATGATAAAATTAATGGACAAGGAGAATGCAGTAGATGTAACATATCTGAACTTTCAAGAAGCAATCAAAATATGTTCCCTAGATTACAAAGTAGATGAAAATCTAAGCAATATCTCATGGTGAATGAGGCAGGAGGCTTGAGAGAAAGCAAAGTGCTCTCAAAACTGGCTGTAGCTTGAATTTCACTTTGTTACCTCAATGATCAGAAAGGTGGATCAACATCAAGAGAAATGACAAAATAAACAAAATGCTGCTGTGGGTCGCATAGTCTTTAAATTATTTAATGTCGCAAGTGGAAAGAAACCTACTCACTCTTTTGTTTATCTTCCCAGTTGCCGTTTTAATTTTTTTCATTGTGATAACTACCTTGTTTTATGTAGGTAGTTGAGTTTAATCTTTTTAGCTGAATTGTGGTCTTTAGAAAAAAAAAAAAAGAGGGGCGCCTGGGTGGCGCAGTCGGTTAAGCGTCCGACTTCAGCCAGGTCACGATCTCGCGGTCCGTGAGTTCGAGCCCCGCGTCGGGCTCTGGGCTGACGGCTCAGAGCCTGGAGCCTGTTTCCGATTCTGTGTCTCCCTCTCTCTCTGCCCCTCCCCCGTTCATGCTCTGTCTCTCTCTGTCCCAAAAATAAATAAACGTTGAAAAAAAAAATTAAAAAAAAAAAAAAAGAAAAAAAAAAGATACTTAGGGTTGCTGGATATATTACTGAGTGGTATTTACACTGACCCGTGGCTCTATGCCTTCCACTTACCATCACTAATACTCGGGATGAACTGTGCTGGAGAAACCCAGTGGGATGGTGAATAGATAGCCACTGGAGGTGGAGTGAGAAGAAACTAACCAGAATCTGAAATCAACAGAAATCCAGATGGGCAGTCAGGGGGAAATGAAGGATGTCGAAAAGGAGAGAAAAAAGCTTAAACGTTGAAGAAAGGATGCTAAGTGGAATAAGTGATCCAGGAATAAGTAGAAAAAAGAATCAGTAATAAAGAGAAAAAAAAATTTGTCAGGGGACAAGGAGGGGGGGTGTCAGGAAGGGAGGTGCGGATATAAAAGCGAAAGGGAGGGGGCGCCACCTGGGTGGCCTAGTTAGTTAAGCCGCGGGTTCTTGATTTTCAGCTAAGGTCATGATCTCACAGTTTATGTGTTCAAGCCGGCGTCGGGCTCCACACTGACAGTGCAGAGCCTGCTTGGGATTCTCCCTCTCCCTCCCTCTCTCTCTCTGTCTCTCTCAATAAATAAATAAGCTTAAAAAAAAAAAAAAAAGCTAACGGAAGAACTGTGTAGCTGTCAAAGTGATCCAGGACAGCACCAGAGAGTTCAGTGTGAGAACAATTTGGAATTGGTGATAATTAAAATAAGAATTCCATTTGATTGTTGCTAATTCATTCAGATTCTTTTCATTCAGAATTTTTTACATGCCCATCAAGTGCAAGATGGCTCTGGCCTAACTTAAATGAGAGCTGGACTTTGGGGCGGACTTACTTACTGGAGCTTGTATAAGAGAATTATGGTGCACAATTCGCCTTGTCAGTGTTGGTAAATCAATCGATCTGTGTCTTCATGTGAACATGGAGTGTTGTATGTTTGTATTAACCGCAGGAAAGTGAACTATCATCCTGGATATTCAGAGCCCTCCTTTACCCATAGAAGAGAACGACTAAGTAGGAGAGCCTGTGATTTTATTCGGTATCCTCAGGAAGCAAAAACAGGAATTACAAACATGAAGATTTATTATTCCAAAGGAGTTTGTGTTCACTGTTAATGATTGTCATGATTAGACAATAAAAACATACAAAAATAAGGTGTTTGTCATCCCGTTAAATGGAAAAACGAAAGGAGAAGAAACCTAGGTGTAAATTGAGGCATATTTGTGCAAAGGCCCCCCACAGTCTTTTTCTGTCTTTCTGTGGCTCTGATTCTTCTATAGGCCTGAAAAACAAATCTCAAAATGTTTTTTGGTCTTAATTTCTCCACCTAAAGCAAATGGATTATTAAACTTTGTTGAGAAGTGGTGAGAGAAATAATTTATTAATAAATGTGAATGTGGCCAAATGGCCAAATGGCACAGGTTTTGAGTATCTGTTATATACCAGCAATGGTTCTGCATTGTAAATTTGAATTTTAAATTATATGGAGACAAATACTCAGATTAGAACGGTGCAAGTCTTAGTTTCCTCAAAGTGCATATTAATGATGAGGTAATTTGATCGCTAACCACCGAAATCTATTTCGCTATTTTTTCAGATCCTACCTATTTTTAGTAATTTTTTTCTTTATGCATTCTCCTTGCTTAAACATTCAGATATTTTTTGTAGTTACAAGGACTATTGTATTAATATTTTCAGTGGCACATTAATGTGTGCCAAGAATGATTGTGTTATGTGGTTTGTTTATACCAGTAGTTATTTTTGATGTTAGCTATTTGGTGCAAAATACAATTCATACACGTTATGGGAACATAAACTTTATTGCCGTCTCATTACCATGCAGAAGACAAATATGAGCAAAAGAATAGCATCCTATATTAATCTTCCCAAGATTGGTTATGGGTAACCCAAGTGATTGTATTATAGTTTAATTAATGGAATAAGAAGGGAATAAATAGCTTCAGTGCAGCCTGATAAATGTAATTCTCTCATGGCAAGATATGTACAGTGAAAAACGATAAAACAGTTCTGATGGAATGGCTTTTTGTCTAGTTCAGTAATGCAATTTTCTTTTCTATGCCCATAAAAAAAAAAGATATCTCCATCCTTAGGCTATATTTTGTAGTGTCATTTTAGGTATTCATTTTTGGGGAGAAATACTTGCTTCTTCAGCTTAAAGGAATTAGATCCCATTGAACTAGAAAAAAAAGTATCTAAAATAGCTCAAATTGTTTTTTGATTTGCGAAATGTAAAAAGTTGTCACCGTGCATGAGTGAAGCAACATTAGTTTCAATGACTTTGCCTGACCTTTTTCTCCTCTGCACGAACACTTGTCCTTTGCTAATGATGATACCATGGAAATTTCCCTAGACAGGACAAAATCGGAGGGGTGCATTCGTAGAGAAAAAAAATTCAGATGACGGGGTTGGTATTTTTGATGATTTAGTTTGGGTGAATGGATATTTCTCCGTAACCTTAAGATTTTCTGACAACAAGTGCGTTGGAAGAAAGCAAGACATCGCTACATATACAGAGGTACCGTGGATGGCAAGACAAGTCTGAAGGTGAAACAAATTGCAATGTCTTTCACTCTCTTCCACAGCAGCATGGTTTCCTCCAAGTCCTTCTAACCTCACGTGTCTGTAGCTGGTTTGTTCAGTTGGCCAGGACAGGATGTCTGACTTCTATGTGGATCAATCAGATGGCCTTATTTTATTCCATAGGCTTAAAGGGTGTAGCGGGCTCAACAGTGTTCCCTCCCCCCCCCAACATTCACATCCACCCAGAACTTCAGATTGTGATCCTGTTTGGAAGTGGGGTCTTTGCAGGTGTAATTAAGTGAAAATGAAGTCACAGTGGATGAGTATTGGCCCTGGATCCAGTGACTAGTGTCCTTATAAGAAGAGAATGGGGGTACCTGGGTGGCTCAGTCGGTTAAACGTCCACCTTTGGCTCAGGTCATGATCTCATGGTTCATGGGCTCAGGCCCCACGTTGGCTGACCGCTCAGAGCCTGGAACCTGCTTTGGATTCTGTGTCTCCCTCTCTTTCTGCTTCTCCCCTGCTCTTTCTCTCTCTCTCTCAAACATAAACATTAAAAAGTTTTAAAAAGGGGAGAAAACAGACACACAGTGGAGAACACCACCTGAACACTGAGGAGGCAGAGATTGGAGTATGGAATGCTAAGAAAAGCCAAGGTTAGCTGGCAACCAACAGAAGCCAGGAGAGAGGCAGAGAAAAGATTCTCCATCAGGGCCACCAGAAGAAACCAACCCTGCCACACGTTAATCTGGAACTTCTAGCCTCCAGAACCATGAAATTCCTATTGTTTTAAGCTACTCTGTTTGTGGTAACTTGTCCCGGCAGTCACCAATATGTCTGGACAGACAGCTTGCTCATGTCCCTCCTGTCACATGAGCATCCAAGTGCTAATTAAGAACGTGTCCAGAGCACAGAATCTCCGTATTGCTGCTAAATTCTGCCATCTCAACAGAACAGGAGAAAAGCTCTTTAAGAAGGCAGTGTGTTCCTCCACGAGTGTCCCTAATTAGGTGTGGTAGTATTGAAGATAAAGGCATGCACTCTATTTTACAGATTATTTGTTGATTGATTGATTTTGAGAGAGAGAGAGAGAATATGAGTGGGGGAGGAGCAGAGAGAGAGGGAGACACAGAATCGGAAGCAGGCTCCACGCCACAGCATGGAGCCCGACGTGGGGCTCGAACTCACGAACTGTGCAATCATGACTTGAGCCAAAACCAAGAGTCAGACGCTTAACCAACTGAGCCACCCAGGCGCCACCTGCCCCTCTATTTCAAACAGAAAGGGAATTTGCTGACAACATCACTAAAATCTGGAGGATCGGGATCTGGGCTGGGACTCCTAAAATGGCTTCTGAGCTAACTCCGGTGAGCAGAGCTATCTTGCAAGTGACTAACCCCCTCACTGTGGTGACGAGGGAGCCACTGTCCCAGATAAGGACTCCTGAAGCAACCATGCCACCTGCGGTGACATGCAGGGAACTGGAAGCTGTTGCCACTGCTGGCTCCAGGAACACAACCCCTAGGAAAGGAGGAGACCGACCCCAGAACTGTGGGCAGGTCTGGCGGTGTGATTTGTGTGGCCCAGTGCAAAATGAAAACGCAGGCCCCTTGTTCAAAATTACTAAGAGTGACTGTGATAACCGCGCGGTAAGCCCGGTACAGAGCCCTGGTAGGCACGGGGCACCGTGTGACTGCTCTGGTCACAGCCTGTGCTGCCGGCCCCAGCTGTGGCCTGCAGAGCTGTGCTGCTGGCCTGCTAATCTGCACCTGCAAAAGGGATGCGTCTTGTGCCATCGCTGTTCTTCACTTAACGGGACCAAGTTCAAGTCTTTGAGGGTGTGCGAGACTGGCAGAACCCTAGCCGCAAGGGCAACTGAGAGGTGTCCTTTTCAGCTGCCCAGGCTCTCCTGTGAAGGAAGCACTTCAGAAGGGGCTAGAAAAGATGCCAAGTGAGCCGTCTGCTGTATCCACCCACACGGTCCAGCTGCAGAAGCAAAGGTAACTTTGTAGAGCTCTGTGTTCCCCTGTCACCTTGTGGTTTCCAGACCCACCCTGCTCAGTCTTCGCTTGTAGTCCGCGATACCTGACGTACGGCTGGCAGAATGACACGCGTCCCTTCTCTGTGTGGCACGTGTGCTGGCGGCTGGGGCTACCGTGGTGACGAAGGAAGATGAGGTCCCAGATCTCTGAGGTTTCCTTCAAGTGGGTGGAAATGAAAAATTAACATGCAAACAACTAAATGAGATGGTTTCGGATGATCGTTTCGGGGGGGGGGGGGCAGAGTTGTTATGTTCCAAAACACATCTCAAAACCATTCTCTTCCCTTCAACACTAATGGCACCATTTTATCCCAGCCAACACTTAATCTCTCCACTGATGTCCTCATCTTCACTCTTACCTCCTCCAATCCAGTTTCAACAAGGCTAGAGAAATCCTTTTGAAAACATAAGTCAGATCACAGACCTTCCTGGGCTTACATCCTTTCCATGGTTTTGCCTTGCGCTTGGAAAAAATCCAGACCTCCTCATCATTCCTTACAAGGCCACACACCATCTGGTCTCTTCCTGTCTCTGACCCCTCCCCCACTTGCCCACTATTGCCACACCAGTGTCCCTTCTGCCTTTTGAGACATGCCATGTTCCCTCCTACCTCTGTTCTTGAACTCGCAGCTCTCAGAGCTCATTGCACAACTTGCTGCTTCTCCCCTTCCAGCTTTGGCTAATGTGTCAACTTCTCAGAAAGTTCTCTGGCCACCTTACCTGAGACGGAATCCCTGCCCCACCCCACAGTTATTCTGCATCATAGCACTCTGCTTATTGCTGCTAATCGTGATCTGAAAGCATCCTGTTTGTATGTTTCGGGGTTTTCCATTCCTCTCCATGAGGCCAGAGGCCTTGCCTATCTGACTTAGTCCTAAAGCCCAAACTCAGCACAGTGCCTGGCACGTGGGAGCAGCATAAGAAATGCTTGTCGATGGGCCGACTTACTGACAAAAAAGAGCTACATTTGCAGGGCCTAGAAAGCCCGGTCACCATTCATCAGTTACGGAGAAGGAATTAAACTTAAAACCTGAGCAGTATTTTGGGACGGCTGTGGAGTTTGGGAAAATTAAAGCAGGGAGTTTAAAGTAACAGGCAGTAATCAAATCATGCAGGTCAGCTATTCTGGAAAAAAAAAAAAAATGCAGGCTGGCTTTGGGGTGAAAAGGCCAGGCCAAAACCGGCCAGTAGGACAGATGATCTCATACTTGTTTACGGGTTGTTTTGAGGTCAACCCCTTCCTGTTCTCACGGTGCAAGCTCTCTCAGCGAGCTCACTGACTCAGAGAACAGAGACCCTGTCTTTCTCCAGTGGCCCGTGGTGGCCCCCAACAGCACCAGAGTGGCTCCCTGCTTCTTACCTAAGCTCCCTGGAGTCGGAAGGTATTAAGCCTTGGCAAAACATGGCTTTCGGGTTTTTCTTTTCATCTCGCCTTCCACGGGCTTTCTGCACAGGCACTGGCAAGTTGGACGGCCAACTGTCCAGATTCCTTGGGACTGAGAAGGAGGCAGATGAGTCCAAACTGGGACACATTAGTCACCTTCCACCAGGCCACCAGAAAAAAAGGGCCCAACATCCTTCCTTTTTGCTCCAGATCTTAGTTCCAACAGCTTGTTCTGGGCATGTTTCACATGCCATATCCTGACTTGTGACCAATCTTCATGAAGTTTTCCCTCCATTTATGGTGTTATGGTGCTTCTCTGCTTCCCTCTCTCGATGATGTCTGAATTCTGCCTCTGACTATGCCACCCTACCACACCTCAATGTGGCCTGATCCCCCCCACCCCAGACCCCCAAGAAGCTCTCCTGCCTCATCTACTCTGGGAGTGGTGGCAGGACATTTGAGTGATTGGCGTTTCCTGAAATATGATCCCATGATACCTCTGGCTACACAACTCAGGAGAAAAAAAAAAGCCTAAGGATCCATAGTTAATCTAGTGACCCTCAATTACATAGAAGAAGGGTCTGCAAACTTGTTCTGTAAAGGACAAGATAGTAAATATTTTAGGCTTTATGGGCCATACAGGCTCTGTCATAACTACTCAGCTGTGCCACTAAAACATGAAAGCAGCCACAGACGCTGCAAATGGGTGTGCCTGTGTTCCAATAAAACTTTATTTACAAACACTAACGGCGGGCCTTATTTTGGCCCGTGGGCCGTAGTTTGGGGACCCTTGATGTGAAATCTCTTTCCAGATGATTTTGGCATTTTTTTCACTAAGCCCACCAAAGCTCGCTTTGTCCCCACCAGCCAGATAGGCCAGAGCCCCACATACAACTTATACATCTTTATACCATTTTTACTGCTTTTAATCATTCACGCTGTCACTCAGCTGGGCTTGTGGAAACATTTGCTCCACAAAAGCAATGCTTGCACAAAGGCATTGGCGTGGAAAGAGAGATCATGTGGAGCTTATTTTTAGAGGATGTTCAACACCAGTTTGTAATATAAAAGATGGATATGGAGTTAGAGTGAATTATTAGGAGAATTGAGGTTAACACATGGTTAATGCTTTGAGAATGGGATTGCCAGACGGGTTGGGGAAAAACTCTTCTGATGGGCAGAAGTGTCCTCACTGTTGGTGATGGGGAAGAAAGTAGCTCCAAGTAGTGCTTTTAAAGGTAAGTTCTGGATGTTGGCTCTTTTGTTTTTTGTATTTCCAATTAAAAAGCATCAAACCGTGGGGTCAGTGAGCAGGCCTCTGTGATGGTGAGTGGCCTCTGTAGAACGTTGTTTTCACCATCAGTGCAATTTAACATTCCTGAGTCTTCATAATCTGTTTTGAAATGTGCCGTCCTTAGGACTGTACTTTCAAATGGGGAAGGAGTAGACGGAGAAAGAAAACACCAGCAACATTTTCAATTAATTTTGGAGTGCATGCTTACAGAGGGCACGTATCCGGAAACTGCCTACCTTAGATAAGAAATCAGGGGGAGATGGCGAAGAGACAAGGAAGAAACAAATGGGAAAAGAAGGCCGGATTCCCGCAGAATGTGCTTACCTACATTTATCTGGTCCTGGAGGCAACGTGTGACTGAAACACAGGACAAATGGGGGGGGGGGGCACTGACATACTGTGAACCTGCTTCCTACAAGTCGTCCCTGCTGGTGGTGTTACTGCAGAATACCAGAACTCTCTTCAGAGCAGCGGTGCGCATGTGGGCTCATTGCTGAGCAGATACTGCTGAGTCTAGAAAACGGAGAGCCTTAACAAGTAAATTCCACACCCCCTCGAATTTGTGCCTCGGCGGGGAGTCCTCAGCAGGAAATCCTCCATATGTTTTCCTTTACTACAAGGAACTTCAGAGCCTGAGTTCATTTCTCTTCAAACACGCTCACATTGCTGGAAAACAGCACTGGCTGGCTGATGAGAAATGTCACCAGGAATACAAGGGGACGCATTCAGACAGAGACAGGGGAGCAGTTACCGTTCTGAATTTGACGCTAGTTTTGGAGAGGTTTTAATTTTCCTTTGCTGCTTACCTTGTGGACTTTGAAGGGGGGGGGGGTTGTTTTGTTTTTAAGGACAGTCTTTGTGTTTGGCTATCTCCTAGTAGAGCTTGAATACTTGGAGAAATAAACCCAAAAGGAAGATTTCTGAAAGATGTGTCCTTTGGAGGAATATGCTCTGAGGACCAAAGGATTATAGCTCAGATCAGTCTTTGCTCTTAAACAAAAAAAAGCCAAATTTGAAATTCAGGATGACTTTAAACATACCACTGAAAGTAAGTATCGTGTCTTTGTTGTTCTCTTTTCTTCCTTGTTAATCCCCTCATAAGTTTCTTCTGCATATTGTTATCTTAATGAAGTTATCAGTTGGACTTGAAATTGAAGTAAAATGTTTTGCCAGCTCATAAATAAATTACAAGAGGAGATAGGAAGTGTCCTGCCCTTAACACTGTTTAGCAGGTAGCAGATGATATTTATGGTAATGTTTATGTTTTTATTGCGAGAATCATTTAATTTCATTAATGTTTCAAGTGAATATCTTTTGCTTCATTTCCTCTGGAAACCTAAACTATAGTTTAGATTGGAAAACAAGCACATAAAATTTTCTTCTGAAAAGAGTGTTGTTGCCATAGCAAGCAAATCGTGAACCAACTTTTGCCAACTTCTCTGGAATACTTAGGTAGATTTGCAGATGAACCTGTAAATCTAGAGAGTAAAATTCACTAGAACTGCAACTTCTCGTGAACCCCTTTTGAAAATGTACCATGAAATCGTGTTGCAAATATGGGGGAAAGAAAACCTCATGTTCTGGCCAGAGGGCATTGAAACATTAAAACATTTCAGATGCTATTACCCTTCCTTGATTACACTATTAAGTTGAACTGTAGTATGTTAGTGAGTATGTTAGTGCCTGCTCGGGAATCTGGAGCCGTCAAGCTGATCTAGGTGGGTGAGGTGAGACAGTGCGCAAGTAATTGGGGAGACGGACTAGAAGTGGCCAAAATGTTCTGTTCCCCTCCAGACTCCTAATTTCCACACCCCCCCCCCCATTTGTCAGCCCTTTCCTCCTTATGTGATGCTTGTGAATCGGGGGGTTGCTACTGGAGGGGTCGTAGTACCTTTCCCAGCAATTTTTAGGGGAAGAGCTGGATGCTTCAAAGTGTTATTTGGCTGATATTTGGGGAAGAATGAACAGAGGAATGTCCTCTGCCTCCTTTGGACCCCCGTTCCCCCCACTAAAGGCATCATCCAGATGAGAGCTGTCTGCAGACCAGGTGATCTGAACTGATGCATTCAAAAGAAAAACAATCTGTGGAAGCCCCTTCCATGAGTGGAGAGTTGGATTCTCCGCTCCAACTTCCCCTAGTCTTTAGATACTGTCTGCCTTGTCCTGTAAGAAACATGAATCCTGTTCATTCTGGCAAACATGGTTCCTGATCACCAAAGCCAAGCGCTCCCGGAAGTGGCCCTGTTAATGTTTAGCCCATCAGTTAAATATCATTATCTGCCAGACCCTCTGTTATTTTCCCTTAGGAGAGTATATGATTTCAGTTCTACAGGTGTCCTTTAAATGCTTCCCTACATGTTGTGTAGTAGCTAGACGTAGACCAAGGGTAAAGTCCTGTTGCGGACCACGGGAATCTGTGTCCCACTTTTGAAAGCATTAGCAATAATGGTGCAATCTTGCAATGGCCCGAAAGGGAGGGGGTGATCCCAGAACAGTGAAAAATCAAGCCAAATGAGAGTCTGGTCTTTGCCATCCTGGATGCCTGTAGCCTTTAGAGGAATTACTTGCTCTCTGATTTAGTTGCGCAAAAGGATTTGTGCTTCCTTCTATGGGGCACCCTCCTTATGGATTCTGGATACTCGTTAGCTGTGGAATTTTGGGGGCCCAACTCTGAAAAAGGAGAGCCATGAAGAATGTGAGTTTCGCTGCTTATCATTAGTTAAGAAAAATGTTCAGTAGATTTTGCCTTTTTAAAGGGGCCTGTTATCTACCTGGTAAGTGAGAGTGAGCCTCTATGACTTCATTTTCCCCCAGTGGAAATTATATTGCTAAACTTCAGATTCTCAGGTCATCTCTGCAACCTTGGGCAACCCTCCTTTGTAAAGAGAATGGCTGCTTTGAGCAATTCTTTTATAAACCTGTGTCCTGGAAAAATCTGAAGTGTCATAATCCTATGGTGCTAACAGGTGGTGCTGATGATGGTGATGATGATGGTGATGATGATGATAACAATGACATTTAGCAAGAAATGACTGCCATCTTTCATCTTTTTCCAGGTGTGATACTAAATATTCTATGACACTTTTGACATTAAGCCTCCCTTACTTAACCTGTAATGCAGGTAATATAGGCAACCTCATTCACTTATTTTAATTGATGAGGAAGAAAAAAGGTCCCAAAATGCTCCCATCAACTGGCATCCTACATTCTTTTTGTTTGCTGTCATTGTTTCTTTCATTCAAGTGCCTAGCGAAGTTGTGGATTATCCAGGCTCCTCTGTATTACTTTACTTTGTGGACAGCATTTCTAGCAGAAAATAGGTAGCCTAGGACAGATAGTAGGCTGGGATGCATTGCAAGGAGAAACTAAGACCTCAGTAGTGAGTTTCTGTACGTGTGCTGGAAATGGATTTCAGTTTTCTCTACTCTGTGTTAATCTCTATGTAGAGTGTGACTTCACCCCCACGTCATGCTTCTCTGTGCTTCACTTCTGCAGGTTTATGGAGATAACGAAACCTTGCTGGCTAAATATAGCCCACGAGTGAGCAAATGTGTTTTAGTTGTTCACGTTGAGCCAGGTTCTCATTGGAAGCAAAAAGAAAATACTTAGAAGACAGAACAATTGTTCAAGTTACCAGAAGGTGGGGAGCGTGAAGGGAAAGGGCTCAGATTTTTTGCAGTATAAAGCATGTACCTTACGTAAAATTTACGATAACATCTACGGCTATAACGTTTTTATTAACCATGTATAAAATATAAGTTTATTATAAATTCATAAATTTATAATTTATAATAAATTTATACTAAATTATAAATTTATAAATTAACCGTTTATATGGCCAGTCGGGAGAAGCTGGTCTGTAGATGCTCATTGAAGACATGACATATGAAATCATGAGAAAATGAATAAAGAAACAACTCATTCGTAAATTTGTGAGTGGCACGCATTGAGGATTTAAAGATACTTTCTTTTTGTTTTTCTACTATTCCTAATCTGGGTCATGAGAACATTTTAAGCTAATCTTCCCCCCTTATTGCATCTTTGATTCACTGTTGGTTTACTGAATGTCTCTTAGGGTAGCACTTTCTGGAATCGTCAGTCCATGAGTAAATATATACTTTGAAGATGGCGTCCAAAAAAAAAAAAAAAAGAAAGAAAGAAAAATTAAAATCAGTTATACTATCCTCTCACAACTTTAGATTCAGAGAAACCTGAAACTAGAGTAGATACTGGATCATCTTATCCAAGGCTTTTACATTATATATTAGGAAACTGAAACCAGTATGGAGAAATGATTTACACATCGCTAATTAGCTGCAGAATGAAGATGAGAATTCTAGCCTCTGGCCTCCAAATGCAGTGACTGCTTTGTTTACTTTTTAGTTCTATGTTTTCAAAATATTTTTTTCAATGATTAAAAATAATCAAGATATGCACCCCCATGATCATACAAGTGCATTGCTCATTTGCCTTTTAAATGTTTTATTATAAAATATCTCAAACATGCAAAATTAATGGGTTAGTTATCTGCAAACCCACAACTTTGGTTCAGATAACTTGTAAAGTAAAATGAAACACAACACAAATACAGTTAAAACGCTACTTCCTTTTCTTCTCCCTCCGTCCCACACAAGAAATCATTATCCTAAAATTGTCTGTGCTCCCCATGTATATTTTAGAATTTTTACTGTGTGTATATATGTATGTGTTGGGGAGGGATCCAGACATGAATATGTCTATAGGTGTTGGTATCTATTTGTGGTTATACCATTACTTTGGGTTCAAATTTTAAAATATATAAAGCTTTGTCCATAATCTTCCATAACTTTACATTCAACATTGTTTTGGGAGTTGTATCCATGTTGATACATAGGTGTCTAGTCCATTTATTATAACTGCAGGATAGTATTACGTTGCATAAGTAATACCACAGGATAGCATTACATTGCATAAATAATACCACAGGATAGTATTACATCGCATAAATAACCCGAGGTTGGCTGATCCATTTTCCTACTTGGGGATATTTGGGTTGCCCTTGCAATTTTGCTGTTACAACAGTATTGTGGTGATCCTTCTTACACTTGTGCTGGAATTTCTCGAAGGGAGTTACCTTCAAAGGGAGCTGAATTGTTGGGTCATAGGGGTGCACATCTGTACTAGGTATTGCTGAATTACCCTCCAAATGGACTGATGTGTTCAGCCATCAACCATGCTGAGCAGTAGTTCTAAACTCCAGCTGAGAAAAAATAACTTGGCCTTTTAAAATGACTAATGCCACAGTGTCTGGATGGCTCCGTCAGTTGAGCGTGGGACTCTTGATTTCGGCTCAGGTCATGATCTCGCAGTTCATGGGTTGGAGCCCAGTGTAGGGTTCTGTGCTGACAACATGGTCCCTGCTTGGTATTCTCTCTCTCTCCCTTTCTCTCTGCCCCTCCCCTCATTGCGTGTACTCTCTCTCTCTCTCAAAATAAATAAATAAACTTAAAAAAATAAAAATAAAATTACTAATGCCTAAGTCCCACCCCAGACCAATTAAATCAGAAACTCTGGGGATGAGACCCAAGGATGCTATTTGTTTTAAAGCTCCCTGGGTGATTGTAATGTACAACAACAGTAAAGAACCACTGATTTAGCATTTCTGTTTCGCTGCATCTTCCCAATAATTGGCATTATCAGACATTCTATTTCGCTAATATCTTGGATGTAAGGACTTTCTAATTATGGGTGAAGCTAAGTATATTTGTATAATGTTATTGAGTATTATACCGCCTTCCTTTGAGAATTGTAATATATTTTACTCACATTTTCTCTTCAGTTGTCTTTCATTGTTGGTTGACTTGCAGACACTATATATATATATATATATATATATATATATATATATATATGTACACACACACATACACACACACACACACATAAAGGCACTTTATATGTGTATATTCATATACATACATATATAAATATATGTAGGCACTATGTGTGTGTGTGTGTGTGTGTGTGTGTGTATTTTTTTTTTCTGGACAATAAATGGGAGAGGGGTATATGATTTGCAAATATCTACCCCAGGCAATAAGTTACCTTTTCAATTACCTGTAGCATCATTGATCATATAGAAGTTTAAAATTATTACTATGGTTAAATCTGTCAGTATCTTTCTTTATGGTTTGTATGCTGGGAATCTTAAGAAATATTTTCCCAAATGACTTAATAAAACTATTTTTCTGTTGTGTCTTCAAAAAGTTTTACAGTAGTACTTTTTCCCTATGAGATCTTTAAACTACCTAGAATATATATTTCTGTATGGTGTGATGTACTGATCAAATTTTATTTTATTTTACTTTTTGCATGAATAGCAATTGCCCCAGTACAATTTATTAATGAGCCCATCTTTTTGCAATAGCATTTAATGCTATTGAGTCTCCATATGTCTGTTTTCCAATCTACCCTTGCACCAATACTATAGTTTTAATAGTCTTATAACACATGAACCCTTCTTTACTATTTTTGTTCAAATGTGTCTTGCCTATTCTTATATATTTACTATACCTTATGAATGTAAGAATCTCCATTTCAGAGTCACCTGAAGGGCTCAGTCAGCTGAGCATCCAACTCTGGATTTTGGCTCAGGTCTAGGGTTCATGGATTTGCGCCCCACGTAGGGCTGTGTGCTGACAGCACAGAATCTGCTTGGGATTCTCTTTCTCTCTCTCTCTCTGCCCCTCCCCTTCTCTCTCTCTCTCTCAAAATAAATAAATAAACTGAAAAAAAAAAAAAGAATCAGGGACCCTGGGTAGCTCAGTTGGTTGAGCTTCCAACTCTTTTTTTGTTTGTTTTATTTATTTTTATTTATTTGTTTTATTTATTTTTTTATTTGTTTTTGAGAGAGACAGACAGAGCGTGAGTGGGGGAGGGGCAGAAATAAAGGGAGACACTGAATCCAAAGCAGGCTCCAGGCTCTGAGCTGTCAGCACAGAGCTCAACGCAGGGCTCAAACCCATGAACCGTGAGATCGTGACCTGAGCTGATGTCAGGTGCTTAACTGACAGAACCGCCCAGGAACCCGCTTCCAACTCTTGATTTCAGCTCAGGTCATGATCTCAAGGTTCATGAGTTTAAGCCCCGCATTGGGCTCTGTGCTGAAAGCGTGGAGCCTTCTTGGGATTCTGTCTCCTCTCTCTGCCCCTCCCCTGCTTGCTCTCTGTATCTTTCTCAAAATAAATAAAAAAATAAACTTAAAAAAATAAGAATCACAGAATCACCATTTCAGTTTCCATGAAAATAGTGTTGAGATTTTGGTTGTAAATTGCATTGAATTTACAGATTATTTGGGGGATGATTTCTGTACGTAAATATTAAGTCTCCCCATTCATGGACATGATCTAGTTCTCCATTTATTTAAAGCTTAACTTTTATGACTTTCAAATGTATTTTATAATTTTCCCTACAAGACCTTTCCACATTTTTGTTTGATTTATTGCTAAGAACCTTATATATATTGTTGAAGTGGTTTGTTTTTATTGTAAATTTTCTTTTCTTAATAGTCTAGTCATTGGCTGGCAGTTTATAGAAACTTAATAGATTTTTGCTTAACTCTTGTCTCCAATCATCTTGAACTCCTTATTAGTTTTATGATTGTAGGTAATTTGTATATTTTAAACAAACAATCATCATACATGCAAATAATGACAATTCTGTTCCTATTTTATAATATTTCTACATTTTATTTTAATTTGTTTAACTTTTTTTTATTTTAGAGAGAGAGCATGAGCAGGGGAGGGGCCGAGGGAGAGGGGGAGAGAAAATCCCAAGAAGGCTCCACTCTCAGCAAGGAACCTAATATGAGGCTCGATCTTGTGGGGCTTGATCCCATGGGGCTCAGTTCCATAACCCTGAGATCATGACTTGAGCCAAAATCAAGAGTCAGACACCCAACCAACTGAGCCACCCAGCACCCCTATTTTAATTTAACAGATATTTAATTTATTTATATTTATGTATTTATTTCTTTCCCTCCTGGCTATAGCTATTACAGTTAGCACCTTTTGTTAAATAGAAGTATTGACAGCAGGCATCCCATCTTGTTTAGACTTTTTATGAAATGCCCTTGACCTGTCACCATTACATATTATATTTTCTTGAGTTCTTAGTGAATTATATCTTTTATCAGGTTAAGAAAGTTGGTTTCTATTTTTGATTTGCTCATAGGTTTTATCAGAAGAGTGTTTGGAATTGTATTAATTACTTTCTGCATCTATGAGATGTACTCATGGTTTTTCTCTCTTAATGTGTTAATTGATGAATTAATAATTTGTCTAAAATTCGGGGCACCTGCGTGGCTCAGTCAAACATCCGACTTCAGCTCAGGTCATGATCTCACAGTTTGCGAGTTCGAGCCTGGCGTCCACCTCTGCACGGACAGTGTGGAACCTGCTTGGGATGTTGTCTCTCTCTCTGCCCTGTCCCACTTGTACTCTCTCTCTCTCTTAAAATAAATAAATACACTTTAAAAAATTTTTTTCTAGAATCAAATCATCTTTCTAATCTGAGATCACCCCTAGTGGGTGACAATTTTTAAAATACTCATTCTAAATTTAGCCTGCGTATATTTTACTTAGAATTTTTAAATTTTTTTTTTCAACGTTTATTTATTTTTGGGACAGAGAGAGACAGAGCATGAATGGGGGAGGGGCAGAGAGAGAGGGAGACACAGAATCGGAAGCAGGCTCCAGGCTCTGAGCCATCAGCCCAGAGCCTGACGCGGGGCTTGAACTCACGGACCGCGAGATCGTGACCTGGCTGAAGTCGGACGCTTAACCGACTGCGCCACCCAGGCGCCCCTTTACTTAGAATTTTTATATTTGTAAATGAGACTATAATTTTTCTTGTTCGTTTTATATCAAGTTAATCTTACCTCATAAAATGAGTGTTTAAAAAGAGTATCAGTTTATTCTGTTCTATGGAAAAGTGTATATAAGATTAAAACTGCTTTAAAATTGTTTTTAATTTAATGTTTATTTATTTTTGAGAGATACAGAGACAAAGCAGGAGCAGGGAAGGGGCATAGAGAGGCAGACACAATCTGAAGCAGGCTCCAGGTTCTGAGCTGTCAACACAGAGTCTGACTCAGGGCTTGAACTCACAAACCGTGAGATCATGACCTGAGCCAAAGTCGGACACTTAACGGACTGAGCCACCCAGGTGCCCCAAGATTAAACCTACTTTTACTTTGAAAGCTAATACAACTTGTCTGAAAGAATCCTGGGTCTGGTTCTGTGTGTGTGTGTGTGTGTGTGTGTGTGTGTGTGTGTATGAATACACTTTCACTAGTGATATAGTCTCTCTCATTAATTTGGTCAAGTCGGGCTTTGTCTTCCTTCTTGAGTAATTGTAAGTTACATTTATAGTGAATTGACGATTTTGGCTAGATCTTCAAGTGCATTGGCATAAAATTGTTCTTGATAATTCTCTGCTAAGAAAATCTCTACTTCTCTCTAGTTATCTTTTTCTTCATACTAATACAGCCATTTCTCTTTCTTTTTAAATTAGTCTTACAAGAATTTTGTCTATTTTCTAGTTGTTATTTTTTTCAAAGAAACAAGTTTTGGTTTTCTAGGATCTCTCTGTTAGTAATTGGCAAATACCCTTGACAGTCAATTTAGGTGGGTCTATTATTCTAGATTGCCACTTATTTTCTTTCATTCCTTGAAAAATATTCCATTGATTTCTGTTACTTATCTTTGCTTTTGAGAAGTCTACTGTTGTATAATTGTTATCCCTTGGTAGGTAATTTGTCTTTTCTCACTGGTTGCTTTCAGTACAATGTATCTCACTGTGGATTTGTCCTTTACTTATCTGGATTTCTTCTGAACTCATAGGAATCGTATAATCAATTCAGGGACATATTCAGGCATATATCTTTGAATATTGATGCTTCCATAATTCTATTCTTTTTCTGAAATTTATATTAGACATATTGAGTTTGTATTATTTTATGCTGTCTCTTAACTTTATATTTACCCCTTTATCCCACAGGGCTCCGTTCCAAGCTGTTTCCTTAAATCTGTCTTTCAGATCATTGTTTATGTCTTCATCTGTGTTTAAACAGCTCCTTTATCTATGCATTGAGGTTTTCATTCAGTTGCGGTAGTTTTCATTTTTAGATGGTCTATTATTTTAATACTGTACTCTCCTTTTCATACAGCTGATTCCCTTTTGTTAGTCATTTAAAACAGTTTAGGAGCATTTGGCTAGCTCAGTCAGTAGAACATGTGATTCTTGATCTCGGGGTTGTGAGTTTGAGCCCCATGTTGGGTGTAGAGATTACTTAAAAATAGAATCTTTTTATTTTTATTTTTTATTTTTTATTTTTTTTAATTTTTTTTTCCAACGTTTATTTATTTTTGGGACAGAGAGAGACAGAGCATGAACGGGGGAGGGGCAGAGAGAGAGGGAGACACAGAATCGGAAACAGGCTCCAGGCTCCGAGCCATCAGCCCAGAGCCCGACGCGGGGCTCGAACTCACGGACCGCGAGATCGTGACCTGGCTGAAGTCGGACGCTTAACCGACTGCGCCACCCAGGCGCCCCAAAAATAGAATCTTTTTAAAAAACAGTTTAAAAATCTGTTATTCATTCACTCAAATTTCTTAAGATTCAGAATCTTTTATTTATTGTGTCGGTGGTGTGATTCTTCTAATGGATCGTTTCTTCATGCAATTTGTAATTAGGATTATGAGTTCCTCACCAACAGGGAACACTATAAAAATGTGTAACCAGAGTGGATATAGCCAGCCTTTCAGAGACATTTTACATTTGTGTTTGCTTAGTGTCCCACAGTGAGCCCTTAGGCTAATTTCTTGATTCAGGCTTTCCTGGACCATACAAGTAGCCCTGGTTATAAATTCTCAGTGGATGCTGTCTTTCCCTTCACTTGGTATCTAGTTAGAGACAGACAGGCATCATTATTACTGTGTCCATTTGCTGAGATATTTTCACTTGCCCCTTCTCCTACACAGGAAATTAGACCTAAGGTTCTAGGTTACTGAATCTTGCAAACCCCGTAATGGAAATCAGTGTCTATTTGTGCCCTTACTACATTGCTTTTTAGGTCTCTCTCTCTCTCTCACTGTTGCTCTATTTTTTTTTTTTTTTCAGTCTCAGTAATGCATTTGAAAGAATGATGTCTTTTTATCTGTTATTTCTAAGCATTTGTAGTGGCAAAGTATTCAAGTTTTCTTGAGAAAAGTTTTAGAACAAGAAGTCTTACTCTGGCCTTTTTGACATTAAAAAAAGTCTAAGGAGATAACTTGGCTGGCTTGTTGGTGGAGTATATATCTCTGGATCTCAGGGTTGTGGGTTCGAGCCCCACGTTGCGCATACAGATTACTTAAAAACTCAGCCACAGCCTGGTATGTTGAGAGTAACAGGCTGGTGGGGGGAGGCACCGTATCCCACTTTGAGAAAATGTTCAGGCAGTGTTCTGTAAGGAACAAGTCATGTTTTCTGAAATAGTACAAACGTCTTTTGCTTTTCCTCTATTGAGACACCAGGAAGTCATATTTTCTAAAAGGTTCTAACGAAAAGCCCAAAGCCCCTCCTAGCTCTAGAATTCTGTGATTTTTCTACTACCTTGAGCCATTCATTAGGTATGAAAGGTACACAGTCTTCTTAAGATGCTTTCCAGCTCTCCCTACCGCTCATCACTGTACCCGGCAAATCCAGAGATATGAAGCAGATCATATTCAGAATTTTTGTTGTTGTTAATATTTCTTGATCTTATTCGTCCACGTGTAATCTTTATGACACGTCAAAGACCACATTACCAAACAGATAAGTAGTTGCTTAAAAAGAATGTTGGTTATTGAATGTTATCTAAACATGGCATATTTTGAAATAAACACAGTTGGAAGTTTTTGTTACTTCCACTGAACGTGCTATAATTTGGAGATATTTTGCCCCCAGATTCTCTTTGGAAGCAACAAGTTAGTAATAAAACACAGTTGGAATAAAAACAAAAGGCTTCATTTAAAAAATATGGCGAATATTGTTTCAACACTCGATACCCAAAGTTATTTCTGAAACCTCACCGTATTATTTTAGATTAAATATCTAAAACAAATTATTGCAAAAATAAATCCATCCCTCTGCTGAATTGCATTCTGTGTTTGAATTGAGATGGAGTCAGTTGTTAGCTGCATGATCAGAGCACAGACGCTGAGTCTTTTTATTTTCTTAATTAAGAATTACCGTTCCAACCCCTTATCACCGGTTTACAATGGCAGTAATCCCTACCAAAACAGTTGTTCTTCTAGATCCCAAGTGGTTTGCCAGAACATTAACCTCGACCCCACCCCCTCATGGTCACAGGAGAGATAAATGAGAGTCAATAATCATTTCTAGAAAACTCCAGAGCGTGGGTTGCCTCCTAGATTATGTAACTTGCCTTTGAAAATAATTAGAATGTGTTTGTCACTGAAAACGACTGGGATCAGCAGGGCTCATGAAAATGTTTCCAGCCTTATCAGTCGGAACGCGAAGGGCTGGCTCCAGAAAGTGCTGACCTCGAAATTTTTGTACTGCTTTTGTTGATCCTGTCTGCTGATGCACATGATCTACTCATGTGTGGCTTGGCCTGCCATAGAGACTTATTCATCCATGATATATGTGGAAGGGGCTTCCGGGCCTCTACATGTGCTGTGGCACATTCCTCCAGGTCTCTAACAAAGCTTTTAATTGGTGACTGTGACTAATGAGCATGAAGTCCCGGGAGAAATGGAGCATAGCCTTCCACCACCCATTAAGATGAGCCCGAGCCCCGAGCTTATCAGGCTTGAACCAGGAGAAGCGAGGGCCAAAGGCTTGAGATAAAACAGCCACCGAGAGTTTCATAAACCGCATTAATAATCCTTGGCCAAATTAAACTGCTCGTTTAGTGTTGTTACCCGAGCTCTCATAGCCAAGCGCTTACTGGCCCTGGTCATTAAAAGTGACATACTGCTTTTCGGGAGAGTCCGAATGAACCCTACTTTACCTAAAGTTTCATCCGAGGACCTTTCTCCAAGTCCCCCCTGTCTTTGTGCAGGGAAGCAATCTCATTCTTGTTGAGGTCATGTGAGATGAAGTCAGTGCTGGAGGTGGGCCATACTGAGTGAGCCGGCGAGAAATGTACAGAAAAATCCTGATGCAGATGCTGTGGATTTTTTAAAAATTAATTTAAAATTTCAATTATGTGCCTTGCCTGCAGTATAATCGAGGAATACGCGGATTAGAGGAGACACAGGACAAAGAACTCAGAGTTGTTACGTATTATTTATTATATTTGGCCGAGAATGTCAAATAAATTAGGGCATTAAAAATCAGTAAGTTGCTAGGTTCACGCTCCTTTCCTAAGACTTTAGCATTGCCATTTGAAAGGACACTGGAAGTTCTCATTGGTCATTGGTATATTATAGACTTCATACTTCTAAGTGGCATAAGTGACTCTGAAGACATATTCAATAAAACTATTTCACGGTCTTTCAGGCATACAAAACTTAATTCTTAATTTTAAAATTGTTATGTTCTTCCCACTTTAATTGTTGGTTTTTGTTTTAAACAGCCATCTCTCTGCCATATAACTCTACTATTTCTTGCTGTATTTATCTGTACTCTATTATTGATACACGTCCATCTCATGTACTTTATAACCTTGCTTACCCGTTCCTGGAAATTGGCTCGAACTTCCTTCCATCCTGTCCAGGCTGGCCATTCAGGCCTCAATTTTTCACTGAGCTCTCCTTTCTTTCCCCTTTTATGGCATTAAGTTGGCTCATTATTGCTCTTAATCAGGTCCAGGTTCATGATCATGGATCTCGTGAGTCTCTCTCTGCCCATATACCCTGTATCACATTACCTTTGACCCCCCCCCCCCCCCCGCCTCCCTCTCTCACAGAAAAATATTTCTTTTCACATTGTTTCCACCCTCAGTGTATAAGTTACAACTCAGTGTTTCAATGAAGACTTCCTTGATCCGGGAATCTTTGTTATTTGAAATGTTATTGGCTTCAAAGACATGATATAACTTGATCAGTTATTTCCTCAATAAAAACATGGGTAATTGGCATGCAGTGGGAGGTCTGTGTTTCATTATTTTGCTGGATACCAAACTATAGGCCATTTTAAGGCGACTACTAGATTTCCTGTCCTGTAGCATCTTGTGTGAACCCGTGAACCCTTAATTTACATAATCAATATCACACCAATTAATGATGGTGGTGGTATCCAACTCCCTATGTAAAATGAACTTCTAGAAAATATGCACCTAGAACATAGAGTTGGAAGAATACCATGGGGTCCTTGCATTATACTTTTGAAAATTAAAAACTACAGATAAGTATCCTAGAAGCACCCAAAACAGACAAATCATCCAGCTGCTTGTAAAAATTAGAACAGTATCTCTTGAAATTACCTTCTTTTTTAAGGTGTATTTATTTATTTTGAGAGAGAGAGAGAGCTTGAGCAGGGAAGGGGCAGAGAGAGAGGGAGAGAGAATCCCAAACAGGCTCTGCACTGTCAGCACAGCATGCAGTCCAACGCGGGGCTTTCTCACCAACTACAAGAGCCTGACCTGAGCCGAAACCAAGAGTCAGACGCTTAACCAACTGAGCCACCCCAGGCGCCCCAAAATTACTTTTTTTATGTGTCTAGTGGCTGGCATATAGTAAGTTCTCAATAAATACTAAATGTACTGTCATTGGACTATGTTTTCAAGACCATATGATTAATCGCCATCATCAAATTTTCCAGCAATTTTTCCACAAAATCTCCTGCTATTTTAAGGTTACTTGGGTGGTTCAGTCGGTTAAGTGTCCAACTCTTGGTTTTGGCTCAGGTCATGATCTCATGGTTTGTGGGTTCGAGCTCTGCATCAGACTCTGCACTGACGGCGTGGAGATTCTTGGGATTCTCCCTCTCTCCCACTCTCTGCCCCTCCCCTGCTCGCTCACTCTCTCTTTCACTCACAATAAGGAAGTGGACATAAAAAAAAGAAAAAGAATCTCAAAGACCATTATGAAATCAATGCAGGACTTGATGGTCCCAAACTTTAACTAAAGTTGAAGTTCTTCAAGACCAATAAAACAGTGACCACAGTTCTTCCTCATAGAAAAATGAGAATACCTATCTTTAGATTACTACATGAATGATTTAGTTAAAACATAAAGAATTATTACAGTTCAGTGTTATTGAATGTTGAAATAGATAATAGTGGGAGCTATGCAGTCAACTTTCTCATGTTTTATTTAAAATAGGAGAATATGCTGAGGTCCGAGGTAGATTTGGAGACTGATTTAAGCTCCTTGGACTTAAGATTTTACAGTTATCAGTAATAATTCCCTTGTCCTTTGATTACGTGGTGTTTCTTTTGAGTTATTTTTAATTTTAGAACACTGAAGCAAAGATGTTCCAATTCAACCTTGGAGTTTAATACATCATATCTTCTGCCAGAGACATTTTACTGATCCTGTGTTATTTAAAGGCCAAGTGGAACTGTTATGGTGAAAATCTGAAAAGAATGTCAGAACTAACAGTATGGAGATCACATTTTCACAGAAATAATGATTCCAAGTCTTGTAATTTAATTTGCATGGTCGAATGAACTTGTCTTTCTCCTACTCCAAAAATATAGCCTACTGTATCCTGAACCACAGCCCTTCAGAAAAGAGGCCAAGTCCCCAAGTTAAAATTCCATTATAATGCCCACTCCACACCTTCATACACAGTAACAATTTTTTTTTAATTAAAAATGAATTCTAAGACTACGAGCCTGTTCTTTCTGAGAAAATCATGGGCGAGGGAAAGAAGTACTCTATATTTCTTTCAACTAAAAATAAAACACTTAACCTAAAAAGCAGTGAGACTTCTATTTCAGATGGGGGCAGGTGAAGTGTCATGGAAAGGAATAGACTGTATTACCTGCCGCCCTGAGAAAATAGACTTTGGGCACTTTCTCAGGGGAGTCGAGAAAATTCTCCCTAGAAGGATTTCCCTAGCTTGATTTTATGAGTATATGATTAGAATCTAGCCCTCTGTGTTAGTGGACGTAGTTCTATGATAAACGACCACATTTTGGTGCCTTATCACTGTATGAGTGTGTGTGTTACTCACAACATAGTCGATGGCGTGAGGGTGAAGACGGCATAAGGGCTCTGCTCTGGCTGATCTGTCAGGAACCCAGGCTACTTAGGATGCGTGGCCTTGCAACTTCTAGGGCCCCTACCTTCTCTGCATTCAGTCCACCAAGTGGGGAAAATCTCAGGAGACTTCCCAGGAGGTCTTCAGGAGCCAGATCTGAAAGCCGCGTATGTCATCTGTGTCTCAGCCCACGGGCCAGCACTCAACCCTAGGACCACCCCCCCCCACGCCCAAATGCAAAGGAGACCAAGAAATGAAACCTAGGTGGCTGCCAAGAGGAGAAAGGATAGGATTTGAGGAACACAGAACAACCTCTGTCACATCTTCAGTAGTTGTGAACTGGGGTTAATTGGCAGAGTATATAAAAATAGCCCCATGGTTGGTCCTGGGTGCTAACAGCTGTAAGAAAATATAAGACAAGCATGCCCATTCCAGAAAGCTGTAACTTTACGCTGCCTATTAGAGAGAGTGCTCAATTTTAGAAGCTGTGAGAGATATATGATGAATTGGAGAGGGTCTCTGCTCTCAGGCAGTATATAGTCTTCTAAAGGAGTAGGCTATCTGTATAACTAGCCATGTTTTAGCTTGTGTAACAGGACATTAAATCAGAAGTTTCTACTGATGTTCCTTCTTCTAATAGATAGGAAATTCCAAATTGGGGCAACAGATCAAGGTACAGATTTTCAAAGGATAATCAAGAAAGGGTTCCATCATCTAAACTTTCACAGCTACAAAGAAGATATGAAAGGTCCCTGAAAGTGAAAGTTGAGAGAAAATTCCATGAGGAGGAATTCCATTTTAAAACATTAAATTAAAAAAATTAAAAATCACGCTGTGTTTTCTGCCTACATCCCTAAGGATGAGGGCTGTGGGACTCTGCTACCTCATCTAAACTCTAGTATGACTGACCTAAACAGGATCATTTTGGGAACTTGACACCTATCCCCTGAGGCTAGGAGAGGGGACCCAGTAGACTGATGTCTCCTTGCAGCCTGAGAACCTTGGAAAAGAATGTACCATGACTGCCTAGCTATTCTGAGGGCAGGAGCAAAGAAAAGTTGTAGAGTTGAAATCAGCCTGCCTCTCGAGTTTGTTCAACCAAAGGAGGCACTGGGGGCATCTTAGATCATGTCCAATATGGCCACCCAGATGGGTCCTCAGCAGAGAGAAGCCGGAGGTGGACCGCCAGATACCCCATGGTTGGGAAAGAAGTCACCAGCTGGGCTAGAACTGCTGCTCAAGTCAGCAAGTCAGGAGAAGACCACAGAGTGGAGATCTTCTGAAAAACCCATAAAAGTGGTTTTAGAAAGAGTCAGCTTTAAATACTCATTTTGAATGTTAAATACTTAAATATAAGCTCCCTGGGGTGCCTGGGTGGCTCAGTCGGTTAAGTATCTGACTCTTCATTTCGGCTCAGGTCATGGTCTCATGGTTTGTGAGTTTGAGCCCTGCATAGGGCTCCGAGCTGTCAATACGGAGCCTACTTGGCATTCTCTCTCTCTCTCCGCCCCTCCCCTGCTCGTTCTCGCTCTCCCTCAAACAGAAAAAACAAAAACAAAAAACTTTAAATATAAGCTCCCTTACATTTCTATGAGTCAGAAATATATTTCTTGTCCCTCCTGTTCCTTATTTCAACCATGGGGATGGAGGTTGGTCAGAAAGAACAGTAAGTAGGGTGAGTGAAGGAAGATGGGAATGAGAAAGAGAGAAGACACCAAGTATGCTCTTTATGTTGAAGACTCTATGTTGAGGGCAGCATTGGCTTGAGGGTGGGGAAGAAAGGTTAGCTTCAAGTGATGATTCAAATGCTCATGAATATTGGGCCGGTCATTCTCATTTCTGAATTGAGACTGTGTTTTGTAATCTTCCGAGAACATAGAACTTTTTCTTAACTATGAGTGATCAGAAAAAGCATGGTTTTGCCAGAGTTTTCGGAGTTTTCAACGGGGTAAGGGGAAGAGCTAATCCCCTTGCTCAGGCTTAAAGAGACAGTGACAGGCAAAAAGAACGTTCTTTTATGTCTACAATTGGCAAAGCTGATTTGTTCAATGTGCCACTTATTTTTGAATTCTGGTGGAGTGCCCCAGGAGAAGTACAAATAAAGTGCTCTGGGAGGGCCAGTAAAAAGCGCTGGCTTCTAGCTGGAGCAGAAGTGTGCCTGAACGAGAGGCTGCATGGACACCAAGGCATCAGCACCAGGCCTCAAAGAAAAGGGACTTGAATGTGCAGAAGTTTGGGAAGGGCTAGGGAGGATAGGTGGCTGACGGAGCTTTGTTAAAGGCATTTCTAGCAGAGCAAACAACATAAAAAAGCAAGGTATGTGTCAATGCAGGTTCATCCTTGGTTTAAAAAAATAGGGGCGCCTGGGTGCCTCAGTTGGTTAAGCATCCGATTTTGGCTCAGGTCATGATCTTGCAGTTTGTGAGTTTGAGCCCCACTTCAGGCTCTGTGCTGACAGTTCAGAGCCTGGAGCCTGCTTCAGATTCTGTGTCTCCTTCTTTCTCTGTTCACGCTCTGTCTGTCAGTCTCTCTCTCTCTCTCTCTCGAATAAATAAACATTAAAAAAATTAAAAAAAAAAATAAGGACCAGCCTGTTGAGTGACGTTGATAATGGGAGAGGCTATGCATGGTGGGGAAGGGTATGGGAAATCTCTGTACCTCCCTCTTTAGGTACCTCTTTAGGTTTGTTCTAAACCTAGAACTCCTCTTAAAAAAATTGTCTTAAAAAAAAAGGGCATGGAGACAAAAAAAAGCATAGCAGATGCATATTAAAAAGCAATTAGTTCCATTTGGCTGAAGCCAAGCATGGGGAAATAATGGAAAATAAGGTAGAAAACGTTGGCTTCCAGCTTGAGTGAAAGGTGTAAGGCATGCTTGCAATCTCTGCAGGGAATCTGCAGAAAAGGCAAGGAATTAAGGATGAGGCAGGGGACCAGGGCAAAAGGAAAACCTTGTAGCTAGCCTGACCTTCACGCTAGGTAGCCAAATGTCTACCCTACAGGGTCTGGTGAGGTATGGGCATTAATTTTTACCTACATAGACCAGGCTGATAACCAAGGTGGTGCTGATGTAATAAATAGGGTATGAAAACAAGGAATTATAGGCAGCAGAGATGACAAATTCAGTAAGTTGTACCTGAAGGTAGTCATTTCACTTTGAAGTTTGGGAATGAAATCTATATAGACAGGAAAAGCTTCTTTTCAGACAGGCAGCTTTTAACACACCAGTTTTGTGACCTCTGACACATAACTTGTCCTCTCTAAGCCTTAGTTTCCTCATCTAAGGAGTAACAATAATATGTAATAATACAACTCACACACAGATTACCCAGCAGGGTACCTGGCGTATTTATAGGGACCAGGAAAAGCCAATTCCTTTCTCTCTCCTTTAAGAGGAGAAGAAAGACAGAGATTCTTGATAAGCAGGTTGCAATTCAGGTTATGGTCCCTGCCTCAGTGAGGGAACTAGAGAAAAAATCCAGAAACCACAGCAGATGCTCTTTCATGGACCAAGCTATCAGTGAGAATGAGAGAAGGCTTTAGGTCAGTGGGTCTTTATGTCCCCTCAACACTGAGCTTAGGGTGAGAAATATCCAACCTATGGCAATTCTGAGTCTGTTGGCCTTGGGTGGGATTGGCTCAGGAAATGGGTGGGGCTGAGTTTACAGGTCTAGGAGGTGGTCTGGGAGGCAGTAGTAAAATGGAGAGTGGGGAGATGTGCAAGCCAAGGAATTTGAACAGCATTCTGATGCACTCGCGAGCTTTTAAGGAGGGAAAGGCTAGGAGACGGGGAGAGATCTGAGACATTGTGTGACCATGCAGTTGTGGAGATGGCAAGATGAGCAGGTGGGGCAGCCTGAGGAGTGAAAGCAGCATGGTCCATAGCCTGAAGGTAGGAAGGAATGGTAAGGATACAGGAGCTCTAGGATACAAGATGCAGGGGCTCTAGACACAACTCTGCTGCTATGCTTTCTGAGCCTTGGTTTCTCCATCCATCAAATGGGCTCAGTGTGATACTTCGCTTACCCATAGGCTGTGATCTGAAATTTTGCTTACCCCAAATTCAGCCAAAACATAAGAGTAAATAAAAATGGTCATTGAGGGGCTCCTGGGTGGCTTAGTCGGTGGAGTGTCTGACTACAGCTCAGGTCATGATCTCATGGTTCAAGAGTTCTAGTCCTGCTTTGGGCTCTCTTCTGTTAGCGTGGAATCTGCTTCAGATCCCATCCCCACCCCTCTCTCTGCACATCCCCCACTTCCTCTCTCTCTCTCTCTCTCTTTCTCTCTCAAAAATAAATATTTTTTTAAAATGTGGTTGGACAGGAGCACCTGGGTAGCTCAGTCGGTTAAGCATCGGATTCTTGGTTTCAGCTCAGGTCATGATCTCACAGTTGGCATGATTGAGCCCTACACTGGACTCTGTGCTGATAGTGCAGAGCCTGCTTGGGATCCCCACCCCCCTCTCTGACTCTTTCTCAAAATAAATAAATAAACTTTTAAAAAATGGTCCTTGGGGCGCCCGGGTGGCTCAGTCAGTTAAGCATCTGACTCTCAATCTCTGCCCAGGTCATGATCATAGGTTTGTGGGTTCGAGCCCTGCATCGGGCTTTGATGCTGACAGTGCAGAGCCTGCTTGGGATTCTCTCTTTCCCTGTCTGTCTCTGCCCCTCCCTCACTCACGCATTCTCTCTCCCTCTCTCAAAAATAAAATAAAATAAAACTTGAAAAGACATTTTAAAAATTAAAAAATGGTCATTGGGCAATCAATATAAACATTACTACAAGCTTCATACTGAAAACATGAGAGTTATTACTCCTGTGGAACCTATTCATCAAGGACTATATACTTATGTGGACACAATTTTAAGACATCTGACACTGCAGACACTCTTCCCAGAGAACTCAAGATACGCATGAAAGAGGCATTAAAGTGTGAGATGTTCACAGGATCAAGCAAAGGTGGTGAGTCCATTACAAGGAAGGGGTTTTTTTAAAAAAAATAGCAATTATTATTTTTAAAATAGCAATGGGGACCCATTCAGTATAGTGACAAAGAACCTATACATCTCCATATGTTCTTGGGCCTACCTGTATTTGTGCTGCAGTTTCTGGAATCTGCAAACATAATGAGTCATTGATGCTTGCAAAGATAATTCTGAGTCATCAATAAATGGATAAAATATGTCCAGAAGCCTCTATTTATAAAATGGGCCGGGTAGGGGCCTGGAATACATGTTTTAACTTCTATTCAAAATTACAGAATTTTAAAAATTTGGGCCTTTCAAGGGGCAAGTCTTCATTATATGAACATTCATTTATCCCATATCTGTCTTTTATAGGTCACGGTATTCGTATACAAACCCACTGTGACTATAAAATATGCAGACTGCTTAAACAAAAAAAAAAAAAAAAAGGAGGGGTGCCTGGGTGGTTCAGTTGGTTAAGCGTACGACTCTTAATTTCCACTCAGGTCATGATCTCGTGGTTGTGAGATCGAACCCCCACTTTGGGCTCTGCACTGGGCATGAAGCGTACTTAAGATTCTCTCCCTCTCCCTCTGCCCCTCCACTGCTGTCTCTCTCTCTCTCTCTCTCAAAACAAAAACAAGACAAAAAACAAAATAAAATAATTAATTAATTAATTTAAAAAAGGAAACAGACCAGGACATAGTCGAATGAATAGTCACCTTGGAAGGCTGTAAACTTGCATTTATGATTCTGCTATTGCTGAAAATATTTTTGTGATGAGTACATATTGTCTCTATAGCCTTTTTATGAGTTTATAATGATACAAAGGCCACACCTCCTTCATTTAGAATCTCAAGTTATTATTTACAAAGAAAACCATTACCACCAATGACAATATATTTTGGGCCTGGTTCTTCTAGAAACATAGGTTGAGTATTTATCTCTATACCATAAGAAGGAGACACTGCCTGGCTCTTGAAATTAGCCCAAAGAGAGGCTGAATTATCCATATTCTTCACTTTTTGATGGCTTACAAAAACATTAGACCTACCCTATGGGTCAAATCGTTGTCACTATTGAAAATATTTTTTTAAATGTGCCATCAACTCTGGTGTTAGAGTCCCAAGTGGAGTACCAATAGTGGCTTGAGTGATGACAGCACCATTAAAAGAAGGTCGCTCTTTTGAAGGGGACAGCACTTATTTAATATGTAAATTCTGGCATATTCATTTTTAAAATGCATGGCATGGAATCACATTTGAAGAGCATTGACATTAATCCCTTTACAAAAGTAAAAATATTGCAGCCATCATCATTGTGTTGGAGGCTAAGTTGGAGCCTGAAGATTGCAGAGATTCAAGTTCACCTTCACTGTTGTCAGCAGGATCATAGTTCTCTGTCTGCTCTGGCAGCCAGGTGGGTTGATGAGCTGCTCAGACCCAATGACTATAGATGCCCCGGCTTACAGCAGAGCCGCCCTAGACCCTCAGCAAAGCATCGCGCCCCCCCACCCCACCCCACCCCACCCCGGCAGTGTTCAGGACAGAGAATGACACTTCGCAAGTGGCATTATCTTTTGCTCCCCCTACACCTTTTTAGAAAGGCTAAACATTTGAACAAACCTGTCTTTCTTGAGCTGTCTGGAGCCATGAAGGTGGGCCAAGAGCCAAAACTTTTTACCCAGACTTTGTTTTAAATTCTTATGAACTGAGTTCATCTTCTAAGCATGTAGTTTTAAAACATAGAGTAAAATCATACTATTACATAAAGTGTCATAAGCCATTTATAACTCTACCAGGATGTGCCAAGCCTGAACTTGAAAACAGTAAAGATAGTATGTTGTATTTGGAAGGTTTCAGAGTCAAAAATATCCTATTCATCATAATAATGATGAGGCATTAAGATTTAATTATCAGTTTATTCCCTTATTAAACTGATGTCATGATATATTATTAAAAAACATTCCTTTTCTCCTCATGATCTTAAAAAACAAGGGTTTAAGTAGACATGTCAGGTCATATTTGGCAGTTCTTTCAAATGCGCAAATGAATTCTGTTGGGATTTTTTCAATGGAAAGGACTTTCGTCCTACTTTAAATAATGTAATTTAAAATATGAAAGTAATATACTTTTAATGTAATCTGGGAAATGCAGAAAAATAAAAGTTAAGAAAAAAAGTCTAATGATAACCATTAAAAATTGGACTTGATCAAAAATTAAAACTCTCACTCTTCAAAAAGACACTGTTGAGAAAATAAAAAGGCAGACTATGGACTAGAGGAAACTATTTACAAATCACATAGTTGACAGAAGACTTGTATCCAGAATGATTAAAAAACACTTAACATTCAACAGTTAGAAAGCAAACAATCTAATTAAGAAAACAGGCAAATAACCTGGACACTTCACCGTAAAACACATATGGATGACAAATAAGCACGTGAAAGGTATATGACATCATAAATCACTAAGAAAATGCAAAGTTAACCATAGTGAGATGCCATATGCACCTATTAGAGTGGATAAAATTTAAAAGACCAACAATACCAAGTGCTGGTAAGAATGTAGAGCAAAGGAGACCCACATTTACTGCTGGTAGGAATGCAAACTGGTATAGCCATTCACTCTGGAAAACAGCTTGGCAGTTTCTTATGAGCTTAAAAATATACTTACAAGGGTTCCTGGGTGGCTCAGTTGGTTAAGCGTCCGACTTCAGCTCAGGTCATGATCTCACAGTCCAGGAGTTCGAGCCCCGCGTTGGGGCACAGCTCAGAGCCTGCTTTGGATTCTGTGTCTCCCTCTCTCTCTGCCCCTTCCCCGCTGGCACTCTGTCTCTCTCTCTCTATCTCCCTCTCTCTATCTCAAAAAAAATGTTAAAAAAATTTTTAATAAAATATGTACTTATAATATGACCCAGTAACCCCACTTCTAGGTGTTTACCCTAGAGAAAATGAAAACTTGTGTTCACAGAGAAACTACTGTACAAATATTTATAGAAGCTTTATTCATAATTTTCAAAACCTGGTAACCCAATTGTTCTTCAAAGGGTAAATGGTTAAACAAGCCAGTAAATATAGACAGGGAGATAGTCCTCCATCATAATATGGAATGGAATTTCGATACATGCCACAACTCATGGGAACCATAACATAGAAACATAACATTGAAAGAAGCCAGAGGAAAGAGTTCACCTACTATATGATTCCATTTGTATGACATTCTCCAAAAGAGTAGTGACAAAAATATAGTGACAAAAGATTAGTGGTTAGGGATTAGGGGATGGTGTGAGTAAGAACTGGACAGCAAGAGAGAATTTTCATGCCTCACAGTATAGGTAACAGCATACTTGAGAGCAGTGTCCACGTTTTTGCAGGAAAAAAGATTGTTCTCCCCCCACGCCAGGCTTTCCAACTTAAACATCTTTATTTGTAGTATTCAGGAGATCATAGAATTGGTCTAGTCATCCATTCTAATCATTTTCATGTAGTCACTGAAGAGTGCCAGCATGTAAAATTTAGTAACAGAAATAGTTATTTGATTAAGAGATTAAGCTCTTGTTCGAGAGTCTCCTGAGGATTCCTTCAGTCATGGGAATAAAATGATCCAATGTGCAAACAGGTGGAATGCTTACCTCCCCAGATGGTTAAGTGGACGGAGGTCAGGGGACAAGATAGCTCAGGGAGCAGGTGAAAGACAGCCTCTTGGAAACTGGAGGAATGATTTCTGCATCAAAGAACATCCCATTCAAAGTAGGGGTTTCCACTTTGTTGAAGAATAATCCTACCTGGTTGATGCAGAATTACATAAAAGGGCACATTTTTGGAGATAGAAAAAATGACTTAGTGGGTGCAAGTTCTCACATTGAAATGAAATGGTTCTCTGCTCTGGCTGCGGCCTCGAGCCCCCAGGGATTTAGTGGAAAAGCTTATTCCAAATCTCTGCTGGGAGTGCCCGGTGGCTCAGTCAGTTGAGCATAGGGACTCTTGATTTTAGCTCAGGTCATGATCCAGGGATTGTGGGATTGAGCCTGCTTGGGATTCTCTCTCTCTCTCTCTCTCTCTCTCTCTCTCTCTGTCTCTCTCCCCGTCTCCCTGGCTCGAGTTCTCTTTCCTAAAATAAGAAAGAAAGAAGAAAGAAAGAAAGAAAGAAAGAAAGAAAGAAAGAAAGAAAGAAAGAAAAGAGAGAAAGAAGAAGGAAGGAAGGAGGAAAGGAAAGGAGAGGAGAGGAGAGGAGAGGAGAGGAGAGGAGAGGAGAGGCAAAGCAAAGCTCTTTTAAAAAACAAAAAAAAAGTGAATCTCTCCTGAAGTGTGTTCTAGCTAGAGGACTTGGTTTGGAGGAGACATCCGATCTCCTCTGAGCTCTGGCATGGCCAACTCAGCGCTCACACCTCTGTGATCTGTTTAGTCTCCAGGAACCTTTGTGACTCCATGGCAGCCATTCTGAGAAATTGGCACTGATCGATCTCTTTGAGGGGATGTTAAACCCTTAAGTATGGAATTTTGGCTTCTTTTTAAAACCACACACATCTCAACGAAAAATAAGCCTTAGGTATATAGTGAACATGAATGGAAATGACTCTTTCCAGAACAAAAGGGTAAAAAAAAAAAAAAAGAAGAAGAAGAAGATAGATTAGTGTTGCTCTTGCTACAACATTTAAATATCTGTTGGTTGGGTAAAGACTTGATTAGCATTGTTCTTAACCCTCAGATGATTGCAGTTGCAGAGGGTCAGATTGTGCCTCCGGAGTATTTCCACTGAATTCAGAGTCCAGTCCCTGGATGGAACAGCTGTGGTCTAACGTTCAGCCATGGTTCTTTAACAAAAACATGTCTGGGGCTCATTGAACTTGTAGTGCCAAAGAGACGTAGATGATAAAAGCAAATTGAATCGGTGTCTACTTTTGATCATTTGGAGGGAGCCAAGATCAACATCCGCATATCGTACAAGCTTACACATCTGTTATATTTATTTTTTAAATGTTATTTTATTTGACTTATTAAAACTTAGAACCAAGTAACCCATAACAATGATGTTAACATAAATAATGATTAGATTCTTAGGCTATCCTTTGAGAATCTATTTAATCCATAATATAGCTGAACCATAGAAACTTATCACTACATGCAACCTTATTTTTCTTGGAAAATGAATTCCAGTATAGAAGGCATATGTCTCTCCAGCCAGGCAGCTAGAGAAAGCCCCCTCACGCCCTCACTGGATCACCCAGTGGGCAGACTACACATTTCCTGAAGGTATAAACAACGCAGAAACACTAAAATCTTTGCTAGGATCTGAATATTTGTACCCCTGTCCCCAAATTAACATACTGAAATCCCAATCCCCAAGGTGATTGTGTTAGAATGTGGGGCCTTTGAGAGGAAATTAAGTAATGAGGACAGAGCCCTTATGATTGATTAGTGTCCTTATAAAAGAGACCCTAGAAAGCTAGCTCACCTCTTCCACCATGAGTGTTCCAGCAAGAACTCAGCAGTCTGCAGCCCAGAAGAGGGCCCTCACCAGATCAGGTTTGTGCCCTGATCTTGGACTTCCAACTTCTAGAACTGTGAGGAGTAAACATCTGTTGTTTATAAGTCACATAGTCTCTGGTATCTTTATTATAGCAGCCTGAACAGAATAAGACAAACTTATTTTTAAATAGTTTGATAGAGGGGCGCCTGGGTGGCGCAGTCGGTTAAGCGTCCGACTTCAGCCAGGTCACGATCTCGCGGTCCGTGAGTTCAAGCCCCGCATCGGGCTCTGGGCTGATGGCTCAGAGCCTGGAGCCTGTTTCCGATTCTGTGTCTCCCTCTCTCTCTGCCCCTCCCCCGTTCATGCTCTGTCTCTCTCTGTCCCAAAAATAAAATAAACATTGAAAAAACAAATAAATAAATAAATAAATAGTTTGATAGAAATATTTTATATACATATATACTTAGAATTTATTTTTTATACACTTAATAGATATTATTATTTATTATATATCAAATAAATATAATACATAATATAATATATATAATGGGGAAAATGAGAACTTTGGTGAACTTCCTTAACTAAGTTTAGTATTACTTTCATATTGAATCATACATAGAGATCACTAGGGCCTCTGAAGGTCTTGGTCAGGGCCTGCTTCCTCCATTCTGTCATATTTCTGCCTTCGTCAGTTCGCACAATGTTGGCGCTTGCAGCGGAATCTGAATCTGGGGGTAGCTTCCTGAGGGGCCTCAGCAGGCATTGAGGACTGTGGCAGAGGTGGGTTTCATGACATGGAGTGGCAGGGTGGGGTAGAGGGTTTCTCTCCAGCTCTTCTGTAACCTGGTACTTGTAGGGATTCCAGTAGCAGGGGAGCCAATGGTTCAGAAATTGGGTCCTGCCTTCCTAAAAAGCATATATTTCATGTACTCCGGGGGTATTATGGCCACCTCAGAAAGTAAGAGTGTATGAAATGTTTTGTTGTTTATGTTTTACATGAATGGAGAAGACTCCATAATGAAAGAGGACAATCTTGTGGGAAGGCCAAATGACAGAGACTGAGATTGGATGCAGATGATCTTGAAAATGTTTAGGAAATGGAAACCTGATAGAAATCACATGGGTCTGAGGGAGAAGTAATCTTTGTTCAAGATTTTGAGTTTGTGGGGTGCCTGCGTGGCTCAGACATTTAAGTGTCTGACTGGGGCTCAGGTCATGACCTTGCAGTTCAGTGTCTCCCTCTCTCTTTGCCTCTCCCCCGCTCTCTCTCTCTCTCTCTCAAAAATAAATAAACATTAAAAAAAAGATTTTGAGTTTACAGTAGCAAAATTAAATGAATGAACAAACAAACCGATTTTTAAAGTGGGCAAAGAATGTGAACAGGCAAGTCTCCAAAGAAGCCATTCAAGTGGACAACAGGCACATTAAAATGTGTTCAGTATCACTAATCTTAAGGGAAATGTAAATCTAAACCAGAATGATATATCACCCTTAGACCTGCTGGGATGACTATTATCGAAAAAGAAAAGAGAAGAAAAGAAAAATAAAACAAAAAACAAATACCAAGTGTTGGTGAGGATGTGGAGAAAAGGCAACCTCTTTTAGTGAGAATGCTCTTAGTGAGAATGTAAATTGATGCAGCCATTATGAAAAACAGTATGGAGGTTCCTCAAAAAATTAAACTTAGAACTACCATATGGTCCAGGAATCCTACTTGTGGGTATTTATCTGAAGAAAATGCAATCAGGGTCTTAAAGAGATATCTGCACTCCCATGTCCATTGCAACATTATCCACAATAGCCAAGATATGGAAACAACCTAAATGTCCATCTACTGATGGAGGAAAAAGGCAAATGTGGTATATCTTTATCTATCTATCTATCTACCTACCTACCTACCTATCTGTCTGTCTATCTATTTTGCTATTTGTGAGAATACGAATGGACCTGAAGCACATTATGTTAAGTGATCTTATTTATATGTGGAATCTAAAATAGTTAAGCTTATAGAAGCAAAGAGTAATGGTGGTTGCCAGAGGCTGAGGGGAGTAGGAAAAGGAGAGGTGATGGTCAAGAAGCATGTTAGTCAGGATTCTCTAGAGAAACAGAACCAATAGGATATATATAGATATATAGAAGAGGAGGCTTATTAATAGGAAATGGTTCATGTGATCATGGAAGCCAAGAAGTGCCATCATCTGCCATCTGCAAGCTGGAGAACCAGGAAGGCCAGTGGTTTAACCAGCCTGAGTCTGAAGACCTGAGAACCAGCAATGCTGATGTCCAAGAACAGGAGAAGACGCATATCCCAGATCAAGCAAAGAGAACAAATTTGCCTTCCTTCACCTTTTTGTTCTCTTCCTGCCCTCAACAGGTTGGAGGATACCCACTTGTGTTGGAGAGGACAGTCATTACTCAATCTACCAATTCACATGCTAATCTCTTCCAGAAACACCCTCACAGACACACCCAGAAAAAATGTTTTAACAGCTTATCTGGGCATCCCTTAGCCTAGTCAAGTTAACCCATAAAATTAACCACCGTAGGATACACAGGTCCAGTTAGGAAAGGTAAATAAGTCTGGAAATCTACAAAGGCATACCTCAGAGATATTGTGGGTTTGGTTCCAGACCACTGTAATAAAGTGCGTATTGAAACAAAGCAAATCAAATGAACGTTTTGGTCTCCACTGCATATAGAAGTTATGTTTACTGTGTATTATTGTCTATTAAGTGTGCGATAGCATTATGTCTAAAAAAGCAATGTACATACCCTAAATAAAAAATGCTTTATTGCTAAAAAATCCTAATCCTCATCTGAGCTTTCAGTGAGTTGTAATCTCTGATCACAGATCCCCATAACAAATGTAATAATAATGAAAGAGTTTGAAATATTGCAAGAATTCCCAAGATGTGACACAGAAAGACAAAGTGAGCCAATGTTGTTGAGAAAAGGCGCCCATAGTCTTGCTCTAGGTGACGTTTCAACAAACCTTCAATTTGTAAAAAACAAACAAACAAAAACAAAAACAAAAAACCCACAAAAAAACCCCACAGTATCTGCAAAGCACAATAAAATGCATGCAGATCTAAATTTTGCTAAAAGGGTAAATATTCTGTTAAATATTCTCACTGCACACACACAAATAATAATAATTTTAATAAAGGGGGAGGAAACTTTGGTAAATGATGGATACGTTTATGGCTTTGACGGTGATGATGGTTTTACGATGTATACTTATACTCCAATTCATTGATTTGTATATATTAAATATGCACAGCTGTTCACATATAAATAACGCCTCAATAAAATGGGTTATTGGGTTTGAACTGGATATTGACCGGGAGCAAAAGTTTGATCCAAATATTAAGAACTAAGAGTTTTGACTTGGGGAGTGTTCAGAAATCAGCCCATTGCAGATGACAGGGATTTAGTTAGGGGGGGAAAAAAGTGTGTGTGTGAGAGAGACATAAACACACACAATTTATTGAGTGTGGTGAAATTAAAATTTGGTCATAACGAATATGTTTTCATTTCTCAGGACTGGGATCAGTTTACCTGTCGCAGAGAGGAAATTTTCACTTAGAATCTGGTAGATCTTATGCATGTGCAGTGGTTCTCCTGTCTAGATACTATCAATAGCAATATAATGTAAGCCACATGTGTAAGTTTATATTTTCTGGTAGCCACATTAAAAGAGTAAAAACAAACTGGTGAAATTAATTTTAATAATATATTATATTTAACCCAATATATCCAAACTATTAGTTCATCATGCAATCAATCTTAAAAAGTGTTAATGAAAAAATGTTATTAAAAATGTTGATGAGCAACGTCTTCCTATCTCCACTCTTTTCAAAATCCAGCACAACTCAATTGAGACATTGAACTTTCATCAGAAATACTTGATCTGCATTTAGATTTCATAAAATTTGCAATTGAAAACATAGATTCACAGGGGTGCCTGGGTGGCTCAGATGGTTAAGCCTCCACCTTAGGCTCAGGTCATCATCTCATGGTTTGGGAGTTTGAGCCCTGCGTCGGGCTCTCTGCTGTCAGCACAGAGCCTGCTTCAGATTCTCTGTCCTCCTCTCTCTCTGCCTGTCTCCCACTCGCTCACTTTCTCTCAGAATATAAAATAAACATTAAAAAAGAAGAAGAAAACATAGATTCACAGACTCAAGTTGTTCCAAACAAAGTTCACAGTTTTCTGATAAGAGAATTGAGTAGCTGTTTTTACATAGAAGTTTGTAAGTTGATCACACGGACTAGGTGATCTCTTCCTGGTCTCATAGTCTGTGGCTCTATTTTTTGCTCAATTATTACAATTTAACATTCTTTGGCATGGTCTTCGTATGGGTGAAAGGGTGTGAAGCATTGTCACGATTTAGATAGAATGGCTCCCCAGTGTCTAGAAAGACGAGAATAGAAACGAATGGACAGGCAGAAGAGCTGGTGAAGAACAGAGACTTTGCAAAGTGCTAAGGGCTGTCATTAGAAAGAGATGAAAAAGGGGGTGCCTGGGGGGCTCAGTCAGTTGAGTGTCCAACACTTTGATTTTGGCTCAGGTCATGATCTCACAGTCATGAGACTGAGCCCCATGTCAGGTTCCACACTGGGCATGAAGCCTGCTTAAGATTCTCTCTCTCTCTCTCTCTCTCTCTCTCTCTCTCTCTCTCTCCCTCTGCCCCTCCCCTGTATGTGTTCTCTCTCTCTTTCTCTCTCAGAAGGAGACAGAGAGAGAGAGAGAAAGGAAGAAAGGAAGGAGGAAGGAAAGAATGAAAAAGAAAAGTACTACTGATGGCAAGAGACAGAGTGGGTGTCAACCTTGAACACTGCTGAGAATTTGAAAAGGATAAATCAGTTTGGCCTCCCGTGGTGTCATGTGACCAATAACAATTACTGAGAAACATCAGTTATCCCTCTAGGTTTGGTACAAAAAATGACTGGGAAAAAAATCTGAGTACTATTCTTGATACTAAAAAATGGGCATATACACAGGAAGAGAAAAAGAATTTATTACTTATGTCAAAGACCAAAACCACAATAATTCTCCACCAGGGGAAAGATAGTCTATACCATGCTGAAACTGTTTTCCTACACCATTAAAAAGTAAGACAGAGAGGAGAAATAGAAAGGAACTCTTTTTGTAGACTCTTTTAGGGTTGCGCGTTGCAGAGAGAGGTACAGTTTACCTTAGTTGAACAAAGTTTAAAGTTAAATGGAGAAATAAGGAGGGAAGTGTCTCTATAGCTGCCTGAAAAGCTCCTGGAACAGGAAAACCCTGCAGGATGCAGCTGGCGCCTGCAACCCTCCGGACATCCCAGCTGTAGTGACCTGGCTGACCTTGTCATCCCCCTCAGTAGCAGGCATCCGATTCTCCTAAACCTGCGCCCTACCATTTTGGGGGCTACCTTCTGTGTCTGCTTCTTACTTTGCTGCTACAGCTTACTAACTAAGCCTCCCTATGTGTCCCATATTCAGCCTCACTAAGAACCACAGTGTGATCTCAGCCAGTCACCACTGAGATGGGCGGCCGTGTTGACGTATCTGGCCTCCTCCTGTGTAGCAGCAAGCCTTTGGATCTGGAACTGATTCCTGCTGCAGACAGCTCTGGCCAGGCCCTCAGGGTCATGTGGTGCAAAGTATCTGACCCATCATAAAGAACTATAGGTTTCATCAGGAGGGAGTTCTGGGCGTGGCACGCATTCAACGGATCATTGATATCTCAGCCAACTTAGGGTCAAGTCTATGACCCAACTCTGTAAGAAGTAATGTTGGCTATCTGCATTACTAGACTAGATGGAAATCTACATACTCTGGATCAAAAAGTAAGAGAACGAAGGAACCAGCAATAAGTAAGATGACAAGAATCAAATTAATCAGAGGTGTTACTAAGTAAAGGATTTTGTTTTTATTCATCCATCCATCCAAATCTTAAAGTATTTCTCAATATTTAATGAGGGACTATAGCTTCAAAGTCTGTGTCTCGTTGTATCAACCATCTAGGACACATTAGTAATTCCGAAGCTTTTAATTGATTAATGTTAGGAAAACCGACCAGAAGAACAATAATGTAGCATTTCTTGTAAGTAAAGCAAAAGGCAGTGGGGAATAAAAGGGAAGACATAAAGCAAAGAGTAATGTGGAGCGAGCCCTGCTGAGAGAAAGGATGCACACTTGAAAATGTGTTTGCAAATCTTGCATGCGCCGTACTCTCACACTTCCATGGATGGTTGCAAAGATGAGAGGGACAAATGTTCATTTGCGATTGGTGTAAATTCACAAAGACAAAGCAATGTAACATGTGACTGACCTTTTAAAGTAAGAAATTAAAAACTCCTGGCGAATGGACCAAGCAGCGTGAAGCAGGATGTGTAATCAGTATCTTTACCGAATAGCTAGGAAGGAGATGATGCGTTTTTAAAAGACGCCTTTTATAGATCACAACTTGAAATGGCAGGATTAGGAACACAATGGCAGACTGAATATCTTCAGGACCATTTCCTACAATCCTGCTATTTTTAGATGTTTTCTGATTATTTCTTCCTCTCGTCCAGGATCTTGCTTTTAGTGTCCTCCAAGCTGCTTGGGGTATCTGCTTTTCTCTTTTTAACCCCACCTCTCCTTCCCCATTCACATTCTTTATAACTTACATATCCTGCTTCTCTGTGAGGTTTTGAATCCTAGACAAAGGGTAATTTACAGCTGCCAAGTGGTCACCACAGTTTTGTAAATAGGGAACTTATTTGAGTTAATGATTATCATCGTACTTGGGTTTTCACTAGAGATCAAAGAACACTTTGGAACACTTTGATTTCGTATGTGATTGAACATTTTAGAGGCTCTATTTTGATGTTGCACAGGGAGAAGAGCACAAGTCCCCCTACGTGAACTGGCTCATGTTCCATAAGCCTTCCTCTGCAGTTCGCATTTATTTTATCCCTGACCCATCTCCAGCAGTCACGCAAACAGGTCTTAAATTGCTCGAATATCAGGATAACACATTTTAAACAGTTTGGTCAAGAATAACTTGTTACATTCTTCTTTGTTTCACCATGACTTTGAGGCCTTGCTTATAAATGGGTCAAGATGTTGATTATCTGAGATTAGTCGGGTGCTTAAATTATAATTCAGTATTGTACACTCCTATGTACGTGAATCTCCTACAAGACCTATTCTGGCAAGTAGTTGTTATAAAAGAATCGTATAAATAGGGCTTCAAGAAAAGCAAAGCCAGAAAGTAAGCATTCACTGAGTGACCAGCATATGAAAAATTTTTTAAACCTTTGCAAGAAATTGGGCATTTACCTAATGAAAGGAGACACATTGCTGCTTGTGAGAGGAATTGACGATTATGTATTACATTTGTGCTATCTGGTCAGGAAAGATGGAATGACTGAATCATATAAATGCTCCTCTGCACGTGATTTTAGCACCTTCTCAAAGTATTGGGTACGAATATCCTTTGGAGTTTGAAGACACTTCAGAAGTTGCTGGTTCTCATTTATGGCCTAAGTTTCCAAGCTCTATGAGCTATTTAGAGAAATACTCTCTTTTTAGAATTTGGTATCTCGAAGAAAATCCAAGGCACAGCTACAGTCACTGTCAACCTGATCCGTAGAGGGACTGAGTCCTTAGTTGAACACAATCTGCTCATTACTGAGCATTTATTAATTCCCTGAATGAAGTACAGAACAAGGATGATACAGTGGTCCCAACCTTTGTCTGCTCAACCCTCATAGGAACAAACAGGTCAGGATGACCCATCTTTCTACCTCCCCAAATCCCCCTACCCCATCCCCCAAACATGGTGGGAGAAAGGAGACGCAAAACAAAATGTATACAAGAGAGAGTTACTTGGAAAATATTGGTACTTCTATAGGATTTGAGGGTTGCTCATCTCTTCGACATCATTATGCTATGGCTTGCAAATTTCTAAGAATCACTTAGTGAGCTTGTTTAAAAAAAAAAAAAAAAAAATCCCCCCAGAGATTCTGATTCCAGTTCAAAAGCTTTGGTGAGGCCCCAGGACCCGCATTTTTAATTACCCTTTCTCTAAATCTGGAATGCTCTGAATAACTGCTTTTGCTGGTTGATAAATGTGGAGCATCTTGTTCTTTTCTACCAGTGTTTTCCTTGCAGAGATCAGACACACCCTTGTTTCCTTTCGACAGTTTGCAATTTTAATATTTCTATTTTTGTAACTCAGTGAGGGTTGAAGAGATTATTTTTCTAAAACTCTTTAAAGTGATCTATATTGTCAATTCTTAGAAAGCCTCTCTTAACCTTGAAAGTACTACTTTGGGAATTCTTAGAAGGGTCAAGTCAATATATGTGAGTTTTAGAGAGTAGGTTGTCCAACAGATGTCCCGTGTCTAAACAGTGTAAAACACTCATAATGTTAGAAATGCATGTTGAACGAAATCATTTAGTCCTTTGAAAAATGAATTTTCTACCCTGCCTGGATTCACTTTTCAGTGATGTATTTTAGGAGATGTAAAATAAAAGCTATTAAACTTGGTATATATATTATCCAAACACTAGTTTTTTAAAAATATAAAGTTAAAATATTGCTTTAAATATTTTGAACATATAAGTCCAAAAGAGCCAGAAGGATTTTTCTCCAGCTTCCTAAAAATAAACTGCCTTTGACTTAAACCATATATGGAATATTTATCCCTAAAGGAGACTTTTTTCTTTCTTGATTTTAAATTACTAAAACTATTTTGCATTCTTAACTACAGTATTCATTACTACGAATAGATTTTAATTTTTTCTTGTGCATATTTGAACTGCTTTACAGAATACTTATGTAGTATTATGTACAAGGATTGCTACTTCTGATGCTAATCTTCTACATGTAAATATAAAGGCAGAGTTTCCTAAAGCTAAAAACAAAACAAAAACTAATGTTAAACTTAGTATTTTTCCCATTTACTTATATTTAATTGTACTGGGAAAAGATGTATTCTATCTGTTTTTCTGAATATATGTTTTCCTTTCTATAAAATTTTCATTCTTGACCCTCAGGGCTTAATCTAAGTGTCTTTTTTTAAATTAAGTGTCTTAAAATAGTGTGGATATTGCAATGAGTTTTTATTTTTGTTGATAACAGATAACCTCATTCTGCGGTAAAGTGAGAATCTCCAGGTTTTAGAATTGATCTGTAGAGGGAGTTGGACACAATCTGATCATTACCGGGCATTTATTAATTCCCCGAATGAAACACAGAACAAGGAGGATACAGTGGTCAGGTTTCGTATACACCTTGTTTACTGCCTGGCATTGCGTTTCCCTAGGAAATCATAATTAAAGTTTCCTAGACTTAACAGATTCACAGTGTGAATGGTGTGATAGAACTGACAAGTTATAAAAGGGTATAGTATCAACATCTCAATGTTTCTCCTCAAGAACACTATTTTGGGGGAGGGGGTGTCTGGGTGGCTCAGTCGGTTAAGTGTCCGACTCTTGATTTTGGCTCAGGTCATGATCTCAGGGTCCTGGGATCAAGTCCCAAGTGGGGCTTCATGCTGGGCATGGTGTCTGCTTAAGGTTCTCTCTCCCTCTCTCTCTGTTCCTCCCCTGCTCACACACACGCTTTCTCTCTCTCTCCAAAAAAAAAAAAAAAAAAAAAAAAAAAAAAAATTGAAAAAAACTCTTTTTTTCATGTAAGAAACTAGAGGCAGTTTGTTTATAAACAGATATTGGATTTTCTGAGTGTGAGTTTGAAGTGTCTGGAAGTAAGAAAACAAAGTATTAGGAACAGATTTTCTCTTTAAATAGAATTGCAAGATACTCTGTATTTTTCTGAAGCATTCATAAGCATTTTTGAGAAGGCAGTAAGATCTGGTTCACCAGTGTGTCCTTATTTGAGAAGAGAGCCAACAATGAGAATTTATTTAAGAGAATGGTCCAGTCTTGCCCCCAGATCCCCAGGGCCTGCTATGATTCCAGTTTTGCGGGGGAGTGTGGGCCAGCCCAGAGAAGATCTGTGGGGACAGAGGGCTAGTTTAGAAGCAGTCCTGAAGACTCCATGATTTCCGGGTCTGTCTTTCCCTCCCTCCCTTCCTTTACTCTGTGAAGCAGTCTTATGACTGTCCAGATGGAGGTTAGGTATCAGGACTCTCTCACTTGCCAGGAGCACAAATTGGCCTGGGGGTAGAGTGGGATAAAGATAACCGATTGGTTTTGCAATAGAATCGCTAGGGGTATTTCGGCATCAGGCCTGGCTGCGTCCAAGGTAGCTAGCATCAGGAATCTCTTCTCCTGGATCCATCTGTAGGCTCTTCCTGTCATTCCCAGTGGCTTCATTCTCAATAACTGAATGACCTGATAGAGCTGATAGTTTAAAAAAAGGCAGAATTGGGGCACGTGGGTGGCTCAGTCGGTTGAGCGTCTGACTTTGGCTTAGGTCATGATCTCACAATTCGTGGGTTTGAGCCCCACATCAGGCTCTCTTCTCTCTCTCTCTCTCTCTCTCTCTCTCTCTCTCTCTCAAAAATAAACATTTAAAAAAATAATTAAGAGACAGAACTTTTCCCATGAAGTTTTTAATAATTAGAACCGAAGGGTATTATTCCTTCCAGGAGACAGAGGGGCAAGACTGGCCTGGTGGGCAGTTTTGCAAATTCTGGGTTCCTGTGCATACCTGAAATGGAAGCACATGTTACCCAAAATGGCGATGAGCAAGATGAACTAGAGAGTGAAGCTTGGAAGGCTTGAGAAGCCGAGATCGGACTTCCAGTTCTAGAAGACAAAGACGAAGTGTCAGAAGCCAGGGGCGTTGGAACTGGGTGGGGACAGATAATAAATTCAGAAGGAGGGAGGCTCATTTGAGGGGTTTGCTGGAACTGAATATTCAGATGCCCCCATTCTTGTGTCTGTTGTTTGTTGACTGCTTGTAGAGGGTGGGGAGAAGAGCATATTACAGACAGACGTCACATCCTTTACAATTTTGCTGTAGTCCGGGGCTACTCAGACAGAACTTTACGTTTTTATCTCATTGAATAAAAACCTAAGAAGTATCGACTGTTATCATTATCCCCATGTTAAGGATAAGGACACTGAAACCTCTCGGGACTAAGAAAGTTGGCCACAGCCACTGGCCCCACACAGGGCTGGAATCTGGCCAGAGGAGGGAATTTTCTGGAGTTTGGTCACCAAGCACCTAGCATGTGCCAGTCATGCTTTAAGGCTCTGTGATGCACTTTAAGAAGCACTCTAGGAAGTGATGTCATTTGGGTGTGAGTGTTTCATGAGGACTTAAGATCTCTCCTGAGAGAAAGTGTTGTCTTATCTCAGGAAAGAGTATGTCTGTCTTCCTCCCTGCTTGAATTCCTCCCTAAATTTTTCTGGGTTTTTTTTTTTTTTTTGATGTTTATTTATTTTTTTTAAGAGAGAGAGAAAGAGCATAAGAGGGAGAGGGGCAGAGAGAGGAGACAGAATCCCAAGCGGGCTCCATGCTGCCAACATAGAGCCCAATGCTGGGCTTGAACTCATGAACTGTGAAATCGTGACCTGAGCCAAAATCAAGAATGTGATGCTACCCAGGAGCACCAGTTGTGCTGAGTTTTATAGAACTCATTGACGGCCCCTGGCTCGATGCACTACCAGCTTTGTGTGTTGCTGTACCAGAGAATCACAGCCTTTTAAAGCTATACAGACCCCGGGGAAGACGAGAGATGCTAATCCAGTCTCCTCATTTTATAGGTTAGGGACCTGAGGGCCAGAGCAGATGAGTGGATTACTCAAGGTCACACAACAAGTTAGTGGCAGTGCTAAAGCCTGAACCTTATCTAATTCCAAATCCCGTGTTCCTTCCAGACCACACCCCAACCTTTTAAGTTTCATGTTTAAACATCCAAATAGAATAGCAGTCCCTTGCTGCTAACCAAAGTAGTTACATTTTGTGACCACCGGTCAGACCTAACATCAGAGGTTAGAACACCTTTCAAACTTGGGGCACCTGGGTGGCTCAGTCAGTGGAGCATCTGACTCTTTTTTTTTTTTTTTTTTAACGTTTATTTATTTTTGACGGAGAGAGACAGAGCATGAATGTGGGAGGGGCAGAGAGAGAGGGAGGCTCAGAATCCGAAACAGGCTCCAGGCCCCAAGCTGTCAGCACAGAGCCCGATGCGGGGCTCGAACTCACAAACCGTGAGATCGTGACCTGAGCCAAAGTCGGATGCTCAGCCGACTGAGACACCCAGGCACCCTGAGCATCTGACTCTTGATTTTCACTCAGGTCGTGATCCCAGGATCGTGGGATTGAGCCCCACGTTGGGCTGAGCATGGAGCCTACTTGGGATTCTCCCTCTCTCTCTCTCTCTCTGTGCCTTTGCCTCTCACCTGCTCACACGCACTCTCTCTCTCTCTCTCTCAAAAAAAAAAAAAAAAAAAAAAAGCTTTCAAACTGCCTTTCCTCTCCTCCTCCCTCCGCCTTCATTGTCTCAAGAATGCTTTGGTTCTTGGAATGGACAATAAACTCTCCCTCTTTGGGTCTCTCACTCCCTCAGCGTTTAGTGCATCACGCAATGAATATACGATTTTCTTCTGATGTGGTTTTACGTGTTTTAAACTCCGGTTTGACGAGTAGACATTTGCTGTAAGTGCCCAGATTGCAAATGGTAGCGAGGTGCTATAAAGATAAAATGTGATTATTGCAGTAAATACCCACAGATCGAGAGTGCCGGTTCCGTCTCCATTTCCTTTCCTTCTCATTTACTGGTTAAGTACTTAGCCTTTTAAAAAACCTTTCTGTGCAAATCAGTATGTAAAATATTTGCTGCATGTGTCCAATCTGAAAGTTAATGAATTACAAAAAAAAATTCTTATTTTGTGAAATAGCATTTTTAATCCCTTTCTGCATGAAGTGTGCGGCAATAGGCAGTGGCTTTTTTTTTTTTAATTTTTTTTTTCAACGTTTATTTATTTTTGGGACAGAGAGAGACAGAGCATGAACGGGGGAGGGGCAGAGAGAGAGGGAGACACAGAATCGGAAACAGGCTCCAGGCTCTGAGCCATCAGCCCAGAGCCTGACGCAGGGCTCGAACTCACGGACCGCGAGATCGTGACCTGGCTGAAGTCGGACGCTTAACCCACTGCGCCACCCAGGCGCCCCTAGGCAGTGGCTTTAACTGCGATGATGGTCTTTACAAAGCAGAGATTATGTTACTTCTGTGAAACTTCCAAATCCCCCTCTACATCCAGTAACTCTCCCTATGGACTAAATAAAGCAGAACCTATTATGCCTGTTTCATCCATTGTCTAACACTTAAATAAACTTTCCTCTCTGGCGCTCTCTATTCTCTTAAAAAAAAGGTAAAAGTTCTCTTTGTAAAGAAAGATTGTATTGATTTATTTGAGACACGATGCCAAATCTTTTAGCAAGAAGGGACAACTCTAAGGGTGGAATTTTTTTTTTTCCTTCTCATTTGAAACAATCTGTTTCTGGAAAATGTGGAATGTTTGCAAGATTTTTTAATAAGTGTAAGTTTCAGATGTCCAGTGTAGGGAAGGGAAGACGTTCACTCATTTTGGAGTTAAGAATAAACCTAATAAGGGTAGTTTTTTTGGAAAAAAAAAAAAAAAAAAAAGTGACTTGCTCCGAATGTGCCTGCTAGATGCAAATGCACTGTGGTCAGGCTGCAGACCCTGTCGTCAAATCATGGTCTGTTAGCCATGCCACCATGAAGTCTGGCTGTCTGGTTCATTCTGGGGTTGATTGACTACAGCTGGTCTTGGGAGCAAATGTCCCTTCGTATAACATTAAGGATTGCAAATTCCTACACCCTAGGATTCACCACCAGCTGAAACAGCAGCTGGGAAAGGGTTAGTTTATGATTTTGAGGGCAAGAACACAACTTGTGGTTACATCTGTCTGGAATCGTATTCTGTGTTTTCTAGAGACATTAACTCCAAACACTGGAAGCAATAAAAACATATATCATGGTTACATGGAACCGTGTTTCTTTCAGAAGGAGCTTGGAGATGTATTCATTTTATCTAACTCGTTTTTATTTCACCTTGGTTTTCCGAATGAAGTAATATAAATAAACACACAAATAATTTATAGAGATGGAGATTCTGAGCCACTAAGGCCTTAAGCAGCTGATTATAGTCAACTGAATCAGGACTGGGAATTGAATGAATCCCACTGACCTGTATATTGTTCTTGAACTGCTGTCCTTCTTTTGCTAGGTCACTGGCTGTTCGTTGAATGCATTGTTATCTGGTTACAATAATCGAAGGATCAGGGCTTTGGAACTAGCTGACTGATGTTTCAATCCTGGCCCGGTGATTTCTTGGTTGTGTAGAGGCAGCTCCCCATCAAAGCCTTAGTTTGTATATCATTTGGAAAAAGAAAAAGAAAAAAGAATAATCCTTCTCCTCTGGCTTATTGACAGGATTAAATAAGATAATAGAAGATCACTTAGTGGGGCATGATGTCCCTTATGTGAGGCACCTCGAGTGTTCAAATTCATAGAAACAGAAAGGAAAGTGGGGAGCGCATGGTGGCTCAGTCGGTTAAGGGGTCAACTCTTGATTTCTGCTCAGGTCATGATCTCACAGTGCATAAGATCAATCCCCACATCAGGCTCTGCATTAAAAGCTCGGAGCCTGGTTGGGATTCTCTCTAAAAATAAATAGGTAAACTTTAAAAAAAGAAGAAGAAAGGAGAATGGTACTTGCTAGGGCTGATGAGGGAGGGTGGGGAGTTAGTTTAATGGATACAAAGTTCTAGTTCTACAAGATGAAAAGAGTTCTGGAGATGGATGGTAGTGATGAGTGTGCCACGTGAATGTACTTAATGCCACAGAACTGTACTCTTAAAAATGGTTAAGATGGGGGGTGCCTGGGTGGTTCAGTCGGTTGAGCGTCCGACATCTGCTCAGGTCACGATCTCACATTCCGTGGGTTCCAGCCCCACGTCAGGCTCTGTGCCGACAGCTCGGAGCCTGGAGCCTGTTTCAGATTCTGTGTCTCCCTCTCTCTGCCCCTCCCCTGTTCATGCTCTGTCTCTCTCTGTCTCAAAAATAAATAAACGTTTAAAAAAATTTTTTTTTAATGGTTAAGATGGGATATTCCTCAGTATTGTATTCAACCACAGTAATAACAATAATAAACAGTGCTAGTGCTTTGCAGAAAACTCTGGTTAACCTGCCACGTTTGCCTTCTTTCCTAGTCTTGCTTATTGCTGTTGGCAAAGGGCTGATAGTCATTGGAGATCTGACCAGGAGTTATCTGGAACTCTCTGAGCCGGGTGGTCCTGCAAACTCTAAGTAGTGAAGCTACTTGTCCATTGGTTAGAAGCACAGACTCACACGTCATCAGAGATAACGTGAGCTCACAGAACGTCCAAATCCCACACTTTCATGTCATATACAAGGAAACTAAGGTCTGGAAAACTCAAGTGTTTTGCCTGAAATGGCATGTGAGTCAGTGGCAGAGATGTAACCAAAACCTAAGATCACGAATTCCTAGTCCAGTTTGTTTCCCAAGAAATCTTGGATCTGCAGGTGTCCTGGGCCACTCTGTGACCTCAAATTGAGCTGTTTTCTATACTCTCACCAAATAATTTCAGAGACTAGAATATAAAACATTCCCTCTACAGGTGGGGTGCCTAGGTGCTCAGTCAGTTAAGCACCCGACTCTTGGTTTCAGCTCAGGTCATGATCTCACAGTTTGTGAGATCGAGCCCTGAATCAGGCTCCATGCTGACAGTGTGGAGCCTGCTTGGGATTCTCTCTTTCTTCCTCTCTCTCTGCCCCTTCCCTGCACCCCCTCTCTCAAAATAAATAAATAAACTTAAGGAAAAAAAAATTTCCTCAACAGGCAGTTGTAAATAGCTTGATCAAGGGATAAATGGACGGTAGTAACTGCATTTAAATTATGCTATTTGAGGACATATGGAATATTCAGCTCTTTATGCAGTCAAACCCATCAGTCGTTTCCTTAGTGATTTGTTCTCCCACTTTGAAGTTCAGAAAGTCTTTCTAAACCAGAAGTTATTAAAGATACATTTCATCATCAAAAAATATATATTTACTATTTGATAAACCTTGACATATGTAGAGACTGTGAAACCATCACCACAATCAAGATAATGACATGTCCAGGGTGCCTGGGTGGCTCAGTCAGTTCAGTGACCAATTCTTTTTTTTTTTTAATGTTTATTTATTTCTTTTGAGAGAGAGAGAGAGAGAGAGAGCACAAGCACAAGAGAGAGAGAGAGAGAGAGAGCACAAGCAGGAGAGGGGCAGAGAAAGAATCCCAAGCAGACTCCACGCTGTCACCACAGACCTGGATGTGGGACTTGATCCCACAAACCCATGAGATCATGACCTGAACTGAAATCAAGAGTCAGACGCTTAACTGACTGAGCCATCCAAGTACCCTCAACCAATTCTTTATTTTGGCTTAGGGTCGTGAGATCAAGCCCCTTGTCAGGCTCCATGCTGTGTGAGATTCTCTCTCTCTCTCTCTCTCTCTCTCTCTCTCTCTCTCTCCCTCTGCCCGTCTCCCCTGCTCTCTCTGTCTCAAAATAATAAAATAAAATAAAAAAGATAATGACATTTCCATCACCCTCAAATGTTTCCTTGTTCCCATTTTTTTGTGTGTGATGACAAATCTTAGGATCTACTCTTGTAACAACTTTTCTATGCATCATACAGCAGAGTGCATCATCATGTTGTACATTACATCCCCAGTACCTATTTATCTTATCACTGGAAGTTTGTATCATTTGACCATCTTCCTCCAGTTTCCCCTCCCATTCCCTCTGTCTTTGGTAACCTTAGGACCAATCTCTTTTTCTATGAATTTGGTTTTTTTGTCTTAGATTCCACATATAAGTGAGATTATACAGTATTTTTCTTTCTCTGTCTGACTTATTTCACTTAATAGGATGCCTTCAGGGTCCTTCCATGTTGTCCCAAATGGTAGGATCTCCTCATTTTTTTTATGGCCAAATGCTGAATTATATTGCATTTTGTGTATATCCATCAGTGGACACTGAGGTTGTTTCCATGTCTTGGCTACCATAAGTAATGCTGCTATGAACATGGAGGTTCAGATATCTCTTTGAGTTAGTGTTTTCATTTCCTTTGGATATATTCCCAGAAGTGGAATTGCTGGGTCATATGGTCGTTCTATTCTTTTTTTTTTTTTTAACATTTATTTATTATTGAGAGACAGAGCTTGAGCATGGGAGAGGCAGAGAGAAGGGGAGACACAGAATCTGAAGCAGGCTCCAGGCTCTGAGCTGTCAGCACAGAACCCGATGTGGGGCTCGAACTCACAGACCGCGAGATCGTGACCTGAGCCGAAGTCGGACGCTTAACCGACTGAGCCACCCAGGTGCCCCGGGTCATTCTATTCTTAATTTTTTGAAGATGCTACATACTGTGTCCCATAGTGGCCTCACCAATGTATAATCACACCAACCAGTGAACATGGGTTCTCCACCCTCACCAGCATTTGTTCTCTCATCTTTTTGATGACGGTTGTTCTACAGGCATGAGGTGATGTCTCACTGTGTTTTAATTTACATTTCCCAAATGACTAGTGATGTTGAGCATCTTTTCATCTGCCTGTCAGCCTTTTGTATATCTTCTTGGAGAAATGTCTATTCAGATCCTTTGCCCATTTTTTAAAAAAGTTTATGTATTTGAGAGAGAGGAGGGGGGCACACAAACAGACAAGGGGCAGAGAGAGAGGGAGGCAGAGGATCTGAAGCAGACTCCATGCTGACAGAAGGAAGCCTGATGCAGGGTTCAAACTCACAACCGTGATACCATGCCCTGAGCTGAAGTTGGACGCTTAACCAACTGAGTCACCCAGGAATCCCACCTTTGCCGTTTTATTAAATTGGGTTATGTGTTTTGCTTGGTCTGTGTTTGTTTTGTTTGGAGTTGAATATGGTATTTTTTTCGTATGTTTTGGATATTAACCCCTTATCAGATATATGGTTTGCAATTTTTTTCCCATTCCATAGGTTGTCTTTTCATTTTGTTGATTTTTTTTTTTTTTTTTTTTTTTTTTGCTGTGCAGAAGCTTTTTAGTTTGATGGAACCCTACCTGTTTATTTTTTATTTTGTTTCCTATGCTTTAGTATCATATCCAAAAAAAGCATGACTAAGACCCATGTCAAGGAGCTATATTCTTTGTTTTCTTCTAGGGGTTTTATGGTGTCATGTCTTACATTAAGTCTTTAAGCCATTTTGAGTTGATTTTTGTGAGTAGTATAAAATGTGGGTCCAGTTCCATTGCTTTACATGTGAATATCCGATTATCCCAGCACCATTTATTCACAAAACCAACTTTTCTCCATTGGGTATTCTCAGCTCCCTTGTCAAATGTTAGTTAACCATATATACATAGGTTTATTACTGGGCTCTCACTTCTGTTCCATTGGTCTATGTGTCTGTTTTTATGCCAGTACCATACTGTTTTGACGATTATAGCTGAATAGTATAGCTTGAAATCAGGAAGTGTGATGTGTCCTACTTTGTTCTTCTTTCTCAAGATTGCTTTGGCTATTTGTGGTCTTTGTGGTTCTATATAAATTTTAGGAGTATTTTTCTACTTCTGTAAAAAAAATGCCATTGGAATCTTGATAGGGATTGCACTGAATCTATAAATGCCTTTTGTTAGTATTGACATTTTAACAATACTAATTCTTCCAATACATACACACAGGATACCTTTCCATTTATTTGTTTCTTCTTTGATTTCTTTCATCAATGTCTTGTAGTTTTCAGAGTACGGATCTTTCCAACCTTAGTTAAAATTATTCCTAAGTAGGGCGCCTGGGTGGCGCAGTCGGTTAAGCGTCCGACTTCAGCCAGGTCACGATCTCGCGGTCCGTGAGTTCGAGCCCCGCGTCGGGCTCTGGGCTGATGGCTCAGAGCCTGGAGCCTGTTTCCGATTCTGTGTCTCCCTCTCTCTCTGCCCCTCCCCCGTTCATGCTCTGTCTCTCTCTGTCCCAAAAATAAATAAACGTTGAAAAAAAAATTAAAAAAAAAATTATTCCTAAGTATTTTATTGTTTTTGATGCTGCAGTAATTAGGATCAATTTCTTTATTCTTTTTCAGGAAATTCAGCGTTATATCCTTGTTTCTATATTTAACGTCATTCTCCATTCTCATCACATGACATACCTCATGTCATGGAATCATACATATTCCATTTTTGTTCCTTTCTTTTACTCAGTGTAATTATTTTGAAATTCATCTAGGTTGTTGCACTTATCTATACTTCATTCCTTTCTATTTCTGAGTAGTGGTCCATTGTTTGGATATGCCGCAATCTGGTTATCCGTTTAGGTGTTGGCATGTATTTGGGTTGTTTCCAGTTTGGGGCTATTACAAATACGGCTGGTATGGTCACTCAGGTAAAGTCTTTGTGTGGACATGTGATTTCTGTATTAACCATGTGTGTTCAAGTGCACCTTTTATAGGCAAACTAACCAATACATAACCCAGACTCCCCAGCTTCCTCTCTTACGGTTCATATATTCCAGACCACTCTCTACCTGCTGTAACCATCCAAGGCTAAGTATTAGACAACTAGGATCTCCCCTACACCCTGGAGCCTACTGAAATCTTCAAACTAGCAAATCCTAGTCCTGTTTAGCTTGCTTATTACCCTGACTCACCCAATCCTTCCCGCAAAAACCATAGTAAAGGCTCTTGCCCATGATTTCCCCTCACTCTCTCTGCCTCCTGACTGACCCCAGTGCTTCCCCTTGTGGTGCCTCTGAGTGTGTCATGCCTTCTGTTTCTAGGGAACTGTGAATAAAACTTCTTCCTTCTTAACAGTCATCTCTGTGTATGTGTATCTGACTGTACCTAACTAAAACAAATCTTAGATACATTTTGAAATACCTTAATTACTCCTGAGTATATCCTGGCTGTGGAATGGCTATATCACATGGTTAGATACATGTTTAAGTTTTTAAGAAACTACCAAACTGTTGTCCAAAGTGTTTGTGCCATTTTACATTCTCAACAGCAGCATATGAGAGTTCCAGTTGCTCCACTTTCTATCAACACTTGGCATGATCAGTGTTTTTTATTTTAGCCATTTTAAGCACTGTGTATCTCAATGTGACTTTACTGTTCAATGTCAATTATGTTTTTTTGTGTGCTAATTTTCCATCCTTATATCTTCTTTGGAGATCCATCCGTTCAAATTCCTTGCTCACTTTTTTATCGGGTTGTTTTTCTTATTGCTGATTTTTGATAGCTCTTTATGTATTCCAGTACATATGCTTTGTCAGATATATGGCTTGCAAAGATTTTCCCTCCAGTCTGTCTGGCTGGTCTCTCAGTTCTCTTAGCAGTATCTTTTGAAGAGCAGGAATTTTTAATTTTGATGAAGTCCATTTTGTCAATTTGTTCTTTTGCAGATCTTGTTTTTGATGTCAGACTTTGCCTGTCCCATGGTTACAAAGATTTTTCTCTTCATTTTCTTCTAGAAGTTTTATAGTTTCAGGATTCACATTTAAGGCTTTGATATATATAGTACTACATTCGCTTTATGTAGTTGGCAAAATATCAGATGAAATTTGTTCACTTTTTTGTATATGGATATCCAATTCTTCCTGCACCATTTGTTGAAAAGACTATTCTTTCCTGTAGAATTGCTTTCCTACCTTTGGCAAAAATCGGTTGTCCATATATGTGTAGGTCTATTTCTGGATTCTCTATTGCATTCCATTCATCTATTTGGTGATCTTTCTGCTAATTTCATACTGTCTTGCTTACTATAACTTTATAATCAGTCATCAGGTCAGATAGTGTTAGTCCTCCAACTTTTTTTTCTTTTTTCTTTTTTCTAGTTGTTTTGGGCATTTTAGGTCCTCTGCATTCAATATGCATTTTATTAGCACGTTGTCAATTTCTACATAAACAAACACTCTGGGGTATTGATTAGAAAATATCAATTTGTGAAAAACTGACATCTTAATAGTAAATATTCCAACCCATGAAAATGGTATATACTTTACATTTATAAAGGTCTTAACTTTTCTAAACAATATTTTATAACTTTCAGTGTTGTATGCCCCGCATTTTTTTGTGAAATTGATCCTTAAGTATTACAATTTTTTGATGCTATATGAATAATAGTCTTTTTTCATTTCAATTTTCAATTGGAAAAAGCCTTGTTACATCAAACTTGAATGCTCTGTTTCCATAGAGAACAGACAAACAATGGTTTCCCTGTTCTATTTTGGCCTCTATCTCTCTCAAGAAGTTCTACAAATGGATTTTCCTCTTGGCCTTTCAAACTAAATGCCAAGAGTCCTATAATGAGACTGAAAATGTAACCATATTGCCCTGAAGGAGCTAACTGTGCTGTCCTCTTTTGCAAAAGCAGCTCAGCAAACTGAGTATATTAGAGACACAAATTTCTTGGGCTTGTAAGGATTCTGTCAAGAATGTGTAATGGGGATGAATTACTCTTGCCATGAGAACTTCAACTTTTGCACTTCCTGACTTCAGTATGGCTAAAATTGAAATACGAAAGTAGTCCCCAAAGGGCTTGAATTTAATAGCATTAATTACCAGGCCCCCACAAATCTATAAATTCTTATTTAAAAATTCGACTATTCTATTTGTAATCCCCAGGCACGCTTAACATTTAGTGCCTTACCTGTAAACTTTTCAAAAAGCAAACAATTTCACCTCTGACATCAAATCCTTAGAAGGAGTGAGTGAACAGCCTTGTCTCCCCAAAGAAATAGCTGTCCTCAGGAGGTGTCTTGTGATCTAAATCTGGCTTGATCTTATCTCCTCTTCCATACAACGCTTATTCTCTCAACCCTGAGGAAACATGTCTGGTAAGCTACTTCAGCATAAAATATTAAGAATAGAGAACAGGTTAGCACTCCTAAGAGTATTTGCATTTCAAAAGCCTATAACTCAAATGCAGAGACTTCTAGTGTAATGGTGGATTTCAGGCATTATGGGAGGGAAAGAAATAGGGGGATAATAAAGCCTTCTGACATCCCCTCAGATCTCCTTGTTTGTCATACTTTTTGGTAGTTCTGATCCAACCTTCACCTCTGACTATGTGAAGGTTGGGCTCTAACTCCTGAAAGACATTATTAATGTACACAAGACATTTTTCGTCTTTATATCCCAACTCTGTAACAGTGGATCATGGATTTCTTCTTTTTCTTTTTTTTTTAATACGTCTCTCACAGCAAAGTTGAGAAGATAAAACATGATATGCAAATTCACACTAAAGAAAGTTCATGTCCAGGTTGAGTTGGCATTATTACCATTATCCAACTCCTTCTTTACCATGCCAGCCTCTGAGGCACTGGCAATTTTTAGTGACATTTACTAAGTCTGTTAAAGTCTTCAGTGTCCTTCAATTCAGAGTCAATTTAGGGAACCAGGAAAGACACACATAGAGATAAAGGAAACATAGCCCAAGCTCAGCTGTGCTCATACATGAGGATGAATGGCAAGAAGGTGATAGGTAAGAAATGATACTAACTAGATAGAATCATCTTAAAGAAGCTTTATAAATCTAGTGAGCTTAAAGATAACTCTGAAGAAGAAAAGAGAAATAATCTAACAGAGAAACAAAGGTGGGATGACTCAAGTGCCAAGTGGTACCTTTAAGACTCACACACACAACATAAGTGCACCCCATACCCTAAATTACAAGTATTTTAAAGAGTCCACATCCCTGGAACTGGTTAAGAAAATATGAAATTTGAGTTCACTAACATCTTCAAAAATATTTTCTACCAAATCCCATGCAGGGGAAGGGCAGCCTCTGAAAATGTCGAGTTCTCCTAAAGCATGAAAATAGCAAAGATTGTGCACTTTTAAAGGAAGTCTGCCTAAAGCCATGCTTTGTTTTCACACTTCTCTGTGAGCATCAAACTACCACCATGTCTTTGTTCTAGGTTTTCCAACAAAAATTTAACACAGGCTAACATCAGCCATGCATTATCCTTGAGGAGGCGTTGTTGGCATTTGGCAGGGCCACCCTCCCACCTCTTCATCCCTGTTGACAGAGGCTGAGCTGAGGCCTGTCCTTGAGCTGAGCAAGTACCTGTCTCTCCCCTGCGTGAGAGGAGGCGAGAAGATGGAGTTGTCTCTGAGTAGCGCAGCCCATCACATGGTACCAAGGGTGACTTAGAAGAACTAAAGCACCATGCCTGTATTACTGATCTATTACTGCACAAAAAAAATCACTCCCCAAAATGTCAGTCTAAATAATAAATAGTTATTATCTTACAGTTTTTCTGTATTAGGAATCTGTTTAGCTGGGTAGTTCAGGCTCAAGGTGTCTTGTGAGGTTGTAGTTAAGCCGTCACCCGAGGCTGGAGTCACATGAGACTAGAGGATCTGCTTCTAAGCTTACTCATGTGCTTGTTAGCAAGGCTGTTTTTTTTGCTAGTGGTTGGTTATCTCATTTCCTCACCACAAGATGTTTGAACATCCTCAGGACATGACAGCAGGTTTCCCCAGAGTAAGTGATCCAAGAGAGAGATACCAAGATGGTGGCCACATTCTGGTATAACCTAATCTTGGAAGTGATACAGCATCACATCTGTCACATTCTATTGGTCTTAGAGACCAACCCTGATATAAAGTAGGAGACTACTGGAGGTATGAATATCAGGAGGCAGAGATCACTGGGAGCCATCTTGGTGGCTACCAACCACAATACCTCTACTCTGTTGAGAGCATAGCTGGCTCTGGTTTTGGACACAGTATATATCAGGTAACATAGCTTAGAGGTCTTGCAATGTAGTGACAAGATTAGTAGAGTAGGAGTAAAGAGGTTTGGATTCAAGTTCAACTCTACAATTATGAATGTCATGTGATTTTGGAACGCTTCTTAATCTTTTGGATATCTTCTTTCAATTATGAAATGAGAGGGTTGTTATTAATAACCTCAAAGATATCATTCAGTTCTAAAATTCCATGCCACTAAGAAATATTCCATTTGGGACGTCAATATTATAAAGGCAATTTTGTTTAACAAGATGGGCAATTCCAATGAGCTTTCTCTTATTTCAGAGTAATAAACCAACCAGAGAAACGACCCCCTTGGGATTTCTTGAACCTTATTTCTTTTCTCTTCATTTTACATACTTTACTCTAGTAAGTAAGCCTCAAAACAACATATTTTTAATTATATAAGTCTTCAAGGTGTAACACACATTTTAGTATGCAAGTGAATTCATCCATAAATCCCATTAGGAAGAAATTGGACATGGGAAGCTTTCTAATTCTAGTCTTCCATCACCTGATGGCTGATGTTTCAATGGGTGGCCATTTGACCAGAGCTACCAGAAGTAGCCTTTTGATAAGGATACTCCCTGATTCCTGACCCACATAAATGAATTAAAATGCTCCTTCATGTCTCCAATCTCTAAGTCTAGAGAGACAGCTGCAAACAGCCTTGCGTACACAGTGCAGACTAGTAGCAGAATGAGCAATGGAGATCTTTATCTCTGGTACTAGCCCGGAGCAAGCAGAGGGCAGGGAAAAGCATCTTGGGAGGTTTAACTCTTGAGATGAGAATGGAAACACCACTCATTTGCTTATCTTTTAATTCCTCCAACATTCCAAACAGGCTCCCACTTGAAGGCCTTTGCTTTTGCCCTGCCTGGGAATCACTTATCCCATTTCATTGATCTCCCCTTCCGATAAGCTTTGCTCAGCCATCAAGCTCAAGTGGTGCCCTTCCCCTGCAGTCCTGCTACACTGCAGTCTACTGTCTTAGAGCACTTAGCACCATCTGAAAGCGCCTTGCTAGCATGCCTGTCTAAGGTGCTCACCTCCAATAGAATGTAGATGGTCTGAGAAAGGTAAGCCTGTCCTGTTTGTGGCTATATCCCCAGTGCCTACAACAGTTTCCGGCGCAGAGTGGATACTCAAGAAACATTTGTCAAATGGATGAATGAATTGGTCAGTTTGGAAAGGCTTGTGGTTTGATAGAAGTGAGTTTCAGGAGATGTTTGGATCATGGTATAAAAGAATATCAACTGGGCCTTTTCCCTTTTCCCTTGGATTTGGTAACCAGAGACTGGATCTAAGAACAAAGAGTCTTCAAGTATCCCACACATTGAAGATAGCCCCCAACAACTGGAGGCAGACATCTTCCCCCAAGGCTTTGAGAGGAATATGCCCTGCTACCAGAACCAATAACAGAGCCCCAGAAAGGGATCGAGGTTTCTGGGAATAACTGGCACCACTCCATGAATGTAGTGCTTACTGCAGCAGGGGGTCTCTGTGTGGAATGGTAGGGGTGCTCTCCCCTCTTGAAGCCTTAAGGGAATATTGGCTTGATGGGAAAGGTACTAGCAAGAGGAGGAGACTGGCACATCTCTTGCTGGCTGGACTTCTTCACAGGTTGCAGATTGGTTCCTGTGCCCTGTTGTTTTGGGGAAAGGGAATAGGAAAAAGGAATGGCAAGGCAAAACAAAGACCTGGTTATGAAGCTGAAGGTAGTTATAATGCATACGATGGCAAGGATGGATGAGATTCTTGCCTGGACCGGTGGGGGTGGGGTGGGGGTGGTTTGGGGGAGGCAGTACTGACGCCATTTTAAGAGTTCTCCACTGGCACACAGGGCTCCTGAGTTTCTAAGAGAATGCTTGGGTATGGGGTGGAGGGAGAGTGCATTTGATAGTGGGGTCTGTGTTGGAGTGAGAATGTTGACCAGGAGTCTGATGGTGCACCTCCAAGGACTGTGTAGATCCTCCAAAACTAGCCAGAAAATTCAGTCAGGCACCTAAGAACCACATTTGGATCCTGTCACAGAGTAGATGCCAAGAGCTTATTAGAGTTAGCCTAAGAAGCAAAGAAAACCACCAGAGAAGATTCACCTGATACCTCCTCAATGCCCCAAACCTACTGGGGAGACAGATTTTGGGGAGGAGGTGCCCAGAGACCCGTGATGTCAAGTTCAATGGCATATCACTAAAACCACAGCCCAGCCTGTGCTGGGAAAGGGAAAGGTTGAGATTTAAACTGGATACAAGGTTCAAGTTTTAAGCCAATCTGGACTTTCATAACTGAAGGTGACCAGAAGTTTACAGGATGTAGCTGAGAGGTCACTGAGGGACAGAAAATGATATTTGACAGCATGGTTGAAGGCAGTGCCTGGAAAAAATAAATTAAACTGTTCTGTGCTTTCAACACTGAGTTCAGACTATCCAATCACCTGGTTACAGGAGGCAAAGGGCAATTCAGTGGACTTATAGTAAACAAGTTTCTCAGGCATTTGCTTTTTCTTTGTGTGAACTATTGGCAGTTTTTGTCAGAGGGTAAGGTGACAAGACAGTTTATAAAATCCCCAATTCAGGGGTGCCTGGGTGGCTCAGTCAGTTGAGCGTCCGGCTTTAGCTCAGGTCATTATCTCACTCTTTGTGAGTTCGAGCCCCGCGTCAGGCTCTGTGTGGAACCTGCTTCAGATTCTGTGTCCCCCTCTCTCTCTGCCCCACCGCTGCTTGTGCTCTGTCTCTCTCTGTCTTTCAAAAACGAATAAACATAAAAAAAATTTTTTTTTTTATAAAATCCCCAATTCAAGACTTACCCTGAGTACTACAAACTCAGTAGCCCTTATTCGTCCATGTGCTTTCCCCCTATGACAGGACTCAAAGCTAATTTTCTGAAACTCATTTTCTTACAGCTTCAAAGGCTTTTTTTAGACCTCTGGGCAAATCACGTTTAAAATTTCAAAGATACTTTTTACTAAAATTGAGCGACTGGATGAGAGAAAAACACCACCCTCGTATCCTTCTTACTTGATAAATGAATCACTAGGGAAACCTGTGAAGCTATCCCTGAATGGGTGGACATACCGGAAAGGCATTTTCTGTTGCTGCTGAAGGCTAGTTTGAAGAAAGACCTACAAAGTCCATGTTCAGAAGGGCATGAGTGAGAAGACACGGTTTAGTTATTGGTAGCTGGAGGAGAAATGCTTTTGGAAAGGCATGTCAGTTGATTAACTTATAAGTTAAGAATACAGCTTTGAGAGTTACATAATCTATTTTTAAGGAGAAAGTACAAGACCCCTGTCTGGCTCAGCATGAGACAGCATGCGACTCTTGATCTGGAAGTCATGAGTTCAAGCCCCACATTGGGCATAGAGTTTACTTCAAAAAAAGAGAGAAAAAAATACATTTCTTGAAAGGTAAAATAAAACAAAACAGAAAACACACTTTTAACATAAAAGAAAAGATAATGAATAGTAAACTGGTAAAAAAACCCACCTTGCTTGGAACTCTCTATTCTTTGTTTTATGGTGGCTTGGCTCTTAAGAACTCCTCTCCGCTACCTGGTAAAAAAACACACTGGAGGGGTGCCTGGGTGGCTCAGTCAGTTAAACATCTGATTTCGGCTCAAGTCATGATCTCATGGTTCATGAGTTCGAGCCCCACATCAGGCTCTGTGCTGACAGCTCAGAGCCTGAATCCTGCTTTGGATTCTGTGTCTCCCTCTCGATCTCTCGCTCTATGCCCCTCCCCCACTTGTGCTCTGTCTCTCTGTCTCTCTCTCAAAAATAAATAAATAAAACATTAAAAAAAACCACTGGATAACAGAATAACATTCACTTAGAGAGATTAGAAAGGTTGTGTGTGTGTGTGTGTGTGTGTGTGTGTGTGTGTGTGTGTGTGTGTTAGTTTAGATGTTAAAAAAAAAAAGGTAAAGCAAACCAATGCCTTGTATTATGTGTCCTGGAAAGAATTTTGTGGAATTCATTTGTAAAGTCATTTGTTGGTTAACATCCCAAGCACAGGGCACCTTTACCTTTCCCACAATCCTATACAGCCTATGCAAACCTAACCTGGGAAGGAACTGCCTCCCGACCCTCTCAGGCAGTCAAAGGCTGGCAGTCTTACAAGGGCTCAGGCCAGGCCAGGCCATCTCGCTTCCAGGGGCCCGAGGCTTTTTCCACCTTTGCCCAACATTCACAACTGTGAAAAACCCACCAGTCTTCTATTATATGATTAAATCCATTAACCAGCCCCTTTCCTCACTGACCCTACTCCCTTCGCTTACAGAAAAACACTATTTTCTAGTCATCATTTAGACCAAGTATAGGAATTAAGCTTCATCTCCTTTCACAATTTCTGTCTATTATTAAAAGATGCTAAAGGTGCTGTACTGACAAGGAGTCTGCACAAGATTCTGGTCAGGACTCAGTGGTAAAGAGGAATATGATGGATCGACAAGGTCCTGGAGCAGAGTGGCAACATGTTGACAAAGCATTTGTCTTTCCCTGGCTAGGCACTGCCTCTTCTCTTAAAACCATGACCTTTGTTATAAAGAAGATGTGGCATGTATACAATGGAATATTACTCAGCCATAAAAAAGAGTGGCATCTTGCCATTTGCAATAACACAGTGGAGCTAGAGAGTACCGTGTTAAGTGAAATAAGTCAGTTGGAGAAAGACATACACCTTATGATTTCCCTCGCTGTGGCATTTAAGAAACAAAACAAGCCAACCAAGGGTGAAAAAAGTGAAAGTGAGAAAGATAAGCCGAGAAACAGACGCTTCAATGCTTAAATATAGAAAACAAACTTACGGGGACCAGAAGGGAGGTGGGTTGGTGGGCGGGTGAAATAAGTGAAGGGAATGAATGAGGACACCCGTCTTGGTGAGCACTGAGTAATGTAGAGAATTGCTGAGTCACTATATTGCACACCTGAAACTAACACAACACTGTATGTTAACTAGACTGGAATTAAAATTAAAAACTTAAAAAAAATAAACTTTTGTTGGCGAATAGAACATCAAGATCCTAATTCTGGCAGATTCTTCACACTCCGACTGCTTGCTGAATCCTGGGGATTTCTGGGGGTATGGGACACAGAGAACTAAAAATCATAAGATTTGAGTTCTTAATTATAGTAAAAAGGATTATGACCATCAATAATTAACTTTCTTGTAGATGCGAGGTAATATATAGATATAGGTATAGGGTACAGGCATACAATTCCTAATCCTTAAAGCATATTTATAAGGAGGCAATTATTATTTTTTCAGATGAGGAAACAGGCCTGAAGAAAGGATGGAATTTGCCCGAGGACACATGCAAGTAAGCAGATAAGCTGGGCTTCAGTCCCGAGTTTGTCTGCCTAGAGCATGGCCTCATTCCAAAGAAAACTTGTAAGCAGAAGCTGAAATACTGCAGGGCCATTTCCTCTGTGCCATGGAGACCTTTTGCGGAGGGGTGGGGATGTGCAGAATTCTTTCCCTATGTGGGATCCCTGCGTTTTCTCTTTTAGGAGAAACATGACAGAAGAGCCGATTACTCAAGAATGAGGTTCTTTTCTGTATGATAAAGTGAGGTGAGAAGAAAGGCAGACTCACCAGTATGTGGGAGGATTTCCTGACGTCCCCCCGGCAGCAGCAGAAGGGCCCGTCCCTGTTTAGTGCCCTCACCAAAGCCAGTCTCGGGCTCTCCCTGGCCACTGCTTGACATGTTAGCCGCAAAGGACACTGCTTCCCAGGGCACCCCACCTCTCGGTTCCTGGGGAAATGGCTTTTAATTTTTTAAGCAAAAGAAAACCCCGTGGTAAAGAGGTCATTTTTCATCTGGATCATCAAGCAGCAGTTTTGAAGTTGTGTTTCCACACCCGGGTGTGCTTGCCAAGTGTGTGATCCAGGCACTGGAGGGGCTCATTCAGAGGCACAATTCATGAGATTCCAGCCACCAACAGGGTCTGTTGAACCAGGTAGGAAGGTTGGCTGCCCTGGTAAGCTTAGTTAATTCCAGAAGCAGGAGATATGGCAACATTTCCCCAAATCTTCCACACAGCAAATTTTTGTGTTTGCCCACTATTATCTTTGCTTTTTTAAAATTTATTATAAATTAAAAATTTATATAATTAATTTAATTAATTTAATGTATTTAATTTATTATCAATTATACTTTAATTTATTTTTTAAATTTACATCCAAATTAGTCAACATATTGTGCAACAGGGATTTCAGAAGTAGATTCTGTAATGCCCCTTACCCATTTAGCCCATCCCTTCTCCTACAACCCCTCCAGCAACCCTCTGTTTGTTCTCCCTATTTAAGAGTCTCTTATGTTTTGTCCCCCTCCCTGTTTTTATATTAGTTTTGCTTTCTTTCCCCTATGTTCATCTGTTTTGTCTCTTAAAGTCCTCATATGAGTGAAGCCATATGATATTTCGCTGACTCTGACTAATTTCGCTTAGCATAATACCCTCCAGTTCCATCCACGTAGTTGCAAATGGCAAGATTTCATTCTTTTTGATTGCTGAGTAATACTCCATTGTATATACATACCAAATCTTCTTTATCCAGTCATCCATCGATGGACAGTTGGGCTCTTTCCGTCCTTTGGCTATTGTTGATAGTGCTGCTATAAACATGGGGGTGCATGTGTCCCTTCGAAACAGCACACCTGTATCCCTCGGATAAATGCCTAGTAGTGCCATTGCTGGGTCGTAGGGTAGTTCTCTTTTTAACTTTTTGAGGAACCTCCATACTGTTTTCCAGAGTGGCTGCACCAGCTTGCATTCCCACCAACAATGCAAATAGATCCTCTTTCTCCGCATCCTCACCAACATCTGTTGTTGCCTGAGTTGTTAATGTTAGCCATTCTGACAGGTGTAAGGTGGTATCTCAGTGTGGTTTTGATTTGTATTTCCCTGATGATGAGTGATGTGGAGCATTTTTTCATGTGTCGGTTGGCCATCTGGATGTCTTCTTTGGAGAAGTGTCTATTTGTGTCCTTTGCCCATTTTTTTCACTGGATTATTTGTTTTCCTGGGTGTTGGGTTTGATAAGTTCTTTATAGATTTTGGAAACTAACCCTTTATCTGATATGTCATTTGCAAATATCTTCTCCCATTCTGTCGGTTGCCTTTTAGTTTTGCTGATTGTTTCCTTTACTGTGCAAAAGCTTTTTATTTTGATTAGATCCCAGTAGTTCATTTTTGCTTTTGTTTCCCTTGCCTCTGGAGGCGTGTTGAGTAAGAAGTTGCTGCAGCCAAAATCAAAGAGGTTTTTGCCTGCTTTCTCCTCAAGGATTTTGATGGCTTCCTGTGTTACATTTATAGGTCTTTCATCTATGTTGAGTTTATTTTTGTGTATGGTGTAAGAAAGTGGTCCAGGTTCATTCTTCTGCATATCGCTGTCCAGTTTTCTCAGCACCACTTGCTGAAGAGACTGTCTTTATTCCATTGGATATTCTTTCCTGCTCTGTCAATGATTGGTTGGCCATACATCTGTGGGTCCGTTTCTGGGTTCTCTATTCTGTTCCATTGATCTGAGGGTCTGTTTTTGTGCCAGTACCATACTGTCTTGATGATTACAGCTTTGTAGTTTTTCTTTTTTAATGTTTATTTTTGAGAGAGCACAATCAGGGGAAGGGCAGAGAGGGGGACAGAGAGAGGAAACAAAGAGGGCTCTGTGCTGACAGCAGTGAGCCCAATGTGGGGCTCAGACTCACACACCATGAGATCATGACCTAAGCCAAAAGTCTGATGCTTAACCGTCTGAGCCACCCAGGTGGCCCAATCTTTATTTGTTTTTAAATCACCAAGGGCATTGCAACTGCGAGCTTTGCAGCAAGGTGGCTCTCATCACACTGGGCATAAAATCTCATAAGACTTCAATGGTTCGACCCATGCCAGCCCTTCTTGACCCTATTCTAATATTCACCCCTTTATTTCCTCTGTTCTAGTCTCTTCTAGAGACTTCTTGGTGCTCTGAATATTTCTCAAACATGGTTTGTTTGAGGATGTTTGCACATGTTCACTGTTCCTTCTGCCTGGAATATTTTTCTCTAGGTAACTGCATGGCTCCCTCTACCACCTCATTTAGGTCCCTAAATGTGAATATTACCTCATCAAAGACACCTTTCCTAATCACCATCTTCCCACCATTGAAATAACACTGCCATCACTCTCTACCCCTTGTCCTGCTTTATGTTTTATGTTACTGTATTTACCAGTCTTTGTGTACTGTCGTCTATGCCTCCTGGAGGCTAGCTCCCTGAGGATAAGAAATTTGTTTTGTTCCCTATTATATCCCAATGCCTAGTACCTTTTCAATAAATCCGAAAAATAATGATAAATAAATAAATGGAACATAGATTTGGAAAAGATGGTGGTAATCAATCAGCAAGTCAGTCATATTTTACTGAATACTTAACCTGCCCTGGGTTCACTGTGCTAGGGGCATGCACAGCCTTCGGGCATCCCAGGGTGCCAGGACACTTCCAAGGGAAAGGCTGCTTCTTATAGACAGGATAGATTTCTCTTCTAGTTTTGGTTGCCATCTTGCTTTCATGGCAGCCCATTCATGACACTGATGATGTTGAGCAACTTGTGAGAAATTAAGTAACCTACACTCATAATACAGTAAAAATCTAAGCTCACTGCACTACTGTTTTGGAGGATAATTTACTAACAATCAAAAAAAAAAACTTTAAGGGATTTTTTTCTTGGAAACAGGCTATATTTAATAGCAATAATTGATTATATTATGACTGTCCATCTCTCTGCTAGCCATGGAAAATGTACAGATTTTGTCCTCATGTAAGGAATATTGGGTCTAATTAATCTACACATATCTGTGCTTTACACAAAAACCCAAATTAAGAATGGCATTTTCTGGGGCACCTGGGTGGCCCAGTTGGTTGGGCCAACTGATGCTGGGGCATCTGCATCATCCATCCAACTGATGGATGAGCATCTGACTTCTGCTTATTTCATGATCTCACGGTTCATGAGTTCAAGCCCCACATCAGGCTCACTACTGTCAGCCCAGAGCAGACTTCAGATTCTCTGTCCCCCTCTCTGCCCCTCCTCCTTCTTGCAATCTCTCAAAATTAAATAAACATTAAAAAAATAACATTTTCCAATGCTAGTGTGTCTCTATCCCAAATACAGCAGCATTTAAAAGACTTTATTTTGTGTCCAATATTCTGCAGCATTTGCTGTTCACTGCTTGGTGGCAAGTTGAGACTTCAGAACAGGGAAATAGAGTTGCTCCTGAAAGCAGGAGAGGAAGGTGAGAGTCCCAGGGGAACTGGCCTTTGTGTTTGATGAATGAGTCTTTTTCAGGTGTCTCTGTTCTTTGGTTTTTAAAGGAAACAGAGACACTCTCCTATCTTTCCCCACATCCATTGTGTGAAATTTACCTCTTTTGGGGACTCCATTATTTTCCTGGCTGTGAAATGGAGAGTCCATGGGGTTTGCAGGAATGCACTGCCTGGACGCATTCCCAGGGGAGGCTCTTCTTTGGCGGCCTTCCTCATACTACAGTCTGGGGAGGAACACTTAGTAAGTAAATCCAAGTTCTATGGTAGAGAGAGGACAAAGGCGATGCTGAACGGATATGGTGGTCAAAAGACCCTCACCACTTCTGACATTTTGTTCATATCCCTGCCGCCTCTAATGTCTGTGTAACAAAAGATTGAAGTTGGCAGCATCCGCTCTTATTCTGAATTGACTGGAGTTGTGTGACTCTCAAAGATGTTCTAAAAACTTAAAGAAAAGTCTGCATGGATTGTAAGTTAGAAAAATTACAAAGAGTATGGTTTGTAGTTGCGAGATATCCTCCCTGGAACTACCTTATGGGTCAAAAAGCTTCATGTCTCTGGGTGCTCTGGGTATAAAATCCTCTGAAGGGGCTTCCGGATGGACCGGCTTGCTACAGGGTAGTATTCCACCCAATAATGATTCGTGGAAAAGCAGTGTTCCAATGCAGTTTTATAAACACTCTCTTTTCTCTGAAATGCATCAGCAAGGTGGAGCCTTACCAACCCGTGTGGGGTAAGCTAAAAGCTCAGATTGGCAAACTCAATCTGCCAAGAACAAACAAGGCATGAAGCACTTCATTCACTCAGAGACTTCACTTCAATCAATTCGAATTATCCTCAGCTGGATTAGGCACAATCGGAATGTGAAAGTTCAAAGTGACAAGGTTGGTCATGGGCATCATCATCATCATCACCTTCATCATTTTATAGTGAACTTATAACCCCAAAATAGGCACCCCTGACAAGAAAAGTTCTGAGAAACATTTCCACTGAAAAGATCTCATAAATAAGGAGTAGAGCATGATGGGAGATTCACTACTCTAGATATTTATAAAGACCTCATGACATTTTTAAAATAAGTGAACTTAAAAAAACATTTTTATTGGGGCATCTGGGTGGCTCAGTTGGTTAAGCGTCCAACTTCAGCCCGGGTCACGATCTCGCAGTCCGTGAGTTCGAGCCCCGCGTCAGGCTCTGGGCTGATGGCTCAGAGCCTGGAGCCTGCTTCCGATTCTGTGTCTCCCTCTTTCTCTGCCCTTCCCCCGTTCATGCTCTGTCTCTTTCTGTCTCAAAAATAAATAAACGTTAAAAAAAAATTTAAAAAAACCCATCTTTATAAAAAACACTTAAATTGTTTAAAATTAAATATGTTTTCCCTTCAATAATAATGATGGTCCATGCCACAATCCCAATGATAGAAAATAGCTAGGAGTTACTGAAAGTTTCCTGCAATCTAGGAGTTATGAGGGACAGTTTATATAATTGTTTTAATATAATCCTCATGACATTCTCTGAGGTCAGTGCTATTTTTATCCCCATTTTACCAAAGAGGAAACTGAGGTTTCGAGAGGGCAAATGACTTGACAAAGGTCATCTAGCTGGTATAGGATGGAACCAGAATTTAAACCCACAACTGTGGGCTGCTGTACTAAATGTGCAATTCACACAGGGTGGTACAGGAAAGAATAAATTAGAAATTCTGGATTTCTATTGAGGCAGCAGCCATTTGAATGGGAGCTAAGGGTTTGCTGTGGCTTGGCCTGAAGTAGTGAAAAAGGAGAAAAGCTTGAAAGGAAAAGCTATCAAATAATTTGCCATTTCTGGAGGAGCCATTTTCCTACTATCCTTAGAACAAGAAGGTATTTTCTTCATGTCCAGATTCAGAGACAGGATAAATGGTCTGTTCCAGGATTCTGAAAGAAGTCAGCTCAGTCACAGTTTTGAGGGGCTGTCTGTGTAGTTCTTAAAAGCACAAACTCTGGAGTCAAACTCTCTGAGTTCAGGTTCTGGCCCTAATACATACGAGGTGTGTGACCTTGGGGAAGTTAGTTCCTCCATGCCTCTGTTTGCTCATCGGTAGAATAGACAATAATGGCATCTGTTTCACGGGGCTGTTGCAAGTATTGAGTCAACATTTGTCCAGTGGTTGGAGCACACTTGGCACATAGTACAGTTGGCCTTTGTACAATGTGCGGGTTAGGGGTGCTGACCCCCAGTGCAGTTGAAAATCCATGTGTAATTTTGACTCCCCCAAAACTTTACTATATTAGCCTACTGTTGCCTGGAAGTTTTACGAATGATACAAACAACTGATTAATACACATTTGTTATGTTTTATATGTGTATGAAATATTTACGTAATATATATTATATCCTGTATTCTTACAATAAAGTAAGCCAGAGGAAAAAATGTTATTGAGAAAACTACAAGAAAGAGAAAGCACATTTACAGTACTGTACTGTATTTATCCAAAAAAATCCACATATAAATGGAGCCATGTGGTTCAATCTATGTTGTTGAAGGGTCAACTGTAAGTACTTTATAAAGTGTTGGCTATTACCAGTGCCCACATGGGAATAATCCTTGTTTAAGAACTAATAGTTGACCAAAGAGGTCAGTGCTATTCATGCTTCCCTTCCTGTCCACAAGTTCAAACTCAGGCTCTCCATGCATCTTGTTGTAAAGGTGTTTAAGGTCTATTAGTCACTCCTGCTTTCTCCCTTTGACATGATGCTTCAGTCCTGCTCTCACCTTCCTGGCTCACTCTTAAATAAATCATGGGCTTTTACTTTGCTCTGCACTCAAAATAGTAAGTTTCAGTAAAGTTAATTAATAAGGTAATTCACAGAAGCATAATACTCAGAAGTTACCAAGACTACTTAGATACCATAATAGTTACTGAATCTAAGAATTCAACTTGTAAAGCGATCTGGTTCAACCCTCTATCCAGAGGATGGTTCAACCTTATCACATTAAAATATTCTACAGACACTCAAGATAGACATGGATTTTTAAAACTGCATGTTACCTAGATAACTCTAGAATTTAAGAAGCTTGAAGGACTGCATGGTCTGTAAGAAATTTTTAATAAATATCAACTACATTATTAGCATTAATGTTAGCACCAGTGTTAGTAATAGTTTAGGTAACCCAAGTCTTCGGCCTTCTAGGTTGTGACTACCAAAAAAGTTCCATTGCCTTTTACATTTCCAAATCACAAAGCCTGAGATTCATCTATTTGCCATGACTTCACCAATTTCCATGTGCCCCTCAGGATTTCTGATCACCTCATCAGATGGTTCTTGTATCCTTAAGAACACATCCCTCGTGACATCTGTTGTGTTCTACTAGTTGTAGCCACCATGGCCTCAGCTTTGGTAGTCCACCACGGAAATGTCCCATCTCTGGGCCCAGGTGTTCTCTATAAGGTTACTGTCAAGTCCATTGCTACCCTGCCTCTGGACTCAAGGCCCAGCAAGTGAAGAACCTCACTGTGAATGGAGACATGCATCTTGGATATTCCATGGAAATGAAAGGGCATTGCAACATGGAGCATGAGTTATTAATATTTTTGCTCAGAGACCACACACCCAGCTATTTCCAGATCTACCCAGCTCCCAGTTTGCTGCCTTGTGACCTGGCCAGCTCACCCTTCACCTCAGGGTGTGCCCCAGGCATCTCCGCATCTTAGAATCCACACTACACCACCAGACCCCAGGGGAGAGGAAGGCACTCCCCCCCCCACCCTGTCACCACCTTCATCACATGCCTACACACACATGCACACCTACACACCCAAGACTAGAGCTATACCTCAAAACCTAATTTCCTTTCACAGAGGAGGGTTCTTCCAGGAGATTGAAGAGTGAGAAGTCCATTTCCTTCTTAGGGAAACTGTATCTTTCTAACAAGAAGTGTTCTTCCCTCTTGGCCACCAAAGAAACAATTTATGTGAGAACATATTGTTCCAACATAGTGCATGGTCACAGCTCTGCTGAGATATTCAAGTTACATGATCAGACGACTGAACATCTCAATCTGATATCTGCATTCAGGCACTAAATACTTTAGTACATTGTTGTCTTTCCCTTGCTTACATTTCATTGATTAAAAAGCCCATTGTCTGCAGAAAGGTTAAATTCAAGTCTCTAAGGAGGGTTAAGGTGCTTATAACTTTAACTGATTAAATTAATTTGATTATTAAAGCTTTGGGTGCAGTCTCGGGGGCTTTAGGAAGAACAATCTGATATGTACCCGCCAACATGCACACGTACACACACAGAATGCGTAAATTAGGGAGAGACTATTGATGACTTGGCATGGTATTCTTTACAGAGGAGTCCCTGTAACTTTTTTTTGCAGGGCAACAGAGTATAGGCTCTTCCAACAGTTTACCTGGGAAGAGATGGTGATTTTGACAAGGTAGGCACAGTTGGAGAAGGAGTCAGATTTGAGATCTATTTTTAAGGATCTCTGTAAATTGTATTATGTAAATTGGGTATGGAGTGTTAGAGGAAAAAAGCGATTTTGGTGGATTGTTATTCAGCTATAAAAAAAAAAGAAGGAAATATTGCCGTTGTGACAACATGGATGGACCTTGAGGGCATCATGCTAAGTGAAATCAGTCAGACAGAGAAAGACAAGTACTGTATGATCACTGATATGTGGAATCTAAAGGAGCTGAACTCAGAGACACAGAGTATATTGGTGGCTGCCAGGGGCTGGAAGGATGGCGGAAAGGGGCACATGTTGGTCAAAGAGTACAAACTTCCAGTTATGAGATAAATGAGTTCTGGGGATCTGGTGTATAGCATAGTGACAATAATTAGCAATACTGTGTTGTATACTTGAAAGTTGTTTAGAGAATAAGCCTTAAATACAACAATAAGCCTCAATTGTTGTATTGAATAAGCCTCAATACAACAATAGCAAAAACGGTAATTATGTGAGGTAATCATTTCCCAATATATGTGCATATCATATCATCACATTGTACACCTTAAACATACACAATGTTGGGGCGCCTGGCTGGCTCAGTTGGCAGACATGTGACCCTTGATTTGGGGGTGTAATTTTGAGTCCCATGTTGAGTGTAGAGATTACTTAAAAATAAAGTTTTGGGGCACGTGGATGGCTCAGTCAGTTCAGCCTCTGACTTCAGCTCAGGTTATGATCTCACAGTTTGTGGGTTCAAGCCCCATGTCAGGCTGTGTGCTGACAGCTCAGAGCCTGGAGCCTGCTTTGGATTCTGTGTCTCCCTCTGTCTCTGTCCCTCCCCAGGTCACTCTCTGTCTGTCTGTCTCTCTCAAAAATAAATAAATATTTAAAAAAAATTTTATTAAAGTCTTAAAAAAATGTACACAATGTTGTATGTCAACTATATCTCAATAAAGCTGGAAAAATATAAAAAAGAAGAAAAAGAAGAAGTGATTTAGGGCCTGAGTAGACTTGATGGGGGTGTCACAGATCATGATGGGCTCAGGGAAGGAAGACCAGTTTTAGAAGCAGAGTGACTAGAATGGTAAATTATGAATTTTGTTTGGGGCACGTTAAGTTTGAGGAGCCCGTTAAATACCCTGGTAGAAACGTTGAAGAGGCAGATGTGCTAATCTGGGGCTCAAAGGAGAGGTAGCAAAGGGGCCTGAGAAAGGGATTGGCAAGGAGGAGGAGGACCTGGAGAGGGTGGGATCTCAGAATCCAGTGAAGAGACCATTCCAGGAGGAAGAAGGTGATGAAGCATCAAAAATGCTGCCAAAGGCCAAGTAAGACCAGGGCTCAGTTGACTGTTGACTTTGTCAAGGGGAGGTTAGTCACACTGACCTTAAATGAGGTTTTCAGTGTTTGTGTGTGTGTGTAGCCGCGGGGGGGGGGGGGGGTGAGGAGACGGGGGCCCAAAGACAAGACTGTAAAGGGACCTATGAGGTCTTCTTAGTGGAGCTTCTTCTGTAGGCTCTGACTATAACTCAGAACTGAGAAATCACACAGGGTCATCTTTAGACATGTTGGAGAGGAGGTGCTTTCATTGTTATCAAAGCACATGAAATTTATAACGTTTTGAAATGTCAGGAGTGAACATCATTACTGAAATCCTAGAAATGGGAGACTTAGTTGAACAGCAATGAAGATGCTGTTACCCCCATCACTGTTCGCATAAGCACTGAGACAGCAGATGGCAGAGGGGACCTTAAATAGGTAACCTCACACCTGTCCCCATGCCCTCACCACAGCACCTCCCTCACGTGGTTAGGGCCTGGCCTGCTCACCCGGCACAGGAAGGAGTGCCTCTGCCACTCCTCACAGGTACTGGCACAACTTGGTGCCTTGGGGTGGAGGAGGGGACTGGGTCTGTTTGGGGACTGACTGGAAAGCTGAGCCCAGTGATGTGGCACCAGAGAACAAAAGTGAAGATACGCTGAGGCAGACCACAGAGGGCTGAAGTGTGCGATCAAAAGGAGAGCCAGAAGCCAGAAGAAAAGTGGACTCCAAAAGAAAAGAGATGGTGAGAAGAGATTCTGGAGATGGGAGGGAGATGGACAAAGATGGGCTTTTAGGGGCGCCTGGGTGGCGCAGTCGGTTAAGCGTCCGACTTCAGCCAGGTCACGATCTCGCGGTCCGTGAGTTCGAGCCCCGCGTCGGGCTCTGGGCTGATGGCTCAGAGCCTGGAGCCTGTTTCCGATTCTGTGTCTCCCTCTCTCTCTGCCCCTCCCCGGTTCATGCTCTGTCTCTCTCTGTCCCAAAAATAAATAAACGTTGAAAAAAAAAATTTTTTTTAATAAAAAAAAAAAAAAAAAAAGATGGGCTTTTACGAGCATCAGGTCCATGTTTGTATGAGCCACCTGGACCCACTTCAAGGAACACAATGAGCACGATGCTCTAGAGTTATAGAACTGGGAGAAAAAGCTCACACATGCCCAATGGGATCATCTCATAGGATCATCTCCCAGGGCCAGATTTGAGTTGTGTAGATACTGTGTCCCAAAAAGTATATCCCAAAAAGGATATACTGAAGTCCTGGCCCCCATCCACACCTGTGAGTATGACTCTATTTCGAAATGGGGTCTTCGTAGATGTAATTAGGTTAAGATGTGGTTCATACTGGAGTAGAGTGGGCCCAAATCCAATATGACTGGTGTCCTCATAAGAAGAGTAAAATTGGACATAGACACAGAAGGAAGATGGCCATGTGAAGGTAAGGCGGAGATTGGAGTGGTGTGCCACAAGCCTGGAGCTACCAGAAGCTGGAAGAGAGGAGGAACGATCCTTCCTTAGAGGCTTTGGAGGGAGCATGGCCCTTCCAACTGCTTGATTTCAGACTTCCAGCCTCCAGAAGTGTGAAGAAATACATTTATCTTGTTTTAAGTTGTTCAGTTTTTCATTCTGTGTGACAGAAGAAGCCCTAGGAAACTGATACAGGAACTATAGGCATTTTTGGACATCTCCATATATCTATATACATGAATCTGTATAAAGAAGATATTCTACCGCCTTTATAAATGCCTAAGAGGATGATGTTTTAAAAATCTCAAGTCAGGAAAAAAAATGCATAAAATCCAAATCAATGCCAATATTTATTTTTTCCCCCAAGTAATTAAACAAATGTAAGGTGGTGACGGAGGCTAGCTTCACTTGATTTCCAGTGAATAGTGTTGATGAGTCAGGACCATTACATCTCTGAGAAAATGCCCTGTAAAAAGCAAAATCTGAGTGTTGTGTTTACTAAAGTGATACCATATGTTGGTTGATTAACAAGTTGTCAGAATATTAGAAGTTCTTGGCTGATTACAAGAAGGAGCATCTGTTCGCTGAATCTCTTATCTAATGTGTGTACAGATATCGCCAGGTTTGGCACGTTTCCTAAATATCAGATATAAATTCCTGCAGTATTTAGCCTTCGGAGAGTAACATTGACGTACTGCTGGGGTTTAAGAAGTTTATTCTCAGGAAAGCAAATAAAGCGAGGCCAAAGACATGACATATGTACGTAAGAATGTTATGCACCGTTCAGAATCATTTTACCATCGTACCTTGTATCATCTACTACGACTCGTGTTTCCTTGAATGTCACTGGCGTAGAAATTTAAGAAAAAAGTATTAAATCCACTTTAGAGCTAGTTATTTATTTATTTATTTATTTATTTATTTATTTTAATTGAAACGAAATGTAATGTTTTTTGAGAGAGAGAGAGACAGAGACAGAGTGTGAGCAGGGGAGGGGCAGAGAGAGGGAGACCCAGACTCCGAAGCAGGCTCCAAGTGGACTTATTTACTGCTTTACCTGTTGATCGACTTTAACGATACACTCTGTTTCTAAAGCGGGGTACGGTTTACGGAAGCTTTCACCTTGCAGCCCTACAACCCTGTAAAATGGCCGGAAATTCCATCTCCATTTCACAAGGTGAAGAATCCGTGGTGGAGCTGAGGTAAATCCATCTGGCACCGGTGAGCTGGAACGGGTACAGGAAGCCAGCTTTTCTCAGTTCCCTTACCGTGCAACCTACCAATGCCATATATGCAGGAGCTGGTTGCGGATGCTCTGACAGGACCTAGTCAGGGTGAAGTTCTGTGGCCTTGTCCTTTGTTCCTTTTTACAACCCCTGTCTCATTCAGTCAGCCACCGTATACTGGGGTCGTGCCCTTTTGGTTTCGGCAAGCAGATTCTGTCCAGAAGGAAAAACTTTTCTTCTACCCTTGGAGTGTTTGGGGGCCTAACAAATTGAACCCACAAAAAAAACAGACTAAGGGGGGAAAAGGAATACAGATTTTATTAGTATTTTTACATGGATGGGGCTTCTCAGAAAAGAAAAGTAAGACTCAAAAGAAGTGGTTAGACTCAGGGATTTATATACCATGTTAACAAAGGCTTTTCTTTGGGCTTCGATGGACAATAAATCATGGGAAAGTGACTACAAAATATGTGCGGGAAAACCAGTTGAAAGATAAGGGTTATTTTAGTAAGATTTGTCTATGCAGACTTATCTCAGTGCCGACTGTGTCTCCAGTGATAAGGGTTGTTCTCCTTTTTCGGGAAGAGGAGTGGGGGACCCCTTCGCAAAAGGGAATTTATGCCCTGCTTTTAAGCAGAAAGGAGGAGGGCAGAGAGTTTGTCCTGTGTCTGCTGCAACTTAATTGCTTTCAGCTCAAAATCATTGTTATGCCAAAATGGAATATTTGGGGGGAGCATATCCTGATCCCTTTCAATCCCTCTCCACTGCTCATCAAAGCCAACATGAAATAAGTAAGGTGGAGAAAAAGGACTCCTCTGATGTTAACTGAGTTCACAGTCAGACTTCTATTTCAGTTGTTCCATTTCTTTTGAAATTTCTCAGCATCATGGTCTTAGAACTAAGTGCCTCTTTGACATAATGTACATACCACCTTCTTCTTTAGCCTTGATTCTTTGTCCTATATTTCTACAACACACATGAAGCCTACATTTTGGAGAAGTCTTTCAGTGCTTCAGAAAAATGGGGCATATTATGAAAACAGAGAATTTTTTGTAAGTATCTCAAATTTTAGCCCTTTATTTAAATTGCAAGTCAAGTATTACCTCTGGGAGTTTCTGGCTGCCATTCCTTTGCCCCATGTAGGAGAAGGAAAACAACTTTGTCTTTACCCTCTTCTCTTCAGCGACTGGGGTCTGTGAATTAAACTGGCAAAAGGCAGGTTAACAGGAGAAGAGGTTTATTTCACATGCACGTAGGGAACCTCACATAAAAGAATTGGAAAGCCCTCGGGGTGCCTGGCTGACTCAGTTGGTTAAGCTCTGACTCTTGATTTAGGCTCAGATCATGAGTTTGAGCCCCTCGTCGGGTTCTGCACTGTCAGCGTGGAGCCTGCTTGGGATTCTCTCTCTCCTTCTCTCTCTGCCCCTCCCCTGCTCGCATGTGCTCTCTCTCTGTTTATAAATAAACATTAAAAAAAATTTAAAAAGGAATGGAAAACCCCTCAAAGTGGGTGGATCTGGAAGCTTATACTAGTTTAACAAAAGGTGGTAAATTGTGGAGAGGTGACAGGACAAAGGAAAAAAAGGCTTGGGCTTCTAGAGTGGTTAATTGTGGAGAGGTAAATAAATATATGAGGGAAACTAATGGAAAATAAGGGTTTAGTAAGGTATGGATTTGGTAAGGTCTGTTATGCAGACTCAAATTGGTGCCTTCTCCAGTGATAAGAGGAGAGAGGGGAGGCAGGACATCTTTACAAAGAGAAATTTATGTCCTTCTTTTAGACAGAAAAGAAGAGGACAGACAGTTCCCCCTGCATTTGCTGCTTCTCAGTTGTTTTCACTTCAAAATAATCCTTATGCTAATAACATGGCATATTTTAGGATGTCATACCCTGACCCCTTCATTAACTTCAAGGACCTCTCCAGTCAGGTCCTTCCTTATGTTTCTAATCATATTCCAAGCCATTCAATTTCTAGACCTTCTTTAGAGCAAAGTGCTTCACTCTTCGTCTGAACTCATGCTCCTATTGTCTGTCTGTAATACCATTTCTCCCTTCCAAACTTATCCTCAAATTTATTTTCCTATTTTAACATCTCCACAGACCTCCAGCCACTTCAGATGGCTTCTTCCTGTAAGTGCGTTGGGCTCTCATTGTCTGAGGAATTAATTTGACAATCTGTCATTTAGTCCTTCAGATGTGCAGTGGTTGTTTGAACAATTTCATAAATCTTCTGTTTTTATTTAACTTCTCGCATTTTGTTCGCTTTGCCTATTTTTTAAAGTTTATTTTGAGAGAGAGAGTGTGTGTGGACCATGTGGGGGCGGAGGGAGGCAGGGAGAGAGGGAGAGAGAGAGAATCTCAAGCAGCTGTCAGTGCAGAGCCAGAGCTGGGGCTCCAACTCATGACCAGTGCGATCATGACCTGAACCAAAATCAAATTGGACACATAACCAACTGAGCCACCCAGGCGCCCCACTGCCTTTGTCTCTTTAACCTCAATTCTGCTTCTCTCCCCTTGCTGTCTGTATCCTTTGGAGTATTGCTTTCCAAAGTGTGACCTAAGGAAAAACTGGACCCAAATCCCCTGGAGTTCTTATTAAAAATGTAGATTCCTGGGATTGATCATGGATCTGCTAACTTGGCTTCCCAGGATTCTTCTGCATAGTGAAATTCATGAATCATTGATTTAGACAGCACATGTCATTCATTACTGTGTTCACTGAACAATGATTTCAGCACAATTAGGCGCTAGGTACATGGAATTCAGCATTGATTGAGGCAGACATGGCCTGTTATCTTGGAATTTCTATCCTCCTTCGTGAAGCTGACAATGAACAAAGACTTAAAAGTATGATGTGGGTTACAAAGGTGAGACAAAAAGAGATATGCAAATATTTAAGCAGGCTTTGGGGGTGGGGTCCTGATGTGGCAGGGGTAGGTGTCAGGGGACACTCCCCCTGCTGATGTAGTGTTGAGACCTGGGTGAGTAGGAGTTGGCTTAGAAGTGCAGGTGGGAGGAAGAACCGTGCACAAAGCTCTGAGGTGGGAAAGAGCATGGCCCCTTCTTTGGAGGGACAGGGAGCACGGTCGACAGGACTTGAGCCCCCAGGCAGAAGTGAGGGAGGAACACTTAGAGAAGTAAGAAGTGGTCAGATCCTGCAGGGCCTTGTGACCAGGCTGAGGAGTTTAGAACGCATCCTGAGGGCAGCTGGAAGCCATCAAAGGGACGGAGCAAGGTCACTCTTGTCTTTTGGATCATTTCAGGTCTAGATTAGAGCAAGCGTGTGCCTCGGGAGACTACCTGGAAAGCTCTTACAATTGTCCAGGAGAAAGGGGATGATGGGTTTGTCCAGAGTGCTGGGAGGATGAGTTCAAATGGTACATAGGAGGTCAATTAGGTGGGATTTGGTTATTAATATTGTGGTGAGGGAAAGGGTGGTGTCCGGGATGTCTTTCATTTTTGTTTTGATAACAGGGGTTGGAGCCATGCAATGCAGAGACACCACCACGTTGTGAGGACAAAATTACAAGTCCACTTTCAGGAGCGGAGATTTTGGAGACCCCATGAAACATTCAGGAGGAAACTGTCAAGTGCTTTTTCATATTTCTCATAGAAAAAGTGGAATTTAAGTGGGCTTTGAAAGAACTGTGGAATTTAGATTAGCACCAATGGGGATCCAGTTAGAAGACCACATATATGCTGGTCCATCTTGGCGGGTTTTTCTTCTGCCTGGATATTTGGTGATCAGCTGAGTTCACAGTTCTGTATTTTTAAAATCCATCTTCAAAAGTGACTCTTTCCTACAAGGAGATTATGATGGCTTTGTTTGCTTGTTTGATTTTGTTTCTGTTTTAAGTTTATTTATTTTGAGAGAGAGAGTGTGAGCAAGGGAGGGGCAGAGAGGGAGAGAGCGACTCCTAACCAGGCTTTGTACTGTCAGCATGGAGCCCGATACAGGGCTTGAACTCATGAACCGTGAGATCATGACCTGAGCCGAAACTGGGAGTCAGTTGCTTAACCAACTGAGCCACCCAGGCTCCCCTGAACTTGGTTTTGTTTAGGATGTAGGTGGGTAGATAGGGCTCTTTGTGTATATTTATGTTACTTGGGGAAGGGGAAGCTTAGTGGAGGTGTGCATGTTCTTTATTTTTTTTTTTATTTTTAGTTTTTAATGTTTATTTTTGAGAGAGAGAGACAGTATGAGCAGTGGAGGTACAGAGAGAAAGGGAGACACACAATGCAAAGCAGGCTCTGGGCTCTGAGCTGTCATCACCAAGCCCAACACGGGGCTCAAACCATGAACCGTGAGATCATGACCTGAGCTGAAATCGGACACTTAGCCGACTGAGCCACCCAGGCACCCCAGTATGCATGTTCTTTAACATTTATCTGTAAACATGACTTGTGTCATCCAGCTGTGGATGAGCTCAGATATACTGGGAGATACCAGAGAATTCCATGAAGAGGACAAAAACAAACAAGGACTATGTCATGGTGTACGGACCTCTCAGTGATACTGGTGAAATTTCATGCCCAGTGAGAAATTTTAGCAGGAAATTGTTTTCAAGGATGAAACTGTCTTTGCACTCTAGCCACGCAGTGGTTTACATTAGATATGCCTCCTCCAATACAGCCTAATATCCAGGGAAGAGCAGGTCATGGAAAGGCCTGGGTTCTCCTTCTACCCCCTCTTCCTTTGATTTTCCTTCCCTGTTTTCTGTTCATCATCTGCTTCTCATTTTCCTTCACAAAAGAGAATAATGAATGAAGAAGCAATGGGGCTAAATTACTGTGCCCTAAAAATGATCACCCTCGGTCATTGTCCTCTAAGTTTCAAAAATGACTCAAAAAGCTTTGTAACTGAGCCTGAATGATGAATGTAGAAGCATGGGCATTGGAGTGGCCCTTATATTTTAGTATAAGAAACCTCTCCACGCAGTTCCTGAGCAATGCTCAGCTTGACTCTGCTTGGTTATTCTTAGTGGCAGGGGGCTCCCCCTGTATTTTAAGAAGCAACCAATTGTGTTACTAAATCTAATTAGACAGAATATCTTTCCTAAAATGAACCAAAATAAGCCCACTCACTGACACGTGACGCTTGTTCCGAACTTCACAGCAGCATAGAATAAATCTATTCTATATTCTGTGTGACAGCCTTTCAAATGTATCAAGACAACTGCCGTGTCTCCTCAAGCCTTCTCCTCCACAAACTAAATGTCTCCAATTCCCTCGGACGCATTTCTTATAGGACACAGTTTCTGCATTCTTCAGCATCTTTCTGAAAACCGGTCTCCTCTGGGCCCTCTCAAAAGGCAGTCACCCCTTTCTGAGTGACGCCCACACTGACCAGAGTCATGTTGGCCGGACAGCTGCCTCTTAGTTGATCTTGTGTTTCTTTCAATGACAAAGACTTCATTTTAAACAGAGGACAATGAGTGGGGACCAAAGGCTGTGTGGGATGCGTGTTGTGTTTAGAGAGCTGAGACATTCTGAGGTTGGTGGAATATTTATGTTTGGTTTGTAACAGAGTGGTTTTTCATTCGTGAGGCTCGAATCATGCTGAATCCCAGTGAAATTACTGGGTAATAAATGGGAAGGGCTCTAAATTCCTTCAGAGCAAAATGGGAAGTTGTTCCCCCTTTTTCACTTTTCATGTGGCAGTTGTACCTTAATCTGCTTTTAGGAACAGCTGTTGTAACAGATGTTCATTTTAGATGGTATAGTTTTCGTGTGTGTGTGTGTGTGTGTGTGTGTGTGTGTGTGAGGGTTTTGTTTTTTTTTTCTGTTAGTATACCTAGCAAAATCCTTTTCATGAAGAAATGTTTATGAAAACCCAGATCTTTTTTCTAGTGCAAATAGGCCATCATCTGTATAGTGCCTTCACACTGTCACCCACACTGCTATGCACCTTCCAAGGGCATGGTCCTCTGCTCCACATTCTGTATGGTTTTGCCTGCAGCTGGCACCCCTTCCTCACCTCATGAGACTCCCAGTGCAGGCTTATGGCGAACGGGGTGGGGTGGGGGGTCTCTAGTCAACAGAGAGGGTCTAATAGGAACAAGAAAGTTGGCCTCATAAGTAGCAGTATTATACTTAAAACCAGGAGCAGCAGAAGACTGCTACTGTTCCTAGTTATCCACACTACCAGTTTTGGGGCCTGGGCCCCACAGAGAGTCATTGCAACTGTGAAATCACAGACGTGCTGGCGAATCCCGGTCTTGGTTGGTGCAGGAGCAAAAACTATTGTCTCAGGGAAAACAAGTTGTTTCTCTCATTACATATAACATATAACATGGCCATGTGTAACATTTATAAAATACGTGTTTCTGTATGTAAAAAGAGAAAGAGACACAATGCTGAAATAATGCTTTTCACTGACCTAAAAGTGTGACCTTCAATGAAAGAGGAGACTCTCAGGAAGAGGTGGCCCTTCCAACTTCTGTTTCCCATTTACCAATGATCTGAAAAGAGAAATTCCTTGCTAAAGAATGAACTCTTGGGGTCACCTTTTACCCAACCATCACTGTTGTAAAAGTCTTTACACTGTTGTAAAACCGCGGGTAACATTCCAGTATTTGAACAGTGTTGATGCTCCAAGAAGATATGCCTCATGTCAAGTCCGCAACATAAGGAATTCTGGTTGAGGCAAGTTACAAGTGCATGCACCAGGTCAGTACTCCGTTCTGCAGTTTGGTTGATACATGCTTAATAAGAATCTCCTCCAAGACATGCTTCTTAGCATTCTCTGGGAAGACCTCTTCCTCTGTTGTAATTATCTGCTATTTTGTTATTCTTTATTTTAATAAGTAATCTGCATACGTGATAAAAAAAAATCAGAATACTAATTCATACTTCTATTACCTGATTTGCCAGCTTTCAGGAATGCCTTCTGACTCCCCATTCTAAGAATTAGGAAAGGGACATAACTATCCTAACTTTTATTCTCTCGTCCCAATACACGTTACCAATATTGTTCTTTGTAAATGGCCATTGTTCATAAAATTTAAGTTCTGAAATTTTAATTTCTACAGTTGTCTTGGTTTTCGTCCTAAATGGATTCTCTCCTCAAGGCAGCCCTTTTCCTCCAGCTTTTTGAAATCCTCTCTTGGATGATTGGGGTTTGGTCTTCCAATATTTCTTCAAAAAGGCTCACAGAAATTATTTTCCTGAGTTCTTAAAATTGAAAATCATTTTCCTTGTTACGTGAATGACCATGTGAAGTGTAGAATTCTTCAGTCACACTTGACATCTCGGAAGTTTTTACTGTTCCACACTTACTTGCAGAGTTGACTTTTTCCCTTGTATGATTTGATCTGTATCAGTTTTTGTCTTAGTCTATATTTTGATCTGTAGATTCAAGTCTTTTATTTTAGAACAGCTTCCTGAATTAGCTTTGGATATTATCATATCTTTTCCTCTTACTTGGGCTTCTCCAGAGATGCCTATTACTTAGAAGTTGGATCTCCTTCATTTTCCTTGGCTATAAGGAATTTTTATTTACTCAATTTCACTATCCCCCCCCCCCCCCCGCAAACCTCCCCCCCACCCCGGCTAATTTTACTTAGTTTCCTCAACTCTATACTCTCTGACACTCCTCTTTTCCTCTTCCAACATTGCCTCATGTCTAAGTTCACTTTATTTATGTGACTTTGAACCTTTACTCACAATCAGGCCCCCCAGCCCAGTCTGTGTCTTTAGGATGTGTTCATAATTGGTTTCTGAAGACCTGATTAGGGATCCAGTCTTTCACTCCATTTTCCTTAACCTGAGCTTCCTTCCTTGTCACAATATCTTGGGTTCATCAAGCTCTTTTCTCTCCTTCTTTCCTCTTTTACATTTGCTCACATAACTTGTGTAGCTGACTGACTGACCATAAACAAGCTCTTCACAGCCTCTACCTTGCCTCCTAGATCATCTGTTTTCTTGCCTTCACTACTGCATTCTGTGCTTCTACACTGTTCCCACCTTATTGTGAAGAAGCCCATTTTCAACAGAGAAAAGAACGAGTAACCTTGGGAAATCAAGGGATTAACCCTGAGGGGGTTGACCTCATGCATGCAATGTCTTTGAAGTCCAGCGTTTTATCTTAAAAAGAAAGCAATATTTTTGTTCAACTCCATGATTTCTGTGTTTCTTTTAAATGTTTGTGGGAAGTGGTCCAAACTATTTGGCTATCGTTACTTGATTCCCCTACCTTACTTCCAATTTTTGAGTAAAACTGAAGCCACAAAGAGATAAACCATAATAATAAAGAGGTTTCAAGTACTTTCTAGCATGCCAATGGGGATCCTCAGGGGTGTGAGGATCTCAGCCATGGATCAACCCCACTATAAAGGACCCCCCATTTGCATCTTTGACTCTCTGGCCTCTGACACAGTACCAGGTACATATTTGTCTTTCCATAGTTGTTTGTAGAACTGACCAGAACTGAAGTGGGGGAGATTTCTTCTCCACATTCAATAGGCCACTGCCTATTTTAGCTTATTCTCAGTGCCTGCTAGCCGAAATGCAATTGTTCGCTGTACTGAAGGAAAGATCAAGGTGAAGCCTTAAGGAATCAACTGTGATGTGTGTTTATACTGTGATTGCCAAGACTCAGGTCTTGAAATAGGTGTTTCTTGTCATCCCCTCAAGCATCAAGGAGAGCAGACATTTTTCTTGAGCCTCAATGAGGGAGTCCGGTGGACTGTCTGGGAACACAGGCCCTGCAATCAAACTGCCTGATTGCAAACCATGGTATCACCCTTGATATTTGTGTGCCCATGGGCTTGTTCGCTGACCCGTCAAAGCTTCATTTTCCTCATCTGTTATATGAGGATAACAAGAATACCTGCCTCATCGGGTTGTTGAGAGGAACCCATGATGCCATGTGTGAACGTGTTCAACATCAATCCCGAGACAAAGTATGCCCTCCTTAAATGACAGCTGTTCTTACCGCTATATGGTTGACTGATGAGTCCAAAACATTTTGTCTAAAAATACTTTGAAAATGTGACCCCAAGACTAGGTAGCAGCTCTAGACACTAAGTAACTGCCTTTGTGTGAAACTCCATAATTCCCACAATGAATATAGCAATTAAAAATCTTTTTCCATTCCCCTTATATACACATACACGTGCACTGTCATCCAGAAGTAGTAAAATAGTTAGAGGAGGAAGGTGTTGCCTACAGGTCTTGTGCTATAGTCATTTCTCACCCTTCTCAGGCCTGAACTTTCCCGACAGCTTTGTGTGCCTGGGGTGCTGAACCACCGACCTCAGAGTAGAAGGGTAAGTCGCCTTGGATCCCCCCACTGAGCTTTAGAAGTTAGCTTTTGAGTTTTCTCGTATAACAGGATTGCCCTAGTTGACAAACATAAGGAGCCCAGAAGTTTCTCCTACTCACAGATTCCCCCATTCTTCCATATGTCCTGGGAGAGCCCAGTGCTATCTAGGAATTCCAGAATTAGAACAAGCCATTGAGAATGTCATGTTTAAGGGTAGGCAGCCTGCTGACTAGTTATTTTCTTAACATCTTCCCATCCTTTGGCATCTACTCCAGGAAACGCCAGCCAGAACTCTCCAATTAGCTACCATATGGATAGCATCTATAAGAAAACAACGTATAATCTATATCAGTTACGTGCTCTGATGAACACAATTTCATGGCCAGGAAAGGGTAACAAGGATGTAGGTTTGCCACACTGTCCTCTTAAAAAGTTATCAGGCAGCCTTACACCAGAGAGTATTTTTTCATAGCACAATTTTACTCTGTTTAATGTGATTTAAAGACCCACATGTTTGCCGATTGATTTGGTCAAGAGTAAGAAACATTTAGCAGGCAGAATAAGAAAGTTCTCTGTTTGGGAGAAGTATTTATGGTTTTGAAATTCCTGGAAAAGTCCAGATGAGGATCAAAGTCCAAGGCATAAAATAATCATTATGACCTTACTTTCCAAAAGCATTCCCACAAGGTTAAGTGCTTCACATGTCCTTTGTTCAGGGCCCAGACTTCAAGAGAAGTACATTTGAGACAGATGATGTGGGGCCATGCTGGGGTCCTCCAACCCCGAACTAAAGGTCACACCCAGATAAGGACTAACGAGATCTCTAATGGACTGAAGAAAAGTATAAGGTCTAATGAATTTGTTTTGGGTTTGTGACCAGAAGTGACATTAACAATGGCTGGGGTGATCCTTACAGAAAGAAGCTTGGGGCACTTAGATGGCTCAGTCGATTGAGTGTCAGACTTCAGCTCAGGCCATGATCTCTTAGTTCATGAGTTTGAGCCCCACATCCGGCTCACCGCTGTCAGTGCAGAGCCCGCTTCGGATTCTCTGTACCCCTCTCTCTCTGCCCCTCCCCACTAACATTCTCTCTGTCTCAAAAATAAATCAACATTAAAAAAAGAAGCAGGAAGCTTATAGAAAATGGCCAAGGGGCACCTGGGTGGCCCAGTTGGTTAAGTGTCTGACTTTGGCTCAGGTCACGATCTCAAGGTTTGTGGGTTCGAGCCCGGCATCAGGCTGTGGAGCTGTGGAGCCTGCTTGGGATTCTCTTTCTGCCCTTCCCCTACTTGTGCTCTCTCTCTCTCAAAACAAATAAATAAACTTAAAAAAATAATAAGTAAATTGGCTAAAAATCCCTGGCTTCAAAACTCCTCCGAGGAAACTTTTTGTCCTGAACAAACCTTATAGCTCTGGTTTAATCAGAATCCTGTGACTTCTCTGGAGAGAATATTTGCTGTGAAGCCGTCAGTGTCTGATACAAGACTTTATGCCAGGGTCCAAATGATCCAAATACTGAGTCGTGTGTAGACAGTAGGGTCTTTGCTGCCACATGCTTCTCCCTCCGTCCAGCTGAGTTAGGGTCTTCACGTGGTCTTCTCCACGGCCAGGTCACGATGCTCGTCTTCCCTTAGCTAGAGGGGAGAATGCTTTAAATTGTTGCTATCAACCCTGAGCGAGAATGATAGCTTAAATTGTCTCTCCTCGAGGAAGTAAGTGAGTTGCTAGATGCAGTAATCCAGATAGCCCCATCTGTGTCAACAATGTCAATGAGAAAAAGTGTTCAGTTCTTAACATTTGAGGCATTAGAGCAGATCTCATGTCTCAACAAGGGCATTGGTTTTTGTCCTGGTCTTTTCACCTTCAGCGTTTATTTAAAAGAATACACACACACACACACACACACACACACACACACACTTTGGTTTGTTGATTTAAAGCGAATTTGAAATAACTTGGTGAGAAAAGCCTGAGAGGATTCCACCACAAAAGAAAGCCTAGCAGAGCCAACAGGCTCTACAGCTAGTCAGTGACTTTGAATCCCAGCTTCTCCCTTCCTTAAATGTGTGACCCTTGCCCAGCTAATGAATGTATTATTTTCTCATTTGCAAAATGATGATGATGATGATGATGATGATGATGATGGAACTTTCTTCCTGGAGTTGTAGTGTGAATTACAAATGTAAAGAATTTACAACAATGACCAACACATACTAGGGGACAATTTGTGGTTTTAAGAAGTCCCCTCATATAATATCACTTTCCCTATCCAAGTTCTGAGCATATGAAGAGATAAATGAAAGAGTAGGAGACTAAAACAGCATTTTGGTTTCTTGATAAAGTAAGTGTTAAACTATAACTTAGAGTCAGGGCAACTGTGGGCTGCACCACAGAATTAGGCTAACTTTCTCACTCGTTCCAGAAATATGTGGACCACTACCAACATGGGGGCCCAGAGAGAGACAGACAGACACACAGAGACCGAGAGGGGTGGGGGAGAGAGTTGGACTGTGCTTCTCTTGGAAAGGGTGAGGGGAGGGGCAAGGAGATTTGGGGGAAAGTCCATCTTCGGAAGGTCAGGGAATGGGAACAAGCACCCCTCTGCCAACATGATCATTTATTGTGCACAGTTATAATTAAACTGTGGACATTTCATGCTTGACCTGCATTGTTATATAGTTGACCTGGGACACAGGAGACTCCCAATAAATGTTTCTGAAGGAATGAAGGAAGGAGTGCTATGTCTTCGCTATTTGTTTTTTTTATTAAAAAATCATCTCCAAGAAGACTATAAATAACTTGCCAACCCTTCTGCGAAATTCCCTGCCAATCCTGGCCTTTATTTTCACATCGCTCAACTCTCAAACGGGGCATCCACAGAGCTCACTTGGTCCTTAACACAGGCAAACCTGTATTTGTATAGATTTTATATACTAGTTCCTTCTCTCTGCCTATTTATCCCCCCAGGTTCCTCAGCACCCTGCACACTATGGGATTCACGCCCTGTCCTCAGAGTCTGTGACATTTCCCGCTCTGTGCAGAGGGCAGAAGGAGTTGACATTCTCCTCCATGGTGTAGGTGAAGAAATAGCAAAGCGGGGAGAGCAGATGGGGGGGTGCTGGTTGCAGCGCTAAGAATTGGGGCTTTGCTGGTTATATTGTTTAAAAAATATGTCGCTGTGCTGAGTTTCTGCTGGGAGCCAGTCTGTGTAGTAGGCAGAGAAGACACCCAGAGGAGCCACAAACACAATCTAGGTCCTGCCGTCAAGGGGCTGGTCACCCAGAGTTGTGGTTTCCAACCTTGCTTTTGCTGTCATGGATAGGAACCTGTGGGATGAGCCCTCCTCCCAGGTGATCCAAATGTGTCCCCTCCCTTCTGGTCCCTTCTGAACATCACTGATCCCATTCTGCATACACATTGAATGCTGGGCAGGCGTGATAAGCACTACCCCACATGGGTAAACGTGGCCCTACCTTGGCAGGGAGGAAGCAGGGGATAACCAGTCAAGCCAGACCTTGAGTCGGGAGTATGATACAGGTGGTGATGTGAATACAGGAAGAGCATCCCAAACAGGGGAGATGGCGTGAGGAAAGGCAGAGCTGTGAATGTCACCTAGTGTGTCCAGGAAGACCAAGCATCCTACGCTCCACGCAGGGAGGGTTACCAGATTTAGCAAATAAAAATAACAGTTTACGTCTCCAACTGGGGCAGACTTCTATTTCAGAAGTATTCGTTATTTATCTGACACTCGAATTTAACGGGGCATCCTGTATCCTGCCTGCCACCCGTTCCCGACACGTAGGGCCTCTGGGCACACCTCCTGGCTGGTCTGAGGTGCACATCTGGACTGGCAGCTCTGGAGCCATTGCACTGACACCAGCTCAAGGCAGTCCTGCTCCGTCAATCTTGGGAAATTTGCCTAAAGGTTTTGTCTTCATTTTTACATTACTATTAGAAAAAAAAAAAAAGAAAAGCATTGCCAAAGGTCATATCCCAAATCTCTCTGGGGTGAGATTGTACTATGAGTCCTGCTGTATCAAATACTGGGGACTCTTTGTAAAAGGAAATGCTAAGGATGCTACCTAGGAAGCATGGAAGTTTCCACCCTGCATAGCAAAGCTGACGTTCAGAAGCAGGCTTTTGACTCTCTCGCCCTCTAGTGGCCGAATGCCTAAACAGGGATTTGCGTTCCTACTTCAACTCTGTCATCCCTTGGGACTTTGAGTCTCGGTAAGTGAAGTAACCCAAGAAGGTGCAGGCGCAGGTGCAGGTAGCTCCTAAATGCAGCCTGAGAGGCATGTGGGTCCAGAAAAGAGATGTAAAATGCTGTGCTGCTCTCCCGCGGCCTCTTGCTTCTTCATGATGCCCCGGGGCAGGGCTTCCGGCCCAGGGGGACTGCTTCTGCCCATGGTTGCCTTTGCTTTCGTTCATTTATCCAACAAATATTCCTGGGGTGTTGACCATGGGCCAGGCACTGTGCTGGGTGCTGGGCATAACACATAAAACGTAATGTATTTAGGGGCGCCTGAGTGGCTCAGTCTGTTAAGCTTGGAACTCTTGATCTCCAATCAGGTCATGATCTCATGGTTTGTGAGTTCGAGCCCTGCATCAAGCTCCATGATGACATCACAGAACCTTTATGGGATTCTCTCTCTCCCTCTCTCTCTGTCCCTCCCCCACTTGCCCTCCCTCTCCCTCTCTCTCTCTCTCTCAAAAATAAATAAATAAACTTAAAAAAAACACATTACAACATATTTCATCATGATTTGGAGTTAAACCAAGGACATTGCATTGTTCAAGAAATTGTACCCAAAACAAATTGAACTCATTGCTAGGCACAGGAATTTTAGGATCCTAAAAGGGTCTACATGAGTAATGCATTTTTTTCTATGACATCCTGGCTTTGTAACTCATACATATGTTGTGTCTTTGATAATTGGTCATTGGACTTCTTGACAGCTATTTATAATTTCGCACGTAGTCATCAATCAGATTGCATACGATACAAAATTGATGCCATGTGATGTGCCTAGAGCCATTCCTAACTTTATGAAAAAAGAGGGACTTGGCAAAACATTGAGTTCTTTCCGTTTTCCTAGAATGGGCAATGCTGTTCCCGACACTGAAAGAATATACCAACAGAAACCTACTAGGGCAATGAAGTTGTATTGGAAATAGTCGGGTCTATTTGTGGTAGTGGTGACCAACTCAGTGTAAAAACCTCGGTGGCCTGTTGATGTGTCACCTGTGGCTGTTTAGCCATAAGGGGTCGTCTTCCCAACTGTTGCCACCCATGTTCTAACTAATCTGCATGCCGCCTTACCTTCTAAGTGTTTCGTAAGTCTGCCTAGTCTTTTAGTTCAGATTCTCACATCTTTTTTCCTAAACTATGATAATAGCCACTTGAGTGTAGTCCCCTTTCCTGCTTCTTTCAAATCCATTCTCTAAAACACAAATCTGACCACGTGATTGCTGTTTTCTTTCCCGCGCATGCCTCCACCGTGCTTAGGATACAGTTCAAGCTTTTTGTGCCCTGAGTGTGTGGGACTGCCACCTGTCCAGCCACATCCACCTCCCCTCCATCATCCTTCTCAACACTTCCCTGCAAGGGGCTGGCAGGTGCTCTCGATTGGTTTGTGGACCTGTTAAATGACCGTCCAAATACATAAATCTAAATAAATCTCTGTGCTGTCTGGGTTTTCGTTTTCCCCTTCATAAAACCAGAGCCCAGATGAGACCAAATCCCACTCCAAACATGTTATGAATCGGTATTGACTGTGTTTTAAGAGTCCCATTATCAGTGAGTAATATGCTTACCAGATTCCCGAGACTTCTTGCCCGTGCCTTCCCCCATGCCTCAGCTATGTAGCATTCTCTGGCTAATTCTCTTTGGGTGCCCAGTGCTGTGTTCATTGGATTTTGACCTCAACATAGAGTAGAAATACCTTGGTTACAAGGGCTTATTCATTCATTTGTTCGTACGTTCATTCATTCATTTGTGCATTCATTCATTGCTTCATGAACTGTTACTGATGGGGCGAGAGTGGGGAGCACCAGTCTTTCTGAGGGAGCAAGATCTTCCCTGGCAGATGCTAAGTTTCTACACCTTTTAACTTTCCCAACCAGTCATGCAAAGTTAATGCCGCTGGCTATGCCTCATCCAGATCTATTCTTGATGTTTCTATTATGTTTAGATTACTGAGGTCACTGTATGTTATTTTCGTTCAGAGCAATGCAGACATTGAATAGAAGTGCCAAAATAAATTCCCTGTGACGTGAAGAGGAAATGTCACTGTGTAGGAGTGAACTGATGAATATTAAGGGATCTTGCTCACCTGTCCAGCAATGGCACTTTCTACCTATGTCCAACAGCTTTAGTTATATGTCTGGATTCCTTAGAGATCATGCCCCACTTTGGGATAGTAGAGGGTGATTGATCATGTTTTGACCGAGATGTATTCACTTACTACACTTATATGGCACTTATGATGTGCCAGGCACTGTCCTCCTTTAATCCTCCGGGCAACCCTATGGGATAAATTTTCTTTAAAGAGCACATGCATGTGTGAGCAAGCAGGGGAGAGGCAGAGAGAGAGGGAGAGAGGGAATCCCAAGCAGGCTCCATCTGTCAGTGCAGAGCCCGATGGGGCTCAGGCTCACGAACCACGAGATCATGACCTGAGCCAAGATCAAGAGTTGGACACTCAACCAACTGAGCTACCCAAGCACACCCAAATAAGTTGTTATTCTTATTTCCATTTTACAGGTTAGGAAAACTAAAGCACCTTGCCTGAGGTTGCACAGCAGATGAGTAGTGGAGCAAAGATTCAGGCTTGGACTCCAGAGTATGTGCTCCCTAGACACGGATATTCTTTTGGCGTAAGGTGGCTAAACCACGTTCTTCCCTTGACCTTAAAGCTGTAGCCTTGTCTACGCAGTCAGTATTTGTACAAAAGAAGAACGTCAGAATACGCATAGGTAATCTTCTTCTCCCTTCCATTAGTAACGTTGGGGCGGTGGATGGCAGGGCTGCTTGGGGAGGGGAGGAGCTCCCAGCAGGGCTTCCCCTGCCTTACTAACGTGAGCCTGGCTTGTCTGGAAGTTGTCGTAGGACTGCAATAGAATGTTATAATTGTGAGGAGTGTCTGAGTTTATCTGGCCTAAAGCCTTCATTTTACAGATGAGAAACCCGAGGGCCTAGAGAGGTTAAATAACCACTCATCCAAGATCGCACAGCTCCAGAGTGAGCGTGGGGTTGCTTCTGCACAAATTGAGAACCTGAGTGAAACAGCACTCTGTTAATTTCTTAGTTTCCTGCCTCTGTTTTGTCATCATCTTTTGATTTTGTGCTCACTGGGCGACATTTGTTGCTGTTTATTTTTTCTTCTTACTGGATAAACATAGATGCTGGCTTGATCGTCTATAGGATTTCTGCAGAGTAGTGACTCAGACCTGTGTGTAACAGATAAGCTGTAATTTAGGAGAATATTTACATGGGGGTGGCAGTAAATAGGGCACCTGCTCTGGAGAGCAAATACGAGGAGAAGGCGGGAAGGAGTAATGGAGGGACATTGTCCGTGACACTCAGCAGACATACACCGTGAAATTCGGTACATTTATCACAGCTCCTAGCTAATTGCGCGGCTGCTCACTTCACCCCTCCCCCACCTAACCCCCCCCCACCCCCCCACCATTCAGTGCAGCCCTCACTGTGCTAACAGAATCACTTTTCTAAAGTACAGATTTGGTCCATCCCTTCCTTGTCGCCTACCGGATACAATTTAAACTTCTCATTTGAGGGGTTCCTGGATGGCTCAGTCCATTAAGCGTCCGACTTTGGCTCAGGTCATGATCTCACAGTTCGTGAGTTCCAGCCCCACACTGGGCTCTCTGCTGTCACCATGGAGCCCTCTTTGGATCTTCTGTCCCCCTCCTTCAGTGCCTACCCTCCCCCCCCCCAACTCACGTGTGCGTGTGCTCTCTCTCACTCTCTCTCAAAAATAAACATTTAAAAATAAAACAAAATAAACTTCTCATTTGAAATGCAAGAGCCCTCAAAATTGGCCCTTACTTATTTGATCGATCTTCTGTCCACCCTGATCCTCATGATTATTATTATTTTTTTTGATGTCTTTACTTTCTGCTAGTATTTGTCACCACTACCCGCTCCCTATAGCCCACACCACACACAACCCACTCATACTGTCTCTCAAGGCCTTGGCCATGGCATTTGGGGTTCCTTGGGTTGAAATGTTCTTCTTTCCCCAGTGACTCACCTGGTGAAACTCTATCCCTTCTTTGAGACCACACGTTACCTTTTCTCCCAAGCCTTTCCTGCTCTTGATCAATGTGGCTATTCCTCCATCGATGCTTTTCGTCTGTATCTCAACTAGAGCTCTATTCTTTTTTCTTTAAGTGAACATTATCTTCTTAGTCCACATGGTTTCATCATTCTTTCCTTGAGCCCACCAGGCAGAAAGCACTTACTCAGTATGTCAGTGTGCCCAGCGCTGTGGTAGGGGCTCAGGTTCCAAAATGGCTAAAGCTGGGTCCTCCTCCTTTGCAACCTGACAGTCTCATGAGAGAGGCTCACATTTGAGCAATAAATACTGTGCGGTGGGATAAATGTTCGCAAAGCGGTGGCTTGTCTCCTTGATTCCAGCATCCCCAGCATCCCCCAAAGGCAAATTAGTGCCCAATAATTTTTTTCAGGATTTCATTTTTAAGTAATGTCTGCACCCAATGTGGGGCTTGAACTCACAACCGTGAGATCAGGAGTTGCACGCTGCAGCAAGTGAGCCAGCCAGGCAGCCCTGGGCTCCATACATTTTTGGAAAAACGAAGGGATGAGTGAATGAGGACGTGGATGAATTGGTTACCAACACTAAACCAGTACTCTCCAGACTGCAGTGTCTTATAAAGCAATTTGATGAATTATAAGAACAAAATATTTTACTTTTTAAAAATAGTTATGGGGGTGCCTGGGGGGCTCAGTCGTTGAAGCATCCAGCTTCGGCTCAGGTCATGATCTCATGGTTCGTGAAGTGGAGCCCCACAGTGTGCTCTGTGCTGACAGCCCAGAACCTGCTTTGGATCCTCTGTCCCCCTCTCTCTCTGCCCCTCCCCCATCCTCTCTCTCCCTCTCTTTCAAAAATAAATAAACATTAAAAAAATAGTTCGGTATTTAGCATCTGTAGAAAAGTCAGAAAATAGAGCATTGTTTTATCAAACCCGTAACTTTAACAGTAGTATCAAGGAGATAAAGCTTCATCTTTTTAAGTGAGTCAATACTAATATAAAGTGTAACAATTTGATGACAGGAAACAAATTGCTGGAGTTTGAGAAACACGGACCGGACGAGGTAATTTTCACTATTTCCTTCAATTTCGAAAAACGTAAGGGTGCCTGGGTGGCTCATTCGCTTGAGTGTCTTACTCTTGATTTCAGCTCAGGTCATGATCCCCGGGGACCAGGAGGTCATGGGATCGTTTCCCCTGTGGGGCTCCATGCGGAGCATGGAGCCTGCTTGGGATTTTCTTTCTCCATCCCACCCTACCCAACTCACACATGAGCAAACATACTCTCTCTCTGAATCATCAATCAATCAGTCAACCAATCAATGTTGAAAAAGATGGGGCGGGGCGCCTGGGTGGCGCAGTCGGTTAAGCGTCCGACTTCAGCCAGGTCACGATCTCGCGGTCCGTGAGTTCGAGCCCCGCGTCAGGCTCGGGGCTGATGGCTCGGAGCCTGGAGCCTGTTTCCGATTCTGTGTCTCCCTCTCTCTCTGCCCCTCCCCCGTTCATGCTCTGTCTCTCTCTGTCCCAAAAATAAATAAACGTTGAAAAAAAAAAAAAATTAAAAAAAGAAAAAGAAAAAGATGGGGCAAAGAACATTGTGTTTTGAAGATGAACCAAACCATATTTCTTTATCTCGGAAATGATTCTGTAAACTCTCCACTTGAGTGTCCTGATTTTCACAGGCTGTGACCTGCTCCGGTGACAAGGCACAGCCCTACCCATAGTTTGGGTTCTTATTTATGTGAGGAAGTAGAAGGGCTAGGAAATGGCTTTCCCAGGCCTCCTGAGCAGCTGGACAAGATCCTTTGACATTTAGGAGAAGCAGTAGCTACTCTGGAAACCAACAGAAATCTGTCCTTGTCCCTCTCATTCAGCTGCTCCGTCGTTGCCTGCTTCTTTCTCTGTTGCTGCTACTGCCCTTCTGCTAGAACACTCTCTCTCTCTCTCTCTCTCTCTCTCTCTCCCTTCCTACCCACCCCTCCCCCACCCACCCCGCCCCATCCTTTCCTTTGCAGTCTCTTGGCTGTGCCTGCTAATGTCTGTTTGGGGGGCTCCTCTTTGCTCAGCCATACTGCCGGCACCTGGGTGACCACCTGAACCCAGGTTTCCCAGAACTTTCCTGACTTTAGCATGGAAATTTCTGCATCCCGGGGTGCCTGGTTGTTCAGTCGTTTGAGCCTCAGATTTAGTCTCAGGTCATGAGCTCAAGGCTCAGGGCTCATGAGTCGTGAGTCGGGCTCACTGGTGTCAGCGTGGAGCCTGCTTCAGAAACTCTGTCGCCTCCTTCTCTGTGCCCCTCCCCCACTCATTCTCTCTCTCTCTCTCTCTCTCTCTCTCTCTCTCTCTCTCTCTTTCGCTTTCTCTCTCTCTCTCTCAAAAATAAATAAACATTAAAAAAAGGAGAAATGTCTGCATTCTGGGAGCACCCAAAGTCCTGGGTGAACCTGGCTGGTGGGTCATCCTAACTCCTTTTTCTCTGTACCGCATTCAAATTCTGTAGGAAAGAAGAGGGGCAATCTGACTGGGTCTCTGAGCCCCTCTCCAGCCCGGAGCTCCCTGAGTTCTTGACAGGGAGCACTCCAAGCCGGTCCCTACTGACTTGGGGTGGCCCAGAGAAGCTCCCCGGCTGCCTTCCTCAGAAAGGGCTTGCGAGCAGGGCACACTGGGAATATCATCGATTCCTCGCTAGTCTACCACATCAGTGCACCAGTTGGCCGTTTATCAGGGTCTTGGGTTCTGACGCACATGCGTTGGGGGGGTGTGCAGAAGGGGGGAGGTGTGCGTGGGATGGGGGGCAGCAGGTAGAAACTACTTACCATTTTGTTCTTTTATGGATTCAATCACTTCACACAAATTAGACTCCTCATAGAGTGTTGTGGAAAACTTGGTCCAACCTCTAATTAAATATCTTGCCCCACTAAACCTTGCCCAGTTGAGAGACTGTAAAATCTGGCAAAGAATGTGTTTCAAAAGCACAACAGTATAATCCGGGAAACAAAACTTTAAGCTCTAGGAGCACATGGGGAGGACCACAGAACTCACCTGGGGGCCGGGGAGAAGGAGAGCCACAGGACAGCTGGTAAACGCCCCAGGTCTTCTTCCCCCTCCCACTTGGCTCTTTAGGTCCTTCGTGATTAAAACTGTTTTTTCCATCTGCAACGAACACGCGTTGTACCCTGTCCTTAAATCCTGTGGACTGGGGTGGGGAGAGAAGATCGCTGTAAAAATACTTAAGTTCTGGAGCACATGATTGGCTTTCAAGAACTGACCCCAAAACTTGAGGGTGAGCCGGCCTGATGGAGAAGCTGGAGATGGGCCTGCCCTCCGCACACCCCGAGGGAGCACCTGCCCCGTCGGGCGCCCTGAGTCCCCGGAGCGCAGTGTCAGCCTCCCCAGGGGCGAATCAGGAGGGCCGTGCATCTGCACAACCCTGCCGTTCTCTGTTGTCTGTGGCTCTTACTCCCTGAAACTAAGATCTGATGAAAATGCGCAAAAAACAAAACAAAACAAAACAAAAACAAAAACAAAAACAAAACAAAACAAAAAAAAAAAACAAACCAAAAATCTGGGTGCATTATTGAAAGTCTACGCGAGTGATTATTTGGCCAAGAATATCAGTACATTCAATCCAGTTTCAACGTTTCCCCTGCCTGGTAGGGAAGGTGAGGACCTCTGAATTATAGAGGTGGGGATGAGGAGAGCAAAGGCTCAGGAGGAGCAGTAGGAATAATCCCCCTTCGGGACCCTAGGAGGCAGGTCTCAGACATCTCTCTTGCTGTACCGAGGTCACCCCACCTCTGTGCTGCACCCCGACCCCACCAGCCTACGTGAGCCTACCAGTATCCCAACTCACCTCACAGGCCCTTTCCCCTATCTGACCATGTGCAGGCTCCTCTCCATGATCTCTGATGGCTGGTCCCAGCCTCACGTCCTGGAGGAAGCCATGTCTCACCTGGGATGTTCCTGGCATTACGGAAACAGCACACAGGCAAGCATGTACATTACAGCATACACCGGGCCTCAGTGTCTTATACAGCAAAGACCCCCAGCTAATATGAGACCCAATTCTGTGATTGAGGGGAGAGGGGTTTTAGAAAATAGATATACTCTCCCCTGTACCAACTCTGACTTTATTCTCCATTTCTTTTTTTTTTTTTAATGAAGTAATTTGTTCTTGAGAGAGAGAGAGCACATGCACGCATGCACACATGTGCCCATTAGTGGGGAAGGTGCACAGAAAGAGAATCCCCAGCAGGCCCCACAGAGCCGGATGCTGGGCTTGAACCCAAGAAACTGCGGGATCATGACCTGTGCTGAAATCAAGAGACAGACACATAACCAATGGAGCCATCCAGGCACCCCTATTCTCCATTTTGATATAGAAAAAGGAATGAGAATAATTGAGGGGTCCCCTAGGGCAGTTGTGAGAAAAGGGGATAAAATATCCTAAGTATTAAGCAAATTCAACAGCGTGAGGGTTGACGAGGGGGCCTGACTGGCATTAACTCTCCAGGTCTTATTTTGCTCATCTGCAAAATGGGGGAGGGAATAGAAGCTAACCCTTGATCCCAATTTTCTGGCCCTGTGATTGGTTCCCCATCACATAGTCCTTACTGCCCCCAACAACTCCCTGAAGCTTTGCAGGGCACATGGAGAAGGCCAGGGGCAGAAGTAGGCCAGGGAAATGCCTTCCCAATGAGGTCTCACCAAATACTCTCTGATGAAAGGGTTCATAATAGCACCACTGAGTTAAAGCAAGGAGCAAGCAGGGTGCTTGTATCTGTGGGCGTTCTTACATTTTCATGGGTTCCGCCTCTAGGAACTCTATAGAATATAACACAGTTTAGCCCACTCTGGGATAAAGGGGGGGGGGGGCGGAGCGTACATCAGTTGGAATTTTCACTTGAAAGTCGCCACCTGGAAGCCAGACTTGGTCTGCTGTGACCACGTGAAGCAGAGCTGAGCGCTGGTTTCCCCATGATGTGCTGCACACATGGGCCGCCCCAGCGACGCTGCTTGGCAGACGTGGTCTTTGCTTTCCAGCGTCTTCCAACTTAAAAGAGATAAAAGAAACCCCGATAAAAATGGACATCAATGGATTCTCTTGAAAAGAAAGCAAATATGCTTAAAGCATTAACACATTGGATCTAAGTGTAGTTTGTGTTCATAATTGCATGAAGAATTTTACGGGGTAGGGAGAAAAGTTCCAAGACATCGGTATACAGAGAGACGTGAGCGGTGGGGGAGGCTTTTGGTCCACTCACTTCTCCTTGGCTGGCCAGGTCTCCTTGGAGCAGCTGGGATTTTAAGGACTCAAGTAAGAGCAGGAAGATTGGTTACCCTCTGGAGAGAATGCTAGAGATAGAAATGGTTCCATGGTCACATCTGTGAGCTCTTCGCCCTAAACATAGAAAGGGAAATTCTGTTTTGATGGATGAATCATACAGATTACGCTATTGTGAGATTTTTGTTCTTCAATGTGAAGTGGTTGGTGGGGCTTGTAAAACAGCTCAGATGACGGTTCACACCTTTAATTAATGCTTAAATTTCTCTGGTGAGGTCGATGTGGGGAAACTGAAACAGCCTTCTTTGGTCTCGTTTTGCATTTGGAAACCCGAAGAACACATGGGGTTATATCTTGGGCTACACAGAGGGGACCATCTGTCCTGGTTTGCCAGGGACAGTCGTGGTTTCCGCGTCTTGTCCTGTTGCAATTATTTATAGTGTCCCCTTTCGCGGCCACAAGTGCTCTGGTTTATATTTAAGTGTAAGGTCACCCTAACCAGCTGACACACTGCTGGCAAGAGTAAGGTGGGAGAGCCCGCATTTCATTCACCAGATCGTCCATTTAAGCAAATGTTCTCCCAATTGTCACAAGTCTTTCATTTCTGAACTCCAGGCTGACACTCAGGGGTGTTCCCTTCAGAAAGGCAATGTGTAACACGTCAAAGGGGGCTCCGGTTGAAACATTTTTGGCTTATTTGTTTTTCACTTTATTTTGTTTAGTTTTCCTTTCAGTGACCAATGCCTTTGACAATTACATTTTATGGCTTCTGCTAGCATTAAGTATTTCTTTCGTGTCCTCGTGTCAAATCATCGTAGGTGATCCTGTGCCGAATAGCATTTTTTTTATCTTTTATTTTGTATTTATTTATTTTTTTATTATGAAATTTATTGTCAAATTGGTTTCCACGTGCCGAATAGCATTTAAACTAAAAAAAGAATTTGGGACCTATCAGTGCAATTCCACGAAGGCTGGATTCTAGCAATGATTTCTCTCTTGAAAAACTCACATAAAGGAAGAGCTGACATGCTTTCCACAGCTCTGTAATTAAATAGGCCTGCTAAGCAGTCACACGCAATAGTTTCTGACTGTTGTCACTAACGCCTGTCATGGCGGATGTCTGTTTAAGTTGTGTTTTCAAACCCAGTAGTGGCCCAGTTCTGCAACAGGATTGTTCCGCCTGCAAAATCACCATTTGCCCTTTTATCTCATCACTTGTCTTTCCTTTTAAATGACATTTTTTTGTGTGTTAGCTCATTTTGAGTCATGAATTGCCAACATATGGAGCCATTAAGCAAGAAATAGTCTTGCACCTTCCCTGGTTAACAGAAATGGAGTTGAAAATTCAGCCCCCTGGTATCATTATTGTAGCTCTCTATATGAGTGCAGGAAAATCACATTTCAAGTTCTTCCCGCTTTCCTTCTGCCTTTCACAGCACATTTCAAAGTACGGCAGTAGGCAGATTGGTTTGTAATAGCAATTTTTAAACCTAGAAATTAAATTAAACCTAAAAGCACGGCATGTTTCTAGTTCAAATAGGGTTTCTTCCAGAAAGAACATTTCCGCAGCTATAGCAATGACAATAATAGTATTTTTCATGAAGATCTGAGTTACTGAGCTTATGGAGATTGCAGAAAACGGTTAGTATTTTCTAGAGACCCCTCTCAGAGAAGCTGACAATTAGCAAAATAGTCCTAGTAAGGTCTGTGTGCTTTGAAGAGCGTTGTACAGAATAGTCAGTGCAAAGGCATTAATACAGGGCTTTCTCAAATTGTTTTCAGTTCTCGTTCTCAAGGAGAAGGAACAAAAGGCCAGTAACTAATCTGGTAGAAGCTTTCCCCCATAGAATGGTCAGAAAGTTGAACTATCCAAGAGAATGTGATTTACTGTAACTATATGTCTAGATTTCCTGGTCCTTAATGATTCATGTTAATTATCTTCGCTCTTAATGCCTTTTTGTTTTGCGCATTCCACAAAGAGTTTTCCTTGGAGGAATATCTACACAGGCCGCAGTCTGCGTTGCCTGTGGGGGAGGGGAGGGTCCCAGCAGCTTGAACACGTGGTGGGCAGAGGGGGTTCCTTGGGCTGCCTGGAAACTAACCAGAGTTTAGAACTGGTGGGAGACCTGCCCTTATTTTGCCCAGTTGGGGATCCACAGGGCCTTGAAGGGCTGCTCTCCCACTTTCCAAACAGCCCCAGGAAAGCAAAATCTGCATGTAAAAATGGATTTTTTTTCCCCACCCCCGCCTGAACTGAGCTAGCCAGAAAGGCTTCCCAGCAGGCAGTGGGCTGTTGGTTGTTATGGGCTGCTATGGTAGGTATGCTGTTGTCTCCTTCACCCTGGGGGTCTTGCCACTGCACTGTGTCAAGTGACAGGTAGGAGCTGGTAGGAACAGGCTCTTCGGGCACCAAAGCAAGTCAGGTGAGAGCCCAGGGACATCCTCTGGTGTGTCCCTCCCCACCACTCCAACCGTCCCTGGCATTGTTAATTTGAAGACAAATTCACAACAACTACCCAAGGATCAGGACAATCTGGACCCGGGGGCCTGAACACAAATCCCTCCTTCCTGAACATTTTGTATCTGAGGAAATAGTAAGGTTAAAACAAGACTCCTCTGGCGTTTACTCGTTTGCCCACAGGGAACCAGTACAGAAACTGTGTAAGATTAGTTCCTCCTTAAAGCAAGATTACCAGGTAATTCTGCCGCAAAGTCGTGGAGACCTTGAGCCCTGTCGACTCAATTGCCTGTATTCATGCTGCCAGACATGGCTTTAACTTTCTAGAAGATTCCCCACATGTTGGATTTCAAGAAAAATCCTGTTAGGAGTTTCAGGGTCTTTCTTTTCTTCTTCCCTTCCTATGTGAGAGTTTGGCTCAATCTCTGGCATGTCCATTTTCCCCATATCCTTTGTCCCTATGGGCCTTCCGCATCTTTTTTGTCCCAGATGGCCAAAATATGTCTCCCACGCTGCCAAAACACACAGGTGACTCGAGGTCAGAATCTGGAGGATAGGCCAGCCATTGTTCTGCACAAATTCTTGATCTAAATTAATCTAAGACCTTGCCTGAATGGCCTGTTAAACTGCACAAAGGTATGGTCAGCAAGCTACCCATTGTCCTCTTTTCCCCTCAACTGATGAGGCCACTACAGATTAAAATATAACACTCTTCCTACTGGTGATTGTGTTACTTTTAGATGGCTGAAATGACAGAGCTAATGTTGCTTAGATTATTTTCCCATCTTTTTTGTGTGTGTGTGTGGACATTGTGCCTCCTATTTTCACTTTCTGGGAAATTTGCCAATTTTTCAAGGACTGGGTAAAGAACAAAATAAATATTTGTAGATAGCTTAAAAGGAGAATGAGTATGTTGGATGTAACTCTGCCCAACCAAAGAAAAGCAATTTTTTTGCCTTTCAGATATTTTAAAGTAATTAACTTGAGAGATTCGGAAGGTTGACTTTACTAGTTTACTTTTCAAGATTTGTGAGCAAGGGGTGTGTGTGTGTGTGTGTGTGTGTGTGTGTGTGTGTGTGTGTTGGGGGAAAGGAGAGGTGTCAAAGCCTAAGCAAATGGGGGTACAAACTCTTTTTAAAGTTCAGTGTAAGTGATTGATACTGACTGTGCGAAAAGTAAACAACTTCTTTGTGTTAATCAGGTTCTAAACAGTTATTGCCAGAAAGTGTTTACTTAACAACATTCAACATAAGGGCTTGCTTTCTTTCTTTCTTTTTTATAAAGAGATTTCACTCAAATTTGGGATGTTCTGCAGTTGGCTGTGTATTAATATGTATAGCAGCCTACTTGGGAGGCTCCTTCTGTGTCTGAGATTCAAGAACCCAGGGAACGGACTTCCAGTTCTCGCCGGCGATCCTATGTGAAATGTTTTCCTTCCCCGGCTGCGGGATCTCGGCAGTTCGCAGCGGTGCAAACCAGGCAGTCCGGGTCCTGGTCGGACAGCCCATCACCTGTTGGGGCCTCCCACGCGCGCCGCGCAGGGCTCGCCCCAGCCAGGGGCGGCGGGTGGCTCCGGGGCACAGGCTCTCCCCCCTCCCCCCTTCCTCCGGGACCAGTCGGGCTGGCGGACTGACGGACGGACGGACGCGGGGACGCAGGCACGGAGGGACGGGGGCGGCCCGACGCTGGAATGCAGTTTTCTCCGGCGAGAGAGACTTTGCACCGGAGTGGAGAATAGTTTGGGGTGGGGTTTCGCACGGTCCCCTCCCCCCCCCCCCGCCCCAGCCCAGGGCCCCCTTCCAGGCGCTTTCTGGGAGCTTTCAGAACTGCGCTCTGAAGTTTAAAGAGCAGCAAGGAGCTTGTGCCGTAGGCAGGGACAATGGAAGAAAATGAAAGCCAGAAATGTGAGCCGTGCCTTCCTTACTCAGCAGACAGCAGGCAGAAGCAGGGTAAGTAACAGACTCATTCAAAGATGGAGTTACAGTTAAGCGTGTTCCTCGGCGCGGGCTGCTTTTTATAATCCCGAGACGGGGCGCATGGCAAAGAAAACGCGCTTTTCTTGGGGTGGTGCGTTTTCAAAACTGAGTGGAGAGCTGTGATTTCTTGGGTCTGACTTGATCTCTGGCAGGGTTTTCGTAAGCAGCAAAAGAAGTGGCTTGGGGATACCGCGTTTGTGGGACAGTAAGCATTCAGTATGTGTTGTATCTCTAGGCAATGACAAAATATATCGCTAAAAGCAGCTTTTAATACTCACTGCTCCAGCCGTGGGAGAAAGGAGCTGTTTCTGGGAGGCTATCTCTGGGAGGGCAGCATTTCCATTCATTGGTTGGGGGATCCCATGAGGCAAATGCACACTGGATGCAAGTTTTGCGGAATTTTAGAGTTAAATTACAGAGTTTAGGGATGTTTTATTTTACAGATCAGAGCAGTAGGGGAGCACTTGTACCTCTATGTGGATGATGGATGGGACTCTGTGAATCTCTCTATTCAAAAGTTGGGAGTTGTTAGAGAATTTTGGTAAATTTTCTCCAGGCAGTTTTCCTTTAATTGTGTCTGTAATAGACTTGTCTTTTCCGTAGGGAATTTCCAGAAGCTTATGTTGTTCCAAAGAAATTTCACAGCGAGGCTGGGTAGAGAAAGGACTTCTCTGCTTTCCAGTATCTGACGTCTGTGATGCCAGAGCCTATAGAGCCTATCATATGGTATCATATAGGCAGCGTGTTCATAAACCCGCACAATCCGAAACCATCCCCGCCCACCCTACCCCAGGTTCATCCAGAGGCCAGTTAGGAACTAAAAGAAGCCTTAGCGGGTCTACAGTGCTCTGCGTGGGAGTAGGGATTATGCACAGGGGAAAAGGTGTGTGTGCTTTAAAAAGGCGAAAGGGAAGTAACAAATGACTCATCCACATTGAAAATGCAAAACTAAGCTAGGCAGAAGCACTGCAATTAAAACACCCCCCCTCCCCACCTTACCCCTGTCCTGTGAAATGCGGGAAACCTGAAGCTTAGAAAACCCTGGAGGATCCCCCAGTCCTACAGTCTTCCGTCTAGGTGTCTGTGTTTGTGTTTCTAAAACAGAGCACTCTCCGTGAGGGCGCCTGGTCAGTGGGGTCCAGTGGGAGATAAGGCTGCCACCCCCCCTCCCCCCCTTATCTGGTAGGGCAGGATCCTACAGCAAGGATTCCATCTGTTGAAATAAATGACCCAGAATCTACAGGGGCAATTAGAATGGGACCAATTTAAGAAATAACTTTCAAACAAACACAGCAATTCAAAGATGCTTCAGAGGCTGGGGATAGTCAGGCTGAGGGAATGTAATCACTTTATTCATTTACCCATTCATTCAGTGGGAGAAACAGTGAACAAAGTAGATGAAAAATACTTGCCCTCACTGAACTTCTGTTCTAAGAGCCATGTTTGGAGGGAAGGAGGTGGTAAAGAGAGACAATGAACAGATACATAAAATACATAGCATGTTAGATGCCAGCGTTCCCAAGTTTAGCGAGTAAAAATACCCTGTATTTGAGTTAAATACCCAGTTAAATTTGAGTTTCAGATGAGCAACAGATAATTATTTTTGTAGGAGTATATCCCGTGCACTATTTGGGACATACTTATGCTGAAATTATTCATTATTGACTTGAAATTTCATTTTAATTGGGCATTTTATATTTTATCTAGTAACTCTATTAAGTAGAAATAAGACTGTAGGCAGGGAAAGGGAACAGGAAGTGCATGGGTTGCGGGTGAAACTGTAGATAGGGTTATCAGGGAGACCCTCACTGGTGTATATCTGAATAAACATCTGAAAGAGGTGAGGGAGGGAATAGCAGGAACATGTTCAAAGAACGGCAAGGACATGGGAGAAGGCTGGGAGAAAAGAGGGTAAGAGGTAATCCAAGCCAAATCACATAGGGCTGTGAGACTGTGGCAGAGATTTGATTATTTCAAAAGAGCTGGGGAGAGGCTAGCAGGTCTGACTTGTCTTATAAAAGAGAAATATTGGGTGCTATGCCGAGAATAACCCACACGGGGGGTAGGGGAAGGGCAGGGAGCCATTTTGGAGGCTTCTGCTGTAAACCAGGGACCAGGTTGGACCAGCAGGTGGTAGAACAGGTGATGAGACACTTCCAGATGTATACTGAAAGTTAAGGCAAAAGAATTTGCTGAGGGATTGGATGTGGGATATAAGAGAAAAGGAGAAGTCAGAGATGATTTCAGAAATGTTGGCCTGCCTAGCTGGAGGAATGGAGTTGCCATTTACTCAAAAGGGAAAGCATTTGAGTGGAGTTGAGGAGGAGAGGGTGTGTATAGTTTGGAAGTGGAGGGGAAAATAGGAAGTCCTTTGGGTAGGTTAGGATCCAGAGGTTTATATCAGGCATCCAAGCGGAGATGCTGATTGCAGCGTGGATATTCTCCACTCGAATTGAGGAGGACAGGCGGGGGTCAATGTCAGAACTGCTAGGACTGGGTCTGTGTGCAGGAGGACAGGTCCCCAGTACACCCTGGGACACTTGAGTATTTAGAAGTCAGGGAGATTGGGAGGGGTGGCTGGAGAGATCGTAAGGGTGAGAAGCATTCAGATTGGATGTGTAGGGTCCTGTTGAGTTCTGGGTGAAGCGATGCAGCGAAGGAGGATGGCATCAGTTTCAGTTCTTTGGTCAGCACGAGGACCACACAGGGAAGCCAGGCCTCTGTTCACATCATGCGTAATACACCGTGTCCATTTCTAGCCCGGCATTCTTGATGGTTGCACCCAATAAGAACGTGATATTCCAGGGCAGACCAGGTCTTCCTCATCTTTGCATTTCCTGCACTAACAGAACACCAGGCACGTAGAAAACACTCAATAAATATTTCTTGAACCAAAGGCTAATTATTCCACCGCCGGGCTTGGCGTTTACCAATCCACTGTAGATAAGGATCCCCTGGGTGATCATGTAACTTATTGTCCAGACTGAGACACTTTGGAGAGTGAAAAGGAACCCTATGAATAATTTTGCGGGGACGGCAGTTGTAACCCACAACTGTTTTGGCAAATTGGGGCAGATGGTCGCCCCAAGAATGGCTCTAATCAGTGAGGTTTCCGTGGCTGAGTAGGCAGCTTACTAGAAAAACAACAGCGTGAAAGTATACTGCGAGGTGCCCTGTGTGCGCTCCGTAGTTATTGGCTAACCTGTAGTCTAAGACTATCACACTCCCTTTAAAGCCCATGGGCTCCTTGGAGCGATCCTGGGGGAGGTTCCTCGGGCCGCCTCTATCTGCCCACAGTGGCCCTGAAGCTTTTGCTCAGGCCCCTAAGCTCTTGAAACCCCTGGGCAGGTAAAGTGTTGTCAGCCCACCTGCTTGCCTCCGCCAACCCCTGATCCACCAGTGTTTCGAGATAGTATTTGCTCTGCTGGTAATCATTTTTTGCAATATGTAAATGTATCAAACCAACACATTGTACACCTTGAACTTGCAAAAAATGGCCCTGGCCACAGAGCGCAAGCTTGGGGAGTCCCAGATACTCAAGTCTTTGCCCAGAATTCTAAAATTGCCCCATCAGTCTCTGCCCCTGGCCTGTTTTATCCTAAAGAGCACTTATCACTACGTGACATTTATATGATGTATTGTTTGTCTGCTTCCCTCATTATAATGTGGATCCTCTGTAAGGGAAGGGGATTATGTCTCTCTCGATCACAACTTCACTGTATTTCCTAACTCCTTTCAATGTACGGAGTAGGCACTCAATAAATATTTTCGAGAATGAATGAATCATCTAACCAACACCTGAGCTGAGAATGTTTTTCCGGGGAGCAGAAGGGCTGTTCCTATTCTGTCTATCCCAGAAATCTTATTTACCCCGTATTTAATTTTTAAGGGTTTTTAGGTGAATATATATAATGGTCTGATTTCGGCTGTAGTTTCTGTGCCAGTTCGTATATGGTGGTGATCTGTATGATATTAACAAGAGAACTGGGAAAGCAAGAAATCCCGTGGGCCCCCAACAGAATATGGGATGTGTATTAGTCAGATAGGCGAATTGCCGTAACAACCCTGTAATCTCTGTGGTTTAGCACAACCAACAGTAATGTTTTGAACACAGTGGAATGTGGATATTCCCGGCCAGGTGGATCTCCTGAGGGCCCACCTTCAGGCCAGCTCTGGGACCTAGGCCCCTTCTGTGTAGCCTGCCGCCATTTGCCAAGGCCTTGACGGCTTCCTCTGGAGCTTTGACTGGCAGCTAGCCCAAGATCAAAGAGAAGGAGCACGGAAGATCATTCGGCAAGGCTGGGGGCCAGGGCTGAAGGTGGCCCACATCACCTCTGGCCACCCACACTGCATTGACCGGAGGAATTAGGACCAGGCCCCAGCTAGATGAAGGCTGGAAAACGCAGCCTTTCTGTGTATGCAGCAGGAGAACGTTATGGTTTGAAGTCACGGACGGACAAAATCCTGTCGCTGCCACAGAAGGCCCGGAGGGGTTGTACAGCCAGACGAAACAGCAACCCCCCACGGTGTTCCTATGACAAGAGAGGATCCTGGCACCATTGCAAAGCTCCATCTTGGAGATAGCGAACCGGAAGCCACTACAAAGAAGGGAGGGACTCCTTCTCAAAGAGGCTGTGGCCTACCGAATCTGAACTCGGGAATAAAATCTCAGGGAAGTCTTGTCGCTGGCTCGCAGGTGGAAGGCAGGCGTGGAATGTCTGAAGGATGCGAGGTCTCAAATCTCTTGCTGTGAAGTCAGCTGACTTGGCTGAGGCCACCTGAGCTGTGGCCCGGAGGCCAGCCTTCAGCTCCCGTGGGCTCCTGCCCGCAGGAAAACCTGCCGCGTCTCAGCAGAGTCTCTCTGGCACTGCTGCCCTCCTCATCCCTGCTTCCGCTCCCGGGAATGCCGGAGGGGCTGTTCTCTGCTCGACGCTCCTGTTCTGCTCTGTGCCCTGCTTGGAGTGAGCTAGGAAGAGCAGTTTCCCGGGGCCGTGCGGAGGCTGGGAGCGGCAGGAAGGGGAAACTGGAAGCCTTGCCTTCACGCTACAGCATCGTTGTTTGTTTGACACGGATTCCCAGAATAGCAAGTGGCTGGACACACCCATACTTCAATGTTAGCACCAGAGTGCACTCCAGACAAGAAATAGAACTGGATTTCTGTGTGGATGGCTTTGTGGATAGTGAAGAATGGGTGGGACTCAGATCTCTGACTCCACGGCTGTGGAATTGTGACTACCTGTCCTTTGCCCGGTCGCCTCTTGTTTTGCCCTGCTTAGTTTTTCTCCCCAGCTGAAGGGTCACGGTGTCCCCAAATGACTGGAGTGGTAGAGTTGTCAGTTCTCCCTCAGGCCCGGGAATTGAGAGCCCCCAAGAACTGAGCCTCCCTGAGGAAAGGGCTCAGGTGACCGGGACGCGTGTTCAGGTGGCTTTGTGTGGACAGTAGGGTTGGGGTGCTGTTGGTGCCGGTGAGCAGGTGCCTGGTGGTGGGACGGGAGACAGACCGGGCCGATAGCGGAGTGGGGTGAAGGGCAAGAAAGGGAGCCACGGGAAGGAGTGAGCTCCGCCCTCAATTGGGCGTCTGCCAAAGGACTGTGCCTTTGGCCGTTGGCACATTTGGGCATCAGTGCTTTTGCTGCCTTCCTCCAAGTCACATTCAACCTTGTTAAACAACTCGAGACATTTTAGAAGAATGCACAAAAAAGAGAAAATGGGAAAGTAACCTAAGGCTGACGTGACCTTCCGGTGCAAAGTGTTAGAAAACGGCAGGGGTTTAGAGTCAGCAAGTTGGGTTTCCCAAAGGTAAATGGTGACAGGAGATTGGCTGCAAAGACCACCACTCCTCCCCTCCCCCGCTCCTTTCCGAATTTATCTGAAGGAAGAAAGCGGAAAACTGTTTTCAGTCTCCAAGGGGCTACCGTTCTGGCTGTCTTGACCTTGTCTGGGGATCCTTAGATGAGACAAAATAGTTCTTGTGAGTCTGTGTGGCAGAGCAAGGCAGATGGAACTTTCTGCTGCTGTTGGTGGCTGAAGGTGCCCGAACGTTTATCCATATGGGTGTCTGTGTGTTTGCCCATGTGAGGAAGTCCCCCTCCCGGAGATTCAATCCTGCCAATTAATCTAGCTGCCCAGGATCATTTTTTAAAATATGTTAATGATGTTGAAAGTAATCGTTAAAAATTCTGTGTAAAAGTCAATAGTGTTATATCAAGTATACAACAAGTTTTTGGCCAATGTAAAACTCATGTGCACACACACGCACTCCGAAAGCTAAAGCGAAACCAGATTGCACACATATTTACCAACCTGACATATGGCATTTTTTGCAACTCGCTTTATTCAGTGGATCCTGTTACTTCTGTTTTATTAAAGAAGACACCACAAAAAAGGCAGCCGTCATGTGGGTCCACGTAATGAGAAGGGAGCCTAAATAAATGATACAGTTAATCTCTCAGTATCTTTTTAATCAATAGTTCGGTCTTCTTCCCCTTCTAAATTTACTGCTGAAACTAATGAAGAGTAGGAGAATTAACTAATTTGGCTATTTTTTCCTCCCTTTCCTCATTGGTGTCTGATGGAGATGCTATAATTAGCAATGTAATGAGAAGTGAAGGGTAAACAAGAAGAGTTGTTCCCAGAACACCATTCTCCGGATGGAAAACCAGGATAGGAAAACCAGCCTGAGTTGAAAATGTTCACTATGCCTACCCAAAGGGCGTCAGACCTGGGGTTGTCTACAGAGGCGTTTCTAGACAACGAGGGAAATGCACTGGGGGCATGGCCTTTAGATGAGCTGGTGTGTGTATAAACTGGATGCTCTGGGTATCACTGGTGTGAAGTTTCGTTTGTCTACCTGAGACTCAAGTCTAGAACTTTCAAATAGTGGATCTTTTTTTCTGCACAGAACTTTTAAAGATAAATAATTAGTAAATGAGCTTTTACTGGAAACTTCTTTAAAAACTCATTGAGACTGGGTTTTAAAGGATTTAGAGCTAGAAGACGCTGCACATCTAATACTGGTCCAGCCATCCTCATTTTATGGAGGAAGATGGTGAGGTTTAGAGATCATATTGTATGGTCTGGGTGTGAGGTTAAAGGCAGGACGCCTGAGAGCCCAGGGTTCACGGATCAGGAGTACCTTATCCTGCCTGCATCTGTGTGATGTGTAAGAGAATCTGAAGTGCTTTTGAGTGTTCATAACTCTCCCTTTCTAGTTTTGTTTTTTAAGAAGTAATTCTCCTTTTTCAGTCAGCTAGGAGATGCAGACCTGACACCCTTCTTGCCAACCATTGAGAATGAGCAGAGATTCCCTATCCACTGTCATCGCCTGCCTCCTTTGCTCCCTTCTAGGTGGAAATCAACTTGGCCTGGAAAGGCCATGTCCAAGGTCAAGGCCAAGGGTCTAGGTCAAGGCCATCAAGATGTACCATATCTCTTCCCTTTTCACTGTGTGTTTTAAAGTCCACTTCAGGCAAAATGTGTCCAAGCCTTTACGTTCTCTCCATTCTTACCTAATAGTAATATTGACCTAATAAAATTCTAATGCTTGCTTGGTTTATGCTAATGGAGGGGGGCTGGAGTTTTCAGGGGGCTCATCTGTCTGTGATTATAATGCCTATTTTTGGTCTTGGGGATGAAATAAGTGTCTCCGAAACCACCGTCAGATTATGAAACTATAAAAGTCCTGTTACCAGCATGAGGTTGCAATTAAAACAAAAGAAATAATCAGAATCACTGGAACTAACTTTTCTATAATTACAGTTGAAGGTAAGGGGTAACCCAGTTGCCTGCAAACTTGTCTGACCAAGTGTTCTCCTTCTGAATAATCTCAGGGAAAGAGTCCGAAACGACCAACTTTTTCTCTACAACTTTTTGTGTTAGTGCAATTTTTCTCATTTCCTTTGTTGATTTGGTTCCCATCTTGCCTAAAAAACAAATAACCTGCTAGGTTATAGTTACATAATAACAGCAGCCAGAAACCCTCTTAGTGTTCTGTAAATGACATTTCAAGTAAAATCTTTCATTGCAAACTGTGTTTTTTTTTTTTGGTCTTTCAGAACAAGGAAAAAGCAATCTACAAGTCACGTCATTAGAAGATGCAGAATGTCGCAGAACCAAGGAACGCCTTTCTAATGGGAACAGTCGCGTTTCAGTTTCCAAGTCTTCCCGCAATATCCCAAGGAGACACACTCTAGGTGGACCCCGCAGTTCCAGAGAAATACTGGGAATGCAAACATCTGAGATGGACAGGAAGAGAGAAGCTTTCCTGGAACATCTGAAGCAGAAGTACCCCCATCATGCCACTGCGATCATGGGCCACCAAGAGAGGCTGAGAGACCAGGTACGACCATGTTGCCGTTCAAAATGAGTAGAGCTCGTTCTGCAATGAACGTGAGGGAAAGCTAAGTGGCAGGTCAAAGGGGACAAAACGGCTGAGTGGATCGTGCCCACCTTTGGGTTGTTCCAGATCTCTTTGTGGGTTTGCGAGACGGAGGCAGCTTACGGGAAAGGTTTGACCTGAAGCCTCAGTTGTCTTTATCAGCGTGTCAGAGGGGGAGACCCAGAGAGGAGGCAGTCCCCCCCAAATGTGTCCCGATGTTCAACCACAAATACATCTAAACTGCAGGCGGTGAGGGGGTCTTACTTTACTGAGCCAAGCCTAGGATCCATTACTGTGCACCCAGATAGCACTTGAGTGCTTAGCACAGTGAATGAATGAATGAATGAATGAATGAATACATATATACATACCTATGTACGTACATACATACTTACATACATACGTATAGACAGACAGACATAAATACATTTTCAGGGTACAGGAGAGCACAGAGGGATAGATTGTGGTGAATCCCTTTTCCTTAGCAAGCTGACATTAGGGTTTTGTTTCTATTCTCTGTTTTTTTTTCCTTTTAATCACAGATGTTTACCTTTCGCATTCTTGGCTTTCTGCTGTCATCAGCTACCTGTTTTTTCAGGTTATCTTGACAGCTACACAGACAGCACCCATTTGTGCCTTGGGATGTTGTTGTTTCTTGGCTGTATGCAATGACTTTTTTGACAGACCACAAAGTTTTGGGGGGGGTCCCCCGAAGGCCCCACAAGCATGTGATCAGATTGACCTTTGAGGATGCAGAACATAGTAAAGGAAGCAGGGCCACTGCGACACGCGTGGTCGGGGAAGAGGACAGGCCGTTATTGATTTCCACACTCCAGAGAGAGAGACCCATTTAGCGTGTCAAGTCGGCGGTCCTGCCAGTTAACCGGTTACCAAAGTGATGTCTGACTAACTCAGCTTTCGATCTTCCGTGGAAATGGAAATTGGCATTCGCCTGAACAATTTGAACCTGTACTTCATCCTCACTCTCGATTTGTCAGTTTATTTATTTAAAAAAATTTTTTTGGGGGCGCCTGGGTGGCTCAGTCGGTTAAGCGTCCGACTTCGGCTCAGGTCACGATCTCACGGTCCGTGAGTTCAAGCCCCGCGTCGGGCTCTGTGCTGACTGCTCAGAGCCTGGAGCCTGTTTCCAATTCTGTGTCTCCCTCTCTCTCTGACCCTCTCCCGTTCATGCTCTGTCTCTCTCTGTATAAATAAACGTTAAAAAAAATTTAAAAAAAATAAAATAAATTTTTTTTAACGTTTATTTATTTTTAAGACAGAGACAGAGTGTGAACAGGGGAGGGGCAGAGAGAGAGGGAGACACAAAATCCAAAGCAGGCTCCAGCCCCAAGCTGTCAGCACAGAGCCCGACACGGGGCTCGAACCCACGAACTGTGAGATCATGACCCTGATGATGGAGCTGAAGTTGGAGGCTTAACCGACTGAGCCACCCAGGCGCCCCACCGATTTGTCGGTTTAAATTCAACCCTGTTTTCTCTGAAATCTTTATTAAAGTGCCTAAAAATATGAAATGAGTGTATAGGCTGTATGTTTGCTTTTTGCTCATGTTGCCAAAAGGTGGCAGACCCAGAAGAGGAGAGAACAGGAGGCCTGGTTGATGTAGATAAATTCTTTAGTAGTTAAGAAAAGGATGACTCCTTTCATTTCAAGCATATATAGAAAGTACCCCCTATTTATTTATTTACTTATTTACTTACTTATTTTAAAATTTGTTTATTTATTTTGATAGAGACAGTGAGTAGGGAAGGGGCAGAGAGAGAGGGAGAGAGAGAATCCCAAGCAGGCTTTGCTCTTGTCAGCACAAATCCCGATGCGGGGTTCCGTCCCATGAACCATGGGATCATGACCCGAGCTGAAATCAACAGTTGGATGCTTAACTGACTGAGCCACCCAGGTGCCCCTTTACTTACTTATTTAAAATTTATTTCCTACAGTTTTCTTGAGGTATAATTGACATGTAAAAAATTTCCCTAATTTTTAGTCGATAGTAGGGTCACTCTCCATATACGTAACGTGTCACATGTTTGTGAGGCACCGTACTTTATCCAAAGTGGTTCAGATTGAGGACACTCAAACTCAGAATAGTTACAGTCACACAATTTGCTAAGGGAAAGTTGGAATTTGAATCTGGTTAAGTCTGAGCTCAGAACCCTTGTTTATTTCACTGTTCTTTAAGTTGATCATTGCCTATAGAGCATGTAGTGTGGTGAGGAAAAAAAACAACAAATTCCTTCTACCTGTCTAGGTTTTTGACTAACTAATAATTAAATTGATATAAGACAGATTAACAGAAGAAAAACAAACAAAAGCTTAATGATTTGTATGCTTCCTGTGTATACATGGGAGAGACCCAGGAACTCTGAGTAACTCCCTAAAATGGCCAAAGCCATCACCTTAAATATCATGTTCAGCTAAAGACAAAAGATGTTAGGAGTAGGGAGTCAATTATGGGAAGTTACCAAGAAAAGCATAATAAACAAGGTAAAGTTGTTATGGCCTAAAATAATTTGGATACTGGTCCTGGCTCAGAGAAAGAGCTATTACCAGAGATTACTTTTTCTCTGGAATACTTATCTGTATGGCAGGGCGAATATCTAATTATGCATCATCTCTCCTTGTTGTCCTGTGAATCACCCTCCTCCCCTTTGAAGCCCTAAGCCCCTATCCCATTCCCTAGGTCAGGATAGCATATAAGCCTCAACTGACCCAACATGTCCTTGGGTCTCATATTCTTATGGGGCTCCCATACATACATAATTAAATTTGTTTTTCTTCGTTAATCTCTTTTATGTCAATTTACCGGTCAAAAAACCTAGAAGGGTAGAGGAAATTTTTTTTCCTCTCCACCAGTCTGTTCATGAAGTGTAAGGGATAGGGTGAGGTTGTGTGTGTGTGTGTGCGTGTGTGTGCGTGTGTGTGCGTGTGTGTGTGTGTGTGTGTGAGAGAGAGAGAGAGAGAAAGAGAGAGAGAGACTATGGGGCTAGCGGTCATGGTGAAGGAGGTTAGGAAATTGATTATGTGTTGAATGAGGAAGGTGGAATGTATTTTTTTAAGTTAGAAATGTATTCATTTTGCTGAGAAATTAGTATTTCAAAATGGTATATTTTCCATGCTAAAAACATTTCAATTGTTATCATTACTGTTATTATTTATCATCTCATAACTATTGCTACTGCTATGATGATAGTAACTGGCTAAAACTCTCACATGGGGAGCCTAAATATAACCTGAAGGGTGCATGGTATCAGATGACAGGGAATAATGACTGTGGCTTAGTGGCCCCAACCTCTCATCTCCTATCCCATACATGTCTGCCACAGGTGTAGTGTGGCCATGGCTGGTCAGCTGTCCCTTTATTGGGTAACTCAGGCTGAATTCTTGTGTATTCCAAGCTGACCATCCAGAGAGGGATAGAGTCTGATGCATGGATCTGTGTGTATATTTTTTCATTCCATTGTAGTGTCACCAATGAACCCTAATCAGAGATAAGCTCAGGTAATGGTTTAGGAAATTCCTATGGGCAGTACTTCATCCTCTGGCTTTTCTATTCTTTTTCTCCTGCTGCGTGGTTCCTCTTTCCTGTCTTCTTCTCCACGATACCCTTTGTTCCTCCCTGACCTTCTTAAAGTGGATTATTCCAGGCTTCCTTTGCAGGAAGATCAGATGACCAGCCATAAGGAGGAATTCAAATAAACAAGTCTGACCACTTATCTAATATTGAGCTGCTCAGCACCACATATTCTTCTGGTGGCTGTTTGCCTGGTTGCCTCCCAGAGAAGCGGCCTTCATGAACAGAGTGACACTGGGGGGAGTTTGAAAGGAAGATGGTAACTGCGGCAGCCAGCATCTTACCTGAAGTATCTGGATCCCAAGGGCATCTAGGTTCCAGTTCCTTGGTATTAAACATAAGGAGAATTAGAGCATACCTTACATTTCAGAATCTGAGTCCAGACGCTGGAAGGTTTATGGTTGAAAACTTGAATTTGGGCCTTTGAAAATAAGTCAGTCAAGAATTTTCTTCAGTCTAAATTATTGAACAGAGGTCTCCTGATGGGAGAACAGCCATGTTTAGTAGCAACCTCCTTCCCACCTGTCTTCAAAGATAGCAGATGACCATTAATGTTGCATAGTGTTTATCTGCATAGTAGTAGTAAAGGTTACTTGAGTGGGCCAGTCAGGGGGTGAAGCTACATCGCCTGGCAGCTAAGGGTGTGGTTCTGGGACAAGGCAGGGCTGGGTCGGAATCCAGCCTCCTCCATGTGCTAATTGCAGGATTGGAGCTAATGACTTCATCCTTCTCTGTCTCAGTTCCCCCATTTGTCAAAGGACAATAATCTCAGTATCTCAGAGTACTGAAAAACAGCCTCAGAAAGTGATGGATCTTCCTCCTGTTTCAATGGCAGCTCGTGGCATTACAATCTTCTGGTCTATGGTATCCAGAAGAAGAGTCTCGGTGGTTCTTATTTTCAGATTAGTATTTAAAGGCAGTTTTCTTTTCTGCCCACACATATTTGAGTACCCGAAGATTATTTTTTCCATCGTCAGAGCGTAATTTTATTATAATTCCGAAACTTATTTCGATTTTTCCTTCATCAAAAGCTTAAAATTTGGATTTCTTTCACTTATTCATCCCATATGTATTTATTTGGCACCTGCCATGGTAAAGGTGCTGTGATGAGGCGTGGTCCCTGCCATCAAGTCAATAAAAGAAATACGGCGTTCGTGCACAGATACCGATCCTTCATGATCCAGCCCAAATGTCGCACCTTCTGAGTTGGTCATAACGTCTTGCAGTACTTATATTGTAGTATCTAATCATGCCTTTATTGTACTTCTCTTTGTGTTTCTTTCTCCCACGTAGAATATTTTGGAGGACAAGAACCTTGTCTTAAATACCTTGGTAAAGTCACCATTTAAGGGAGTATGGAACGTAACTTAAGCATGATCAGTTTTTGTTGAATGAATGAATGAGTGTGCAGATTGTTGGTGGCAAACCTCCCTCTATCAACTCTGCTTCCGCTTTCTACACCTGTGTACGCAGGTATTGTTTGCTACCAATAATTTGTATGATCTGGACGTCACCTTCCACAGGGGAAGCTTTTTGAATGCAAAGCAGGGTTAATAGAGGGGAGGAGACAGTTAATACCCGATCACAACTCATCTAATCACAGAAAGCCTATGATTTAAAAGGCTTCGCTATGTGACCCACAGACATTGAATGCCACACACTGAAAAGTGAGTGGGGCGCCTCGGTGGCTTAGTTGGTTAAGTATCCGACTTTAGCTCAGGTCGTGATCTCACGGTTCGTAGGTTCAAGCTCTGCATCTGGCTCTGTGCTGACAGCTTGGAGCCTGGAGCCTGCTTCGGATTCTGTGTCTCCCTCTCTCTTTGCTCCAACCCCTGCTCATGCTAAATAAACATTTAGGGTTTCATCAGCACATAGCACATGCATACACAGAACTTTATACTTATCTGTACAATGGCATTAATCACATTTAAATGTAATATAAATATATTAACATATATTTACACCTTTATGTAGTGGCATCTTTGACTTTTTTTTTTTTTGATAAACTTTTATGGCAGAATTTCAGTCACACTGGATTATTCCTCATGCAGTAGATCTCAGGGTATCATTGTATATCTTGGGAAATTGATGTCGTCCCTACGTCATGTGTGAAAACTCCAAATTAATCAGATGGTTTATTTTCCTTTTTTTGAAAAAAGATTTTAAGTAATTCTTTTTTAAAAAATTTTTTATTAATGTTTATTTATTTTTGAGACAGAGACAGAGTGCGAGTGGGGGAGGGACAGAGAGAGAGGGAGACCCCGAATATGAAGCAGGCTACAGGCTCTGAGCTGTCAGCACAGAGCCCGACGGGGGGCTCTAACTCACAAACTGAAATCTGAGATCATGAAATCTCGAACTCACGAGCCATGAGATCATGACCTGAGCCAACGTCGGATGCTCAACAACTGAGCCACCCAGGCGCCCCTAAGATTTTAAGTAATTCTACCCCCAACCTGGGGCTTGAACTCACAACCCCGAGATCAAGAATCACATGGTCTATGGACTAAGCCAGTCAGTGCCCCAATCAGATTTTTTTTTCCTATCACATTCGTTCTTTTCCTATCACATTTGTTCGAATCCTAATCAATCCATATATGTGAAGTGTTAGAATTTCTCAAATATGCATCTACATTCATGAATATGTGTGTCAGTGAAGCCTGGAAAGTGATCTAATTGGAACTAAAGGCACACTAAGACCATAGACCATCGTTAGTGGAAGCCTTGGGCCCTCGTGAAGATGTGGATAAAAGGCTAAAGTTGTAGAGGGAGCAGGTTCTAAATAATTATACATGCTTCATAAATAAATAAATACACAAATGAAAAGTTTATAAATTAAACTAAAGCAATAGAACCCAGCTAAGAAATTCTTTAGAGCTACTAATTTATTCTCAACCAAAAAGGAAAATGATGGGAGAACAGCCATATTTAGTAGCAAGAACCAGGGAGCTGTTCAAAACTAATGACTAAGTATGCATTTACAGACCAGTTTCTTGCCTAAACCTTAAGGGAAAAGGAAACAGCATTTTGGCGCTTAAGAAATCTAATACAAGAGGGGCGCCTGAGTGGCTCAGTTGGTTGAGCGTCCCACTTTGGCTCAGGTCATGATGTCATGGCTCGTGAGTTCGAGCCCCGAGTCAGGCTCTGTGCTAACAGCTCAGAGGCTAGAGCCCGGTTTGGATTCTGTGTCTCCCTCTCTCTCTCCCCGTCCCCCACTCATGCTCTGTCTCTCTCTCAAAAATAAACAAACATTAAAAAAAATTAAAAAAATAAAAGAAATCTACTACAAGGTATGTGGAGCAAATACTAACAATAAGCCACAGTGGGATGGAGGAAGAAGGCCCTTACCCAGATGGAGAACGTGAGCATGGAGGTTAGTTAAATGTTCAGCATTTTTTTAGCACTGTTTTCTTGACCGCTGTTTATAGTGGTGAAACAGTGGAAAAGACTGCAAGGAGAACATCTTATTGGCCTCAGTTAATATTATGATACTATTGCTCTTTGCCCATATTGGTATATTTCACCGTCTCAACAACCCTGCGTGGTAGGCAATATTATGAACTCTCCTTAACAGAATGGGAAACTGAGGCACAGCTTACTTAGCTCTTGTTCACAGTGACAGGGCAAGTCACCGGTACTGAATCCTATTATTTGGCTGTGGGGCAGGTCTTTCTTTTTGGCCTCCAGATCACACCATCTCTCTGATGCACAGCAAAACCAATAGACATTAATCTAAAATGTCGAGAAAATGGAGAAGGGTTGGAATGGGGGTACCGGTTTGGCCGTTGTCGTAAGTATGCAATTTGGTGGTCATCTTACAGTGGCTGAAATGCCCGCCTCCTATTAGATTGGCCTTCAATAGTTCTGGAAAGAAAAAGAATTTGGCACCAAAGAAGCAGTGACATAAATAGTGATTTAAGTATCTACGGAACGTGAACGTTGAGAAGATGTTACTATTGCCAGAGCAACACCTCCAAATGGAAGGATCATGGTGTCATGACAAAATTACAAGCTGCATTTAGAGAATTTATATTAGTATATATGGGAGCGTTTAATGAAGTGAGATGTAATGAAATGCTGGAGCCTGTGAACAAAGGATATAATTACGATGGAAAGAATCAGTATAAAAAAACTGTCCTCAGAAATTCCAAATCTTGGCTATGTCTAAGAGAAATCAGAATGCAATCAGAAACAATAGTCATCGAAATTTGGGCGTGATGAAAAACAATGGGAAAAAAATAAGCAGAAAGCCGTCTACTACAACACAGATGATGATGTTACTTGAGGCACCAGATGAAGGAGCTAGCTGGAAATGTTTCCCAGGGGACTGATATTTTGAATTGTGACTTAAAGGAGATGGAAATGCATTTCTGAAGATTTGGAATATGACAGAGTAGGACATCTGGGGGCAGGGTGAGGGGACACTCAGCGATCAAAAAGACTAAATTCAAGGAGTTGCGTTTTCACTTGCAAAATTGATTGGAAGTTGACGTTAATCACAGAGGATACAGAAAAACACGAAAGGAATCCTAAATGGGGATCATTCGTAACACATGGCTTTTGATCCATGTTTAATTGGGTGCCACCAAACTCTGCATTAGCTTTCGTTTTAATTAGTGGAAGGAAGAGCAAGAGAACAGTGCTATATTAAGAAGAGGTCTGAAAGCAAATCAAAATAAGATTCTACTGGAAAACCTGCTAAGGAGTGTCGGGGAGTAGGTGGGAAGTGAAGGGGAGTCAGAAACCCGAGTGTGGCTATGCGGTGGCAGGAGACACCTCTGATGTGGTGATCGGCAAAACCTAGAGAAAACTGCCACCAGGTCAGATGGAGATTTGCAGTATAGAGGAATCCAGAAAAGACCAATATGATTCAGTCCAGCTGATTGATACAGAACTCATATCACAGGCGTTTAGACTGTCCTCTGCTTTCTCGTAGCCGGCTTGCGTCTTTGCCCTTATTCATCCTTCCTGCAGGTGTTTTCTTGGATTAATTCAATCAGATGGTTGTTTTTCATCGACCTACACTGTCAGCTTGACATCAGGCAGTATGTGTAGAGTAGCCAGTACCTGCCCTGCCGGGGGCGCGTCTGTTGAGTGATAACCGTGGGGTCCCATATAACTGAGTTTTTTATATGCTGGACGCTCTGAGCTGTGCAGTGTAGGTGAATCATCTGTTTTCCTGAGGCTTTTCTTAACCGCAGAAATGAGACTGACAATACTTTTGTGGTGAGGATTACATGAGATGATACATCCTATCAAATAGATCGCAGGTACCTGAGTACCTGTCAAAACCCTTTGCATTCAGGAGAGCATTATCCTGGAGGGGTGAGGGCAGTATGCATTAGGGCAGCATAAAACAGTGTGTGTTCTACATTGCAGCGATCTAGGGGCACCTGGGTGGCTCAGTTAGTTGAATGTGTCACTTCGGCTCAGGTCACGATTTCATGGTTTGTGAGTCTGAGCCCCACATCAGCCTGCCTGCTGACAGCGTGGAGCCTGCTTGGGATTCTCTCTCTCTCCCTTTCTCTCTGCCTCTCCCCCACTCATGCTTACTCTCTCTCAAAATAAATAAATAAACTATAAAAAAATAAAGAATAAATGAAATAAAGAAATTGCAGTGATCTAGATCAGCATTTTGTAAAAACATGCTCTGCTGAATCCTGGATCCCCAGGCTGTTACTAGTTGTTTGGGGAATGGAGAGAAAGTTTCTAATTTGGGGATATTTTGGGTTATTTAGAGTTAAATGAAATTCTACACTGCAGGGTCTATCCGATCTTTTAATATGCTAAAAGGCATTCTACGTCTCATTTGGAGATTTGGGAACAGGTGGGTGAGGAATGAAACATAATGTTTCCCAAGCCTGTTTGACCACAGAATTATTGCTTTGGGGACTCTTCTTCTGTGAGACACGCCAGGGAATGGGAGTATGTACTTCAAAAGCTTGCTGGAGTTCAGAGCAGTGGGAGAGCAGAGGGGGAGGATTTCACACAGAGATGGACATTTGAATGGTGTCTCTTGGAATGATAGAGGTCTCCTGGAGACAGACTTGTCCTAATTATCTATTTCCTCGATCCCCAGGGCATAGTAGGTATTCAGCAAATATCCGTGGCAAGGAGATTAATGGATTATGATTTGAATGGATAGAATGCAGCCATGAAGGCATTGTGATAGAGGAGGAGGGGGACAGGAAGAGCCAATGTTGAGACAAGAATAGAGGTGGCTCCCCTGTGAATCAGGGGGTAGGCCAGTTTAAGTGAGGTGATGGTGTCATTCGGCAGAGGGGGAAGACAGGGGAGTCAGGCAGAGGACAGCCGGGTTGTGTTGGACCTTGAAAGTCAGCAGAAAGCTTGGACTGTCAGACACAGGGCAACCTTGTAGTCTTGAGCTCAGAAGTGGAATAAAAGCAAAGTTGAAAGGTTATCTGCTCGGTGCTATGTAGGAGGGACCGTGAGAACAGCCTGGGTCCTGGCCTGGAAATAGTTGCAGCATCCGGGCCATAGTGATAAGGCTTTGGGCATGGAGCTCAGCCAGCACTGAAGGATGACACGCACGTCAGATACTCGAAAGAAAAATGGGAATGACTTGGGGTTTAATTGGAGAAGGATGAAGGGACGAAGGGCTGTGGCTGGGGTAGTGGAGAAGGCAAATGCGCCCAATGAGCACCCCATGTCCTTACTCAGCTCCTACCTGTGCCCAGACCTTGAGCAAGTCACTAAGCACCCTGTGTCATCTGTCCATAAGCGTGGAACCACTGAAAGACCAGTGGACTGCCACGGAAGCATGTTAGTCATCGTCACGAGAGGGATGGGTGTTAACTCTTGGGATCAGCTATAGGGATGGGACTTGGAGGAAAAAAATCTGGTCTGGAGCCCAGTGGGTTTTTCAACAAAATTGTGTAGTTTTTGGACTTTTGCACCAACCTCCTTTTGCCTTCCTCTCACAGTATCTTTGTTTTATCAGGCCTGCCCTCTCCTCTTCCTGCCCTTCCCCTGATGTGAGATGTTCGAGGGGTATGCTCCAACCAGTGTGCAAGCGTGGAGGTGACTTGTGAACAGTGGGTAATGCTCAGGGGCCGTCACATGGAGCTTTGAACTGAGCCACAGGTTTTGACAGTGTGGAGATGAATACAGCTTACCACACTTAGTTGTGTCAAACTTGCCCCAAAGGGATATTTTTGGGCCAGTGGAATGTACAAGGATTTCCTCCATGAGCACTTCCCGAGGTCACAGCCGGAGCAGTCACCGGTTTTACTCAAACAACGCGGGACGCTGATGGGAGAGGAGCAGGTGGATGGGGTGGTATTGTTGTAGCGGTTGTTCGGGAGACATGAATGGGCTGTACGTGCCGTCATTACTGCTCACTGATTCCATCTTTTGGGTCCATTGTCCTCCCTCTGTCCCTCCTCGCCTTCTCTCTTTCCTTTTTGTTTTTAAACATTTCAACTCTACCAGAACATTCTCCTATGCAAATGGGCGCTGGGCATTGAATGTGCGAAGACCAATGCTCTTCCAGGTCCAGAATGTACTTGCCCTGTGTCCATGTTCTTTCTCCAGTTACTCCACACAGCATCTGTTTTACTTCCGGTTGAGTACCATGACCTTGAGTTGCCCCATAAGCTTTGAGAGCAAATGCCATTTTTACACCCTCTCTTGGGTTTATCTGTTATGTGTATGTTTTTAAGTTTATTTATTTATTTTGAGAGTGTGTGTGTGTGTGTGTGTGCGCACATGGGAGCACAAGTGGGGAGGAGCAGAAAGAGAGGGAGAGAGAGAATCCCAAGCAGGCTCTGCACACTGTTAGTCCGGAGCCCGATGCCAGGCTTGAACTCATTAGCTGGCAGAACATGACCTGAGCCGAAACCAAGAGTCAGATGCTTAACTGACTGAGCCACCCAGGCACCTCAGGTTTATTTGTTATATTGATTTCTTTCAAAGACTTAGTTTGCATTTATCTCTTCCAGATTATGATTTGCTGTCTCATCATTTTCAGCTTTTTTTTCATAATTACCTGCCTTTTCCTAGTTTTTAAAGTTGTCTTTGTTATCTTCTGTAATTTCTTAAAGTGACTATCAAGTTCATTTATTTTTAGTATTTCTTGTTAGTAATGAAGGCATTTAGGGGCGTACATTTCCTGACACCAGGTTGGGCTGTGTCCTGAAGTTTTGTATGAAAATTTCCTGTTTCATTTCCTTAAGGACAGTTGAAAGTTTCAATTTTGATTTGTTCCTTTGATTTAAGGGTTTTCCAAGAGTATTTCATTTCCAAATAGTTGAGATTATTATTTATTTATAATTTTATTGGATGTGATCAAAGAATGCAGTCTGTAAAATTACTGCTTTTTAAGACGTTTAAGGATTTGTTTAAAATTTGTTGCATAGTCAAATGCACAATCAGCATTTGTAAGAATTGTGTTATGTATTCTTGAGAAATTGCCTATTTTATGTTTATTATATATACACATACATGTGTACACTTCTATATCAGGTTTGTTGTTTGTTTCATTTATTTTGTCGTGGCCCTTACTTTTTCTAGTGCTGTTCAGTTTCAAACAATGTATCATGGAGTCTCTCACTACCAACATATTTTTATCCTGTTCTTCTTGCATTCCTAAGAATTTTTGCTTTACAGCTTTTCATTTGCTTTATTTGTTACAAACAAATTTTTGATGATCATTCCTTTCTCATAAATTGTCTTTCTACACTACCAGATGACCTCTGTATCCAGTTTAGTGTTTGTTAACTTTTCTTATTATTAATATTGTCACTTTGCGTTACATTTATCTGGCATAGACAGATGGTACTCATCTATTTTCAAGTTTTCTTTATTAATATTGAGTATGTTGATTAGAAATTACATATAAGTTGGTTTTGCCTTTTTAGCTCAACTTATTAGTCTTTGTCTTTTAATGGGATAATTTAGTCCATTGATATTTAGTGTAATACTCAGTGAACTTGATTATATTCCTTTATCTTAATTTCACAGGAAATATCTCTTCTTTATTAAATTCAGTTCATGCTCAATAAACACTAAACAAAGTTTTAGTCGTGACAAGCAGTATTTGAAATGACAGTAGGTGCTCCAAGTAAAAATGAGTGTCAGGCAGTCATCTGGAGGTAGAAGAGAACTGGAACCAGAGAATAAGACTGGGCAGATACCCATTGGCATTATCTGCTCTATTAGTCGGGGCTCTCCAGAGAAACAGAGAAACGGTTGGAAAGAGAGCAAGAGCAAGACAGAGAGAGAGATATTTAGTTTAGTTTGAAGAATTGGTTCACACAGTTGTGGGTACTGGCAACCTGAAGACTGTGGGGCCAGGCCACCAGGCTGGAAATTCAGGGAAGAGTTGATGCTGCAGCCTTCAGTTCAAGATCTGCAGGCAGGAAACTCAGGTAGGGTTTCTAGGTCTTGAGGCAGATTCTGCCCACTCCCCCCCCCCCACCCCGCCAGCTCCCCAAAGGGACTATAAGTCCCACCCACACTATGGTCAGAGTGTGCTGACTCAGAGTCTGCTGATTTAAGTGTTAATCACATCTAAAAAATACTTTCACAGCAACATTTAGACAGATGTTTGACCCAACGGCTGGGTACCACAGCCTAGCCAAGTTGACACAGAAAATTAACCAGCGCTGTAGCAAAAGCTGACCAAATGTAAATGGACCATCCCTAAAGCAAACAATGACTACAAACAAAAATAGAGCCAAAGTTCAAGCTTTAGGGAATTACCACAATTGGTTTTCATTGTTTGATTCAGAAATGAAAGCACCCTTCTTCTTTTGGTGATGCATACAATCTGTGCTGGACTTAAGAAATGTATATTTGACTTTTTTTTTTCCTTTTTAACGGTTGTCCGTATTTCTTTAGACCAGAACTTTAGGAGGTTGTGCCTCCTTCTTGAGTGTCCGCTGTTTCATTAGCCTTCTCTGCATGTTACTGGTCTGTTTGTCCTGGGGTGGACGAGTGGTGATACATTAATCCTGCTCTGGACCACTGTCAAAGGCCTCCGTACAGCCTGAAGCTAAATAGAGACCACCCCCCACCCCCCAAGGCTGCTGTGCTGATGGCCCACCCTGTCCCGACTCTTCCAGACCCCAGCCCAGCCCCATCTGTGGGCGTGGTGTTTCTGGGAGGATTTCTGGAAAGTCTGTGCAGTCCAACGTGCTCCCTTTGCAGTCCAATGTGCACCTTCAGGCTTTACTAAACAAATCATTTTAGCATGACTTAGGTTAGTTAGGATTTTAGTGTCCTCAATTGTGAGCAGTGTTATTAAACCAGGATAACTGCTTGGTGGTTAAGCACATGTGTTTTGGATTTCAGTCTTGGGTCTGCCTGGATTAAAAGGGACACTCCCACACTTAGTGGGCATGCAGACTTACTCAAGTGACCTAAGCTGTTGAAGCTCCCTTTCTCCATTTATGAAATGAAGATAATAACCAGTCTTATATCACCTTTTGCTGCGAGACTTAAATGAGGTAAGGATTGCTTATTTTAATTATGAAAATATTGCTTCTTCTACCCAAAGAAGCATTCCTTTTCCACGTGACAACTTCTAATTCATTTTATTTACTTTTTTTAAAGATTTTGTTTTGGTGCGCTTGGGTGGCTCAGTTAGCTGAGCGTCCGACTTCCGCTCAGGTCATGATCTCACGGTTTATGAGTTCGGGCCCCACTTTGGGCTCTGTGCTGAGAGCTCAGAGCCTGGAGCCTGCTTCGGATTCTGTGTCTCCCTCTCTCTCTCTGCCCATCCCACCCCCGCCCCTGCTCATACTCTCTCTCTCTCTCTTTCAAAAATAAATAAAACATTTAAAAAATTTGTTTTAATGTTTATTTTATTTTCGAGAGAGGAGGGTCAGCAAGAGAGGGAGATAGAGGATGCCTAGAAGGCTATGCACTGACAGCAGAGAGCCCGATGGGAGGCTTGAACTCACCAACCGTGAGATCATGACCTGAGCTGTAGTCAGACGCTTAACGGATTGAGCCACCCAGGTGTGTTTTTTAAGAAACAAAAACTCAGGCCATAGGCGGTTAAATCCAACCTCTCCCACCAGTCACCTGTATCTTTATACGTTCATGGCCTTTTTCAGTGAGTGGATGTCTACATCTGTTATAAAAGGTTTATTGAAACAAATTCAAGAGAAAGAATCCCATTTGCTATCCAAATCCATCATGGATCCCTCTGATGTGGCTACATTTAGAAACAAAATAGCCCTTCTACATGCATTTGCTGAGCTCTGACTTGGTTAGTGGTGCTTAGTTGCTGGCAGGCAAATCACGGTGCTCTCATAGTCCAGCTCAGTCCAGCTCGCCATTTTCCTCATTTAAGGACAGTAGGAAAAATCATTAGTGGATTTGCAAACCTTGGCTTTTCTGCCCAGCCTGTGTTTCCTTATTGCTGAGAGTATTATGCTCCACATTTACCCCGCTGTAAATATTTCCATATTCTCCATCATCACGGTAATGATGTCGTCCCTGGTTACAAAATCTTTGGTCTGTGCTTACCTCAGTCCGCCTGCAGACGAGTGGGTTAATCAGGTTGCTTTCACATCTGAGTTATTTCTGGGACTCTCTTCATTTGTCTGACTTACAGATTCTGACTGTTCTCACTCACTCTCTTTTCTGAGCTTGAATTCAGTAAGTAAAAGCGGAGATATTGTAATTTCCTAAACAACCCAAAGGGCAGATGTGGTCTAATTTATAACCCCTCTGACTGCCGAATCAACTTTCGTGTGCTCTAATGGAACTTTGAGGAATAACTGAATAAAGCCTAGATCTGGTTATACCTTGTTTTTGTTTGTTTCATGTTGCGTTTGTGCCCCAGTGGGTAAAGCACAAGTGTGGGCTTCATCTGGATGTATTTTCATCTTACAGAGGCAGTAATTGAATCTCTGACAGTAGTCTTGCCTCCAAGGAGTGTTCCAACTCAGGCTGCTATATTAAACCAGGGTAGCTCTTGGTTCCCTCGGAAGGTAATGTCGCATCTGTTGACTGTGAACGATGGCAGGGCAAACCTCTCAGAATAGTCAAAGGAGGGGAAACGGAGCATTTACAATTCTTTCTAGGAAAAGAGCCATTCGGAGTGCTTTTACCTATGGATGCTCTCTCTCTGAACATCTGGGTAGGCTCAGCAAGGTATGGGGGGGGGGCGGTAAAATTTGCTCTCTGACCTTTCAAAGATGCTGCTGATTTTCTTGCCCTTGCAGCAGGCTGTGTGGCATGTTAAAGCAGGCTGCAGTGTTGACTCCTGCTACTTCTGAGATTCTGCAGGGTTCTAGCAGATTCTGCAGGAGCCTGCCTTCAAATGTTTCCCGGCTCCCTGCAGAGCCAGAAAGCCAGAAAGAAGAACTTTCTGCAGTAGCACTTGACAGCTATTTGATAACATCACTGTAAACTCTCCTGAGTTTGGAGCAAGTCCCATTCAAACCTTGCTGATACCTCAGGGTCAGCAGCCTTAGACTTGGGAGTGTGAGGTGTGTCCGCAATAAAGTTAGAGTGAGAAGCAAGAGTGCTGTGCCCAGTGTCGCCATGAGGGGCTGGGCACAAATTTGGCAGAAATTTGCCTGAAGCTTTATGCAAACAGGGGTTCTATAAGAATTTGATTCGATTGATTTTGATGTCATTCTGGTAACTTACGTAAGTTAGTACAAATATATGAAAGATGCAAGTATGTTATGAAAGAGTTAAAAAAAATTCTCAACACCTTCCCCTACCTCCTCTGCAACAGGAGGCCAAGAGAAACTACAAACACACACACACACACACACACACACACACATTCCAGCAAAGAACCTGTCTTGCAAGTTTTGCTGGTAAAAAGTAGGAAGGGGGTTGCTGGAAAGTGGAAAAGCCTTAGAAGTATCAGTTGAAAGTTTTTCAAATCGTATGTTTTTGATGTAACTTTATCCTGCAGAGAGAGGCATATGTGCCACCGAAGGTTTTTCTTTAACCGATTAAGTGCATTGTTAGACAGGGAGGGGCAGATTAACGAATGCCTATAATTTTGATCATTGTTTTCTGCAAAACAGCTCAGGCTTTGAAAATGAAGCCATCGTCCTTGGCTGAGTCTCTGCCAACAGCACAAATTATACTGTGCAGAGATCCAAAGCCCCTCGAAAGGTTTCATTAATGAACAATTTCAGACGATTGTTTAAGTCTTTGCCTGACAGGTAACGTTGGCATGTAGGCAGGTGGGGTTAGGGTTTCCATGGAGATTTATGATGTCATGCTTGAAAGAGCATGTCAAGACAGCCAATTTAACAAGTAGCTACTCAAAAAGTCCTATAGGCTAGAAGTAAGGCTTTATGCAAATGACAAGAGTTTCACTGGGAAAAACTGCAAAAGAAAACAGTAGAGACATGGAGGGGGGTTTACCTGACAGCTCGGAAGGATGACCCCGGAGTCCATTAGAGACGAAAACTTCCAGAAGACGCGTTAGATTTTTTTTTACTTTAACTGCTGCTTCACCTGTGGAGCTCTGGGTACAGGTAAATACGAGTTTTTTTTTTTTTTTCTTCTGAGTTACCGCCAAAAATTATTTGCAAGCATTGAGATCTATTTCTTTGCATTGTTCTCTTGGTAGGGAGAACTCAATCAGTAAGTGCAGCTTTCCCACACCGAATGTTCAATGTGCGTGCTTCAGGGCTGTGTTTTCAGGGCTTTTTTACTGAAAGAACTGAGATTTTTGAATAGGTCTGAAAAACAAGTGATGCATTATGCATCATGCTGATTGTGCTAATGTTATAAAGTGCTACAGATAAAGGTTAGAAGGATGATCTGAGATACTATATGTATTTGTGGATTATTCCCAGATGTTGGTTTCTTCTTTTTTTCTCTCTTTTAACTCTTAGACCAGCCCTGAAATTGGGGCTACGTGTATTTCCGTATTTTCAAGTTGTACAATGCTAAAAATAAAACCCGTGGAATATTACCGAACTTTTTATGAACATCACACTTTTTAATTTTAAGGGTGTCTATGTGCTTTTCACACAGAAGTATTTTACAGCACTAGAGAATATCCTGAGATATCGGAGTCTCTGGACTTTAGGGAAGCAGGACTTGTAAATTCTAAGATTTCTTGGGTTGGGGGAATGGTTGATAACGGTTGGTAGTTTTTAAAGCATGCTTTGAAAAGAAAGCCTCGCCCTGGTGGTACAGGGCTGTTTGCATCCATTTCTAGTGAGACAGAGTAAGCGATCTTGCCAGAGAGATGGATGTGATAGTGGTCACTACAGGTAGCTGTATTCCTGCAAAGCTGACTCAAAGGGCTTAGTCTGGGGACATCAGGCTGTGATGTGAGTAGTTCTGTCCACTGAGCTTAAAAGGAAATGAAAAACATTTTTGAAGGTTAAAGGGAAGAGTTAAGGATAAGTGCAAGAAACCTGTGAAATGGGAACTTGGGCTTTTGACACCCGAACTGTCTAGGAGCAAATGGGCAGGCATTAAAATATCTTTTTAAATTGTCTAACGTGTGAGAATGCGAGCCTCCTAAAACCTTGCAGTCAGCGACTGTGGATTAGCTCCGGAACTGTTCTCCCGCATTAGACTTGGGCTGCCACGGTTTCTGCCGAATGCTTTGACAAAGGAAGGGCTGGAATGCCTGGGTTTTGAGTCCTGGCTTCACCACTTCCTACCCGTGTTAACTCTGGGAAAGTAAGTTCACATCATTCAGCCTCAGTTTTCTCCTCCATAAAATGGCGGTGATGATCATGGCGTTGTGAGGTTTAACCGACGAAATATGTAGTGTGCTTCTCAGAGTTCAGGTTCCACGTGTTAGCCGTTGTTTTTCTTCTCTGCTTCTGTGGTACTGGATTCTCTGTCACGTGGTTTTATAGGCTTCGTCTTATTGCAACAGATCAGGGAGGATTGCAGAATCTTTTTATTCCTCCTTTTCAGGTGAAGAAACCGTGGCTCAGAGAGGTACTGAAATACACAACACAGTAAACTGCCCTTCTACATGTTCTGCTGTTTTTTCCCATCTAAGGGGTCTACGAAAAAATTAATGTGCTACTGAGACAACTCCCAGATGCAACAATTATTTCTATAAATTAATTCAAATACAAAATGTTAAGCGCAACAAAGGAGTTGGGACGTTCATGTTTTTATATTAGTTATGCTTGTGATGCTTTTTCTAGGCAGGCTGGAGAAGTTATGTTGGTTTACTTTTCACTGCTACCTGTTGATAGGAGCTCAAGTCACTTTGAAGGCTTACAGTTTTGTTTTGTTTTGTTTTACCATTTATCTTTTTTTAAAGTTTATTTATTTATTTTTGAGAGAGAGAGAGAGAGCGAGAGAGCGCGCACACACAAGCAGGGGAGGGGCAGAGAGAGAGAGCGGGAGTTAGAGAATCCCAAGCAGGCTCTATGCTATCAGTACAGAGCCTGACCTGGGGCTGGAACTCATGAACTGTGAGATTACGACCTGAGCCAAAACCGAGAGTCAATCAATCGTTCAACCAGCTGAGCCACCCAGGCACCCCCAAAGACTTAACAGTTTTAACTCTTACCTGCATCTGATGTTTCTTGGACCCCCAAGAAGAGTCAGGTTTTGCTGTCACAGGTATATCCTGAGCAGGAAACAAAGTCACCAAGGGGCTGTGGGAATCACCACAGGGAGCGAGGGGTTGGACACAATGTCTTTTCTCTTTTTGTATTCTAGACTTTGGCAGCTCCCTCCCTTGCCTACATCCCACACCAAAACAGCCCATAATTATATTCTACATCCATTGTATGTAAGAGACAAATATGTTTTTCATTGTGTTATTTTTAGCAGCAGTGTTTCTAGCCAGGGAAAACACTCTATTAGTTCCCGGGTTTTCCTAATGACTTTTCCAATTTTTCCAAATTTTCCACATCAGATTGTTCAGGATTGTTCAGGTCCCACACTCCTGGAAGAGGGTTCTTAGCAGGAATATTGGGGTAGGCTCATCCAGTTGGATTCTGAAGGCATTCTGATCTTGGAGCTGCTGAGGCTGAGCTCATTCTGTGCCAGACAATGAGTAAATTAATTAAATGTGGTCATCAGACTGCATTGTGGCCTGCAGTTCCCAGCACTGGTGTGGGACATCCGGAAAAGCTCTGGTTATCTCAAAAGCAGATCTGTGAGTCTGAAAGCAAATATTTACTTCATTGAAAGTTTCAATACCAAGTATGAACCACAAAGCAGCAAATTTAAGGTAGAAAAGAGTCATGAACTCACACAGATGTAGGGTGCCAAAATTCCAAACAGGCTCAGAATCACTAATGCATCTTTTTCTACAGTTTTCGACCCGTTTTTAATGGATTTTTTAGAAGTCCATTAAAGTTTTTTATTACAGCTCATTGTGTTGTTCAGAGATTTTTTGTTGATTAATAAGCAGTGATTGCATCTAGAAGTGTCTTTTACACCTGGTGAGGTTAGTAAAGGTCTTTTGAGTCAGAGGGGCCGGGCGAACAGGGATTCAAAAGCCAGATTGCCTGGATTGGAATCCTGCTTTCATTACTTATCAGTAGCACAGATTTCCCATTGAAGAACATACATGGGCCTATTCATATTCCAAATAAAATGTAGCACCCAAACTTAAAAAGCTTCTTAGTAAAGGAATTAGTGGTCTTTAAATAATGTTTTAAAACTTTTTTTTTTTTTTTAATTTCCATGGAAATTATTTCTTCAGAAGGAAAGACACTGAAATCTCTCAGTCCAGGAAATGGAAGTTAGAGCTTCCTCTGGCCCTGATCCAACTCAGTTCTTTTCAGTGTGAGGGAAGTTCCATCCAGAAGCTGTTTAAAGCTCAGGCTGTATGTCATTGCTATTCGTCAATTGAATGTCATCAGAAGCGCTCCTGTTATGAAACTGGTAGGGAGCAGTTTTAAAAAATCTATTTATTTAAAAAGAAAAAAAACTCATCCTGAGAAATGGTGTCATCTCAGATACATGGCTTCTCTGCAAGCGTGTGGTTGTTGAGGGGAGAGCAGATGGAGTGGGAAGGGCGCTTTCGTCTTCCAGTAACCAAGCTCGCCCTTCTCCTTTCTTTTCTCAACTTTTTTCTGAAGCAGGTAGAAATGTAATTTAGGGGAAGCTACGATTCCTCAGGGAACCTGAATTTGGGATCTGCTTTGGTTTCTTCCCCCCTAAATTTTAGTGTGTGTGTGTGTGTGTGTGTGTGAATTTATTTGTTGAAGTATAGTTGACAAACACAGTGTTACATTAGTGTCAGGTGCACAACATAGTGATTTCACACCTCTTATTCAGTTATGCTGTGCTCACCACAATAGCTACCGTCTGTGTGGGATCTGTTTTTATTATGAATCGTGAAACAGCATGGCCGGGCTCTGCCTTGGAATCGTGGCCATTTTGTATTTCAGAGTGGCATTTCCCCCGAAGTTATTCCAAAATCTATGGCCTGCTGAGAGAAGGATTTTTGCTTTTGTGTTTAGTGGGTTGTTGTTGTTGTTGTTGTTTGTTGTTTTGTTTTGGTTTGGGGTTTTGTTTTGTTTTGTTTTGAGTCTGAGGTTACTCAATTGGCCTTCCCTTATAAACCAAAAACGAGTTCTGCTTCATTTGTGGTGACAGTTGTGTGACATCTGGCCAACCAGAGGCCATGGTACCTGTGGAATTCAGGGCAACCTTAGATGGCGGAAGGACCTGGGAGGAGACTGGGGATGACAGCAGACATATAGCTAGCAGAGAGGATTGTGAACCACTTACCTCCATGGAGAGACCAGAGCAGAGGTAAAATATTACATGTGTTTAGCGAATGCCTTCTCTAGAGATCATACAGAAAAGATTTTATGTGACGACATGCGTGTAGTCTGTTGGGAAGTGAAGGTAGGTGGAGATCCGGTCCTAGAATCCGGTAGTGTGGTTTTCCTTCATGCCCCTGGGTGCCTTTGCTCAGTACTCTTCCACTTGTCACCGCGCTCAGGATTAAGCAACGGAAGTGATAATGCTGTTTCCCACCATTGGTTTTACGATGGTTCGCAAATCCACAAGACAGCATTGCCCCTGTGCACCCAATGGTGGGACTGCCCTCAGAGCCGTGGGTCTTCCTTGCCCGGATGCCTTGCTCTGTGCTCAGCGCAGATGGTACAAGACAGAGCAAAGCCCCCATGCACGAGATGTTGTTGGTCCATCCCAAACTTTTCAGAAAGGGCTTTCTTTGGCCTTATTTCTTGCCACTCAAGCAAAGCACGCTGCTGCTTCACTCATCTTTGGAGTGGCTAAGAAAACAGATATTTGGATGGACCACGGGTCATTTGCAGCCTTTGACATTAAGAACATTCCCAAACACCCCTCACGATGACACTTGGACGTCAGACCAAGTTTTCACAGTAGTCGTTAGTAAGGTGCATTCAGCCTCCTGTTCCGGGGGGACAGGTTTGTTTGTTTGTTTTTGAATCATCTGCTTGAATTTTGCAGCAGGATGGGTTGCATGGGCCCCCTTCACCTCTAATTGTAACTTTACTTGAATCGTTTTTCAGGGTAAGTTTTAAGACTGCAGAGGAAAGCATCTCGGGCCAACTGCCTCGTAAAGGACAATTTTCAATTTATTCTTTGTGGAGCGTGTGTATGTCTGTGTGTCTCCGGGTTTGTGATGATAAGAATAGCATGAACTCAGGTTTTTAAAACTCGTCTCTCTACATGGGGCACGTGGCTCAGTCGGTCTTGAATCCAACTCTTGGTTTTGGCTCTGGTCACGACCTCACGGTTTGTATATTCGAGCCCTGCGTCTGTGCTGACAGTGCAGAGCCTGCCTGGGATTCTCTCTCTCTCTCTCTCCCTCTCTCTGCTCCTCCCCCACTCATGTGCGTGTGCTCTCTCTCTCTCTCTCTCTCAACATAAATAAAAATTTAAAGAAAAAAATAAAACTCTTTTTTCTACCAAGCAATGACAGTAGTGGCCCCATGATATGTTAACTGGACCCGTTTTAACTGCTATCTCGGTTGCTTTTTTTTTTCTCTCCTTTGTACGAGCAGTGCTGCAGTCACCTTCTCTGTATCTGTGCATGTGTCAGCAAACGTGAAGAACAAATTCCTACATGTCAAATCACTAATTGACTACTGCTAGCTTACTAGGATTACTGGCATCGAAAGATATCATCTAATTTTCTCTCGACAAGACTCCCCAGCGTATTTGGTCAATAGGAATCTTTGAGAGTGTGTTACAGCCCATTGAGATAAGGCAGCTCACTGCAGCCATGACGGTGTATGAAATGGACCCTGTGTGCAAGTCTGAACACATTACCCAGTTATGTGTTAAATGAGCAGGACCGTTTACAGAACATGAGCCCTTTTATTTTAAAAAGGCTGGATCCTATTTGTGTGAAAAAGCATGTCCATTTTCTGTGTGCTTATCTATACATTAAACATTTCTAGAGGGGCGCCTGGGTGGCTCAGTCGGTTGAGCATCCGACTTCGGCTCGGGTCATGATCTCACGGCTTGTGGCTTTGAGCCCCACATCAGGCCCTCTGCATCAGGACAGAGCCTGCTTCAGATCTTCTGTCTCCCTCTCTCTGCTCCTCCCCGCCTCGGAAAAAAAATAAACGTTAAAAAAAGTTTTAAAAATTTCTAGGATGATAGCCTAATAAATCAGAGAGAGGAGCTAGGGGGAGGGTAGAAGCTTTCATTTTTAACTTCTGGACTTCTCTACTATTTCTATTTTTATCATACGCATATGATACTTTCAAATAAAAAAAAAAAAACAACCTAGTTTACAACAAAAATGTCGCCCTGGAGCATAGCCTGTGTTCTTCCACAGGCAGCTGGCAGTTTTCAGGTAGTCTGAGAAAGTGACTTTTTCTGGCTCACACACCAGCCCAGGAGCATGTTTGTGTTTTGATGTAGTTGTCCTTTGAAGAAGGAAGCGATTCTTTTTTTCCTTCTTCTTGATAGGAGCAGTCATTTCTGAAGCAGAGTCTTTTTCAGCAGAGTCTCCCCTAAACGACTTTATTTGAGTCAGGATCCCAGCTTTCTAAATAAATGCTGTTTTGGGTTCTGAGCATCATGTGTATTTGGATTAAATATATTTAAGTCTCCTGATTTAAGTTGAGGGGAACTTCTCTTTTTTTAAAAAATTTAATTATTTATTTTGAGAGAGAGACAAAGAGTGCAAGCAGGAAGGGGCAGAGAGAGAGAGGAAGAGAGAGAATCCCAAGCAGGCTTTGCACTGCCAGCGTGGAACCCAACGGGGGGGCTCATCCCCATAAACTGTGAAATCATGACCTGAGTCCAAATCAAGAGTAGGACACTTAACAATTGACTGAGACACTCAGGCACCCCTCTTTTCTTTCTTTTTTTTTTTTTTAAAGTTTACTGGGGTGCCTGGGTGGCCCAGTCAGTTAAGCGTCTGAATGTGGCTCAGGTCATGATCTCACAGTTCGTGAGTTCAAGTCCCACATTGGGCTCTGTGCTGACAGCTCAGAGCCTGGAGCCTGCTTCAGATTCTGTCTGTCTATCTATCTGTCTGTCTGTCTGTCTCTCTCCTCACCACTCACGCTCTGTCTCTGTCTCTGTCTCTGTCTCTCTCCACCCAACACAGAGCTCGAACTCACAACCCCGACATCAAGAATTAAGAGTCGCATGTGCTTCCAACGGGGCCAGCCAGGCACCCCTGAACTTTTCAACAAAAGCAGTAAATTCACCCTCCTAGGTCAGGCCATCCTCATTAGACCCATTGTCAAGTTCTCATGAGTATACTTTATAAGTAAACCTTACCCCTTGCCAAGTGGCTGGGGATCGGTTTAGGATAAAGGGAACTTGAGCTCTCATGTTATAGTCTATAGAGCTGTAATTCAGTTTCCTAAGTGAAATATCTACAGACTATACAGATTTGTAAAGACTTACAGGGAGACAAGAATAGAAGTATCCTGTCACAGGATACCTTTTGCAAAAAAAGAAATGACGCTTTTTATCTCTCAGATCGTGGAAGAAAGCTTTAGACAGCATTATTTTAAACTCCAAATCCTTTTTTAATTCGGATTCACAGAATGCATTGAAAGCACAAGTGTTGTAAGTTTATGTGTTCCTTTTGCACACATCAGTACATATCTTTCGTAATGAAACTTTTCTTCCTTTCTGTGTCTCAAAAGCTATTTTTGAAACTTCACTTTTTCCGTAGATATATTCTTTTTACTTCATGAAATATCTCGGTTCTGCAGCTAACTGCAAATGTCTGCAGAGAGGAACCAATATATAAATGCCTCTTAATGGGATATTTTGTGAATAAACAAATGGCTGACATTAGTTGGTTAACTTAATTAAAAAATAAAGAAAAATAACTACGCTAGGGAAGAAAAAGAGCGGGATTGTGTCTGTGATGTGAAAAACAAAGAAAGCTGTAATTTTAAACAATTACTTTCTTTTTTTAAAGCAATTTCATTGAAGGTAATATAATTAGTATAGCCTCCAGGTGGTGGCACATCGCTTTTAAGGCTAATTGAACTTTTTCTATATCATTAGAAAAATGGACCAGGGGCGCCTGGGTGGCTCAGTTGGTTGAGCGTCTGACTTTTGATTTCAGCTCAGGTCGTGGTCTCACGGTTCCTGAGTTCAAGCCCTGCATCTCCACGCTGACAATGCAGAGCCTGCTTGGGATTCTCTCTCTTTCCCTCTCTGTCCCCTACCTCCAAATAAATAAATAAACTTAAAAAAAAAAAAAAAAAAGAAAAGAAAAACGGACCAAACTTCCTCTTCCATGGGGTAAATACAGTATTTTCCTTTCTCCAAATATTAAATTCTAGGGTTTAAAAAAAAAATTTTTTTTTAATGTTTATTTTTGAGAGAGAAAGAGATAGAGTGTGAGCAGGGGAGGGGCAGAGAGAGGGAGACAGAGGATCTAAGGCAGGCTCATGCTGTCAGCACAGAACCTGATACGGGGTTTGAACCCACAAACTGTGAGATCATGACCTGAGCCAAAGTCGGACGCTTAACCAACTGAGCCACCCAGGCGCCCCTGAATACCAGGGCTTTTTAAGACATACATAGTACCTCCAAATCTCAAATGTCCTCATGCGTGCCAGCACAATACAATAGACAGTTTCTCTGCATGCATTCAGATCACTGCAGATAAGTACCAGAAGGCCCACAAGTGTGATTACTTACTGGATGCTGGAAAATTTCACACCAATTATCTCATCTATAATCCTCCAAAAATCCCTTACGAAAGCACGCAGAGAAATAAGGAAACCAAAGCTCAGAAGAGTCCAGAGACTTGGTCCCGAAGGCAGCGGAGCAGTTCTGACTCAGGCTTAGGGCATTTTCCTGGGATCCCCGAGGTCCTCACCGTGAATACTGTTGTGCATTTTGAGGGTGGATTTCTGAACAACATCATCATGCCGTAAATCTTGATTGACTTCTTGCCTTTATTGCCTCAAGTCCTCATCTGTACCTCCTCCCTTTCTGCTTTCTCGCTTTCTTGCTTGCTTCTTTCTTTCTTTCACATCTCAGTGTGACCCCAAAGGGTGACTTGAAGAAACTGAGGCGGCTGGAACAGCCATCGGTTTGCTCCTTGTGAGCAATACCTCTTAAGTCAAGCCTGGAGCTAACCTGTCAGGAATGCGTTTATTAAGCAAGCTCCTTCCTAGCATTCGATGAAGGAAGCTGGAGTGTGTCGATCCAATTTCTCCCCTCCGTGCATTTGGGGAGCAGACCTTTAGAAATCACCCCAGAGAAAGGATACTTAGTGGTTCAGAGAAAATACTTCATAAAATGCTGTTGCCGACACATTTGCATAATAACCCCCAAACACGTGCACTCTCGTTGCCAGTATTTTCCAGCGTGATTGCAGAAGTTCTGACAAGAGCTGAAGGGACAAATTGGGCAACGTTCCCAGGTAATTCCTTGTGTCGGCCAGAGCAAGGAGAGATCAGAGGCACCGGACCTGGGCCCCCGGTCTCTAGAGAGGCCTGCACAATGGCTTCTGCAAATCTTGATAAGCCACCAAAGCTTTGTAGAATTGAGAGTTTTTACATAGAAATCCAATTTCTTACAGTTTGAGGGGAAAAATAAAATCAGATGATCAGGAAGCACTGGGCTCCAGTTTCTTTGTTAAAACCTGTGTGACAGCTAAGTAGCAGCTGCCCCATGAAGATGGAGGGGTGCCGATTCTCGGGGTCTCCACAGCCCCCCACCCTTATCCCGCACCTGTCTCCCTCACCCGCCTGACTCCTGCCATGTGTGCAGGCCTGCTCCACGAGGCACTGCGGTGAGGTGGGAGCCCTCTGGCTTTTGTTGTTGGATCCAGTTAGGTTCCGGAACCGGTTCTGCCACTTTCTATTTCTGTGGTCTTGGGCAAGTCACCCTATCTAAGGAACCTTTCATTTGTGCAGCCAGGTGGTTCACACCTGGGGACAGAGCATAAGAAGTACTTGACCCATTATCTGGCTTAGTAGGTGCTTGTGACACGGAAGCCACTATCATGGAAACATCTCCTACAACATTTTGTGAGAGAGGATCAGTGTCTTTGTGTCTTTGTGAGAAAGGATCAGCGGCAGTCAGGGTCTTAAATGTTCCTGGTTGTTCAGGGTGGGAGGGTGCCTGAGAGCTGCGGCAAGAAACACCCTAGTGTTAGGGAGAAGGAGTTGAAAGCCAGGAGTTGACTAGCCCAGGATTACTCAGTTTCTTCAAGGCAAACAGCTCCAGAGCCAGTGACTTTCCACCAGCCCACAAAAAGGCCTGAGAGTGTACTTTTGAGCATTAAATATGTGGAAGTGCTTTTTGAATTCAGTGTGAGCCTAAGGTAATTTCAATCAGCATAGAGGTTGTACGGTCACCTGTTATCAAAGCGTCACTTGTCACTGAGCGCTCAGAGTCTCTGGTGTGGACAGGTCCTGGCGAGGCATCGGGAGTTGAGCACTGGCAAGGCCTGCCTTCAGAGAGCTCGTGCTAGCGCAGGCGGCCAGGAGAAAACAGATGTACAGATGGCTTCAGATTGAAGTGAGTGCCATGAAAGCAATAAAGGGGATTTTGTGAGAGGCAGCCACTCTCACAAACAGCGGGGCAAGGCACAGGCAAGAGGAGTGGTTAAGTGCAGGGATCTCAGGGCAGGAAAGGGCTTGTCTGGTTAAGGGCTAAGACGCAGGTGGCCTGGGAGAGGTGGCTAGGGGCTTAGGAAACCACTGAAAGGAATTTGGATTTTATTCTTAGTGTAACGCAAAGGTCTTAATCATAGGAGTGATAGAATATGTTCAGCTTTGTTCAAACATTGTTTTGCATAGACGTCCCTTTGTGGGGGTGGGGAGGGGAGCTTTTAACCAAGCTGGTCTCCCTGCTCTCCCTCTTGGTGACCGTCCCCAAAGTGTCCTTTGGCTGTCCAGAGTTCCGTGGTCACTGTGGAAATCCCCGGGACCGGCAGTTTACAGAAGCCTGAGAATCTGTGACTTGCTCACCCCGGGTCCCACGCCTGGTGTCCACAGACAATCCACTGTTCTTGTCATTAACCAAAAGGCCAAATGCTGGTGTTTTTGTTCTTTTTTGTTTATTTGTTTTTCCTAATTTTCAACACTTTCATTAAGTCTCACGTATGCAGAATATCCACTGAAATGTTTCATCTTGACCACAAAAAAAGGCGTAAGTCGATACAACAGTGTCTGAAACGGGAGACACGTGTCATACGTCCCCGAGTTGGGGTTTTTCCAACGGCATTGTGATGCATCTGACCTTTGCCTTCTCATCTGCCCGCAACTCACAAAAAGACATCATCAATTCAGAGTTCAGTCCACCCAGTTTTTTCCATCTTGTGCTGGTCTATGTGAGGTCAGATACTGTCAACAAACAGTTCTACCAGCTCCCATACGGAACCCACCGGAAGCTCGCCTTTGCTCAGAGCTCAGACTGGGCCTTCTGATCGCACCCCACTGAGGGTAGCTGACAGTGGAGTGCACAGGGTGCCGGTCCCACCAACACTTTAAAATTTTTTTTTTTTCAACGTTTATTTATTTTTGGGACAGAGAGAGACAGAGCATGAACGGGGGAGGGGCAGAGAGAGGGGGAGACACAGAATCGGAAACAGGCTCCAGGCTCCGAGCCATCAGCCCAGAGCCTGACGCGGGGCTCGAACTCACGGACAGCGAGATCGTGACCTGGCTGAAGTCGGACGCTTAACCGACTGCGCCACCCAGGCGCCCCCCCACCAACACTTTTAATACTGGGCGTACTTCACTCCGGGCTTGCTCGCAGAGATTTGGGAAATGCTGAAAGTGCCAGTCGTTAGCATTCGCCTCCCTCATTTTATAGGGGAGGAAACAGCTTCAGAGAAGGGATGGCCTTTGGGTCAGCCTCACAGCTTGTGACGTCCAGGGCAGGTTCGCGATCCAGGTTTTGACTCCCGGTGACCCAGTGACCCTTGCACAGGTGCCCATGTTCTTTGGAGAGCACGCTCTGAGGGCGGTCCGGTGGGGTAGGTGACACAGGCCGTGCGATCAGGAAATCGGAGGCCTGTTCTCTGCATGGTTCCCAAGCATTTGGGTATCACAGCCCCACCCCCATCCCTTTTCCTTCTTCTGGTCTGGAAGTTCTGGCCTTGCAGGTTTTGAGGGTTTTGAGGCAGATTATTCGGCCTTGGGGACAAAGCAATTTGACCGAACGCTGGTGTTGAGACAGCTGACAATTTGGTCTTCGCCTCATGATGCGAAAAATAACTTTGATATGAACTAAGCAAAGATCTCTCTTCCATCTGAAAGTGCACGTGGCCGTTGGCTGCCCAGATGTGTGCTGGTGAACTGTAGATGGCCCCTTCTGACTTTCTGCGACGTGAAGGTTCTTGAATGAGAGGTGCGTGGGCCGAGCCCGTTCGGCCAAGTGAAACAGATGGAAAAGAGGAGCCTTCTTGCCCTTCTTTTTGGTGTCCACATCCGGATTTACCTAAACCCCACCCAGGCAGCATTTGCGTAGCAGTGAAAAACCGGTATTTTCTACCCATGAATCACACTGCAAATCCTGGGCTTCTGTTCTCTGGGTGCGTCAGGCCGGTGTGTGGGGAGGATGGGAGCTGCTGAAGGCAAGCTGAGCGAGGAGGGGAAAGGTCCCTCCACCTGGGGGCCGGGCAGGTGACTGCCGACCTCCACCTGCCGATCTGGACATGGAGCCGTCTGTCTGCCCGCCTGGAGAAAGCCCGAGAAAGGAGGGTGGAGTCTTGAGTTTCTGCTGTCGGGGGCTCTGCAGTGCAGCAGAGGAGAGCAAGGTACATGCATGAATCTGGGGGGTCCCGTTCTTCCCGGGGTCCCTCTGCTGTAGAACGTGCCCCTGACTACCTGCGCCCAGCGGTTCCTGGCTGCTTATTGCCAAGCGAGGGCCAGAGAGGGCTATGGGTCGCCAGGGTTTCTTTTAAGTCAAATTATGCTTCAGTGCAGAGGATGATTGCCCACAGCAGTTAAATGTTGTTTAATGATAATTAAATCGCCTCTCTTTACTCTGAAAGAGCTCTTCATTTTCTGGACAAAGGCAGGAAGCATTTTTCTTTGATTATACAGAACATCTCTAGGTAAGGTATAATCCATCTTAACTGTGCTGGGCTCTAAAATAATGAGCCTGTGGGATCCTGATTTGGAAACGCTACAAAGATTAGAAAACCAAGCGCTTCCAAGTTTCAGAATCTTCTCAGAAACCAACAACAACAACAAAAAGCTGCCCTTGCCTCCTGCCTCCCCCTTCAGCTCTGCCTTAACACTTTGGTTAGGAGTCTCTTAAAACACGCACGGCTGCTTCTGAACCGGTCTGGATCACCTCTGCAAAGTGTGGAGGGGGTTTGGCGTGTCCCATCCCGTTCCCCTCTGGCTCCGTTCCTCGTCACAGACGTCGATCTGCCTCGGGAGCCCGCACAGCTTTGCCAGCAGAGACCTCAGCTCTTCCCAGCACCTGACAGGCCGCCCGGCCTTCTTCCCGGGAGGAAGACGTTTCCAGACAGTGGAGGGAGCGTGGAGACGTGGGCTGAAGCCCACCTGAAGAAAAAAGGAGAGGCCTCAAAAACGAAAAGCCCCGGAACAGGAATTCATTTGATGCGTCTTTGTATCTGATCTGTCATTTCATGTGCCTGATGTCCTGCTGCCAGAATTAAGATGTTCTGACAAGAGACCTTAGGAAATGTATCACGGCGGTCGAGTTTGATGTAGGGATAGTGTGGAGGGGAGAAATGAATGTTCCTGAAGGAATGGAACCAACGGCAGTTGCAGAAAGCCTGCGTTTTAAATTTTAATAGAAATGATTGGCAGTATGAGGATTTGGGGTGTGTGTGTGTGTGTGTGTGTGTGTGCTGTTTTGTGTTGGAGCGTTGGAACCTTTTGGCTCAGGCTACTTCTGCTTTCTCATGCTGTGGGTGTTGATTCCATGGCCTGGGGTGCGTCCTTCAGACTTCTTTGGGCTGACGGGATCCTGAGCGGCAGAAAGGCTGCAGGTCAAGGTATGGGTCAGTAAAGAATAACTACGGAATAAGACACACAAGGTCGCAGGCAGGAGAAAACCGATGCTGGTCATTTACATGAAAGGGAAAAGCCCAGGACTTTTTACCAAGGACTGTAAATTTGAAGTGGGCGGAACACAGGAGTCTGGCACATATATGTGTATTTAACCGACATGGTCAGAAAAAACTTTTTTTCTTTGTTAAATTACTTATTTATTTGTTTTGGGGGAGAGAGAATCCCACGCAGGCTCCATGCTGTCTGCGCAGAGCCCGATGCAGGGCTTGAACCCACGAACCGGGGGGGATCATGACCCGAACTGAAATCAAGAGTCGGACGCTTAACTGACTGAACCACCCACGCACCCCAGAAAAAACTTTTTTTCAAAGAGGGTATGAGTGGAGGAAGGTGACGGAAGGCACAGGCATGGTGGTGGTGGCATGGTAAGGAAGGACAGGGTCATGGCCTGCACGTGAAGACTTCAGTTCTGTCCCTTCCAGAAGAAAGGATTGAAGAGCATTCCGTTTTGGAGAGGCTCCTTCAGTTTCTACCTGGTTTTCTAATGGCTGCTTAAAACCTGGGTCTAGGAGGAAGTGAAAAGGAAGATCCCATTTATTAGGGAAGTGGCTGGCAAGAAAGTGCTAGGCTCCTTAGGGAGGATGGTGTGGCATGGGGTGGGGAGCGCCTTGGAGCCACACCCTGAGTTCCCTTAAGCCAGTCAGAAGATGAACTGGGTCCCTGATGCCCTCACACATCCCCAGGACCCTTTCCTCTTGAGTTACCACCTGGTTAACCTTCCTAGTCTTGAATTTGTGAATCACACTAACTCAGATCAAAACCAAACTCAGAATCAGAGAACGTAGGGGCCGCAGGCTATCGCCAACCATCCCCAGATGACAGATGAGGTCACTTAGGCCAGAAAACATAGGTGGCTTATGCAGGGTCACAAGTCAGTCTTCCTGAGGATAACCTCCCCACTGCTGGTCTGTGAATCTTCTGGAGGAAGGGCAGAAGGATATGGATACAGCAGGATAACTCAGGAGTTCCGGGTAGTTTGGGCACACACGCTGATGGCTTCCCTCCATCCCAGTGTCCTGGCTGGGCTCCTGACTTGTCTTCGTGTTTTTCCCTCGCTGGGCTGCACCAGGTGGCCGGGAGGAGATGAGTGGCATTCCCTCCCAGGCAGCGTGCCTCCCAGTGCTTAGGTACCACTCCGTCCGAAACGCTGGCGATGAGCCCCGTCTCTGACAAGGGCTGTATGCCAGACAGACTCTGGTTGGGGAAAGCAAAGTGATTATAGGTGAAAAGGACAATGCTGTCCCCGATTATTTATTGTGTGGTCCAAACCCCTAATGCCGAGGCACACACAAACACATAGATACGCAATGGCCTGGGAGATTTGAAATCCTGACCGGCTTTGCAGAGCTGGGGCTAACAGTTGTACGAAGTGACAGCTAAATGAGAAAAAACAAATTTGGGAAAGAGCCACGCTGAGAACCGGTGACTTGAAGTACAGTCTGCTGAAGTCAGGCATCATGGAGACTAAGGTTGGAGCCAGCCCAGGGCGCCCACCACGTTCAGAAGCAGGTCCTGTCGTCCGGGGGCTTACTCTTTAATGAGCCCATAGATGCCTGTCCGCACTGTGTCATCACGAAGGTGATCGCTTTTTCCAGCAAACTGTTTTCCCCTCAAAGCCCAGGGCTCAGGGGCAGCCCTTTAAAGATGAACCACTGTCTGATTCCCGCAGATGCACACGGAGGAAAGTTAAGCTCCTTCTGCCCTGTTCAATTGTGATGAGATTTCCAACTAAATTCAGTAATCAAGGCACTAGCGCTTGCAAAGGATGCTGGTTTTTTTTTTTTTTTTTTTTTTTAAGTAGAGTAGTCTACCTGTGTGTGTTTGTGAGTGTTTCTTTCCATAGGAAAATGAGAGTGCAGATTTTTTTCACAAATTAAACTTTGGCTGTTCCACATGGTCTTTCTTCACTGAAAGCATGCTTGCCAAATCACTTGGAATTACCCTAATAGGAACGTTGTCAAACAACTTTGGTGCTGAAACCTTGGGGGTGCCTTCGGGAAAGTCCTGGAGTCAGCTGAACTCGCTGTTACCTTTACTCTCTCCTTCCGAGAGCCTGAGCACCTCCGAAGATGGTGGCTCCCTGGCTGGGGTCCCACGCCCAGCCACCTTGCGGAGAGGTCACCTCCAGGCATAATGCAGAATGTTCCCAGTGCTTCCCACTCTCCTCAACCCTTTTCTCCCAGATGGAGAAAGGGGAGGGTGTGAGAAGAAAAGCAGACAAACTTCCACTCCGTTCCCTGCCCCCAGACCCAACCCCCAACACACACACACACACACACACACACACACACACTCACACCTCAGGGTTGAGGTTCTTTCTCTTGTGCAACTAGATTCTGAAAAGTCGAACCATTTTTTTCTGTCTGTGTTTTCCCTCAGTGGCTCAAAAGGGCTCAGGTGTCTAAATTTGGAATTTTCCCATGGCTTTAAGATTCGGTCCTGCAGATCTGTCCCCTGTAGGAAATCGAGGGGCCTTCCCTGGGTTTGCTTTTCTCGCCCTGTAAAGAAAACAGAAGGGTTTAGGCCTCACGGGCTGTGAGGGCGTAAGCAGGAAGGAAAAGATCGTGTAACTCGAAGTACTCACATTGTGGAATCGTAGCCAGATTCCGTGCGTGCGCTGTGCCAGCTACAGACACGAAGACGACGGTCACATCTCTGAAGGATTAGGAAGGAGATGCACAGAGGAGCATGTTACCCTTCTGTCTGCCTGCATATGTGTCCCTCGGAAAGGCTTCCCCAAAGTGGTCGGGGAGCCTCTGACTAGGAAAGACACCACGAAAAACAAGGCCCTACTTGTTGGCTCCAGTAATATTCGTTTCGTGCCACAGACAACATTTGACTTGTGTAATCGTCCCCCAGGAAAGAGCATATTTAATTTTTTTTTTTAATTTTAATGTTTTTATTTATTTTTGAGACAGAGAGAGACAGAGCATGAGCAGGGGAGGGGCAGAGAGAGGGAGACACAGAATCTGAAGCAGGCTCCAGGCTCTGAGCTGTCAGCACAGAGCCTGATGTGGGGCTCGAACTCACAGACTGTGAGATCATGACCTGAGCTGAAGTCGGATGCTTAACTGACTGAGCCACCCAGGTGCCCCGCATATTTAATTTTTGAAAAAATTGTGAGATAGAGGATAATCCGCCAACAGCTTTATCTAGACTACTGCCTTTTCTCGAGACTCGACAGAAATTGTTAAATACTGGAATGTTATTTATTGGGCCTCACCTGTTCTGTCTGTGAAGAGAGATGTCCACCCTTTACCTAGTTTGCCAGACTATCATGAGGAAAGATGTCATGTAGATTTATGGTACTGGAGGTGGGGGGGGGGGTCAAAATGCCTCTTCAAAAAAGAGAGTTAACAGGTCATATGAAGTAACTGTTTCCTGTGAGTTCCATATGGTGGTTCTCAGTGCCACAGAAACTATGGATCAGTACCTCTCTGCCTTTGTACCCTTCCCCAAACGACTGCCTATGGCTGTAAACATTTATTTTCTAGCTGTTCTATGGAATTTGGCAGCCGCCTTCTAAATAGCCCTACAGAAGTTCATTCAGTCTGGAAATTTGCTGACCTGATTTTTTGTTGTTGTTGTTTCAATGGGAAAGGGGTTCTGGATTCTAATTCTGTATTGGGACTCAGTAAGCACTTCTCTCCCAGTCTGTGATGGCCTGAGAGGGGGTTCTTTCCCCTGTGCTGTGGGTTAGCGAGGGCCTTCCTGGGGTGTACCATGGGGCCAGAAGAAGAAGTTTCTCTAGTGGTCTGTGAGGGGGTTGTGGGGAGGGGTTGTAGACCCTGCCGGTGAGGAGGGATGGGTGGGGCTGTTGTGTGGAGGTCGGGGTGCTGTGTAAGCCTGGTTATTGTAACCAAGACCCCAAGGATAGGCTCGGGGGGCAGTTGATGGCTGGCAAGAGTTGCCGGTTCATGGAAAGGCTGTTTGCCTGAGCGAAACCATGGGGAAAATCTAAATTTAGAGACCTGAGCTCTTTCCAGCAACTGAGCCAAGGCACAGTAGATGGAATTGTTTGGCCTTTGAGAATCCAGTATTTTTTTTTTTTTTTGACACACAAGGATCCAGTTCTATGGGGGAAGGAGGCTCCCCACCTCTTGTGTGTGTGGCGGGGGGGGGGGGGCGGGAATCAACATACAGGGATCATTGTAATATATTGGATCTATGTCACTGTCTTCAGCCCCATTCTAGTTGTCAGAGGATTCAGGGAGGAAAAGGTGACAGAAGATGTAGTGATGGGAAGGTGGAAAGAATAGGATGATACTGAAGAGAAGGCTGTTGTCTAGAAATACATGAAGGATCGCCCTGAAGACGAATCTGATATCACTTCACAGTGCAGGGAGCCACACAAAGAGATAAAGACCTTAAGGCAAAAGATGGCTTGACCAAGTTGTGACAAAACGTTGGCCTCTGTTACCAATTAGGCGGGTAGATTGTTGCTGTTCCAGAGGCTGAATGATGATCTGTCTTAAGAGGAAATATTCCCGGGAGCCCTAATTGAAGGGACTGGGAAAGTGGGAGCTCTTCCTGAGGTGTCCTTACAGATAAAACACCTTCTTAAAGTACCCTTGAGTAACTTCTGTATCGTGGACCAGGGCAAAACTTCACCCACCTAGAGAGTGCTCCCAGCAGGAAGACTCCTCTGTGTCTTGGCACCTCCTTGTGCTGAGGTCGCCCGTTCTGGTCTTCCTGCTTCTCTGTCCCAGACAGAGGTGATACATGAGTGTGTGCATGTGCGTGTCAGGGCTTCACCCGAAGCCTGGCATGCTCAGTCAACCTCCCTCCCTCTTTCCCTGCCTCCTGCCTTACTCCTCTCCTTTGTCTCTGTATGCAGAAATACCCACAGAAGATTAGCATCTCTTTATAAATTCTCCCACTGGGCTCCTTAACCATTCACTGCTACTCCTGTTTGTTAGTGGCTATGAGGGAAGAGTCGGCAAGAAAGAAGCTTAGAATTGAAAATGAGCACAAGCTAGGCCATTTTGGGGGAGGAGGGAAGGCTTGGGTCACTCATTCCATTGGGCTCAGCTCTCGTGGGACGTGCTTGCCGCATTGGGTATGTTCCTGCCTGGGTTTCAGCCACCCCAGGAGAGCCTGGCTGGTGTCTTTAATGTCTTAAGGGAGGCATTCTGGGTTCCTGAAAGCCAAATTTTTGCCACTTCTGCCCTCTTGACTCTGATAAGGTATTTTAGCCTCTCAGGACCTTGTTTTCCAGGTAAAGATATTTAGCTTTTCATTTCCCATGTGTGTCTGTGAGGCTAACCAATAAGCATTTCTCTTTTAGGTTTGAGGGGCTGTTTCTTTCTTTCTTTTTTTTTTTTTTTTTTTTCAACGTTTATTTATTTTTGGGACAGAGAGAGACAGAGCATGAACGGGGGAGGGGCAGAGAGAGAGGGAGACACAGAATCGGAAACAGGCTCCAGGCTCTGAGCCATCAGCCCAGAGCCTGACGCGGGGCTCGAACTCACGGACGGCGAGATCGTGACCTGGCTGAAGTCGGACGCTTAACCGACTGCGCCACCCAGGCGCCCCGAGGGGCTGTTTCTTTCTGAGACTGGAGTTGTTGCTGACTGACCTTACCTAGTTGAGTGAATTTAGGTTTGTATTTCTGTGTGGAGCCTCTAACATTTTTATTATGACAAAAACACATTTTTTTTGCCCACCGAATAGTAGGTTCGGGAGGAGTATTTAAAATGTTGTAGGGTAAGGGTGCCTGGGTGGCTCAGTCGGTTAAGCGTCCACCTTTGGCTCATGATCTCATGGTTTGTGGGTTTGAGCCCCGCATCTGGCTCTGTGCTGACAGCTCAGAGCCTGGAGCCTGCTTCGGATTCTTTTTTCTTTCTCTGCCCCTCTCCTGTTTGCTCGCTCTCTCTTGCTCTCAAAAATAATTATTTTTAAAACTTTTAAAACAAAAAATAATAAAATGTCGTAGGGTAATTATAGATTTATAGCTAGATGCACACTCAATCACACACCTCAAGTCCATACAGCGATTATAAGAATGATTTTTCTTTCTTTGCTCTGAGGCAAGCGGGCCAGGTAGAACACACACAGTAAAGGTCGAAAGTGTGTAAGAGTGCTTAAAATTCAGTCTTCCCTATTTTGTTATATTTCTAGGCCTTTGAGAGGGACGGGATCAAGATGGCTTTTGGAAGGATCTGCTAGTGAACAGACACCCAAATGGTAATTTGGGAAAGGAAGAGTCGAGAAGAAACAAAAGCAGACAGGTTCAGATTTTATCAAATTGACACACTTGTGTAAGGAGATGAAAGTTGAGGTCTATATTAGTGTGTTGAACTAGTAATATCAGCTTTAGAGTTCAAAGAAGAAGGAGGAGGAGGAGGAAGAGGGGGAGGGAGAGGAGGTGGAGGGAGAGGAGGAGAGGAAGGGGAGGAGGAGTTAGAGGAAGAGGAAGAGGAAGAAAAAAAGGGGAAGAAGAAGAAGGAGAAGAGAAAAGTACACACATAAATAAAGGGGGTGCCATAGGATACTCTAGGAAACCATTTAACTGTGGGCGATCACATCTTTCCTTCTCTTCCTTCAAAGGTTGATTTCAGGGGATAGTTGGGACAATACCTGTCATATGAGAACAATGGGGGATTTGTAAAGAGCAGGGAAAGCAGCTATCTGACACCACATGTATCATCAAAGTTTTTCTGAAGTTATTTTAATCTGGATTTACTGTTGTGTTGGTCTTGACAATTTAATACAGAGACATTTGCCGTGGCCTTCATAATTTACCTGGACTTGAAGACTTTGTGTCTTCCACTAGAACTAATGCCTAAATCAGTTCCGTACATGGTCTCAGATCTGCCTACATTGCACTCGGATCAAATACCCTTGGCAATGCTGCTATGTGGGAGTATGGTCCTGTAGAAAATATTTTAAACATCTTTTACAACTGACAACACTGACTTTCCTCCTCACATTAGCAGACACACTTCATCCCCCACCGTACCCTGCCCCATATTCAGCCTTCCTCTCAGCTCTCTTTTCGAAGCTCTTGTCTTTATCCCAAGACCGTTCGAGCAAAGACTTCTTTCTTCAAGCAGCTCAGAGTCAGAAGAGTGGAGGGTGAGGAGACAGTGGGTCCAGCCATAGCTATCTGTTTCCTGTCTTAACGTCTTTGTCTCACCTATCTTCCTGTGAAAGTTTTTCTTTTCCTTCCTTCCCCTTTTCCCTCCGTTCACAGAACCGAGAGACCGAGTGTGTACTGGGTCCTGTGAGAGGCATGGACGTCCCACAGTAAGCAAGATGGCGCTTCCCTTTTCTTAAGGGGGGAATTAGACGTGAAATAATTAGAACTGTGGTGAGTGTTACGAACAGATTAGGAGGGGCATCTGGGTGGCTCAGTCAGTTAAGCATCCAGCTCTTGATTTTGGCTCAGGTCATGATCCCACATGAGTGAGTTCGAGCCCTGCATGGGGTTCCTCAAGCTGACAGTGTGGAGCCTGCTTTCTCTCTTTCTCTCTCTCTCTCTGCCTCTCCCCTACTCTTGCTCTCTCTAAATAAAGAAGTAAACTTTTAAAAAAAGAACAGATTAGGGAGGTTAAATGGGGGGCCTGACATAGTCTGTGTGTGGGATAAGGAGTCAGCAAAGTGTGAATAAGCAAAGTCAGAGAGGAAATGAAAGGACTCGGGAGTTACCTTCAGAGGACGGGAAGGAGAACATACAAATCCAAAGGGAAAAGGGCAAAACATGCTTTGTTTTATGCAGAACATTGGAGGCCACATTATATTCAGTTCCAAATCTGGATCTGAAAAGACCAATTTTTTTTTGGAAAAATATTTTTATTGAGTTTTTTATTTTAATTTCAGTACAGTTAACACACAGTGTTATGTTAGTTTCAAGTGTACAATATAGGGATTAAGCCATTCTATACGTTCTTCAGTGCTCATCATGAGAAGTGTATCCTTTAATAAGATTGATATACTTTTTTTTAATTTTCAAGTTTTATTTTTATTATTGAGATTGCATTGCTTTTTTAAAGTTTATATTTTTTTGAGAGCAAGAGAGAGAGTGAGCTGGGAAGGGACAGAGTGAGAGAGGGAGAGAGAGAATCCCAAGCAGGCTCCGCACTGTCAGCGCAGAGTCCGACGTGGGGCTTGAACTCATGAACCGTGAGATCATGACTTGAGCCGAAATCGAGTCGGACACTTAACCGATAGAGCTACCCCAGATGCCCCTGGATAACCCCATGATTGACACTGCATCCACCTATAAAGTGGTTTGTTTACAATGAACACCAACCTAAAAGTGATTTCCTATATTATTAATAGGATCAAGGACTAATAATTCTTTATTGATTGTCCAAACACTTCATCTTTTCTTCTTCTCGGGTACCATTACTTTTGGCGATTATGCCGTTAATCAACTCCCCCCTACCACTCCGCAACTGGATGAAAGAAATCAAAACAAACAAACAAACACATACACAAAAAAAAAAAAACCTGCCGGGATGCTACTGTGATCATGTAACTAGCTGTAATTGGAGGAGAAACGCTTGGAGTAGACATTTGTCCGTTTTGATTACGATGAGATTGAGTTATTTAAACTTTATGCTTTTCCTCCTCTTCATAAATATAATAATAAATTCTCACTAAACATCCACTAAGTCAGGAGTCCATGAAGCTATGGGAACATAAAGATTAATAAAGATGATTTGCATTCTCAAGGATCTCCAGTCCAGTGGCAGAGACGTATATATACCCACACACGTAAAACAGATGGAATAAATCTTCTGCGGGGAATAAGGGTAAGGCATGATAGGGAAACCCAGAGGAGAGTTCTCCCCAGGTATAAGTATCTGGAAGGACTTCGGAGAGAAGGAGTATTTGAGTTGATCTTAAAAGAATAATAGGCTGCTAATACAGCTAAATAGGCTTTAAAGTTTTTTTTTTTTACATTTATTTATTTATTTACTTATTTACTTATTTATTTTGAATTTTTAATCTTTATTTATTTTTGAGAGAGAGAGAGAGACAAAGCACGAGCAGGGGAGGAACAGAGAGAGGGAGACACAGAATCTGAAGTAGGCTCCAGGCTCTGAGCTGTCAGCACAGAACCCAACGTGGGGCTTAAACTCATGAACCATGAGTTCATGACCTGAGCCGAAGTCAGACAATTAACCGACTGGGCAACCCAGGGGCCCCTACATTTATTTATTTTTGAGAGACAGAGCACTAGTCGGGGAGGGATAGACAAAGAGGGAGTTACAGAATCCGAAGCAGGCTCCAGGCTCTGAGCCGTCAGCACAGAGCCCGACGCGGGGCTCCAACTCACGAACCATGAGATCATGGCCTGAGCCAAAGTCAGATGCTTAACTGAGCCACCCAGGTGCCCCCTAAATAGGCTTTTGTAAAGGGTCAAATTATTTTAGTATTTAGTGCTTAATATGTTTCATAATGCTTTTAAAGAGAGAAAAAAACCACGATTGAAGCAGATCTGCTTTCCTTTAATCTAGGCATCCTGCTTGGCATGTGTTGACCTAGAAACAACTTAATATTCTGCTCACTCTGCTGAATGGTCTGCCTAACATTTCGCAGTAGAGGGAATCTTGAAATTTGGATGTAGATGAATTTTCATAAAGCAGACACATTTCCCATTATCTTACGTTTAATTAAAGAGATGCTGTGCTTTCTGGTTACCCAGTCACTGGCAGTGGTAGCTACCCCTGTAACTCTCTTCTCCTGCCCTGAAGCTCCCTTCTCCAGCAGGTAGTTCATCATCAGTGTGCTTAGACTAACAGTGAGTTACGGGGAAGACACAATAAAAACAAAAACAAAAAAAACAAAAACAGGATGCTGTCTATGAAAAGGGAAGGATTCTGGGGCAAATCACTACTCCCTAGTTCATTTGGGAAGAAAGGTCAGATTTCTTATATTGGCTTTTCACAAAACTGGGCAGACTAACAGTTCCCTGTGTACAATATGTCAACAACCTGTTATGTTTGAAATTACTCTTTAAAATGAGGTGTAAGACTGCACTATGCTTTCTCCCTGCCAATTAATTGACTTGCTAACCTCCTGCCAAGATTTGCCCATTTTGAAAAGGACTGCTTAAACATTCATCAAAAAGCATATAGCAAATTGTACTTTGGCAGAAACATGAAAGCTAATATTTGGATCTGAGCACCCACTCACTCAGGGCTGATCACACCGAAGGCGAAATGCGTGGGGTTGGTTTTCTCTTGGAGAAACGTTGCTTTGGGACAAAGAGCCCTTGGTCTTTGTTCCGTGCAGCCCGCTGCCGGAGGATATGTTTGGCTCCCTCAAGAAGTTCTGTGATATGTTCAGACAATGCAGATACTTATCAAGGGGTGCTTTTAGGAGTTGCAGAGGGCCAAATCATCTCCTCCAAATTTTGGGGCCCCACGCTATATATAATACTAAATAAATCTCACTTCTGTGGTCGTACGAGTTGCCCTTATCCCTTCCGCCCATTTCATCATCTGCCGTAGACCCACCCCAAATCAGTGTAGGTGGGGAAGAGTGTGCCCCAGCCTGGGGTGAGTGGGAGAGAGCAGTGGGTGCTGGAAATGGATTGCTGAGTTCTGGTTCCAGGTTTATCCAAGTCATTGGTCTGGTCTGTTTCCAGACCAGAAGGTGTTGGTAATGGAGAATCCTTAATACATTCCTTGATTTCCAAAAGAGAACAATCAGTTTTCATCATCGTTTTGAGTAAGTCTTTCACATTTTGAACGCTTGTCCTCGATCCGTACCCGCGATTGTCGTTGACGTGGAGAGTGAGTGTGGTCACTGAGCACTGTCTCTTCCGGCTCTGTGACACTTCATGAGTTGTGGCTCACATGTACCCACTCACCAGGTTCTGATGACGCTCTTCTCCTGTTGCACGTGGGCTGCTAAAATACTCAGACCGCTCCTCCATCGTCATAAAGGCAGTTCACGTGCACATGTGCACACATTCCATTGAAATCGAATACAGTGTCACTAAATTGCGCAAAGCATGGCATCTTTGTTATTTTCATCTTCTTGCCAGTTAGCAAGCATGGGAAATAAAGGTGATAACTGCAGGGATACTATGGAGTAATCCTGGCATGCTCCACCCCCCCAGCCCCCACTGCCCATTTCCGTTTTAAAGCATTATTTCTTTGAACTACCAGCCACAACATATAGCTCTCTATTTATTCTTCTGAGGGAAAATGGGTGAAATTGCCAGATTTCTATGAGAATTACAGGGTTTTCAAATCCTTGTGGAGAAAATTACTGAGGTTCAGTGTCACTGGAAAAAGCTTATTCTTAATTTTCCTGTAATTTTTCCTTTAATTAGTACTTTGGTTCCACTTTCAAAGCACTTTTGAAGCCTTCTTTTTCAATTTGGTATCAAAATTACCAAAAAAATGCCATTTAATTCTAGGATTATTTTCTATTTTGATTGACATAGAATGTGTCATTCTGAAAGGAAAAAAATATTAGCATTTTGATAAGGGACTCACTTAATATTTATTTATTTATTTATTTATTTATCTATCTATCTATATGAAAGAGAGAGAGTGCAAGCAGGGGAGAGGCAGAGGGAGAGGGAGACACAGAATCTGAGGCAGGCTCCAGGCTCTGAGCTGTCAGTGCAGAGCTTGACGCGGGGCTCGAACTCATGGATGGTGAGATCATGAGCTGAAGTCGGACGCTTAACTGACTGAGCCACCCAGGTGTGCCGGTAAGAGACTGAGTTAAATGGGGTTTTGGAATCCCTTCTCTAGGAATGATGTTTAGTGGAAATAGATATTGGGAAAATCTCTCAGTGTAACCAACGTGCCATCTGAATCTTGGCTGAGATTCCGGATCACAAGTGCTAATTTTGGCTTGAAGGATAACCATTCCATTAGTTATCTTGCTTTTTATTCCATTCCATTCCATTCCATTAGTTATTACTTGCTTTTTATTAAGGGCGTGAAGAATAAGGATAATGGAATTGTACACATAGAGGCCTCTTAACAATTTTTTTTCCCTGTGCATAGCTCATTCTAACTGTATATAGTCCTTGGGTACCTCCCTCTCCAACCTCTTCTATAAAAATTGTTCCTTTCAAAAATATGACCTGCCCTCATAGAAGATAAAATAGCGCTCATTGCCAGGTTCATTTAGAGCCTACCTCTGTTTTAGGCTGATCACAAGAAACACAGAGAGAGACCAAGGTTTGTGGGGACAGTCACAAGAGTAAAAAATACGACGGTGATGGGTGAGGGTGTGGGGGTCTGAGGTGGGGAGATAACTTGGCATTTCTCTACCCTTAGCCAGGCGATGGCATTAGAAGTTCTCTCAGGCCTCCTACTCCTTTCTCTCCACATGATTAGGGTCCCATTCCTGTAACAGATGTGCTGTGTTTAGGCAGTAAAATTAGATCTGGAGGAACCACCGGGAAACTCACTCCTCACTCTGGGATGGCCACAATGCTCACTGAAAGTCCTGTTTGGTGCTAGGAGCCCCAGGCCAGGAGGCAGGGGGGCTCCGGTCTTGCCCAGTCCTATTTCCAACTCGATGTGTGACCTCACTCCCTTCCTTTTTTTTTTTTTCATTTTGGTAATCTCACCTGTTGGAAAAATGTTCAAGTTGCATGCAGTATGAAACGATGTCTGAGGTTTCTTTAACTCTAAAATTCCATGAGTGACTGACCCGTTAAGAAGAGCATGAGTTCCCAAAACCACATTCTGCAGAGCCCTGCCTTCGCCAAGTCGCTCCATCATTGCTGGGAATAAAATACTGAGGTTGACTGATTGTCCAAGTCTAGTCAGATTGAATGTACATCCACAAATTGTCACCACATCGCAGCCAAATTGAGATAGCTGTTAAAATAGTAATGGATTTATTAAATAATTGTCTTTGAAATTTTTTCACTAATTTTTTTCAAGGCAACCATTAACAGCCATCTTGGAATTTCATCCGCGATCTGTTTCCACACACTTCTCAGTGATCCCTGTGAAATAAATCATATTGAAGGGGTTTTTTCATAACCCTTGTGAGTTATTTGCCTGGGGGAAGAATTCTTAACTCTCCTTTTCTTCTAACTGTACATTAGAATAAAGTGTTCTTTGAAAAGTCTTAATGAAAAGAGCAAACGGGAATAGCTTTCAGTCTGATTCTTTCTCTGGGATCTGGGCTCTGAGAAAGAAGTTTCTGACTGCCTGAGGAATGTCAGGGGACTCCCACTGTGTAAAAGTCTACGCCCTTCTGCCCCTTAGACAATTGGTCTGTTGACTATTTATGGAGAGCAGGCTTTGTGAAGGAAAAATATTAAAAAATGGAGAAAACTCCCATTTTCTAGGAGTTATTTTAGCCACACTAAATATATAAGAGAGAGAAGCTGGCATTTTTGTGTGTGTGTGTGTAAGATGTCTCATTTTGCCCAACTCAAGGGAGTGTGACGGTAAGAATTATGTTGAGAGATTGGTAAAGTTCCCTATGGTTACTATCAAGAGATCAGACTCTTACTAACTTTTGCAAAGTGTGAACAGGAAAGAACACTTGAAAAATAAACATCAGATTAAGTATTTCTCGTTCTCTCATTCCCCTTCCTCTAGAGATGTTCTTAGACCATGCAAGGCATTAACAATCTTCTCTGAAACCAGTTAAACCCTGCAACTTCCCTTTCATGGGTGTTTTTGGTTCTTCCTTTTGGAATACTTGAGGCAGATGACGTGGCAGAATCTGTCACATCCAGCTTGCTATCTCAGTGCGTGAGGATCCCGCAAAAAGACCTCCTCTCTGTGTACAGCTGGCCCACGCCACATCCTAAATTAGAACCTCTTTGAGAGTGACATGGGGTGTCTCCATCCTTATCTCAAGTCAAGAATGTGAATAATAATCCCAAACATAAAAATGTAAGTTCTTGAGCTTAATTAGAGCAGATGCTCAGTGCAGCGACATTTCTTTTTTTTTTTAATTTATTTATTTTTTTAAATTTACATCCCAGTTAGTTAGCATATAGTGCAAGAATGATTTCAGGAGTAGAATCTAATGATTCATCCCTTACAGGTAACACCCAGAGCTCATCCCAACAAGTGCCTTCCTTAATGCCCCTTGCCCATTTAGCCCATGCCCCCTCCCACAACCCCTCCGGCAACCCTCAGTTTGTTCTCTATATTTAAGAGTCCCTTGTGTTTTGTCCCCCTCCCTGTTTTTATATTATTTTTGCTTCTTTCTCCTATGTTCATCTGTTTTGTATCTTGAATTCCACGGGTGCGTGAAGTCGTATGGTATTTGTCTTCCTCTGACTAATTTCGCTTAGCATAATACACTCCAGTTCCATCCACTTTGCTGCAAATAGCAAGATTTCATTCTTTCTTATTGCCGAGTAATTCTCTCTCTCTCTCTCTCTCTCTCTCTCTCTCTCTCTCTCTCTCCCTCTCCCTCCCTCTCTCTCTCTCTCTCTCTCTCTCTCTATATATATATATATATATATATATATATATACATACCACATCTTCTTTATCCATTCATCTGTCAATGGACATTTGGGCTTTTTCCATACTTTGGCTATTGTCAAGAGTGCTGCTATAAACATTGGAGTGCGTGTGCCCCTTCAAAACAGCATACCTGTATCCCTTGGATACATACCTAGTAGTGCCATTGCTGGGTCGTAGGATAGTTCTCTTTTTAATTGTTCGAGGAACCTCCATACTGTTTTCCAGAGTTTGCATTCCAGTTTGCATTCCCACCAGCAGTGCAAAAGAGATCCTCTTTCTCCGCATCCCTGCCAACATCTATTGTTGCCTGAGTTGTTAATTTTAGCAATTTGGTGTGAGCAAAACTTTAATACAGCACAAATGACCTAGAAATACATGCCTTAAGCCATAAAACAACTGAAATCTCACAATATTATTATAAAAAGAAGGTAATTATTAAATAATAAGATAATAGTTTGTGATCCACATATTATCAGAGTAGTTCTAATAGCACACATTTCTCTGAATTGATTTTATGCAAATAACTAGAAATTTTTAAGTCAGGGGAAGACCTGAGGTGACTGATGTTTATTTTCAGATTGGTCTAATATTATCGGGTAATTTGGGGGAATAATGAATGCTTTTTCTAAGACCTGGTGATAGGAAAATCCAGCTATTGTTTTCTTTTAAAAAACCTTGGAAATAGATTTAACAAAGTAGTACCCAAATCAGACAAGAGAAAATTGTTACAAAGGTGCTAACAAGAACTTTTACTTAGTCTATATCAAGAGGATTTGTCTGTTTTTCTTCCAATAATCTTGTTGTTGAAATTCAGATTTCCAGGGATGCCTGGGTGGTTCAGTCGATTGAGCGCCTGACTTCGACTCACGTCGTGATCTCGTGGCTGGTGGGTTCGAGCCTTATAGCAGACTCTCTGCTCTCAGTCCAGAGCCCCCCTTGGATCCTCTGTGTCCCTCTCTCTCTGCCCTTCCTGTGCTCTCTCTCTCTCTCTTTCTCTCAAAAATAAATAAAACATTAAAAAAAAAGAATTTTAGATTTCCATAAAAAAATAAAAGGTCTTGGATAGCATAGGCCATGTGGCCTGGACTGGATAATAGATGGAACGACCACATTGCTCCTGAGTTGAAATGGTGGCCTAACATTTCATGCTTTAGGTAAATAGCAGATTTGCAGAGTGAGTTTATACTAGTCTTAGTTTACAGAATAGGTTAAGACTAGATTTGACGTCTTGAAGCCTTAACTCACCCAGTGAATATGAATAGCACACCTGTGAGATCCTCCTTTTGAGGATTTAAGGTGAAAATATACATTATGTTCAGGAGTTCGTCCTAACAATTATGACTGATTTCTAATAAAACATCATAATTTAGAGGACCACATAAGTATCCAACATAAGCCAGTGATCAGAGATTGTCCAATTCGTAAATCTGAAATAAAGTAAAAAAGATGAACTAACTATCTGTAAATATACTTTGCTTTTTGCCTCCAAGTACTGTCTTACGTATTGGTGACATTTTTGCTATAATTTGAAAACAACACAGTGGATTCTTGTGATTTGCAGTAGTTTTGTTCTATAAATTGCTGTAAACACTGAATTAGTGAATACTGAATTTATTACAGAATACTGGATTTCCTAGGGGGAAATACAAGGTGAGGTTCCCAAGAGCCTCTGATCACAACATTTTATCAACCAGTTAACACAAAGCCTTGTTTCCCATGTATTTCTGTTTGAAAACCCCTTATGTAATATGTATTGGTGATTCATTAATGATGAACCTGTGGCCAACAGTGCTGTAAATCATGCCTGAATGAAGCTTATCTAAGACACCTGTCTTGTCCATATACACATCACAGCCTTCTTGCACTTTGGAACCTAAACAGAACTTCAGCACAGTTGGGAGCCATTTTAAATAGTGAAATCACACAAAAAAGGGGGGGGGGCAGAAAAAATGTGGGAAACATGGCACTAAACAGTGTGCAGAAAGAATTAAAAAAAATTTTTTTAATGTTTTATTTATTTTTGAGAGAGAGAGAGAGAGAGACAGCGCGAGCAGGGGAGGGGCAGAGAGAGAGGGAGACACAGAATCTGAAGACAGGCTCCATGCTCTGAGCTGTCAGCACAGAGCCTGAACGGGGCTCGAACTCACGGACCGTGAGGTCATGACCTGAGCCGAAGTCAGATGCTTAACCGACTGAGCCTCCCCGGTGCCCCAAGAATTTTTTAATGGTGTGAGAGCTAAAACAAGAAGGCAGAATGTGGCCTTGTTGGACATCAGCTGGGAGCGTGTTCATTCTGCACATGCCAGCAAATGACGGCAGAAGGGTTGAAAGTATCAATGTGGGGGGGTACAAATAAATTTCAGCAATTGGGTGAGTTTGCAAATATGGAATCTGTGACTAATGAGGATTAATTGTATGATAATACAGTCATTTCTAGTATCTCTCTTTCCCATTAAGCCTTTACTTATGATACAGGTGAATGATGTACACATTTTAAATGTCTTAAAATTTTATCTGTCAATTATACCTCATTAAAAAATTGTTTTTGACCAGAAAAAAAAATACAGGTGAGATTGATGCTATTGGCTTTGTTGACTTTTAGCATCAGTGTTATTTGGTTCTTGATAGAATTTTCTGAAGTAGAGTGTATTTGCAATTATGATGTGACAGGGGCAGACTGCAGCAGGAGTCTTGCCCCTCCCTTATGCCTTCTTTACTCCTTTTATATTTTTTAACCTGTTCTTCCAGATTCAGCCCTCCAGTGAACTTGACAGTGTTGACATGAATTTTATGGGGGAGGCAGATGCTGTCCCCAGTCCCCACCCTTTCTCTTTTGACCCAGACCCACTCCGGTGTGGAAGAGAAGTTGAATCTGATTCATAAACTCAACAGCTTGAGTGCTTGCTGTGGATTTTGCTCTTGTTTAGTGAAATTGATTGGATTGGACCACAAGGTCATTGGAATCAGTGCTGTTTCATTTCATAGCATTTTACATGTTATTCTAATAATGGTACAAAGGGAGTTAGATGCTATTTGCTGATCATCTATCTTACTGATGTCATTGAACAGATCGCAGAAACACAAAGGAAATTATATGGCATTTCTGCTTTGATATCCTTTGAAAATGGAAGGTCATTTCAGAAATGTTAAAGACAAAGCGACTTAAAATTCCACCTACTTCTGCTTTGGCTTGAGAACATCCCGTACTGTTTCTGAGCTAGCTACTAAATCCTATGGAAATCTGGGTGTGAATTTTTCAAAAACTTTTAAGCCAATATTCAAATGTGTTGTTCCCTTACAATCCCATCCCTAGTTTTGTAGATTGGAAATCTTTGTTGTGTTCAAACCAAGTCTTAACTCTTACCTGATCAAAAGGGGATCACTTTGCAAACACAGACCGTGTCCGCTCTTAGCCTGGATTTGTTAGTTCCAGGGAATGGCCTTTTCTGGATTGCTGAATTCATTTATTTGTTTACTTTTAAGTCAGCTTTATGCCCAGTGTGGGGCTTGAACACATGACCCCGAGATCAAGAGTCGCATGCTCTACTGACCGTGCCGGCCAGGTGCCCCTGAATTTATTTCTGATAATTCGTATGTTTCTGGGGTGGACCTGGAGTTGCTCCCATATGCAATGGAGCTGCCAGTCTGTGGCAATTCTCCCTTCTGGACGAAAGCCACATGAACAGAGTAGGAAGAGTTGCTGCCCCAGGTGGTCTTTGAGAAGGAAGACCGAAGCCTGACTGCTATCTAGATTTCTCCCATGTCGTCTCTCTGACTCTCCCTCACCCGAGCAGACAGGTGTCAAAGGGCAGCAGGAGCACTGCCAGCCAGCAGCCAGGCCTTGGGTTCATCGTCCCCTGTGATGAAGCAGTGCACGCTGGCTTTGCTTCATGGTGCTTTCGGATGACAACTGTGTGGTTTCCACCTTTTGTCCTGTTGATGTGTGGTCTTGGCAGTCAAGGAAGCTGTCGTGGCTGAGATGCTTTAAAGCGTGGTGGCACCTCTTAGGCTCTGTGCAAAAATAGCCAGGGCAAGCTAGGCCCCGATGAGCCACTTTGGAGAGGGTTAGAGGCACCAGGGAGAAGCGTGAGGGGCCAAGCCATGGTGGGGGTGCAGAGGGTCAGCGTAACCGGCAGCTTCTGGAAAGTCTTCGTTTGTGAAAAGACTGTCAGTTAGGAGATGGATTAGAATTACTCCGTGAGGCCCAAAGCATAGAACTCTGGTCATTGTGCACGGGCTTCAGGGAGAGACGGTGTTCGCAGGGAGATAAGCAGGCAATTTTGAAACTACACAGACCTGGTTTTCAATTCACTCAGGAACAGCATGACTTGGAGAAGACTGTTTTAATTCTGCTGACCTTCGTCTGTGAAATGTTCAAAAAGACTACAGAGCTTGCAGAGTTGTGTGAATAAGAGATAATCTATTCAAAGCATCTGGCAGGTTGCTGCCATGCGGTGGGCATTAGGTAAGTGGTGGCACCCTTGTATCGAGTCTCATTCATCCATTCAGCGAATGTTTGGCTGCTGGCTCTCATCTGGGGGTTATGTCAGGCACTAGGGAGACAAGAGGAGTAAAAGAAACAGGGTAACCTGGTGTTTACCATCTAGTGGGACAGCAAACAAACAGGTAGTTAAAATAGACTGTGAGAAGTTCTGTGATAACAGAAGAAGTTGGCAACATGGGGGCACATAGAAGGGACTTCTAAAGCCGTACTTGTGGGGTAGGAAATTTTTCCTGAAAGAGAATTCTCTCCACTGAGCTGTGAAAGATAAGGGAGCCAGGCAAGGAGAGAGAGAGGCCTGGGCTTCTAGGGACAGAGGCACTTGTGCAGACGCCTGGAGGGAAAAGAGCATGGGTCTTTAGTGGAGCTGAACAAGGAAGGTTCAAGACACTGAGCACAGGTAACAGGATGTGATGGGTCTCAAGGCCCGGTTGGAAGTGGGGAGAGGGAGGATGTGCAGAACCACGAGGCCATGTCAAAGAGTCTAGACTTTATGGTGAGGGTAGTAGAGAGCCATTGGAAGGTTTTAGGCATGGATTTGCTTTTACAAAGCCCACTGGTTGCAAGGTGGAGGTCAGATGAACTCCAGGGTCAGGAAGCAGTTGTCAGACAGCAGGCTGGGACAGTTGGCATCAGGCTGTTGCGGTATCCCTGCATGACAAAGGAGAGCCTGATCCAGGGTAGATGCAGTGGCAAGGAGGTTGGAGAGAAGGGGATGGTTTCAAGGTGCATTAAGAAGTTGAAATCAACAGGATTTGGGGGGGGGGGTGGAAGTGAAGGATGAAGGAGAAACAGGAGACAGCTGACTTCAAGTTTCTAGCATAGACATCAGGATGGATGATGGTGCCTTTCAAAAGATGCGGGAGCTGTTTGAGAGGTTGAAGTAGATAAGGAATTTGGTTTTGGCCACTGTGTTTGGGATTGCATAGGACATTGGAGGGAAGATGTCCATTAGGCAGTTCAGCAGCACAAGGTAAAGCCCAGGAGAGAGATGTGAGCGAGAGGTGTTGATTTGAGAGTTACCTGCATATAGATCATCCGAAATCCAGGGAGTGGATGGGATGACCAAGGGGAGCGGGCAGAGATGTGGTCATAGGACAGACCCTGTATGCAGTGAGGCACCACCAGAAAAGATGAATACTTTCTCAGAAGACCTCTTTGCCTTCTACCAGTTTTCTTAGTTGTATCGATCAGCTAGGAAGGGTAAACAGAAAGCTTAGGGAATTTTCTACATTTTTGTGTTGGCTGGTAAAACCCCCCAAATTATGTTTTCATAAAGCAAATGTTGATGGGTTTCGAAAGATGGCGAGGTGGACTTTACGGAGACAAAATATTCTAGGAAAGTAAAACATTTTTGAGGGAAATTGTTTACATAGGTCAAGGCCCACCAATAGCAAAATCTGATGTCTAAGTGATGAAGAGCTCTGTGATCAAACATTGCTCTTCAGAGGGTTATGAAATTTACCTCTCAGGGTGTACGATTTGAGTTCTCCTGGCCATGCCTCACTTGCATCTCTTACTTTGCAGGTAAAATAGAACCGAAAGGTTTTAGTCTGCAGGTAAATCCAGTTGTTCGTAATTGTGTATGTGTTCTCTTCAACAGCATGGAGGACGTTTTAATTTAAACCTCTGGAGCGCTCCAGGTTTGCAGAAAGGGTACAGGAATCAAAATTAATGTTTGGGATGCTTGGCATTTATGTTCACCCCTCAGCATTGCAAAGATTTCCCGTATGATTAGCAATGAGGATAAGTTCTCTGTGTGCATAAGAAGAAAGACTTCTCAGCAGTCACTGGTGTTCAGTTTAACGTTTTTTAAAAGGCTGTGCTTCAGTCCCTGGGTCAGGAAAGGCCATACAAAACCATCCAACATGCACATTGGGAAAACTGTGTTCTGTCTTTGAAAAACTGACTCTTATCTTACTGTCTCCAAATTGCATTTCTATTTGAGACCCTTTATTTACAGTAGTTTCTGCAGAGGAAGTTGGCACAGTTAATGATCCTAGATCTTACAGAAAGCCAAGAATATAAAAGGAATGCTGTGTCCAACACGCATTTAATTTAATTTCTTAGCAAGATAACTCAGACTAGAAGGCCCTAAGACCAAATCCCCTATTGTGCCTCAGTTTACAAGTTAATGGCACCATAACGTGAAGAGACTTAACATCTTGCTAATTCACAGTGAATGTGTTGGTTGTGCGATGAGAGATTAATACACGGGTTGGAGATGAGGTGGTGCCTCATCCCTTATTTATGCCTGAGGCTCTGATGACTAAGGCGTGCACACTCTTTTCTGGAGCCTTAGGTCACTTCATGACCTCCTCCAGGAGATCTGTGCTCGTACAGCATAGAGGGGAGCAAGTCCTCAGTTTCATCTGGTTGGACAGAATACAATACTGAAATGCCCTCGCTTTCCAGAAAGCCATCAGTCATCTTGCCAGCATCTGCCTGTCCTGTGGATGCGGGGGGTTGCATTTGACCCTCCCGCACTCTGGATCTGACTGCATATCCTTTCTATTCTGATCCATCCTGCCTAATGTAATACGCCTTTCAGAGGGACTTGTACTAAATCCCCAGCTTCAGTTTTGTTAGGGTGGACAGAACTAGGTTTTGTGGAATGGCGTCACTGCTGATTTTTAAGTTGTTCTTTATTGTGGCTAAAACATTTGAAAAATATGAAAAATATTCCCTCATAGGCCCATCCCCTAGAACTAATCCGAGTTAACATTTTTGTTTGTGATTTTCAGTATTTTATCCAGGCACAGATATTTTTATTTTTTATTTATTTATTTATTTTTTTTTTTTAAAGACATTTCAGCGTTTATTTATTTTTGGGACAGAGAGAGACAGAGCATGAACGGGGGAGGGGCAGAGAGAGAGGGAGACACAGAATCGGAAACAGGCTCCAGGCTCTGAGCCATCAGCCCAGAGCCCGACGCGGGGCTCTAACTCACGGACCGCGAGATCGTGACCTGGCTGAAGTCGGTCGCTTAACCGACTGCGCCACCCAGGCGCTCCAAAGGCACAGATATTTTTAGACAAAAGTGGGATCTTTTGGTATACTCGAACCTTTTTAATTTGTCACTATTTCATTAGCACATTCTCAAGTCATCCAAATAAGGGATATAAATTTTTAACTTCATTCATATCCTCTTAAAATGGAAGATTCATCGTATTTCAGCTCTGATCCCTTTTTGATGTTTATCAAATCCCAACTTTAGAGACTGTCTTCAAGTAGTAAATGTACATTTACCTTGTCATAACACCTTTAGGAATAATTGCAATTCTTCTGCCTTACGTATATCAGAGATTCCAGGTTAACTATGTGATGGACAATTAGAGTCCATTGTTTGTTTCATGTTACTGCATGAAATATGTGGCATGTCATAACCGTCACCATCTCCATCAGAAAGTCACCTAATTTGCAAAGTATCCCATGATCAATAGGAAAACTACATTGCAGAGTCTCCGCTTTCAAGGATGTACCACTGTCAGTGAATGCGCTCCTGGTTTTATGGCCTGGTTTTGATATAATAGGAACCAGTATTGCACCTGGCTTCATCGCATATAGGTTGGCCATTGGCTACTGTAAATCACCAGTGCTAGCTCAAGTCATGACATTTGTTCTAGAAGATCAGGATTGAACCAAAGCACCATGATTTTTGGGTCCGCTGATTCCAACAGCCAGATCTTCCTTGTGAAATGAATTGGGAGTTAGCACCAGCATGCTTTACAATGTCATACTAGATAGATATTCACCTTCATTGAGTGGCCACCGACCTCTTTGATTTTAAATTAAAAAAAGAGGTTGGAGATTGCTGACAGTGAAGACACCACTGATGAAGAGTGGAGGCAACTGAATCTGCTGAGGGTGGGCTCCAATTAATGGTTATGATTGGGGAAAAGACAAGGTAGGAATTAGGGACTTAAGAGTTTTCTCCTTCGGGTCCCTTATAGCTGTGTTTTGTATCTGTATCAAAAAAATTTGCTCTGTCCATTATATAATTTGCTGGAGCCAAGAGCATAGTAGCATCCTTGATTTCAAAGTCCTTTGGCATTGGTGGCATCTGACTCTGTCATAATTGCCATTAACACTTCGCTATACGATCTACAATATTACTCAAGGGGAGGTGTTACCATTCAATAGGGAGATATTGATGATTAATGAGTATGTAGAAAATTTATCTAGAAAATTGTCTGCGAAAAATAATGAAGGGTTTTTGCGAAAGAGCATATGAGAAAGATATTCCAAACCAAAGGCTTATGAATTCTGCATATTCAATATACATAGTTATTAAAATATTTATTTTATTACAATTAAACAAAGTAATTACAGCCTATCATTAGGAATCTGAAATTTATGTGAAAACTTCTAAAGCTAAAATGTAATAAATCTAAAGTAGACAAAAAAAGTCACCAATTAACTCCGGTTAGAACCTTTTGCTTCTTTTTTGCAGTGCCAGAAGGGAAAAGTTATGTGTGAAACATGTTGTTACGGTAAAAAAGGGAAAATAATATTGCTAGTGGACAGAAATAATAGTGAGCAGTATTGAGCAGGCTCAAGTTCATCTGGTGATTGTAGCTCTGATGTTCTAAGGAGAATCTCTCATTTGGGTCTTCAGGTTTAATGTTTGACTTTATTTTTTTATTTTATTTTTCAATTTTTATTTATTATTATTTTTAGTTTTAAAGTTTATTTATTTTGAGAGAGAGAGACAGGGAGAGAGCATGTATGAGCAGGGGGAGGGGCAGAGAAAGAGGGAAAGAGAGAATCCCAAGCAGACTATGCTCTGTCAGTGCAGAGACTGATGTGGGGCTAGGTCTCACAAACTGTGATGTCATGAACTGAGCCAAACCAAGAGTCCATTGCTTAGCTGACTGAGCCACACAGGCTCCCCTTTTTATTTTTTATTTTATTGAGAGCCGGGGTGGGGTGGGGAGAAGGCCAAAGGCAAAGAGAGAGGGAGAGAGAGAGAGAGAGAGAGAGAGAGAGAGAGAGAGAGAATCTTAAGCAGACTGCATGCCCAGTGTGAAGCCGGACATGGGGTTTGATCCCCCAACCCTGGGGGGATCATGACCTGAGCTGAAATCAAGAGCCAGTGGCTCAACCGACTGAGCCACCCAGGCGCCCTTGATGTTTTGACTTTTTTTTTTTTTTTCAATGTTTATTTATTTTTGGGACAGAGAGAGACAGAGCATGAACGGGGGAGGGGCAGAGAGAGAGGGAGACACAGAATCGGAAACAGGCTCCAGGCTCTGAGCCGTCAGCCCAGAGCCTGACGCAGGGCTCGAACTCACGGACCGCGAGATCGTGACCTGGCTGAAGTCGGACGCTTAACCGACTGCGCCACCCAGGCGCCCCAAGCCTGGAAGCTCTTGAACCCCTTTTGGGTTTTCATGATTCGATTTTCTTAGGGAAGCTTCCTTAAATAGGCACAATTGATTAAATCATTTGCCGCTAGTGATGGGCTCGGAATGGTGGTCTTTTATGTGGAACTATATGAAACAGACATTTACACATGTCAGACAGGCAAATGTCTGCGGTTTTATGGGGTTCATGCCAATGAATTCTAAACAGGACTAAGACCATGACTTGCCTGAGTTGGCCAGAAATGAGGTTCCATGTTTCAAGGACAAAATTTCTGGAATAATCTGGGGTGCAAAGGTGGACTCTGGCTGATTATGATATGTCAGTGTAGGTTCATCAATTGTAACACATACACCTCTCTGGTAGGGGAGCTATAGAGTGACAGGGTGCTAGGAAGCAAAATGAAAGGTGCTGAACTACACCACTGAAACTGAAATTTGCCTGCGTTCTCGGTTGAAAATGACCTTCTCCTCACACACAAACTATTTCAATAGGAGACTAAATCTAATTATAATCTTTCAATTTACGAGGTATATTTTTCTGTTTAGGAAAACAGAGTTATCAAGTATTTGAGAGAAATCGGTGTTTATATTCAAATAGTGTTATCTCGACACATGTGAGGAATAATGTTCCTTGGGTTGGTGCGTTGATAGCTTATTTCAAATCAACTTTTTTATTTATTCAGAATAGAACTCTGATATGTAGTATTTGGTAGAATACAATGTAATTTTCAAACCTTGATTTCTATATTTTTAAAAAACTTTTTACTTTAGAATAACTTTAGATTTACAGGAAAAGTTACCAAGTTACTTCCATTCCCATATACCCATCCCACAGTTTTCCTTATTAGTAACATCTCACATAGTACATTTGTCACAATGAATGAACTAGTGTTGATGTATTATTATTATTTTAATGTCTACAGTTCACAGTTTATCCGACTTTCCATAGTGTTTACCTAATATCCTATTTGTGTCCCAGGATCCCACAGTACATTTAGTTGTCGTGTCTCCTTAGGCTGCTCTTGGGTGTGATGGTTTCTCAGACTTTTTCTTTTTCTTTTTCTTTTTTTCTTTTTCTTTTTCTTTTTCTTTTTCTTTTTCTCCTTCTCTTTCTTTTTCTCCTTCTCTTTCTTTTTCTCTTTCTTTTCTCTTTCTCTTTCTCTTTTTTTCTTCTCCTTTTCTTTCTTTTCTTTTCCTTTTGTCTTCTTTTTTTTGGTTTAATATTTATCTTTGAGAGAGAGAGAGACAGAGTGCAAGTGGAGGAGGGGCAGAGAGAAAGGGAGACAGAGAATCTGAAACAGGCTCCAGGCTCTGAGCCGTCAGCACAGAGCCCGACCTGGGGCTTGACGAGATCATGACCTGAGCCGAAGTCAGGCTTAACCGACTGAGCCACCCAGGCACCCCAGACTTGCCTGTTCTTAGTGACTTTGGTGACTTGGAGGAGTACTGGTCAGGTATTTTGCATACTCTCCCTCAAATGAGACTTGTTTGATGTATTTTTAAAATTTGTTTTTTGTGAAGACAATTTTTAGAGCAGTTTTAGGTTCATAACAAAATCAAGAAAAGATATGGAGACTTCCTCCTTCCACCTTACCCCCATGTGTACACAGCTTCCCCCATCATCAACATCTCCCACCAGAGTGCTACATTTGTTACAACTGAATGTAGGGACCTATAGTGACACATCATAATCTCCCAGAGTCCCTGGTTTACATTATGGTTTTCTTTCGGTGTCCTGCATTGTAGGGGTTTGGGCAAAGGTATAACGCCATGTATTCACCATCACAGTATCATATAGAGTATTTTCCCTGCTCTAAAAATCCTCTGTGCTTCCCCTAATCATTGTTTTCCCTACTCCCACCCCCTGGGAACCATTGATCTTGCCACAGCATTGCCTTTTCTAGAATGTCACATAGTTGTAATCATACAGTGTGTAGCCTTTTCAGATTGGCTGCTTTTACTTCATAATGTGAATTTAAGTTTCCTTCGTGTCTTCTCATAGCTTCATAGCTCAGTTTTTTGTTTTTTGTTTTTTTTTAGTGCTGAATAATATTCCATTGTCTGGATGTCCCACAGCTCATGAACTCATTCACCCATTGAAGGACATCTTAGTTGCTTCAAAGTTTTGGCTTCTATAAACCCATAAGCAGGTTTTTGTGTGGACACAAGTGTTCACCTCCTTCGGGTAAATGCCAAGGAACACGCTTGCTGTATGTATTCTAAGAGTGTGTTGAGTTTTGTAGGAAACCACCCAGCTGTGTTCCAAAGTGGCTGTACCATTTTGCATCTTCGCCAACAATGAATGAGAGGTTCCACAAGGCTATGGTTCCACAGCCTTGCCAGCTTTTGCTGCTGTCAGTGTTCCAGATTTCTGCCATTCCAATAGGGTGTAGTGGTATGTTGTTCTCGTTTCAAATTGTACCCCCTGATGACCCCTGATGTGGAACGTCCTCACATATGCTTATATGCCATTCGTATCTCTTCTTCAGTGAGGTGTCTGTTTAGGTCTTTGGCCCATTTTTTATTGGGTTGTCTGTTTTCCTATTGTTGAGTTTTAGAAGTTCTTTGTATAGTTTGGATAACAAGTATTTCATCAGATGTGTCCTTTGCAAATATTTTCTTCGGGTCTGTGGCTTGTGTTCTCATTCTCCTGACATTGTTTCTCACAGAGCAAAAGGTTTTAATTATAACGACGTCCAACGCGTCAGTTATTTCTTTCATATATCGTGCCTTTGGCATTCTATCTAAAACCTCATCACCATGCCCAAGGTCATCTAGTTTATTCACATAAATTATTTGGACTTCTACATGAGAGATTTGTCTCTTCTTCTGCATTTATTTATTTAATCCATTGTTTATATCCATATAGATTCATGGATATTTATTTATACTCTGGGTTTTACCATATACTTTAATACTGCTTTATTGTGTTGCTGAAATTGTTCCAACTTTGGCCATTGGGAGGGCTTTCGGTGGGTCCCTGTATTCCTTTGATAGACTTTCATCTGTGTGTGTGTGTGTATGTGTATGTGTGTCTTAAGCACTTCTTTCCTTTATGGCACTAAAAGATAATTCAGATTCTTCTTTTTTTTATTAAAAAAATTTTTTTAATGTTTATTTTTGGGAGAGAGCGAGAGCAAGTGAGTGTGAGCATGGGCGGGGCAGAGAGAGAAGGAGACACAGAATCCAAAGCAGGGTCGAGGCTCTGAGCTGTCAGCACAGAGCCCGACGCAGGGCTCGAACTCACAAACTCTGAGATCATGACCTGAGCCGAGGTCAGATGCCTAACCGACTGAGCCACCCAGGCGCCCCTACTTCAGATTCTTATAGGTTTCCTGCTGCAGTCCTAGAACCAGCCATCTCTCTAAGGAATCCTGGTCCCTTTTATGGGAAAAGAGTATTAGAAACCAAGATTTACTTTTTTGCTTCTGGGGTGTTGCTTCTTTTAGGGCCTCTTCGTGATAGCAAAGAGATATATGTGTGGAAATTAACCCATGCGTATACACTTCTATGGCATTTCCAAATGTAACCATCTATACGGACAGTGAGTAAATATGAGTTCACACTGATGTTCCCAACTGTAATCCATTACCACATGGATTATTCTTCCCCTTGCTCATCTGTAACCGCTCACTCCCAACAGTGAGAAACCTTGCTCCCACCATCTGCCATTCATTTCCTTGAGCATTCAATTCCAGTGTACATGATTAACGGTGTCAGAATGTTAGCCAGTGCCCTAGGCAAATGGATTTATCAACTAGAGTACAGTGCTTATGTATAGTTTCTTTTGTCTTCAGTCTTACGGATTTCACTCCTTCCCAACGTTAATTACATTAGCACCTCCCACACCCCTCACACACCTCCTCACTGAGATTGTTTCATGCATGTGTAATGCAGTTAGGTTATTTTGTCACAGTCTGTATTTCATCCTGGGGTCTCCCGAACTCCGAACTGATACATTAAATTTATATGCATTAAAGTTTACCCTTTGTGCTTTGAAGTTTTGTGGGTTTTGACAAGTGTGCAGAGTAATGTGCCCATCATTATAGTATCCCGCAGGATACTTTTATCATCCTAAAAAACAAATCCCCTGTGCTTTACCTGTTCGCCTCTCCTCCCTCCCTGCCAAACTCCCAGCGACCACTGATCTTTTTCTCATCTCTAGGGTTTTGCCTTTTCCAAAGTGTCATATAATTGGAATCATACCTTGTGTAGCCTTTTCACACTGGTTTCTTTCACTTGCCAATATGCATTTGAGATTCATCCCTGTCTTTATTGTTGCTTTGGTAGCTTTTATTGGTGAATAATAGTTGGTTGTTGAATGTCCCCCAATATCATTGGCCTATTGAAGGATAACTTTGCAGCTTCCCGTTTTGGAGATTATGAATAACGCTGTTACCAACATTAGGGTGGAGTTGTTTGTGCGGTTGTGTGTAAGTTGCCCGATCAGTTGTGTAAATACCTGGGATCAAGATTGCTGGATTGTATGGTAAGACGATGTTCAGCTTCATAAAAAAATGGCAGACTCCCTTCCAACATGGCTGTGCCATTTTGAATTCAGACCAGCGATGAATGAGAGTTTTTGTTGCTCTGCCTTCTCACCAGCAGTTGGTATAGTCAGATTTCTGAATGTTAGCCATTCTAGTAAGAGTGTAGTGGGATCTCATTGTTTTAATTTGCAGTTCCCTAAAGACGAATGATGTGAAGCATCTTTCTCAATATGCTCATTTGGCATTTGTGTGTTGTTCTTTGGTGACATGTCTGTGCAGTTCTTTTCCCCATCTTAGTGGTTTTTCTTTAGTGTTGAATTCAAGAGTTCTCTGTATGATTTTACTTATCTTTTAGAACCAATATACATATTTTAAGAGACTTTAAGTGCTACCATCAACTTCTTAATTCTACAGGATTTTTTTTTTTTACCAATTTAGAATAAAGTTACCCTTTTTCCATTAATACAGTTTAGAAGATTTATTCATTTAGTTTCAAGGAAGATATACATTTGAACACATCAAATGGGCCCGACCCTACTTGCAGGAGTTTACAATTCAGGAAGGAAGATTCAGTGGGAGGTATTATTATAGATTTAATTTGATGGGAAATGAGGCAGAAAGCTTCAAGGACATTATCCCCTTAATATCCTCTTCACTCTTTGCAGATTCTGGCTTTCAAGACTTCAGAAGCCTTCCTGAGGCGTTTTTGCATTCTCCAAGGGAATGTGAAAAATCTTAATTTGGGGTAATTCTGTATTACTCCAGACTCTGCGCTCTAAGGTTCTGTTATGTAGTTTCAAACCAAATCATTCTTTTCCCTTCAGGAAAGGAAGCATTGATGAACAAAAGCTACTCACATTCTTTCGACTTTTCTACCTAGCACCAATGGAAAGAGCTACCTGGTCAGCCCAATTATTTCATTTTAAGCCAAAAATAGAGGATTATAACTGTATTTGATTCAATCAAATAATGCAGGGGCGCCTGGGTGGCTCAGTCAGCTGAACATCCCCTACTCTTGATTTCGGCTCAGGTCATGATTCCAGGGTCCTGGGATCTAGCCTGCTTAAGCTTCTCTCCCCCTTTGCCCCCTCCCCTGCACACATGCTCTCCCTCCCTCTCTCTCTCCAAAAAAAAAAAAAAAAAAAAGCAAAGTCCCCAGTCCATGTTTATGGATTTGGGTTTAATAACATCCGCACTTTACCTGTCACAGGTTTTTCCCACTTGGTTTCAGTTAGGATGCTTAGGTCACTAACAACTTCCGTGAGTCAAAACCAACCATATCCATGCTTGAGAAGACTTAGGCTGACAAATCAAGTTTTTAATTACAGGAAATAATCCCAAACTACTGCAAATGCAATTAAAGGCATTTTTCTTGGAGGGAAGCTTGCTTGTCTTCTATATTTTCCTCCAAGCTCATTATAAAAAAATACTATAGTCTTTCATACTTATAGCCTGAACTCGGTAACTTCCTGCTGTGAACATGGAAACGGATTTTGTTGAAATCAAAGAAATTAGTTAATAGGATTTTTTAGCCTGTTAGTAGAAGTGGCTTAAGGTTTTTCAAGAAAATATTTGCTTTGTTCCTGATTTAACTAAATAAGGCATCTGACCTCTCATATCTATCATCTCATATCTCTCCTTCTGTGACCAGTAAATTGCTTTCAATTATAGGAGTTGTGAATTGATGAAACAAAACCGTAACTCAATTCTCCAAACTGTTTAAACTGTTTAGCATTCAAATATATAAAGTATATCTTACTTAATAATGTGAAAGGTTTTCTTGTTTTTGTTTTGTTTTGTTTTGTTTGCTTTTCTTTTTAAATGTTCACTTCGGCATTTGGTAGCCACCCGAGAAATACTGGGTTTGGAGGGGCATTTTGGGTCAATCCTAAACACCTGCAGAAGGAGTTGGCAGAATATAATCCTGCCAGTTGAAATTTAGCCAGCCTTTGACGTTTATTCTCATCTGGGAAGTACTACAGGAGTTTTATTTTTATTTTACTATTCATTTATTTATTTAATGTTTATTTTTGAGGGAGAGAGAGACAGAGACAGAGACAGAGACAGAGACAGAGTATGAGCAGAGAGGAGCAGAGAGAAAGGGAGACACAGAATCCGAAGCAGGCTCCAGACTCTGAACTGTCAGAACAGAGCCCCCCACGGGGCTCAAACCCATGAACCGCGAGATCATGACCTGAGCCAAAGTTGGACAGTTAACTGACTGAGCCACCCAGGCGCCCCACTACAGGAGATTTGCGTACCGTGATAAGCCTACTACTTAGGACCCCTGTCCTTACATTCCTCTCGTTACTTGTTTGCCAAGACGACTGTGTATTTGAAAGCTACTGGGATGGAGCTTGGACTACACATATTATGATAGTTATTCGTCCTATGTATGATTTCATTTGAAAATGTCGAAGTATATTATCCAGCGTTTTCCTACTTTACAGATTTGTACACTGAGGGTCATGATTTTGATGGGCTTCACTCCCAGGGCTAGATCACCATTTAGCTTTACCTTCTGATACTCACCACCATCCATATAAGGCGGCTGCGCTATAGTGGGTTTTCTCCGAGTCTTAGGTCAGTTTGCCATTCTTTCAGCAAACGTGTATGTGGGACATGCCCGGCAAGTGGACTGCACATGTGAACGGCGCTCAGCGTTTGTCGTGCAGCCTAGTGGGAGACACAGCACAAGATTGCTGTGTAGGACATAGGTGCTGCCTCGGGGGACAGAACGTACAGTGACACCTGGGTCAGTCACCTAACCCAGGAGGGAGCAAGAAGATGGGAGGCGATTTGGATCAGGGAAGGTTGCCCAGAAGGGCTGATCCTGAAGCTGATTCCTGAAGAATGAGTCAGAGTTTGCCAGATACGAACGAGTCGGTTGGAAGCAAAGAGATGGTGGTGTGGCCTGTAAGTAGATGGAGTCTCCCATGCAGCGTTATGGGGTTGGGGGGAGGCGAGGGGCACAGGGATGCTGGGACGTGAGGAAGTGGGGGTTGGGTCATTGAACTAGGAGGTATGTCAGGTTAAGAATTCTGGACTTCATCCTGTGGACAATGGGAAACAGTGGAAAGATTAGCATTAAGAAAGTGACATGATCTGGGGCGGCTGGGTGGTTTAGTCATTTCGGCGTCCGACTTTGGCTCAGGTCATGATCTCACGGTTCATGGGTTTGAGCCCCGTGTTCTGCTCTGTGCTGATGGTTTGGAGCCCGGAGCTTGCTTCAGATTCTGTGTCTCCCTCTCTCTCTGCCCCTCCCCTGCTCACACTCTGTCTCTGTCTCTCAAAAATAGACGTTAAAAATTTTTTTTTTTAATTTTTAAAAAAGTGACATGATCTTGTTTTCATTTTAGGCAAGTCCATGAGAAGGGTTTGAGGTTCATTTTACAAAAACTGCTTCTAATGCTCTTCACACTTATATAGCTTGCCATGTATTAATCCCCTACTGTATGCCGAGGCGTGTCTGTATACTTTCTTATACTCTTGACCCCGTCTTCTCTCTATTGGCTCTTATTTCCCTCATCCCTTGCCAAGTTGATAAACAGGATTAAGCCCGATATTAATTTATTTATAATAAATTTATTAATACATATATAAATGCATATGTATTACATGACTTATACATTACTAGTCATTAACACAAATAAAATAACACCACTACCGCGTTAAGGTGAGGATATTACCATCCCTGTTGGATCCAGCATCGGTGAACTCATGGCAACCGTGGGAAGACCCTTTTCAGTTGAGGGACGGGGGCAGTGGGTCAGGAGTTGATCGGCAGGTCCGGAAGGTGAAGTGGGGAATATACATGCTCTCTCTGGAAGCCTTACTGTGAAAGGAAGGCGTTCACTGTGGGAGATGGTGAGAAGTGTGTGGTCCCCAAGGAAGCCTGGGAGGGGGAGAGCCTAAAGGCCTGGAGAAAGTTGGCAGGTGGACCTGCTTTGAGTGGCGGAAGGAGGAGGAGGAGGAGGGAGAAAAGGATCTTTTCCACTGTCAGTGCAGGAAGACTGGAGGTTGGGGCTGAATATAGATGGTCTGTGGCACTGTGGCGATTGGAGAAGGCTTGCTGCCTGTCTTGGATTTTTCCATGAGGATCTACGGAGCGTGGTAGAGGTCGCTGGTGAGGTAGGAGCTCGAAGAGAACGGACAAGGTTTGAGGGTGGGGGCGTGAGTGGGAAGGAGAGAGGAATGTGGAGAAGGATTATCGCCAGGGCGCTGGGTGAGCCCGGCCAGGGTTACAGACCGCGGGGGGTGGGGGTGGGGGGTGGTGGCGCCTCAAAACGAGCTGGGGAATTTTCTTCGGCAGCGGCCAGCAACACGGGAGGTCCATCCAGGACTGAGTGGGGGTTGAGCTGTGGCGTGTGGGTGTGGGAAAGGATAGGTGGTCGTAGGAGTTGAAGGTCGGACAAAGGTGTGGGGAAGTGATGGATCATGACACGGGCCATCTGCTTGGGAATGGCCAGGTAACAGTGAAGGGACTGAAAGACAAGATGTGGGTAGAGTCAGGGTTGTCAAAACCGGGAGCTTCCCCGGAGGTGAGGAGTAGGGTTGAAGATTTCAGACGTGGAGCCACGGTTGTGAGCAGTGCCAGGCTCCAAGGGATGGCTGTTAATGGGGGTAGAGTGCGGGTGAGGATTCTCTACGGGAAGAGACCAAAGAACGTATGAAGGGCTTGTCCAGAGGGTCCTGAAGCTGCCCAGGGTGGTGGCAGATATCAGGGTAAAGACAGAGCGTAGGAGGGGGTCTCCCAGATCATCAGTTGAGCAACGGAGTCAAGACCAGTGGAACCTGGAGTGTTTTTCTCTGTAGAAAGAAGCTTCTTACTTGCATTAAATAAATATGTTAAAAGTAACACTTTTTTTAAAAAAAAAATTATTTTAGAGAGAACATGAGCAGGGAGTGGGAACAGAGGGAGAGAGAGAGAGAGAGAGAGAGAGAATCCCAAGATGCGCTCTCAGCGCAGAGCCTGACGCGGAGCTCTATCCCACGACCCTGGGATCATGACCTGACCTGAAATCAAGAGTCAGACGCTCAAAGCACTGAGCCACCCAGGTGCCCCTAAAAGCAACTCCTAAAAATCTGATTATCATCACAACTCCTTATCATGGACTTGAGGGTTTTGGAGAAAATCAAAAGTGCCCCAAAGTAGGAATCTGCTGGAATTCTTAAAGTGTCCTGAAAACCAGGCCTGTAAATATTATGTCTCAGGTGGGGTCTTATAGATTCAAAAACAAGAACAAAAGAAGAGATCGTTCTTTCTCCTTTGCTGAGTTTCACCTTACCACCATAATATAAAGGAAAGAAAGCTTTAACCAAGCGTGATATCAACAGGTCTCTCTTAAGTTCTCTCTATCTCTCTTAAGACTTTTTTTGGTGGGGAATCAAGGATAGTTCATTGCTTTCTCTTTTTCAAAGCTTGCTTTCCATCTGTCTCCTATTTGTGTTCTTCTGTTTCATATGACGTTTTGCCTTACCTCTCTTCCTGCATTGACTGCAGTGGCTTTTGGGATAGGAAGTGTAGCCCCCTGAGGTGGTCGTGTGGGCAAGGAGACCTGGGCTACTTTTTCTTGCCAACTACCCGGGGGCACTTTGAGGGCACGGGAGGTTCCTACCAGCTTTTATCCTAGAGAACTTTGGCCAATTATTCCAATTCTGCTCCTCTTCTTCCTCCTTGGCATGTGGGGACATTTCTAGGGCATTCTGTGGGGACAGTGACTTGTGTTCCTGTTCACTCATAAGCTTATATCAGAAACCTGTTGAGGATCCTACCAGGGATTAGGTTTCCCTTGCAGATTTTTCAAATCAAGAGCTATTTTTTTAAATACAAGGGATCCCGAAAGTCTAAGACTCTGAAGACATTACGTTCATCCGTTAGATTCTCTGCCCACCACCCCCCCCAACACACAAACACACACAGAGCCTTAGGTAAAACATAGTGAGTACGTGATCCCTACCCCTGTGGCATGCCTGGAGAGTCTGTATCCTGAAATCAACTGAAACAACACTGGAGAATTTTGTTTAATGACTTAAATAATACTTGAAACACTGTCCAGGTCTGTCACAGAGATGCTTGGGTGAGTTCTCTGGCTCTTTTCTAATCACGAATGGCTCACTGGAAAATTAAAGGAGACATGCATGAACAAATAAAACAGTCAAAACAATGCAAAATTGTTCTGGATCATTATGATGCTATGGAAAAAAAAAAAAAAGGGATCCCAAAGGAGTAAATTGTAGTTTGGAGTTAGGGCTGAATTGTCATGAGGGTTTGCTGTCAAAGTTGTTTAACTGATGGAAAACTCCAGAAGATGGGACCAGGAACCGATTTGGACCAGTTTGGGCCATAATAACCTGAAGCTCAATATCACTCACTGTATTTTTCTAGTCACAAAGTCTGCCCATCCAAAACCCCCTTCTTCTGCTCTGGCGTCTCAGGCTGGTTGTGCACACTTTCCCCAAGACCGCCATGGTTCTGTCTCTAAAGAAAGTCCACTGGCCTCGCTTGTCAAAAGTAAATGGACTTTATTTTGTGTGACTGTGAACAGTTTAGGGAGAAGGGAGGGGAGGCAGTGAATGTTCTTACAGCCCACCAAGAGGTAAACATATCCTGTTAACTTCTTCAAACCCTGGCAGCATTTGCCCCAGACTGTTTATAGTACACTTCATATCTACTACAGAATTTGCTTTGTAGCCGGCATGCTATCTCCAAAAATGGGGAATCCCATTGCGCTTCTCTGTTTTCTTTCTTTTTTTTAAGATTTTATTTTTGGGGTGCCTGGGTGGCTCAGTCGGTTGAGCGTCCGACTTCGGCTCAGGTCATGATCTCATGGTCCGTGGGTTCGAGCCCCACGCCGGGCTCTGTGCAGACAGCTCAGAGCCTGGAGCCTGTTTCGGATTCTGTGTCTCCCTCTCTCTCTCTTTGACCCTCCCCTGTTCATGCTCTGTCTCTCTCTGTCTCAAAAAAAAAAAATAAATGTTAAAAAAATTTTTTAGAAGAAGATTTTATTTTTTTTATTTTATTTTTAACGTTTATTTATTTTTGGGACAGAGAGAGACAGAGCATGAACGGGGGAGGGGCAGAGAGAGAGGGAGACACAGAATCGGAAACAGGCTCCAGGCTCTGAGCCATCAGCCCAGAGCCCGACGCGGGGCTCGAACTCACGGACTGTGAGATCGTGACCTGAGCTGAAGTCGGACGCCCAACCGACTGAGCCACCCAGGCACCCCAGAAGATTTTATTTTTAAGTAGTCTCTACACCCGACATGGGGCTCGAACTTACAACCCTGTCATCAGGAGTCATATGCTCCACTGGCTGAGCTGGCCAGGCACCCCTGCTCTGTTTTCTTGATGAGGGAAAACTACACTCATGCTTGAGGTGGACTGTTTAAAGGGATCAGAGTCTGAGTCAAATTAGACATGTAGGATTTGCAACCTGAGTGTGAGACACTGCCTGGCACAGCCACTTCCCATAGTTCTTCATGGTGGGTAGAGAGGGGGTGCCCAGGACATGCTTGGGTTGAAAAACAAAACAAAAAAAGGTGGTCTGAAATGCTCTTATTTATGTAATCTCTGGAAATACACAGACATCTAGGTCTTCAGTTGTAGCATCCTATGAACCAGAAATCTGACGCCTACTGGCTACAAGCTGTACTTCAAAATGCACCTGACTCTATGCTCAGGAAATCTTTTGTAATGGCCGTAACTAGATTAACTCTCTTGCCTTTGCTAACCCTGAACTCACAGCCTACTTGCCCCTTTCTCCTCCCCTTCCTTCCCACGCATCAGAGGAAAGCACCTGGCCGGTTGCATCTTTCATTCTATACCCAGGAAATGACAGATACACTCAGGGACTTTTCCTCTAACTTGTAACCAAGCATGTTTGCTGGACTTGGCAGCCATCAGGAGCAGCTCAGCCTAAAAGCTTCTGTCGTTGATTTCCATTCCCAGCATGTGCCACGGGGTGTAGAGCTCTGGAATGGTGTGTGTGTGTGTGTGTGTGTGTGTGTGTGTGTGGTGTGTGTGTGTGTGTGTTTCAACCTCTGAAGCCCTCTGTCACCTGCTCTTTGGTAAGAATGCATCATCAGCAGTGTCTTCAATAACTTCTCTCTACTGGCAGTTTACCTGCCAGAATCAGCATAGGGTTTCTCGGTCCTCAGTGCCGGTTGATGAAACTAACATCTGGGACACAGAAGTCCATGCAGGGTCTGTTTTGCCAGCATTACTGGCATCCTGGCGTGAAGAGCTCCCCACAGCTGTCCTTGCTATAATCCCCTTCCACCAAAGGGAGTGGGACTGGCCACCTTGGGGCTCTGCATTTGCCAGCTTGGTTCAGGCACTTTTCTCCTATTTCATGTACATTTCACTCTTTGCCTCCATTAGTTTCCCTCAGTTCATTTCTTAGTGTGATTGTGTATGCAGGAATATACTTCTTTTTTAATGTTTATTTACTTTTGAGAGAGAGCACAGCAGGGGAGGAGCAGCGAGAGAGGGAAACAGAGGATCCGAGGTGGGCTCTGGGCTTATAGCCGCCAGCCTGATGTTGTGGCTCAAACCCACAAACCATGAACTGAAGTCAGGCACTCAACCTGACTGAGCCACCCAGGCTCCCTTCAACTATATACTTCTTTTAATAGTCAATCAGTTAAAGACTCCAGTTTGTTTGCTTTTTTCTTTCATATCAATGAGATGGAGACTGAACAACTGACGTGGCACATCCCCACCCATCAAGGGGCACGATGTTTGCCGTGCACGCATACTGCTTCGCTTAGGCACGTTAATGGCAGTTACATACACTCACACCGAGGAGAAAACAGACTACTGAGTATGCATCTCGTAAACAGAAACGCAGTCGGTGCATCTGTTTCCTTAACAGAACATGGTTCTGCTGCAGTGTACAATTCAACAAACTGCTTCAGTGAAATTATTCCTTAGAAGAATTTTCACTTAATTAGGATTTAGAAAAGAACATGGAAACTTTAAGACCTCCATTTGGTCCGCTGCATACTTCAGGGGCTTCTGCTGTCTCCCGCTGAGATTGGAAGAGTCAATGGTCTGAAACTTTTAAGATTCAAAAGGTAGGCACAAATTGGATATTGTCCACATTACTAAGGTGTCGGATCACACAGACCCTGCCTGATTCCCTACCTGTGGGATTTGGGGAATTTAAAATTATAGTATTTTCCACCTTGGAACACCTTGTATTCTCCCCCTCTGTAAACTAATGTTGTGGAGACAACCTCTGTTAATCTATATCAGAGCCAGATACTTTTGTCTGGAAATAGACCTCTTTCTGAGGTGACCTGAAATTGACAAAGCTTCTGGAACTGGAGGAAGAGGAAATGTGGCTTAGAACATGAAGACCACCTCTTCTGCTCTTCTGAGAATGAAAACTGACTGAGTATTTTGTGGTAGGTGGGACATTATTCATTTACAGTGAACTTAGATTCCATCTAAGGTCTCTGAAACAGATTACAGCGTCTCTTAGTTATTTCCAATGTAATTCCAGAAGTGAATGCTCCAAGAACATCATCTTGTAACTTTTAATTAACATATCAGTTTTTTTCCCAAGCCCTTTATGAAATGCTTGTACCTTTGCTGTCACATCAGAAGGTAGATCATTATTCAAAGTAAAACCCAATATAGGTAATTAAGGTATAAATGGCTCAGCTTTTTTTTTCTTATCAAAGATTTATGACTGCCTCTATTTCAGGCTTTCTTTTTCTCTCTCCTGAACTATTTCAGTAGCCTCTTCAAACAGGTCTGCCAGCCTGTTCCTCTTCCTCCTCCTTTTCCATCTGTCCCTCCTGCTGCTCTGTGGATAGTTGTCATAAGCTCAGTTCTCGATTTCCTGACCGCGTGTTGTAGGGGAGGAAAAAATTTTGCCCTACCCTTGTAGGTTCTAGGTTCTTTTGTCTCGTCTGTTAATTAAATCAACATGAGAGAGATTAACAGGAAAAAAACAATTTAATAACAAACATACGGGAGCCCTGTAAAAATCTGAGACCCAAGGGTAAGTCGGGCAGTTGAGTTTATATGATATCCTGAGCTAAGGAATGGGATGGGGGCTTGGGGCTTAAAAGTGGGGGAGGGTGATTCCCAGGATGATAACAAGAGCAGACATTTGGTAATTAGATGTCTGTCCTACCATACAGATAGATCATTCAGATAAAAAAAAAATTATATCTGGTAACAGCTCCTGTTCTGGTACGGGTCCCCTATCTGGATTCTTTTACGTAGTTAAGGGAAAGGTAGAAGTTTTTTCTGAGTCTGCTGGGTCTTGATTGCCTTCAGCTTAAAATAATCCACATGCCAAAGTGGTGAATTTTGGCGTCAAATATCCTCTCCCCTCAGTGTCCCAGGTGCTTCCCAGACCACTTCCCAGACTTCTCTCGGGCCATCTCCCACCATTTAATTCACATCTACCGTCATTCCCTCCAAATGAGACTTCTCCCTCTTCACTGCAGCTCTGCACACTTTTATTCATTCATTCATTCATTCATTCATTTATTCATTCATTAATTTATTTAAATGGTTTTATTTTTGAGAGAGAGAGGGAGTGGGGAGTGGGAGCAGGTGAGGGGCAGAGAGAGAAGGGAACAAAGGATCAGAAGCAGGCTCTGTGCTGACAGGAGAGAGCCCGATGTGGGGCTTGAATTCATAAACTGTGAGATTGTGACCTGTGCTGAAATCAAGAGTCGGATACTTAACTGACTGAGCCACCCAGGCGCCCCAGCACAGCATTCTTTTAACGTCTCTCTCTTTGTTGACACTGATCCCTCTGCCAGGCGTTTTCTCCCCACCCTCCTTCCCTGTGGCTACATGTCCAATGCGTCCTCACTAAGGAGGCAGCCGAAATGCCACTTTCATCCTGTCTTCCCAGACACCCAACCACCCCCTGCCAAGAGTCATTCTTTGACTTTGAATCACACTTTATCTGTTACATCACTCTTATAGCACATAGCTCTTCTGTTTATTTGGAAGGTATATGTCCCCTTATGTAAACTTTAAGTTCTTTGAAGGCAGGGCCCATGTTTAATTTAGTCATTTTATTCTCTGAAGTGCCTTGTTACTCAAAATATGGTCTGCTGACCAGCAGCATCGACATCACGTGGGAGCTTGTTCGAAATCCAGAATCTCATTACTCATCCCAGAACTGATGAGTCAGAACCCGCATTGTAACAAGGCCCCCCAGGTAGCTGCAGTGCACATGAAAATTCCAGAGGCTCTGCTGTGTTTCATCATACAGAACTTCATGTGCACCAGGGACACTATGGGTATCTGTTGAGTGACTAATGAATGAATAACATTAAGAGCTGATGTTATTATCATTGACTTATGGGAAGATTATCTCATAATCAGACATAGCAAATGTAAGCTGGCATCCATTGTTTTTCTGTGACCATTTTCAGCCTTAAATCATGGAGATCTTTTTCTCCCTTTAAAATCTTTGATTTGCTGCTCTCGGGCCACCTTTGATAGTTTTTTGTTTTTGTTCTTGCTTTTTTTTTTAATCCCCTCATAGGGCAGTCTTGCCCTTGGTAAGTTAGTACAGAGGGAACGCTTACTAATTGGGTCTAAATATGGATTATGTGCAAAAAACAATTGCTAGCTTCTGAAAATAAGCACTTGTATGGCATGTAGCTTTTTGTCATCTTAGCAGCTGTGATCTTTGGGACCAAGTAAATGGCAGCTAAAAGCTAGGAGGATATTCTTTGTCATTGTGTCGAAAGCTAAGCGATCTAGTTCATACAGACTTGCTAATAACCACAGAAGAAGATGACAATATAACATGCTGGGGTTTTTAAAGCACTAAAGAATTTGATATTACAGTTTCCTTAGCTGTCTAGAAATAAAAGGAGAGTAGGGAGACCATGTAAAGGAAGGAGGAGTCTCGCCTACAGCTTAGCGCGAACAGAAGAACCACCCGCTATGGCACAAGGTGGAAACCTGTGGGGCCATCTTTGTTTGTCACAGTAATTGGGGGGGGGGTGACATTTTCATGGACACAGGCCAGGGATGCTAGGTGCCTTGCAGTGAAGTGCGTGGGCTCACGTGGTGAAGAATTGTCTCATAGGAGACCATGACTTCAGAACATCCAGCTAGACATTTTGGGGGTGAAAAACTGTTTATGTTACTAGCATCTAAACATACATACATACTTATTTTTTTTTCATTTTTAAAAAAATATATGCTGAGGGGTGCCTGGGTGGCTCAGTCGGTGGGGTGGCTGACTACAGTTCAGGTCATGATCTCGTGGTCTGTGAGTCTGAGACCCGCATCGGGCTCTGTGCTGATGGCTCAGAGCCTGGAGCCTGCTTCCGATTCTGTGGTTCCCTCTCCTCTCTCTGTCCCTCCCCTGTCTCTGTCTCTCTCAAAAATAAATAAATGTTAAAAAACTTAAAAAATATACATATGCTGATTTTTTCAGGAATGCAACCACCGAATTGAGAGGATATTGTTCTTTGCTTCCTCTAGAACTTTCCCTTTTGTTTATTTCAGAAAAATAATGACACTGCCCCTATTGGTCTGCATGTGTAGCCATTGCATTCACACTGATCTTACCTAGAGGTGTGAACCTCCGTCTTCTGGTGCAGTTGCATCTGAGCATTTATGTATTGAAGCACATCTTATTTGTTACAGATTTCTCTTTTGTTTCTCCTTTATATAATAGTTAGGACATGCTACTGATTTTTTTTAAGTGTGTGGGACTAGGCAAGTTTTTCATGAATTACGTCTCAGGATATTGAAAGAGGTGCCCGATCTGATAGGTTTGAGAACCGCTGTGACATAGACAGCCTTGTGAGTTTTTGTCTAAAGATAGGAAGCTCGAGCTCGGAATGTATGCACAGGAAGAGTCACATCCCACGTGCCGAGAAGCTGAGAGGGAGGCATGGATCGGGGTGGCTGTGTAGCAGATGCATGTTTTGGGCAGGAGGGACAGAGCTCGGGCTCTGAGCTACCTACCACACTCACGTGCCAGCCTTTCCCCTGCCACTTACTACTGGGTGGCCTTGGTCACCCTCTCTAACTCTGACTTCCGGGGATCCTTGTAGGGTCAGAGTGAACATTAGAGATAATGAACTCGAAACACTCGTCAGAGAGGTGCAAACATGACAAATTGTAAATAATGTATATCATAACCTTGGTCTGTGACTTTTTGAAAATGGAAACTAAAGAGGTCACATTACTGGCTTCAGGAGAAGTTGACCAGGGTTCCTCAGGGCTGGATCGGGCCAGGGCTCCAAACTCCAGGTTCTTTAGAATATCGTGACACTACCAGCCAACTGCAGACAAAACTCCTGACTTAAACCACTCTAAAATCCTAAAATCCCCTAGACTCTTGCTTTGCTCCTGTGGGGACCCTTCCCTCAAATTACAGCAAACATCCCACAAACCCTACAATCCCTTAAGCAAACCTGTGACTTTCCCATGGCAACTTAAGCGTCTTCGGCACGTTAGTTGGTTTTGTTAATAGTTGCTGCTGGTTTTAGGAAGGAAGAGGAAACCAGAAAAGACCTTTTCCCTGGCTCTCTGTGGCAGGGCTCAATCATCCCAGAACTAGCCCCTCAGCCCTACTGCCCCCACCCCCCCCTGCTCCCCACCGCGTGCTCTCACTCCATCCTGCAGCCCTGCTTGCCTAGTTTCTGGATTCCACCTGTCAGCTCCTTAGATTCTTCCTCCCACTCCTGCCTCCCTCCCCTACCAAGCCACTTCTGTTTTCCTGCTCTTTATGCTCCCAGAACAGGTGCAAGCTTTACATCCAGCCCCAGCTTTTCTTATAGGGTTCTTTCCTGGTCTGTTTAATTTCAGGTACAAGAAGGATGGACTTCCCCAGGGTTTCAGGTATTTTTCAGAACGGTTTTATTTTTACTCTAGGAAGGGGGGAGTCACCAGCTCTTTACTAAAGAAGGCCACACAAATAGGGATGCTTCCCCACCCATTTACCTTCCTCCCCGGGGACATCTGGGGGGATTAGACTCTTTGTAAGACAATGTGAGTTAGGCATTTTGCATTAGAACCACTTTCAAATGTTAAGAATGAAAAGAATCCTTGCTTTGTGGTGCCAAGGGCTCACTACATCCTCAGTTTACTTTGGGAAGAGTTATTTCACATTTCTTCTGCAAGTTAAGTGCTTATCATTTAAAAAGTGACCTCGTGGCCACTTGAGTGTTCTCGGACCTTTTTGTCCATTTTGTCCCCCTCCTCTTTATTCATTTGTCACAAAATGCTTGCAGAAGTTCCTCCGTTCTTGTCTTCAGCATGATTGTCTTTAAGTGTGGTATAAATATATCCCTCTCCTGGTCTATGAGAGAGGCCGCTGTTAGCATTTTGTGCATGGTTCCCGTAAGCTGTTCTGTGCATTTTAGGCGGTGTCTACCTTCTTAAGGCTACTTCTCAACTTCAGCATCTCCGACAGTAAAATCCAGTGCAACCGGGGCGCCCAGTGCCCTCTGCTCTGACATTTCCCTTTGGTTTTGGTGCGTTACAGTTAGACCCAGGTCATTATTTTTGTATCAATGACATTTTCATAATGCACTAAATAATGAAGTGTTAAGAACACCAAAAAAAAGCCTTAAAAATGACCAGAACATTTCCCGAAGCATTTAATGTTAAGGGTATTAACCTTTCACATATCTGTCTTAATATTAGTTGGTTATAAAGCAGATTGAGTGACTTCAGATCAAGGCATTCAGCATCTGGAAAATTGAAATTTAATTGCCATCTGCACCGGAGCAGCGTCGACCCAGCTTAGCCGTCATTGCTGCTAGCACCTTCTTCCATGTCTGATCTCCAGATAGTCCTAGGTCTTCTCCCCACCGCCCCCCAAAGCCCTGCCCTCTCCCCTACCCACAGTGGAGCCAGCCCGAGATTATCCCAGCTGGAAGTGATTTATTTGCCCCTTTCTGAGTTCCAAGAAGCCTTTTGCTTGCAAAAAGCTGGCAACAAAGGTTCCACCTTGAATCCTTTTTTATTCATGCTTTGTCTTCCTGAATATAAAGCAGTATAGACTTCTGTGGGCAGAGGATGCCTGTCTGGTTGATCTTTTGCTCTACTTTGTGCCTAGTACACTGCCTGTCAGGCACCACACAGTGACTTTTGAATGACTAATCAGATACCACCGATGCGTGCGCTACTTATGGAATTGCGTGCGAGTCCCATGAGACAGAGACGCTCATTATTCAAAAGAAACTTCTAGAAAAAGTGAAGGGTTTTTTTTTTTTTTTTTTTTTTTTTTTTTTTTTTAAGTATGAAGAGTCCCTACCTAAACGAATTGCCTTTGCTCTGGCATTGCAGTTAATTATGTACATGTCTTGCTTCTCCTTCAGCCTTTCGTGTGTTCGGTGTCTCTCTATAAGGACACGTACCACACAGTCTGTGGGAAAACGGTACTGAACACCGCAAAGTACCTGCCATCTTAGCGCTGACATTTCAGTGAAGAGAGGCAGGCGATCAACAAATGTCAGCAATGGTGCGGCTGATGTCAGGGCTGTGGACAGAAATAAGGTGGGGTAAGGGATATAGAGTGATTGGGGTGCTTTCTTAGAGAAGATCTGAGCAGAGAGCAGGGAGAAGGGAAGGAGGGAGCCGGGCATATGGATGCCCATGGAGAAGAAGACCCCAGTCTGCGGAAGAGACAACAAAGGTCTGGAGGTGGACGGTCCCCTGGGGCGTCTGAGGAGCAGGGTGCCCGAAGGCAGTGTGGCTGGAGTGGACTTAGGAACCAGTATGGGGCGGTTCTGGGGACTTAGCTGGACAAGGTCAGATAGGGCCAGTAGGCCGTGGCAATACTTGAGTTTTTACTTAAGAGAAGAGTTGGAGGGTTGAGGACCTACATCCTGTTTTTGAAAAGAATGACTTTGGCTGCTCTGCGGAGTCGACTGTAGCAGGTAGGTGGAACCTGGACGCAGGAAGAGCCAGGAGGAAACTCCTGAGTAGCCCAGCGAGAGGCCCCAGGAGCCGTGACTGTGGTGGCCTGAGGGGTGAGAAGTAGTCAGACCTTGTTGCTGGAGTTGGCGGGATTTGCTGCTGCTCTGACTTGAGGGCCTTGAGAGAGAGAGGGCATTGAGAACGATTGTAAACGAGGTCAGTGGCCTCAGCAGCAGGCAGATTCGTGTTGTCATTTACAGAGTGGGGAGGGCTGAGTGGAGGGTCGGGTCCGAGGGACAGACTCCAGCTAGGCTTTGGACCCGCTACACTCGAAGGCCTGTTGTCCACCCAAGGCTGCGAGTTTCCCTCTCAAACCTATGAGTCCTTGAGTTCAAGGTCATGCCTTGGTCGTCTTTGTCTTCTCCGCTTAGGTTGCAGGGGTTCTTGCTCGCAGGACCCCCAGCGCTCGTCTTTGATTAATGGAATTCAGATTTGCACGCGGGGGCTTTTCTGAAAGTGGCCTGTGGCCTTGTTGGAGCCTCCTTGTTCTTGTTCATCACCATCTGTCAAGGCAGAGAAAAAGCCAACTGGAAAAAAAAAAAATGCCATATGAAACTTGCTGAAAATGGGTAGAACCAGAAATGATGCTGACAGGAAGTTTGGAAGAACAAACTAGAGAGTACTCAGACCAGATATAAGAAAATTAGCATAAATCATCGTCCTCTGATTTTCATGTCTCTCTCGCCCGAATTGGCTGACTCAACAGCCGCTTCTATGACTACAGCTGTATCATTCCCCCACGGTCGCCTTTGTGCCTGGAAAACGTATTCCAGTTTCCCATTGCTTCACCATTTGCGATTTTGTATTGGGTTCCTTTTTTGTTGTTGTTCTTTTGGCTGCCCATATGGTTAAGAAAAGTCTTGCGACTTTTCCTCCCATTCTGTTAACTGTTTAATTTGTTTTCACTTGGAGTTTTCTGGTAGATCCACAAGGGGTTTTATTATTGCCATGGGGGCCCTCCAGGCCACTCTTCTTAGATGTTTGGTAATGCTTCTCTGCTGACTGCAGTACAGCTCAGGAGCGTGCTTCTCCTCTGTCAGTACTGCGTCCCTGGGGCTGGGGTCCCACCGAACGGATGGGGATGTGCAGGCCCCCTGTCGAGAGGAGGGAGCGGGGCGCCTGGGGCCCTTCAGCTAACACAGAAAACCGCGTGGATCTCCCAGTCCAGACCACCTCGGGCGCATCTTTGCGTGACGCCTCATGGTTATAAACACAGAGCTTGATTTTATTCTTATAAATGTGTTCATCCCCCACTCTATTTTATTTTTTAATATTTATTTTTGAGAGAGACGGAGCATGGGTAGCGAGGGGCAGAGAGAGAGGGAGACACGGAATCTGAAGCGGGCTCCAGGCTCCCAGCTGTCAGCACAGAGCCCGACGCGGGACTCGAACCCACGAACCGTGAGATCACGACCTGAGTGGAAGTCGGACACTTAACCGACTCAGCCCCCCAGGCGCCCCTAAATTCTTTAAATCATCTGAATAAACTAAGGGTATCTTATTTGTGGGGTTTTATTTATTTATTTTTTTAAATTTTATTATTTTTGAGAGAGAGACAGAGACAGAGAGCAAGCAGGGGAGGGGCAGAGAGAGAGGAAGACACAGAATCGGAAGCAGGCTCCAGGCTCTGAGCTGCCAGCACAGAGCCCGACGCGGGGCTCGAACTCACAAACCGCGAGATCATGACCTGAGCTGAAGGCGGCCGCTCAACCGACTGAGCCACCCAGGCGCCCCGTGATTTGTGGGGTTTTAAAAAAGCAGGGATTTGAAATAGTGGATAAGAGCAATGTGTAGCTGGGCCGGACAAGGACGGCGGCTCGGGCATTTATTCTGAGTCGGGAACAATCTGGCATTTAATGTGATGCTTTGAAATCTGGATACCTTCTGAACATGCACAGTATTCGGGGGAAAAAAAAAAAAGTAGTACTGCTCACTTCTGACAGCTACCTACCAGGAAACTCTTTTCTCCCTGGTTGAGCCTTACAGGATGGTGGGAGGTCCCAGGTGGAGAAAGACCTCACAGAGGGAAAGACAAGTGGAGGGGCAGGTGGCCACTGTGAGAGCAGGTGCCTGGTGTGGTGTGGCTGCAGCATGGGCTCCGTGGGGAGCGTGAAGAGAGTTGAGGCAGAAAGAACAGGTGACAGACAGGTAATAAAGGTCCCCATGGGCTGTGCCAACTAGGATAGAAATTGAAGAGTGTCAGAAGTGTCCGGAAGTACTATGATGGGATAGGTTTTTTAGGCAAAGTTGTTCTGACTGCCACAGGGAGGACAGATAGAAGGTGAGAGATACCGGTCAGAGGGTTCGTGATGATGAAGGCAAAAGATGATGAAGGGCTCATAAAGGTCTTAGGACAGTGACTGGCACACAGTCAGTGCTATATAAATGCTTGTAAAATACAATGAAAGAAGTGACAACAGAAACATTCGTGATGGGAAGGAGAGAGACATCAAATCAGAGAGACATCCCATAGGTCGGATTGCAACATCTACTTGGGTGAATGGTGATATCATTCCCAGGTGAGGAGCAGGTGGGGTTCGGTGGAGGTAGACAAGGGGCCATAGTTCTGTCTGGACATGTCCCCTCTGCGGAGCCTGAGGAGCATCCATTAGGTGGCTGGGCCTCAGCTGGGACCTGTAGAAACATGCTTGGAACGTGTTGAGAAGGTTTCAACGTCTAGATTGGAAACAAAGAGATCACCCCAGGAAAGAAAACAAAGCAAGGTAAAAAAAGAATCATCAAAATGGAGTGCTGGGAAAGCCGTTTACGTGGAATTGAGTGCCTGGGGTTCTGCCTCCGGTTCTACCACTGATGTTGAATTTGAAAAAAGAAGAGAGTTCTCTTCAAATTCTAGTTGTTTTAGTGTATCGTTAAGATTTTCTGGCTCTCCAACTGTGAATGTTCCAGGAAAACACTGTTATTTGTGTTTTATCAAAAAAAAAAAAAAAAAAAAAGAATGCAAACTTAGCTCACCCTCCCGGCAATGCCAAACAGTGTCAATGAAAACATCTTAATCAGGTGCCCCTTCTGTGAAGACCCTCCGGCCAACTTTGAAGTTCAGTCCTCACTGAGGATAATCTCACGTTCTGACTTCCTGAACCCCCAGTGGTTTGCAAGTTTGGGCATACCTGTTCTGTTCTCAATATCGTGCAACAGTCTGTGGCGTCGGAGACTTCCAGCATCTTAAGGCATTGAAGCAGAGCATCATGTGGCCCCAAACCTACAATACCACAAACAGCCTCCTCTTACCAGCCATATGGATTCTTGGAAGATACCGCGGAACGATAGTGAATTCTTACACTTGTGAATTCTCCAAAACACCAGGTCCTTAGCCTGGTATGGAAAGCTGCTACCTCTCTGGCCACTTGTGCCTTAGTGACTTGCAGGCAGCTGTTGGCCTTTTGCAGGGGTTATTCTCCGAAGCCATAGAATGGGTCAGGGAAGGCTGGACACATATCACACATGTGCATGGGAAGTAGAACTTTCAGCAGCAACATCTTCCAAGTGGTAAAAATAACTCGCCCTTAGTCAGTAGCCCTGACGCCAAGTGTCCCCTTTCACTTCCTGTCCTCTGTTGGTATCTTACAAAGGACATCTTGTCTTCCACAGTTTGGAATGTGATGTTTCTCGTCTCGCTAATTCAGCTGCCTGATGTCTGTCTGCTTCTCCCCTTGTCAAATAGTTTCAGGGTCCTCACCCCTTGGAGCATTTGCATTCTGCCTTCCTCATGTCTGTGGTTCATGCAGCAGGAGTTTGACAGCTACCTGCCAGGCACTGGCTGGCAGAGATGTTTTCACTTGGATTTCTGTTGTTTCCCTCCCTTTTAGGACTAAGTTGTTTAATAACTGGGCAACAACTTTCAAGTCAATGATTCTCTTAAAAGTTTTACTTTATTTTATTCCCTGGAAGTTCTTGCAGATTTTATGTTCTTTTTTTAAGTTTATTTATTTATTTTGAGAGAGAGAGAGAGAGAGAGAGAGAGAGAGAGAGAGAGAGAAAGGGAGGGAGGGAGGGAAAGAGTGTGAGCAGGAGAGGGGCAGAGAGAATCCCAAGCAGGCAGGCTCCGCACTGTCATTGCAGAGCTGATGCGGGACTAGAATTCACGAACTGTGGGATCACGACCTGAGCTGAAACCAAGAGTCGGACACTTAACTGACTGAGCCACCCAGGCGCCCCTGTATTCTTTCTTTTTTCTTTCAGGTTCTATGTTCTGATAATAGATGCATGTCCTGCAAAATATCAGATCAGCTTTTTGATTCTGAAGTTTTTTACAAGTCTCCTGTTTGAAACCTTACCAACCAGTGAATATAATTTCTTCTTTTTCATTACCCTGACGTTGAGTTCCTTCTCAAGAGCTCCTATGTTATAAAGCCTACATCTGTGAGCATGCAGGGATGGATGGTGGGTGTTACTAATCACTGAAAGATGTGGCTGCCCGTGGTGTTACTTCCTGCATCAAGTTTCCCCCGTCAGACCTGGCAAAGAGCTGAAGCGCTATGGGGAACATCTTCGCGTAAACACTGCTCGACCCCACACTCCCTTCTTCCCATTGTGACAGAATGGCGTAGGTCTCCACCCTGAATGTCAAGGCTTTCTCACTCACTGTAGAGTAAAACTTCCTGTGCACCTGCTGAGATAACTTCTGAGTGGTTTGTGGATGGAGGGAAACAAAGAAATGTGAAGTCATTGAGTCATACAATCCCCACCTGGGCCATCAAAACTTCTTGATCTCGGCAGCCATATTTATTAAAATTTTTTTAACGTTTATTTATTTTTGAGAGAGAGACGGACAGACAGAGCATAAGTGGGGGAGGGGCAGAGAGCGAAGGAGACACAGAATCTGAAGCAAGCTCCAGGCTCTGAGCTATCAGCACAGAGTCCAACGCAGGGCTCGAACTCACGAACTACAAGATCATGACCTGAGCTGAAGTCGGACGCTTAACTGAGCCACCCAGGTGCCCCTGGCAGCCATATTTAGCTGACCAATTACTTTTTAAATTGTAGATAAGTATAGCCTAAGATAATTGGATACAATAAACCAATTTATTATATCTGTTATTACATGTAAAATCTGTTGTTTGGGGACTCTGTTCTTTGTTGCTAGGCAGTGAGGAGCCTTCCTTTTGAACTCTTGGCTCTTCTTCCCTATCCTCCGCCATGTTCCTTCTCAGCCTCCTGTGCTAACTGATAGCACGTGTGGTTTAGAAGGGAACCTGGAGAAGGAATGTGTACGGCCCTTGTATGGAAATACCATTCCAAATTCCATACGCTGTTAGATAATACACTGGCTAGACCGTCCAGAGTCCCCCCAGAAAGGGGGATTTAGATTGGAAAGGAATCAAAGGAATTGTGGAGCTAATACAATTGACTGCAGTGAAGTCGTAATAGGGTGGTCTGGACAACTGGACCAAGGCCAAGTTCAAAATCACAGGCAATTCCCCCTACCCTTTGAGAATGAGGTGAGGTCTACTGAATGGAAAGCAGGGCAAGTCGTCAACTTCCTTAGAGTTTATTCCAGATATGGGCCCCGAACTTGGTCTTTTGTTCTTTGAAAAGGGTAAAGATAGTGAATCCAGCCAGAAAACCTGTGCTTATCCGTCACAAACCTCCACAGAATTACTTCTTTTATCCCCCTTGTCCTTCTTTCTCAGAACAGGTTCTGAAATAAGTTCTTGGCTGTGTCTGATGAATGGCAGCTGATGTCCATGACTCCTTCATTTCCTTTGTCTTAGGCATAATGACTAGGATAACATATTTGTTAAGTGAATGGATGAATGAGATAATGAATGAATGAATGAATAACAATGGAGTCAGAAAACTGGGGAAGTGTTAGTTATTGGAGGAGAGGGTGAAAACAACAAATCCTCCTTTTAAGAGTAACGAGTTTGCCCACCGTGCCCTGGGGGAATCAATATGGTGTAAGCATGGGGTTACCAAACTCTATATCCCATGGAACAGTAGACCATGACAGATTACACACAAACACATACACACACATACACACACAGAGGCTTCTGTAACATCTTCACAGATGTTACACGCTGTATAATACTGTGGGATCCACAGGGTACATTTACATACTGAAGACTCTGAAAACACCTGCAGTGAAGATGGCCCTGTAACCTTAAGCTGTTCTCCCAACATATTTGGCCATGGACACAGACACACACAGACACACACACACACACACACACACACATATTCTAGTCTGGAATCTGGCAGCCTTGGGACCCAGCAAGAGTCGATGTTTTAGCTGATGTCCAGGAAAAACCAGTGTCCCAGCTCAAGCAGTCATGCAGGAAGTAATTCTCTCTTACTTGTGGGAGGGTCAACCCTTTTGTTCTATTCAGGCCCTCAACTGATTGGATGAGGCCCACCCACAGTAGGGAGAACAATTTACTTTACCCAGTCTATTGGTTCAAATGTAATCTCACCCAAAAACCCTCTGGCAGATACACCCAGAAGAATGTTTCAGCAAATATCTGAGCACTTTCTGGCGCAATCTTATTGCCACATAATATTAGCCATCATATGTCACAAAGTTATAAATCACAAAGTAGGCATCCTTCTCTTTAGTTTCCATGTTTTCGAGCAAGATCACCAGAGCCCAGTGGAATATTCTTGGGCTTCCAGTTCTTCCAGAACTCAGGCCCTTTCATGACATAAGACATGTTTAATTGAATATTGTCAAATATTCGCATGTCAGTTATTATTAACAATTTAAACATTTAAAGTTTGAGCAGGGGTCTCCTCCAAGTCAAAAACTGCTGATTTTCCCAATGCCAGCAATCATAACAGGGGGCCCCAGGCTCTCCGGGGTGGTTGTACAGGGAGTCCAAGTTCAGAGCTCTGTGCTGTATGTGCATAATGTGGCCCCAGGATCAGCTATGTGTTGGGTCCTAGCCTGTGCCCTATGACAGTTGGGAGAACGAGTGAGAGTGGTTTGTATTTGGAGGGGTGACAAAGAGACTTTTCTTTTGTCAGCTACTCGGCTGTTCTCCAAGCATCTTAAGGGCAGCAAACAGGACTTAGACTCATCTCTGAGCCTCACACTTTGCCTTGCGTAGGAGTCAAGCAGTAAATACTGGCTGAGGGAATCAGCAGATGTTTGAGTACCCACTGCGTACTTTCCGGTGTTTGCTAGGGAATTCGTGCTAAGGGGAGGGAGGAAGACCCAAGGAGCAGCATGGAGTTGCTCTCTGAGTAAAGTAGCGACACGGGCAGTGTTACTCTTCTTAGCCCCTGGTTTCAGCTCTGTGGAACTCTTTCTATTTAGTATCGGAGACAATTACCTTCAAACCCTGATAACTCATCCCATAGTGGGTTGGTACTACAGTGGTGGCCTCTATGTTTGAGTTAGGATTCCTTAGCTCACTAAGAGATACGTATGGAGTCAGGGTGATAGAAGCCATTTGGGGATTCTTCGTCAACCGGAAAAAAAGAAAACTCTTCCAAAAGTTAAAAAAAAAATTCTCTTTCTGCAGATGAAAAAGAAATGCAGTTGAGGTCTGTGGGGGCTTCCTGTAGACTAGAAAAGAGAGGGGCTTGACCATGGACACCTGAACTAGGTTCAGCAGCAGACACAGGAGGAAGAGGGCAGCACCACAGCTGGTTGTTTGAGACTCCCTGACCCTCTGGCCCATGGATGAAAAGCTGTCTGCCCTGCAAAGCAGATTCTTCTTGCAGCAGGATTTTGTGTTCCTCCCTGGGCCAGTGTTAGATTCTCTGGATGCATAAGGTGACAGGGGAAGAAGCAGATGATACCAACATCACAGTTTATTTGTGGAATCTGGGCCTCCTCTTGAAGGACAGTGCTCTTCCTCCAGAGGAGGGGGAATTTACTGATGTCCAAGATACCTGCCCTCTCTCTCAGCCTTTCTGCACCAAAGCAAGAAGGGGAGGAGTCCGGCTTAACATGGCCATCCAGAACTCATTTCAGGGACAATGGACATAAATAGAAATACCTGGAAGGCCCAATTTGTCTTCTGCTGCACGAAGATTAAAAAAGAAGCCTAAGTCATAGATTTGCTGCAGATTAGTACTGAAGAAGACACCGGGTGTGGACACCGGTGAAAGATCCATTATGTAAGAACATATGAAGAGGAATCTCGTATTGCTGTTGCTTCCCTGGGACCTCCTCCAATGATCCTCTTGAGGAAAATCAACAGGGGAGCGGGACACAGTTTTGCAGTTTTGCCATGGATGCTTAGCGGACCTGGGAGGGTAGCTTTTATAAGTGTTTCTTTGAAGACAGTGACGGAGCCCTGGTTGTCAGCCGAGCTGACCACGAAGTACCCTTTGCTGACAGCCGCTGACATGAACACAGGACACCGTGCTCCCGTTGGTAGGTTTGGGAAGAGGAGCCTGGTGACCGGGTGTTCTTGTATTAGAGCGAGCAGTGCGACTGTGTTCGGAAGAGCCCGTTATGTGGAGTGTGAGGCTCATCCACAGTCTAATTAAGAGGAAAGGGAGGGTGGCTGTGGAAATATCAGCGGGTTGCATTGCTAAAGCTGTCTGGGTTAAGAGCCAAACAGGGCTTTTCGGTATGAAGTCGATATGGAAGTCTTGTGTGTTTCCCTGTCAGATGCCCTCCTGCAGAGGGGGGTGGTTTTAGGTAATGACTGTTTTGCTTTGGGATACCACCTGCAGAAATGTGTTTATTTTGACTGTGTGCAGGTTGCAGAAAGCTGGTGGAACTGTCTTATGAGAGAGGATTCTTTCGATGGGCGTTTTCCCCTCCGATGACAGTTCCTGGCCCCAGAATTGCCGACAGGGTCAAGGTTATAGGCCGTGATATTTAAGAGCTCAGTGTTGGTTTACAGACCTGCCGGTAACAGTTTGGGTCGGCATCCTTGGCATCCGTGGAGTCAGTCTTACTCACTTCTGAAAGACAACTTGATCGTCAGCAGGAGAGCTTCAAAAAGACCTGTGATTCCATTCTTTCTTTTTGAAAAATAAATTTCTATTGCCTCAGCTCACATGCAGTTCGACTGTTACTCTATTTGCGTTTATGAAATGAAGAGAACCGATTGCATGGCTTTGCAGAGGACTAGCCCCATTAGTCTGTGGCCACAGTTCCGCCTAAAATTTAAACATCTTTATAACGTGGCGAAGACTCAGATGGGAGTGGCTAAGGACCATCGTGCCGAGGAATAACCTTCAGCTCAGCAAAATTGTGTGATCTGTCCCAGGCAGCACTTGAACTGGTGTTGTGACCACACGTGTGTGTGCACATGTGTGTGGCACGAGGAACTGTCCCATCAGTTAGTTCCTTTGGATGTGATATTTGATGATGTCTAGTATCTACAGAATAAACCCCTTTTTTGCCCGAGACCCCATGTGTCTTTTGGGTGGCTCTCCACCTAGCCTTGGCCCTGGTGGCTTCTAGCACAGGGGTCTTTCATGGGACCCAGCAGTGCTCCAGAGGCAGAGAGAGGAGGGTTTATGGAGGAGATTGGGGACGTAAATATACAGGAAACTTACAAAGAGGAAAAGGTTGTACAAAGCAACCAGAAGCACCAGCAATTGCCTCAGCTACTGATGCTGAAAGTAGCTGCAGAAAAGCAATGCTTCTACCTTAAAAAGAAATGGAGGAACGGGGCACCTGGGTGGCTCAGTCCACTGAGCGTCTGATTTCAGCTCAGGTCATAATCCCAGGGTCGCGGGATCGAGCCCCACATTGGGTTCTGTGTTGAGCGTGGAGCCTGCTTAAGATTTTCTCCCTCTCCCCCTCCATCTCTGTCTCTCTCTCTCGCTCCACCTCTGCTCCTCTCTCCCTGACTCTTTCTAAAATTAAAAAAAAAGAAAGAAAGAGAGGATGAAATTTGAGGTCCAGACTGTGTGGAAAGAGCCCAAGAGTTTCACAGGATTTCCGTGACAAATAGGAGTTCTCACTCTTTGTGTGATTTTCTGCTTCCAATATGGAAATCCTGTATTTATAAAGGAGATAGAAACACAGGGCAAACTATATGCTTACTTCTCTGCATGTTTCTCTGCCTATTTTCTGGAGTCAGATTTTGATGTGGGAAGTTATCTGAAAGGAAAGAGGTGAAGTTCTGACTAATCATGAAAATAGCACTTTTCTGTTTTCAAAAGGGACAGACTCCCTCCTGTCCCTCGCTGGCACAGTACATCAGCCAGATCTCCTGCCACTGGGCTCTGAGCCTTCGTATGTTTTCAAGGGCAAAATCCACTGGTGGAAATGATTGTAATTCTAACCGTTGCCAGAAGGAGAGCTAAATATTTTTAAAACAAGAACAATGAAATGGTATCTGTTTATACGCACATATTTTATTCATGACGATTTTGACTTTTGATCATTAAAAGTAACTGGATGGAAACTTATCTTGATATTATCCAATACTGATGGGATAAAAGAGCTTATCCAAAAGAGATCTGATGTAATGAAGATTATAAGGAGGATTGTTATCCGCCAAGTTAAAATCGCTTTCTTTAAATACTTTAGCTGTCCTTTTCTACCTACAGGGTGAACGTGGAACCCAGTCTCAAACACCTTTAGCTATGCTTTTAGTATGTTCACTATCCTGGATGATGTCGGAAACACCAGGTTTCCTTTACCTACGTTGAGTGATGTGTCTACCCCCCGAAAGGTATTCCTCACTCTGGGGTATTTATCTGTTGCTGGATCACTGTGGTTTGAGTCATTTCAAAGTGAGATCACCTAGGACATATTACCTAGTCTTATGCGGAAGATCGGGTAACCAACTGGCCTGTCTCAGTCTGCCAGCACAGAGGGGAATCCCAGGATGAGGGACTTCCAGTTTTCATACTGGGAAAGTCCTGGACAAACTGGGGTGAATTGTGAGCCTCTGTGGGATAATGGATTTGACCATAAACTTCAGCATCACATTTCAAAATATTAAGCAGTTGACATTCTGAATGTTTCTAAACGTATTTTACAGTTTGGGGTGGACTTATTTCCAAAATAACCTGAACCCATGCCTGGCCAACTTTATCAGCTCTTGAAACTCTGCTACTAGAAAGGAACACGAAGATGGTTTCAGAATGTGCCTCATTCCGCTTCGGTGGCTCTATTCATTTGCAGACAGGTGCAGAGAGCAGGCTTAGAAGACAGGGTCCTCACCCCTGTCCCCTGGCCTCCCACCCCCTTTTAAAAGCAGGGTATCACCTCTTTTATCTCTCAGGAGAAAGGCTTTATACCTCAAATGAAGAAAAAAAAAAACATATTTCTGAGCCAGTGACTAGATGCCCGCATAACCCTTTTGGCTCCGGTATTCTGTGGTCTTCCGTGGAGAACTGCTAATTTTCTGAAGGCTTTGAATGGAATGAATTTAAAGAAAACTGCCAGTTCAAATAGTTCTTATGATAGTGAGAGATACTCACTGTGTGGTCCTTTTATTTTTAGTAATAGCGTTGGAAAAATCAGGTTATGTTTATTCTGAGGCTTTGAGGGAGCTGGTACGACTGTGTAGTCTAGCAGATGCTGGAATTATAAATTATTATAAACATTGGCCAGTGGGGAAATTCATATATCAAAAATACTACAATATATAAGTTAGCCTATAGATTTCCCCCTAGTTCATTGCCCCAAAATGTATACGCTGAGAAAGTACTTTCATGGAGAAATATAAATACACTTAACCGTGCTGTTCTTTTGACAGATGTGTTTTTATATCGTATTTCTTGCTTGCCCAGAAACTCCCAAGTATAAGTTTATTTATGTTTTGTTACCTTCATTGTAAATCTCATAGCGTGGACTTGTTCTTCTGTTAGATAAATACGTTCCAATTGTCATAGTTGCTAGTTTTTAGTATCAACCAAATATTTTATGAACTTTCCCTGAGCTGTTATTTGTTTTCTAGCCTTTTGATGTTGTTTTCACTAGAACACTGAGTCTTCTATGGGGCTGCCGACATCTATAGGTATTTGAGGGCTGGTGACTGCAGCATCATTCACTCAGCGGGAGCCAGAAGCCCCATTTGAATGGGTTGGCTTCTTTTCATGGCAAACCAACTGCCCTCAATGAATAACAAGGCTCCCTCCTTGAGAGAGAAAAATCACATTGCCTCGGTATCTCGGGAATACAGTTCCATAAATATTATTATGCATGATGGAACAGCATCTTTATTCAGTAGAGCAGATATTGCCAACAAAAATGACATAATAGAGGAGATTACTTCTAGTGGTTTCTAGCTTTAATTATGAGAAATCAGTGAAAAGGAGAGTTTGCAATCAAAGTGTTTTGCACAGCGAGAGCTGGCCATCTTTTACTGTTAGGTGTATGTGTTCTCAGGGGAAAAGAGATAAAATGAAAAATTTTTTAACATTTTCTGTCTTTGGTTTTTGGCTGTGTAAGGTCAAATGTTACACCTGTCTTTTAAGCCACCCACAGACTCAGCTCTTTGGGTGGGATTGAGCTCATCATTGGGACAGAGGCTGGCTCAAGTTTATTATTACAGGATGGCCTCACCATATCAAGACTAATTTTAATGAAAATTAAAATTACATTTTGCCTACAAAATGTTTCATGAAAGGCAATGTTGTAAAGTATTGGGTTTTTTTTTTCCTAAATCAAGGAGAACGTCCCTTATAAAAACATAATAATTTATCCCTGGGCTGTATACTTTTCCTATTCTATCTTGACTGCTTTTTCTGCCTATGAAGACATGGGGGAAGTTAAAAATAAACATTTTCCTCTGAAAAATCATGAACCCATAATTTGTGACAAGGGCTTTAAACTGGCTGCATATAATTTTTTTTCTATAATAACATATCACATAGGTAAACATTATTGTATTATGTTTCAGAGGAGTTCCATGGTGGGGCGGATAGCAGTGGTTAGTGGGGAGGCCGGGTGGATGAGATTAAAAATGCATTTCTGGAAATCAGATTGACAGTAGGTTGGTGGAGGAAATAAGAAACTGGGTTTGGAACATTTGAGGGAAGATAACTGGGAATTCTTTCCTTTGGAATATATAAGAATATGGGCATGCATTAGAATATGCATGTATGTTGAAATGCAATTAGAACAGATGCATACTGACAAGCATTTAGAATGTGCATGTCAAGAATTTGGTAATAAAAAAAAGAGAATTTGGGAATACAATCTGGGCTGCATTCTCAGTGCCTGCAGGCCAAAAGTAATACCTACCAGTTCCATTTATTAAGTAGTAGAGTCCAAACAATTCAATGAGTATTTATGTCCTAACAGGTTAGTGGCTGGTTGAAAATACAGCTGTATAAATTGGGAAGAAAAAAGTACGTATTTTTCACTCCTAAGAGATACTTAATTTTACGTGTCAACTTGGCTCGGCCATAGTCATCAGATATTTGATCCCGCATCGGTCTGGATGTTGCTGTGAAGGCATTTTTTAGGAGAGATTGACATTTGAATCAGTAGACTTTGCGTCAAGCAGGTAACTCTGCGTGATGTGAGTGGGCCTCGTTCACTCAGCCGAAGGCCTTAAGAGATAACAGCTGAGGTGAGGTGCTCCCAGGGGAGAAGGAATTCCGCCGCCAGATTGTCTTCAGATGCGAACTGCAATATACGCTCTTCCCTGGGTCCCCGGTCTGCTGGCCCACCTTGCAGATTTTGGACTTGCCAGCCACCGCATTAGCATGAAGCAGTTCTTTCAAATCAGCTTCTCTTTCTCTCTGTACACACACACACACGCGCACACACACACACACGATTGGTTCTGTTTTCTGGAGAACCCCAACTAATACACTTACAGGATAGATGGGTTGTATGCCCATGCTGGGCACTGCACAATTTCCCAAACCTTAGAACCAGATTGGACACCATTTCCTGTTCCACTTTGGTTTTTGTACAGCACTTACTGTTTTATCACAGCCGCCTCTGAGAACCCCCCCTTGGTAAAGATATCTTCCAAGGGAATGCAGGTGATCTCATGTTCAAACTGTCCAACCAGTGTCCAATATGGCGGCATTTCCCTCAACAATGTAAAATATCCTTTGGTGCCTCCGTGAGTTCACTGCGGCATCCCAGAAAGCCTCGGCACAGTTTGGGAACTGCAGGTACAGGTGGTGGCAGTTGTTATGGGGATAGATTCACTCCAGCAGAGAGAGCAGAGATGAGCTCCAGAAAGGGGAGGCAGCATGAGAGGTGCTTTTGAGAGGAGATCAGAGGGAATCTAGAGACACAGGGAAAAATGGATGTCCTGGCTGAGCAGTGCAAAGGAGGTATGCTTACAGCTAAGAAATGAATCCAGGTGTAAGAAAGGAAATTGTCTTTGCTTTTTAAAAAATTTTTTTTGATGTTTATTTTTGAGAGAGAGACGGAGAGACAGAGCACAAGCAGAGAAGGGGCAGAGAGAGAGAAGGAGACACAGAATGCCCAGCAGGCTCAAGGCTCTGAGCTGTCAGCACGGAGCCCGATGCAGGGCTCAAACCCACAAACCTTGAGATCATGACCTGAGCCAAAGTCTGAAGCTTCGCTGAATGAGCCACCCAGGCACCCCAGAAAGGAAATTTTCTATGCAGTTTACATGGTTGATGGAGTGGGGATGGTGGTGCTGTGGTAATACCTTAAACTTTTTCTCTTTTCCCATTTTTTAAAATTTAAATTTATTTATTTATTTGAGAGGGAGAGCACAAGTGACGAAGGAGCAGAGAGAGAGAGGGAGAGAGAATCCCACAAGGTGCAGAGAGACAGGGAGAGGGAATCCTGTGAGGGGCAGAGAGAGACAGAGAGAGGGAGAGAGAGAGATCCCATGCAGGCTCCGCACTGTCAGCCCGGAGCCTGAAGTGAAGCTCGAACTTAAGAACCCTGAGATCATGGGCAAAGTCAGATACTTAACCGATGAGCTACCCAGGTCCCCCTCTCTTTTCCCATTTTAAAAAATACGTATCTCCTCATTGTATAATGAAAAAATATATATATATATATATTTACGACACCCCCCCCCCAAAAAAAAGCTTTCTAGCTTTCCTGTTACTCAGCACGACTGATCTTTTTTCTTTGGTTGGTTTTTCTTTTCATGCACCCTGTTTCTATGGAGCTGCAGCACTGAGCTGTGGAGGGCAGTAAAGGTAGGGGCAGAGATTAAAGCAAGGGCATGACAGAAAATACGTATTTCCAGGTTTGCTTTTCTTCATGACACATTCGGTAGAACTGGGGAGGTATAGTGTGGAGCGGGTTTGCACAAGGCCCTGTGATGAAGCCGTGGAAAGAAGCCAAGGCCTTGATGCTGAGCAGAGAAGGTAGAAGGGACGCTGGGCTGGAGCAGCCCTGGGGAGGGTGTGAGAATGTCAGGTGGGCGGAGCCAGGAAGAACACCCCCCTCGGAGCCCTGGAAAAACACTTGGACAAGACCCCAGCAACCGGTCTTCAAAAGGGGCCTGCACTGAAGGTGTGCGGCCCAGCTTTCTTTCAGAGCCACAGTTTCCCAAGCCAGCACTAAAATCACTCGTGTTGGCCAGAACACCTGAAGGGTCTTGGAAAAAGTTCATATATCCAGCTTTGTTTATTTCTTTTAAGTTTGTTTATTTATTTTGGGAGGGGTAAGGGAAGAGAGAGAGGAAGAGAGAGAATCCCGAGCAGGTTCCATGCTGTCAGCACAGAGCCGGACATGGTGCTTGATCTCAGAAACTGTGAGATCATGCCTTGAGCTGAAATCAAACGTCGGACAATTAACTGACTGAGCCACCCAGGCGCTGCCATATATCCGGGTTTGGTCACTGTTCATTCAGGTGAAAGGTTTCTGGGTGACAAAGCGGAAAGATGACATAAGTAAGCATATAGAACTCCAGAGGTTTTGCAATTACTGTCATCTCGTATCCGGCTGTTTCATCAGGTAAAAGCAGTGATTCTGAGAATCACGTGGCTGGAACCAATGGGTTTGTGGATCTGATAGAGAATGCGATCTGGCACCCATTTCCATTTTAAGGGAAAAATAAAGGACAAGAAAGCATCCTCATTCCAAGCCTCCAAGAAGGTTATGTTTTTAATTCCGCACCACAGCAAATGCAAACAAATTTGTAATTACACTTCATGCATGGAGCCCTGTAGAGGAAAAATAAATCGGTATCCATCTACCCAAAAGCCATAAATCAGACATAGAATAGCTAATCACAGATATAAATTGTATGCGCGGGCCTGATTACTTTCCCCGCAGTCTGTTGTGTACAATTAACAATTTAGATCTTAGGCTGGCAGTGCCGTTTTTGAAATATGACTCGAGAGCATATAGTTCATTTTTAAATTTTCCCAGCCCAGGTTTACACCTTTTGTTCCATTCTGGTTAAAGTATTATCTTCAGGGGCGCCCGGGTGGCTCAGTCGGTTAAGCGTCCGACTTCGGCTCAGGTCATGATCTCGCGGTCCGTGAGTTCGAGCCCCACGTCGGGCTGTGTGCTGACAGCTCAGAGCCTGGAGCCTGTTTCAGATTCTGTGTCTCCCTCTCTCTCTGACCCTCCCCCGTTCATGCTCTGTCTCAAAAATAAATAAACGTTAAAAAAAAAAATTAAAAAAAAAAGTATTATCTTCAGGAGGCTCAGGTTTAAATGATAAGGACTGCCGTGGGGCAGCTCTCGTGGTACCCCAGCACCTGTCCATTTATTGGAATAAATGGAACTGCTGATGGCTGAGAACACACAGCCACTTTTATGGCGTAAAAACAAAAACAGAAACAGAAATACAAAGCAGCGGCAGTCTGCATTCCTTGATTTCGTCGGGTGGAGCCTGGTCCCAGTGGGCCCAGCCCTGGCTCCGTACCTTCTCGTTCTCACCAGAGTTACTAAGGATCATCTTAGTTACAGAGGAAATGGTACAAGCTGCTATGAAATCAGTGTGGCGGTTCTTCAGAAAAATTAAAACTACCATTGCCCTGTGACCCAACAATTCCATTTCTCCGTATATATGGCCAAAAGAATTGAAAGCGAGGACTTTTAAACAATAAATTCAGGGGTGCCTGGGTGGCTCAGTCGGTGAAACCTCTGACTTCGGCTCAGGTCATGATCTCGCGGTTTGTGGGTTCGAGCCCCGCGTCGGGCTCTGTGCTGACCGCTCGGAGCCTGGAGCCTGTTTTGGATTCTGTGTCTCCCTCTCTCTCTGCCCCTCCCCCACTCACCCTCTGTTTCTCTCTCTGTCTCTCAAAAAATAAATCAGTGTTTAAAAAAAATTTTTTTTAATAAAAAATAAATTCAATGCGTATTTTAATTTTATTTATTTACCTACTTATTTATGTAAACTCAACCCCCAGTGTGGGGCTTGAACTCACCAAGATCAAGAGTCACATGGTCCACTGACTGAACCAGCCAGGTGCCCCTGAAAGCAGGGACTTGAAGAGATATTGGTACACCCGTGTTCATTGCTGTGTTATCCTCATAGGCGGATACCAGCCATGTGAGAGGGTGGAGACACCAGCGTGGATATCCATCCTATGGAATATTATTCTGTCTTAAGTAGGAAGGAAATCCTGGCGCATGCTACAGCGTGGGTGACCCTGGAGGACATCGTGCCAAGTAAAACAAGCCAGTCACGAAAGGACACGTGGTGTATGATTCCGTTTATATGAGGCACCCAGAGTAGGGAAATTCATAGGGACAGAAAGTGGTGTGTGTGGTGGTTTCCAGGGCCTGGGGCGGGGCGGGGGGTGTGGTAGTGGGAAAGAGAGAGCAGTTATTTAATGGGTGTAGAGTTTCAGTTTTGCAACATGGCAAGAGTCCTGGACGCGGATGGACGTGACAGCTATACAATGGTGCGAACGTATGTAAGGCCACTGAAGTGGACACTCAAACATGGTTAAGATGGGCCCTTTCTCTCATGGTTCTTTTACCGTGACTGAAAAGCAAAGCCGCAGAAGAGTGGGCTCCACTATAGCAGGCCAGTCCCGGTTAGTCTGCAGCAGGGGCCAAGCTGCGCTGGTTCGGGCCCAAAGCAGGGGGTGAGCTCGGGAGCGGTTAGACCCAAGTGGTGCCATCCGCAGAGGGGAGCCCACTCTGCCAAGTTGGCAGGCGGGGATTGCCGAGCACTGGGAAAGAGAGCAGGGCGGCGCAAGGGGCAGGTAGGCTCCAACAAGGCAGAAGACCCTGCACCCTGCCTTGGCCGCGGACTTGCCCCAGCGGGAGAGATGGCGGGCAGTGTGAGTCATCTGTGTACCTGGGCCAAGGGCTCTTTCAATGCCACCGAGGCTACTGTCCTCAAACTACTCAGAGTGGGTGGGTGTCTGACGTGCCACCGGGAAGCACCGGCTCCGTCCTGGGTCTTGTCTGGCTGGCTGCTCAGGAGAATCTTGACGGTAGTGGACAGGCATCTGCTCTATTGACGCAGGTAGAGAAGGGAGGCCCCAGATGAACAGACCATACTAATTTCCATCTCAGTGATTCATGACCGAAGAAAACAACTTTTGTCGGTGCTGGCGACAGCAGTGTGTGGCTTATAAGTGATCCTTCCCTTTTTTAAAAAAAAAAAAAAATTTATTTTGACAGAGAGGGAGAGAGAGGGAGAGAGAAAATGAGTGGGGGAGGAGCAGAGAGAGAGGGAGAGAATCCCAAGCAGGCATGACACTCAGCCCAGAGCCCGACGTGGGGCTCCATCCCACGACTGTAAGATCATGACCTGAGCCTAAATCGAGTCAGATGCTCAACCCACTGAACCACCCAGGCATCCCTTCCCCCCCCCCCCCTCTTTCTTTTTTTATTTATGACATGTGAACCTGGTTTCAATCCTTTGGTTTCTTCTGGAGCCTGGGCTTCTCCTGGCCCACCAGCACTTCATTGAACGTTGGGTTAATGGAGCGACCCGTGTGTCAATTCAACTGATACACGTACAGCAAGTTCTGTGCACGCTTCAGCAGCTCACCGAGTAAGACGAACCAGGGTTCAACTGGGTAAATCCTTCCATGCCATGAGAAGTCCCTGACAACGTGACATTTCTCCTTTTACCGGGAATTTTATGGCCGTCAATGATAGCTAGCCCTGGTATCCATACCCAAGCTCTTTACTGAACGCAATTCATTTTGAGTGACCTTTACTTGTCAGTAATAGTCCATTATTTGTGACATACAGATTGCAAACAGCCTAATCAGCCCTCTGGCTTTGGGTTACTAGCACTCCATCTGCTTTATGATGCCATTGTAAAATCCAGCTGTGCTGCTAGGAAGGGGAAAAAAGTATAGACTGAATCTTTTTCCCTGGAAGAAAAATTTGTGTGGAATGAAGAGTATCAAACAATAATGACTTTCTTTTGCTCGTGTGTGTGTGGGAGTGGGTGGTACTTCTTCTTAGTACTGAAGTGTTCATGTGCCTCAGTTAATATTAGAATTATGAGCTAATTCTACTGGAAATGTGAACTAATTCCACTGGAAATATGGAAAAGAAAATACGGATAGTTTTGGGCCCCAAATGGGAGCCGTAGTGAGAATTCTCGTATTTTACTTCCCCGGCTGTGGCTCATTCGTTGTTTATTTTTCAACGATTACTGAAGATTCTTCAGTAATCTTTGTGTCTTGTAGACCCTTACTTCTTAAACAGGTGGTGTCGATACCTGTTTGTGTGTTAGTCTTGTCAGGTCTTGCAGACTTGTACTGCAGTTGTGCTCATTTCTTGGAGAGGAGCCTAAGATGATCACGTGTTCGTAATAATGCTTACACTTGCTTTTATTTCAAGATTGCTTAAAAGAGCCTTGCCTTCCTGGGTCGATCCTGAGCTTGACCCCCTGAGCTATTGACCGTGCAGAACTGGAGCTGGAGAAGGTGATAAGAAAGTGCTGGCTGGTTGTTAGCTTCTCAACTTCAAATAATCCTAGAAGTTCTCATTTCCATTTATCAAAGAACAATGCCAACGCCACCTGGAAATAAGCAGGGTATTTAAACTGAAGCTCGGTTTTCTGACTTGGCTTCGTTGTTTCAACATTTCCCCGATACAGTTGTGTGGGGCAATGGTTTTGCAAGTTCTTTGAAGGCGGCGTTTTGTCTTGAGGATTTTCTTTTCCCTGTCGAGTTTGGAGCTTAGCTCTTGGATTTCAAGGAGGGAAGCTCAGGCAGGCTATGACAGTTTAACTCTCTTTGCTGACATCAGTTCCTGGGGTCATGGAAAAATAGGGAATTATTAGGGGGAACATATGGAAGTTAGATGACATGAGAAAGAAGGATGTGTTTGGTCCCGGGGTGGGCATCTAAAAATGAGAGCAGGAAAGTCATTTTGGTCTCGGCCTTTCCACTTATAGATGAGACCCTGGAGAGAACAGAGGGCTCTCAACCAAGGTCTCAGCTACTTAATGGCAACTCGGCCTCCAGACCCCTTAATCAGCCACCTTTTACACCAGTGTATGGATAGATTCTCTTAAACCTCTCAGGCAAGACTAATTGTGAGCAGCCCGTTGATCCTATAATTCACTGATTTGTCTGATCTGGCTCTAAGATTAGAGAAAATTATGCTCTTGATGCAGAGTGAGGGAAACAGAGGAGTAGGTAATTGGGCGGAAGTTTGGCTTTGCACCTGGGTCAGCAGGGACAGGTGTAAACGTGTTTGTACACTTTGGAGGAGTGATGAAGAGAAAAATGATGAAGACATTGGCCAATTTTGTATTCGGTATTTTGTTGTCTTTCTACCCTGTGCCATTTTCTTGTATGAGTTTATGCTCTTTGGATTAGATTCTGTCCGACTAGATTTAGGGTCCTCGTCCCCCAAATCCAGAGCTCATGGAATTATGTGAGCATATTGGTTGAGTCTCTCACCCACCCTAGTCGGTTGCATTGCTGATTTACAACTGTGGCTGTCAGTAACAAGGGCAGGTCATTGCTCACCGCCCTCCCCAACATACTCTTGGATCACTCCTTGGTACATGGCTTGAGAAAGCCTGACCCTAGAAATAAATAACAGTGTGTGGTAAATAACAGGTGTTGTGTCACTTGTTAGACCAAGTCTACATGTTCCTGGAAAATTGGCCCTGATTTTAGTGATCTTTTTATTAACAAAAGGCATTTATCCCGGCAATCAACGTTATCCCCTAAATTAGAATTCAGAAGAGTTGGCATGAGGATGAATCCCAGGACACGAACTCTCCTCCTGTCCCTTGTCTGGAGTGCAAGTCTCTTGTCTCTATTTTTATGAGTCCCGGGCGATAGCCTTTAGTCTTCTTCTCAGGCACATTCTGTATGCTAGCGTCTTTCAGGATTGTCTCAGGATCTCTCTCCCAGGCATCCCTGGCGGGGGGGGGCAGACAGGTCCAGATCCCAGGCCTGCTCATGAAGTTTTCTAAGAGAATACCATTGGTCCTTTTTCCTAGACCCATCAACTCAGCATGAACAGAGGGTGCTTTTTCCAACCACCTCACTGACTTGTCCTGCCTCCTTCTCGGAAGATTTACCCATCATGGCATCCATGCATTTGAGAGAGAACTGCTCTCTCTAAATGATCACACCAATGAACCTGTAAGGAAAAACCTCCTTTGGGAACATGAAATAATTACACTCCTGTTTTTGTTTTAAATTCTGTTCGTGCTGTATGCAGCCTTGTTCCATTCGGGTGTTACATTATTTTTTTAATGTTTATTTATTTTTGAGAGAGAGAGCACATGCATGTGTGTGAGCAGGAGAGGGGCAGAGAGAGAGAGAGGGAGACAGAGGATCCAAAGCTATGGGAGCTTGAACTCATGAACCACGACATCATGACCTGAGCTGAAACCAAGAGTTGGACGCTTAATCAACTGAGCCACGCAGGCGCCCCTATGTGTTACATTGTTAATGAAACAGTGTCTTCTCCAGCTAAGTAATTTTCTGAAAACTACTTGGTTTTCATGTACTTAGAGCTAGAGTTGAAGGGTAGGTCGTCTTCAACATAGCCCAGATTTCTTGGCTTCACTTAATCTATTTTATATGTATATTTATATATAACACGTATGTATATATGTGTTATTGCATACTGTATGCATACTGCATACGCGAATATAAAACAATCAGTTTTGGTTTCTAAGATGGGCAATATTAAGGCAAGCTTGGACGCTTGTGAGAATGAGCTAGATAAAAAAGGGGGACGAGTGTGGGAGGGAAGACAAAGGACCGGACCGTGGAAGGGCTGGCCTCAGGAACAGAGGCCACTTTAACATCTTAAGAGGAGGCAAGGCATAATGGGTAAGTATGTAAGTTTGGTGGTTTGACAGTAAGAGGATGAGATAGTTCTCATCTGTCGGTGACACATGGAGGAAGGTGATTAACTGACAATAAGAAAGAAGAAGATGTTGGAAGTTTGAGGAGAGAGGAGAAGTTATGAAATAGGTAGTTCTCCCAGAAAATGATAAAGTGAAATTATGAGGAAAGTGTAGGAGAATCATTTTGCAGAGTTGAGGGCTAATTTGAGATTTGCGGTTAGGAGTTTAAGGTAAGGCCATTAAGTGGAGTTGTGTGGGGAGTTTTCCCTCCGGCAATTTTAGCTGTTCTGTTGCAGATGGTTAGTTAGGTTGAGCCTGTATTGATTGCCAGACTGGTGCAATGGTAGAAGAGAGGGGCAAGAAGGCAGATGAAAATATTTGCGAGGAATTGGTCACAAAGTTGGAGCATAGAATCCAAGCCGAGCATGGACGTGGGTAGTGAACACATGATGTGGAAGGAGATTGGAATCGAAGGATGGGATCGACGTGGAGTCAAAGAGTCATGGAAAGGGGGTGCAAGGTAAGGGTTTGACTGGGTTATTCTTTATGCCTCCAATTTGACTATATGACTGTGCTTTGTTTAAACTCTGCCCCATAGTCTCCTGTCCTGAGGGCTCATGGTAGGGGTGATGGTGGGAAGGATGGATGTCTACAGGTCCAAAAAGCCAAACTCTCACATCAGGGGGAAACTTGGCAGCTGGATTCTTATTAATTTTTTATCTATCTATCTATCTATCTATCTATCTAACTTTCTATCATCTATTTATCTATTTATTTATTTTAAAGTTTGAGAGAGTGTGTGTGTGTGCGTGCACACCCGTGAGCAAAGGAGGAGCAGAGAGAGAAGAGCAGGAGAATCCCAAGCAGGCTCCGCCCTGTCAGCGCAGAGCCCTAGGTGGGGTGCGAACTCAGGAACTGAGAGCTCGTGACCTGAGCTGAAATCAAGAGTGGGATGCTTAATTGACTGTGTCACCCAGGTGCCCCAGGATTTTTATTTAATAGACTGCGTTAGTTTTTGAGAGATGTTAGAAGTTTTGTTTGTTTGTTTGTCAGCCTTTATTCAGTCTGGGGTTAATAATAATTTCTTAGAAACTTAGCTGTTTTTAATGGAGTTAAAAAAAATTTTGTCCCTTTAAAATTTTTTTTAACTGATTCTGAAAGTAAATTATAAGTAAAGATGAGGATTAATATTTGGTTCTCTGAAGATAATTTTTTTAAGTAAATCATACCATTATGGAAAGTTCAGAAAATTCAGAAATCATTTCTTTTTTTATTATTATTTTTTAAACATGTATTTAGTTTTGACAGAGAGACAGAGGATGAGTGGGGGAGAGGCAGAGAGAGAGGGAGACACAGAATCTGTAGCAGGCTCTAGGCTCCGAGCTGTCAGCACAGAGCCCAACGTGGGACTCGAACCCACAAACCACAGGATCATGACCTGAGCTGAAGTCAGATGCTTAACTGACTGAGCCACCCAGGTGCCCCCAAGCATTTTTAAAAACCTTATCCTATAGACAGACAGAAATCTCTTTCCATTTTTAAATATTTAAAAATAGTTTCTATTAATGTCTTGACATTTTATTTTTAATGGCTGTAGGATATTTGTATTAATTTCAAGTATTGGAAATTATTACTGTTAATCGACATTAAAATCTTCTCAAATTTATATTGTGGACAACCCAGCAATGAGCCCCAGCAAGAGACCATCTTAAGTTGTAGATAAACTAATTAAAGGGGCCATGACCTGCCCTATTAAGACTTTGTTGGGAACCATGTTTCTGTAGCAGACGGTTCTAGAATTGTCTGGAAGAAAGTACCATCATGAGGGCTTCAGATACCTGAGAAAGTAGATGTGTTGATGCCGTTAGATGTCGTAAATTGTAAAGTTTCCTACAGGCTATCATTTTACTCATTGTATCTCCTAAGAGTATTCATTTCACCCATGGCATTGAAATTAACATCTTAGGTGAGAAAACCTTAAATCACAAAAGTTCTACTTGCTTCCTTTGCCCCCTCACCCTCTAAGAATTAAAAAGAATGCTAGCTTGCAATTTTGATAACAGAATACTTTGGCTTAGCTCGTGAAATACAAATATTTGAAGTAACCTAGTTTGAGAACACCAGACAAAAGCTCTTCGTAACACAGGTGTTGTAGTTGCAGAATTCATTTTTTCCAGCATGCTCTAACATTTCTCAAATCTGAAGGTGTGAAGGACATGGTTACCAGAAACAAATAGATGTGAATAGTGCCGTGTTATTAAATGTCATGCTTCTTCATTTGTCCGTCATGTTTTCTCTCAAACAAAAATGGCTTTTCCTACTTTTATGCTTTTGCATTTTCTCAGCTAGGCTGTCCACTGAAAGGTTTGTGGCATTCTTATTTTCCAATAAGGAATGGAAATGTGAATTGCTTTTGGTCCCTTTCACGATTATATGAATTAATACTGGACCTTAAGGGTGCCTGGGTGGCTCAGTCGGTTTAGCATCCGACTTGGGCTCAGGTCATGAGCTCATGAGCTCATGAGCTTGAACTCACAGTTCGTGGGTTCAAGCCCCGCGTCGGGCTCTGTGCTGATAGCTCTGAGCCTGGAGCCTGCTTCGGTTTCTGAGTCTCCCTCTCTCTGTGCCCCTCCCCTGCTCGCACTCTGTCTCTGTCTCTCTCTCCCTCTCAAGAGTAAATAAACATTAAAAAATTTTTTTTTCAACGTTTATTCATTTTTGGGACAGAGAGAGACAGAGCATGAACGGGGGAGGGGCAGAGAGAGAGGGAGACACAGAATCGGAAACAGGCTCCAGGCTCTGAGCCATCAGCCCAGAGCCTGACGCGGGGCTCGAACTCACGGACCGCGAGATCATGACCTGGCTGAAGCCGGACGCTTAACCGACTGCGCCACCCAGGCGCCCCGTAAATAAACATTAAAAAACAAAATACTGGCCCTTAAAACTCTTACACGTAGGAAGGTACAGTTGAAGTAAAATTGTGTTTCAGTGGTAACTAGGGAAGAGATTGACATGAAACAGCCACTACTTTACAAACAGTGCTTAATAATTTAAGAAAAGCAAGGTGATAAATTGTTGTCCAAGTTGGAAATATTTTGTGCATACCACTTTTAGTTTTCTTTTCATCACATTATATTTGCCTCTTGGTATTTTCAAAAGACAGCATAAAATATTTGCTTTTGAACTGTTTCCTGGAAGATAAGATAAAAAGTGCAAGCTCATCCCATTTTTATTGGAATGGCTGCAAGGTAGCTGTCGTCTTCCGAGTTGGTACTGCTTATCTTTGTTGAGACCTGGTCTGGATGTTGTCAGCAGTTTAGAAAATCATTTCGTGGGTGCTGTCTTCACAAAGCCGGGTAGGATGCCAAATATGGATGTTTCCAAAATATTAGTTCAATAGGCTAGCATCACTGTGATGCTCAGACTGATCTTGACATATCACATTAGTGAGTTGTTTAACAGTCTCTCCCCACGTTTGTTTACCTAGGTGATTTTAAGTGTGTTTTGCTATTTTATTAATTGACGTAAAGTCCCTTTCATGTAAACTTAAGGGAGTTGCTTATTGAGTCCTATGTGCTTGATGTGTGTTAATGCCTCTCAAATACCCATTGAGCTAATTCTGCTTTTATTACCATTTTTACTGATGAGGATATAGAGGTATAGAGGATTTGTATGACTTGTCCAGGATGACAGCTAACAAATTCCCGGGGCACCTGTCTGGCTCAGTCAATAGAGCATGTGACTCTTGATCTCAGGGTCATGAGTTCAAGCCCCATGTTGGGTGGAGAACTTACTTAAAGAAAAAAAAAAAAAAGAACAACAAATTCTAGTTTCAGAGAGTGTAATCATAAATCTGTATACTGTTATCTCCTTCAGTCCCAGGATTCTGGGACTTAATGTTCTTCAACTGCTAAATATTATCATGGTACAGTACACCCTATTTCGAAGGCAAAATGTTAATGTCATCTCTGGGTGTGACCCAAACTGGGCCACTGAGCAGTGAAACAGCTCTGTTAACAGAGATGCCAATGTATCTGTTTATTTTTCATTTACTAGGAATTAATTAGTAATCGATGTTATATTTTGTTAAGAATTCGAAAGCGTGGATTGTTGAAGAACAGGCAGGGACTTGAAAAGTACGGCTCTGTCACTATTTGCATTCTTTTTGTGATTTAAGAGGACATGAAAGGAGATCAGAAAGTTTGTAGCTTCAGATATAAATTTTAGAAAAAGCACATGGAAACCTTTCAAGTAATTTTGTTGTAGAGCTCTCATTTAAGAAAAGGCATGGACAGGCCTTCAGAACATCTGACCAAGTCAAAGACCTCGATGATGTCAGGCATCTCCTTGCCCTCTTCTGCCTTCTAGAGCCAAATAAACTCCTAGAGGAACAGTGGGATCATTTTGGAAAAGACAGCAAGAAGATTCAAAGAAGATGGAGGTCATATTTGAAATTAACTATTACAGATGTAGAGATTAGGTCAGTATCTAATTATGAAAGACGTTAGTATTTCTTAGGATCTTCAATGGCTAAAAAAATAATGTTGCATTAATAAAGTTGAATTTGTGAAAATGACTCCCAAGTATTTCAGAGGAAACTGTCACTACACAGATTGAAAAGAAGAAAAAAAAAATGAGTATCCAGCAGTATGGACTAGGACTATGCTTTAATGAAATTTGGTTAAAGGCAAACAATGAAAGGCCATTCTAGCTCAGGTAGAGAGGGTAGGAGAAAACCCAACAGGATGAACAAAGAACTGCTTGAAGAAGAAGAATGCGACCACAAAGGAGGGGGGATGGCGGAAGGCCAAGGAGGAGGACAAAGAAATAGCAGCAGAGGAGAGTCGAAAGCTCAAGCAGGAAATGAGAAGCAATGTTCAAAACACATCAAGGGAAACATTCTTTAAATACATCAGAAGCAACAGGACAGGGAATGGCCTTTCTCTGTTGGGTAAAGGAAGGGTTGGTTTTAAATGACCGCAGTAGGTCAAGTTGCTGTCTTTGTTGTTTCTTGTTTTCCCCCCAAAGAAAAATTTCTTTGTTTTAAAGAAATCTGGTAGTATTGACTAGGAATATCGGGGAGGAAGCAACATTATCAGAAGAGCTGGTGAAAGGCTGTTTTAGCAGACTGCTTATATTAAAATCTGTAGGTACCAATGAATCTGGAAACAGTTGCTCAGAATGAAACCCTCGCAGAACACCAGTTGTAGAGAGAATATGAAACTAGGACAGGAGCAAGGTGTCATTTCTGTGTACCATGGAGGAAGAATGGCCTTGGAACGACACATCTGAAAGTGTTTATGACCTGGAAGAAAATAGGGGATTTGGGAAGGAAGTAGCAGATATCATTGCAAAATCAATTTGGAAACACCTTGCAGGCCGACAGGTAGCAGGTATACGAGTGTGGTTTGAAAGTGAGCAAATTCTGTCAAACTAATGCCGTCTCTCTCTGTGACACAGTGGCAGCCCAGTAGGTTGAGGGAAAGTGGAAGAAGTGATCTAGTTTGATTTTAGGAGAGTTGACAATGCTCCTCTACTGTTCACACTTACGGGACCTCAAACAAGTGATTGTTTTCTACTGTAAAACTCTGTGAGGGGCTACCTTGTTGCAGCACGCTGAAAGTGTGTTTTAGTTAGGAATTAATGTTATAGTGGGCATAAAAGGTCCTAGCAAGAAATGGTTTTGAAGTGATCACTGAATCTAGTGCTTAGTCAAAATGTTCTAGTAAATATTCTATAGATATACAGGAAACACAGAAAATGACCAGGCTGTTGGTGGCGATGGGAAGAGGGAAGGATTTAAGTCAGAATAATGGTAACCATTTGGAGGCATGGTCAAACAAGCTGCTGAAGGTAATGTCACGGATGGAAGGGTAGGGCAGAGGAGAATACTTACATTTTTATGTGTAAGGTTTATGATGATATTATCATAATTAGAAGGCTGCATGCTCAGAGGGCACACATTTTTGAGTTTAATCTGATAGCATTGTGTTGTTTCTTTCTGAGCCCTATCGGTTGATCCTTTCGGGACTCACTGACCTCTGACTAGAGTTAAGAGAAGACCTTGTTAGTATCGAGCTCACAATCAACAGGCCAATCTACAAGGTCAAGTAATGGAGTACTTTGTACTAAGTTCTGGTCTTATCCTTAGGTGAACAAGAATCTAGTCTTACCTCTATAAGTAGAGGAGTGGTTGGAAACATGGAAAAGTGTCAAAAAGATGGTCAACAGACTGAGAAAAATAAGGCTTCCAGGTAAAACAAAACTTGAATTCAGTGTGGGAAAACACTGAGTGATAAGCTAAAAGCACGTTGATGATGTCCACTTATATTTCTTTTCATGACAAACTAAGAGGGCAATGACTTAGCTTAATAAAGGATTTGGAAAAGATTTAGAGGAAGACAGGGTGACCTTTATTAAACATGGAGGCAAGGCAGTGAGGAATGAGGGTGTCACCTTCTTAGAGATCTTTAAAATTATTAACAGTTACGTTTTGGGGATGAGTACATTTTAGACATTTATAAAATGTTTGAATTTGAACTTAGAGTTGGCAGTTAAGGAGGTGAGCCCTCTGATCTCTTTCAGCTCTTTGTTGAAACTTGTATTTGTTTTGAAGGACCTAGTCTTTTGTAAGAAAGTTTTAATTGGCATTTTCCTCTTCCTACTACAACTGTGTGTGTTTAGCCCTTTTCTAATTACCATGTAATTCCTTTATGGTAGTGTATATAAATTTTTATCATACTTGCTTGCTTAAATTAACATTCTCGGGGCGCCTGGCTGGCTCAGTTGGTAGAGCATGCAATTCTTGATCTCGGGGTCGTGAGTTGGAGCACCATGTTGGGTGTAGAGATCACTTAAAAAATAAATAAAGATTTTAAAATTTTAACACTTTTCTTGGTGCCTCTCAGCTCCATAAACCATGTCTATCTTGTTCACCACTGTAATTCTAGTCCCAAAACCTTATCTGGCACACAGTTGTAGTATTTGTAGAATAGGTGATAATATCGAGAGAAGTATGGCTTGGAAGGCTGTCATTTTTGGAATGATTTGTTGGAGGAAGGAATAGCATGTAATGTACTTCTCAATCTTGGGCATTTTGTTGAACTCCACACTGCTGGAATTGTGTGTCATTTGAATCCAAGAATTTCCTCTCTAATCATCTTTTTTTTTTTGTAATTTTTAAAAAATGTTTATTTATTTTTGTGAAAGAGCGAGGGAGGGACAGAGAGAGAGGGAGACACCGAAATCTGAAGCAGGCTCCAGGCTCTGAGCTGTCAGCACAAAGCCATACACAGGTCTCAAACTCATGGAAATGCGAGATGGTGACCTGAGCCTTAACCAGCTGAGCCTTCCAGGCGCCCCTCTAATCATCTTCTTTTAAAATGCAAATGGATCCACACAAAAACTTGTACGTAACTGTTCATAGCAGCATTATTTGTAATTACCAAAAAGTAGAAATAACCCAAATGTCCATCAGCTAGTGAATGGCGGCATATCCATACAATGGAATAATTTTCGGCAGTAAAAATCAATGAAGGACTCATATATGCTACAACATGGATGCATTTTGAAAATATTATGCTAAGTGAAACAAGATAGTGGAAAGAAGATTTCCATTAACAAGAAATGTCCAAAGAAGGCAAATCCATAGAGATAAAGAGGAGATTGGTGGTCACCTAGGGCTGAGGAAGTTAGGGGGAGATGGGAAGTGACTGCCAGTTGTCAGGGGGGTTCACTGTAGGGTGATCAAACGTTTCTAAAACGACTGCCATGTCAATGGACAATCCCACGAGTAAGCCAAAACCGTTAAGTTGTATGCTTTAAATATGTACATTTATGGGGACCTGGCACCATGGGGATAGGTCTCTAACAAGAAAAAGAGCACGAAGAACATGGAGTTCTGTTGATTTTTGCCTTTTTCTAACTGCATTTAAGAATTATATTTGGGGGCGCCTGGGTGGCTCGGTCGGTTAAGTGTTCGACTTCGGCTCAGGTCATGATCTTGCAGTTTGAGAGCTCGAGCCCCGCATCAGGCTCACCGCTGTCAGTGCAGAGCCTGCTTGGGATCCCTTGTTTCCCTCTCTCTCTCCTCCTCTCCGCCTTCAAATATAAATAAAAGTTAAAAAAAATGAATTATATTTGCCAAATATGTTTTCTATAAAAGAAGCATTGTAGACTGTCGCTATTTTCTCTTAGAACGTGGACAGACCTCCTAATCTTATCACAATTAGCACCAAAAAAAAAAAAAAAATGTGGTTTTTTGTTTTTTGGCTTTTTATCTGCCTCAACCTTCACAACATGAACAAGGGTACTGTGAGCTCAGCTCGTTCAGTGTTGTGTCCATGTTGATTTATCCAGGACCTGGCTCACAGTAGAAGAACCACAGATGTTTGCTGCACTATCTGTACTTAAATATAAAGGTCTGGGGAGATTTTTCTTAAAGAAATGGCCCAGACTCTAGTATCAGCTTAACAGAGGTGCTTGCTTAGAAAATGCTTTTTTAAAAGATTGCCGTTCAAATGATTTTCAATAAGGGTGTCAATGAGGAAAGGACATTCTTTTAACAAATAGTGCTGGGAAAACTGAATGTACACCACTTGAAACCTTACCTTACACCATGTACAAAAATTAACTCAAAGTGGGTCAAAAACCTAAACGTAAAAGCTAAAACCCTGTCTTAGAGGAAACCATAGAGAAAGTTGTGTGACCCTGGATTTGACAATGACTTCTTAGATATGATGTCAAAAACACAGGCAAGCAAAAGAGGAAATTGGACTTGAAAATTAAAAACTTGTGCAGCATGGGACTCTTATCAACAGAGTGAAAAGGCAACCTGTGAAAATGGAGGAAGTATTGGCAAGTCATATATCTGATAAGAGATTGATATCAAATATATATATAAAGAACTCCTACAACTAAACAGAACAACAAGTAAGAGATAACAAAAAAAAATGCACAAAGGATTTGTGAAAGGAAAAACACTTTCTTCTCAATGCTTCATTCACTTCTGACACCAGATGGGTGCATTTTTCTGTATCAAACTGTTCTCTGATTCTCAGCCGATACTAATTGCTTGTTCTACAGTTTGACTCAATTCTGACGCTAACTGCCCAGCGTTAGTGCAAATCACACAGATTAAGGACACAGTCCCACAAGACTGCCACCTGCTTCAGACTCCAGTCGCAAGTAGTGGGTCCCAGATTACCCACAACTTCTGTCTGACCTTACTACAAATCAGGGGTTCCCATTCCCCCCTCGTCAGGTTTGGCAATTTGCTAACATGGTTCACAGAATTCAAGGGAAAAGTTTACTTACTAATAGCCATTTTATAATAAAGGATATACCAAGGGACACACATCTGCAGCCAAATGAAGAGATGCCCAGGGGGATATCTGGAAGGGTCCTGAGCACAGGAGCTTCCGTCCCTGTGGAGACCACTCTCCCGGAACATGAATGCATTCTTGTTCACCAGCCCAGAAACTTTTCAAATTTCTTTGGTTAGGGTTTTTAAGGAGGCTTAATTGTAGGGGGAGGGGGAGGGACTCGGGAGGTTGATCAAATCATTGGCCTTTGGTGATAAATTCAACCCCCAGGCCCTCCTCCCTCCAAGGAGGTTGGGGGTGGGACTGAAAGTTACATTTCTCTGGTTGGTTTCTCTGGCAGCCATCCTAGGGATTTCCAGAATCACCTCATTAACATAACTTAGGTGTGGCTGAAAGGGGCTCATTATGAATAACCAGAGAGATATTCCTTTAAGCTTTGGTACTCTGAAGCTGATTCAGGAGCTGGGGACACAAACCAAATATTGTAGCAAAAGATGCTCTTCCGGCTCTTATCCCTTAGGAAATTACAAGAGTTTTGGGAGCCCTAGCCAGCAGCAGGGGGAAGAGACCAAATATATGTTTCTTATTATGTTATAAGTTAAATACACATTTCTCCAAAAAAAAAGAGACATACAAATGGCCAATAAGTACACGAAAAGATGATTAACATCAATACTTGTTAGAGAAATGTAAATCAAATGCACAATGAGATAGTACTTCGCACTCATTAGGATAGCTATTAAAAAGAATGGAGAAGGAAGGGAAGGAAGGGAGGAAGGAAGGAAGAAGGGTGGAAGGGAGAGGGAGAGAGAGAGGAAGAATGGCCATGCAATTAGCCAATCTCCTTCTGGGTATATATGCAAAATGAACAAAAGCAGGGACTCAAAACAGGTATCTGTGCACCCATGTTCATAGAAGCCTTATTCACAGTAGCTAACAGACGGAAACTACCCTAGTGTTCATCGCTGGGTGTATGGGTAAACAATATGTGGTGTATACATGCAGTGGAATATTATTCAGCCTTGAAAAGGAAGGAGATTCTGACACGTGATAAAACACGATGAACTTTAAAGGTATTATGCTAAATGAGCCAGTTACAAAAGGACAGATATTGCATGATTCCACTTTATGCATTTTCTGGAGTGGTTAGATTCATAGAGAAAAGAAAGTTGAAGGCTGATCACAGGGACCAGGGGAGGAGGGAATGGGAAATTATTGTTTAATGCGTACAGAGTTCCATTTTGGAAAGATGAAGCTGATGGTTGGTGGTGATGGTTGCACTTAATGTGAATGTATGTAATTCCAGAACTGTATACTTAAAAATGGTTAAAATAGTGGTGTGCCTGGGTGGCTCAGTTGTTTAAGTGTCTGACTTTGGCTCAGGTCACCATCTCATAGTTCATGGGTTCAAACCCTGCATCAGGCTCTCTGCTGTCAGCACAGAGCCCACTTCAGATCCTCTGTCCCCCTCTCTCTCTGCCCCTCCGTCCCTCAAAAATAAATAAAAACATTAAAAAATGGTTAAAATGGTAAATTGTATGTTCTATGTTTTTATCATAATAAAAAAATTATTTTAAAATAATGGTGTTTATCTACAGAGACAGAAGTCCACCTTAAAAGTCTCATGTTGCTCATCCAAACATAACTGTCTTCAGTTGCTTTCTCTAGAACACAGCAAACATAGTAAGCATTGCCTCACTTTGATTCTTTTATAGATTTTTTTTTCTTTTATAGCTTTTCCTTCAGGAGTTACTGAGTGAAGCAAGCAATAATTGACAACATTTTCAATAGTGCTTGATATGCTATTGAAAAACTTGAGACTTGTTAATCATCATCTGGGCCAAACTCTATGAGATTTCATAGTATTGTTGTTGTTATTGATCTTCTAATTCTTCCTGTTAATTTGTTTGATTCACTGATTCAAAAATATATTTACAAATAATGTATTTTTGAAAAATACTGCTGTTCTCATGAGCTCTTTCCTAGTGGAAGTCAGTCTTCCTGATAATGATGGAATGCAGTTTTGAAGCTTGGAAAGGGGTCTGGAAGATTGATGCTGTGTACACATTATTTCTTCCATGACCTATGGCTTACCGTCTTGAGTTGGACTGCCCATGCACACCTCACTTCCTGGGAGCATGACTCATAGCTATTGGTTCATCTGCAGACTTCACATTTTTACATTTGCCTTTTTGCTGGACTAGTTGCTAGTTGCACTAATAGATGGAGCATTATAATCTCTAAAAATGTTTCTAACTTAAGTGAGTTTGTAGTCTAGAAGGCGAGCGACAAATGCCCAATCCAGCATAAGTCTCAATGTCCTACCGGCTTGACTCCATTCCCCTAGAGGCCTTTTCTAGGCCAAAAGTCAGCAATAGCATTTGTCCCAGTGTGGGTAATTATCCAGTTTCTCTGTCAAGACTTCCTTCAGGGTACCTTCCCAGGTGTCTGAAGTGTAGGGTCTTTGCACCTTTTAGAACACTTAATATCCCATTATGGGAGATCCAGACCTTAAGCAATCTTCTTAGCCCAAGTCTCCCAGTCCTGGAGAATCACACCTAAGTGGCCCCGGAACAAATGACATCAGTGGCCCCATCCTTCTAGAAGACTGACAGGTACTCTTCAAGTCCTATAGGTTGTGGATGTGCTGGAAAGAACCTCATGAAATTATTCATGTGTTCAAGGTGGGCTGAATTTAATCTTTCAAAGAGAAGCAGCTGTCAAGGTTTTAAGATGTGGAGCATATTTTACAATTTTGACCTTGATATTCGAGGTATTTCTCTGTGTCTAACCTAAAATTTATTTGGAATGAGTTTTCTTTTCACTTTTTCATAAGATAAATTTATATGTTTATAAATTTATAAGTTTTCTTTCTACTTATTTTCATAAGATAAATTTATATGTTTTTTTCCCTGATTCTGGAAAGAATACATATTCCTTTTGAAACATTGTCAGTTGAAGACATTTTAAGTTTATTTCTTTGGTTCTTGTGGCTTTGCAAGTTAGATACAATTGATTCTTTTAGTACAGATGACTCTTAAGAAAGAGGAAATTAATCAGAGGGCCTGGGTGGCTTAGTTGGTTGAGCATCCAACTCTTGATTTTGGCTCAGGTCATGATCCCAGGATTGTGGGATTGAGCCCCACATCGGGCTCTGCACGGAGCATGGACCCTACTTAAGATTCTCTCTCCCTCTCTCTCTCTCTCTCCCCTACCCTGACCCTCTGCCCCTGCTCGTGCTCTCTGTCTCTTTCTAAAAAAAAAAAAAAGAAAAAAAGAAAAGAAAAGAAAAAGAGGAACTTAATCTTAACAGAATCATGTTGCAATTATAGAAGGACATAGAGAAAAATATAAACTAACGTTTCTGGAATAAATTCCATTACATAGTGAAGGAAAACACTAAGTCAAAGTGACTCACATGTAGATCCAGATTTATGCCTGAAGCAGCCTTTTTAAGCAAGTTTTTGAAGCTTGGTTTCCTTATCTATAAAACTGAAGATACCATATTTTTCTCAGTGGCAGTGTATGGATCGAATAAATGCTACGTGGGAGAGAACCTGATGAGTATCTGGTACCCGTGGCTTCAAATAATGATCTCCCCCTACCCCGTACCTTCTTATCTGTCTCTACTTCACCTCTTTTTCTTACCTGTCATCTCTTCTTACATACCCCTCTGTTATTGGCACAGAATATATGTTTCCTTTGGGTTGTAATCATTACAGTTCAGTCACTGAATATATTTTCCCCCTTGTGGGCATTGTCACCCACTTTTTGGCCATTTGAATAAGTCTCCATTTATAATTCATCAGGCATTACCTAATTTCAGTGCAAAGAAAATCAGCCTCTGAAGTGGAAGGAAATCTCGTGCCATTCGTTGTAAAGGATTTACTCTCTCAGTGTCAAAGTAACACATTTGGGCTTTAGACAGTATCTTATATGGACCTGCTGAGTTACTAGATTAAGAAGCTAGCAACCTCAGAGGTGGGATGATAGGAATCTTGGTACTATTTGTTTAATAACTACCGCGGGCCAGGAACTAGGACGGATGCTTCCCATCTGTTTCACATTCAACCTTCATGAGTCTTCAGTGGGTGTTATTACCATTGTTTCATGGAAGAGGAAGTTAAGGCCCGCAGAGGTTGGTGAGCTCACTCAGAAACTGAGAAAGTTCTGGTTCCGTGTTGCACCCAGGCTTGTCTGCAACTCTGAGTATTTTCTATAATTGCACTTAGGGGTCATGATTATGAGAAGACATCTTTTAAAGTATGGAACTTTAGCATCCCACCAGAGCCACCATTCAAGCCTGCCTTACAAGACAGATTCAGTTTTTCCCCCTGTCACTCCATCTTTTCTCCCACTCTCCCTTGCTTGCCGGGAAAACAGGTTTATTGTGTAGAGTTTGTTCATACATATGGCTAATTCCGAAGTATCATAGTGTCGTGATGTCCCGAAAGAAAACGAATTGCGAGCTGTGCAGTTGTACGTAGAAGGAAAGGAGAATCCAAAAGGGACTTGATCTCCAGGCATTTAGGATCGGGTCAGAAGGAGGACTCCCTGCGTTGGCCTCTGTCCTAGAGGCACATGAAGCCAATTCTGCCAACACTGAGGTCCTACCCTTAGTGCTGTCGCTTCCACCAACCCCCACCTCTCCCCTCGAACTCCTGCAGTGCCCATCCTACCCATCCCGGGGCTGGGGACAGGCTGGGTATCCCTGGCTTAAGAAAACTGATTCACTGTGAAGTCTACACTTGAGAGCTTTCTTTGGCCTTAAGCTGCCCTCTGTAGTCGACTACCTCGTATTCAGTTGAATGCTTTTTTCTTCTGAGAGATCAACCTCACAAGGAATCATGGAATTTGCTTGAAATTATTTTCAAATAAGCAGAAATACTTCAGCCTTCCATCCAGGTTTCTGGTGGTGGGAAATTCTTTGAGTGTGCGTGCGTGTGTGTCTGTAAATGTGTCTGACACATGTTATGGGGAGATAGTTCTCTGTCGTGTAATCCTAAGAAATGCAAATCCTCTTCTCTGATTGCTTTGCTCTTTCCTTCCCCGTGGACGTTTTGCTGTGCTCAGTAGGCTGCCAAGTCCATACGGATTAGAACTGCGTAGTACCCTTCACCTACTCCTGTCAAAATAATCAACTATCGCAGGGCGGAAGGAAAACCAGCAGATGCATTCTTCCTGGGTGAAAGTGGGACTCAGTGGCCCAGCCTGCAAATGAACCCCTCCCTCATTTCTTTCTAGAAGTATCCTGCAGTCACATGTAATAAGATTCCCTTTTTCATGTCTTCTGCGTGTAAGCAGAATCTTCACTAAGCCCCTGGTTAGGGATGGCAGTTGGGATCAGTTGGAAGATTATCACGCCAGGAGGATTCCGTCTCCTCCATTCCTAAAAAAGAGACCCCACAAAGTTGTTTTCACTTAAATTCGGTGTTTTGTTCCTCCCGATCTGGACTTGGGTCTTTTTTTTTTTTTTTTTTTTTTTTTTTTTTTGCTTTCCTTTTCAGTGGAGACTCGATGTTTATCTCCGTATTTCCATTTCTAGTTCAGTATAACATCTCCCCTATCTGAACCCAACATTCTTGGGAAAACTTTATGAAACTGAATCAGGCAAACAAAGTGTATTTCCTTGCATACTCTTTGTCATAGCATGTGCCTCCCTTACTATTTATTTTTGTGAGCTGAGGTTGTAGTTTAGATTTCCTCAGTGTGGTTTTTAGAGCAAAAAGCATGAAACTGCTACTCACGAGATCTAGGATTTCCCACTGGCTCTGCCGGTTGCTAAGTGGTAACCTTAGATAATGCAATGAACTTGTCCAGCGCCAGTCTCTTAAATGCGGGAGTCCAGCCGAAAGGCCTTGAGGGCTCCTTTGGCATCGGCCTTCTGGGACTCTGCAAAAAGATAGTTGCGTAGAGTAGGAATATCCTTATGTGTTCCCAAAAGATTGTCCTTTATAATGACATCATTTGAAAGGAGCGCCAATACACAGATCTTGGACAAATAAGTAAACTTTAAGGAAGTCTACCAGATCTGTTTTGATAGCGTAAAATTATGTCTCAAGGCATAGCACTGTGCTCGTTTCAGGCAGTCGGCTTGCTTTTGAGATACACCAGCCACCGTGGACATGCGAGAAGCTGGTGAGCTCCGTATACAAATACGCGTGAGGCCACAATCGCGGAGAACAGCAGCCACAAACATCTGGAATATAGCCATAAATCTAGCTGTGGGAAAAAAGACAGTCAAGAAACAAATGATTGCCATTAAGCCTAAGCATTTTAATTAGAGAGACAACCACCTAACCCCACATACCTGACAAATTTAGTAGAAGACTGTGACAACAGAAAAGATGGTAGTTGACAGCAGGAGGACTAATTTTTTTAATTACAATTTTTCAGGACACCTGGGTGGCTCAGTTGGTGGAGCCTTCCCACCTCAGCTCAGGTCATCATCTCACGGTTCATGAGTTTGAGGCCCACATTGGGCTCACTGCTGTCAGCTTCAGACCCTATGTCCCTTTGTCCCCCACCCCCTCCCCGCCACTCCCCCGCTCACACACCCGTGCGCACGCTCTTTCTCTCTCAAAAATAAACATTAAAAAAATATAACCTAAAAATTTTAAATTAAATGTAATATTTGTATGTGGTAAAAACTTCAACTCCTACGTTAATCCTACGCACAGCCACAAAATTAAAAGCTTCTATCCTAAATTCTCTGTCCTTCTTTCTAAAAGTAAGTATTGGGGGGCGCCTGGGTGGCTCAATCGGTTGAGCATCCGACTTCAGCTCAGGTCATGATCTCACAGTCCGTGAGTTCTGTGCTGACCGCTCAGAGCCTGGAGCCTGCTTCAGATTCTGTGTCTCCCTCTCTCTCTGTTCCTCTCCTGCTCTCACTCTGTCTCTCACTCTCTCAAAAATAAATAAAAATTAAAAAATAATAAAATAAAATAAAATAAAATAAAATAAAATAAAATAAAATAAAATAAAATATAAAAGTAAGTATTGTTCATGGTTTCTTGTTAGATCCTTTCCCAAAATCCTAGCTGCATATCCCAGTAGAACTATCCATAGCTTCTTTTTATATTTATATAAATTATCAGAAAGTATGGTGGTTTTGTGCCTTCCCCCTCCTTTAATGGTGTGGCTTCAGGATACCCATCAGGTCATACATATCCAACTCATTTCTTAGGGACTGTATTGTTGACTACCATATAGATTATCATAATATTAAATCAGTTTCCTATGTACGTTAAATAATCATTTCCTTTCCACCTTTCTCAACCTGCAACACCTGCCTTTTGGTCATTGTTCTCTTTATCAGGAAGACAAAGCTGTTCATATTTCTGGGTTTTGACACTCAACTATTCTACAGGGTAAACTGCAGTAAGTAGAATTGATTGTCCAAAATATTTACAAATTCTACCGGAAAGGTTATGCCAATGTAGAGATCCCTGCAACACTTCAGAAGGCTGTTTTCTCTATTGTTGCTACCTGGAATATCAATTTTTTAAAAACTTTGGACATGTAATACGTGAGAAAAGACACTCATTGTTTCGATTTGTTTATTTTTAAATAAATGATGTTAAGGTTTATTTTCCTATTAATTATAGTTGATTTTTATATGTGTATAAGGTTCCTGTTTGTGTTTTTGCCCACTTTAATGGGATGATTACCCTTTTTCGTATTGATTTGCAAGACTGCATCATAAATTAAGGGATTAACTTTTTATTGTACTTGTTGCAAATACTTTTCTATATGTCTGGAGTTTGTTTGTGGAAGTTTTTTTTTCCCCCCCTTAGAAAGTTAAAACTTTCATATAGTCAAATCAGGAATCTTTCCTTTTATATTTCTGCCTTTTAGAATTGTGTTTTTAGAAAGGCCCTCCCCATTCAAGTATCACATATTGAAAACGTTTGTTTTATTCTAGCACTTTTAGAGCATAACTTTCTTAGGTTGTGCTGTTTGATCCATCTGAAGTTTATTTTGGGGGTAAGGAGTTTGATAAAGTCTCAGCTTTATTTCTTTTTCCAAGTGGCTGGTCAGCGGTGCCATTACCACAAACTGAGTAATTAATCTTTTCCCCATTGATTTGAAATGCCACCCTATGAGACCCAAATTTCTGCCTGTAGTTGAGTTTATTTTTGAACTCTGTGTTTAGTTCCATTGAACAGTTTTTCCCTTTTCCAATTCCAGGATGTTTGAGTTACTGTAACTTTATTTTTTTTTTAATGTTTACTTATTTTTGAGAGAGAGAGAGAGTTCAGGAAGGGCAGAGAGAAAGACAGAGGATCTGAGGCGGGCTCTGCACTGACAGCAGAGAGGCAGATGTGGGGCTCAAACTCATGAACTGTAACATCATGACCTGAGCTGAAGTCGGACAGTGCCACCCAGGTGCCCCTACTTACTGTAACTTCAGATACTTGTCAAGCAAGGGGAACATTAGCCATTGTTCTGCTCAGTTCATAGGCACACTGTTTAGTGCCTACTTAATGAAGGGACCTCTGTTTTCAATTTTCTCTATTACCATCAGAACTAATGTTCATGATGACATTGTACCGTCTGAAAAAATTAACTTTTGCCATCATACTAAACTTAAAAAGATTGAGCGTATGCCAAATTAAAATAAACAAGATGATTTTTAAAATAGCATGCAAAATGATATTTTTCCAATCTTTTCTGGAAATTTCACTTCTGTGACACTGTTCTGTAAATAAGACATTACAGTATCTATTCACGCACGCATTTATAGGAGATCAGCCAGAAAAGTATTAGTATTTCTTGTGCTGTGTCTTTTAGTATGTGGCACATCCAATAGAGTTATGGGTTGTCCTGCTCTGATTGATTTCATATAAAGGTCTTTGCTTTGGCAGCACTTGGGACCTATTCACTTTCTGAGGTAAATCTTACAGAGCAGGAAGTTGAGGTTTTGGGGTAGAGTCCAAGAGTCAGTTCTGATCTTATTGTTGGGGAATGTGGAAACCTAAAGCCTTCCTTTAGTTAATAATGTGAATAGTGGAGGATCTTTTTTCCCCCGTATTAATTATTTTCTGAAAGATTCATTTTACACAGATCTGTGCTTAACTGTGGTCAGAGAATCGCCCCTGATTTAAAACCTCCTTATTTGTACACGTTGTAGTTCAACGTGTACTTACCATTTATGTGGAGAGACCTTACCATTTATGTGGAGAGAAAGTAAATGAGATTCCTTGCTATCTGTCTCCATACGTTTAATGGTAGGATTGTGCCTTGGGTCCTATTTCGAGTTAAAACTGACAAGATTCAATGAGTTGCTACAATTAAGAATCGTTTTCACCTCAGAATCAACTCTTCAGTATATCTCAGAGAATCGATTGTCAGCTGTGCAGGGGGTAGACCATCTTGAACTGAATGGGCAGTTTGATCGTTTCTTTTCAGTTGAACAAACATAGGTGCTCATTTGTCTCAGACCCTGCCAGAGAGGCAAGGTGGGGGTGTGAAAAAAAAGTATGTATATTCTGTTGTCTTGTCTTCAAATGTGAAAAAAAATGCTTACAGCCCAGCTAACTTGAGACACCAAGCATAGAGATTTCTTCACGGATAATAGAAATGAAAATAACAATGGTGTCTTCCTATAGTTCAGAAGCAGGGGCTTGGGCAAAGCTATGGCAGAAGGCACCTAGAGGGACATGGCTTGATCTGTCCTCAACATCCCACTTGGTAGAACACAGCATTGTTTGCCTACACATAGCACTGTCCCCAAACAAAAAGGGCAGCATAGACCAACAGCAGCCTACCTCAGAGAACCTTCCAAAGGGCATCTGTATGTCATCCAGCATGTGAGGTTAAACATCTCAAAGAATCAGAAGAATGGGAAAATACCAAAGGAACCATTAGGTGAAATGAAACATGGCAAAGATCTTCATTCCAATTTAATGGAGTCCAACGCCATTCCTCTCTGGAGAGATCCATTAGGAGAAGACGTAGCTTTGACTGAATTCACAGACCACGAATTATCCTCACACGATAAGTGATATGCTAAAAATTATTTGGATTTGATCCCTCCTTATATCTTCAGATACTTTATGGACAACACAGGCTAGGAATTGTTCTTTCTTTCTTTTTTTTTTTTTTTTAAAGATTATTTATTTATTTTGAGAGAGAGAGGGAGAAAGAGAGAATCCCAAGCAGGCTCCACAGTCAGAGTGGAGCCTGACACAGGGCTCAATCTCATGACCATGAGGTCATGACCTGGGCCAATGACAAGAGTTGAACGCTTAACGGACTAAGCAACCCAGGTAGATGACCCCAGAGTTGACCTTTGCGGTTCACTTTTTTTTTTCTCTCTCTTACTTATTTTGACTGTTGACAGTATTTTATTTTAAATTCTGGTAAATGCACATAACAAAAAAATTTTACCATCAGCCATTTCAAAGCGTACAGTTTAGTTGGTGAAAGCATTATGTAAAATCACACCGTCCTCGTCTTTTTTGTGTCTTACTTGTTACTTCACTTAGCATAAGTGCCCTCAAGGTTTTTCCATGTCAGAATGTCCTTTCTTTCTTTCTTTTTTTTTTTACATTTTTATTTATTTTTGAGAGACAGAGAGACAACGTGATCAGGGGAAGGGCAGAGAGAGAGAGAGAGAGAGGGAGACACAGAATCTGAAGCAGGCTCCAGGCTCTGAGCTGTCAGCCCAGAGGCCAACGTGGGTCTTGAACCCATGAACCCCGAGACCATGACCTCAGCCGAAGTCAGACACTCAACCGACTGAGCCACCCAGGCGCCCCAGAATGTCCTTCCTTTCTAAGGGCTCCTTTTAAAGGCTGAGTGATATCCCATCGTGTGTATATACCACATTTGGTTTGACCAGCCAGCGGTCAGTGGAAATTTGGATTTTTGTCATTTTTAATAAAATGTACACTCACTACCATCTCAACAAAACAGGTTTAGAAGTTGAAACGACTTCCTGGTTAGACTTTTGCTGTCGTTGATACCTGTGAGTTGGCTTAGTGAGTGTTAAGAGGAGTAGAAATGATTGCTTTAGAAATGAATTAGAGCAATTGAGCACTAGTCTTGAGACTTCAAATCTTCCCCCTTCAAGTGTGGGCAGCTGTAGGATCCTATAAAAAAAAAAGCCGAAGGACGAAGGTGGCAACCACTTGGTGAAAGATGTTTGTTTCCCTGAATTGATTTCCCTGTACCCAGCGTCCAGAAAGGTGTGTTTTTCATGGCCCTTTTTAGGCCTCTAAGCTTGCAGGGTGGGTTTGTTTCCTTAAAGACACAGTACGTGATCTTTCTCACCAGACTCGCTCGAAGGCTCCACTAGATAAACACTTAGAGGTCCGGAAAATGGGAGTAAAGGGAGCCATTTAGATTATTTCACATCCTCTTGCCCTGGAGTACTTTCCTTACTCAACACTTTCCTCACGTTTCTCAGAGGAGAAAAGAAATGGAAACTTGGTCCATTTATTTTTTACATACATGCCAGCTTTGACCACTCTTGGCACGAGGTGAACAGGAGATTAATGATGGGGGTTATGCCATGGAAAAAGCCATAAGGCTTTACATCACAATGTTTTGTTTTTAAAACATTTTGTTTTCATAGCTGGGGATTACTCTTTTGGCAGAGGGTAGGGAGAATGAGAAAAATATTGTAGGATAAAAGAGAGAGAACTGATTTAAAAAAAAAATGCAGCCAATTCCATTTCGGCTTTGGGAAGAAATGCTTTGAGTTTGGAGGTGAATAGGTAGGATCGTGTCGCCATGTATATGCTATTTGCATATCATTCCTTGCCTTAAAAAAAAATTACTATATAGGGGGCCCTTGGGTGGCTCAGCCTGTTAAATGTTCGACTCTTGATTTCGGCTCATGTCATGATCTCGAGGTTTGGGGAATCCAGCCTCACCTCAGGCTCCATGCTGATAATATGGAGTCTGCTCGGATTCTCTCTCTCCCACTCTGCCCCTCCCCTGCTTGGGCTCTCTCTCTCTCTCCTTCAAAATAAATAAATAAAATAATTTAAAAAAAATTACTATTTAACGAAGAGGTAATTACTGACCCAGTGTACTTAGAGTATGATTATTCTTTTTAAATTTTTTTAATGTTTATTTATTTTTGAGAGAGAAAGACAGTGCGCGTGTGAGGGTAAGGCAGAGAGAGAAGGGAGCCACAGAATCCGAAGCAGGCTCCGGGCTCTGAGCTGTCAGCACAGAGCCTGATGTGGGGCTCAAACTCACGAACCACAAGACCATGACCTGAGCCGAAGTCAGACACTTAACCGACTGAGTCACCCACGTGCCCTGGTGTTGTTTTTCAAAAGTAGTTTCTACACCCAACCTGGGGCTCGAACTCACTACCCTGAGATCAAGAGTTGGGTGCTCTACCTCCTGAGCCAGCCAGGCGCCCTGCCATTTTTATTGTTAGTAGATGTAGTCGCTTTAGAATAGCATATCCAGCACAGCTTAGCAAATGGACATATTTATTAGCTCCGAGTGTATACTCACATCAGATCTCTTCTTTTTTTTTTTTACTCTGTTTATGGTATAAGTGATCTTTTAAAAATCATCTTGTATTTTTGGTATAAATTACCTAAAAATAAAGGGAGGTTTTGTTGTTGTTGTTGTTTAAATTAGAAATTAGTGAGGTCTTAGAGAAAGAGAGGAGATATCATATACATTTTAGGAAAGTCACCTCCTGCATGTTCTATAGGATTTTGCACATAATGGAAACCAGAAGTCGCCAAGTTAACAGTCGATCTCAAGAATAAGCAGACTGAATTCTCATCCCTGTTCTGTGAGCACTGAGTTCAGTGAAAAGCAGTGATTTGGGGGAGAAATATGAAGCTCTGGTGAAGGGTAGATGGTGCTCTGAGCAAGTTACTGCTCCCACATTGCAGACCCAAGCACGTGAAATAATTTGGGGTCTCACATTTTTATGGGAGGTTACACTGATTATCACTAGAGGACTATTGCCTTTGTGATTTTGTGAAGGACATGTAACCTTGCTCATTTGGAAGAAAAAAAAAATGCCTGCCAGAATCAGCCAGTGTGGAATATAGAACACAATCCCTCTAGTCTGAGGATTCCCCAACATCTGTGTGTATTCTAAGAGGATATTCAAAGAGAGGCTGGAGAATGAGCAAAGCAAAAGTATTTATTGACATTGGACCATGTGCCAGGCGTGAGAGTGATTTCATTTATTCCCCACTGAAACTCTACACAGTGGTATTCCCATTTCGTAGATGAGAAGCCTGAGGCTCAGTCAGGCTAACTTATCTGGTGGACAGTGTATCGAGGACGATCTGCTTCCAAGCCTATGCCCTTTCCAAAGCAGCCCCCTGCTCCCGGCCGGCCTGTTCCACCGGGCACGCTGATATGGAGCCTCCCTTGTCTAACCTGGGGCGGTCCTACCTTCCCTGCGCTGGCTGTTGGAATGTGCATGCCAGTGTCTGAAAGCCATTAAGGAAAATGAGTCACTTGGTGGATGCATTGAACTCCTTTCGATTATGAGAGCTTCATGGAGAAATAAAGTAGCAAATGATTTTTCTTCGTAAAAAGAATTGAATCTCTCTCCTGAGTAGAGATTGTTGGCAAGTTCATGTGCAATCATGGTCAGCAGAAAAGGAATATAAGCAATAATGAAAAGCTTGTGGACTCGGAATGCCTTTAGCCCCCAGAGCTGAAGAGCAGGCCTTTGGGGAATGTTGTAGAGAGGATGCAGAATTGGGGCATGCAAAGAATTTTGGTCTTGGAGGAAAAAGCAGGGAACAGAAAATGAAGAGATGGAAAGCAAGGCGCGATGGATGGTTACTCTTCACCCCTGGGTAAGGTGGTGTGAATTGCTTTTGTTTCACCCCTTACCCCCCAAATAATTTCTTTCTGGTGAAGAAATATTTTTGAGGTAACTCATTACCTTTTGGCTTTAGGCCTGGAAGCCTCAGAAGTTGAAAGTAATTTTATATGCTACAGATGCTTCCTGGTTTTAAAACTATGACCTGGCTTCTAAACGATGATGACATCGATGCTATAGGATAATACTCTTCCATACCAGTAGCAGCTGTGGGGGACTCTTTACAAACTTAGGGGCAGGGGAGGCAGTCCGATTTAGATCATGGGCTGACCGAAGGGAAGATATTTGGTGTGATTTCCACTGTAGGTAAAGATAAATTGGTATTGTGTTCTAGTTCCGAGACCGCGCAGTAGACAAACCCGTCTTTGCCTGGTGGTACTTTTAAAAACTCTTAGTATTGATTCCATACTTTTGATGTGTTTTCATGACCAGTTCAGACTACCCAAGCTGTAAAACACCAGTCATTAAGAAAAACTCTCCGTCAGAGAAGAATCAAGGAAATTCTGCTTCCATTATTTAAGTTTTGACATCTCTGGAGGGACACAGTAAAACTCTTTCTACCCGTTAGTAGTTGACCTTGAAATAGGATACGTATTTCCTCTGTGGTGTGCTCACTAGTCTCCGTTTTATTCCTGTAAGCACGGAGTTAAGTGATAGAAACAAAAGGAACTTCATAAAACCTTGTTGCCGAATCCTGTCCTCCTCTATTCATTGGAGCTAACTAACAGTCAACAGGGGATTTTGATGGTATTTTATGTTATTTCAACTGTTACTTCTTGAAAGAGTGGATATGTGACTTGTAAATAGGTTGTTGGAATCCACCTCTTCAAAAACTCCCGTCTGGCTTCCTTTCTTTGCCTCTAGTGCCCTCCTTTTCTTCCTGCCTCGAGCTCCATGCTTTTCTGGAGCTCCTGAAGTCTCTATAACCTCACCCTTCCCACACGATCCTAGGTCAGCACTCCTTTGTGTCTGTTTGGTCATTTGTGGGCGGTGGTAGGTGGGCCCCGCCCCTTTGTGTAAGAGACACGCCCACAGAGTCTCATCCATGGTCTAGCTTGTTGCCCATTATGAAGCAGGAGGTTCGTCCTGTAGGGGAGGGGAAGCCAGGGAGCCGGGGAGAATACAAGACCTTTCCTCACCTTGCACCTAGGCTCACGAACTCAGCAAAAACAAGGAAGGAAGGAACAGTTGCCTTGCACAATTTATTTCATTTCTGGATCCCTTTTCCTGTATCCTATCAAAATCTCCTCTCTGCTAAATTATTGATACGAAGTTTTATCTGGTACAGCTGCTGCTGTCTCTCCCCAGGGGTGTCTTCACTTTGAATAATGGAGTTAGTTCAAAGCCCCTGCTTAGCCAATCAAGGAGCTGTGGATTTGCAGGGTTCAGCTGGCAGGTTGGTGTAATGTTCCTGGAACGAGAAGGCTTCTTGGTTTCCATGAAATCACCCTCTTCCCCCATGCCCGACCACAAGCCACTACCCTGCTTGCTCACATGGCTGACCTTGCCCTTGTGGTTAATGAAAAGGATACGAGTCTACACATGCTGGTGGCTGGCAACATAGCAAGAAGAAGTTCTCCTGCCTGGGAGTGCAATGCAGCCCAGGGCCGGGAATGGGCCTTCTGGGTGCCCTTGGGATGGATCACCTGCCAGGTGGCCTGCTTTGCTTCATCCCAGGGTGTCAAGTGTGACCATCAGCTTAACTGGGTGCTGTCGAAGCCCGCCTTCCCCATCTGCAACACTGTTTGCTCCACTGGAGTGGGAAAGAGGCCAGTGGGCGAATCTACAGCAGAGCCAAACATTGGATTACACTTTACCCATAAGTCTCTTCAGCTGGCCTAAGAATTGCATTATGAATGGGGAGGGCAGGTGACTTGCTGAGATAATCCTTGAAAGAGAGATTGCGTGCATAGAAACTCAACCTCCTTTCCAGTGTTCCACATGGAGTAATCATGAACCACATAATAGCTTTGTATTTCCATACTATTAATTGCAAGTTATGTGTGTATACTTGAAGTATCAACTTAAAAACAGTGCTTTACCTTTCTCATAAACAGGCTCTGATCTGCCTATTTTACATTATGGTGGCCAGAGCACCACCATTCTATTAAAAGTATAATGTTTTCAGGGCACCTCGTGGCTCAGTCAGTTGACTGTCCGACTGTTAATTTTGGTTGGATCCCAGGGTGGTGGGACTGAGCCCCCCGTCAAGCTCTGCACTGAGCATGGAGTCTGCTTAAGATTCTCTCTCTCTCTCTCTCTCTCTCTCTCTCTCTCTCTCCCTCTGCTCACACTCACTAATAATAATAATAATAATAATAATAATAATAATGTTTTCTTATGCCAGCCAATCAAATGCTCTATCTGTTTAAACTCTGTTCTCCACTCTGTATTTGAAAGCTCTTTAATGACCTCTCAAAGTCAGCCCTATGTTCAGGTCAATGTCATACTAGGAGTAAATGAAGAATCAAGGTTATTCTTGCTCTGCAGTCTTGCCTTAAAAGAGTGAGTTACCATTCCTAGAGGCAAAGGAACCGTGCTGTGCTTTGGTTACACATATGCAAGTGGGATTTATTAGCTTTGGGAAGGAAGCAGAGGTCATCATGATACTTGGTAAATTATGAGAGGGGGTCAGAGGGTCAGAAAGAGGGAGCTTCCCTGCCAGACATCCCTGGCTGAGAGCTGAAATACCATGGAGCAGATAGTTCGAAAATTATGAGTAACCTTCTCAACTTTGTCCTAGACCCTCGTGCCTGAGAGTACGAACCAAAGGAGGGAGTATAGCTTTGCAGGGATCTGGGGTGGGGGGGGATGTGGAAGGGGGAGGATGGTTGCTGGCCAATCTTGCAGGGTTCTACAGTGAGTACTAAAGGTTGAAAGTAGTGTCAAGGCCTCCCCAAAAGCCTGGAATGACCCCACATACCTGCACATCAGCCTCAGACCCACCGCGGCCTCTCGGATCTTCTGGGTGGAAGAGGAGAGAGAGAGGTTCACACCAACAGGAAGTGCTCATCTCGATGATGCGGTTTCCTCTTTGCTCCTTCCCTGAGGGTCTCTCCCTCCCCTCCCTCCACCTCAAAACGGCTGAACCAGATGCCCTTCAGACAGGCTTGACATTCCAGTGCTGCCACTGCCCCGTATTCTGAAGGACAGGAGGTGGGGCAGCCTAGGAAGATGGTCCAGACAGAAATGCCTGTGAAGTCACAGGGTCACCCCGACACCCACGTGGGGCTTGTGTATGGTCAAACACCGCCTTGACAATAGCACTGTGTTTTGCTTGTGAACAACGGTTTCTGGTTTTCTCTCTCTGTCCGCATAGTCCTCGTTGTATTGGTTCCGTCCTGTATTTTCGACTTCTTTCTGTGAAGCTTTGATGGGAAGGTTCTGCAGTAACTTTGCCCTACACTTCTCCTGGAAGGGCCGTTGATAAACTTAAATGTTTTTTTGAAAGCCTTTTCGCGGCACGAGCCGGGGCCCCGCTGAACATTTTTGAGCTGTGATTTGCACTGCGGCTCCAGAAACTACCATGCCAGTGGCGCTAAACAGGAACTATACGACTTTTAATTTTGCTGAGGGGCTCGTTTCTCTCTCTTGATCTCACTCTCTCAGTTTTTCAGTGTAGGGCCAGAGGCCGTTCGTGTACTTTGAGACTGTTTTCAACTTTTTGCTCCTGCTATTTCCAGGCAATTAGCAAAGCCCGTTTAGAGTTGAATTGTTACGTGCACACATTCTGTTTTAAATTCATTGTTGTCAGAGGGATGTATGTTAAACGTCAAGAAGAACTCCTAGAATCCAACCTTTTGCTTCAAAAGATTGAACTCTTTACTTATTTTATCAACAAAAGATTTAACTAGATATTAAAAATGACAACAGGGGCACCTGGGCAGCTCAGTCGCTTGAGCACCTGACTTTGGCTCAGGTCATGATCTCAGGGTTCCTGGGTTCGAGCCCCATGTTAGGCTCTGTGCTGACAGCATGGAGCCTGCTTTCTTCGGATCCTCTGTCCCCTTCTCTGTACTTCCCCTGTTCTCTCTCTCTCTCTCTCAAAAATAAACATTGAAAAAAAAAAAAAGACAACAAATAGTATTCTTCCAGCTAGAAGAATGTATGAACTCTAGTAGATTCAAAATCATGCCAGAGAGCTGTAGCTGGGTTGTTGTTTTTTCTTTTTGCTTCTCTACAGATTATTTTCCTTAATTGCAATGTTAAAAATACTAATTTGTAATTATGGCCCCAGTTATGTTGTATTAATTATAATTACGATGTTTTATCACACAGACTAGCAACTGATGATGGCCCTTGTCTGTTTAAATAATATCAATCCGTCTTTGAATTTAAGAAATGGCACCACTTGCTTATTTAATTGATGTCAGCAGTGAAATGGAACTGTCAAGAATAGTTTTTGTGTCAGAACACATTTTTATCCCAATAAAGCTTATAGCTTTCACAATAAATTTCAACCCCAAAAATATACTTGGCTATTTCTGGGAATTGATCAACCAGAAACTGGGAAATGAGGCCAGGCTCCAGCACTGAGCTCTTGGGTGATAAGGGCTGATGAGGGCCGGTGGGTTGGCTGAGCCCAGTCCGTGGAGCTCAGCATACCTACGACAGCATAGAACTAGAGATCAAAGCCGCAATTACCTTGGGGTCAGGAGAGGTCGCAGCTCCACAGGCAGGTGGACCTTAGGGCCTCCAGTCAGCAAGTCTCCCAGCCCAGACCCCCAGCTGGAGATGGGGGTGCCAACATCCACCACTGTGATTTTTCTCTGCTCCTGGATTGAGGCTGTGTGTTGAAGGTCTAACATCCCTGGAATGGACAGAGCCAGACCTCATGCTTTAGCAGCAAAGCATTCTAGGAACTCTGGTCCGTGTGTGCATGCCTCCAGCTCCCTCTCCATCATAAAAAACACTACTGCACTGTTATTATTAGAGTTTTACACTCAACAGTGCTTTTGTCTGATTTACCTCGTTCGCGCTTCTTGGTGACGTTGTGAGGTAGGCAAGATGGTCGTGCCATCTTGGAAAGGGGAAAGTGAGACTTAGTGGTTTAACGGATCCAATTCAAAGCCTAATGTCAGCTTAAGTCATTTATTCAAAGGACAATAGTGAATGAGTGCCGAACGTCTTCCCACCTGCGCTTGGAGCTACACGCTAGACCTTCCTCAGTAACGACTGTGTGTGGAGCACTCTGGTGTGGCCAAGGACGTTAGGAGGCAATATGCTTTTGGAGAACCCAAAGCTAAGATCTGCCATAGAGGTTGAATCTAACTCTGCGTTTTATACATCAGGAATTGAGGACCAGACAGATGTCTAAGTTACATTGAATGCTCAGTAAAGCCTGTAGAGCCCACGCTCCAACTCTTTGCCCAGTGCTCTCTGGACCACTGAGCATGTCTCCCTCATAGAACAGCATTGGCCATTATTCCATAGATATCTCATTTATATCACCGTCAACCATTATGGAAACTCCTAGAATAGATGTTGTGTGAAAAGACCAGCATTTCCCCATCTTAGGTAGGGGAAGACAAGATGCTCAGAGGCATCCTTCCGCTGGTCTGGTTCCCCTTGCTTATGGGGAAAGTTTGTCGAGATCTAAGAGATTCTGGCCTCTGACTGTTTTCTCTGGGAGAACAGGGAGAATCAGAAATGCGGTGCCTTCCCGAATGGTTTCTAAATGATCCCATTTTTTATCCTACTTTCCTTCCTATTAAAATTCTTACCTTGAGTTACATCTCAAGTGAAAGAAGGCTGCTTCCAAAGCAAGGCCCGGTCAGAAGATGGCCTGACGGAGCCAAGGGTCAGCTGGAACAAGGATGAAATGTATTACAAAGGTTTGGCATAATGAGGGAGAAATAGAAATCTGGAGTTCAGAAACTCTTTTTTTCTTAGGAGCTTTGAGTCTTTTTTGTGTTTAGTATTCCAGGGGAGAAGGGTTTGGTGGAAATTGAAGGGAAATGCTGCCAGACAGAAATTCCATATCAGATAGACATTTGCCTCCTTTCAAGAAGGTGTGAGGGTAGCCATGAAGCATTAAGGCATGGGGGAGTCAGAGTGATGGGTCGGAATGCTCTCGATGGAGCATGAGCAGTGGCTGGGGACAGACCTGCAGGTTGGCTGGGGAGGCTGATGTGAGCGTTGGGTGAGTTTCTGGGCCAACTCCTTGCTCCTGAACCCCTCAGACCTGAGGTAGTTTACAGACCAGGAGGTGAGCCCTCAAGTCAAGCAGACTGCCAAAGTCAAGGCTCCCCAAACACCAATGCCTCCTTCACAGCCTTTCTATTCATTCTGGAAGTGAAGTCAGCACTGGAGACATCCCCGCCTTCCTGGTGCTTAAATGGGGGGTGAGGGGGAGCAGAGAAGAAACAAGCAAGTAAGTGATATATCTAGTATATCAGGTGGTATTCAAGTGCTGTGGAAGAAAACCAGGCAGAATTCTCAAGGAACTGGTCGTCCTGATGTCCATAGATTGTATGTAGGGGGGCAGTTCCAAGATATTTGTCACCCTTGTGGAGCTGACCTGGGGTAACTCTTCTCAGCCATTTTATATAACACTATGCAGGGCACTTGTTTTCCATTTTTTTCTTTGTTAAGCAGCAATGTGGAGGAAAGACCCCTGAATAAAGCCCTCTGAGATCTGTTAATGAGCCAACAGTCTCTTATACTAGGTAGTCAATGCATTTGTGTATCTTATTGAGAGCCAGCATTCCGTTGTATGCAGAAAGAGACGAATGTATTTGGTTTTGGGTGTTTTAAACATGAGACTCCTTACTTCCATTGGAGTCATGACAACACAAGCACAGAGGCGTTCAGACGCTTCCCTTGGCCACCGACAAGCACAAGCGCCGTGGCTGTCCTAATATTGCTCAGGCTCTTATTACTCCAGGTACCGCGTTTTTATATGCTAGGCACAGATTTAGCATTTTTTCATAAACTATCTCATTTCATACAGCAAAACAGTAACACAAATATTATTATTACTATCTTTACTACTTTAAGGACGAGGAAATGGGGCGCCTGGGTGGCTTGGTCGGTTAAGTATCCGACTCTTGGTTTCAGCTCAGGTCATGATCTCACAGTTCATGGGTTAGAGCCGCGTGCCGAAGCCTGCTTGGGATTCTGTCTCTCCCTTTCTCTCTGCGCCTCCCCTGCTCACTTTCTCTGTTTCTCTCTCTCTCAAAATAAATAAATAAACTTAAAAAATTTTTTTTAAAAAGAAAAGATGAGGAAACCACACATGACACATGATAAAGGCAGCATTTCCAGGGTAAAATGCCCAAGGTCTGAGATGTTAGGAGTTGAACTGGAGGCTCAAAGCCACATATATCTTTCCAAGAGTGATACCCCAATCACTGTCCTAAGTTCACTGTAGAATTACTTGGAATTCTTAGGAAATTCGGAATTCCTAGGATTTTTGCCCTGAATCTTTTTCTTTTTGAGACGTGGCAGCTTTTTTTGTTTCGTTTTGTCCGTTTACCGTTGAAAGTCCCTGAGACTTTATCCTGTATTTTAAATTTATCGTTAATCAATTATAAAACTGAACATGACTCACAAAGTCTCACAACGCCTACCTAATTTTATCCCATCTTTAATGGTTTAAACATTTTTAGAAAAGAATTATGTTACAATTGGGTCTCTCAGTTGAGTAACTTTTTTTTTGTTTGTTTTTACCCCAAATAACCTGAAATTATGTTGGTCTCCAAGTTACTGGTAGAACTGTGTGTCCTTAGGATCAAATTACTTCTAAGATGACTTCCGCAACATTTGCTTTTGTTGTGTTCTTTAGTTTTGTGTTATGGGGGCTACTAATTTTCATTTGTTCAATAGCAGCTTCATTAAATCTATTAGATTTGCAGAAATCAACTCTTTCTGCTGTCATGACACAAATGGTCGCCCCATTTTAGTTTTCCAGACTGGGTACCTCCAGCCAAAGTGAGCTGTCTAAGGGACTCTGAGGCATTTTGAAGAGATGAAGGTGGGCTCAAAGCCATCACTGTGGAGTATGTCTTGCTTCCTCTCAAGTTCGGGATTTCAGCTGCTTCCTTCCATCAGGCCAGGGGCTGCATTTATTGTACTCGTTAAGTTCGCAGCGCCCCCTCGTGGTGCAACTGATACATAGTCAAGGTGAAAAAAAATGTTGGCAAGCTTACAAGTGATAAAAAAAAAAAAAAAAAGGCTGTGCATTTAGATAGGATCTTATTCTTCCCATTTTTAAGGCTGTCAAATGCGTAAAATCTTGTTTTCCGATTTTGGTTTAAATTCATCTGTAGCTGTTTATATCATATTCAGTGCTTCATTTTGGGGAGGGAAAAACAAATCAGAAAAGCAAGCTCAAATCCCAAATCCCCCACAAGTTCAAAAATATATATATACATTTTTTTTTAATGTAAGAGTAATACATGTGCATTCTGGAAATACTGGAAAGAACAGATAAAGAGCAAAAGAATCACTTATGATCTCACAACCCACATGGATTAACATTGGGTTAAATGTTCACACACCCATTATATGTGTGACCTTCATTCTGTGTTGTTACACAGTCTGCTTCTTCATCATTGTTAGTATTTGCTTAGTTTGGTGGGTTCCATTGCGTACCTGCTTGTGGATTATTATAGATTATAGATTTCCTTAAAGTCAGTTGCTCAAAATAGAATGGCTGAATCGAAAGGACATGCAAAATTTTAAGGCATTAGATACGTACTTCCTAGTTATTGTAAGTAAAGCATCTTTTGGGGAATGCAGTTTTTTTTTAAATAAGCGTTTCAAGTTCCTAGCATTTGCCTTCTTACTCTGTGCCAGGAATTGTGTCTCTTGGTTTCCATGCCTCGATCCCATTTGATCCTCATAACAACTATGTGAAGTAAATACTATTATTGTTCTCGCTTTCCAGATAAGGAATGTCAGGCTTACAGGAATTAAATAGCTGCTATGTGATTCCAAGAGCAGGAAGACAGAAGGCTTTCAGAAATTGGATCAGAATAGCACTTTGCATCCCTTGAATCTGGAACTAAGTGGAAACTAATACTGATAATTCTCCATTGGTAAAATAAAGAACAAGGGTGTTGGCAATAAGAGAGGAGGAAGAGGAAATACGGGTCTGTAAATTTAGAAACATGATGAAAATTCTAAGTTAAGACTCTGGCAATTAGATCTTCTTGTTAGAAGAAGGTACAATGGACAACTCCGTGATTACTGTATAATTACAAACTCTGGGGAACCCCTAATACGGACGTGTTTTCGCTAGATCTTGTCATTTTTTTTTCACGAATACATTTTCTTTGACCACAATAGTCTTCAGACTGCTTCAATTACTCCTAAATAGTCAAAAGTTGACTAGAAGGAAAGTGTATCAGAAAATCTTCCGTTTCTGGATAAAACCAGAACCTTTTGCGAGCTTTTCGATTTTGGCAAATCTCCAAAGTTCCTTATGGTTTTTCTCTCACTGTTACTCGCTAGGGACCTACATTTGCCTTTTGTGACTGTCACCCATATTCTTCTTTTTTCGTATTCTTATGTAATTATCTTTATTCTAGAAAGCTCAGGAAGATACAGAGCAAAAGAAAGAGAATGAATAGTGCTCATCATTCAGGCTGTTAGAAATACTGTGTGTGTTGTTCATTTTTGGTTCTCTTTGTCATTACTCAATATTTACTATTCCTGATCTGCCCTTCTCAGGCTCACCAGCACTGTCTTTATTCTTAAGGAAGAGATTTTGAACCTCTTTCTCTTCCTGCTGCATTTAGCCTTTCAAAGACATCTTGAGCACCAGTTAGTGGAACGGCCACCTGTGTCGTTTCCCTTGACCATTTTCCTCTTATGATGCCATCGGATTTATTAGGAGTCTTTGAAATACTCAAAATTTCCTTCTGTTTAATTTTTATGGCATTATCATGATGCAGCTACAGCTGTTTCCTTGAGGTCGTGGGACCTCATCCCTTGTCTTGATGTGGCCTCGTGATGTCCGTCAACTACTGATCGCCATTAGAATTCTCTGAAGTGACTCGGAGATGCTCCTTCCCCACCCACACTGATTTTTTTTTTTTTTTTTTAGGAACAATTTTCTGTTTTATGGTCAAATCTATAAATCAGACTTCTAAGTTCTACACACTTGATTTAACCGGAGTATGTGAGTGGCCTAGTAAAATCCCGTTCTCCTTCTACACTTCCTTCTGCAGGGCTCAGAACCTATAGAGCCCGAAACATTTTGCGCACGTATGGAACCTGCTGAAAAGTGAGGAGGTTTTCTGTGAGTTGAATTTTGTAATCCTGAGGAAATGGATGCCATTAGAGAGCTCGAGTTCCTGCAGACCCAATTTCTGGAACCCCTTCTGCGTGGGAGCCACCGACCGCATCTTTGAAGAAAGGCCTCCTGCCTCTCCGGCACCCCAGGGTCCTTTCCTGCTCTGATGCAGGACGGCTCTGCCAGCTTCTGTGTTTCCTCGACCTCAGGCAGTAAGGGCAAGAAAGGAAGACCAGCAGAGTTGGTACTTGCTCGAAGTTGGAAGCCTTTGACCACTCCTGTGTTTGTCCCCCTACGTTCTTGGATTGCAGACAGTCCTTGCCTAAAGCAGCTGCTTTAGCGACTTTCTTTGTCCCCCTTTTGTCCAAGTATTGTATTATTATTGTTGCAGGTCCCTCTGCTGAGAACCTACAGAGAGAGGCTGGGGTCTCTGCCCTCCTGGCAGCCATGTTGTTGGGGAACTGGTCTCCCCTCCCCCCTCTTGTTCTCCATCCGCGCTGTGCGGGGCTGGCTCTCTCGGGTTTTCTGCCCTCAGCCCATTTTATTTCCCATCTCCTTCGGATGCACGTTCTGGTTTTCTGCACCCTTTTCTCCTTGCTTGTGCACAGCAGCTCTTCAAATCTATCATCCTGTTTTTATCTTGCACTTTTATTTATCATGCACCTACGGGGCTTTAGTATTTGTGATCTGCTTCAGATTTCTTTCATAGTTGATGAAGCCTGTAAAGAATCAGAAGCCCTACAGCAACCCTCACCTTTCTAGGGAGAATATATTCACCTAGAAAAGGGCTTTTATGAGGTCAGTCTGGCTAATAGCTCTTCTAATGGTGTCACTCTCCTGTTCTCTTAAAAGTCCCTTTGAGTTCTTTGCCTCCCCCCCCCCCCACTTCTGAATGCATTCTGGATAGACCATTTTAGTACAGTTCTTGCCTAGAGACCTGTTTTTTGGCTTTGGGATGTAGCCCTCTGTATTCAAACATTCTTTTCCTTGTAGGGATTTGTGTCTGATATGTGTGAAACCAGCTTCTAAATAATATAAAATTAGTGAGAAATAAAAGAAATACACATATATACATCTTATCGCTGTATCTAGAATGGTGGTATGGACCGCAGATGCGATATAATTCAATTATGACGATGTTTAGAGGCCGTGTATATTTTGGTCATGTTCATATGGATACATCTGTGTGCACATGCAGTAATTGTAACAAGCAGGTGTCGAACCAGGACATCTCACTGGCCGATTTTTTTTTTTTTTTTAATTGTGGTAAAATATACATGATACAAAGTTTACCACCTTAACCACTTTTTTTTTAAGTTTTGTTTATTTTGAGAGAGAGAGAGAGAGAGAGAGTGTGTGTGTGTGTGTGTGTGTATGTGTGTGTGTGTGTGTGTTTGAGAGAGAGAGAGAGAGTGAGAGACAGCATGAGCGGGGCAGGGGCAGAGAGAGAGGGAGACCGAGAATCCCAAGCAGGCTCCAGGCTGTCAGCCCAGAGCCCGACGCAGGGTTCGAACTCCCGAAACTGCGAGATCATGACGTGAGCTGAAACTATGAGTCGGGCGTTCAACCAACTGAGCCACCCAGGGACCCCCATCTTAACCAGTTCAGTGGTGTTAGGTGCTTGTTGTGCAACCAGCCCCCAGCACTCTTGGTTTTGCAAACTGAAACTCTGTCCACATCAAACAGCACCTTCCCATCCCCCTCACCTCCCAGCCGCTGACACCCATCATCCTACTTTGTATCACTGAATTGACTACTCTGGGTGCCTGATGTAAGCGGACTCTTACAGCGTTTGTCTTTTTGTGTGCGGATTATGTTACTTCCTATAATGTCCTCAAGGCTCCTGCGTGTTGTAGCGTGTGTCTGAATTTCTCCCCCTTCTGAGGCCAGATAATTTTCATTACACGTACACACCGTGTTTTGTTTATCCGCTCATCTGTTGGTGGACCCTTGCTTCCACCTGGGCCTGTTGTGAATAATGCTGCTGGGAACGCGGGAGTCAGATATTTCTTTGAGACCCTGCTTTCAGTTCTCACTGGCTGATTCTGGATTCAGGAGTGAGTCATCTGCTCATGAGGATTATGGAAATTTTCATTTTTAGAAAGACAAAAAGGTATTTCCACCGTGATTATTTAAAAAACGAAGTTGTCCGGGGGTGCCTGGGTGGCTCAGTCGGTTGAGCGTCTCACCTTGGCTCAGGTCATGATCTCGCAGTTTGTGAGTTCAAGCCCCACATCGGGCTCTGTGCTGACAGCTCGGAGCTGGAGCCTGCTTCGGATTCCGTGTCTCCCTCTCTCTCTGCCCCTGCCCTGCTTGCACTCTGTCTCTCGCTCTCTCAAAAATAAATAGACATAAAGAATAAAGTCCAAAAATTGATCAGTGGATCGGTGAGAATTGAAATATTTAAATACTGGCACAGGAAGCATAAAAAACTGAAGACACACACTCCAGGGTCACCCAGATTTCAGGGACAGAATTTGTTCCCTCAGCTGTGATCCTGATCTTCTGTTCCTGCAAGTATTCACATTGGGTGTGATCAAGAAAGTCTTGTCATCCTGCATGGCAGAGCCCAGGTGCAGAGCACTGAGCTCACAAGCCAGTCTTGAGAGAAGCCCAGTGGCCATTCCCAATCAAGATGGCAGGCGGGGCTCACCACCAAACTGCACTCAGACTAGGAAAGGTATTTCAATCTGGTTTGGCAACTCTCGTAGCTTCCCTGCAGCCTTGGGAGACAATTGGCCAATGTGACATATTCTCAGATGACGCGGTGAATTTAGATAGGCTTGTGGCAAGATGTTTTAGGGGAAGCTCGTTGCCAGGTGGGGCTTGCTTTCGCCATTTCTTTCTAGAACGTAAGGATGGGACTGTCACTGTTTTCTCCTTCCTTGAGGGGAACAGGGGTTAACTGCTACATTTACATCGTGAACAAATAGATGGTCGGTCCATTTTGGTCAGCCTATTCTTTTTTCTCATCATGTTTTTACCCCTTTTCTTTTCTATCTTTTTTTTTTCTCCTTTTCTCCTGTTATACAGGCTTTGCAGTGCATGCTGATCTCTCTTCAGGCAGAACTTGACATTCAAAGGTACTTGATGAAAATTGAATCATCTCAGCGAGTTAGTACTCCTTTTCTTTCTCTGCATTGAGTTGCACCTCACCTCCTGCCTTTTTATTCCGTTGCGTGTGGCTTTCTAATCGGCATCAGCCACTAAACCAGATGGGCTGTACTTTTTCCCTGTCTCCCCCAAGCCCCGATTTAAACCCATCAAAGCCAAATGTTTGCAGCATTCTGAAACATGCGCGTGTCTTTCTGTGTTAACCGTGAGAGTTAATATGAAGGTGCACGCTAACTGCATGCCTGCTTCGAAATACTTCGTTTGCTTTCCACACACTGAGTTGCGGAGCCGGCAGGAATGTGGAGGCGAGTCAGAGATGGGGCGGCCATCTGAAAAGTGGGGCTCTGCGGTAAGCTTCCCTCCTCGCCGCCTTGCTCGAGGCAGAGTAGTCGTGGACGGCCGACAGAAACCATGTCATTCTAGTAACCTCGGAGCACTGTGGCTCTTCCTTCACTCGGCCCCAGGACACCCGGTGCTGGCTTCTGATTGTGTTACTGACGTGCGTCTTAATAACAAGACGTGAGAGCAAAAGACACATTGATACAGGACTTACTATGGGCCAGCCACCCTTCTAAGTGCTTTACAAGTATTAGTTTCTCACAGCAACCCATGGGGTGGATGTACTGTGGTCCTCGTTTTACAAATGGGGAAACCGAGGCGCAGAGACGTTACATTACTTGACCAAGACCACATAGTCGTAATAAGTAACGGGGTTGGCGTTGGACCCCAGGCCGTCTGGCCCCAGAGTCGGTTTTCACCATGTTACTTATTTACCCACAGTCCTCGGTGCCCTCTGTGTCCAAACGGGGCAGTTTGGAACATGAAAATTGGAAAGGGTGGGGAGAGTTTCCAGCTCTTGGATACCTGGCTGGGTGCTGGGCGCTGTGCCCACAGACCTCTCGCACATTGCCACCCACGTCCTTTGTGCCCCTCCAGACGCGTGGCCTATTTCTTTCTCGTCTCCTGAGCATGTGCAGGCCAGGAGCGTTTGCGCTTTACCGTGAGGGCTTGAACCGTGAAGTTTAGGAAGCCTCCAGCAGACTGGCCTTTGTACAGAGGTGGCCTCTTTCCCATTGGTCAGTCTTCAGGGACCACACTGACCTCTTTCCCTTTCCTTTCCTTTTATTTTATTTTATTTTTTATTTTTAAAGTTTATTTATTTTTGAGAGAGAGAGAGAGCACGTGTGCGCAACCCAGAGAGGGGCAGAGAGAGGGGGAGAGAGAGAATCCCAAGCAGACTCCACCTTGTCAGTGCAGAGCCAGACTCGGGGCTCGGGCTCACGAACCGCAACGTGGAGACCTGAACCCAAACCAAGAGTCAAGCCCTTAGCCCACGGAGCCACCCAGGGGCCCCTGCCTTTCCTTTTTTAGTAACCAGTCTCACGGGTCTTTTGGGGGGGGGGTAACAAGCTCAAACTGGGAAGTTTGTCCCCAAGGGGACATTCAAGTAAAAGTTCGGCCAGACTTGCTACAGAGAATCATCGCCCCTCCCCCCACGGTCTCACGTACGATGGGGTGTTTACCTCTAATTTTTTCCCATGCTGCTTAATCATTTTCATGTTTCTGTAATTTCACGTTTCTATAGTTCTGTAATTTCTATAATTCATTTAAAATGGAGCTTAATTATTTCCTTGCACATGTGTCGTGCGCTGAACAGGAGGGCAGGAGAGGAGAAAAATGCCATGCATGGCTTCTCCCTACAATTTAAAATCTGCCGCCATTTTAACTGTTCCTGTCTTCTTGCAGAATAGAGATTTAGCTTCATAATGTGGGATTCTCCATCATAAATTGTGCAGTGTTTGGGGTCCCCTGCACTGTTGTCTTTCCTTATCCTTGAAAGAAATTCTCAGTACTGACTTTTTTTTTTTTTTTTTTTTTTTTGGATATATCAGCCAGTAATGGGATATTTGAAAGTCGTTTTGAGGGATTATTTTTTGAAAAGCATTTAAACACAAGTTACAATGACAGTGGTGTATTTTGGAGGAACGGGATGTAATAAGGTTGGAAATTGATAGTCTTCCTCCTTTTTGGTTAAAGGAGTAACGCTCAGCCTCAGAGGATGTCACGTCCTCTGGTTTGAAATTGGAAGTAACCATTTACTCATGTCAGGCGGGGTGGACACAGAAAGAGGGTGGTTGTATTCTCTTCTCTCACATAGGACCCCCCAAGCCGAGGGACCCCCACTGGATAGCTGGGAGCCCAGCCATCTAGAACCGCCCTCAAGAGAGCAGCTCTCCACAAGGGTAGCTAGATGCTTTCTATCATTTATAGTTGACGACTTCCTGAGCATTTTTTTCAGTGACTCCTCACCACATCTATATCAAGTAGATATTTTGATTATTTTGTAGAAGTGAGAATGAAGGTTCCAGAGAGCCTTCACCTGGGGTCACATTGCCAGTGCACGGCCGGATTGGAATCTGCATTCTGTAAGAACCGTGTGGTAAAGAGGAAAGTGCTCTCATTCTAAATCTTGTCCTCCGCGTTCCCAGACCCTGATGTTCTTTCTTATAGTGGCTCTAGAGGGAAAAGGAACCCTTACCCTGAAATTGTCAGAACTTTCACATGTATTTTTGCATTTGAAAAGCATTCCAGTGACATTGGGAGGGTGGCTGGTGGTGGTGATGGGTGTGTGTGTTTGAGTTGGAAAGTATCAGCAGATCCTACTTTCAAGAAATCTGAAGAGGGTCTGGCCTCACGGAAGGCATGGCCGCCTCCAATACCCCAGTGTCCCGCCTGGCCCAGCTCCCTGTGGCCTTCCTCACTGCAGGGGGACTGGGGACACCTTCAGATCTCCCAGGATAAGTAAGTCAAAGGAGGGGGGCCTCTGCTCACAGGGAAAGCCTCTCGTTTCACTACAATGCGGTTCAGCTCTAGGGGGCCCCACGTCCTCTCCAGAAAGGACTGCAGCCTGGGCTGTGAGGATGAATTCGCAAATGGCTTTGTTAGGAGGCCTTCTACAGGGCATATTTAGCATTCCTTGTTAGGCTGGTTGTATTTGACTTGAAATTTCAAAGCCCCCTGGCAGGCCCTTGCTTTTCATCACCCATAATAACAGCAGCCCTCACTCAGACACCTTTTATCCTGAAACCTTTGAAGTGCATTGCTAGCTCTCTGAATTGTAAAGGCATCTGCCCCTGCTTTGCTCAGACTTCTCCCAGCGAGGACAGTGGGAGCCCAAGCCTGGGACACTTACTTGTTTATAATGCACATCTTCTTGTTTCAAAATACAGGAGGGGAAAGAGAGAGAGAGAGAAATAATGAGTGATTGATTCGAGGCAGCTTGGAGTCAAGAGACATCCACTTAGGTGGATAAACTAAAAAATCTGAAGGCAAAATCTCAGAGGAGGCGGAGACAAATTTAGGACTATAGCTAACTGTGATTGGCTCGACCATTAACTTCAGGGTCAGCCTTTCTGATAGATGCAACATTTTACATACATTCTACATACTTCCCGTTATAGCACAGAGGAACACTTTTTAACTCCTTCACGAGGCGAAGTCGTTTTCCTTGTGTTAAACTCCCCAAGTGCCATTGTTTTGCTCTTGCCTTCTGAAAAGGGACATCCATCCCCATAACAGGGTGCACGAGGAAACGGCGTGTTCTTCGCCTGGCCTTTTCGCGTGTATCAACTCCTTCAAGAGGAAAACACAACACTAAAGAGAACTAACTGCAGGAGTGTGTGTCTGAAAGCGGGGGGAGGGGGTCTGAGTTAACGAGATCCAGATTTGGAACTCGCTGATGGTATAACTTTGTAACCCCATGGAAGAATGCTAACGACAGAGGGAGGCAAGCTAGGCCTTATCTTCTTTCTAAAGTCTTTGTCTCATTGCGGCTTGGGAGGGAAGTCGGAGAACAGCCGGTTCAAGGTGCTGTTTCAGAAGCGAGGCCTGTGTCCTATTACAGGTAGGACACCAGGCGGGCAGGTGGCGGGTTGGCATCTAATCCTGAAAGTGGGAGAGGCCGCCCTGCAAGCTGACCTGGGGAGGGGCCCAGGGCGCATCTGCTCCTTTAGGCACAAGCCTCGCAAAGGGAAAAAATGAGAATCATATAATCTACATACTACGAAAGGGTTGAAACATAGAAAATATTCAACAGACTGTAAAAAAGAAAAATTGCTAAAGTTTCCAATTTACCTGGAGTCAAATTTTAAGAGCCCTTGGGGCGCCTGGGTGGCTCAGTCGGTTAAGCATCCGGCTTCGGCTCAGGTCACGATCTCACATTCCGTGGGTTCGAGCCCCACGTCAGGCTCTGTGCTGACAGCTCAGAGCCTGGAACCTGTTTCAGATTCTATGTCTCCCTCTTCCTCTGATCCTCCCCTGTTCATGCTCTCTCTCTCTCTGTCTCAAAAATAAATAAATGTTAAAAAAAAAAATTAAAAAAAAATTTTTAAGAGCCCTAAAGTTAAGTTATAGTAATGGCGGCAGAACTGCAGATGGGAGGGGGGAGAAAAAGAACTACGGATGCAGAATCTTGTCTCCTTAAAAGGTAAAGTGCATTATCCGCATGTCCAAAAAATAACGGATGGCTTTTGGCTCTTCTTTCTTAGCTGTAATCTTTTTTGGACGTGGACGTCCACCCAATTCTGGATTCCTGCAGAATTTTGCATGGCATGAAAATGAAAATGTGTCTTCTTCGTTCCTGTGTTTTCCCCATGCATTTGAGTCCTCACGTCAGGGGCCATTTTAAGGATGAGTCCTTTTACGTGGAATCTAATCGTAAGGATTACACATGAGAAGACAGGCGTGGGTTTGAGTATCTTCAGGTCACCATAGACAAGAATCTTTCTGGCTTCTAAATGTTTTGTGAGACAGTCTTCCCTTCCTCTGATCTGCTCTTTAAAAATATCATGCTTAGGGGCGCCTGGGGGGCTCAGTCGGTTAAGTGTCTGACATCGGCTCAGGTCTGATCTCACAGTTCACAGGTTCGAGCCCCACATCAGGCTCTGTGCTGACAGCTCAGAGCCTGGAGCCTGCTTCGGATTCTGTGTCCTCCCACTCTCTCTCTACCCCTCTCCTGCTCACACTCTGTCTCTCTCTCAAAAATAAACATTAAAATTTTTTAAAAATAATCATGCTCATTCTGTAAATCTCTGATTTGCAAAAGCAATTTATTCTCATTTCGGACAAATAAGGAGGAAAGTATGTTACTCAGAATACTACCCTATAGAGAAAACCAATGCTAATATTTGGGGGTATTGCTTCCATTTCTGAAGTTATAGTTGAAAAAAAAAATCCTTCAAAGACCCTGATGATGACTGTGTAATATTCCATTGTTTGGTTCTATGATACTTTTGTTAGTCAGCCTTCTATGTTACTCTAGGTTTATTTATTCTATTATAGATGCAACATATACAGATTCACTCCCTGACCCACTAGTACAGAAAGTATCACCTTTCTAATTTTTGCAAATCAAACTCATCTGGTGTGGCTTCAGCAATTATTGAGAAATTTATTCTTACCACTTGGGGTCATAAATCAATCCTAAGGAATGCATCTAGTCCCATAAAACTGGGTAAGCTTGGAACCAGTTTCAAACACTGTAAGCATGCCCTACATCCGTCTTCCCCAGTGGGGACACTCCTTGTAAATGGAATCCAGGTCTTTATAATTTGAAGGACACCATGACGGCCACCACCACCACCACCAATAAAACTAGCATGCTCCAGCTGGTCCTGGATAGTCATTCATCCCCCCTTTTCCTGCCCAATTGGCAACCTTCCTCCTTACCCAGTGGAGGGTGGGAGGACACCACCATATTTATTTTCCAAATGCCTTCATCTCCTAAGTCCAATCTAGGGAGAAGGTCTTCCTGTTGGCCTCTGTAGCATAAAGACAATGTTAATAGACCTTCCCCTGGGAAGACCTTAGAACGCAAAGACTTGGCAATTTTTTTCAGGAAAAAAGCGACAGGAGTAGATGTTCCATAATTTTTTTTTTTGTTTGTTGCTGACAACTGAGAGGACAAGAGAATTAATACCTCAAAAGATTCATGTGACACAGAAATAACGTGAAAGAGAGGATCTGTGTAGTGTGGTGCCTCTATAAATAATGAGGAAGCATCCTTTTCGGCACCGGCTGTCCTTGTCATGGGTTTCTCGGCATCTGTAGAGGGGGCTTTGCAGGGGGAGAGGTGGGCGGCAGAGGGGTCCCGCGTGGCTCACGTGGCTCAGTGCCGTGCCTGCCTCGCTGTGTGGATGCCTGTGGCCGGCTCTAGACAGGGAGGCAATGGCCAGTGACTACTTGGCGTCACTGCCCTTTTCATCTTTCTGATCTGATAACGAAGTAACACACACGGCGAAGGAAAATGTGGAGACGAAAGACACAGTTGTGCTTTGCCCAACTGCTGAGTCGTCTGATTTTACTCCAGACCAAACATCTTTGTGTTTTCACAGGTGAAAATCATGAAAAATGTCTGGGTACCCTTTTGGTGGAAAGAGGGGGGAAGGGGTTGAAATATTACCCTTGAAGAAACAGGGCGTAAGCTGAGTTTATCAGGGGTAACTCATCAAAATAAATCCCAGAGAAAACGCGTCCCCTCGGTCCAAGCTGAGGAAGGGAAATACTGATTTTCAGAGCTAAACTTCAGGCAGAAGGGACTTCTAAGAATCTCAGGTGTGCACGGTTGCAAGTTGGCGTCAAAGGGGGGTTTGTGCAGATATGCCCTTCCGGTCGCAAGGCCCAGAAGTTCCTGGTTGACTGGAAAGCTGGCACGTGTCCCCGAGCTGCTCTCATGGCACGCGGATATGCACTAAACAGTCAGTTGTGTGTGTGTTTACACCGACAGCAGGACCCTAAATTTAGTGCTTGCACTCACGTTTTCTATTAAAAATAAAAGCTGATTTCTTCTCCTCTACGTCTTTGGCACCAGACCCACCCAAAACTTTCATAATTGCTGTAAAACCAAGCAATTCTGTCTTACGTGTGCATTATAGTTCTCACGTCCACCTGACATGTTCTAGAACTGTGGATGTCCTCTGTCTATTCCCCAGCCTGGCCATCAGCAGAAGAATGGCCCTTGAGGAGACAGCGGCTTGGGTTTTGTTTTTCTGGCCCTCAGCCGCAGAAGTTGTGGGAAGTAGCCAAAGAGCCTTGCGGAGACCAGGGCCTGCTGCTTCCGATGCGCGCCTAGCTGTGGGTCCCAGGCTTACCTGACGGCAGCAGCCGGGCCACCAGAAGGGAGCCGATGTCGGCCGATGCAGATACAGCCATCTGGGGTGGGTTTCCGTAAGGATGGAGGCAGGATGGGAGCCAGGTGTCCTCGGCGAGCTCTTGCCGTTCTTCCCATCCCTGGTCCCAAGCCCAGCAGATGCCTTAGAATTTGGAAACAAGTTGGGGCTCCCGGCTGGTTCAGTCAGTGGAGCACGTGACTCTTGATCTCGGGGTCATGGGTTCGGGCCTCCCCATTGGATGTAGATATTAAATAAAAGAATTCGGGGGGGGGGGCACCTAGGTGGCAAAGTCAGTTAAATGTCTGACTTTTGATCTTGGCTCAGGGTATGATCTCACAGTTTGTAAGCTCGAGCCCTGCATCCCCGCTTAGGATTCTGTTTGTCCTTCTCTCTGCCCCTCTCCCTCTCCCTCTTGTTCTCTTTCTCTTTCTCTCTCTCTCTCTGAAAATAAATAAATACACTTATTAAAAATTTTTTAAAAATAAAGTCATTTGTAAACAAGGAGAGGCAAAGAAGGAAGGCAAGTGATTGTGCTATGGTTTGTAGAAAGGACTCTGTAAGTAGAGAAACTTAAACTTTCCTTAGCGACAGCTCGTTAATTCTCCGGAAGCCAGAGGAACATGGAGCAGGGATGAGAGAGAAAACGAAAGTCTGGGGATGATCCATGGTTGTTAACTTCTAATAGTTTGCACCTTGAATCTTTCACAAGAGTACTTAACAGCCAGAAAGTTCTCTTCAACTCAAGTCAGAATTTTAACTAGGTTTGAGTCAAAAGCTCCCCAAGTACAAGAATTAAAGAGATTAAAGTGTCTGAATGTCGTGATCAAATTAACCAAGTCAGTTAATGAGTCCTGCTGATCCTCGAACAACGCAGGGGTTGGGGAGCCGACCCCCCACACAGTCAAATCTGTGTGTATAACTTCGGACTCCCCCAGAACAACCACTAATAGCTTACTATTGACTGGACGCCTTGCCGATAACGTAAACAGTCAGTGAACCCATATTTTGTATATTATATGTGTTATATTCTGTAATCTTACAATACAGTAAGCTAGAGAAAAGAAAATGGTACTGAGGACATCGTAAGGAAAAGAAAATATACTTAGAGTATGTACTGTATTTATCCAAAAAATCCAGGTATGAGTGGAGTTGCACAGTTGAAACCTATTTTATCCAAAGTCAACTCTATTAGCATAATGAATTATTCCAGATACGTTTGAAATGTCGTATTTCTGAATTCTCTGTGGAAACTGGGCACTAATTAGGATGATGTAAAACTTCAGGAAGGCAACGTTGAGTTTTGTTTTCAAAATATGACATAATTTGAAGTGACGTGAGTCACCTGGCTAACCAGACGCCTCACCGCTCCTGAAGGTGAACATATTATATAAAGCTACATTCGCAGGTTTCCTTTTCTGGATCTCGGCATTTCAACTTTGACTTCCAGGGGTCCGAAAAATGGGAATGGAAACCCATCATCAAAGCCTCTAGCTTAAACTTGCCTTTCTCTTTGGCTTTGGTCTCCAAATACAACAGCAGTGAGAAGAATAAGAATAAATTTCATCTCGTACAGCATAATGCTCCTGGTGAACATTTCAGCAAATATTTGTTCATGATGATAAAGTGCAAGTGTGGCAGTCTTTTAAAAATTAATGCTGTGCAACCATGTTGCATGCACTTGGGGAGGAAAGTATGGAAACCTAAATCTTAGTGCTAGCTAAGCCGCACATTTCTATCAAGCAAGTGCAATCAGGTAAATAATTTGAAGGAAATCTTAGTAAATGAAAGTCTGAGTGACATGGTTTTTGCTTCTTTGTGTAGTGTATATGTCTAAGTTAGGAAATTTTAAGTGTGTGTGTGTGTGTGTGGTTTTTTTTGAGAGAGAGAGAGAGTGAGAGAGAGAGAGCATGAGCGGGGCAGGGGCAGAGAGAGAGGGAGACACAGAATCCGAAGCAGGCTCCAGCTCTGAGCCATCAGCACAGAGCCCGATGCAGGGCTCGAACTCAGGAACCAGGAAGATCATGACCTGAGCCGAAGTCAGATGCTTAACCGACTGAGCCACCCAGGCACCCCTAAGTTATGAGATTTTACTCCTGAAAGGACTCACTACCAACTAGTTCAGCCTCTGGTCTTACAGATGAGAAACTATGACTTAGTTAGGCTAAATACCACCCACTTTTTGGTAGAAGCTGAACTGGAGCCAGCGTCTCCAGACTCCTGGTTAAATGACTTTACCACTGACCGCCGGCTCTGGAATCTTACAGACTTGGTCCCAGTTGCTTCACTTGCTAGAATTTCAGGCAAGTTGTGTAAATGATTTTTCTCAGCGGTAACCAGTATCATGAAGCAGCGAGGGTTTAATGAGATTACCGTGTGTTGATCATAGTGAAGCAGGCATCAGTTTGTTAGTCCCTGCTCGCTCCCGTCACCGTTTTCTAGAGGACCATTCTGTGCATGTTGCAGGTGAAGCAAAGGGGGGATCTGCGTGAAGCCTGTCACCCCAGCATCTCTTGGTGATAGAAAGCCCGCTTTGAAGAAGGGAAGACTAGAAAGGCTAAATGGAGTTCAGGTGGCCAGGTTTACACAAACCATCCCTTTGTGCATGACCCCAAAGGACTTCCCATTTGGGTTTGTACGTTTGAGGTCAGTTGGTGATTTGAGGTAAACGTTTAGAAGGCGGTGATGGAAACAGAGGGGAGGATGGTTGGTATCATGGGTCTCCATGAAGCAGGGAGGGAAATGCAGCCTTCCAAACCCTTGAGTCCTGCTCATATGGCTCGCATAACATTTCTACCATCCACTGCTCCACGCGTCTTCCCCAGTGAGGGTCAGCTCTCCCTCAGGAGCTTAGGGCAGAGACTCCAAATGCCATGCTGTAGACGATGCCTGATGGAGATTTCTCCTGAGCCAAATGGGAATAACTCCCAACATAAAGACTTCTTTATCAGGCCAACTCTGAAAGCGTGTGAGCATCCTGCCCCCCCTTTTTTGTTATTGAACCTCTCCTTTCTTGTGTAATAATAATAGCATAGGCAGTGAAAATTTCAATAAGACATATTTGGGTGCCTTTGCAAAATAACATCTTAGTAACCCTACATCATGCTTTTTAAAGAGATTTTTTAAAAAGAGTTTTTAAAGAGAGTTGACTCTATGAACTACAAAATAATGGGAGCCAAACTCTGAAGAGTTTAGCTTTCTCCGTGTCTTACTGCTAATATTGGAAACACGCTGGCATCGTTAACAGCCCAGGCAGGGGAGCTGTTAGAATTGGTCTTTGTCAAGTGATGGCTTGTTGCAAGGCACAAAGTCATCTCAAACTAGTTTAAGAACCAAAATGGAAATAATTGGAAGGAATTCATGGGAAAGGCCCCCCACAATGTGCTGGAATCAGAAACCGAGATGCCCAGTGGCCCAGATAGATGCTGTCTGTCTTTCAGGTCATGAACATCTCCTGTCTGTTCTCTTGAACAGATCTGCCTCATCCTTTCTCTGCACTCTCCCTGTTTCACATTCCCTGTCGATTTCAGCCATGAGTTCATATGGCCTCACATTTCAAATTCTCATGAGGCACTAATGAAATAGCTCCTGTGTCCCAGGTCTCCATGTTTAAGGGAGAGAATATGATTGGTCCAGCCCAAGTCAGGTGGCTACTACTTGGTCCAATCAGCTGAGACTGGCTGGGAATGGGTGACTCTACACTTAATTGCTCATGCCAGTACATGCTTGAGAGTGAAAGGGCATTTCTACTAATAATCACACTGGGACAACAGGCAAAAGCAGGACTGTCCCCGGGTAGCTGCAATGTCTGTCCATCCTAAGTATGGGACATGGGGCTTCAGGTGCTTATCCACGTGGGCAGGGAAGAATCCCTCAGAGAACAGGGACATCGTTTGGGGGTAGGAACTCTTTCAAAGATTGCTGAGCATCAAGTCAAATAACAAAAGTGAAACTTCTCCATGTGTTCAGTGTTACCAAAGAGGTTAGCAGGAGGCAAAATCCTGCCCCGGGGTTGCCTAGGGAAGGATACAGCTTGGGACTGCACTGCTTTGGACGATGTATCTGTTGGTTCAGTTGAGACAGCAGAGCGACATCATGCCTTAAGTCCCTTAAGGGGCCAGCACTTGTCCCACCTTCTCCTGTGTGTCCCCGAGTGCCTAAAGACCTGAGGACACGGGTGCAGGTGCGTGACTCCACTCAGGGCGTCTCTTAGCATGTTCACCCACGTTCTTCCTCCTCTCCTGACCCACCCTTCGGTGTCAACAGCTACTCCCCCAAACCCTTTCTGCACTCATAGTTAGTTCTTCTTGCCCAGCTGTTATGTATATATTATCCTTGGCCCCGAAATATCCCTTAAATGCCTTATGATCTCAAGAACCAGAAAGCAGTGCTTCTAACCCCAGGAGCCTAACCCTGTGTTGCATACAGAGACCCTGTTCCGAATGCTTTTTGACTTTTCTTTTCTCGTATATCCAATCACAGAGTATCTGACACTAGTTAGTGTCAGCAATTTCCATTGTCTTTTCCCTGCACTAAATGATGTCTCAGCAGCGAGCTGGCATCTGGGAGGGGGTACCCTGTGAGGAGATTGCTAATATGCAGTGATAGTTTGCAGTGGGAAAATGAATGGCACAGAAAAAAGAGAGGAAATTTATATTTGGAACTAAGTAGCTGTGTACAGGAAGTTAAAAAAAAAAGATTACCCCTTATATTTCTATTTTTATGCACACTACCACCACGATGACCCTGTACAAGAAACAGAAATTTGATTCTGATTTTCTTCGAGGATTATTCCTTTTTGCAATGGAAAATGACAACTCATCAACTGGACCGTAGGTGCCGTGGGTTGCAGAGATGACCACACGGCAGAGGTCGTCGACGTGGCCACGTCGCTTCAAGTAATATTATTTCTTGGCTATTTTGCTAAATCGAATGTGTAGTCTTTTTTTTTTTTTAAGTCACAGTGAGGACATCTTACCTTCATATTCTGCTGAGTGTAGCAGCCAGGTAACTATTTCTTTGGAGACCCTACGAATGTATCTAGACCTTGGTGAGCCACCCAGTGATTTAAGGAAGATTTTTCTAGTCCAGTAATATTCTCACAGGGTGCCAAAGCCAGATCCCAATCTTTATTACAGAAGCAGACTTTATGGAAAATAAATCTGGGAATAAACCACTTTGGGGGCTTGCGCACAAGAATTAACCCAACGAGACAATTTCACTGTTAATGGCTGTCCTTTCTGGCAAGTAATCTGCGCTGAGAGTTTCCTGTGGAACACCCAGGTTGATCCTCTTCTGGAAGCCACATTCCACACCTCAGGGAGTGTGCTGATCTTCCCGTTTCCAGTTTTCCTCTGTGGAAAGGTCCTGAGAGGTGTAGCAAGGAGCGAGCGTGTAGATACTGCAAGAGTGCCCTGCCAAGAGGGGTCTCCTTGTACTTTTAGCAAGAAAGAGGGGAAAGAAAACGATCGTTCTACCCTCACAGGGTTCGCTGGTGTATCTGGCTAGATAATTTTCACCGTACCTTGTTCCAAAAATCACTAAGAGTTTCAAGACAGCCACAGCAGAACAATAAACCAAGCATGGAACCCTATTAAGTGTGGGGTCCTGTGTGGGGCATAGGGTGTCCACCCACGAAGTTGCTCCTGCCTAGAGAGTTAAGTGTCTCAGTGCTTAACTTCAAAACGCAGTGGCAGCCTTGGGAAGTCTTAAAGGAAATTCAAGAATGCAAGTAAACCCCAAAACTAGCTGCTGTGGACTGCCTGTAGCCTGCCACCAGCCCCTCAGCACCTTTGGTATCTTAGTAAGAGAAAACTCACCTGCCTGATTAATTCTGATCAGTTTGCCTTCCAGAAGGTGCCTGGAATCATGCGATGCTGGTCACGATGGGCAGTGCGAGAGGGGAAAGCGGCGATGCGTTTATTTAGCCTAATCCCCTACTTTTGCTGACTCCCTTTCTCTGACCTTCCACAGTATAATCTCTGACCTCCACACAATAGCTCCAGTGATCTTCAAAAAAAATGTATCTGATCCTGGCCCCCTGGCCTCTTGGCCTGCCTAAAATTCCTCTGTGGAGTTCTGGTATCTTAGAATCCGAATGAGCACCCTCACCTTGACTCTGAGGCTCTGTGATCTGATCTCTGCTGGACACCTGCCCCAGCAAGCCTCCAGGGCTTGTCACCTCCTTCTGCGTCGGGGACTTTGCACTTGCTGTCCCCTCCACTTGGAATGCCTCTCCTTCTCTTTATCCCTACCCTCCGGTTTACCCCCTCCTCCCAGCTTACCTCTTTCCTCTTTTTTTTTTCTTTAATGTTTATTTTTGACAGAGAGAGAAAGAGCACAAGTGGGGGAGGGGCAGAGAGAGAGAGAGAGAGAGAGAGAGAGAGAGAGAAACACAGAATCTGAAACAGGCTCCAGGCTCTGAGCTATCAGCACAGAACCTGACACGGGGCTCGAATCCACGGACTGTGAGATTATGACCTGAGCTGAGGTCGGACGCTTAACCGACTGAGTCACCCAGGCGCCCCACAGCTTCCCTCTGTTTTTGTTTTTTTTTTTCAGCGTTTTTTTATTTATTTTTGGGACAAAGAGAGACAGAGCATGAATGGGGGAGGGGCAGAGAGAGAGGGAGACACAGAATTGGAAACAGGCTCCAGGCTCTGAGCCATCAGCCCAGAGCCTGACGCGGGGCTCGAACTCACGGACCGCGAGATCGTGACCTGGCTGAAGTCGGACGCTCAACCGACTGCGCCACCCAGGCGCCCCACAGCTTCCCTCTGTTTTGAGAACACAGTTTCCGTGTCTGATTCTCCACTCAAGCACCCCACCCCCACCAGTCTGAGTTAGCAGAGTCTCACTGCACCTTGAATTCGCCTTCGGTGTTGGTCCCCTGACTAGACTGGAAACACCATGAGGGCAGGGGCGTGTGGGTTTTGTTCATCATTCTGGCCCAGTACCGAGCACAGTGCCTGGAGCATGGTGGGTACTCGATATATGTCTGTTGAAAAGGTGACTGGATGTACCACGTAGTTCATAGCTGACACTTGGTTACACACTGTCTTGTGTTACCTTTTGCCTTTCACTAATTGTACCAATCAGTTCTCGAACGTTTTGACCCTAGGCAACATGTTGTCTCTTCTTTTCTGCATCTCCCACAATGGTCAGCCAGTAGTCCATGTTCAAGGAATGTTATTGACTAATAGGTTATGGGCATTTTCCACATTAAATTTCCTGCATTGTGGTATAGATAACTAAAAATGCAATTATGTGTCGAGTGTGTAAGTTGTTATAAACACTTTCTGCTGATTGGCAAGGTCAGTAATAACCAAACGTAGACACAATCTTACCTATGGGATTTGGGCCTCAAAAGAAGAAATTCAACTGTGATATAAATATCTCCCTCACAATCTGAGTTTACTGATTTTGGAAACAGTCTTGCTGTAAGACTTTGAAGGACTGGCTGTGTTCGGTTTACTGTGGGGTGAGTGCATCATCCATTGAGGCATATTTAAACACGCACAATCCCATCTGTTGTCATAACAACTCTTAGAATTTGGCCAAAGGAATTGATTTGCTATCATTCTTTCCCATGATGTGGCTTGCCTGCAGCTCCTTGCCCAAGGTGGCATTTGTACAGATGAGCAGTGATAAAAATCTTAATGGGATACTTGGGGGCAGTTTTTTTTTTTTTTTTTCCAGTGACTTTCACAACTGGTTCTTTGACCCACTGGGTTTTCAGTTTTCTGTGTCCAGTCCTTCTGATGGAGTTTTTTCCCTACCACATTGTTTTCCAGGATCGGCAGACCTTGATGGCATTGCAAATATTTTCGGCATAATTAATAGTCGTTTATTTTTCTACTTTCTCTCAACTGCCTTTTGCAGACAAGAAGCCCCAAACTGTCTCACAGTCCTCAACCTCCCAATCTGGGCGACCCTGTCGAGCATTTATCAGAGACGTCTGGTGATTCTTTGGAAGCCATGTCTGAGGGAGAAGTTCCAAGTCCTTTTTCCAGAGGCAGCCGAACTCGAGCGAGTCTCCCGGTGGTGAGGTCAACCAACCAGACGAAAGAAAGATCTCTGGGTAAGCCTCGGTGGGCAGTTTCTGATGCCTTTTTATTACTGCACGTATATATTTTTATGCTTCTGAGCACACATCCTTGCATCCGAATATTAATTAGATCTCGTTTTGTCATAACACAAGTCCTAGGGAACTTCACTAATTTTGCATCAAGCTGAAGAAACAGCACGTCCAAACTCGGGCTAGGCCCCATGACTGTTAGTGACAGCCGTAAACACAGGGCTGTTTCTCCCACCAGCACAGGGGGCGTGTGTTTGGTATCGCTTTTCCTTTCAACAAGCTTTTAGGGAAAGCAGAAGGATTCTATTGTTCTGCCTTCACCAACGATCATTTGCTTTTTTAGACTGGAAATTCACTTTCTATCTTGCTTTGCTTTAGAAGAAGTTTTTGGTCGTTTAACAAAGTGTACAGGCCGTAAGGATTTAGACCTCTCTGCCCATTTCATAAGCTTAACCTGCCATTTTAAGATTCCAGGTCAGTACGTGTTTTTGCAGATAGATGAGGTCATGGGGTAAGAGTGGACAGGGACAGAATCAACCCACAAACGGCTTCAGGGCTGGACCCTGCAGAAAATAGCTAAATTATGCCACATAAAACCTAGCAGATACCTTGCTTGAAGGAGAAAAGAGCAGAAAGCTGTGAGGAGGAATCTCAATTTTGTTCCCCTGGTTGCAGAGGATGAGAAAACTGGTTTCAGACATTGTGCTGGCTGTCCTTTAAAAGAAACCAAACTATTGGGGCGCCTGGGTGGCTTGGTCAGTTAATCCTCCGACTTCGGCTCAGGTCATGATCTCACGGTCCGTGAGTTCGAGCCCCGCGTCGGGCTCTGTGCTGACGGCTCAGAGCCTGGAGCCCGTTTCAGATTCTGTGTCTCCCTCTCTCTCTGCTCCTCCCTTGTTCATGCTCTGTCTTTCTCTGTCTCAAAAATAAATAAACGTTAAAAAAAAAAAAAAGAAACCAAACTATTATTATTTGCATTATCAATGCTACTTTTTTACATTAAATTGTGTATAGTTCCTCTTAGGTTAATAATGCAGGTTTTATTTTTACAAATTATATTTGTAATTTTACAAATTACAGAAGAAAATTACAAAACATCTGTTTTTATCTTTTCTTGGTTTGTTTTTTGTTTTTTGAGGTCCCATAGTTAGACAGCAGAAACAGGCCTCCATTTCCTATCAACCTCACATACAGGTGAAGGAATGGGCCACGTAGGGGGACCCTGGGCCTGGACAGTGTCCAGACGACACAGGCTTCCACACCAGCACGCGGTTGGGGTGCTCCAATCTGGATGACAGCGCTCCGTGCTTTACCCCCACCGAGTTTGTGCCCATCGGGGAGGGGGGATTTCTCTTTTGTGCTTTGCAGGAAATGAGTGAGGTTCAGGTCTCTGTAAAGATAGCCTGTGCTTTGCAAAATAAAGCGAAGATAAGAAATGCCTGTGCGCCTTCCTCCATACCTGGGGAACACTGAGCCTGCTGGACAGGGCATCCTTTGTCTGGCTGGCAGGACTTTCCTCCAGCAGCCAGGCACAGCTGGCAGTGCAGGTAGATCCTGGCTGCGTTCAGGAAGCAAGTGGGGGCAGAGAAGCTGCAGGGACCAGGAGCTGCCTTGCCCTATGAACAGCTGAGGGTGGCTGGTGTTTTCTCGTGAGGTGGCCGTGCTTCTCTGCAAGGGGCTCGGTTTTCCTGAGCACACCTTGCTCTGACGTTCTGGCGAGTGCAGAGTCACGGCAGATTAAAAAATGTATCCAAGGTGTTTATTCTTCCAGCTCCACAAGGCACTTTTTGGCCTGTGAGCTTTACAACTCTCGGGCAGAAACAAAGGAATACAGTGAGCAGAGAGGAGAGCAATGAGAAGTTGGCTCAAGCAAGCAAGGGGAGCCATGGTTCCAGAAAGGAGGCTGGCGCAAGGCCAGAAGCGTTGGCTCTGCCCTTGGCTGCCTCTTGGTGGCCAATTTGGGAATGTCCTCCTAGCCGCACCTGGCCTTGTGGCGTCATTCAGTTGAGCCTGGATGGGAAATAAACAGGAAAGTGTGAGTCAGGGAGAGTCTAAACACAATCTCCCTGCCGGGGACCTTGCTCAGCCTTGTGTTCGGGAAAATCCCTAGTGTGCCTGGCTTTATTTAATATGCACACAAAGGCTCCGGGAAGAGCGGGTCCCCCAGAGAGCCCAGGACCAGGAGCAGTGGGTGGCCTCCAGCACTTGGTGGCGGAGGAACGTGGTGATGACTCCACGGATGGGGGACCCAGCCGCAGCCTCCGGCAGACCCAGCGCCGGTGCCATTTGGAAGCCCCGGTTAACTTTGGGGATCTGTGCACTGTCACTTTACATGCCTCTGCAGAACTTTCAGATCTCTCCCGGAGCCCTGGCGATCCTGTCTTTATTTAAAATTGTCATAGTTTGTCCCTAGTGGATTTTTGCACTGATTTTGGGTTTTAAAAATTTCACATGAAAATATTGTTTATCCTGATTGCTGACTTTGGGGAGGCCCCTTAAATTTTGCACCCAAGGATAGTGCTTCTCTCTCCTCACCCCAGGACCCGTCTGTGGAGGCCAAGCTTCTGCACCTGGACAAGGAATCACTGGAGAGGAGGCTTCCCCCAGCTCAGGCAGCACCAGGAAGAGACCTGGGCTCCTTGAGAGTGGGGGCCAGGAGCACGCAGAATCCTCAAACCACTCTCGCTCCCTGGAGGGCACGAAACCTGCTCTCACTTCAGGCAGCCTGTGCCTGGAGATAAACTTGCCTGCTTAATCATTTTTCCACCCGACTAATTCCTCCTTTCCATTACTTTAGCATATTCAAGGGATGAGAGGAGCCCAGGGGGGCTGGGCACGGTGCTTGGTGGACGTCGTGTGTCACAGAGGCTTTCAGAAGGCGTGGAGGAGAGACAAGGGGGGGAGAGGACGAGGCGTTGTTCAGCACAGGGAAGTTAGATATGCTGGTGTCTGCATAGCACTCTCCCTGCACGCAGGATGCAGGCTTCCCATCGGGGAGGGGACTCTGGGACTGCAGGCACGGCCCGATGACAGCAAAACCCACGAGCCCTTTCCCATGCTGAAGGCAAAGGTGGCCATTCTTGGAGATCTACAAAGCAGAAAGGTACATAGAGACATCTGCTCAGGGTCTCGGATCCATAACATGGTCAGGTTGCAACGATGGGCCAACTCTGTAGGTTCACTTCCCTGCCGCGCTCTACCCATCCGGAGCCGGGATGCACTCTTTCTCCATGGAACTCATGCCATTTCCCCTTCCCTCTCTCTTCGGTGAAAATAGAGAAGATGAGGAGAAAGGAAGTCCACAAAATAAAGTAAAAACCGCTCTGCCGTCGAGTTTTGGTTTTAGCAATAATTTCCGTGAAAAAATGTCCCGCTGATACTAGGTCTGGGCCTTAACGACGGAGCCATTTGCTTTTAATCATTGCTGTCTTATAAATGCCTGTCTGGAATGCGACCATGGGCAGGGGTTGATGTCTAGAGGCTCCACAGTCGGCTTTGGGGAAAGGGTAGCCACAAGATGTTCCCACCCTTCTGTGTGCCCTCAGGAATTTGAAAATAAAACTCCCGTGAAAATAAGAACAGCAGCAGCAACTTCCTCCTCGCTGCAGCCAGATGCCTTTGTTGACCATATTCTGAACGGTTAGCTGTGGAAAAGAGAGCTCCCATGCCAAGCCGGCAGCCAGAGACGTTGCCACTTCTGTAACAAACTGCCTTTTAAAGACTCAGCCTCGACAAACAAGAATGATTTTAAACGGCTCGGGAGGATTTTAGACTAATTGAGGGAGAATTTTCTCAGCGCGTGTGAATTCCTGAGCATCTCTGTGTCTGTTCTTTTATTCCAGAATGGTAACGGCGAGGGTGATCATTCTCTGAGAGTGATTTGAGGGGGGGACAAAGGGTTCATGGTTGCCGGAATCTCTGTTCCTGTGCACAAGAATGGGTAGGATGTTAGAGCAAAGGGTTGAGGAAACCGCCCCCGTCTACAAAGTGGAAAGCCAAGAAGGGTTGGGGCAGAGACTATAAGACTCATATTTGAGCACTTTACTGTTTCAGCATGAAGGCTTAGCCTGTGGATAGTTAAAATCAATGTCAGACAAATGCAAAGAAGTAATGCTCTACAGAGTAAGTGAAACAGGTATGAAATTTGTTGTCCCGAGCACCAATGATGATGGAGATATAATGTAAAAACAAAAAATTACAAAGAGAGTTTTGTAGCAAGTCAATTGGTTCTGGGGCACACTCCTGATCTTTTTAGGGTGCGACCAAAGGAGAGTATTTTCTCTAGCATGGAACTAAGCCGACAGGCGTGGGTGGGTATGGTGGCTGGCTGGCATTGTCCACTCCTACCTTCTACTGTGCTACAATGCAGAGTCGTTCTGGAATATCCAGTGCTCTGTCTGGGTTCCACCAGTAGGGACCAAGGCACATATGAAAGCTTTTGGCTTTTCTTTAGGATCATTTGTCATTATCCCAGGGTGTAGTCACTAAAGCTAGTGTTTAGAATCAAAGTGCAAGGCACCCCTTTTTCTGGTACCTAGGGCTCAAGTGTGGCCTGAATCGTTGATGGTATTAACAGCTTACTGCTCAAGGCAGCAGGGGCTTTGGAGTCTTAGCCATCCAGGGTGGCAGGAAGCTTCCTCGTTGTCAAACGGGTTCTGTGGTGTCCCAGCTCTACAGTGGAGATTCAGTTCAGTGGTTGTGCAAACCATTCAATACGTCAGTTTTTGCTTAAATTAGCCGGAGCTGGTTCAGGCTCTGCAAGTGAACCCTGACTGATACAAACCCTGATTCCTGTGTTTGCAGAGAAAAGGTAGTGCTTCCTGTTGTGTGTTTCAGAAAATATAATTACCAGTAGATACAAACTGATGACTTCTAGAGACTTGGCAGTAAACTGAAGAATGACTTGGAGACAGGGTTTTTCAACTGTGTTCCCTACAATTCTAGAGTTCTGTGGAGTTTTCTCTGCCATAAAGATTGTAGTTTTATGTAAGATTTCGTTTGAAAATGAGCTGTGCTAAACTGCTAACATACACACACACACACACACACACACACACACACACACAGAGTAAAAACATTAAATAGACCAGGGGTTTGGGGGAAGGAAAAAAAGGAAAGAAAGAAATTACGAAGAAATTTCCTCTATACAACAGAAGTCCTTGAATACTTTAATTTGACTATATTGGGTGAGTCAAAAGGATTGCCTCTTACTTTTCTTGCTGCACTTGATGTAATGAATGTCCTGAAAGGTAGTTTTTGTAAACTGAGTCAATCTTTTTTTTTCTTTAATGTTTATTTATTTTTGAGAGACAGAGACAGAGTGTGAGTGGGAGAGGGGTAAAGAGAGAGAAGGAGACACAGAATCCGAAGCAGGCTCCAGGCTCTGAGCTGTCAGCACAGAGCCCGACGCGGGGCTCAAACTCACAGTGAGATCATGACCTGAGCCGAAGTCGGAGGCTTAACCGACTGAGCCATCCAGATGCCCCAGAACTGAATCAATCTTTAAGCTAAGAAAAAAATGGGTTTGTGGGAATATTTCCAGAAATCCTCTGGTATAGTGGAGCGTGGTTTTGTGATGTAAGTATGGGTTTTCATACATGAGGTTTTCTGAAAGAAGGAAACTTCTTTCCTTATTCAAGTTTACCCTCTTGGCTCTCAATTCACCCGTAAGAAAGAATGTTCTTGTAAAAGATTACTGTGTAGATTCATGGTTTGTTTGTGCTTATTTTGAAAAGATAAAGTTCATCAGATGCCTTTCGAAATCTCTTGCTATTAACTCCTGGGTTGAAACCCTGTAACAGATTTCTCAGACTTTGAAGAAAGTGTCTAGTTAATATGATACCTGAGGAGATCCAGGCCCTTGAACAATATCTTGAGGATACTTTACAGACCGGATGCAGGTCAGGAGAGCCATCAACAGAGGCGAATAGAAGATTGATTCATTCTAAGGGTCAGAGCCCTCCCAGGCCACCGTTACTTTACAGGGTCTGTCGTTGGTAGGTCGTAACGATGAGGGGTCCTGGAGACTTGAGGTCTGCTGCTTCTGTCTCCTCCTCTACAGCTGAGGTGTTGCTAACCCTGAATTACAGGTCACTTTTTTGGAAAGTGTACATAAAACGTTTCAATACTGCAGGTGAAGCTATGGGGTTAGATAACTAGATAGGTGACTTAAATTTCCAAAGCTATTTCAGGACATCAACCTGCCAGTAAGCCAGTGTGAAATCTTTCTCTCTGTCTGTCACAGCTGTGATACCCCATCCTAACCCAGACTCCTAGGTAATGTTTTTGCTTTTTTTCTGATGTAAAAAATACTCTTATTCAAAAAAGAACCCTTCATCAGATTTCATAAGACAACACAAGAAAGTGTGGCAAGTTTTATCTGTTATTTATACCTCTCCACATCCAAAATAGATTTGATTTGGCTCATTCAAAGACAATAAAAGTATATAAGAACCATTAAAACAAGAATTAACACAAGTAGCAGTTGGGCACAATATGTGTGCCAGAAAAATTAAGATAGGGATAATTGCTATAATTGCAGCAAAGACAAAAAAAGAAGATAAAATGAGAAATGTACTGAGTCAAATGGATTTCATTATTTAAGACGAGGTGTATACCAGTTCATTAGAAAAAAAAAAAAAAAGAGTCTAAAGCACTATAACCCAAGAAGTCCTGCATCTTAATGTCGTTGACAACGTATTATGTAATAGTTGTATTTAATAATGGCTGTCTTATGAAAAGGTTTTTCATACAGCTACGTCCTTACATAACAAGTCAAAATCCCGGGACCCAGTGTGAAGCCTTGTTGGTAGAAGGCACATTTTCTTGGACTCTAGATTTCTGGTGATCTAATCTGGTACATGGAAAGAGTTGATAGAGTCTTGACAGTTGAGCTGGCCCTTAAGTGATTGGCTGTTGACTACTCGTTGTCTCTTCGGGGTACATAACTGTAGCTAGAGAGGAAAATTTGAGGGGCATGTCACTACTGAAGGCTTGAATGACAAAAGAGCCTTAGAGAAGGAATCTCTCCCACGAAGACAAAATTCCAAATTTTTAATGTGTTCTAGTCATACTGGCTGTTACTCTGTACTCTCTCCAGGAATGGGTTTGGAAGTATCTGGATTCAGATGATGTACTCTGATATGCGCTGCTACGTTTTGGTTGGAATCAGAGATGAGAGACATCAAGAGATGTTGCCTGAACTACGTATGGCGGGGGGAGAGATTTAGTTTTCTGTTTTCCTCTGCCATAAAAACTCGATGAAAATCTGTTGACTCTGTCTCGTTACTTTTTGGTAAATGCGAGATTCGTTGCACACTTAGAAGTTTCTTGCCAAGTTAACGTGTTCTTTAAAAGCTGACTTTAAAAAAAATTTAAAAATTAAAAAAAAAATGTTTTTTAATGTTTATTTATTTTTGAAACAGAGAGAGACACAGCATGAGCAGGGAAGGGGCAGAGAGAGAGGGAGACACAGAATGTGAAGCAGGCTCCAGGCTCTGAGCTGTCAGCACAGAGCCCGACGCGGGGCTCGAACTCACATACCGCGAGATCGTGACCTGAGCCGAAGTCGGACGCTTAACCGACTGAGCCACCCAGGCGCCCCAAAAGCTGACTTTAAAATATAACCAACCCTTTGTGCTCATCTAATTCTATAAGAATTCCCACACATTTTTTTTTTGCACCAGCTTTTAAAGAATATTCTATGAAATACCAAAAACAATATTGAGATGTAAGCCAGGTTTATGTCATACCCTCAAGTAGAATTCCATCCGTGGTGCTGTCATTCTAGCAGTGGCCTCCAGAGGGCTGCCCACTGACATCTGGAAACAGATTTTAGGCAGCGTCTGTATTTCAGGCAGAGTATAAGAACACAGGAAGGTACCCGTTCTGCATTGCTAGAGGGTAGACATATGTCTTCTTTGGTAAAGCAACTGGTGAATTCCTATGCAGATTTCTTGAGTTAGCTCTGGGATATGGCATTACAACTAAAAGGCCTCTAAATCTGGAGATGATGTTTTATGTGGACCACCAGTGGACTCGTTCTCTCCATCCAGAAATTGCTTTGGAGCCCCAAGCCACCACTGTGATGGTCTTTACCATCATATGTCAGTCCGAACCACTCTCCTAGGGGCTGTTATTGGCCAAATCATACCCCGCCTGCTCCCCCTTCCAAATTCATATGTTGAAGTTCTAACTCCAGTATCTCACAATATGACCTTTTGGACATGGGGTCTCCAACAAGTTGATTAAGTTAAAATGAGGTCACTAGGGGCATCTGAGTGCTCAGTCTGTTAAGCATCCAACTTTGGCTCAGGTCATGATCTCACGGTTCGTGGGTTCGAGTCCCACATCGGGCTCTGTGCTGACAGCTCAGAGCCTGGAGCCTGCTTGGGATTCTATATCTCCCTGTTTCTCTGCCCCTCCCCTATTCCTGCTCTCTCTCTCTCTCTCTCTCTCTCTCTCTCAAAAATAAATAAACAGTAAAAAATTTTTTAAATAAAAAAATAAAGTGAGATCATTAGACTGGGCCCTCATCCAATAGAACTGATGTCCTTATAAGAAGAGGGGTAAGGACATAGACAGGTATGGGAAGACACAGGGAGAAGATGGCATCTGTAAGCCAAGGAGAGAAATCTCAGAAGGAAACAGCTCTCGATCTCAGCCTTCTAGGCTCCAGAACTGTGAGAAAATAAATTTCGGTTGTGAGCCCCCAAGTCTGTGGGACTTTGTTATGGCCGCCTAGCAGACGGATATAGGGGCTTGGGACGCCCTTCTCTTTCCTATTGTTTTCTCATTTGAGAGGACAATCAGCCTTATGGCAGTTGTCACAAACTTTAAGTGTTCCTTTCTCCCAGACAGGAAAATGAGGTTTGTCAAGTTTTCTGTTTATTTTGGTTTGGTTTCATTTTAGCCTCTGCAACCTTTGCGCAGTGCATTGACTTGGTGTCCGCTCAGCAGTACGAGCGGAAATTTAAAAACCTTTGGTACCGATTCAACTTCTGTTCCTACTTTTCTGTTTGTCATCTCCTGAGCCCCCTCCTCAAGTTTGGGAAACGAAAGTTGTTTGACATCTAACTGATTTCACTGTATCCCATCAAGAAAAGCTCCTGATTTCATCACGCTGAGTTTGAGTTCTAGAAAATTTGGCTAATGTCATTAGAAATGATATCCCCGCCAGCTTTTCACTTTTAGGCTTTTTCTAAGGTGTTAATTGGCTTTCATATATCTCTGGCTACATGGCTCCCAGTAACGTAAAGCTAAACACGATCAAAATAAATCTTTCCTTCCCCCCGCCTTCCACAAGTTTTGCTCACTCCCCAGTTTTTTTTTCCTCTATTTATGTATTTATGCATTTATTAAAACTCTATTCAGTTTCCAGCACTGTTAAAGGTACCCGGGTGAGTTATTTAGAAACTGTATGAAATCTGGTTCTTGTATTTAAGGGGATTTCAGTATAACTAAAGACACATGGTACCCATGTCAGGACTTGAAAATAAATCAGACTACCCATATGAAGCTGCACGGACCCCGGCCATGCTGCCTCCCGCCTGCATGAGTGGTCTGGTCTGCCCGTGCTTCTCTCTTCGCCTGGATTCGGTTCCTTCCTCCTGGCACCACCATACCCGCATGGCCCCCGCCCCACTTCACTCAGACCTCTGCTCAGACGGTGCTCATCAGGGTGCGCTTCCCTGAGGGAGACAGCACCCACCCTGCCAGTCTCTGTCTGCTTAGCCTGATGTATTCTTTCTCATGACACTTCTCATTGAGGACAGTGGTTCTCACGCGTTAGCAGAGAACTTGTGAGGAGAGGTGTCTGGCTCTACCTTTTGGGGTTCTGATCCAGTGGATCTGGGGCAGGACCCGGAAATCGGCAGCTCTAACAAGTTTCCCGGGTGATGTTGCTGTTTCTGATGCGGATCACTGAGTTAGGGTCCTAGGATGCCCTAGGAAAGAAATAGAGTGAATTCACAACATAGCACCACATGAAGGCATTTTAATCAGTCCTCGGTAAGGGATGGAAAGTAGTCATTATATTTTGGCAGGAGAATATGGAGACTTGAAATGTCTGCCCTGGATAATGTCCTGAAATTAGGGTATTCAATCCCAGCACACATTCACCAGCAGGGCCCTCCCAGGAAGTCTGGGAATATGTGTCCTTCCCACCGTGAGCTGCAGAGCATCTTGTTCATTAAGTCTGTCTCACCTTTGACTCTGTGCTGTTTCTATTTTTGGCCCCCGTCTTATCCCTGAACCAGCTTATCATCCCCCATCTTGACACGCTTAGAAATGTAGGTAGGTTCAACAGTGGAAAGGTGGCCGACCTTTTCACTGGACTGCACGCCCCCTTTGTACACATGCCCCAGTTTCTGAAACTCAGGTATTTCCCTCCCCAGTGTCCTCCCCTTGTCTGCTCCAGGGGAGGTCAGCCCAGCCATGGTCAGTTAGCACCCAGATGTTGATATTGGTCCTGGTCTTGACAAGGCAGAGGCAAATGAATGAGGCCAATGCAGCTGAAGATTTTCCCTGGGAGGAAAGTTCCTTTGGAACAAGATGCGTTATGCTTTGGTTCGGCAGTTAGTTTGGTTTTGCATGATTGTGGAGTTACATATTTTCCTATGCTTCCATTTGCCTTCATAAGAAAAGTCAAGTAATGTAGGAGCCTTTTGTAAAAGAGTTCAATGTAACAAGTACATATTAAATACCTGCGGTGCACATGGTGTTATATTAGGTAGGAAGAAAGAAAGTCATTCTTTTAGCAAATACTTACTGAGTTCCTACATAGGCACTCTTGGGCGCAATCCACAAAAGAGTCACAACCCTCTGATCTTCTGGAGCTTCTATTCTGTTCGTTGAGGCAGATGGCAAACAAATAAGATACACAATAGATGGTATAAATGCTATGGAGAAAAATAAAATAGAGGCACGGGTACAGGGAGTGCCAAAGAGAGGAAGGCATGAGAGCTGCTGTTTTAAAAAGGATGGACAAGGAGAGCGTCACTGAACGACTGGCATTTGAGCCATGACCTGGAGTGTGTGGAGACGTGTAAGCCACCTAGATACCTGGGGGAGGAGAATTCCAGGTGGAGGCAGCAGCCAGCGCACCGGATCCAAGCAAGAACATGCCTGCAGCCTTCAAGGAACAGCAAGGAGAACCACTGTGGTTGGAGTTGCCCAGTAAGACAGGAGGAGGGAATGAGGTTGGAGAAGCAGTGGGGACTGGATAAAGTAGGCCTTTTGCAACACGCAAAGCTTTGGCTACACTGGCCATATCAGAATGGAAATGGCTGATTGCAGAAGTATAAGCAGTGGGTTCTCTTGAGTTCTGAAGATTGGCTTCTGGCTCCTGGGTTTGGAACAGACCCAAGGGGGCATGGGCAAAGTTGGGAGACCAATTTGAAGTCTGGCTTCGGTCTAGGGAGATGAGAGTGTTAGCAAAGGAAGTGGTGAGACGACTTTGGATTCTGCAGGTGTTTTGAAATTAGAGTAAGATGGTTTCCTGCCATCCAAGTTTGCGTTCTAATGGAGGAGGCATACGGACAAGAAAGCCCGAATGCAGCTGCCATCGTAGTAGCTAAAACTTGCTAAGTACTTACTCTGTGCCAATGAACACATACTCTATGCCAGGCCGTATCTAATATGCTGAGCAGCAAAGCCAGGATTTGAACCCTGGCAGTCTGTCTCCAGACCCACATGCTCAACTACTATACTATACTATAGTATACTATACTATACTATACTATACTGAAAAGAGAAAGAAAGGAATTCCAATTTTGATAACTTGGGAAGTTTTTAATGAAAAGTAGCATTTGAAGTGGACTTGAGTGTTGAAGAGAAGTTTGTCTGTTGGAAAAAGGATGGACCTTTTATGAGGGCAGTAAGCAGAATCATAGATACCATGCATTGAACGCTTGAACTTCCTCTACAAGCTGGACTGGAGCCATCCTGGTGCACTTCTGTCTACAGTACTCACCCCTGTCCCCTGCCATTCACACCTGTAGCTATGGTGTCCTCTCCCCCTCAAAAAAGAGCACTGAGTATCACAGAGGTATAGTGATACCACAGATGGTGTAGTGATTAGGGCCACCTCATCCGGACTCCATTACTTACCCGGTATGTGAGTTTGGGGGAGCCCCTTCCGTAAAGACGTACCTCTAGAATAATTGTAAAGGACAACTGAGGTCATATAAGTAATGCTGTTATTGTGGTGCCTGGCATATAGTAAGTACTCTGTCAGCTAACTGATGTTCATAACGATGACCTGAGTAATACATTAAAATGTCAATTACATTTTTCTTTTCTCAGGTAAGATATTATGGATTCCATTTAGAAATACTTACATCAAAACGGTGAAAATCAAAACATTTCCCGTTGGAGAGCTCTTAGCTTCTAACTTTATTTATCCACAGAGTTAATTAAAGGGATCATCTCAGCTTTTCCCCAATCCAAAATAGATGCCCCATCATTGCTCTTTGACATTATATTTTGCTTGCTCGGTTAGCGGTTATTTCACAGTAATTCCATTTTAGGCTGGCTGCTTCCTGACAGTCTCTACCTGCATCAGTCATGTGCCTTTTTTTTTCTTTTTTCTTTTTTCTTTTCAGCTTTATTAAGGCATAGTTGAAAAACCAAATCGTAAATACCAACTGTAAATTATTTAACGTATATATCATGATGATCTGATACACATATGGATTGTGAAAGAACTCCCCCCCTCTCAGAAAGTGATACATCTTTCACGTCACTTATATCTCTTTGTGTATGCGAGAACATTTAAGCCATACCCTCTTAGGAAATCTCAGTTACACAAGACAGTGTTAGCTGTTGCTGCCATGTTAGGCATTAGATCCTTAGACCTTATATATCTTATAGCTGAAAGTTCATACCTTTCTGTCAATCCTTCCCTATTTCCCTCACCCCCAACCCCTGGAAACCACTTTCTAGTCTGTTTTTAAGAATTTGTCTTTTGCTGTTTGGCTTCTTTTAGTTAGTATAATGTCCTCAAGATCCATCCATGTTGTTGCAAATGAGATTCTCCTTCCTTTTTTTTTTTTTTTTTTTTTTATGGCAGAGGAACGTGCCATTAAGTCACGTGCCTTTAAATTACACTTTAGTCTACTTTAGTCTAGGAGCACCTGGGTGGCTCAGTCGGTTGAGTGTCTGACTTCAGCCCAGGTCGTGATCCCGTGCTTCGTGGGTTCGAGCCCCCCATCAGGCTCTGTGCGGACAGCTCAGAGCCTGGAGCCTGCTTCAGATTCTGTGTCTCCGTCTCTCTGCCCCTCCCCCACTCTGTCTCTCTGTCTCCCAAAAATAAACACTTAAATTAAAAAAATAAATAAAAACTAAATTACACTTTAGTCTATACTGTTTTTGGATTTTGCCTCGCAGGCAACTGCCCCCATTCACGATGCTCCCTCTTTATTTGCTTGTTAGACATCATCTCGAAATTCTAGGTTCCATTCCATGTTCCATTATTCTTCTGGAGCCATCTCTTTCAGGTCCTCTGTTCTTCAGTTCTAAGGGTGTGACCCAGGCATCCCAGCAGGGAGACAGTTGGTGTTAACTTGAATGTGAGTAGTATTTCAGAAAGAATCCAGAACATGTAGAAGTTATGTTTGCAGGGAGATTCTTAGGTCGAGATCTTAGGGAGATTCTAGCAATATGGCAAAGGTAAAGGAATGTAGAGTGCCAACAGTCCCCTTCTTCCTACAAACACATGGAAACATAAGATAAAATATAATAATAACAGCAGAAAATGAATACATGGCCGAGTTTGAAATAAAGGAAAGGAACTCCCCAGCTTCCAGAAGTGAAGAAGAGTATCAAAGTAGAAACGACAGTGAGCACAGATATTTCAGAAGTGGGTATTGCTCTCAGGCATTTGGGCTAGGACTCTGACATTTACATAGCAACAGGAAAATGAACAGAAAAACACACTATGGCCCCTACAGAAATAGGCCAGGGGTTCAGATAGGTGGGCATTTAATAAGATGGGAGGGGGTAGGGAGAGACCTTACTTACAGCCCAGGAAAACAACAACAAAGTTTACACTCTGACCCCAACATTGGTGAGAAATAAAGTGTTGTTTCTCAGAGAAACAAAAGCCTTAGACATGAACCACGCATAGGGAAGGAGCCTAAACTTATTCTAGTGGCATTTGGGGAGAATCTCCAAGTATATCAGTCAGCATAGGCTAGGTAATGCTTCAGTAACAGACAATCCCCAAATCTCAGTGGCACCTGGGACAACCAGTGTCTATTTATTGTTCAAATTGCTGCCCACTGCAGGTTGGCAGAAGCCTCTGCCTTTCTTGGCCCCCCAAGGACCCATGCTGATAGAGGCTCCTTTTCAGCGTGTCACTAAAGGAGGAAAGGGGAGCCTGACAAGTCCTGCTGTAGCTCTCCAAGCTTCTGCATGCAGTGGTAGTTCAGTTAAAAGTCAGCACAACCCTGTGCTCAACTTCAAAAGGGACAAAGGAGGTGCAAGCCATCAATGTGCCTAGAAAAGAAGTAGACTATTTGTGGGACAATACCAATGACAAGCAACGCAAACCTATAAATTCACTTAGAAATGATCAGGAACACCAGAATCCCTCAAGCGGGTTTTTCAACTGAGGAGAGAAATGATCCACTAGAATATAAGTCTTAGGAAATCTCACAATCTGAGGAGAGATAGAAAAGAAAAGAAAAGAAAAGAAAAGAAAAGAAGAAAGAAAGAAAGAAAGAAAGATCAAAAGGCAATTCAGAGGCAGCATAAAACAGCCGAGGACATCAATGTCTAATAGGTACTCCACAAGACAAGACTAGTAATAATTGGGAGAAGACAATAATAGGAGATATAGAAAATGAGAATTTTTCTAAAATTGAAGACAGACCTGAGCCTTCAAGTTGAAACACCACACAAAATCCCAAGCAAAATTTAGAGGAAAAAAATCCACACGTAGGCCCACTGTCGGCAAACTTCAGGACATCAGATGTCGAAAGCAAATCTTTACCACAGCCAGAGAGTAAGGACAGGTTATCTAAAAAGAAAAGAAAACTTGACAGCAGCATACTTTTACAAGTCAAGAAGTCTGAAAACAATGGAATAATATCTTCGAAATCCTGGGGGAAAGATCACTTTCAACCAGTATTTCATTAACTGGCAAAATTTTCACTTAAGGGTGAGGGCCAAAAGAAGACGTGTTCAAATAAAATAAAGAGAATTTCGCATTTACAGAACTTTGGCTGAAAGAACTAGTAACAGTGTATGAAATGAAGCACAACCAAGTGATTTATTCCAGGTATGCAAGGCCATTGCAACATTTGAGGTTCAGTCGATGTAAGGTACCATATCAATAGGCTGAAGAAGAAAAATCGTATGATCATACCAATTGACACAGAAAAAGCATTTGGAAAAAATCTAGTACCCATTCATTATTTCAAAAAATAAATCAAAACTCTCAGCAAACTAGGAATAGAGGGAAACTGTCTCACCTCATAAAGACCATCTGCAAAAACCTACCAGCTAACATCATACTTAATGGTGAAAGATTGAATGTTTTCCCTCTAGGATTGGGAACAAGGAAAGAATGTCCAATGTCACCACTCTTAATCAACATAATTCTGGAAGTTCTAGCGCATGCAATAGATAAGAAAAAGAAACACAAGCCATGCGACTTAGAAAGGAGAAATAAACTGCCTCTGTTTCCAGATGACATTATCTAATAGAAAATCTGAAAGAATGTAAAAAAAAAAAAAAAAGCAAATAAAACACTTCATAGAAGTAATAAGTGAGTTAGCAAGGTCACAGCATACAAGATCAACACACAAAATCAATTGCATTTCTGTGTTCTAACAGCAAACAAATGGAAGGCAAAATGAAAAACACAAGACTGTTTACAACCGCTCCAGAGAAAATGAAACAATTACAAATCTAGTAAAACATGTATGCTGAAAATTGCAATGTATTGATGAGAGAAACCAGAGACCTAAGAGTTGAAGAGACATACTGCTTTCATACATTGGAAGATTCAGTTCTCCTCCCAAATTGATCCCTTGGTTTAAAACAATTTCTATCAAAATCACAGCAAGATTTTTTTTAGCAGATTCTAAAATGTATGTTAAAAAGGTAAAGGAGCTAGAATAACTAAAACAGTTTTGGCCAAGAAGAATAAAGAGGGAGGAATCAGTTTACCGATTTCAAGTCTTTACCTTATTTTAAGTCTTACCATAGAACTACAGCAATCAAGATTGTGTGGGATTGGCAGAGAGATAGACACAAAGATCAATGAAATAGAATAGAGACTCCAGAAATACACCCACACAGTTATGCCCAACTGATACTGATCAAATTGCAAAAGCAATTCAGTGGAGGAAAGATAGTTTTTCCAACAAATCATGTTGGGGCAATTGGACATCCACAGGCAAAACCCAGGACTTTAACCTAAGTCTTGCACCTTATACAAAATTTACTTGAAATAGATCACGGACTTAAATGTAAAATGTAAAATTATGAAGCCGTTAGGAAAAAGAGGAAAGAGTATTCAGAACCTCAAGTTTTGTGAAGAGCTGTTAGCCATCACGCCAAAAGCATGATCCATGAAAGCAGAAGTTGATAAAATGGACTGCCTCCTAAAAAGACCCTATCAAGAGAATGAAAAGACAAGCTGTAGTTGGGGAGAAAAATCTCTGTAGTCACACAACCAAGAAAGGACTAGTATCTAGAATATATAAAGAATTCTCAAAACTTAGTAGCTAAAAATCAAACAATCCAATTGGAAAATAGACAAAAAAGTCAAGAAGAGACATTTCCCTGAAGAGGATGTACAGATAGTAAATAAGCAGAGGAACATATATTCATCATTTGCCTTTTGGAAAATGCAGACTCAAACTGCAGTGAAATATCACCCCCCACACAGAGTGGTTAAGATGATAAATAATGATAACACCAAATGCTGGCGAGGATGTAGAGAAACTGGGTCACTCATATATTGCTGGTGGGAATGTCAAAGGGTACAGCCTCTCTGAAAAACAGCCTTACAGTTAATTTTAAAATGAAAAATAGACTTACCATATGACCCAGCAATTGTACTCTTTGGCATTTATCTGAGAAATATGAAAGCTTAATGTTCACCCAGAAACTTGTATATGAATGTTCACAGCAGCTCTGTTTGTAATGGCCAAAAGCTGGAAACTACCCAAGCATCCTTCTGTGGGTGCCTACTTAAACAGATGAGGTACGTCCACGCCGTGGAATTCTACTGCAGTAAACAGGGACACGCTACTGATATGCACAACAGCTTGGTTGTACCTGCAGGGGTGTGCAGAGAAAAAAAAGCCCCAAATTCTAAAGGTACTATTCCATTTATATAAAACACCAAATAGATAAAATCATAGAAATGGAGAACAGATTGGCAGTTGCCAGGGATTATGTATGGGGGGAGGTGACTAGGAAGGGGTAGCATGAGAGAGCCTTGTTAGGATGATACAGTTACATAGCACTGTTGAGTTAGTGGTTACATGCAGTTAAATTTTATAGGATAACCCATGCACGCACATGTGCGCACGCGCGCGCACACACACACACACACACACACACACACACACACACACAAGTGCATGTATAAATCTGAGTAAGCTCTGTGGGTTGTCCCAATTTCAATGACCCGGTTATTTCAATGACCTGGTTTTGTTGTTGTCTATACTTAAACAAAAGGTCAACATTGTTGGAAGCAGGGTGAAGGTGCATGGGACCTCCCTGCACATTTTTTTTTTTTTTGCAACTTTCTGTGAATCTATAATTACTTCAGAACAAAGGACAACAAAAAGGTATATATTTTGCCAAGAAGTGTCATAAACATAGGAGGAGGAGAAGGTGGACTGTATCCCGTGATGTTGAGGAAACAAACTAGTGAGCGTGGCTTTTTGGTAAAATCTAAATAAGCATCAGTCATAATGAATCATTTAAGAGAGTTAAGACCAAAGGAAAATAAAAATACCAGCTAGAAACTGGTCCAGAGAGTGTGATGAGAGTAGAAGCATTCTAAATCCTCGTACTGTTTCGGGAGGAGGATAGAAAACCATATATTTGAAATATCTTTATGATAAAAAGGTAGAATGGCATCTAAACCAACCCAAGTTCTTTTATTTCATACTAAAATCATCCACTGAACACCTGTTCTGTGTCTGGAAACCTACTGACATCACTAATTGCTGTCATAATCCTGAAAGAAGGATTGATGAAGAAACAGACTACGTGGGAGTGAGTCACATATGAACAGTCATAGCAGTAAGTTGTGAAGCCAGCATTTGAACCCAGGCTCCCTGACACTTGAAGCCTATGTTCTTTCAATTCCACTGTGCCCTGCTGTGCACAATGAATATTGAAATAGATTAACTTTCTGAAGAGAATGCCTGCAGTGTGTTTTGAAGGTGAAATATTTTTACCTTACATGGATTGAAATATGACCCATTTCCAAACTGTGGGCAAAACAGAAAGCTTTTGTCTTACCCATTGCATTTCATGGCCCAGCCTATGGGCAAAATCTACTGCAAAACAGAAAGCTTTCGTCTCTTGCCTTTTCCTTTGGCAGCTCTGAACAGTCGTTGTGAAGCCATGTGTCACGGGAGCTCATTCAACTGGTTGTGTTACTTGGGAGAATGAAGGGCAGTGGTTAATGTTCAAGTTTAATGTTTTCTCAGTAAACAAAGCATGGGCTTAGAAATGAATTTTCTTTTTCATTTTATCCTGCGCGGATGAGAAAAGGGAAGTAACATTTTGAAGATCGAGGAAAACACGTCTCTCCAACTATTAGTTAATTTCCCATCTGTAAACCTTGTTTCTGTTTCTCCTGATGCTAAAGCGGTCTGGAAGCCCAACGAGCCCTGATACATCCTCGTACACACGTATTCACAGAGTGTGCAGGGAGAATGCACGTACACATCGATGATAATAGGTGTTAGAGCTTTGTGGCTCATGTCTGTTGACAGGTTTGAATAAAAGGAACCGGAGGATTTGTCTCTGATCTATCTGGCTTTTTCTCCTTCTTTTAGCCAGGAATAAATGACTAAAGCTCTCCATTTTATAGGATTGAAAAGAAGGAGTACTTTTATCTTTACTTGAAACATTGTGCAGCAGAAGCTTCTATTTACTGGCTCATAAAAGATTTTATGCCGCATCTGTTGTACTTAGGATGACTATAGCGGATGTTCTAGAAAAAGATTTGAAATGTGTTGCCTCCTGAAGTTAGAATTATAATCAGGTGTATTACTGAACAATCCAACTTTCCTTAATGTGTACAGATTTCTCCACTGGCGGGAAGTACTGAAGAAAGCCGAGATAGAGCATTAAGCAAAATGTAGCCTGAAACTCTAAAAACATGTGTGATTGCCCACCCCTCTGTGTGCAGACTTCAGAACGTGTTTGCCCAGCTTTTACAGTAGTTTCATCTGATGAAACAACAGAAGCACCTGTCACGGGGCTGAGCTCAAAGCCTTCTATAAAAACATTGGGAACATTCTGATCTCAGCGTTACCATCCCTGCTCTGTCATGGAATACCTCAGAGACCCTACGCAAATCTCTTATACTTCCTAGGCCTCAGTTTCTTCGTCCATAAAATCCTGACCCATTTCCCAGGAGACCTGAGAGAAAGATCCAGCACTAGAAAAATGGTTGTAAAGAGAAGAATGCCTCCCGGAAAGTCTTAGTAATGATAGAGTAAAGGGCCATTGGTTTATTTCATGCTCTTGATAAAGCGAAGATAGCTATTGTTTTACCAAAGAAAAACCAAAAGGCAAGTGCCAGAAGGAACGAATTCATCAGAGGGCAGGCAGTTATGGCCCTCATGCTCTGAATCCTTCATGCCCAGCCCCATTCTGGAGTCCGTGCTTTTCCAGTGAGTCACCTTCAGTGCAGCCTTTAACAGCACTCACCATTAATGTACTCATGGTTGTGAATAGTGGCCAGGCAACTTGACCTTATCCAAGAAGACCTATGAAAAGCAGCTCCACTGGGGCGCCTGGGTGGCTCAGTCAGTTAAGCGTCCGACTTTGGCTCAGGTCATTTTCTCATGGTTCGTGTGTTCATGCCCCACATCGGGCTCTATGCTGACAGCTCGGAGCCTGGAGCCTGGAGCCTGCTTCGGATTCCGTGTCCCCCTCTCTCTGTGTCCCTCCCCCACAAAAAAAATTTAATTTTTTAATTTTAAAAAATTAAAATTTTTTAATTGGTAAAAAAAAGTGGCTCCACTGAAAATTGGTTTATCTTTAAAAAAATTTTTTTAATGTTTATTTATTTTGAGAGCAAGAGAGAGAGAGAGAGAGAGACAGAGAACAAGCACGTGCACATGAGCAGGGGAGATGCACAGAGAGGGAGAAGGAATTCCAAGCAGGCTCTGTGCTGACAGAGTTCGAACTGTGGGGCTCGAACTCACGAACTGTGAGATCATGACCTGAGCTGAAACCAAGAGTCGGACGTTTAACCCACTGAACCACCCAGGCTTCCCGGTTTATCTTGCTCTTAACAAAAGAAGGAAAGGTTATTTCTGAAATTTTTGTTTGGGACCCAACATTTTCAATGAATGGCCATCATAATATTTGTTTCTCAATTTTTTTGGTTGAATTGGGTTCGTCAGGGTCAAGATAGTTATTGTTTCTCTTACACATTAACCTTGAGAAGTCATATAACATATCAAGTGTAAACTCTGGAGCCAGACTGCCCAGAATTATACACCAGCTCTGTCACCAACCACTACGTGATGTGTGTCATATTCCTAAGTACTATTTGCCACAGTTTCCATATCTATAAATGGATATAAAAGTAGAACCTACTTCATAGTGTTGTTGTAAGAATTAAAGTAGTTAATTTATGTTAATTGCTCAGTATCGTACCTGAATTGTAGTAAGTACTACATAAGTTGGGAATATTGTCATTATTAAGCATTTCATAAAGCCACTGTGGGGAAATAAATCCTGAGCTGTTGGCCCACTTGCTTTTTTTTTTATATAATGTTTTTCTTGTTTTAGAGAGAGCACACGAGTGGGAATGGGGGAGGGACAAGAAGGGAGGGGAACAGAAGATCTGAAGCAGACTCTTCGCTGAGAGCAGCAAGCCTAATGTGGGGCTCAGACTCACAAACTGCAAGATCATGACCTGACCCAAAGTCAGATGTTCAACTGACTGAGCCACCCAGGCGCTCCATATTGGCCCACTTTTCAAAATGTATCTAGACCCTGGCCACCTCTTACCTCTTCCATTCCTAATCCACCATCACCACTTGCTAGGACCCTTGCAGTAGCTTCCTCCTGGCCTCCCTACTTCCCCCTTGCCACCAACAGTCTCCACAGAGCCGCCTGAACGGTTATTCCAACCCTTAAGTCTTGTTGCAGCACTCTTCTGTACCAAGTGCTGTATGGTCCATCATTTCATTCAAAGTCCAAGGTCATCCACCATCTGGTGAGTAGGTATAAGCCCATCTACATCTGGCCTCACCTCCTTCCACCTCATACCCAAGAGGGTGTGTCGGAGGGGGGCAGGAGGTCCAGCTATTGACATCTTAGTAGTTCCCTTAACCTCCTAGCTTACTGCTTCTCAAGTCCTTTTATACTTTCTGTTCCCTTTGCTTGAAACATTCTTCAGACATCTGTGAGAAGGGTGGCTTCTCCTTGATTCAGGATGACAATGCACATGTCATCTTATCTGAAGTGGGTGTCTCTGTCCACCCTTTCGCAAATATCTTTTCCTTTCCTTCTAGATTTACCCTTACCTGCTTTATTTCTCTACAGTAGACTAATTACCGCAGACATAGTTTGTCATTTGTTTCTTGACATATGTTTGTCTCTCCCTGACTAGCATAAAAGGTCCATAGGAGCAGGTGTCTTATTTTGTTTTACAACCTCCTGATATGGTGCCTGCATATCGTAGATGCTCCATAAATATATGTTGAAGAATTAATGGAGTGGGTGATACAGTAGTTTGTGTTGGACTGGTCAAGCACTTTCACATATACTTTTATTAAATCCCATGATGTAGGAAGCCTGGGGGGCAAGTTTCTTTTCTTGCACTTACACCTATAAATAAAGGGTCAAATCTGAAAAAAAGACTTCTGTAGTGACAGAAAACGGATCAGTTTTTGCTTAGGCAATGGCGAGGATCACCAGGGCATACAAGATCATTTGGGGCTTAAGCAGATTTTCATTATCTTCACTGCAGTATATGCATATATCAAAACTTATCAAATTACTAAATTTTATTTATTTACTTATTTATTTACTTCTTGATTTACTTTGTTTTTTTTTTTTTGTTTGTTTGTTTGTTTTTTTCAACGTTTATTTATTTTTGGGACAGAGAGAGACAGAGCATGAACGGGGGAGGGGCAGAGAGAGAGGGAGACACAGAATCTGAAACAGGCTCCAGGCTCTGAGCCATCAGCCCAGAGCCCGACGCGGGGCTCAAACTCACGGACCGCGAGATTGTGACCTGGCTGAAGTCGGACGCTTAACCGACTGCACCACCCAGGCGCCCCGATTTACTTTGTTTTTGTAAGTTTATTTATTTTGAGAGAAAGAGCATTTGTATGCATGGGGGAGGGGCAGAGAAGAGAGAGAGGGGATAGAGAGAATCCTAAGCAGGCTCCGCAGAGCCCGATGCGGGGCTCGAACTCATGAACTGTGAGATGGTGACCTGAGCTGAAATCAAGAGTCAGGCGGTCAACCAACTGAGCCACCCGGGCGCCCCTCAATTTTCTACATTTTAAATATGTATGTTACGTTGTGTGTTATTTTACCTCAATAAAGCTGTTCTAAAAAATTTGTCAGGTGACCTACCCAAGGTCACACAACATTTTTCTGGAAAAGCTTGACTAGACCCCACACCGGTAGATTCATGGTATGTTCTTCCGGTTCCCTGCATTACCTGCCAGGGGACGAACGAGCCTTGGGTCTTCAACAGGAACAATGCCAATTTGTTGTAACATTTATTTATGTATGCCTCTGTGTTGAAAAGGGAACTTTGATTTTATAGTTTAGAAGTATTGTCTATCACTTATGTAAGTTTCTATCCCCTAAATTCAGTAAAAGTCAAATAACCACAAATAATTGGATAATATTTGAGGACTCGCTGGTTTATAGAACTTTTAGGTAAGCAAACTGAAACAATGAAATGATTTAACCGAGGTCATCTAGAGCAGCTGCTTTGGCACAGGAATTAGAAATTGAGTAACCCCAGATTTTGTTTTCAGCATAAAAGCCACATTTCCTTCCATCTTTTATTGGCAATTATAACACTTTTTTTTTTCCAAACTACCAAGATTATCCGTTTCTTGAAGTCCTTTGTGCATATTGTCTTTTTCCATCTTCTGAATGAACTGCTCTGAATGTCTTCTGGCACATACAGGACTCACTATTAGGCTCTTTTTTGGTTTGTTTTTTAATTTACCGTCTATGAGGGCACCACCTATGGAAGAAGATACTGATAGAATTGAAATCAGTAAAGATATCAGCAAAATGTACACGTCAAGTTAAGGCTAACATTCTATCTATTGTGGTTAAATGGGGCCACACCTTAATTAATAAATCTGTTCCTGACGAAGCGATTGCTCTCAAATTGATCAATATTTTTCCATTTAAATGGACCCTTTAAAAAAAAATTCCTGCCATGTGCTAGTGAATACCTACTTAATGTTCATTGACACAGAGAGGTAGAAAGATGGTCAGCCTAATGTTCAGATAAACGGAATAGAACAAATGCACAAGTATTTTGTGATACAAGGAAAGTATACTATTCTTGAGATACTTAAGACTGTTTTTTTTTTTGTTTTGAATTATTACTGAACCTTTCTCTTTTAGCTTTTAAATGTATTAGTTTATCCCCTTTATTGCACTTATATTCCTAAGACCCTTGGTCAAATAATTTATAATTGTGAATTGAAGCCCATTTGGATACTAACGGCTGCTTACAGACTATGCTTGGTGAATTCTTTCATAATACTACTGGTTAATTACTCCTTGGTTTATCCGTTATGAGAAACTGTGTATACATTCATATGTACATGTGTGAATATGTGTATACACACACACACATATATATATACATGCATATATGTGATTTTCTTAAAAATCTATATTTTCCATTATATTTGCAAGCATCACTAATCTTAGGAAAGCGTATTCTGGCAGAGAGAAAGAAAATAGTGGAAAATTTAAACTCCAGTGTGATTTTTTTCTTTCATTTGCAACATGTCTCACATCTAAACAGACACTAGTATGTTTCCTTGCATCAAGCTGCGAACATTGGAAACTTAATTTTTCTTTGGAATTTGGAGACTAGATGTTATCAGTAGGAAGTTGCTGATGGAAATTGATGCTTTTGCTTCTGGCCAAGCATACCACCGAGATCATGGAAGGAGCATCCAACCCTTGCAGAGTGTGCCTTACAAAACCAGAGAAGTCATCGGAGTGGGTGGATTACTTACATCTGCAAAGGAGCAAGTCCTAGCCAGATTGCTACCTATCACTGTGACCAAAATTTGTTTGTGTCTGCAGAATTCTCAAAGAAAGATCCTGTTCAATTTTTTTTTTTATGTTTGTTACAATTTTCCATTCAGATTGGAAGAATACCACAAAAATATTTGGTTAAAGGAATCTGAACCTTCTAAAAATATTTCTGTTATTACTGATGGCATTTGAGCCGTGGCTCATCTGACCTGCTTGTCAGTCTTCAGCAACCGTTTGGGACTATTTTGAGACTGGATTACCCAGTGCTTTAGCTTAAGCTCCCCTGTATCTTACAAAATCCCCTTCCAGTTACTGCCTCATTATGACAAAATGACTGGAAAGTGTTGTCTATAAGCCCTGTCTCCATTTCCTCTCCTAGGATTTCTCTTGAACCCGCCCATTCAGACCTTTAGTCCCACCACTCCGTAGAAACAGCTCTGGTCAAGGTCACCAGTGACCCCCACATGTTAACAATGTTTTATTATTAACAATGTTTTACTTGACTTGTCAGTGCCTGGCATGCTAGGTCACTTGCTGTCCTTAAGACATATGCTTCTCCTGGTTTCCTAGACACTTCTCACTCGTCAGTCTTCCTACCCCACTGACTGCTCCTCTTTTTTTTTTTAATTTTTTTAAATGTTTATTTATTTTTGAGAGAGAGAGCACAATCGGGGGAGGAGCAGAGATAGAGGGAAACACAGAATCTGAAGAGGCTCCAGGCTCCAAGCTGGCAGCACAGAATCCAGCGCGGGGCTCAAACCCGTGAACTGCGAGATCATGACCTGAGCGGAAGTCGGATGCTTAACCGACTGAGCCACTCAGGCGCCCTACTGACTGCTGCTCTTAAGTCTTCTTTTTGGTTCGTTCTCATTTTCTCACCCATAAGCATTGGCCTCAGCCCCCAGACTCCATCTGTTCTCAGTTATACTAGTTCCCTAGGCGATCTGATCTTGTCCCATGGTGCCGAATGTCCCCTGTATGGTTGACTTCGTCACCTTGGGCTGCCATGATAAAATATTACAGACTTGGTGGCTTAAACCCTGGGAATTTCTTTTCTCACAGTTCTGGAAGCTGGGAAGTCCAAGTCTTCCTGGCTTACAGACAACTACCTTCTCTCTGTGTCCTCATATCGCCCTTCCTTGGTGCCTGTGCAGGGAGAAGGAAAGAGGACAAGCTTTCCTGTGTCTCTTCTTATGAGGGTGCTAATCCCACCTTCATGTCCTCAGATAAACCTTATCACCTTCCAAAGGGCCGACCTCCAAATACTGTCACATTGGGGGTTGCAACTGCAACATATAAGTTGAGAGGAGGACATAAACATTCAGTCCGTAACAATGATAATGACCTCCGGCTCAGACCTCTCCCCTGAAGTCCAGATTCATATTTCACATCACCTACTTGACATCTCCCCCTAACAGGCTCCAAAATGAACTTCTGGTTCCTCCTCAACAACACCCAGTCCTTCCAGCGTCTTCCCCATCTCAGTAGATTGCGTCCCCCTCCTGCCGGTTGCTCACGCCAAAGCCTTGCCATTTGCCTGGACCCCTCCTTTGATCTCGTTTCACACTTAATCTGTCAGGAAATTTTATTCACCCTCCTTGCAGCATCTATCCAGATATCTGGTCACTGCTCACCATCCCTAGGACTCTGCCCAGGTCCAAACTACCACACTCTCTCTCCTGGCTTAAATTTAGTGCCTTAAATTCCGGTGGTCTCCTGAGGTGGGTCCTTGTCCCCGGAAGTCAGTTCTCAGCACAGTGGCTCTGGTAAATAAATCTCATTTTTGCCACACCTCTGCTTTCAGCCCTCTGTTGGCTTCCCGGCTCACGGAGACTCCTCCCCCATCTCCTCTCCTCCTCCTGTCCCCCACCCCGCTCATTTCCCTCCAAACGTGCTGGCCCCTTACTGCTCCTGCCTCAAGGGAACTTGCTGTTCCCTCTGCCTGGATTGTTCTTTGCCCACATACCTACAAGACCGGCTCCCACCTTTCTTTCAAATATCTTAGCAGCGGTCATCCAACTCCTGTGAATAAAATAGCAATCCACCCACTCCAACCCCACTGCTCTCTGTCCCCCACGCCCTGTTTTGTTTGGTTCCCTATTATTTGGCCCACTCTACACATTCCTGTCTGTGAGCTTAGTGTCTCTCCTACACCAGTAGAAGCTAGGACCTCTGAGCTTCCTGCTGTATCCCCAACCTTCAGAAAACAGTGTGGCAGGTACTCAGCGAATATTTCTAGAGCGAATGAAATCTTTTTTTTTTTAAATAAAATGTTTATTTATTTTTGAGAGAGAGAGCAGGGGAAGGGCAGAGAGAGAGAGAGAGAGAGAGAGAATCCCAAGCGGGCTTAGCACTGTCAGCACAGAGCCTGACGCGGGGCTTGAACCCACGAACCGCAAGATCATGACCTGGGCTGAAATCAAGAGTCGGATGCTTAACTGACTGAGCCCCCCGAGCGCCCCTGAAATCTCTCTTTGATGGCATTAATTGTGCTGAAGTGGGTGCAGCGCTCCTGCTCTGTGCATGTAAAATGGCCCTGAGCTTTGTGAATGTTCTCTATTCCTCAAGCTTTCATTTAAGGATCTGCTTAGCCTCTAGTTGTTTTAACCTGGATGAGCCCACTCTGGAAGTAGAATTACTTGTGCTGTGGAAAAGGGACCAAGCTTATTATTCTCTCTTTCGTTATGTTTGTTTTAAAGCATAACGTTTATATACCCGTGGGCCTGCTATTATAGAAAGTAAAGCCAAGAGAATGCACGGACGCCTGTAAGCGACAGTCATTTGAGTTGGGTCTTGTTTTCTCCAGGTTTCTTCTAGCGAGGGATAGGTGTTCAGTGTGTCCAGTGCATGCTTTGATGAGGGCAGCCCCAGGCAACAACGTGGCTTGATTGATCCCTTAGCTAATCAAGCAGGTGCCTTTAGTAGGAATGTCAACAATTATCATTTTGATCTTGAGACATTTGGCGGCGGGGGCGGGGGGTCTCTTACCTACGAAAGTGGGGAGAGGGGAAAGAAAGGTTATTTATGGTGGCTCTGGAAGCAGGGATGATATTTTACGGGCAGTGGTAAAGGAGACCAGGGGACAGGGATCTGAGCAGGGACGCTTTTGTCATTGCGGCCTGTCCCCACCCACCACTCCCTCAGCTGCCTTAGCCACCCTCAGACATTTGTTCTTTGTTGTGATCTTGGGGCTGAGAACAGAAGCTGCTCTTAAAAGGCAGCACTGGAACCTCAAAGGGAAATGGGGAGGAGGAAACAGCCATGTGTGATGTCTCCTACGTGCCCCTTCGGAAAGTACCAGAGGGAACAGAAGGTAAAGGTACAATGAAAAGTCTTCCGGGGTCTTTTGAGGGCGATTCAAAAGGTCACTTGTGGAGCCCGGTCCTGGAGATCGTCATCGTGGCCCCTAGCACCCTGAGTCACTCCTTCCTTGGAGTCCCTGCGTGCTGGGGGGCCGGGCAGTAGCAGGGGTGGGGTGGGGGAGAGTGTGGCCTCATCTCGTTACCCCTGTGCAACTGGGATTCCCCCCAGCAGCAACGCTGTCTTTTCCCACTTGCTCTTAAAGCAAGAAATGGCCAACAAGGGTAGCCTTGGGAAAATTACAGAAGCCTGACAAAAACTTTGAAAAGCCCCCGCCCCCACCGGGACAAGTGCCACCAAAGGACCTAGATCCGAACACCTGACGAACAGCTCAGGCCCCGCCACCATCCTCTCTCCTCTCCTGCTCACACGACAGTAAGTCCTGAGCACTCGTCCCCGGCCTTTCCACCGCCATCTCTCTGGATTCTTCTAGACAATAGCTCTCTTGGGAACCCCTTTATGCCTCTGGCCAGGACTGACACGATATTCCAGATCTCCCCACAGGGACAGGGCGTGCGGAGGGGCAGGGACAGAAGACACGGAGGAGGCTCCCAGAAGGTCCACACCCTCTGGCATAGACCCGAGGACACAGGAGGAGCGATACTGGAGCAGCAGGGAAGACACAGGGAGTGGGGATGGGCAGGAAGCCAGGGACAAGCCTCGGAACAGACTCACCCTGCCTCATGCCGTGTGTCACTGCCCACTTCAGGCAGGAGCCTGGCTGGGTCTGTCTGGGAGTGTCCACAGGACAGCCGTGGCCCATCACGGCAGAGGGAACCTTTACAGCAGCCCCGGGAGAGTCCGCCGAAAGCCCAGAGGAATCAGGTAGTGAACGGATAAACAGAATGATTAGCGGGTGATAGTAATAGGAAAAACGCAAAGCTTTAAGCAGTATGGAAACCAGTTCGCCACCGTATAAAAAACGTGGAAACACTAAAGGCAGCTTCGCGTGACTCCGCCCTTTCTACTGACATAAAGCCAGAAATGAAGGCACCGAATCGCGGGAGGAGTTGAGGACACTCAGGTGCCTGCTTCCATTAGGACTGCTCAGAACAAAATCAACAGAAAGGCATCTGTTGATAGAGTGGACGGCACACCCACCCCGAGTGCCGGAAGGTGAAGAAGGTCCCATCCCCGGCTTCGATGCCGACGTTGGGGGGAACGCTTCTCGTCTCTCCGTGTCACACTCAAGCCTGCCTGGGGCAAGAGCACAGGGGCTCATGTGCCATCTGTCTAAATATTTTTAAAACTATAAATCGAGCTGGCCAACTGTTAGATGAAATATATTCTCTCCTCATCCTTCGATAAATATACCTTTGTGACCACGTCAAAAACTAGATTTGCTTTTAGCATTCTCAGAAACGCTCACGGAGTTCTGTGCTGGGTCACGAGATGAAGAAGGGCTTCCCCACCCCCAGCCTGTCCTCATTTCCACCACGCACATGTGAGCGATTATCCAGCCCACGTGGGCCCTGCTGACAGCCGCGCCTCCCTCACCCCTCAGTACTTGGGGAGAAGCTCTGAAGCACAGTGCCCGGGGCAGGGTCCCTTTCCCGCACCCCTCCTCCATCTCACAGTTTGGCCCTCCTTCCGTGGGGACTCCCGCACATGGGCCCTGCGCTTCTATGGAACCCCAGACGTTAAGGAAGTCGATCATTCCGACGAGAGGAGGACAGCGGGTAGGTTGCCTTGTATTTTTGGGTCACGAAAGAGAAACAGCAAGTCTGGTTTTTTTTTAAGAGCTCCAAATGAAGGCCAGTGAGATATGAATTCCCCCAAACTGCCCACACTCTCTTTCTCACCACTTTCTGGAAAAGAATTCCGAGCCTCCCCCTCAGACACCTAAGAAGAAGCAGAGAAAAAGCAGCCCAGAAGACGAACAGCTGCTCTACCCAATGTATGCCTCACCCTCCTAGTTGGCCACACGCCCTGCATCGCCCTCTCTCGCAGACTTGGGGAGCAGAAGAGCGAGTGTTCCTGAATATCCCTCAATGGCTGCCTGTGGCCAGAGAGTCACCTTTCAGCTGAGGCAGCTCCCCCTTTTGGGCCTGGTGACATGAGTAGATCCACCCCCAGGCTTCAGGGTGGCAAAGGCCAGTCGTTTGCTGATAGTCTGACCGATAACTGAAGGTCATTTCCCCCTCCACCCCCCACCGCAGCTTGTTTCCCTGAGCTGCTAGAGAGTGGATGAGTTCCATGACAGTCACAGACCCACAGAGACCAGCCTTGCCGGGGATGGGACCCCCTGTCTAAGGCTGGACTTTGGAGGGAGACCAAGGGGTACAGCTGGGGTACGGGAGCAAGGCAGAGAAAAGATGTGGGAAGAAGTGGCACCAGAAGGCAAGACTCTTTGGGGCCCAAGCATCCCACATTTACTACTTTATAAACATGAGTTTCACAAAGTCGGGAGTCTGCCCTCTGTAGCGAAATCCTAGAGAGTGGGTCGCTTGGCATTTGTTTATGACATTTGTCAGCAAAGGATGGTTTTTATTTTATTGCCATTAGCATATCAAAGTATAAATAAGCAACACTGCTCCGATTTACCCGGAAAGTTTCCTCGGGAAATCCCTGGTGATCCTAGGGGGGTTGCCTACAAGGGGAGAAAAAAGGCTCATCCTGTCATCATCTTGCAATGTCTTTCTCCCCCAGCTTGAGGATGAAGAAGGTTGTTACCTTTTCGAGCAGAGTAATTTTCACAGAATAGTAGAAAACAAAAGAAATTCTGAATAATAAAATTAACACTGAATATTGGTGGGTTTTTTTTGAAATCTACAAGTAAATGACATAAAAGTTAGAATTTCATACTGAAAACTTTGCTAGAGATCTGTTTCTTCATCCGAAATAATTAGTGGTTATTATCATGTAAAATACTAATCATTTAGCAGGGAAGAAAATAAGTTTCAGAGTAACTCAGATGGTGTCTTACTAATGTCCATGATCTCTGTACCTAAATCTGCTTATCAGAATGATTGAAGAAAATGCAGGATGTACAAATCTCCTAGTGGGGTGATTATAGGCTTTTTCTGAATTATAGCTAGAGTCTTTCTGGTACTTTGAAAACATACATCGGAAACTATAAAAGTTGCATTTTGCATATCCCTGAAAGGTCGAGAAATGTTTTTCTGAGATCAGGATTACTATACTTTTACGCTTTTGTTCTTGTCTTCAAGAAAATCTTCTTCTTCCTTTTGTGCCCTTTATCCTTTGTACTGTAAAATTCCCATACCCATTCTTTTATCAAAAGTCAAGGAAAACTTCCCAAATTCCCATAATTACATTCAGGTATAAGCTCCTGGGTGCTCTGTGGAAGTGACACTATTTAGACAGCATTATTTGGCATTCTTTTAAATATATGTATGTGTGTGTGCGCACACACACACACACACACATATACACACACACATATGTGTGTGTGTATATGTGTAATATACATACATATATATGTATATATATATATATATACACACACACATATGTGGTTTTTAGTTTTTTGAATGGAAAAAGACAGAAAACATAATATAATAGACGTTACCAAAGTTAAACAGATATTCGCATCTGTTTAACAGTTGAGAGACAGCATAGTACAGTGGTTACTGTCATTAACAGGGAGGATGAGTCATACAAGTTACTTCTCTTGCCTCAGTGTTCTTCATCTGTGAAATGGGGATAATTACAGTAGCGACCTCATAGAGAAGATTAAAGGAGTTAATGTTTGGAAAGGTCAGGGTCTGGTACATGGAAAGTGCTCTGTACATTTCTGTCAAATTTCAAAAGGAAAAGTATCTCTTTTTTTAAAGTTATTTTTGTTTTACTAGTCTCTGTCCCAAACATGGGGCTTGAGCTCACGGCCCCAAGATCGAGAGTCATATGCTCCTCTGACTGAGCTAGCTGGGTGCCCCGAAAGGAAAACTATCTTTCTGTAATTGCTTCAGGCCCTCTGGCATTTTTAAAGAAGTAAAATGTAAAATTCGATCTTCTTTTCTTCCTCCCTACTTCCCCAGAGCTAACTACATGCTGAAGTTGGGGGATGTGACCGTCATGCCATTTTTAGTGCTTCTACTGGTATATCATAAATAGTATATATTATTTTTCTGCATTATAAAACTTTACATAAATAGGAACATATTGCGTGCATCCTTGGTAACTTTCTGCGGCCGTGCAACATTATGTTTTTGATATTGACACACGTTGATAGATGTGGTTCTAGTTTCTTCATTGTAAATGCTGTTTACTGTCCCATTATATGAATAAACCACTGAGGACAAAGTGGTGGGAAATGGTGCTGTAAACAGCATCTTGGAACAAGTGCTTGGCTTGTGAGATTCTTCTCTCTGATGGATAATTTAAAGTCAGGTGACGGGATGAACATCTTCAGTTTTACCAGGTATCCCACGAGCAGTGAAGAGCAGACTGCACTTTCCATGACTTCACCAATACTTGGGGTCACTGGGTTTACTGACTTTTGCCTCTCTGATGGGTATGCAAGGCCATGGTTTCCATTTTTATTTCCATAATCAATAGTGAGGTTGGGCACTTTTATGATTATTGGCTGCTGGGGCTTCTTCCTCTGAGAGTTGCCTTCTTATGCCGTGAGTTTGGGATATCTATTATTTCCCACTTTCTATTTTCTTATTGATTGATAAGGGTTCTTTATTTATTCTGAATACTAGTCCTTGGTAGAACACGTGACTTGTAAATGACTTCTCTCAGACTGTGGTTTGTCTTCTTTATTTTGGTGATAATGCCTTTTACAGTAAAAATATTCTATAAGGTAGTGTCATTCAGCAGTATTTGTCACTATGGCTTATGGTTTTTATTTCTTTTAAAAGTCCCTGTAATGCCTGGGTGGCTCAGTCAGTTAATCATCTGACTCTTGATTTCAGCTCAGGTCATGGGATCGAACCCCGCGTTGGGCTCCACATTGGGTGTGGAACCTGCGTAAGGTTCTCTCTCTCCCTCTCTTTCTGCTCCTCTCTCTCTCTCTCTCTCTCTCAAATAAAATAAAATAAAATAAAATAAAATAAAATAAAAGTCCCCATATCAGTGTGTTAGGAGACAGCATCATGTTTTGTTTTGTTTTTTAAATCTCATAGTTTTAACTTCTCACAGGTCTTTAGTCCATCAGGAATTTATTTTACTTATAGCATAAGGAAAGGATTTTTTTTTCTTTTTTTTACTTTTTCCATTTTGAGAACCAACTTTCCTCACACTACTTCTTGAATAGTCCTTTCTCCATGGCTTTGTCCCACTCCTTCTGCCATATATCAAGCTTTCATAAATCCCGTGTCTTTTTCCGGGCTGTTTTGTTCCATAATTCTGTTTGTTCCATCCCTGTGCCAAAACCACAGTGTTAATAGTGTTGATAGCTAGTACAGCAAATACTCCCTCTTACTGTTTTCTTCAGAATTGCAGGATTGTTGCTGTCAGTGGCATATTTTTATTAAACTGTATTCTCTAATTTTTTTTTCTAGTATCTGGGGTTGCTGTTGAATGTATATATTGATTGTACATCATTCAGTCATATTGAATCCTCATTAGTTCTAATAGCGTGTCTGCAAGTTTCCTTGGATTTGCTGTTATATCACCTGAGAAAAAGCAGTTTTGATTATCCCTCCTAATCCATATGCATTTTTATTTCTTTTTCTTGTACTAACGGTGCTACTCAGACTGACTTCAGATGCAGCAATAACAAAAAAATCTGAGTTTCAAGTTTTTGTTTTTGAGTAATCTCTACACCCAATATCGGGCTCGGGCTTACACCCCTGAGATCAACAGTCTCATGCTCCACTGACTGAGCCAGCCTGGTGCTCCTATTCCCCCGCAAAAATCCAAGTTTAAGGACAGTGTTTCTAATGTTTCATCATTAAGCGTTACCCTTCTTTGAGGTTTTTGGTTGGATACCTTTCGCCAAATTAAAAGAGTTCTTACTTTTAACTTATTTTTTCTTAACCTTTTTCTGACGCTATCAAGATTATCGTATAGAGCTCCTCTTATTTCTTATTGTAGAATATATTAGGACTAGACTATGTAGTGTCAAACCATCCTTATAGTCCTGAGATAAATTCTTCTTGGTCATGATGTATTTTTTCATACTTTGCTAGGTCTGTTTTGCTAATATTTTATTTAGGGGGTTGTGTTGAAATTTCAAGCTTTTCCTTTTACTACTTGCCTGTCATTCAGATTAATACTAGCCTTATAAAATGAATTGACAGGGCGCCTGGGTGGCTCAGTCGGTTGAGCAGCTGACAGCTGACTCTTGGTTTCAGCTCAGGTCATGATCCCAGGGTCATGGGATCAAACCCCACATCAGCCTCTGTGCTGAGCATGGAGCATGCCTAATATTCTCTCTCTCTCTCTCTCTCTCTCCCCCTCTCTGCTCTTCTCCCCTGCTTGTGCTCTCTCTCTCTCTAAAATAAAATAACAATAAAAAATTTAAAAACATAAAATGAATGGACATTGCGATGTTTAATTTAACTGACAGCTCACCTGAAGTATAAGAAAGAATTTAGTTACAGTTGTACCGTACTTCTCATACTTAATTCCGGTGTTTCTCACAGCATTTCATGCATTTTCCACCCTAATTGCTGAGTAACCTTCAAGATTAAATTATTGACTCCCTTGACATTGCGCAAGTTCTGTAGTGACTGTGCGTTATAGCTTCTTCAGAGGCAAGTTTCTAACTATCCACGTAAAAAAGCAGTAAGATCCACTGGGAATGAATAGGGTCCCAGCCCCAGAAATCAGCATCCAACACACTCATGACTTCAACACAGCTTGAATTCCAGAAGTCATCAACACATTCTTCAAGGCATTTTTTTTTTTTCTTAGAGAAATGCCTTGGGATCTCACTTCAATGGTACTATCATATCACTTGAGTCCCAGGTATACCAATTTGTCTGGAACAAAATAAAGTTAAGGAGTTAATCGCAATGGTGCCATGACTAAGACTTTGTCTTGAGAATGAGTGCCTCCGAGCAGGATCTCTGTCCAGTGACTACTGCCTGTCAGGTTGTTGAGTGGGGCAAGACTCTATCATATTCAACTTCCAACAGACTTATTTTTTTTTAACATCTTCTTCCGTGATGCTAATGCAGGTGGCTCCACAATTAGGACTCTTTAAAGCACATTGTAAATTAGAATTTGGCATAAAATTGCATTTATTTGCCAGGAAATTCTTAGTCTTTCATAAAGACTCTCCCTTAGGGATTCTCCAGAGGGCTCCATAGTTCCTCAATTATAACTAATAGAAGATAAATTAGTTAAAAGACTTCACAAAGTCTTACATTGCCTTAAATATCAGGTATCTGGATGAAATAAGCAGCTATTTGATTGATATAATCGTTCTTCAGATACTTCTGCAAAGAGTTGCTGGTTACCCAAAACAAAGACACTGAAAGCTGAGAGGTTATTCCAAAAATAAAGATTATCAACTTTCTATGGAGAATAAATTTTCTATTACCTTGTGCCTCCTCACAAGGCAACTGTCACCATCCTGCTTTGTCACCTGCTTGAAAAGCTACTCCATAGGAAGGGACATAGCAGCATGGGTCTGCTCAGGACGGGAAAAGTTACTGACATCTGAGGGCATGCTGGAGCTTTTCAAGGAACCCACGCAGACTTGTCTTGAAAACGCTGCTGTGTCCAAAACAGAATGCCAGCGGGTGTTAGCTATGAATCGCTAACTTCTAAAGGACAGTGTCGTTTATGGAGCCCCTCTGGAGGGGTTAGAACACAGAGGGTGACCAGAGGCTTACCTCTGTACTTCCCATTTCTGGTATAGGACCCGGCACATCATAGGGGCTTATGTAGTGAAGGGATGAAGCCATCCCTACGGGTCCCCTTCAGTTCATTTTGTTCTAAATCATAAGACTCTTGAATTCAGTCTCTTAAGGATACACCAGTGTGTTAACTAATCTGGGATCTTTTGTTTATATCAACCACCAATGTCGTCCCCATTTCGGATGCCAGTTTACAATTCTGCCGACGCCAACGGAAATTTTTCTAGGAGCAGCCTCCTTGGCCCATCTCTTCCGGCTGAAAAAACTCCCCGGTTTCCTGAGGAGAATCCCTAGTTGGCCAGTCTCTTTAGATCTGTGGAAGTTACCTTTTCAAATGATCAAATGAAAGCATACTTATTCTAGGAAATGGAGAATATGAAGAAAAATCGGAGAGAACAGTATCATCCATGACCTTATCACCCAAAGACAATGACTCTTCTTGTCACTTTGGTGTGCAGTCATCAAATAGGTAGACTTACCATGAACTCGAACTTACCATGAACTTACCATGATGAAACCAAGGTTCAGGTCCCCATGCATAAGTTACTAACTTTCCTACTGGATTTGATATTTCTAATTGTTCTTAAAGAGGTCCCTCAAAACTGTATAAGCTTCAGACCAAACAAGACCTGTTCCATCATCCCTGCCATCAAGGTGATTAACTGATTTCTACAAATCTGGTTCCTTTCTGTTTTGTAGTATGCTTCACCACTTAACAAACTATAAAAATTTTCTCGTATCCTTCTAGAATTCCTTTAATGACAGCGTAGTGTTCAACGAATTGATTTATCAAATGAATGGATTTATTAAATGACTCCCCTAATGGTGGAATTCCCCTATGTTCTTCCTATAGATGATGCTTTATTGAGCATCCTGACAACTACATCTTTATGCATAAATATGTAGAAATGAAATTACCGGCTCAAACCGTATGTGTAATTTAGAGGGTTTTTGACACAAATAGCCCTTTAGAGAAGTGCTGTCAGTTTACTTTCGCAACAGTGGTATGTGAGAAAATTCATTTTTCCAACCCTTGTCAGCACTGTTTATTGTATTGTAAACGCCTTTGCCAATTTCACAGGTATAAAAAGCTATCTTAATATTTTCATATTTATATTTTTCTTAGTAAGTTGACAACTGAGTTCCCTATCAGGAAGTACTATAAGCGATCTTTCTATTTTTAAGGCATTGGCCGTTTGCAATAGTTGTAATGCAAATACTGATTTGCATAATCATAAATTGGATTTGGAGAAACTGAGGAATGTAGGTCATTTGGATTGTCCCCATCATCTGCCTGTGGGAAATGCCATTTAAGGGAGATTATGGAAGGCATGCCAGAAGGGAAGCATACATATTAGATTGGCTGCATCACAGGGAGAATTGAATTCATTTCAGCTGAAAGATATGTGAGCATCTACTACGAGTCTAACATTCTACTATATATTCCCATCTGATGAATGCAGGTAATCATACTGTGGAATTAAAAGCTGGGGCGCCTGGGTGGCGCAGTCGGTTAAGCGTCCGACTTCAGCCAGGTCACGATCTCGCAGTCCGTGAGTTCGAGCCCCGCGTCGGGCTCTGGGCTGATGGCTCAGAGCCTGGAGCCTGTTTCTGATTCTGTGTCTCCCTCTCTCTCTGCCCCTCCCCCGTTCATGCTCTGTCTCTCTCTGTCCCAAAAATAAAAAAAAAAAAAAAAAAGCTATACTTGTGGAGCGCCTGGGTGGCTCAGGCAGTTGAGCGTCTGACTTCAGCTCAGGTCACGATCTCACGGTTCGTGAGTTTGAGCCCCGCGTCGGACTCTGTGCTGACAGCTCAGAGCCTGGAGCCTGCCTCGGATTCTGTGTCTCCCTTTCTCTCTGCCTTTCCCCTGCTTGCCCTCTATCTCTCTCTTAAAAAATAAATAAACATTATTTTTTTTTAAAAAAGCCATGCTTGTAATTTCAGTAAAACACAATGTGAGCACAGGTGTAAGAAAAATTAATTCCTGGGGCACCTGGGTGGCTCTGATGGTTAAGCATCCAGCTCTTGATTTCAACTCAGGTCACCGTCTCCCAGTTCGTGGGTTTGAGCCCCACGTCGGGCTCTGCGCTCACGGCACAGAGCCTCTCTCTACCCCTCCCCTGCTTGCGTGCACGCACACCCATTCTCTTGTTCTGTCTCTCAGAATAAATAAACTTGAAAAGAAAGAAAAATTAATTCCTCGATTCTCAGTGGAAACGTGACACAGGAGTGGTCGCGGAAGATCGCTCAGAGGAGGTAATGTGTGTGCCGAGCAAACTGGTGGGAAGGTCACCCACGGTGGCGGTGCAGCGTGCGTCGTAAGCGTGCATGCTGAGTTCACAGAACAGCAAGATTTGCGGCACATCCAGAGTGCCATAGGACTGCGGCCTGGTGTGGGGTAATAGGGCCGCAATGGGAGACTGAGGTCCGTATTGGCCCATTCAGGCTGCTGTCACAAACTCGCATACACAGAGTATCTTAAAACAGCGTATTTGTCACAGTTCCAAAGGCTGGAAGTTCAAGACCAAGGCGCCAGCAAATTCGGCTGGTGCCCGGGGAGGACCCACTTCACGGTTTGCCGATGGCTCTCTTCTCAGTCTATGTCCGTGTGACAGAGAACTGAGAGAGAAAACAAACTCTTGTGTCTCTTCTTAGAAGGGCACTCCTGGCATCGGGGTCCTCCACCCTCGGGGCCTAATTACCTCCCAGAGGCCCCACCTCCAAACACCATCACCTGGGAGATTAGGGTTTTAACATAAGAATGGGGGGGGGGAGGCACACAGACATTCAGTCCATAGCAAGGTGACTGGGTGAAAATCCTTGCTTAACTACATCAAGACAAGGAATATTTGAGATGTCCCATGTTCCGGAACTCATTCCGAGATTGAAAAGATTATAAGGATGTATAGCCCCAGCGTGACCTGCCAAGCGTACTTTATTTCTGTTTTGTAAAATGTGACCAAGAGTTCTTGGTGAAAAATCCACATTGCCTCTGCAGGGCCATTGAGGTAGAAGAACCCTGGGACATTCTGTCCTCTCAGAGGGGCTCCAGGTGTCTTGAGGTTGGTTTCAATACTGTTGCTTTCAGGGGCGCCTGGGTGGCGCAGTCAGTTAAGCGTCCGACTTCAGCCAGGTCACGATCTCGCGGTCCGTGAGTTCGAGCCCCGCGTCAGGCTCTGGGCTGATGGCTCAGAGCCTGGAGCCTGTTTCCGATTCTGTGTCTCCCTCTCTCTCTGCCCCTCCCCCGTTCATGCTCTGTCTCTCTCTGTCCCAAAAATAAATAAACGTTGAAAAAAAAAATTAAAAAAAAAAAAAAATACTGTTGCTTTCAGAGCCCTATGCCTGCCCCGGCTCCCCTCGGCAAAGTGGATTGTTTCCAACCATGTGTCAGCGTTTAAGTAGACTTAAAGACGGGAATCTTTTTTTCTGAGCTGCCCCCCACCCCCATCATGCTTCAGTATCATCAAGCAGATGGGCAGGAGAAGAGTGTGAGGACAGCTAGCATTGTCCAGAGAGGAAGACTGGAGGAGATGGGTAAGACCCCGTGCAGAATTTCAGATGCCTTATGCGTCAAGGGAGGGATCGTGGGGTCTGTGGATTGACAGAATGGGATATCGAAGCTAGATAGCCATTTACTAGCTTTCGCTTTAGGCAGGCACCCTGGACCTTCTGATCTTCCTTTTCCTTATCTGTGACACGGGGCCATCATAGCCACCTGACAGGAGACACAGTGCTGATGGGAAAACCGTGCATCCCATTGCTGACACATAGCAGACCTCCTCTAAAGGCGTTTCCCTGTCCTCCTCCTTCACAAAATGAGAGTTTATGATCCAAAGTCCTTCAGACTGCCCCTGGAATCTGGATCAGGCAGTACAGCCGAGGGCTAGGAAAGTAGCCAGCGTGTATTGAGTCTCATCACCGTGCCAGTAAAACGCCATCATATATTAAGAGATTGCCTTCTGACTTAAAGCATTTCTAAATACCTCTCCTGAGTCGAGAAAGCAAACTGAATCCAGTGTAAGAAGACTCTTCCCCTCTGTTTGAAAAGGCATTTTTCCCGTCTTCTCCGGATTTTCACGATCTCTAACTGGACTCGTAGCCCCAGCTGGCAGCTGCACCAGCCAGACCCTGAGGTAACCGTCATTTGGGCCCAATCTTTTCTTTTTTTTTTTTTCACTCAGAGCCTACAAATTCTATTTCAAGCACACACACGTACAGAATGCAGATGTGGGAATGAGAACCAGGCCCTCTGGGTGAACGAGGCTGTCATATTTGACTGTAGCGAGGCCATAAGTAACCCATTGGCGGGGGCCTCGCCCAGGCATGGTCCGGTCCCAGACCTCAAGAGTGGTTTTGGCATTTTGCTACGGCATTACCGATCCCATTGGGGCAGTCACCACATCTCCCGTTTGGGACGAAAAATTGCAAGATCTGTGTGATCAGACAGACTTGAAAGGATTTTTCTGAACCCTGAGGAATGTGTAACGCCATGAATATTTTGAAAAACTCACTCCCTGAAGAAGTTGAGGATCAAAATTTCCTCGGAGGGGAAATCTAGCTGTTTATGCTCAGCGCAGAAGGACTACTCCAATCAAGGAGTAAGGAGACAGCTACTTCAGAAAGTATTTCTAATCTGTGTACAAATCAGAAACAAGACTACTGGGCTGTTTCGTGTAGCAAAAGCCCTTACGGCTTGCACAGACCCCAGACGAACATTCCTTTTGGCTGACTGACAAACCATTCATTCCTTCATTCATTCAACAGACATTTGTTGAGAACTTGCTGCGCGACAGGTGGTATCTATAGGCACTAAGGGTTCTGTGGTGAACAACAACAAAAGTTTAAAAAACAATCCCAGACCTCATGAAGGTTACAGTCTAGAGGAAGAAAGTGATGACAAATAACAGCAAGAGTTAAAATATGAATTACACTGTCTGTGAATGTTACTGAGGAATAGAAATAAGAATGGGGGGTATGAAGTATTAGGGTGAATGGTTGCTGAAATTTTGGACAAGGTGGAAAGGCCTCATGAGAAGCTGATTATGATAAATACCTCATTGATGGTCTGCATGGATATAGACTGAAATCAAAAATATTTCCTTCCGGATTTTCAAAGCTATTTCTCCATTGTCTTCCGGTTTCTGAGTTGCTATTGACTGACTTTCTTTCTTTCTTTTTCTTCCTTTCTTTCTTCCTTTTTCTTTCTTCCTTCCTTTCTTTCTTTCTTTCTCTTTCTTTCTTTCTTTCTTTCCTTCTTTCTTTCTTTCTTCCTTTTTCTTTCTTTCCTTCCTTCCTTCCTTTCTTCCTTCCTTCCTTCCTTTTTTCCTTTCCTTCCTTCCTTTCCTTCCTTTCTTTCTTTCCTTCTTTCCTTCCTTCCTTCATTTTATTTACCTTTTTATTGAAAATTTTTTTAATTTATTTTTTTTTTAGAGAGAGAGAGTAGGGAAAGGGCAGAGAGAGAGGGAGAGAGAGAATCTTAAACAGCTTCCATGTCCAGCACAGAGCCCAATGGGGGCCTCCATCTCAGGACCGTGAGATCATGACCTGAGCTGAAATCAAGAGTCAGAGGCTAGACCAACTGAGCCACTCAAGCCCCCTCCGGGTGGCTGTTCTAATGCCTTTCTGACTCCTGATTCTTTGTGACCTTCCTCCCCAAATCCCTGGGAACTTGTAGGACCTTCTGCTCTCCCCTTACCATCTGGAATGTCTCAGTGACAAGCCCGAGTCTGTGGTGTGTTTCATAAGCTTTTTCGATCTCTGATGTCAGGTCCTTCAGTGTGGGGGAACATTTTTTCAGGATACTTTTTGTAGAACTTTTGCTTTTCCTGATCTCTTTTATCCAAATTCCAGTTAGTAAGACTTGGGATGCTCTGAAATAATTCTGTTTTTCTTATTGTTTTTCACTGTCTCCTGTCCCGTCATCTTTTTGCTCTACTTTCTGTGATTTCATCAACTTTTTCTTCCTCCCTGAATTTTTTTTTTTTAATTAAGTAATCTGTACGCCCAACCCCAAGATCAAAAGTCACATGCTCTACTGACTGAGCCTGCCAGGCACGCCTCTTCTCCCTCAATTCTTAATTCCTGCTGTCATGGTTCCCAGAGACTGCCCTTGTTCTCCAAATGTTCCCCTTTTCTTGGACAGTCTCATCTTTTCTGAGTTTCTGTTTTCTGTTTATTTTGGTGTTTCATGTTAGTGGTTTCTGTGAAATGTCTGTTAATCCTGGGTAGTCTGTGAATGTGTGAGTGGGGCATAGTCGTACTAACCGGAAGCTTTCATACGGGGTTGGGCCACTTCGCAATGAGGTGATCAGACAGCACTTGACCATTACCCTCAAGTGTAATGGAACCCCTGTAGGGTTCCTCCAGCTTCCTGACTGAGGGTCACCTCTTTGCAAGCATTTTGTCAGAAGGCACCTCACCCACTCTCCCCTGTGCCTGATGAGCCAGAATCCAGTCTGTTTTATTCTACCTCTTAAGTCTTCTTCTGTGGGGAGTCGGTTGGCTGAGTGGGATAGAAGGGGAGTTTCAAACAGTTTGCAGCACCATTAAAAAGAAGGAACAGTTCCATCAGGCTTCATGCTTTGCACTCAGTCTGAATTCCTCCCCTCAGAAGGATCTGGTGCTTTGGTTTTGGAGCTTCCCTGGCCCTGCATGTTTTTGTTTGTTAGTCTCCTTTGTTTTGTTTTGTTGGTTTTTTTTTTTTTTAAAGGGACATTTCTTTATTTTATTTCTTTATTTTATTTTATTTTTTGAGAGAGAGAGAGAGAGAGCGCGCGCTTAAGTTCGCACATAGGTGGGGGAGGGGCAGAGGGAAAGGGAGGGAGAGAATCTCAAGCAGGCTCCACGATCAGCACAGAGCCTGATGCAGGGCTCAATCTCACGACCCTGAGATCATGACCTGAGCCGAAATCAAGAGTCAGACACTTAACCGACTGAGCCACCCAGGCGCCCCAGCCCTGCATGTTTTATGTGAAGTTCTCCCCTTGAAGACTTAAAGGTGTTGACTTTCTCTTGTCTGTTGTTTTTTCCTCTCTCATTCTCTTAATTCTTTAATTTACGCTTTGTTAATCTTCGTTGTCACTTTAATGGACTTTCAGGAGGAGATAGAGACGAATTCGTTGCATGAATTGCCATCTTTAATCAGAAACCATATTCTATTCTCTTTTGAGTCTCTCCTGCCAAAGCTTACTCTAAGGGTATTAGTTTGTCCTCAATAGATTCTCACAGGAAGTGGATTCAAATGAAATGTCCGGATCTTTGATATCCTGTTTCAGTTATACATTTCTGAATAACAAGGGACCCTAAACATAGTGAGTTAAATTAACAACTATTTATTTGCTTTATTCTGTAGTTTCGGCAGGGCTTGGAGGGGGCATTGCATTTCTGTTCCATCTGACAGCTGGAGCAGGTCACCTGGGAGCTGGAAGTGCTCTCAAGATGGGTCACCCGCATGACTGGCCAGTGGTCCGGCTATTGAATGGGTGCTTAGTGGGGCTGTCAGTCAGGACTTTCATTCTTCTTCATGTGGCCTCGCCATTGGGCTCAGTTGGACTCACAGAAGCTTGGTTCAGTGAGGGAGCGTCCAAGACCACAGTCATCAAGAAGATAAGGTCTAGTGTGCAAGCACTTACCAAGCCTCCATTTTGCATTTTACATGCTAATGTCTCATTGGTCAAAACAAGTGAGACATGGTCAAACCCAGACACAGTGTGGTAAGGGATTACACTCACAAGGGTATGAATACCGGGAGGTATTGTTCATTGGAAGCCACATACCCCCTGGAACTCCAAAATTCTGTGATCTGATGTTTCCATTTGTCTTTTGTGTAACTGGTTTGCTCCATTTTCTTTCTGAAACATTGGGGTGCCAGATTCTTTTCTTAGATAGTTTCATTTGGTATAAACATTCAATAAATATGTATTAGAGCCACAGAAATATTGTAGCCTTTCCACTTAACATGTCTCTGAATGGACTATAAAGATTTAAACTATATAGCGTACCCATCGCTATAATGATTGTGTTGTTAGTTAGTGAAAGACATGGGGAAAATCACCCTACGGAGTCAAATTCCTAAATATTCCTTTCAGGGGAATCAAGTATTGTCTTTTGCTTTCGGCTACCAGAAGTTAGCTTCCTGTCTCTGGTTTTAAGAGTTGAAAATTAGCCTCTTTAACATCTGCCTGGACTCCAAGGAATAAAAGTGAATATTTATGTGAATCTTTGGAAATTCCAAACAAATGTCTCCTGTTACACTCTTTCCAAGCTTGTCCTGAACGTTGCTGTCTGTGGTAAGACAGGAGTGGCTGAACTTTTGCTGCGTGTTGTGTGCATCTTGATCTGGGACTGATAACCTTGTTCATTTTGCATGCAGGGGTTCTCTATCTCCAGTATGGGGATGAAACCAAGCAGCTCAGGATGCCGAATGAAATCACAAGTGCAGACACAATCCGTGCTCTCTTCGTAAGTGCCTTTCCACAGCAGCTCACCATGAAGATGCTAGAGTCGCCCAGTGTTGCCATTTACATCAAAGACGAAAGCAGAAATGTCTATTATGAGCTAAACGATGTAAGGTAGGTAGTTACATCGTGTGTGTGTTCGCGTGTGTGTGTGTGTGTGTATGTGTGTGTCCAACATACTGCATTTAGCATTGTTACAGTTTGTACTGAGTCCTAATCTCTCCGTGTCCCCATGAACAAAGCACAGCTATTACCCTGATTGGTAGGCTTATCTTACCCCCAGGTGTGGATTCACGATCTGCTTTTCTGTAATCCATTTATAAGGTCTGGTTTACAAAGATGAGGACAGACTTCTTCCACATAGATCCTTGCCTATTACATCTGAAAAGAATGTTAAGAAATAATCTAGTCCACTAAGAGTTAGGGAAACTGAGGCCCAGAAGATAGTGGAGGGACTTGATCAACACCATAAGGCCATGCTTGTGACTGGAACTTTCCCAGCTCCTTCTCAAGTGCTCTTTCCCTCACAGGCTGTGAAACATTTTAGGTAATGATCCCACTGCGCCATTATTTACACCAACAGGTTAGAGTCGAAGCAGGGGACCCTGTGCTGTTGTCCACAAGAAAAAAGGCTGAGAAACATTGTCCTTTTTCATGTTTTTCTTAAATAGTTGGCCTTACCAAAGAATCTCACTTCCCAGGTGGGCTTTCTCCAGGGCCCCCAGGAGAATGTCCTCTCAAATGAAGCTAAGCAGACTCAAGCCACAGCAGGCTGCACAGAAGTAAAAGCATCTGTGTTTACTGAGATGTTGGTGTGTCCAGAGCAGAGGGGACCCATCTGATCTCTTCCAGCCAAACAGCCTGACAAACCGGACTTAGGTCAGCCCAGAAAAGCAGTCGCTCCTATAGCCTCTAGACATTTTAGAACTTAAAAAATTATGTAGTGACTAATTCAGCCCTTTCATTTTATGGGACCAGAAACTCAGATGTGTAAAAGTTAAAGGGCTCATTCAAGATCACACAGCCAGGTTATTTCCAAGCCCAGCCCCAGGCCTGACTGTCCGCATCCTTGGTGAGGAGTTTCTTATTCCCTCGGAATGTTCCCTGACCAACTGACCTGGTCCACAACTTGGATTTTTGGGTCCCTTCCCCATGGGGACAACAGGATGCCCTGTTTCTTCATTATGAAATTAATAAGAACCACTTCCTAAAAATATGCCTC